>NC_092159.1:20050543-21324988 GCF_045791955.1 Oncorhynchus clarkii lewisi | reverse complement strand
CATGATTCCTTGTTCAACTTGATTGAATCGGGCAACTGGCTAACTACTGTAAACTGAGTTGTGTGGGATTCTGTGTTTCACATTATAGCCATTACCATATGATTAATTATTATCTGATGTTGGTTGTGTGAGGTATCTGCATTTGTGCACTGGAGCATCCATTATGAGATTAAACAACTGCTTGCTACTTGCCTGTTTGTGTGTGTGACAAGAACTGAATAACATGGTGTGACTTGCATGTTGCAAAACTGTAGATAACAGCCCAGCAGATGCTTTGTCCTTGTGTTTGTATGTAACAATATTGAGCACATGGTGTGACTTGCTGTATCTTACAAAGTTGTGGTTAAGCAGGCATAGGGAGGCGTGGTCATCACGAGGTTTAACTGAGATGGAAAAAATACTGAACAACACAATAGCAGGAACTGAGCAACTGTTATAACTAGGCTGCGATACCAGAACAGTAAGAATCTATAAATCGACAGAGGGAGGACTCCAAGAAGCGCCAAGAGGCGGGGACCCGCCTGAGCGTCTGCGATAGGCTGAGCAAGTTTAAACCACGCCCAGCCTCTACTGTGATAGGCCAACAGGCTGGTTGGAACTATGTCCATCACAGTATAAGAACAACTGTTTACGTACATCCTGTCAGTTCTCTGTTCTGCCCTGCGTGGTATTACAGCGTGCCCGTATATACGAAAGTTGCATTTGCCATTTATTACTTAGCTAATAAAAAATACATAGTATACAATCGGTGACTCATTGTTATATTTATCCTGATACCAGATTCGAATTTACGCAACTCTAACAGTTGCAGGGTGGTCGCTGCTCCAATCCTTGTTTTTAGCTAGGTAAATTGTAATGATTATGTGCCAAATGTATTCGCTTCCCATCTTGCGTACTGTCCAGCTTTAGCGGTGTGCGTGCGGCCTGCTACTATCATTATTAGCAGCTAGTTAATGCTATGTAGGAATAAACATTAGACGAGTGTTTCCCAAACTCGGTCCTAAGAACATCAGGGGGTGTACGTTTTGGTTTGTGCTGTAGCACGACACAGCTGAATATGCATCAAGCTTTGACTGAGTCAGCTGTGTAATGTTGTGGGGGAAATGTGCACCCCTTGGAGTTCCAAGGACCGAATATGGAAAACCCTGTGCTAGACGGTGATGTTTCACAAGGATTCAATTCAGAAAGTGAAATTACAAGAATTGGAATCCTCATGTAATATAACTAAGGTCAGATGGTGAGGAATTGTACATAGATTATTGAATTGGCATTTCAATTAACCTTCTGAATTTACTGTATTGTTGATGCAGCGCCCACCCCCAAACTAGTCTCCAGTTTTTCCTAGCTTCAACTAACGCAAGTACCCCTTCTCTAGAATGGCAGAGAACGACGTTGACAACGAGCTGTTGGACTATGAAGAGGATGAGGAGCCTCAGGTTGCCCCGGAGACCGCCACACCTGCGGGCAAGGAGGAGGTAAAGGGCTCTTAGTCTCCACCCACAGCTCCGGCTTCTGAGACTTCCTGCTCAAACCAGAGCTGCTCCGCGCCATTGTCGAGTGTGTCTTTGAACATCCCTCTGAAGGTGAGCCTCACATGCACTTCCCACCTTCAACCAAGGACTGTTTTTGACTTTGTCCATTCTGTGTGTGTCAAATGGCACCCTATTCCTTGACATAGTGCACTACTATTGAGCTGGGCCCATAGGGCTTTATTCAAAATTAGCGCTGTGTGTGACTGGGCCCTGGTCGAAAGTAATCCACAATATATAGTGTGTCATTTGGGACTCCGACTATGAGTTATACATGTATGCCCCTTCAAGCATCACATCATACTTTAACTGGTCATCTCTGTATACCTGTCGCAAGACCCACTGGTTGATGCTTATTTATAAAACCCTCTTAGGCCTCTCTCCCCCTCCCCTATCTGAGATAACTACTGCAGCCCTCATACTCCACATACAACACCTGTTCTGCCAGTCACATTCTGTTAAAGGTCCCCAAAGAGCACGCATCCCTGGGTCGCTCCTCTCTTCAGTTATCTGCCCTAGTGACTGGAATGAGCTGCAACAAACACCCAAACTGTACAGTTTTATCTCAATCTCTTCATTCAAAGACTCAATCATGGACACTTACAAAGCAGCCACAACTGTCAGTGTGATGTGTTGTCTACCTTCTTGCCCTTTGTGCTGTTGTCTGTGCCCAATGTTTGTACAATGTTTTGTGCTGCTACCATGCTGTGTTGTCATGTGTTGATGCCTTGCTATGTTGTCTTAGGTCTCTCTTTATGTAGTGATGTGTGTTTTGTCCTATATATATATTTTGTTAATGTTAAATCCCAGGCCCCAATCCCCGCAGGAGGCCTCTTGGTAGGCCGTCATTGTAAATAAGAATTTGTTCTTAACTAACTTCCCCTAGTTACGTTTCTGTCTTTCAGTCCAACATGAGTGCATCCCACAGGCCATCCTGGGCATGGACATCCTGTACCAGGCCAAGTCTGGTATGGGCAAGACGGCTGTGTTTGTACAGGCCACCCTGCAGCAGATTGAGCCTGTGTACAAGCAGGTGAATGGTTGAATAATGACATTGTGGAAGCAGCAACTGAATTGCTGTTACATCCTCATGTACTAAAAATAGCTTTCGATGGAGAATCCATTGAGTGCTTTGTAGTTTAGGAATAGGCTTAATGTGTATCTGGGGATACTTGCATAAGAAAGTGTCTAATCGCCAACTTTATTTAACCTTTATTTGGACTAGGCAAGTCAGTTAAGAATAAATTCTTATTTACAATGACGGCCTACCCCGGCCAAACCCTAATGACGCTGGGCCAATTGCAGTCTGAATTTGTTCTCCTTTTAATCTCGCTGTTTACACTGCTGTTCTATCCTATTGGATAATCTTGTGTGCTTTTTGTTTCTCTGCTGTCCAGAGAGTTCTGTATTAAACATCCTCCCCTACCTCTCTCTCTGTCTACCAGGTGTCTGTGCTGGTGATGTGCCACACACGAGAGCTGGCCTTCCAAATCAGCAAAGAGTATGAGCGCTTCTCCAAGTACATGCCTACTGTCAAGGCAGCCGTGTTCTTCGGGGGCCTGTCCATCAAGAAGGACGAGGACGCGCTGACGAAGAACTGCCCCCACATTGTGGTGGGAACGCCCGGCCGCATCCTGGCCCTCATCCGCAACAAGACCCTCAACCTGAAGAACGTGAAGCACTTTGTCCTGGACGAGTGTGACAAAATGCAAATTCAGACCACAGTAGGACAGGGGGGCTGATGCCAGATGTGAGTGACGGGAGCAAGGAGTAAGTTGAAACGTCACAGAGGAACGGTCAATTGAAAACGTGTTCCAATGTACCTACTAGCATACCACTTAGAATGCACTTCTAATACACTGTCCTACTAAGAGTAGTAGTGGATATTGGAACAGAATGTGATAGATGGTGTGACTTAAGTAAGGATTTAGCCAAAACGTAGGGAAGTATTTACATTTTATGTAGTCCCGTGGTTATGTACATGTTCTGAAACTTAAAGTTGCAGTTTTACACACACACACACACACACACACACACACACACAAACACACACAAACAAACAAACAAACAAACAAACAAACAAACAAACAAACAAACAAACAAACAAACACACACACACACACACACACACACACAGAGATTAACCCATCTGCCTAAATTGCACTTTGAAGAGGCAATCGGCAGTATAAACATTAATGAAGCATCTTCCTCGCCCCTGTTTTGGAGGGATAGGTCTGGAGAAATGTAACCACTCTGAAATTCGTAGAGCTATATGCAAGGACTGACCGTCAATGATATCAGAATTATCATTTTGACCATGTTTTGAGACTATATAGTTTATTTTTGCGTTTACTTTGTTTACAAGCATTGGAATGGAACAAGCTTGTATTTTGGGTTCTGGTGGGGTACGAAAGTTGAACTAAGCTCATGGGCATTTGTTATTCTTTTAATTTTAAATGTCTAAAAATTGATGTAGAAACTACTGATTGCCCCCTTTTTTTCAAGGGATTTTGGATATGGCTTAATATTAATGTAAAAAGTTCCAGTCTAGCCCCTCTAAGCTTTGCCTGCTCGTGACTGTCTGTCTCAAAGTGGCCAGAGTTGACCCTCTCTTAACCTGGGTCTGGGGCTCTGGACATTTTCGGGAGGAACAGTCCTGGCATTAAAGCTATAATGAAAAATAAAGTTCCATCCAGCTCTAGTACTAGTAATTGATGTTCACAATCACATTTGTAGTTCTTCATTCACCAACACAGAATGTGGTTTACTCCTTTTTTTCACTTAATGTGGCTAGGTTTATAAAACTGCCCTAAAGAGTTACACTTTCCCCATGTTCTATTCATTAGGGCACATTAGCTAAATGTTTAGCACTGGAAGTCCTGGTAGTCCCTCTCTGTGTTTGGTGCTTAATGAATATCTCCTGTAGCCCATGGAGGTGTTTGTGGACGATGAGACCAAGCTGACGCTGCACGGCCTGCAGCAGTACTACTGCAAGCTGAAGGATAGCGAGAAGAACCGCAAGCTCTTCGACCTGCTCGAGTTCAACCAGGTACGGACAGAGGTCTTTTCAGAGAATTTAATGCTAAAACGTAATTTATTTTAGTTTTAATCTGAGTGAGTTGAATGTATTTTGTCCATGGATTTGAAAGTCACGTTTTTAAATACAATTTTACTCATTCAAGTGAACTAAGTCTATGCACAGACAAAGTTTCTGCCTGTGAGCATGCACATATTTAAAACGATAAGTAGCATATAGTTTTTATCCATTGACTTTTTTTCAAAAGGAGGAGAGGAATGAGGAGTTGCACAATCAAATTGAGAATCTCATTTACTTGCACATTTTCTATAATAGTCATGTAGCAGAAGCTGTGAACTTTCTCTCAGACAACATGTTTGTGGGTCACAGTTTCAGTGAAACTGAAGCAGGATGTATAATGCCAGGATGTATAATGCCTGTTCTACTTATTCTAAATCTATGGATGCCCCCCTTCCTCCCCCAGGCTTTCCCGGTACCAGCAGTTCAAGGACTTCCAAAGGCGGATCCTGGTGGCCACCAACCTGTTTGGCCGAGGGATGGACATTGAGTGCGTCAACATAGTCTTCAACTACGACATGCCCGAGGATTCTGACACCTACCTGCACAGAGTGGCCCGTGCAGGCAGGTTCGGGACGAAATTCATTATATCGGTCCATGGTGTTAAATTCATGTTTTAAGTATCCCAATATTTCTGTTATTACGGCACTATAACTCAGTCAAGAGTGCGCATGCGCAGGAAGTCTGGTAGTTGACCTTGCCTTGTGTAATGGCTACCTTTGATGGTGTTCATACGATATAGTAACCTTTGTTAAACTGGAACCTTGTCGTTGTGTCATTTCGAGTTAACATTGGTAGCAGGGGATGGCTAATAACTACAATGTGACACCTCGCTTCGACGAGAAGAGGTCATACAAAAGTTGGAAAAATGAACTTGGAATCTGGACACGCGTTACTAATCTGGATGCGAAAAAGCAGTCACTTGCGGTGGTATTATCGCTGGAGGGAAGAGCGAGAGATACAGCACTGGAAATAGCCGTTGAGGATTTGAACAAGGATGATGGTATGGGAACTTTGATAAGAGTACTGGATTCTGTATTTCTTAAAGAAGAGAAAGACCGTGCCTACGAGGCATATTCAAACTTTGACAGTGTTACGAGAAATATTTCGGTTGCAATGACGGACTACATCATTGATTTCGAACAGAGGTACAATAGGATGCGCAAGTACGACATGGTTCTCCCGGATGCAGTGTGTGAGGATTGAAAATATGCTTGGCCTATCATGAGGGTGTCTGTATGGTAAAAGCCACATTTTTCAACATATGGTGTGACTAGCGGAAAGGCTGTGGCTGGCCTTGAGGTGTAGGCAGCTATCATGAGTTGTGGGAGACACGTACAGAACCTAGGCAGTTAAACAGACTGTCTTTTGTTAGAACTCAAACTTAGTAATAACAGGAACCAGATAACGGTATATCTAGGGTATGAGCGCATAGATATTCTACACAGCAACAGTTACATCTATCAACTGGAGCGTCCGCGGGCTGCGCCCAGCTCCTGCGCCAACAATCAAGGATAGGCTGAGTGAGTTTCAACCACGCCCAGTCTCTACTCTGTGACAGGCCATCTCGGAAGCAGGAACTACTTCTGTCAGAGTATATTATAATATCTTTGTCAGGAACAAGTCAGTTCTCTGTTTGCCCTGCGAGGTGTGACAGAGAGCCCGTATATACGAAAATTGCATTTACCACTTATTGCTTAGCTAATAAAAAATACATAGCATACAGTTGTTGACTCAGTGTCATACTTATCCTGATACCAGATTCGATTGACGCAACCCTAACAAGTGTTAGCTTTCAAGTTGCTAGATACTGCCTGTCTAGATGGTAGGGAGAAACAGTTGGCTTTGACTGCTTGTACTGTGCTGACTTTTGCATCTATGAAGTCGGCACTAAAAATAATATTTGGTGAAAAGACGTCTGTCGCGCCAATAACTGATGGAATGCAAGTGAGTGACACAGCATATTACACCGAGCAGCAGAGAAAAGGCGCCAACAAGTCACGTTCTCAAGACAACCAGAAGAGGGCGCCATTTCTCGACACAAATCCACTGGACAAATACAGAAGAAGATCAAAATGTGCTATTTGTCAAAGCACTTACCATTGGGTTAAAGACTGGCCTCGTAAAAATGAACAAGTTAAACTAACAGAGGAAAATGCAAACACAGAGAGAGCAGTGTAACATTACACTGTTTTCAAATGAATCTGCTTCTGATACTGAGATTTTTATAGTTGAATCCTTAGGATCTGCTGTGATTGATACTGCATGCACACAGACAGTGTGTGGTGAAAATTGGCTTGATAGCTATGTCAGTGAACTGAATATGAAGGAAGTACAAAATATGATTGACACACCAAGCATCAGAGCTTTCAAATTTGGAGATGGGAGAATTGTCCATTCTACCAAGAGAGTTAAGATACCAGCAAAAATTGGTCAGACTAAGTGTCACATTGAAACAGAGGTGGTCCCTACAGATATCCCCTTACTATTAAGTAAAGCTTCCCTCAAGAAGGCAGGGGCTGTACTAGACATTAAAAAAATGACAAGGCAGTGATGTTTAAACAACCAGTGACTCTTGAACTTACTACCTCAGGCCTCTATTGTGTAAACATTTTGGACAAAGACATCACACAGAGTCAATGCAAAAATGAGATTCTGACTGACACGGAGCACATGAACACAAAAGAAAAACACAAAGTATTGTTACAACTTCACAAACAGTTTGGACATGCTACAGTTGACAGACTTCAAAAGTCACTCAGGAGTGCAGGGAATAATGATGATGAGAGTATTTCCATTCTACAGCAGATAGTTAACAGTTGTGAGACATGTCAACAATACAGCAAACCTAAGCCCAGACCAGCTGTTGGTTTGCCACTGGCTTCCATGTACAATGAAACAGTGGCTGTAGATCTACATGAGTTAGGTCCAAGTGTGTGGTACCTTCACATAATCGACCACTTCAGTGCTGGCAGCATTGTGAATACAAAGAAACACAGTGAAATCATCAAGCACTTCATTCATTCCTGAATATGTGTGCATGGCCCGTCCCAGAAATTGTACAGTGACAATGGAGGAGAATTCAATAATAATGAAATAAGAGATATGGCAGAGAACTTCAACATGGAAGTAAAGACAACTGCTGCATACAGTCCATGGAGCAATGGACTTCTGGAGAGACACAATCAAACACTCACAGAGATCATGCTGAAAGTGAAGCAAGACAATGGATGTGACTGGAACACAGCCCTAGATTGGGCTTTTATGGCAAAAAACTC
Organism: Oncorhynchus clarkii lewisi; assembly: GCF_045791955.1. Lineage (NCBI taxonomy): Eukaryota > Metazoa > Chordata > Actinopteri > Salmoniformes > Salmonidae > Oncorhynchus > Oncorhynchus clarkii. The sequence continues at coordinate 21,317,087 of NC_092159.1, read as the reverse complement.
AATGCACAATGTGCATGGTTACAGCCCATATCAACTAGGGTTCGGGCAGAACCCTAATCTTCCCTCAGTACTGGTTGACCAGCCACCAGCACTAGAAGGGACCAGTGTGAGTGCGTGGGTGGGACAGCACCTTTCAGCACTACATGCAGCGAGAAAAGCATTCACTGAAGCAGAGTGCTCAGATAGAATTCGCAGGGCTCTGCGGAAACAGCTTCGACCCACCGATGAGAAGTACGACACTGGAAACAGAGTGTACTACAAATGAGTTGACTGTCAAGAGTGGAAAGGACCGGGAGTAGTCATTGGCCAAGATGGTGTGGTGATATTCATGAGACAAACAAAGTTGTTCGTAAACCTGAAATCACAACAAGTGACTTTAAAGTTTCAGCATGTTGGAAAAGATGACTCTTTGAAACTAGTTGTCTTCAGTGATGCTTCGCTAGGGAACCTTACAGATGGAGGCACACAAGGTGGACATCTAATCGTGTTAATGGGTGAAGGAGGAAGATTCTCACCTATCTGTTGGCAGTCAAAAAGGATCAGAAGGGTTGTCCGAAGCACACTTGCTGGAGAAACACTTTCTCTTGCGGATGGAATTGACAATGAGATCTTTCTTGCAACTCTGTTCTCAGAGCTTACCACTGGTGAGACAAAACGGCACATTCTACCTGTAGTTTGTGTCACTGACAACTACTCATTAGTTGATGCTGTGAAATCAACCAAGTCTGTCACAGAGAAAAGACTTCGTCTTGAGATTAGCAGCATCAAGGAACTTAATTCAAGCACAGAGAATCCAGCGGATTCTGTGGTCGACCACAAAGGAACAGCTTGCTGACTGTCTGACTAAAAAAGGAGAATCCGCTTTTGTGCTCCTACAGGCTCTCAGTAATGGAAAGTGGCAGCTTGAGTAATACAAATTAAAACTGTCACACAACCCATTTGTAATGGGGATCTTGAATAATACATAATAATAATCTTGAACATACATTTCATTATGTTGTTGTTTTATTTGTCTTTAAAGAAAAGGGGAGATAATCTTGAACATACATTTCATTATGTTGTTGTTTTATTTGTCTTTAAAGAAAAGGGGAGATTGTTAAGTTCATGTTTTAAGTATCCCAATATTTCTGTTATTACGGGGCTATCACTCAGTCAAGAGGGCGCATGCGCAGGAAGTCTGGTAGTTGATGGACCTTGCCTTGAATGTAATGGCGACCTTTGATGGTGTTCATATGATATGCCAAAGGAGAAGGAGTTGCAGTCTACTGCAGAGAGCCTACAAAGTAATGTCATACTTTCCAGGTCCATACCCAAACAGTTCGAACTACTAACTTTAAAAATTACTCTCTCCAGAAATAAGTCTCTCACTGTTGCCGCCTGCTACCGACCCCCCTCAGCTCCCAGCTGTGCCCTGGACACCATTTGTGAATTGATCGCCCCCCATCTAGCTTCAGAGTTTGTTCTGTTAGGTGACCTAAACTGGGATATGCTTATTAACACCCCGGCAGTCCTACAATCTAAGCTAGATGCCCTCAATCTCACACAAATCCTCAAGGAACCCACCAGATACAACCCTAAATCTGTAAACAAGGGCACCCTCATAGACGTTATCCTGACCAACTGGCCCTTGCCTGTATCCGCTACGGGTCCGCAGTCAAACGACCACCCCTCATCACTGTCAAACGCTCCCTAAAACACTTATGCGAGCAGGCCTTTCTAATCGACCTGGCCCGGGTATCCTGGAAGGATATTGACCTCATCCCGTCAGTTGAGGATGCCTGGTCATTCTTTAAAAGTAACTTCCTCACCATCTTAGATAAGCATGCTCCGTTCAAAAAATGCAGAACTAAGAACAGATATAGCCCTTGGTTCACTCCAGACCTGACTGCCCTCGACCAGCACAAAAACATCCTGTGGCGGACTGCAATAGCATCGAATAGTCCCCGCGATATGCAACTGTTCAGGGAAGTCAGGAACCAATACACGCAATCAGTCAGGAAAGCAAAGGCCAGATTTTTCAAGCAGAAATGTGCATCCTGTAGCTCTAACTCCAAAAAGTTCTGGGACACTGTAAAGTCCATGGAGAACAAGAGCACATCCTCCCAGCTGCCCCTGCACTGAGGCTAGGTAACACGGTCACCACCGATAAATCCATGATAATCGAAAACTTCAACAAGCATTTCTCAACAGCTAGCCATGCCTTCCTCCTGGCTACTCCAACCGCGGCCAACAGCTCCCCCCCGCAGCTACTCGCCCAAGCATCCCCAGCTTCTCCTTTACCCAAATCCAGATAGCAGATGTTCTGAAAGAGCTGCAAAACCTGGACCTGTACAAATCAGCTGGGCTTGACAATCTGAAACTATCTGCCGCCATTGTCGCAACCCCTATTACCAGCCTATTCAACCTCTCTTTCATATCGTCTGAGATCCCCAAGGATTCGAAAGCTGCCGCAGTCATCCCCCTCTTCAAAGGGGGAGACACCCTGGACCCAAACTTTTACAGACCTATATCCATCCTGCCCTGCCTATCTAAGGTCTTCGAAAGCCAAGTCAACAAACAGATCACTGACCATCTCGAAACCCACCGTACCTTCTCCGCTGTGCAATCTGGTTTCCGAGCCGGTCACGGGTACACCTCAGCCACGCTCAAGGTACTAAATGATATCATAACCGCCATCGGTAAAAGACAGTACTGTGTAGCCGTCTTCATCGACCTGGCCAAGGCTTTCGACTCGGTCAATCACCATATTCTTATCGGCAGACTCAGTAGCCTCTGTTTTTCTAATGACTGCCTTGCCTGGTTCACCAACTACTTTGCAGACAGAGTTCAATGTGTCAAATCGGAGGGCATGTTGTCCGGTCCTCTGGCAGTCTCTATGGGGGTACCACAGGGTTCAATTCTCGGGCCGACTACTTTCTCTGTATATATCAGTGATGTTGCTCTTGCTGCGGGCGATTCCCTGATCCACCTCTACGCAGACGACACCATTCTGTATACTTCTGGCCCTTCCTTGGACACTGTGCTATCTAACCTCCAAACGAGCTTCAATGCCATACAACACTCCTTCCGTGGCCTCCAACTGCTCTTAAACGCTAGTAAAACCAAATGCATGCTTTTCAACCGTTCGCTGCCTGCACCCGCACGCCCGACTAGCATCACCACCCTGGATGGTTCCGACCTAGAATATGTGGACATCTATAAGTACCTAGGTGTCTGGCTAGACTGAAAACTCTCCTTCCAGACTCATATCAAACATCTCCAATCTAAAATCAAATCTAGAGTCGGCTTTCTATTCCGCAACAAAGCCTCCTTCACTCACGCCGCCAAACGTACCCGAGTAAAACTGACTATCCTACCGATCCTCGACTTTGGCGATGTCATCTATAAAATAGCTTCCAATACTCTACTCAGCAAACTGGATGCAGTTCATCACAGTGCCATCCGTTTTGTTACTAAAGCACCTTGTACCACCCACCACTGCGACCTGTATGCTCTAGTCGGCTGGCCCTTGCTACATGTTCATAGCCAGACCCACTGGCTCCAGGTCATCTACAAGTCCATGCTAGGAAAAATTCCGCCTTATCTCAGTTCACTGGTCACGATGGCAACACCCACCCGTAGCACGCGCTCCAGCAGGTGTATCTCACTGATCATCCCTAAAGCCAACACCTCATTTGGCCGCCTTTCCTTCCAGTTCTCTGCTGCCTGTGACTGGAATGAATTGCAAAAATCGCTGAAGTCGGAGACTTTTATCTCCCTCACCAACTTTAAACATCTGCTATCTGAGCAGCTAACCGATCGCTGCAGCTGTACATAGTCCATCGGTAATAGCCCACCCAATTTACCTACCGCATCCCCATACTGTTTTTAGTTATTTACTGTTCTTCTTCTTCTGCACACCGGTATCTCTATCTGCACATGACCATCTGATAATTTATCACTCCAGTGTTAATCTGCAAAATTGTAATATTCGCCTACCACCTCATGCCTTTTGCACACAATGTATATAGACTCTTTTTTAAATTTTTTCTACTGTGTTATTGACTTGTTTATTGTTTACTCCATGTGTAATTCTGTGTTGTTGTCTGTTCACACTGCTATGCTTTATCTTGGCCAGGTCGCAGTTGCAAATGAGAACTTGTTCTCAACTAGCCTACCTGGTTAATTAAAGGTGAAATAAAATAAAAATAAAATAAAAAATAGTAAACTTTGTTAAACTGGAACCTTGTCGTTGTGTCATTTCGAGTTAACACATGGCCCTGTACAGCAGATGTTATCTAGAATTGAGATGAATCTAATGAATAAGTTGCTTTGATGTAAGCTTGAATGAAGACCAGACACATTTGGGCTAATTAGCTAATATCATGTCATCCGGTGAAGCTCCCTCAGACTACCCAAGTTCCCTAAACGCAACCACATTTAGAAGAAGAATTGCTTCCTGAATTCCTAGTGTAGCAATAAGCGCCCTCCTGATAATCACGTTTCCATGAATACCAATGGGAACATGGCTTTAAAATACACACTTCCACCATCCTCCCTCCAAAGGAATTGCAAAGCAATGCGATGTGACTAATAATTTATTCTGCAATGGTAGTGAGTGTATTGTCGGAGGGGGGCTAGGCCGATCTGACCCTGATCAGGTCTGTGATTCAATAAGATACAGATTAAAAGGATCACCAGCACTGCTGCGTTAACCTCAAATGGATTACAAACAGATTTAACACTGTACACCAACATAACCCCGGATGCCCTTGCATTTGCCTAGGCATTAACAGAAAATACACACATAAACAATACACGGTATGTCCATGGGATTGGTTTAAGCCTCACTTTCCCAAAGTAGATGAAGCAACCAGATCCCCTTTTCTGGAGCACTGATCGAAACTGATCTGGGACCAGTATAGTTAGTGTGGCGTCAAAAAGAAACCATCTGACCTATTACTATTACACCTGTGCCACTTTGGTACAATAGCCTCAGTACATTGTGTCACCAGTTGATTGTGTGTTCATTCAGCTCTATATTAACACCACATGAAACCTCCTGGGGTTACAGAACAGGTCTGGATAGTTTGCCACACACACTGGAATGGGCCAATAGAGAGGTGACGTTCATTATACTCCCAGAGAGAGTGAACTGAGGTGAATCATTCCTGTACATTACCAGACACCAGTGATCCAAGAAAACAAGTGCAACCAAGACAACAACTCTGGTGAAATGGTTACCCGGGCTTGTTTATCATAATAAAGGGCAAGGCCCTGTTCACCTGACTAGGTGGAGAAATAGATGTGGGGGGCGTGGCCAACAGCGCCTTCTCCGACCAACATTTTTAGAGGCCCTCCCATGGCAGCAGAAACAAAATGTTGCTGTTTTAAAACAATTTTGTCTGCTATTCGCAATTCTAGACATTTTGCCATGGGGAAAAGAAAGCATTTTACAGTTTAATTAAGCTAGTTTCCTGCAATTCTACACATTTTGCCATGGCTTGTGTTGTGTTCTTATGCTACACTTCATGACCAAAAGCTTGTCAAACATCTCATTACAAATCATGGGCATTATTATAGAGTTGGTCCCCCCTTTGGTGCTATAACAGCCTCCACTCTTCTGGGAAGGCTTTCCACTAGATGTTGGAACATTGCTGCGGGGACTTGCTACTTGCTTCCATTCAGCCACAAAAGCATTAGTGAAGTCTGGCAATGATGCTGGGCGATTAAGCCTGGCTCGTAGTCGGTGTTCCAATTCATTCCAAAGCTGATCGATGGGGTTAAGGTCAGGGCTCTGTGCAGGCCAGTCAAGTTCTTCCATGCCAACCTCAGCAAACAATTTCTGTTTGGAACTCCCTTTATGCATGGAGGCATTGTCATGCTAAAACAGGAAAGAATGTATAGAATGTCATTCATTGTATGCTGTAGCGTTAAGGTTTCCCTTCACTGGAACTAAAGGGCCAATCCCGAACCATGAAAAACAGCCCCAGGCAATTCGTTATTCCTCCTCCAAACATTAGTTGGCACTATGCATTGTGGCAGGTAGCGTACTCCTGGCATCCGTCAAATCCAGATTTGTCCATCGGACTGCCAGCTGGTGAAGCGTGATTCATCACTCCAGAGAATGCGTTTCCACAGAGTCCAATTGCGGCAAGCTTTACGCCACTCCAGCCAATGCTTGGCATTTCGCATGGTGATCTTAGGCTTGTGTGCGGCTGCTCGGCCATGGAAACCCCTTTCATGAAGCTACAGTTATTATGCTGACGTTGCTTCCAGAGGCAGTTGAGAACTCGGTAGTGAGTGTTGCAGCTGAGGACAGCTGAGCTGAGCTGAGGACAGATTGTTTTTGACTCACTACAACACTCGGCGGTCCCGTTCTGTGAGCTTGTGTGGCCTACCACTTCACTGAGCCATTGTTGCTCCTAGACGTTTCCAATTCACAATAACAGCACTTACAGTTGACCGGGGCAGCTCTAGCAGGGCAGATACAGTGTCTTGCGAAAGTATTCGGCCCCCTTGAACTTTGCGACCTTTTGCCACATTTCAGGCTTCAAACATAAAGATATAAAACTGTATTTTTTGTGAAGAATCAACAACAAGTGGGACACAATCATGAAGTGGAACGACATTTATTGGATATTTCAAACTTTTTTAACAAATCAAAAACTTCCTAAAGCACCTTATACCACCCACCACTGCGACCTGTATGCTCTAGTCGGCTGGCCCTCGCTACATATTCGTCGCCAGACCCACCGGCTCCAGGTCATCTACAAGTCCATGCTAGGTAAAGCTCCGCCTTATCTCAGTTCACTGGTCACGATGGCAACACCCACCCGTAGCACGCGCTCCAGCAGGTGTATCTCACTGATCATCCCTAAAGCCTCATTGGGCCGCCTTTCGTTCCAGTTCTCTGCTGCCTGTGACTGGAACGAATTGCAAAAATCGCTGAAGTTGGAGACTTTTATCTCCCTCACCAACTTCAAACATCTGCTATCTGAGCAGCTAACCGATCGCTGCAGCTGTACATAGTCTATCGGTAAATAGCCCACCCATTTTTACCTACCTCATCCCCATACTGTTTTTATTTATTTATTTACTTTTCTGCTCTTTTGCACACCAACACCAACCTGTACATGACCATCTGATCATTTATCACTCCAGTATTAATCTGCAAAATTGTAATTATTCGCCTACCTCCTCATGCCTTTTGCACACAATGTATATAGACTCTCTTTTTTTCTACTGTGTTATTGACCTGTTAATTGTTTATTCCATGTGTAATTCTTTATGTTGTCTGCTCACACTGCTATGCTTTATCTTGGCCAGGTCGCAGTTGCAAATGAGAACTTGTTCTCAACTAGCCTACCTGGTTAAATAAAGGTGAAATAAAAAATTTAAAAAACACACCCTGTGCTGGTGAAATCTACCCAGCGCTTTCACTTGGTGGTACATGTCTCTAGTCTGTTCTATTCTAGCGTTTATAATATTAACAATAATTAGCCTGAAATGCAAGGTAATTTATTCCTTGAAAAGTAGTCCCCAAAAAGACTGAATGCATTCACTGAAGGCAGAATACTTCACTTTTTTTATAGTCAGCCATAATGCCTCTTCCATAATAAAATGTTTGAGATCTTTCGCTCTCATCTTTTGGAGTAAATGCAGTATCTTTTTTTTCTTTTTCTCCCCAATTTTGTAGTATCCAATTGTTGTAGTAGCTACTATCTTGTCTCATCGCTACAACTCCCGTACGGGCTCGGGAGAGAAGAATGTTGAAAGTCATGCGTCCTCCGATACACAACCAACCCGCTGCGTTAAGCGCACATCCAACCCGGAAGCCAGCCGCACCAATGCGCCAGAGGAAACACAGTGCACCTGGCCACCTTGGTACACTGCGCCCAGCCCGCCACAGGAGTCGCTGGTGCGCGATGAGACAAGGACACCCCTACCGACCAAGCCCTCCCTAACCCTAGGCCAATCGTGCGGAGACGCCCCACGGACCTCCCGGTCGCGGCCGGTTACGACAGAGCCTGGGCGCGAACCCAGGACTCTGATGGCACAGCTGGCGCTGCAGTACAGCGCCCTTAACCACTGCGCCACCCGGGAGGCCCCCAGGGACACCCATTTCTGACTACAATATTCTAACGGCTGTAGCATGCCTTCACTAGCAAAAAATAATACATCTGAAGGACAAATAACCTGCGTTGTATAGGCTACAAAGAACTGGCTGAGGATGTAATTACGTAGGCTTTTGCTTGTTTCGGTTTGTGTGATGGCACTTAGCACGATTTCAGGCCAATATGCTAATGCCTATGGCTGCTACCTGTACAACAGGCTCTCGCGCTGCAGATGATGCTCCAGTATCTGTCACCAATTCAAATGTCAGTTCAATTCTATGTCTTGCAGTGCAATGTGATAGAAGAAGGCTATTTAAAACATTGCAACGATTGTATAACGATATATGCAATGGAGGCCGCGCAAGCGAAGAGGCTACAAGGTGTCCTCTTATTTCTGTGGGTAAAACTGTAGGCTACAGAAAAATAACGGGGTTTGTAACCTATTTCGGCTATTTTCTTTTTCGGTTGCCTTCCTTTTCCATTTGAGGGGCTTATTCGCTTTCCGGAAATATGCAAATGAAGACCACTGTATTAATTCGACAAGAGAGAAATGAAGCAGTATCAGCACCACTGTCACCGAGTAACCTCTGATGAAGATTATAACAGAACATGGCCAAGATGTTCAAATGTTCATAAATGACCAGCATGGTCAAATAATAGGTCTGGGACAGGTAGCACGTCCGGTGAACAGGTCAGGATTCCATAGCCGCAGGCAGAACAGTTGAAACTGGAACAGCAGCACGGCCAGGTGGACTGGGGACAGCAAGGAGTGATCATGCCAGGTAGTCCTGAGGCATGGTCCTAGGGCTCAGGTCCTCCGAGAGAGAGAAAGAAAGAGAGAATTAGAGAGAGCATACTTAAATTCACACAGGACACCGGATAAGACAGGAGAAGTACTCCAGATATAACAAACTGACCCTAGACCCCTGACACATAAACTACTGCAGCATAAATACTGGAGGCTGAGACAGGAGGGGTCAGGAGACACTGTGGCCCCATCTGATGATACCCCCGGACAGGGTCAAACAGGAAGGATATAACCCCACCCACTTTGCCAAAGCACAGCCCCCACACCACTAGAAGGATATCTTCAACCACCAACTTACCATCCTGAGACAAGGCCGAGTATAGCCCACAAAGATCTCCGCCACGGCACAACGCAAGGGGGGGCGCCAACCCAGACAGGAAGATCACATCAGTGACTCAACCCACTCAAGTGACGCACCCCTCCTAGGGACGGCACTCTATAGTGCTTTAGAGATTTATTCCCTCTAAAAAAAAAAAGATAAAAAGATAAATTGCAATTAGATTAGGGCATTATTATAGCCTATAATGGCTATAATGACTGGCACAGTGAACATACTCATAACAATGATACTGTAGTAGACAGCAAATTGACCTTAAGAATCTATAGCATGCAGGTGGGTCTGTAAAACAAAAACTCAAGAAGAAGAAGATCAAAATAGCTGCAAGTTGTGTTTATTGAATTAAATGTGGTGTAATAAAATTAGTTGTGAGTAGGGGGGGTTGTCTCCCTTCCTCTTCTGTTGGCTTTGAGAGTTTATTTAGAAAGTGGGTTGGGGGAGGTGGCAGCAGGGTTTTCCCAAACTCGTCTTCTGCACAGTTACTTTTGCATATTTTTTTTGCAGGGGAAGCAAAATAGTTTTGCCAGGGCGGCTGTGATCCGCGGGAGGAGAGCCTGTTTTTTCTTAGGCTCATCTGCAGCCACAGAACCTGAACAGGTGACAGAGAACAAGGCATGAAATCAGGGTCGTGTTCATTAGGGTACACAGTAGCAAAATATTTTGAAACAGAAAACAAAAACAAGCATTTGTTATTGGCAAGTTCAAGAAAGTTTGTCCCTGTTTTAGTCCGCTGTCTTCCATTTAGTGGCTAATGAATAAGACCCTGATAACTTCATCATAGTCTCCCATCCTTACATTACAATAGTGTGCTGAAGACAGATCCACATGTTGACTGACAGAAATGAGGACTTACTATCATTGCCAAGAGGAGACACCTTGCTCTTCTTCTGGTTCTTGTTATTTCCTCGCTTCTTCTTTCCTGACTTCCTCACTTCTTTCTTCATAGCCTCTTTCTTCTTAGTAGAGGGAGAAACAGACATGAGTCGATGCCTCACAATCAAACAGCCCAAATAACTAAACGATCTACTGGTTCTTGGCCGTCTCACCTTTTTGGAGGTGATGTCCTCGAGGTCTACGGAGAGAGCGCTGCTGATGGGCTTGGTGCTTTCAGAAAGGTAGCTAATTACCTGGGACTTTTCAGAGATGGCTGAGCTTACACTGGTCTTTTCCAAACCAGTGCTGTCATCAGCCATCTCCTCTAGGTCCTCTTCTAGGGTTTCCCTCCAAGCCAGGAGCTCCTCGGTGAGGGTGACGTCACTCCTTGAGGAGGTTGAGGAGTGTGACCTCCCACTACCACGGCTCCTCCTGGCTCCAAAATGGCCGTCGGAACTCCAGTCCTCGGAATAGTCATCTATGACTTGTGTAATGGTGTCCGCCATGCACCTGATGGCTCCCTTGCTACCAGAGCGTGCGGCACGCAGTTGAGCCCGGTTGGAGTCCGAACGCAGGGACAATCTTTTAGCCGCAGTCTTCACTATGGCCTTCACCGCATCCTCCCCACTGAATTGGATGCTCTCCTCCAGGCCAAAGACGACAGAGATGTCAGCATACTTCAGGGCATGCTGGACCTCCACAAAGAGATCCTTCATCAGCCTGAAGGGTTCATTGGCCCTCCTTGTCTGGGGGGACTCTGAGGCCTCCAAACGGCACATGATGCCGTGGAGAATAAACTTCAGAGTCTGGGGGCTCATGACGGTGGCCCAGGGAGTGCTGCAAAGGAAGATGTGCTCCTTGCCTGGTAGGAGGGAGGGAATCTTCTCCAGGGGGTCCTGCCTGTTCTTGGTGGGCATCAGGGAGCTGTCACTCATCTCGGAGACCTCAGCCTCCCCCACCTCTTCTTCCAGGGTCTGGGAAGGAGCTGCCCGTGCTGCATGGGTGGTCGTCACAGAGTCGTCCTTCATGGAGGTGCTGGGGACTACCTCTTCTTCATCCAGGCGGGGTCTGGGCAGAAAACCGTCCAGAGTCTGGGCAGGAGCTGCCCATGCTGCCTGGGTTGAGGTGGAGGGTTTAGGGTATGAGACAGTCGTGCCACTTACAACCACCTCCTCTTCGTCCTTGGGTGAAGAGGAACACGGAGAGCCAGGGAACCTTTCCCTGGCACCGGAATCCAATCCTAAGAAAACACACTCATATTCTGAACTGGTTCAAAGCCACATCCATGTATAACACTATGCAGTATCTAGTACATTTACTATAATGGTAATACACTGGTTATTACACAAGTTATTACATGGTTATTACTGGTGATATGGGCAAAACAGGTTATAAGTGTACCTTTCTGGATGATGAGCCTGGCCTTGTAATCGTCGTTGCAGGTACTGTTCAGGATGTCTCCCACCCTGGTGGTCAGGACCTGGCAGACGGCCCCTAGTCAAATCAAAATGTATTTAATACAGGGGTGTCAAACTCATTCCATGGAGGGCTAAGTGTCTGCGGGTTTTAGTTTTTTCCTTTCAATTAAGACCTAGACAACCAGGTTAGAGGAGTTTCTTACTAATTAGTGACCTTAATTCATCAATCAAGGGTGGAGTGATACCCTGCAGAAACCCGGCCTTCTATAGAATGAGTTTGACATTTGATTTAAAGTAATTCTTCACACATAACATGTCTCCAAACACTGTATAGAAAAATAAGAAAGAAAAAGGAGAGAAAATGAAAGTACCATTACTGACAATAAGAGAAAAGAAAGAAGGGGAATGTGCGGGTGCAAAAGACGGTAAAAATAACTAACCTAGAGCCTCCTTGTTGTCATCGGAGAGGGAGGGGGAGCTGGAGGACTGGAGGGTAACTTTAGTGCCCTTCTTGATAGCTGGCAGGACACCTACAGAAAGAGGATCGTAGACATTAGTGGATCCTTCCACCATATATCGTTTTAGAATTCTATCAATAAATCCAGGTACTTTGGAAGTGGAGATGAATACTCACGGTAACTGATTGTTTGAGTTAGAGTTTGAGGCAGTGCCAACATACCAACTACTTGGCGGCTTAATTTTTTCACCCCTGACTTAGCCTCCCTAGACCTTCTAGCCTTGATAACCTCTGTGGCCTTCTTTTCTGCCTTTGCTATATTTGCCTCTCGGCTGGGCCTGGGGCCTTGCGGGGGCTTCGGCACAAGGTTCTGAGACAAATAACAACAGTGGGGAAATCATATCACCATAGAAACCACATTTTTCACCATAGGCATGATGGTACTGAGTGACATGTCACATAAGGGTTAACCTTAGAATTAGAATCAGAATTAAAATCTGAATTCCAATACTATTAGTTCTAACTAGTAGGTGGTCCATGTGTCTTAATGGCGTTATTATCGCGTTGTAAACTGGTTTTCAACCCTTCGTATTACTAGATTGCAACCAACTGGCCTCCGTGACAACCAGACGTTTTGCAACAGAACTAAAATATGTTTCTTACCTTTCGAGGGCTATCCTGGAGGCAGTCTACCAGGGCTGGCAGGATTAGTCCATCATGGCCAGCGGAATGGACATCTGTCTGGAGCACTTGCTCTCTAGCACTAGCTTGGAGGTTCCTAGCCTGGGGTATATGAACATAATGGCTTTATAATGGCTTTATTATCACGTTGTAAACTGGTTTTCAACACGTCATATTACTAGATTGCAACCAACTGGTCTCCGTTACAACCAGACGTTTTGCAACAGAACTATAAGACGTTTTCTTACCTTTAGGGGGCTGTCAATGGGGCAGTCTACCAGGGCTGGCAGCCTTAGTCCATCATGGTCAGTGATGTCTGTCTGGAGGACCTGCTCTCCAGCACTAGCTTGGAGGGTCCCAGACTGGGGTATATGAACATAAGGAAATACATTTAACCTTAGCCCTCAATTAATTATGCCCACTTTTCCAACTATAAATCATATCAATCTGTTTTTACAGCATATAGGTTATACTACCAAGAAGATAGCCTCATTACATATCAAGAGGGATAGCCCCAGAATGAACAAACATTTTTTTTATCACTTATGAGTCTTACTTTTAGAAGAATGTTTCTCAACGGTTTATGATTTCTATCCATTGTGCTTTCAGGCACCCTTCAGATTGGACCTGACTTTTTTTTAAATAAACAAATACATTTTAAAATACATTTCAAACATTTTTTTACAACATCTTGGCCAGTTATGCTGTACTTACACAGAATGTCTTCTTTGTCCACTCAAAGTGATTTATTTGAACATGAGGATGACTGTCCTTTGCAAAGCATCAACTCAACTGAGGCAAAAGCAGCGCACTGAACATTTTCTTGAGTTCGTTTACGTCATAGGCTTCTATATTCCATCGTACATTATGATGTCAACTACAAAAGCACAGAGCGACCACTCCGGGAAATTAATGCATTGTTTCTGATCACATACGATATCTGAAAAATGTTTACAATGTAACCCAATTAATTTAGGTTCAGTGAGGTTTTATCGTATTATATGGATAAATGTTGTCCTCTGTTGGCCATAACTGATATATTATAGTCAAATAAATCAAATCATTGATGGGTTTGGTGAGGGAAGACAGATGTAGTAAGCTAATATGATCAGGGCATGCACACATATTGCCCATGAATGAATAAATGTTTTAAGCCAAATGTCTATTTGTCCAAGACAGTCATTGTTACGCCTTTGCCCAAATTGCCCAATATAGCTTCATGTCACACATCTATCATAATTTATACAAACTGGATGAATGCAGGCTGTTGGTTTGTAAATGTTGTAAATAAATATGTATATAGTATGCATATTATTATTATTGTTTCATTCACTTATCTTTTTGACCTGCACTGTTGGAGTTCAGATCTTAAGAATTAAGAACTCCACTGTACCCTACAATTTCATCTGCGACCGACTAATAAACTAATCTAATCGACTGGTTCCAATAATGACATTTTAGGTCAAGTTAGGCCCTAGAAATGTCTTGCTCGTTATTAATTTGAGCCAACGTTATTTCTGAATATTCACCTTGCCTTTGGAACCTATTTCCCTTCATAGCACTTTGCTGTCACAAAGTTTGAATTGTAGTATCTGGGATCTACATCGGTTTATATTAGTTACTGTGCTGTTACTAAGCAGTAATGCATTACGGCAGTGTTAGGTTACTACACCTAATAGGAAATGCACATGCGCACTGGGGTGCCGCGAACTGTAGAGCACGAGGGGTTTTGACTAAACGAAAACTAACTGTACTCCCGTCTCCTGCCTGGTCATTTCTCCACAACACAAATATTACAGTGGCGACTAGGTGATTAAACTACATAAACGGACATTGCTTGAAGGGAAGAATGTTGCGTGAGTAATGAAACTCAAAATAATTATGTAATTCGTCAGTTATTTTTTATTTTCTTTCGCCAGTAGAGAAGGCTAAGCACTGCTAGCACTGCTAGTACAGTATTCAGGAGCTGCCAAGTAGCAAGACTATTGGAGTCCAGAACAGCGACACTGCCCTCTTGTGGTTAAATAAATATAAAAAACTGTCATTGAACCCATTGAAATTAGGCGATCTCAGTGGAGAAATATTGGCAAGAAGAAAAAGGAAGAAGGAACGTAACACGGTGTGTACATTATTACAAATGAGTGCAGTGAATGAAGTAATTGCAGAAACTTCTGAAGTGAAGAATTAGGTGAAAATTAAGGAATAAGGAAACAATTAACTGAATGGCAACCATTGGTCGAGTACCAGGGTTTGAGGCTACAAAAGAGGATTTTGATTCCTATTTGGAGCGTTTTGAGCGTTGGCTGGCTGCAAATGAAATCAAAGATGGAAAGAAAGCAGACGTATTTCTCAGTGTTTTGGGTCCAACTGAGTATGGATTGCTGAAAGGTCTCATTGAACCAATGAAAGCAGTGGAGTTGAACTATGCAGAACTGACTGAAACTCTTTCAAGGTATTTCAAGCCTAAGCCAATTCTCATTGCAGAACGTTTCAGATTTTACCACTGGTGACCAGAGTCAAGGGGAAACCGTGGCTGACTACATCCTTGCTTTGAAAAGGCTGGCAAGTACATGTGAGTTTGCACGATTTCTTGATGATGCTCTCCGAGACAAGTTTGTATGTGGTCGCACAGGTGAAGCATATCACAGAAGGCTCCTGTCAGAGAAGGACCTGACCTTTAAGAAAGCCTGTGATATAGCACTTGGACTCGAGCTTGCCCACAGGGATACTATTGAGCTATCGGGACATGCAGAACGTCAGAAAGGTGTTCACAAGGTCAGTGATGCACGTGGTGGAAAAAGCTCACAAAAGTCACACTTTTTTCAGTCCCGTCCTCAAGGTTACACAAGAACAAAGCAGCCCACATCTCAAAGGTCTAAGCCAAGTTGCTACAGATGTGGGGGAGATAATCATCAGCACAGGTGAGTGAATGTCGATTCCAAAATGAAAAGTGCCACAATTGTGGAAAGGTTGGACATTTACAGTAAGGCCTCAAAACGCACAGCAAGAGCGCACAAAGTGTCAGACGCAGCACAAGAAGAGGAAGGTACAACTGAAACAGTAGTGGAACTGTTCAGTGTACACAGCTCAACAACTAAAAGATGGAATCTATCTCAACATGGAGTTAGCGGGAAAACAGGTTAAAATGCAGCTGGACGCCAGAGCGTCTGTATCTCTGGTTCCAGAGAGACTCTACAAAGAAAAACTGAAAGAGTGTCCTCTTCAGCCCGCGTCCATCCGCCTTTCTTCATACACTGGTGACACTATTCCTGTGTTAGGGCAGATCCAGGTACAAGTCCGGTATGAGGGAAAGGAGTGGACGCTACCGCTTGTCATTGTTAAAGGAGAAAAATCAGCCTTGCTAGGCAGAAACTGGCTACAAAAGATCAAGTTGAACTGGGGAGAAATCTTCAGTCTGAGAAATGACAAACCAGTGAGTCAGGCTACACTCACTAACATGCTGGAGAAGCACAAATAACTTTTCAAAGATGGCTACGGTGAAATACAAGACTTCACAGCAAAAGTCAGAGTGCAAGAAGGAACCAAGCCTATCTTTCACAAACCACCTGGACCGCCTACAGAAGAATAACATAATCACGAAAGTAGCGAGGAGTGACTGGGCCGCTCCGATTGTTGTAGTCCCAAAGAAAGACAAGACCGTCAGAATGTGCGGTGACTACAAGGTCACAGTAAATCGCTGCATACTACCAGAGGAATATCCACTACCAAACGCTGAAGATCTGTTTGCCACTCTAGCTGGTGGGAAGGTTTTCAGTAAGCTGGACCTAGCATTCGCTTATCAGCAACTGAAGCTGGATCCGGAGTCAGAACAGTATCTGACCATCAATACACACAAGGGGCTATTCAGATTCAATCGCTTGGCCTATGGAATCTCGACAGCTCCAGCGATATTCCAACAAACAATGGATCAGATCTTGGACGGTATAGACCATGTTGTGTGCTTCATGGACGACATCCTCGTGTCAGCACCAACCATTGGAGAGCACCTTGTAGTGCTGAACAAAGTGATGTCAAGACTGGAGAAATACGGAGTGAGAGCATTGCATTACAGCAGTGTTACGCTACTACACCTAATAGTAAATGCACATGCGCACTGGGGTGCCGCGAACTGTAGAGCACGAGGGGTTTTGACTAAACGAAAACGAACTGTACTCCCGTCTCCTGCCTGGTAATTTCTCCACAACACAAATATTACATGAATGAGGAGGCGGCTGCCATTGTTTGTGCGGAGAGTGAGGCATGATTCCTTGTTCAACTTGATTGAATCGGGCAACTGGCTAACTACTGTAAACTGAGTTGCAGGGTGGTCGCTGGTCCAATCCTTGTTTCTAGCTAGGTAAATTGTAATGATTATGTGCCAAATGTATTCGCTTCCCATTTTGCGTACTGTCCAGCTTTGGCGGTGTGCGTGCGGCCTGCTACTAGCATTATTAGCAGCTAGCTAATGCTATGTAGGAATACACATTAGACAAGTGTTTCCCAAACTCGGTCCTAGGGACCTCAGGGGTTTTTGTTTTTTGCCGTAGCACTACACAGCTGATTCCAATAAGCATCAAGCTTTGATTGAGTCAGCTGTGTAATGTTGGGGGGAAACGTGCACCCCTTGGAGTCCCAAGGACCGAATATGGAAAACCCTGTGCTAGACGGTGATGTTTCACTAGGATTCAATTCAGAAAGTGAAATTACAAGAATTGGAATCCTCATGTAATATAACTAAGGTTAGATGGTGAGGAATTGTACATAGATTATTGAATTGGCATTTCAATTACCCTTCTGAATTTACTGTATTGTTGATACAGCGCCCACCCCCAAACTAGTCTCCAGTCTTGCCTAGCTTCAACTAACGCAAGTACCCCTTCTCTAGAATGGCAGAGAACGACGTTGACAACGAGCTGTTGGACTATGAGGAGCCTCAGGTTGCCCCGGAGACCGCCACACCTGCTGGCAAGAAGGAGGTAAAGGGCTCTTACGTCTCCATCCACAGCTCCGCCATTCCGAGACTTTCTGCTTAAACTAGAGCTGCTCCGCGCCATTGTCGACTGTGGCTTTGAACATCCCTCTGAAGGTGAGCCTCACAGGCACTTCCCACCTTCAACCAAAGACTGTTTTTGACTTTGTCCATTCTGTGTGTGTCAAATGGCATCCTATTCCTGAGATAGTGTACTACTATTGAGCTGGGCCCATAGGGCTTTGTTCAAAACTAGCGCTGTGTGTGACTGGGCCCTGGTGGAAAGTAAAGTAGGGTGTCATTTGGGACTCCGACTGAGTTATCCATGTATGCCCCTTCAAGCATCACATCATACTTAAACTGGTCATCTCTGTATACCTGTCGCAAGACCCACTGGTTGATGCTTATTTATAAAACCCTCTTAGGCCTCACTCCCCCTCCCCTATCTGAGATATCTACTGCTGCCCTCATACTCCACATACAGCACCTGTTCTGCCAGTCACATTCTGTTAAAGGTCCCCAAGCGCACCTATCCCTGGGTCGCTCCTCTCTTCAGTTTTCTGCCCCTAGTGATTTACAGTTTTATCTCAATCTCTTCATTCAAAGACTCAATCATGGACACTCTTACAAAGCAGCCACAACTGTCAGTGTGATGTGTTGTCTACCTTCTTGCCCTTTGTGCTGTTGTCTGTGCCCAATGTTTGTACAATGTTTTGTGCTGCTACCATGCTGTGTTGTCATGTGTTGATGCCTTGCTATGTTGTCTTAGGTCTCTCTTTATGTAGTGATGTGTGTTTTGTCCTATATATATTTTTTTTTATGTTAAATCCCAGGCCCCAATCCCTGCAGGAGGCCTCTTGGTAGGCCGTCATTGTAAATAAGAATTTGTTCTTAACTAACTTCCCTAGTTACGTTTCTGTCTTTCAGTCCAACATGAGTGCATCCCACAGGCCATCCTGGGCATGGACATCCTGTACCAGGCCAAGTCTGGTATGGGCAAGACGGCTGTGTTTGTACTGGCCACCCTGCAGCAGATTGAGCCTGTGTACGGGCAGGTGAGTGGTTGAATAATGAAATTAATCTCTACATTGTGGAAGCAGCAACTGAATTGCTGTTACATCCTCCCTCCTTTACTAAAAATAGCTTTCGATTGAGAATCCATTGAGTGCTTTGTAGTTTAGGAATAGGCTTAATCTGTATCTGGGGATACTTGCATAAGAAAGTGTCTAATCGCCAACTTTATTTAACCTTTATTTGGACTAGGCAAGTCAGTTAAGAATAAATTCTTATTTACAATGAAGGTCTACCCCGGCCAAACCCTAATGACGCTGGGCCAATTGCAGTCTGAATTTGTTCTCCTTTTAATCTCACTGTTTACACTGCTGTTCTATCCTATTGGATAATCTTGTGTGCTTTTTGTTTCTCTGCTGTCCAGAGAGTTCTGTATTAAACATCCTCCCCTACCAGCCGTGTTCTTCGGGGGCCTGTCCATCAAGAAGGACGAGGACGCGCTGACGAAGAACTGCCCCCACTTTGTATTGGTAACGCCCGGCCGCATCCTGGCCCTCATCCGCAACAAGACCCTCAACCTGAAGAACGTGAAGCACTTTGTCCTGGACGAGTGTGACAAGATGCAAATTCACACCACAGTAGGACAGGGGGGCTGATGCCAGATGTGAGTGACGGGAGCAAGGAGTAAGTTGAAACGTCACAGAGGAACGGTCAATTGAAAACGTGTTCCAATGTACCTACTAGCATACCACTTAGAATGCACTTCTAATACACTGTCCTACTAAGTAGTAGTGTATATTGGAACAGAATGTGATAGATGGTGTGACTTAAGTAAGGATTTAGCCAAAACGTAGGAAAGTATTTACATTTTATGTAGTCCCGTGGTTATGTACATGTTCTGAAACTTAAAGTTGCAGTTTTACACACACACACACAGATGAACCCATCTCCCTAAATTGCACTTTGAAGAGGCAATCGGCAGTATAAACATTAATGAAGCATCTTCCTCGCCCCTGTTTTGGAGGGATAGGTCTGGAGAAATTTAACCACTCTGAAATTCGTAGAGCTATATGCAAGGACTGACCATCAATGATATCAGAATTATCAGTTTGACCATGTTTTGAGACTATATAGTTTATTTTTGCGTTTACTTTGTTTACAAGCATTGGAATGGAACAAGCTTGTATTTTGGGTTCTGATGGGGTACGAAAGTTGAACTAAGCTCATGGGCATTTGTTATTCTTTTAATTTTAAATGTCTAAAAATGGATGTAGAAACTGCAGATATCCCCCCCTTTTTTTTTCAAGGGATTTTGGATATGGCTTAATATTCATGTAAAAAGTTCCAGTCTAGCACATCTATGCTTTGTCTTTTCGTGACTGTCTGTCTCACAAGTGGCCAGAGTTGACCCTCTCTTCACCTGGGTCTGGGGCTCTGGACATTTTCGGGAGGAACAGTCCTGGCATTAAAGCTATAATGAAAAATAAAGTTCCATCCAGCTCTAGTACTAGTAATTGATGTTCACAATCACATTTGTAGTTCTTCATTCACCAACACAGAATGTGGTTTACTCCTTTTTTTCACTTAATGTGGCTAGGTTTATAAAACTGCCCTAAATAGTGACACTTTCCCCATGTTCTATTCATTAGGGCACACTAGCAAAATATTTAGCACTGGAAGTCCTGGTAGTCCCTCCCTGTGTTTGGTGCTTAATGAATATATCCTGTAGCCCATGGAGGTGTTTGTGGACGATGAGACCAAGCTGACGCTGCACGGCCTGCAGCAGTACTACTGCAAGCTGAAGGACAGCGAGAAGAACCGCAAGCTCTTCGACGTGCTCGAGTTCAACCAGGTACGGACAGAGGTCTTTTCAGAGACGTAATTTATAAAACATAAGTGAGTTGAATGTATTTTGTCCATGGATTTGAAAGTCACGTGTTTAAATACAATTTTACTCATTCAAGTGAACTAAGTCTATGCACTGACAAAGTTTCTGCCTGTGAGTTTTATGCCCTGTGTTTTTCGTCTTCAGAGTGTACATTTATTTGACCAGGGTAAAGCCAGGGTGCCATATCAGATGCAGCATGGGTTTTGTGCCCCATGTTTGTCTTCGGGGTCTCACTGCCATTTTCTCCCCTGTCTGAAGGTGGTGATCTTTGTGAAGTCTGTGCAGCGCTGTGTGGCTCTGTCTCAGCTGAACTTCCCTGCAATCGCCATCCACAGGGGCATGGCCCAGGAGGAGAGGTGGGTTCTGATGGAGAGGAAAAAATCACTGGCTAAACCCTACAGTCTATGCACTTGTTAAAATCTGAGCAGTTTTGATTGGTATAAGCAATATTAGGATATTGCTTACACTTCAAGTCATCTCAGATATTAATAAGTGCATAGGGTTTAGGGGTAGATTTGGGATTGGGTCTTGGCTTTCATTGGGAATTTCTGATTTGGACAAAAGAATGTCCTCGACTTTTCCGTCCTCTTATCCGTAAACCGATAAGTGGTTGAGGAGTGTCAATTCGTTGGTAGGCAAACGGTGTCCTCGCCTCCTGCTGAAGAAGCATAAGTGTCCTTTGCTGAAGTTGAGATCTACCCCTCCCCTTTCAATCAGCTGTTTACTCTGAGAAGCATGCACATATTTAAAACGATAAGTAGCATATCGTTTTTATCCATACAATGTCTAGCTAAATGTCTTTTACTACTTTACACATTTTAATTTGGGATTCCACCCCTGTAAATGTCATTTGCATTATGTGTGAATGGAGTCTAATTTCATACAAGCACATTTCCTCCTCTCCTCAGTTACTGTTGACTTTTTTTCAAAAGGAGGAGAGGAATGAGGAGTTGCACAATCAAATTGAGAATCTAATTTACTTGCACATTTTCTATAATAGTCATGTAGAAGAAGCTGTTATCCAGAGGGACTTAACAAGAACTTTCTCTCAGACAACATGTTTGTGGGTCACAGTTTCAGTGTACCCACAGGAGTGAAGCAGGATGTATAATGCCTGTTCTACTTATTCTAAATCTATGGGTGCCCCCCTTCCTCCCCCAGGCTTTCCCGGTACCAGCAGTTCAAGGACTTCCAAAGGCGGATCCTGGTGGTCACCAACCTGTTTGGCTGAGGGATGGACATTGAGCTCGTCAACATCGTCTTCAACTACGACATGCCCGAGGATTCCGACACCTACCT
The DNA here is from genome assembly GCF_045791955.1 of Oncorhynchus clarkii lewisi. Lineage (NCBI taxonomy): Eukaryota > Metazoa > Chordata > Actinopteri > Salmoniformes > Salmonidae > Oncorhynchus > Oncorhynchus clarkii. The sequence goes on along the minus strand of NC_092159.1, from coordinate 21,295,250 downwards.
GCACAGAGTGGCCCGTGCAGGCAGGTTCGGGATGAAATTCATTATATCGGTCCATGGCCCTGTACAGCAGATGTTATCTAGAATCATATAAGTTGCTTTGTTGGTAAGCTTGAATGAAGACCAGACACATTTGGGCTAATTAGCTAATATCATGTCATCCGGTGAAGCTCCCTCAGACTACCCAAGTTCCCTAAACACAACCACATTTAGAAGAAGAATTGCTTCCTGAATTCCTAGTGTAGCAATAAGCGCCCTCCTGATAAATCACGTTCCATGAATACCAAGGGGAACATGGCTTTAAAATACACACTTCCACCATCCTCCCTCCAAAGGAATTGCAAAGCAATGCGATGTGACTAATAATTTATTCTGCAATGGTAGTGAGTGTATTGTCGGAGGGGGGCTAGGCCGATCTGACCCTGATCAGGTCTGTGATTCAATAAGATACAGATTAAAAGGATCACCAGCACTGCTGCGTTAACCTCAAATGGATTACAAACAGATTTAACACTGTACACCAACATAACCCCGGATGCCCTTGCATTTGCCTAGGCATTAACAGAAAATACACACATAAACGATACACGGTATGTCCATGGGATTAGTTTAAGCCTCACTTTCCCAAAGTAGATGAACCAACCAGATCCTCTTTTCTGGGGAACTGATCGAAACTGATCTGGGACCAGTATAGTTAGTGTGGCATCAAAATGAAACCATCTGACCTATTACTATTACACCTGTACCACTTTGGTACAATAGCCCCAGTACATTGTGTCACCAGTTGATTGTGTGTTCATTCAGCTCTATATTAACACCATATGAAACCTCCCTTTGGGGTTACAGAACAGGTCTGGATAGTTTGCCACACACACTGGAATGGGCCAATAGTGAGGTGATGTTAATTATTCTCCCAGAGAGAGTGAACTGAGGTGAATCATTCCAGTACATTACCAGACACCAGTGATCCTAGAAAACAAGTGCAACCAAGACAACCGCTCTGGTGAAATGGTTGCCCGGGCTTGTTTATCATAATAAAGGGCAAGGCCCAAACAATAATATTAAGGGATTAGAAATCCGTGGCTTAAAAACGAAGGTGTCATTGTTCGCTGATTCATGTTTTCTTTTAAAACCACAATTGGAGTCTCTCCATGGCCTCTTAGAGGATCTAGATACTTTTGCTATCCTCTCTGGATTAAAACCAAATTATGATAAATGTACCATATTACATATTGGATCACTAAAAAAATGCACATTTTACATTACCATGTAGTTTACCAATTAAATGGTCTGACGGAGATGTGGACATACTCGGTATACAAATCCCAAAAGAAAGAAATGATCTCACTCCAATCATTTTTTATAGAAAGTTAGCAAAAATAGATATGATCTTGCTACCTTGGAAAGGAAAATACCTGTCTATTTGTGGAAAAATCACCCTGATTAACTCCTTAGTTATATCACAGTTTACCTATTTGCTTATGGTTATGCCTACACCTAGTGACCTGCTTTTTAAATTATATGAACAAAAAATATTCCATTTTATTTGGAACGGCAAACCAGAAAATTAAAAGGGCCTATTTATATAACGAATATGAATTCGGTGGGCAGAAATGATTAAATATTAAAGCATTAGACCTCTCACTAAAGGCATCAGTCATACAAAAGTTATACTTAAATCCAAACTGGTTTTCTAGTCAATTGGTACGAATGTCTCATCCTATATTCAGGAAGGGCCTTTTCCCCTTTATTCAGATTACACCTGCTCACTTTCGGTTGTTTGAAAAGGAAATAATCTCCAAAATATCTTTATCTTTTAAACAAGCCTTAGAAAGTTGGTTGCAATTTCAGTTTAATCCACCTGAAAGGACGGAACAAATAGTACAACAAATATTGTGGTTAAACTTGATTAAAAAAACTGTATTTATTGAAGAAATTTTTGAAAAAGGTATAATTTTAGTGAATGATATCATAAATATGTCACACATGCAGTTATGTCACACATGCAGCTAACACAGACATATGAAAATGTCTGCTCTACCCAAAATTACAACAAATTAATTGCAGCATTACCACAAAAATGGAAGAGGCAAGTAGAAGGGGAAAAAAGTAAGGAACTTGTATGTCGGCCCTGTATTAAAGAACATAAATGGTTAAAGAAAAGTGTGATAAATAAAAACATATACCAATTTCATTTAAGGACCAAAAAAACTGACAGCTGTGCCATATAAATTGCAAAATAGTTGAAGAGATTTTCGATGTACCCATTCCATGGCACATGGTTTATGAATTGATACGCAAAACAACGCCGGATTCAAAACTTCTAATTTTTCAATATAAATTACCATACAAAATTCTTGCAACTAATAGAATGTTATATATATGGGGGGATACAATCTTCCCAGCTCTGCAGAATCTGCTGTGAGGAGGCAGAGTCATTAGATCATTTATTTTGGTATTGTCCATATGTAGCTCATTTTTGGTCACAGGTCCAGGAATGGCTGAAGAATTGCAACATTTGCCTAGAACTAACACTACAGATAGCAATACTGGGTGATTTGAAAAGCCATAGTCAATCAATCAATAATATAATAATTATTTTGGCAATTTGTTTTATTTTTAATTTACAATCTGTAGAAGCTATGAGAATAGGAAGGTTCAGTTCTTTTGTGAAGCATCACAGCACAGTTGAAGGATATATGGCAAGTAGAAATCCGAAGTGGATGATGTTGAGAGACAGATGGGAGGGGTTGAATGGAGCTGAAGGGTGGGACTAATAACAAGATAAACAATGTAAAGCATACTGGATCTGTAGGATGTATATAGGTTCGGAGCTTTTGTGAAATAGCATAGTTACAAGTAGCAATCAAACTGGATGGACATCAGAAATAGAGGAAGGACTAAGAACAAAGAGAGAACTGTTGTGGAGTAGACTGTGTCTGTAGAATGTGTATAGGATGTGTGGATTGAAGGTCGAGGCAGAAGTGTTTATTAGTTTACTTCAATTGGGGGATCGGCGGTAGGGTTTGCGGGGAATAATAATAAAGGTATATTCTTGGATATATATATTTACCCAAAAAATATGAGGGGATTGGAAATGATGCAGACAATTACATTGGAAGCAACATTCTATCCGCAATATTAAGCCAAAAGGGAAAAAAAGCTGTTCGATGTGGTTAAGGTCAGGGCTCTGTGCAGGCCAGTCAAGTTCTTCCACACCAACCTCGGCAAACCATTTCTGTTTGGAACTCCCTTTGTGCACGGAGGCTTTGTCATGCTAAAACGGGAAAGGGCATCGTATAGAATATCATTGTATGCTGTAGCGTTAAGGTTTCCCTTCACTGGAACTAAAGGGCCTATCCCGAACCATGAAAAACAGCCCCAGGCAATTCGTTATTCCTCCTTCAAACATTAGTTGGCACTATGCATTGTGGCAGGTAGTTTTATTTATTTATTTATTTTACCTTTATTTAACCAGGTAGGCAAGTTGAGAACAAGTTCTCATTTACAATTGCGACCTGGCCAAGATAAAGCAAAGCAGTTCGACAGATACAACAACACAGAGTTACACATGGAGTAAAACAAACATACAGTCAATAATAAAGTATAAACAAGTCTATATACAATGTGAGCAAATGAGGTGAGAAGGGAGGTAAAGGCAAAAAAGGCCTTGGTGGCAAGGTAAATACAATATAGCAAGTAAAACACTGGAATGGTAGTTTTGCAATGGAAGAATGTGCAAAGTAGAAATAAAAATAATGGGGTGCAAAGGAGCAAAATAAATAAATAAATTAAATACAGTTGGGAAAGAGGTAGTTGATAGGGCTAAATTATAGGTGGGCTATGAACAGGTGCAGTAATCTGTGAGCTGCTCTGACAGTTGGTGCTTAAAGCTAGTGAGGGAGATAAGTGTTTCCAGTTTCAGAGATTTTTGTAGTTCGTTCCAGTCATTGGCAGCAGAGAACTGGAAAGAGAGGCGGCCAAAGAAAGAATTGGTTTTGGGGGTGACTAGAGAGATATACCTGCTGGAGCGTGTGCTACAGGTGGGAGATGCTATGGTGACCAGCGAGCTGAGATAAGGGGGGACTTTACCTAGCAGGGTCTTGTAGATGACATGGAGCCAGTGGGTTTGGCGACGAGTATGAAGCGAGGGCCAGCCAACGAGAGCGTACAGGTCGCAATGGTGGGTAGTATATGGGGCTTTGGTGACAAAACGGATTGCACTGTGATAGACTGCATCCAATTTGTTGAGTAGGGTATTGGAGGCTATTTTGTAAATGACATCGCCAAAGTCGAGGATTGGTAGGATGGTCAGTTTTACAAGGGTAAGTTTGGCAGCATGAGTGAAGGATGCTTTGTTGCGAAATAGGAAGCCAATTCTAGATTTAACTTTGGATTGGAGATGTTTGATATGGGTCTGGAAGGAGAGTTTACAGTCTAACCAGACACCTAAGTATTTGTAGTTGTCCACGTATTCTAAGTCAGAGCCGTCCAGAGTAGTGATGTTGGACAGGCGGGTAGGTGCAGGTAGCGATCGGTTGAAGAGCATGCATTTAGTTTTACTTGTATTTGTATTTAAGAGCAATTGGAGGCCACGGAAGGAGAGTTGTATGGCATTGAAGCTTGCCTGGAGGGTTGTTAACACAGTGTCCAAAGAAGGGCCGGAAGTATACAGAATGGTGTCGTCTGCGTAGAGGTGGATCAGAGACTCACCAGCAGCAAGAGCGACCTCATTGATGTATACAGAGAAGAGAGTCGGTCCAAGAATTGAACCCTGTGGCACCCCCATAGAGACTGCCAGAGGTCCGGACAACAGACCCTCCGATTTGACACACCGAACTCTATCAGTGTACTCCTGGCATCCGCCAAACCCAGATTTGTCTGTTGGACTGCCAGCTGGTGAAGCGTGATTCATCACTCCAGAGAATGCGTTTCCACTGCTCCAGAGTCCAATGGCGGCAAGCTTTACGCCACTCCACCATGCGCAATGCCAAGCATTGGCTGATCTTAGGCTTGTGTGCGGCTGCTCAGCCATGGAAACCCCTTTCATGAAGCTCCCGACAGACAGTTATTATGCTGAAGTTGCTTCCAGAGGCAGTTGGGAACTCGGTAGTGAGTGTTGCAACTGAGGACAGATTATTTTTTACTAGCTATGTGCTTCAACACTCGGCGGTCCCGTTCTTTGAGCTTGTGTGGCCTACCACTTCACGGCTGAGCCGTTGTTGCTCCTAGACATTTCCAATTCACAATAACAGCACTTACATTTAACCGGGGCAGCTCTAGCAGGGCAGATATTTGACAAACTGACTTGTTGGAAAGGTGGCATCCTATGATGATGCCACGTTGAATGTCACTGAGCTCATCAGTAAAGGCCATTCTACTGCCAATGTTTGTCTACAGAGATTGCATGACTGTGTGCTCAATTTTTATACATCTGTCAGCAAAGGATGTTACTGAACTGTCCGAATCCACTAATTTGAAGTGGTGTCCACATACTTTTGTATATACAGTGTGGCAAAAAAAGTATTTAGTCAGCCACCAATTGTGCAAGTTCTCCCACTTAAAAAGATGAGAGAGGCCTGTAATTTCCATCATAGGTACACTTCAACTATGACAGACAAAATGAGGAAAAAAAATCAAGAAAATCACATTGTAGGATTTTTAATGAATTTATTTGCAAATTATGGTGGAAAATAAGTATTTGGTCAATAACAAAAGTTTATCTCAATACTTTGTTATATACCGCCGAGTAACCTCTGATGAAGATTATAACAGAACATGGCCAAGATGTTCACATGTTCATAAATGACCAGCATGGTCAAATAATAGGTCTGGGACAGGTAGCACGTCCGGTGAACAGGTTAGGATTCCATAGCCGCAGGCAGAACAGTTGAAACTGGAGCAGCAGCACGGCCAGGTGGACTGGGGACAGCAAGGAGTGATCATGCCAGGTAGTCCTGAGGCATGGTCCTAGGGCTCAGGTCCTCCGAGAGAGAGAAAGAAAGAGAGAATTAGAGAGAGCATACTTAAATTCACACAGGACACCGGATAAGACAGGAGAAGTACTTCAGATATAACAAACTGACCCTAGCCCGCCGACACATAAACTACTGCAGCATAAATACTGGAGGCTGCGACAGGAGGGGTCAGGACACACTGTGGCCCCATCCGATGATACTCCCGGACAGGGCCAAACAGGAAGGATATAACCCCACCCACTTTGCCCTCAAAAACAATATATAAAATTAGGGAATTATTCAAATGTAACTCTTTTTATGTCAATTGCAATTAGGTTAGGGCATTATTATAGCCTATACTGGCTATAATGACTGGCACAGTGAACATACTCATAACAATGATACTGTAGTAGACAGCAAATTGACCTTAAGAATCTATAGCATGCAGGTGGGTCTTTAAAAAAAAAACTCAAGAAGAAGAAGATCAAAATAGCTGCAAGTTGTGTTTATTGAATTAAATGTGGTGTAATAAAATGAGTTGTGAGTAGGGGGGGTTGTCTCCCTCCCTCTTCTGTTGGCTTCGAGAGTTTATTTAGAAAGTGGGTTGGGGGAGGTGGCAGCAGGGTTTTCCCAAACTCGTCTTCTGCACAGTTACTTTTTGCAGTTTTTTTTTGCAGGGGAAGCAAAATAGTTTTGCCAGGGCGGCTGTGATCCGCGAGAGGAGAGCTTGTTTTTTCTTAGGCTCATCTGCAGCCACAGTACCTGAACATGTGACAGAGCACAAGGCATGAAATCAGGGTCGTGTTCATTAGGGTACACAGTAGCAAAATTTTGAAACGGAAAACAAAAACAAGCATTTGTTATTGGCAAGTTCAAGAAAGTTCCTCCCTGTTTTAGTCCGCTGTCTTCCATTTAGTGGCTAATGAATAAGACCCTGATAACTTAATCATAGTCTCCCGTCCTTACATTACAATAGTGTGCTGAAGACAGATGCACATGTTGACTGACAGAAATGAGGACTTACTATCATTGCCAAGAGGAGACACCTTGTTCTTCTTCTGGTTCTTGTTATTTCCTCGCTTCTTCTTTCCTGACTTCCTCACTTCTTTCTTCATAGCCTCTTTCTTCTTAGTAGAGGGAGAAACAGACATGAGTCGATGCCTCACAATCAAACAGCCCAAATAACTAAACGATCTACTGGTTCTTGGCCGTCTCACCTTTTTGGAGGTGATGTCCTCGAGGTCTGTGGAGAGGGCGCTGCTGATGGGCTTGGTGCTTTCAGAAAGGTAGCTAATTACCTGGGACTTTTCAGAGATGGCTGAGCTTACACTGGTCTTTTCCAAACCAGTGCTGTCATCAGCCATCTCCTCTAGGTCCTCTTCTAGGGTTTCCCTCCAAGCCAGGAGCTCCTCGGTGAGGGTGACGTCACTCCTTGAGGAGGTTGAGGAGTGTGACCTCCCACTACCACGGCTCCTCCTGGCTCCAAAATGGCCGTCGGAACTCCAGTCCTCGGAATAGTCATCTATGACTTGTGTGATGGTGTCCGCCATGCACCTGATGGCTCCCTCGCTACCAGAGCGTGCGGCACGCAGTTGAGCCCGGTTGGAGTCCGAACGCAGGGACAATCTTTTAGCCGCAGTCTTCACGATGGCCTTCACCGCATCCTCCCCACTGAATTGGATGCTCTCCTCCAGGCCAAAGACGACAGAGATGTCAGCATACTTCAGGGCATGCTGGACCTCCACAAAGAGATCCTTCATCAGCCTGAAGGGTTCATTGGCCCTCCTTGTCTGGGGGGACTCTGAGGCCTCCAGTCGGCACATGATGCCATGGAGAATAAACTTCAGAGTCTGGGGGCTCATGACGGTGGACCAGGGAGTGCTGCAAAGGAGGATGTGCTCCTTGCCTGGTAGGAGGGAGGGAATCTTCTCCAGGGGGTCCTGCCTGTTCTTGGTGGGCATCAGGGAGCTGTCACTCATCTCGGAGACCTCAGCCTCCCCCACCTCTTCTTCCAGGGTCTGGGAAGGAGCTGCCCGTGCTGCATGGGTGGTCGTCACAGAGTCGTCCTTCATGGAGGTGCTGGGGACTACCTCTTCTTCATCCAGGCGGGGTCTGGGCAGAAAACCGTCCAGAGTCTGGGCAGGAGCTGCCCATGCTGCCTGGGTTGAGGTGGAGGGTTTAGGGTATGAGACAGTCGTGCCACTTACAACCACCTCCTCTTCATCCTTGGGTGAAGAGGAACACGGAGAGCCAGGGAACCTTTCCCTGGCACCGGAATCCAATCCTAAGAAAATACACTCATATTCTGAACTGGTTCAAAGCCACATCCATGTATAACACTATGCAGTATCTAGTACATTTACTATAATGGTAATACACTGGTTATTACACAAGTTATTACTGGTGATATGAGCAAAACAGGTTATAAGTGTACCTTTCTGGATGATGAGCCTAGCCTTGTAATCGTCGTTGCAGGTACTGTTCAGGATGTCTCCCACCCTGGTGGTCAGGACCTGGCAGACGGCCCCTAGTCAAATCAAAATGTATTTAATGCAGGGGTGTCAAACTCATTCCATGGAGGGCTAAGTGTCTGCGGGTTTTAGTTTTTTCCTTTCAATTAAGACCTAGACAACCAGGTTAGAGGAGTTTCTTACTAATTAGTGACCTTAATTCATCAATCAATGGTGGAGTGAAACCCTGCAGAAACCCGGCCTTCTATAGAATGAGTTTGACATTTGATTTAAAGTAATTCTTCACACATAACATGTCTCCAAACACTGTATAGAAAAAAAGAGGAGAGAGAAAATGAAAATACCATTACTGACAATAAGAGAAAAGAAAGGAGAATGTGCGGGTGAAAAGACGGTAAAAACAACATAACTAACCTAGTGCCTCCTTGTTGTTATCAGAGAGGGAGAGGGAGCTGGAGGACTGGAGGGTCAGGAAGCTGCCCCTCTCTAACAGAGCGGCCCACCTCCCACGGGACTCTGCCCCCTCCTCCTCTCCAAGGTCACGTGACCAGGTGGAGTCGCTGTCCCACAACTCGTTCTCGCTGGATGTGGGGGTCTCCCCCCACCCGTCCCTATACATCCAGTTGAAGTTGTCATTCCACATAATGTCTCTACCCGGTGGGGTGGTCGGCAGATCCAAGAAGTTCTCCAGCAGATTCTTAATGGCCCGTTGGATGAACATGTACAGCACATTTGTGAAAAATTCATCGGAGAGCCTACGGTTGGCAGCCAAGTCTTTCAGGATGGGCTCGGACCTGCTCTGGCGGGCCATTGGCCTCCTTCCCATACCGGTGTCCAGAAGCATCTGATACACCTTGCAGATGAGCTCCTTCCCAAAGTAGTGGACCTTCCCCCTGAAGATCCTGTTGACCAGCTTCCATGAGGACAGGATCTGCCCTAGGGGCTCCACTGGTGGGGTTAACTTCATGTCCGTGATGTCATTCAGTGAAACATCATCCTCACTGCTGAACTCCTGGTGGAGTTCCCGGTCAGTGTCGGAGTGCGTCAGATGAAAAATAACATCAAAGATGTTACTGGCTGTGACTCCTGTCTCTCTGTGGCCGGTGGTAGGAGCGGTGGTCTGCCTACTTCTTCTGCCGCCATGCCCAGACCGGGGAATGCTGGCAGTCTGGGTCGTGTCTATCTCCCCAGCAGGGCTGCTGGTCTCCCCAACTTCCCCTGGCCTCTCCCCAAGCAGGGCAAGGGCAGGGAGGGACCCCTCGCTAAGGACTTTATGGACGTCGCTTTCCTTGGGCTTCCTCTCTGACCCCAGTTCTCCCAAATCTGGCATATTGGACCTGCTCGATCCCTGTGATAACCCAGGGCATCTCCCATTCCGGCTGCTGTTGCCTCTTCCAGACCTCATGTGGTGGATCCGTCTGGCGGCCTCCTGGGCACTCTCACAGGCGTCCCTGAACAACTCTGAGAAGATGCTGGAGAGCCTCTCTTCGGTCAGACTGATGTCTGGATGGGTGTTCTCCAGGTCATCCTCAACAGAAAAGAAGAGGTCCTCCTGGGCCCTTTTCAGGATGTTACTCACAGACAGATCTGCTACGCCCTGAAGCTCCTTGTCGGTCTCAGAAGGGGGAGTGGGCGGCTGCCCACCCAGGAGCCTTCCCTTCGGCTCAGAACTCCGCTGGTGGAACTCCCTGGAGATGATCTGGAGCTCACCTGACCCCCAGCGGGACGAGTTTGACGACTCTGGACTGGATGTCCTGATCAGAACCATCACTGGGAGGAACACCTCATTGGAGACACACACCACCCACTCGATGATCTCGTCCAGGTCACCTATTGTCACGTTCTTAGAAAGAGAAACAGAAAACAACAAAATGACAGCTAGTAGTTTTTATGTTAAAAGATATTTTTTTCACATGATCACTCCACCTTTGAAAGCAGAAGAAATGGGGGACTTACTATTTGTTTGAGGAAGTTCCTGATAAGCTTTCTCTTACTGAAAAACAAACAAACAAACACCAGGAATCATTGGCAACTTAAACTAGTGCTTACATAGATAATATTTTTTCTGCACATAATGAGGTTCACAGCAGGACTCACGGGTGAGACTTCAGGAAGTTTGTTAGAGAGAACACCTCAGGTCCAATTTGACGGGAGGCATCATCGCTCTTAGCCTCGGACGTGACATCACTCTTTGGGGTCAGGAGGTCATCAACAGATGAAGAGGAGATGATTATCTCCCCATCAGGTGTCAAGGGACATAGGGGTTCTGAAACAGAAGACAGTCAGAATTACCACCGAACAAGCTAGTAACCACGGAAACGATTCTATTGAAGTTGTATAATCAGGAATAAACACTGTGTCACCAACACCCACCTGTTGTATCCATTTTAGTAACTTTAGTGCCCTTCTTGATAGCTGGCAGGACACCTACAGAAAGAGGATCGTAGACATTAGTGGATCCTTCCACCATATATCGTTTTAGAATTCTATCAATAAATCCAGGTATTTTGGAAGTGGAGATGAATACTCACTGTAACTGGTTGTTTGAGTTAGAAGAGTTTGAGGCAGTGCCAACATACCAACTACTTGGCGGCTTAGTTTTTTCACCCCATACTTAGCCTCCCTAGACCTTCTAGCCTTGATAACCTCTGTGGCCTTCTTTTCTGCCTTTGCTATATTTGCCTCTCGGCTGGGCCTGGGGCCTTGCGGGGGCTTCGGCACAAGGTTCTGAGACGAATAACTGGGGAAATCATATCACCATAGAAACCACATTTTTCACCATAGGCATAATGGTACTGAGTGACATGTCACATAAGGGTTAACCTTAGAATTAGAATCAGAATTAAAATCTGAATTCCAATAGTATTGGTTCTAACTAGTAGGTGGTCCATGTGTCTTAATGGCGTTATTATCGCGTTGTAAACTGGTTTTCAACCCGTCGTATTACTAGATTGCAACCAACTGGCCTCCGTTACAACCAGACGTTTTGCAACAGAACTCAAATTTGTTTCTTACCTTTCGAGGGCTATCCTGGAGGCAGTCTACCAGGGCTGGCAGGCTTAGTCCATCATGGCCAGCGGAATGGACATCTGTCTGGAGCACTTGCTCTCTATCACTAGCTTGGAGGGTCCCAGCCTGGGGTATAGGAACATAAGGAAATACATAGAACTTAAGCCCTCCATTATTATACCCACTTTTCCAACTATAAACCATAACTTTAGAATAACAATCAGAATTCAAATCTGAATTCCAAAACTATTAGTTCTAACTAAACTCAGCAAAAACAGAAACGTCCCTTTTTCAGGACCATGTATTTTTAAGATAATTCGTAAAAATCCAAATATCAGATCTTCATTGTGAAGGGTTTTAACACTGTTTCCCATGCTTGTTCAATGAACCATAAACAATTTATGATCATGCACCTGTGGAACGGTCGTTAAGACACTAACAGCTTACAGACGGTAGGAACCATCTTAATGGCTTTATTATTGCGTTGTAAACTGGTTTTCAACACGTCATATTACTAGATTGCAACCAACTGGTCTCTGTTACAACCAGACATTTTGCAACAGAACTATAAGACGTTTTCTTACCTTTAGGGGGCTGTCAATGGGGCAGTCTACCAGGGCTGGCAGCCTTAGTCCATCATGGTCAGTGATGTCTGTCTGGAGGACCTGCTCTCCAGCACTAGCTTGGAGGGTCCCAGCCTGGGGTATATGAACATAAGGAAATACATTTAACCTTAGCCCTCAATTAATTATGCCCACTTTTCCAACTATAAATCATATCAATCTGTTTTTACAGCATATAGGTTATACTACCAAGAAGATAGCCTCATTACATATCAAGAGGGATAGCCCCAGAATGAACAAACATTTTTTTTATCACTTATGAGACTTACTTTTAGAATAATTTTTCTCAACGGTTTATGATTTCTATCCATTGTGCTTTCAGGCACCCTTCAGATTGGACCTGACATTTTTTTAAATAAACAAATACACTTTAAAATACATTTCAAACATTTTTTTTACAACATCTTGGCCAGTTATGCTGTACTCACACAGAATGTCTTCTTTGTCCACTCAAAGTGATTTATTTGAACATGAGGATGACTGTCCTTTGCAAAGCATCAACTCAACTGAGGCAAAAGTAGCGCACTGAACATTTTCTGGAGTTCGTTTACGTCATAGGCTTCTATATTCCATCGTACATTATGACGTCAACTACAAAAGCACAGAGCGACCACTCGGGGAAATTAATGCATTGTTTCTGATCACATACGATATCTGAAAAATGTTTACAATGTAACCCAATTAATTTAGGTTCAGTGAGGTTTTATCGTATTATATGGATAAATGATGCCCTCTGTTGGCCATAACTGATATATTATAGTCAAATAAATCAAATCATTGATGGGTTTGGTGAGGGAAGACAGATGTAGTAAGCTGATATGATCAGGGCATGCACACATATTGCCCATGAATGAATAAATGTTTTAAGCCAAATGTATATTTGTCCAAGACAGTCATTGTTACGCTTTTGCCCAAATTGCCCAATATAGCTTCATGTCACACATCTATCATAATTTATACAAACTGGATGAATGCAGGCTGTTGGTTTGTAAATGTTGTAAATAAATATGTATATAGTATGCATATGTAACAGTTGTTAAAGTACTATGTGAATTTCACCAGGTTCATATATTAATATGTCGTGTTGATTTGTTATTATGCATGCCTGCATCCTGGCTGAAGTGGATGGAGTGTGTTCTTACGTCTTGCCCTGCGTGCTCAAATCATTTTGATGCACTGAGAGAGGTAGTCACGCTTTTGATGTCTTCAGAAAAGTTTGATTATTTTCAGTACAAAGTCATACACACAGTGTTTTGTTCATGAATAATGATGTGTATTTAGAGGTTACTCATAAGTGAATGGTATTGTTAAGATGCACTTGTAATTGTACTTTTTAGGATGATATCAACATTCTGAATTCAACATGTGGTTAATAGCTAGCTAAAGTATTAGCAGGCTATTTATTGTATGTGTGAACGATGGCTAGCTCCTCGAATGATCCCAGTCCCTCCTATTGTGCATCTGCTGTAGAAAGAGGCTACGATTCGCAGAACATATGTGCTCTACAAATGTTTGATTTCCTTTTGGATGCAGGTATGTGGTTTTATCTTTGTAAAATATGTTCTGTATAATAAGGAGAGACTATTCATTTTTGTATTCGAAAATCATTTTGATGCACTGAGAGAGAAAGAGGCGACGATTCTCAGAACATATGTGCTCAACAAATGTTTTATTTCCTTTTGGATGCAGAGAGTGAGTTATGCTTGATTAAAACTACCTGATCTCCAAAGTCCACGTCTATAGTCTCAATCAACCGCACACAACGCAGAGTTACAGCGGTGCAGTATAGCACCGGTTACACATATTCTTATTATCGTTTCATTCACTTATCTTTTTGACCTGCACTGTTGGAGTTCAGATCTTAAGAATTTCACTGTACCCTACAATTACTACTGAATAAAGCTATCAGTGTTGTCAAACAAGAAATGATGCCTACAATTTAGTTTATGGCAGCTGGCGAAATCCCGCCTTCTTCGTTGGCATTTTCAAGATCGGCATTAAATTAGACGGTTCGTTTTCAGGCCGGTTTGGTGAGATTGCCTTTAAAATGGACCAATAGTGGCCACGAATACACGAGCACAGTGCTTCTAGACTGCGCTGTGATACTCGAAGCCGATTTTAATTGCATAAAAAATGTGCAGTATTGAGTAATTTTCAATATCTACATCAATTGTAAATAAGAAAAATATTTTTCTTTCCATAATGCTCACAAATAGTAGCCATGTTCGAGTATATTTTTGTTAAAATCTTTGCGAAAACCTTGTGCAATCTGGCTAGCTAACTAACACATTTAGCATTGCGTCAAGCTAACGCTAGTACTAGCACGGTCATGTCAGTTAGCAGTTAACTTCTGCTAGCAGTGTGTCGCAGGTTGGTTCCGAGAATTACATTTTAGGTCAAGTTAGGCCCTAGAAATGTCTTGCTCGTTATTAATTTGAGCCAACGTTATTTCTGAATATTCACCTTGCATTTGGAACCTATTTCCCTTTATAGCACTTTGCTGTCACAAAGTTTGAATGAGGAGGCGGCTGCCATTGTTTGTGCGGAGAGTGAGGCATGATTCCTTGTTCAACTTGATTGAATCGGGCAACTGGCTAACTACTGTAAACTGAGTTGTGTGGGATTCTGTGTTTCACATTATAGCCATTACCATATGATTAATTATTATCTGATGTTGGTTGTGTGAGGTATCTGCATTTGTGCACTGGAGCATCCATTATGAGATTAAACAACTGCTTGCTACTTGCCTGTTTGTGTGTGTGACAAGAACTGAATAACATGGTGTGACTTGCATGTTGCAAAACTGTAGATAACAGCCCAGCAGATGCTTTGTCCTTGTGTTTGTATGTAACAATATTGAGCACATGGTGTGACTTGCTGTATCTTACAAAGTTGTGGTTAAGCAGGCATAGGGAGGCGTGGTCATCACGAGGTTTAACTGAGATGGAAAAATACTGAACAACACAATAGCAGGAACTGAGCAACTGTTATAACTAGGCTGCGATACCAGAACAGTAAGAATCTATAAATCGACAGAGGGAGGACTCCAAGAAGCGCCAAGAGGCGGGGACCCGCCTGAGCGTCTGCGATAGGCTGAGCAAGTTTAAACCACGCCCAGCCTCTACTGTGATAGGCCAACAGGCTGGTTGGAACTATGTCCATCACAGTATAAGAACAACTGTTTACGTACATCCTGTCAGTTCTCTGTTCTGCCCTGCGTGGTATTACAGCGTGCCCGTATATACGAAAGTTGCATTTGCCATTTATTACTTAGCTAATAAAAAATACATAGTATACAATCGGTGACTCATTGTTATATTTATCCTGATACCAGATTCGAATTTACGCAACTCTAACAGTTGCAGGGTGGTCGCTGCTCCAATCCTTGTTTTTAGCTAGGTAAATTGTAATGATTATGTGCCAAATGTATTCGCTTCCCATCTTGCGTACTGTCCAGCTTTAGCGGTGTGCGTGCGGCCTGCTACTATCATTATTAGCAGCTAGTTAATGCTATGTAGGAATAAACATTAGACGAGTGTTTCCCAAACTCGGTCCTAAGAACATCAGGGGGTGTACGTTTTGGTTTGTGCTGTAGCACGACACAGCTGAATATGCATCAAGCTTTGACTGAGTCAGCTGTGTAATGTTGTGGGGGAAATGTGCACCCCTTGGAGTTCCAAGGACCGAATATGGAAAACCCTGTGCTAGACGGTGATGTTTCACAAGGATTCAATTCAGAAAGTGAAATTACAAGAATTGGAATCCTCATGTAATATAACTAAGGTCAGATGGTGAGGAATTGTACATAGATTATTGAATTGGCATTTCAATTAACCTTCTGAATTTACTGTATTGTTGATGCAGCGCCCACCCCCAAACTAGTCTCCAGTTTTTCCTAGCTTCAACTAACGCAAGTACCCCTTCTCTAGAATGGCAGAGAACGACGTTGACAACGAGCTGTTGGACTATGAAGAGGATGAGGAGCCTCAGGTTGCCCCGGAGACCGCCACACCTGCGGGCAAGGAGGAGGTAAAGGGCTCTTAGTCTCCACCCACAGCTCCGGCTTCCGAGACTTCCTGCTCAAACCAGAGCTGCTCCGCGCCATTGTCGACTGTGGCTTTGAACATCCCTCTGAAGGTGAGCCTCACATGCACTTCCCACCTTCAACCAAGGACTGTTTTTGACTTTGTCCATTCTGTGTGTGTCAAATGGCACCCTATTCCTGACATAGTGCACTACTATTGAGCTGGGCCCATAGGGCTTTATTCAAAATTAGCGCTGTGTGTGACTGGGCCCTGGTCGAAAGTAATCCACAATATATAGTGTGTCATTTGGGACTCCGACTATGAGTTATACATGTATGCCCCTTCAAGCATCACATCATACTTTAACTGGTCATCTCTGTATACCTGTCGCAAGACCCACTGGTTGATGCTTATTTATAAAACCCTCTTAGGCCTCTCTCCCCCTCCCCTATCTGAGATAACTACTGCAGCCCTCATACTCCACATACAACACCTGTTCTGCCAGTCACATTCTGTTAAAGGTCCCCAAAGAGCACGCATCCCTGGGTCGCTCCTCTCTTCAGTTATCTGCCCTAGTGACTGGAATGAGCTGCAACAAACACCCAAACTGTACAGTTTTATCTCAATCTCTTCATTCAAAGACTCAATCATGGACACTTACAAAGCAGCCACAACTGTCAGTGTGATGTGTTGTCTACCTTCTTGCCCTTTGTGCTGTTGTCTGTGCCCAATGTTTGTACAATGTTTTGTGCTGCTACCATGCTGTGTTGTCATGTGTTGATGCCTTGCTATGTTGTCTTAGGTCTCTCTTTATGTAGTGATGTGTGTTTTGTCCTATATATATATTTTGTTAATGTTAAATCCCAGGCCCCAATCCCCGCAGGAGGCCTCTTGGTAGGCCGTCATTGTAAATAAGAATTTGTTCTTAACTAACTTCCCCTAGTTACGTTTCTGTCTTTCAGTCCAACATGAGTGCATCCCACAGGCCATCCTGGGCATGGACATCCTGTACCAGGCCAAGTCTGGTATGGGCAAGACGGCTGTGTTTGTACAGGCCACCCTGCAGCAGATTGAGCCTGTGTACAAGCAGGTGAATGGTTGAATAATGACATTGTGGAAGCAGCAACTGAATTGCTGTTACATCCTCATGTACTAAAAATAGCTTTCGATGGAGAATCCATTGAGTGCTTTGTAGTTTAGGAATAGGCTTAATGTGTATCTGGGGATACTTGCATAAGAAAGTGTCTAATCGCCAACTTTATTTAACCTTTATTTGGACTAGGCAAGTCAGTTAAGAATAAATTCTTATTTACAATGACGGCCTACCCCGGCCAAACCCTAATGACGCTGGGCCAATTGCAGTCTGAATTTGTTCTCCTTTTAATCTCGCTGTTTACACTGCTGTTCTATCCTATTGGATAATCTTGTGTGCTTTTTGTTTCTCTGCTGTCCAGAGAGTTCTGTATTAAACATCCTCCCCTACCTCTCTCTCTGTCTACCAGGTGTCTGTGCTGGTGATGTGCCACACACGAGAGCTGGCCTTCCAAATCAGCAAAGAGTATGAGCGCTTCTCCAAGTACATGCCTACTGTCAAGGCAGCCGTGTTCTTCGGGGGCCTGTCCATCAAGAAGGACGAGGACGCGCTGACGAAGAACTGCCCCCACATTGTGGTGGGAACGCCCGGCCGCATCCTGGCCCTCATCCGCAACAAGACCCTCAACCTGAAGAACGTGAAGCACTTTGTCCTGGACGAGTGTGACAAAATGCTAATTCACACCACAGTAGAACAGGGGGGCTGATGCCAGATGTGAGTGACGGGAGCAAGGAGTAAGTTGAAACGTCACAGAGGAACGGTCAATTGAAAACGTGTTCCAATGTACCTACTAGCATACCACTTAGAATGCACTTCTAATACACTGTCCTACTAAGAGTAGTAGTGGATATTGGAACAGAATGTGATAGATGGTGTGACTTAAGTAAGGATTTAGCCAAAACGTAGGGAAGTATTTACATTTTATGTAGTCCCGTGGTTATGTACATGTTCTGAAACTTAAAGTTGCAGTTTTACACACACACACACACACACACACACACACACACACACACACACACACACACACACACACACACACACACACACACACACACACACACACACACAGAGATTAACCCATCTGCCTAAATTGCACTTTGAAGAGGCAATCGGCAGTATAAACATTAATGAATCATCTTCCTCGCCCCTGTTTTGGAGGGATAGGTCTGGAGAAATTTAACCACTCTGAAATTCGTAGAGCTATATGCAAGGACTGACCGTCAATGATATCAGAATGATCATTTTGACCATGTTTTGAGACTATATAGTTTATTTTTGCGTTTACTTTGTTTACAAGCATTGGAATGGAACAAGCTTGTATTTTGGGTTCTGGTGGGGTACGAAAGTTGAACTAAGCTCATGGGCATTTGTTATTCTTTTAATTTTAAATGTCTAAAAATTGATGTAGAAACTACTGATTGCCCCCTTTTTTTCAAGGGATTTTGGATATGGCTTAATATTAATGTAAAAAGTTCCAGTCTAGCCCCTCTAAGCTTTGCCTGCTCGTGACTGTCTGTCTCAAAGTGGCCAGAGTTGACCCTCTCTTAACCTGGGTCTGGGGCTCTGGACATTTTCGGGAGGAACAGTCCTGGCATTAAAGCTATAATGAAAAATAAAGTTCCATCCAGCTCTAGTACTAGTAATTGATGTTCACAATCACATTTGTAGTTCTTCATTCACCAACACAGAATGTGGTTTACTCCTTTTTTTCACTTAATGTGGCTAGGTTTATAAAACTGCCCTAAAGAGTTACACTTTCCCCATGTTCTATTCATTAGGGCACATTAGCTAAATGTTTAGCACTGGAAGTCCTGGTAGTCCCTCTCTGTGTTTGGTGCTTAATGAATATCTCCTGTAGCCCATGGAGGTGTTTGTGGACGATGAGACCAAGCTGACGCTGCACGGCCTGCAGCAGTACTACTGCAAGCTGAAGGATAGCGAGAAGAACCGCAAGCTCTTCGACCTGCTCGAGTTCAACCAGGTACGGACAGAGGTCTTTTCAGAGAATTTAATGCTAAAACGTAATTTATTTTAGTTTTAATCTGAGTGAGTTGAATGTATTTTGTCCATGGATTTGAAAGTCACGTTTTTAAATACAATTTTACTCATTCAAGTGAACTAAGTCTATGCACAGACAAAGTTTCTGCCTGTGAGCATGCACATATTTAAAACGATAAGTAGCATATAGTTTTTATCCATTGACTTTTTTTCAAAAGGAGGAGAGGAATGAGGAGTTGCACAATCAAATTGAGAATCTCATTTACTTGCACATTTTCTATAATAGTCATGTAGCAGAAGCTGTGAACTTTCTCTCAGACAACATGTTTGTGGGTCACAGTTTCAGTGAAACTGAAGCAGGATGTATAATGCCAGGATGTATAATGCCTGTTCTACTTATTCTAAATCTATGGATGCCCCCCTTCCTCCCCCAGGCTTTCCCGGTACCAGCAGTTCAAGGACTTCCAAAGGCGGATCCTGGTGGCCACCAACCTGTTTGGCCGAGGGATGGACATTGAGTGCGTCAACATAGTCTTCAACTACGACATGCCCGAGGATTCTGACACCTACCTGCACAGAGTGGCCCGTGCAGGCAGGTTCGGGACGAAATTCATTATATCGGTCCATGGTGTTAAATTCATGTTTTAAGTATCCCAATATTTCTGTTATTACAGCACTATAACTCAGTCAAGAGTGCGCATGCGCAGGAAGTCTGGTAGTTGACCTTGCCTTGTGTAATGGCTACCTTTGATGGTGTTCATACGATATAGTAACCTTTGTTAAACTGGAACCTTGTCGTTGTGTCATTTCGAGTTAACATTGGTAGCAGGGGATGGCTAATAACTACAATGTGACACCTCGCTTCGACGAGAAGAGGTCATACAAAAGTTGGAAAAATGAACTTGGAATCTGGACACGCGTTACTAATCTGGATGCGAAAAAGCAGTCACTTGCGGTGGTATTATCGCTGGAGGGAAGAGCGAGAGATACAGCACTGGAAATAGCCGTTGAGGATTTGAACAAGGATGATGGTATGGGAACTTTGATAAGAGTACTGGATTCTGTATTTCTTAAAGAAGAGAAAGACCGTGCCTACGAGGCATATTCAAACTTTGACAGTGTTACGAGAAATATTTCGGTTGCAATGACGGACTACATCATTGATTTCGAACAGAGGTACAATAGGATGCGCAAGTACGACATGGTTCTCCCGGATGCAGTGTGTGAGGATTGAAAATATGCTTGGCCTATCATGAGGGTGTCTGTATGGTAAAAGCCACATTTTTCAACATATGGTGTGACTAGCGGAATGGCTGTGGCTGGCCTTGAGGTGTAGGCAGCTATCATGAGTTGTGGGAGACACGTACAGAACCTAGGCAGTTAAACAGACTGTCTTTTGTTAGAACTCAAACTTAGTAATAACAGGAACCAGATAACGGTATATCTAGGGTATGAGCGCATAGATATTCTACACAGCAACAGTTACATCTATCAACTGGAGCGTCCGCGGGCTGCGCCCAGCTCCTGCGCCAACAATCAAGGATAGGCTGAGTGAGTTTCAACCACGCCCAGTCTCTACCTTGTGACAGGCCATCTCGGAAGCAGGAACTACTTCTGTCAGAGTATATTATAATATCTTTGTCAGGAACAAGTCAGTTCTCTGTTTGCCCTGCGAGGTGTGACAGAGAGCCCGTATATACGAAAATTGCATTTACCACTTATTGCTTAGCTAATAAAAAATACATAGCATACAGTCGTTGACTCAGTGTCATACTTATCCTGATACCAGATTCGATTGACGCAACCCTAACAAGTGTTAGCTTTCAAGTTGCTAGATACTGCCTGTCTAGATGGTAGGGAGAAACAGTTGGCTTTGACTGCTTGTACTGTGCTGACTTTTGCATCTATGAAGTCGGCACTAAAAATAATATTTGGTGAAAAGACGTCTGTCGCGCCAATAACTGATGGAATGCAAGTGAGTGACACAGCATATTACACCGAGCAGCAGAGAAAAGGCGCCAACAAGTCACGTTCTCAAGACAACCAGAAGAGGGCGCCATTTCTCGACACAAATCCACTGGACAAATACAGAAGAAGATCAAAATGTGCTATTTGTCAAAGCACTTACCATTGGGTTAAAGACTGGCCTCGTAAAAATGAACAAGTTAAACTAACAGAGGAAAATGCAAACACAGAGAGAGCAGTGTAACATTACACTGTTTTCAAATGAATCTGCTTCTGATACTGAGATTTTTATAGTTGAATCCTTAGGATCTGCTGTGATTGATACTGCATGCACACAGACAGTGTGTGGTGAAAATTGGCTTGATAGCTATGTCAGTGAACTGAATATGAAGGAAGTACAAAATATGATTGACACACCAAGCATCAGAGCTTTCAAATTTGGAGATGGGAGAATTGTCCATTCTACCAAGAGAGTTAAGATACCAGCAAAAATTGGTCAGACTAAGTGTCACATTGAAACAGAGGTGGTCCCTACAGATATCCCCTTACTATTAAGTAAAGCTTCCCTCAAGAAGGCAGGGGCTGTACTAGACATTAAAAAAATGACAAGGCAGTGATGTTTAAACAACCAGTGACTCTTGAACTTACTACCTCAGGCCTCTATTGTGTAAACATTTTGGACAAAGACATCACACAGAGTCAATGCAAAAATGAGATTCTGACTGACACGGAGCACATGAACACAAAAGAAAAACACAAAGTATTGTTACAACTTCACAAACAGTTTGGACATTATACAGTTGACAGACTTCAAAAGTCACTCAGGAGTGCAGGGAATAATGATGATGAGAGTATTTCCATTCTACAGCAGATAGTTAACAGTTGTGAGACATGTCAACAATACAGCAAACCTAAGCCCAGACCAGCTGTTGGTTTGCCACTGGCTTCCAAGTACAATGAAACAGTGGCTGTAGATCTACATGAGTTAGGTCCAAGTGTGTGGTACCTTCACATAATCGACCACTTCAGTGCTGGCAGCATTGTGAATACAAAGAAACACAGTGAAATCATCAAGCACTTCATTCATTCCTGAATATGTGTGCATGGCCCGTCCCAGAAATTGTACAGTGACAATGGAGGAGAATTCAATAATAATGAAATAAGAGATATGGCAGAGAACTTCAACATGGAAGTAAAGACAACTGCTGCATACAGTCCATGGAGCAATGGACTTCTGGAGAGACACAATCAAACACTCACAGAGATCATGCTGAAAGTGAAGCAAGACAATGGATGTGACTGGAACACAGCCCTAGATTGGGCTTTTATGGCAAAAAACTCAATGCACAATGTGCATGGTTACAGCCCATATCAACTAGGGTTCGGGCAGAACCCTAATCTTCCCTCAGTACTGGTTGACCAGCCACCAGCACTAGAAGGGACCTGTGTGAGTGCGTGGGTGGGACAGCACCTTTCAGCACTACATGCAGCGAGAAAAGCATTCACTGAAGCAGAGTGCTCAGATAGAATTCGCAGGGCTCTGCGGAAACAGCTTCGACCCACCGATGAGAAGTACGACACTGGAAACAGAGTGTTCTACAAATGAGTTGACTGTCAAGAGTGGAAAGGACCGGGAGTAGTCATTGGCCAAGATGGTGTGGTGATATTCATGAGACAAACAAAGTTGTTCGTAAATCTGAAATCACAACAAGTGACTTTAAAGTTTCAGCATGTTGGAAAAGATGACTCTTTGAAACTAGTTGTCTTCAGTGATGCTTCGCTAGGGAACCTTACAGATGGAGGCACACAAGGTGGACATCTAATCGTGTTAATGGGTGAAGGAGGAAGATTCTCACCTATCTGTTGGCAGTCAAAAAGGATCAGAAGGGTTGTCCGAAGCACACTTGCTGGAGAAACACTTGCTCTTGCGGATGGAATTGACAATGAGATCTTTCTTGCAACTCTGTTCTCAGAGCTTACCACTGGTGAGACAAAACGGCACATTCTACCTGTAGTTTGTGTCACTGACAACTACTCATTAGTTGATGCTGTGAAATCAACCAAGTCTGTCACAGAGAAAATACTTCGTCTTGAGATTAGCAGCATCAAGGAACTTATTCAAGCACAGAGAATCCAGCGGATTCTGTGGTCGACCACAAAGGAACAGCTTGCTGACTGTCTGACTAAAAAAGGAGCATCCGCTCTTGTGCTCCTACAGGCTCTCAGTAATGGAAAGTGGCAGCTTGAGTAATACAAATAAAAACTGTCACACAACCCATTTGTAATGGGGATCTTGAATAATACTTGGACATTTCATTATGTTGTTGATGTTTTATTTGTCTTTAAAGAAAAGGGGAGATTGTTAAGTTCATGTTTTAAGTATCCCAATATTTATGTTATTACGGGGCTATCACTCAGTCAAGAGGGCGCATGCGCAGGAAGTCTGGTAGTTGATGGACCTTGCCTTGAATGTAATGGCGACCTTTGATGGTGTTCATATGATATGCCAAAGGAGAAGGAGTTGCAGTCTACTGCAGAGATAGCCTGCAAAGTAATGTCATACTTTCCAGGTCCACACCCAAACAGTTCGAACTACTAACTTTAAAAATTACTCTCTCCAGAAATAAGTCTCTCACTGTTGCCGCCTGCTACCGACCCCCCTCAGCTCCCAGCTGTGCCCTGGACACCATTTGTGAATTGATCGCCCCCCATCTAGCTTCAGAGTTTGTTCTGTTAGGTGACCTAAACTGGGATATGCTTATTAACACCCCGGCAGTCCTACAATCTAAGCTAGATGCCCTCAATCTCACACAAATCCTCAAGGAACCCACCAGATACAACCCTAAATCTGTAAACAAGGGCACCCTCATAGACGTTATCCTGACCAACTGGCCCTCCAAATACACCTCCGCTGTCTTCAACCAGGATCTCAGCGATCACTGCCTCGTTGCCTGTATCCGCTACGGGTCCGCAGTCAAACGACCACCCCTCATCACTGTCAAACGCTCCCTAAAACACTTCTGCGAGCAGGCCTTTCTAATCGACCTGGCCCGGGTATCCTGGAAGGATATTGACCTCATCCCGTCAGTTGAGGATGCCTGGTCATTCTTTAAAAGTAACTTCCTCACCATCTTAGATAAGCATGCTCCGTTCAAAAAATGCAGAACTAAGAACAGATATAGCCCTTGGTTCACTCCAGACCTGACCGCCCTCGACCAGCACAAAAACATCCTGTGGCGGACTGCAATAGCATCGAATAGTCCCCGCGATATGCAACTGTTCAGGGAAGTCAGGAACCAATACACGCAATCAGTCAGGAAAGCAAAGGCCAGCTCTTTCAAGCAGAAATGTGCATCCTGTAGCTCTAACTCCAAAAAGTTCTGGGACACTGTAAAGTCCATGGAGAACAAGAGCACCTCCTCCCAGCTGCCCCTGCACTGAGGCTAGGTAACAAGGTCACCACCGATAAATCCATGATAATCGAAAACTTCAACAAGCATTTCTCAACAGCTAGCCATGCCTTCCTCCTGGCTACTCCAACCGCGGCCAACAGCTCCCCCCCGCAGCTACTCGCCCAAGCATCCCCAGCTTCTCCTTTACCCAAATCCAGATAGCAGATGTTCTGAAAGAGCTGCAAAACCTGGACCTGTACAAATCAGCTGGGCTTGACAATCTGAAACTATCTGCCGCCATTGTCGCAACCCCTATTACCAGCCTATTCAACCTCTCTTTCATATCGTCTGAGATCCCCAAGGATTCGAAAGCTGCCGCAGTCATCCCCCTCTTCAAAGGGGGAGACACCCTGGACCCAAACTGTTACAGACCTATATCCATCCTGCCCTGCCTATCTAAGGTCTTCGAAAGCCAAGTCAACAAACAGATCACTGACCATCTCGAAACCCACCGTACCTTCTCCGCTGCGCAATCTGGTTTCCGAGCCGGTCACGGGTACACCTCAGCCACGCTCAAGGTACTAAATGATATCATAACCGCCATCGGTAAAAGACAGTACTGTGTAGCCGTCTTCATCGACCTGGCCAAGGCTTTCGACTCGGTCAATCACCATATTCTTATCGGCAGACTCAGTAGCCTCTGTATTTCTAATGACTGCCTTGCCTGGTTCACCAACTACTTTGCAGACAGAGTTCAATGTGTCAAATCGGAGGGCATGTTGTCCGGTCCTCTGGCAGTCTCTATGGGGGTACCACAGGGTTCAATTCTCGGGCCGACTATTTTCTCTGTATATACCAATGATGTTGCTCTTGCTGCGGGAGATTCCCTGATCCACCTCTACGCAGATGACACCATTCTGTATACTTCTGGCCCTTCCTTGGACACTGTGCTATCTAACCTCCAAACGAGCTTCAATGCCATACAACACTCCTTCCGTGGCCTCCAACCGCTCTTAAACGCTAGTAAAACCAAATGCATGCTTTTCAACCGTTCGCTGCCTGCACCCGCACGCCCGACTAGCATCACCACCCTGGATGGTTCCGACCTAGAATATGTGGACATCTATAAGTACCTAGGTGTCTGGCTAGACTGAAAACTCTCCTTCCAGACTCATATCAAACATCTCCAATCTAAAATCAAATCTAGAGTCGGCTTTCTATTCCGCAACAAAGCCTCCTTCACTCACGCCGCCAAACTTACCCGAGTAAAACTGACTATCCTACCGATCCTCGACTTTGGCGATGTCATCTATAAAATAGCTTCCAATACTCTACTCAGCAAACTGGATGTAGTTCATCACAGTGCCATCCGTTTTGTTACTAAAGCACCTTGTACCACCCACCACTGCGACCTGTATGCTCTAGTCGGCTGGCCCTTGCTACATGTTCATCGCCAGACCCACTGGCTCCAGGTCATCTACAAGTCCATGCTAGGTAAAGTTCCGCCTTATCTCAGTTCACTGGTCACGATGGCAACACCCACCCGTTGCACGCGCTCCAGCAGGTGTATCTCACTGATCATCCCTAAAGCCAACACCTCATTTGGCCGCCTTTCCTTCCAGTTCTCTGCTGCCTGTGACTGGAATGAATTGCAAAAATCGTTGAAGTTGGAGACTTTTATCTCCCTCACCAACTTTAAACATCTGCTATCTGAGCAGCTAACCGATCGCTGCAACTGTACATAGTCCATCGGTAAATAGCCCACCCAATTTACCTACCGCATCCGCATACTGTTTTTAGTTATTTACTGTTCTTCTTCTTCTGCACACCGGTATCTCTACCTGCACATGACCATCTGATAATTTATCACTCCAGTGTTAATCTGCAAAATTTTAATATTCGCCTACCACCTCATGCCTTTTGCACACAATGTATATAGACTCTTTTTTTTCTTTTTTCTACTGTGTTATTGACTTGTTTATTGTTTACTCCATGTGTAATTCTGTGTTGTTGTCTGTTCACACTGCTATGCTTTATCTTGGCCAGGTCGCAGTTGCAAATGAGAACTTGTTCTCAACTAGCCTACCTGGTTAATTAAAGGTGAAATAAAATAAAAATAAAATAAAAAATAGTAAACTTTGTTAAACTGGAACCTTGTCGTTGTGTCATTTCGAGTTAACACATGGCCCTGTACAGCAGATGTTATCTAGAATTGAGATGAATCTAATGAATAAGTTGCTTTGATGTAAGCTTGAATGAAGAACAGACACATTTGGGCTAATTAGCTAATATCATGTCATCCGGTGAAGCTCCCTCAGACTACCCAAGTTCCCTAAACGCAACCACATTTAGAAGAAGAATTGCTTCCTGAATTCCTAGTGTAGCAATAAGCGCCCTCCTGATAATCACGTTTCCATGAATACCAATGGGAACATGGCTTTAAAATACACACTTCCACCATCCTCCCTCCAAAGGAATTGCAAAGCAATGCGATGTGACTAATAATTTATTCTGCAATGGTAGTGAGTGTATTGTCGGAGGGGGGCTAGGCCGATCTGACCCTGATCAGGTCTGTGATTCAATAAGATACAGATTAAAAGGATCACCAGCACTGCTGCGTTAACCTCAAATGGATTACAAACAGATTTAACACTGTACACCAACATAACCCCGGATGCCCTTGCATTTGCCTAGGCATTAACAGAAAATACACACATAAACGATACACGGTATGTCCATGGGATTGGTTTAAGCCTCACTTTCCCAAAGTAGATGAAGCAACCAGATCCCCTTTTCTGGGGCACTGATCGAAACTGATCTGGGACCAGTATAGTTAGTGTGGCGTCAAAAATAAACCATCTGACCTATTACTATTACACCTGTGCCACTTTGGTACAATAGCCTCAGTACATTTGATTGTTGATTGTGTTGATTGTGTGTTCATTCAGCTCTATATTAACACCACATGAAACCTCCTGGGGTTACAGAACAGGTCTGGATAGTTTGCCACACACACTGGAAAGGGCCAATAGAGAGGTGACGTTCATTATACTCCCAGAGAGTGAACTGAGGTGAATCATTCCTGTACATTACCAGACACCAGTGATCCAAGAAAACAAGTGCAACCAAGACAACAGCTCTGGTGAAATGGTTACCCGGGCTTGTTTATCATAATAAAGGGCAAGGCCCTGTTCACCTGACTAGGTGGAGAAATAGATGTGGGGGGCGTGGCCAACAGCGCCTTCTCTGACCAACATTTTTAGAGGCCCTCCCATGGCAGCAGAAACAAAATGTTGCTGTTTTAAAACAATTTTGTCTGCTATTCGCAATTCTAGACATTTTGTCATGGGGAAAAGAAAGCATTTTACAGTTTAATTAAGCTAGTTTCCTGCAATTCTACACATTTTGCCATGGCTTGTGTTGTGTTCTTATGCTACACTTCATGACCAAAAGCTTGTCAAACATCTCATTACAAATCATGGGCATTATTATAGAGTTGGTCCCCCCTTTGGTGCTATAACAGCCTCCATTCTTCTGGGAAGGCTTTCCACTAGATGTTGGAACATTGCTGCGGGGACTTGCTACTTGCTTCCATTCAGCCACAAAAGCATTAGTGAAGTCGGGCAATGATGCTGGGCGATTAAGCCTGGCTCGTAGTCGGTGTTCCAATTAATTCCAAAGCTGATCGATGGGGTTAAGGTCAGGGCTCTGTGCAGGCCAGTCAAGTTCTTCCATGCCAACCTCAGCAAACAATTTCTGTTTGGAACTCCCTTTATGCACGGAGGCATTGTCATGCTAAAACAGGAAAGAATGTATAGAATGTCATTCATTGTATGCTGTAGCGTTAAGGTTTCCCTTCACTGGAACTAAAGGGCCAATCCCGAACCATGAAAAACAGCCCCAGGCAATTCGTTATTCCTCCTCCAAACATTAGTTGGCACTATGCATTGTGGCAGGTAGCGTACTCCTGGCATCCGCCAAACCCAGATTTGTCCATCGGACTGCCAGCTGGTGAAGCGTGATTCATCACTCCAGAGAATGCGTTTCCACAGAGTCCAATTGCGGCAAGCTTTACGCCACTCCAGCCAATGCTTGGCATTTCGCATGGTGATCTTAGGCTTGTGTGCAGCTGCTCGGCCATGGAAACCCCTTTCATGAAGCTCCCGACCTACAGTTATTATGCTGACGTTGCTTCCAGATGCAGTTGAGAACTCGGTAGTGAGTGTTGCAACTGAGGACAGATTTTTTTTGACTCACTACAACACTCGGCGGTCCCGTTCTGTGAGCTTGTGTGGCCTACCACTTCACTGAGCCGTTGTTGCTCCTAGACGTTTCCAATTCACAATAACAGCACTTACAGTTGACCGGGGCAGCTCTAGCAGGGCAGATACAGTGCCTTGCGAAAGTATTCGGCCCCCTTGAACTTTGCGACCTTTTGCCACATTTCAGGCTTCAAACATAAAGATATAAAACTGTATTTTTTTGTGAAGAATCAACAACAAGTGGGACACAATCATGAAGTGGAACGACATTTATTGGATATTTCAAACTTTTTTAACAAATCAAAAACTTCCTAAAGCACCTTATACCACCCACCACTGCGACCTGTATGCTCTAGTCGGCTGGCCCTCGCTACATATTCGTCGCCAGACCCACTGGCTCCAGGTCATCTACAAGTCCATGCTAGGTAAAGCTCCGCCTTATCTCAGTTCACTGGTCACGATGGCAACACCCACCCGTAGCACACGCTCCAGCAGGTGTATCTCACTGATCATCCCTAAAGCCAACACCTCATTGGGCCGCCTTTCGTTCCAGTTCTCTGCTGCCTGTGACTGGAACGAATTGCAAAAATCGCTGAAGTTGGAGACTTTTATCTCCCTCACCAACTTCAAACATCTGCTATCTGAGCAGCTAACCGATCGCTGCAGCTGTACATAGTCTATCGGTAAATAGCCCACCCATTTTTACCTACCTCATCCCCATACTGTTTTTATTTATTTATTTACTTTTCTGCTCTTTTGCACACCAACACCAACCTGTACATGACCATCTGATCATTTATCACTCCAGTATTAATCTGCAAAATTGTAATTATTCGCCTACCTCCTCATGCCTTTTGCACACTATGTATATAGACTCTCTTTTTTTCTACTGTGTTATTGACCTGTTAATTGTTTACTCCATGTGTAATTCTTTCTGTTGTCTGCTCACACTGCTATGCTTTATCTTGGCCATGTCGCAGTTGCAAATGAGAACTTGTTCTCAACTAGCCTACCTGGTTAAATAAAGGTGAAATAAAAAAAAATTTAAAACACACCCTGTGCTGGTGAAATCTACCCAGCGCTTTCACTTGGTGGTACATGTCTCTAGTCTTTTCTATTCTAGCGTTTATAATATTAACAATAATTAGCCTGAAATGCAAGGTAATTTATTCCTTGAAAAGTAGTCCCCAAAAAGACTTAATGCAGATGCTTGGGGCAGAATACTTCACTTTTTTTATAGTCAGCCATAATGCCTCTTCCATAATAAAATGTTTGAGATCTTTCGCTCTCATCTTTTGGAGTAAAGCCAACCCAAGGGACACCCATTTCTGACTACAATATTCTAACGGCTGTAGCATGCCTTCACTAGCAAAAAATAATACATCTGAAGGACAAATAACCTGCGTTGTATAGGCTACAAAGAACTGCCTGAGGATGTAATTACGTAGGCTTTTGCCTGTTTCGGTTTGTGTGATGGCACTTCAGGCGATTTCAGGCCAATATGCTAATGCCTATGGCTGCTACCTGTACAACAGGCTCTCGCGCTGCAGATGATGCTCCAGTATCTGTCACCAATTCAAATGTCAGTTCAATCCTATGTCTTGCAGTGCAATGTGATAGAAGAAGGCTATTTAAAACATTGCAACGATTGTATAACGATATATGCAATGGAGGCCGCGCAAGCGAAGAGGCTACAAGGTGTCCTCTTATTTCTGTGGGTAAAACTGTAGGCTACAGAAAAATAACGGGGTTTGTAACCTATTTTGGCTATTTTCTTTTTCGGTTGCCTTCCTTTCCATTTGAGGGGCTTATTCGCTTTCCGGAAATATGCAAATGAAGACCACTGTATTAATTCGACAAGAGAGAAATGAAGCAGTATCAGCACCGCTGTCGCCGAGTAACCTCTGATGAAGATTATAACAGAACATGGCCAAGATGTTCAAATGTTCATAAATGACCAGCATGGTCAAATAATAGGTCTGGGACAGGTAGCACGTCCGGTGAACAGGTCAGGATTCCATAGCCGCAGGCAGAACAGTTGAAACTGGAGCAGCAGCACGGCCAGGTGGACTGGGGACAGCAAGGAGTGATCATGCCAGGTAGTCCTGAGGCATGGTCCTAGGGCTCAGGTCCTCCGAGAGAGAGAAAGAAAGAGAGAATTAGAAAGAGCATACTTAAATTCACACAGGACACCGGATAAGACAGGAGAAGTACTCCAGATATAACAAACTGACCCTAGCCCCCTGACACATAAACTACTGCAGCATAAATACTGGAGGCTGAGACAGGAGGGGTCAGGAGACACTGTGGCCCCATCTGATGATGCCCCCGGACAGGGTCAAACAGGAAGGATATAACCCCACCCACTTTGCCAAAGCACAGCCCCCACACCACTAGAAGGATATCTTCAACCACCAACTTACCATCCTGAGACAAGGCCGAGTATAGCCCACAAAGATCTCCGCCACGGCACAACCCAAGGGGGGGCGCCAACCCAGACAGGAAGATCACATCAGTGAATCAACCCACTCAAGTGACTTAGAGATTTATTCCCTCTAAAAAAAAAAGATAAAAAGATCAATTGCAATTAGGTTAGGGCATTATTATAGCCTATACTGGCTATAATGACTGGCACAGTGAACATACTCATAACAATGATACTGTAGTAGACAGCAAATTGACCTTAAGAATCTATAGCATGCAGGTGGGTCTGTAAAACAAAAACTCAAGAAGAAGAAGATCAAAATAGCTGCAAGTTGTGTTTATTGAATTAAATGGGGTGTAATAAAATGAGTTGTGAGTGGGGGGGGTTGTCTCCCTCCCTCTTCTGTTGGCTTTGAGAGTTTATTTAGAAAGTGGGTTGGGGGAGGTGGCAGCAGGGTTTTCCCAAACTCGTCTTCTGCACAGTTACTTTTGCATATTTTTTTTGCAGGGGAAGCAAAATAGTTTTGCCAGGGCGGCTGTGATCCGCGGGAGGAGAGCCTGTTTTTTCTTAGGCTCATCTGCAGCCACAGTACCTGAACAGGTGACAGAGAACAAGGCATGAAATCAGGGTCGTGTTCATTAGGGTACACAGTAGCAAAATATTTTGAAACAGAAAACAAAAACAAGCATTTGTTATTGGCAAGTTCAAGAAAGTTCCTCCCTGTTTTAGTCCGCTGTCTTCCATTTAGTGGCTAATGAATAAGACCCTGATAACTTCATCATAGTCTCCCGTCCTTACATTACAATAGTGTGCTGAAGACAGATGCACATGTTGACTGACAGAAATGAGGACTTACTATCATTGCCAAGAGGAGACACCTTGTTCTTCTTCTGGTTCTTGTTATTTCCTCGCTTCTTCTTTCCTGACTTCCTCACTTCTTTCTTCATAGCCTCTTTCTTCTTAGTAGAGGGAGAAACAGACATGAGTCGATGCCTCACAATCAAACAGCCCAAATAACTAAACGATCTACTGGTTCTTGGCCGTCTCACCTTTTTGGAGGTGATGTCCTCGAGGTCTGTGGAGAGGGCGCTGCTGATTGGCTTGGTGCTTTCAGAAAGGTAGCTAATTACCTGGGACTTTTCAGAGATGGCTGAGCTTACACTGGTCTTTTCCAAACCAGTGCTGTCATCAGCCATCTCCTCTAGGTCCTCTTCTAGAGTTTCCCTCCAAGCCAGGAGCTCCTCGGTGAGGGTGACGTCACTCCTTGAGGAGGTTGAGGAGTGTGACCTCCCACTACCACGGCTCCTCCTGGCTCCAAAATGGCCGTTGAAACTCCAGTCCTCGGAATAGTCATCTATGACTTGTGTGATGGTGTCCGCCATGCACCTGATGGCTCCCTCGCTACCAGAGCTTGCGGCACGCAGTTGAGCCCGGTTGGAGTCCGAACGCAGGGACAATCTTTTAGCCGCAGTCTTCACAATGGCCTTCACCGCATCCTCCCCACTGAATTGGATGCTCTCCTCCAGGCCAAAGACGACAGAGATGTCAGCATACTTCAGGGCATGCTGGACCTCCACAAAGAGATCCTTCATCAGCCTGAAGGGTTCATTAGCCCTCCTTGTCTGGGGGGACTCTGAGGCCTCCAGTCGGCACATGATGCCGTGGAGAATAAACTTCAGAGTCTGGGGGCTCATGACGGTGGCCCAGGGAGTGCTGCAAAGGAGGATGTGCTCCTTGCCTGGTAGGAGGGAGGGAATCTTCTCCAGGGGGTCCTTCCTGTTCTTGGTAGGCATCAGGGAGCTGTCACTCATCTCGGAGACCTCAGCCTCCCCCACCTCTTCTTCCAGGGTCTGGGAAGGAGCTGCCCGTGCGCATTGGGTGTTCGGCACAGTGTTGTCCTTCATGGAGGTGCTGGGGACTACCTCTTCTTCATCCAGGCAGGGTCTGGGCAGAAAACCGTCCAGAGTCTGGGCAGGAGCTGCCCATGCTGCCTGGGTTGAGGTGGAGGGTTTAGGGTATGAGACAGTCATGACACTTACAACCACCTCCTCTTCGTCCTTGGGTGAAGAGGAACACGGAGAGCCAGGGAACCTTTCTCTGGCACCGGAATCCAATCCTAAGAAAACACACTCATATTCTGAACTGGTTCAAAGCCACATCCATGTATAACACTATGCAGTATCTAGTACATTTACTATAATGGTAATACACTGGTTATTACACAAGTTATTACTGGTGATATGAGCAAAACAGGTTATAAGTGTACCTTTCTGGATGATGAGCCTAGCCTTGTAATCGTCGTTGCAGGTACTGTTCAGGATGTCTCCCACCCTGGTGGTCAGGACCTGGCAGACGGCCCCTAGTCAAATCAAAATGTATTTAATGCAGGGGTGTCAAACTCATTCCATGGAGGGCTAAGTGTCTGCGGGTTTTAGTTTTTTCCTTTCAATTAATACCTAGACAACCAGGTTAGAGGAGTTTCTTACTAATTAGTGACCTTAATTCATCAATCAAGGGTGGAGTGAAACCCTGCAGAAACCCGGCCTTCTATAGAATGAGTTTGACATTTGATTTAAAGTAATTCTTCACACATAACATGTCTCCAAACACTGTATAGAAAAATAAGAAAGAAAAAGGAGAGAAAATGAAAGTACCATTACTGACAATAAGAGAAAAGAAAGAAGGGGAATGTGCGGGTGCAAAAGATGGTAAAAACAACATAATAACTAACCTAGTGCCTCCTTGTTGTCATCGGAGAGGGAGCTGGAGGACTGGAGGGTAACTTTAGTGCCCTTCTTGATAGCTGGCAGGACACCTACAGAAAGAGGATCGTAGACATTAGTGGATCCTTCCACCATATATCGTTTTAGAATTCTATCAATAAATCCAGGTACTTTGGAAGTGGAGATGAATACTCACTGTAACTGGTTGTTTGAGTTAGAAGAGTTTGAGGCAGTGCCAACATACCAACTACTTGGCGGCTTAATTTTTTCACCCCTGACTTAACCTCCCTAGACCTTCTAGCCTTGATAACCTCTGTGGCCTTCTTTTCTGACTTTGCTATATCTGCCTCTCGGCTGGGCCTGGGGCCTTGCGGGGGCTTCGGCACAAGGTTCTGAGACAAATAACAACAGTGGGGAAATCA
Organism: Oncorhynchus clarkii lewisi; assembly: GCF_045791955.1. Lineage (NCBI taxonomy): Eukaryota > Metazoa > Chordata > Actinopteri > Salmoniformes > Salmonidae > Oncorhynchus > Oncorhynchus clarkii. The sequence continues at coordinate 21,260,888 of NC_092159.1, read as the reverse complement.
TATCACCATAGAAACCACATTTTTCACCATAGGCATGATGGTACTGATTGACATGTCATATAAGGGTTAACCTTAGAATTAAAATCAGAATTAAAATCTGAATTCCAATACTATTAGTTCTAACTAGTAGGTGGTCCATGTGTCTTAATGGCGTTATTATCGCGTTGTAAACTGGTTTTCAACCCGTCGTATTATTAGATTGCAACCAACTGGCCTCCGTGACAACCAGACGTTTTGCAACAGAACTAAAAGATGTTTCTTACCTTTCGAGGGCTATCCTGGAGACAGTCTACCAGGGCTGGCAGGCTTAGTCCATCATGGCCAGCGGAATGGACATCTGTCTGGAGCACTTGCTCTCTATCACTAGCTTGGAGGGTCCCAACCTGGGGTATAGGAACATAAGGAAATACATATAACTTAACCCTCCATTATTATGCCAGCTTTTCCAACTATAAACCATAACCTTAGAATTACAATCAGAATTCAAATCTGAATTCCAAAACTATTAGTTCTAACTGAACCCAGCAAAAAAAGAAACGTCCTCTCACTCTCAACTGCATTCATTTTCAGCAAACTTAACATGTGTAAATATTTGTATGCACATAACAAGATTCAACAACTGAGACATAAACTGAACAAGTTCCACAGACATGTGACTAACAGAAATGGAATAATGTGACCCTGAACAAAGGAGGGGTCAAAATCAAAAGTAACAGTCAGTAACTGGTGTGGCCACCAGCTGCAGTAAGTACTGCAGTGCATCTCCTCCTCATGGGCTGCACCACATTTGTTAGTTCTTGCTGTGAGATGTTAACCCACTCTTAAAAAATTAAATAAGAAAATGTTACCCCACTCTTCCACCAAGGCACCTGCAAGTTCCTGCACATTTCTGGGGGGAATGGCCCTAGCCCTCACCCTCCGATCCAACAGGTCCCAGAAATACTCAATGGGATTGAGATCCGGGCTGTTCGCTGGCCATGACAGAACACTGACATTCCTGTCTTTCAGGAAATCACACACAGAACGAGCAGTATGGCTGGTGGCATTGTAATGCTGGAGGGTCATGTCACGATGAGCCTGGAGGAAGGGTACCACATGAGGGAGGAGGCAGTCTTCCCTTTAACGCACAGCGTTGAGATTGCCTGCAATGACAACAAGCTCAGTCCGATGAGGCTGTGACACACCGCCCCAGACCTTGACGGACCCTCCACCTCCAAATCGATCCCGCTCCAGAGTACAGGCCTCTGTGTAATGCTCATTCCTTTTGACGATAAACGCAAATCCGACCATCACCCCTAGTGAGACAAAACCGTGACTTGCCAGTAAAGAGCACTTTTTGCCAGTCCTGTCTGGTCCAGCGATTGTGGGTTTGTGCCCATAGGCGACGTTGGGAAAGGTGATGTCTGGTGAGGACCTGCCTTACAACAGGCCTACAAGCTCTCAATCCAGTCTCTCTCAGCCTATTGCGGATAGTCTGAGCACTGATGGAGGGATTGTGCGTTCCTGGTGTAACTCGGGCAGTTGTTGTTGCCATCCTGTACCTGTCCCGCAGGTGTGATGTTCAGATGTACCGATCCTGTGCAGGTGTTGTTACACGTGGTCTGCCATTGCGATGACGATCAGCTGTCCGTCCTGTCTCCCTGTAGCACTGTCTTAGGCATCTCACAGTACGGACATTGCAATGTATTGCCCTGGCCACATCTGCAGTCCTCATGCCGCCTTACAGCATGCCTAAGGCACGTTCATGCAGATGAGCAGGGACCCTGGGCATCTTTCTTTTGGTGTTTTTCAGAGTCAGTAGAAAGGCCTCTTTAGTGTCCTAAGTTTTCACAACTGTGACCTTAATTGCCTACCGTCTGTAAGCTGTTAGTGTCTTAACGACCGTTCCACAGGTGCATGTTCAGAAATGGTTTATGGTTCATTGACCAGGCATGGGAAACAGTGTTAAAACCCTTCACAATGAAGATCTGTGAAGATATTTGGATTTTTACGAATGATCTTTAAAATACATGGTCCTGAAAAAGGGACGTTTCTTTTTTTGCTGAGTTTAGTAGGTGGTCCATGTGTCTTAATGGCTTTATTATCACGTTGTAAACTGGTTTTCAACACGTCATATTACTAGATTGCAACCAACTGGTCTCCGTTACAACCAGACGTTTTGCAACAGAACTATAAGACGTTTTCTTACCTTTAGGGGGCTGTCAATGGGGCAGTCTACCAGGGCTGGCAGCCTTAGTCCATCATGGTCAGTGATGTCTGTCTGGAGGACCTGCTCTCCAGCACTAGCTTGGAGGGTCCCAGCCTGGGGTATATGAACATAAGGAAATACATTTAACCTTAGCCCTCAATTAATTATGCCCACTTTCCAACTATAAATCATATCAATCTGTTTTTACAGCATATAGGTTATACTACCAAGAAGATAGCCCCACTACATGTCAAGAGGGATAGCCCCAGAATGAACAAACATTTTTTTATCACTTATGAGACTTACTTTTAGAATAATTTTTCTCAACGGTTTATGATTTCTATCCATTGTGCTTTCAGGCACCCTTCAGATTGGACCTGACATTTTTTTTAACAAACAAATAGACTTTAAAATACATTTCTATTTTTTTTTACAACATCTTGGCCAGTTATGCTGTACTCACACAGAATGTCTTCTTTTTCCACTCAAAGTGATTTATTTGAACATGAGGATGACTGTCCTTTGCAAAGCATCAACTCAACTGAGCCAAAAGTAGCACACTGAACCTTTTTTTTAGTTCGTTTACGTCATAGGCTTCTATAATCCATCGTACATTATTACGTCAACTACAAAAGCACAGAGCGACCACTCCGGGAAATTAATGCATTGTTTCTGATCACATACGATATCTGATTTTTTTTTACAATGTAACCCAATTAATTTAGGTTCAGTGAGGTTTTATCGTATTATATGGATAAATGTTGCCCTCTGTTGGCCATAACTGATATATTATAGTCAAATAAATCAAATCATTGATGGGTTTGGTGAGGGAAGACAGATGTAGTAAACTGATATGATCAGGGCATGCACACATATTGCCCATGAATGAGTAAATGTTTTAAGCCAAATGTCTATTTGTCCAAGACAGTCATTGTTACGCCTTTGCCCAAATTGCCCAGTATAGCTTCATGTCACACATCTATCATATTTATGTCAACTGGATGAATGCATTCTGTTGGTTTGTAAATGTTGTAAATAAATATGTATATAGTATGCATATTATTATTATTGTTTCATTCATTTTTATCTTTTTGACCTGCAATTCAGATCTTAAGAATTTCACTGTACCCTACAATTACATCTGCGAACGACTAATAAACTAATCTAATCGACTGAAATGTTTACATTATTGCTGAATAAGGCTATCACAGTGTACTTTTTTCATAACAGTGTTGTCAAACAAGAAATGATGCCAACAATTTAGTTTAGGGCAGCTGGCAAAATCCCGCCTTCCTCGTTGGCATTTTCAAGATCGGCATTAAAATGGACCAATCGTGGAGCGCTTTCAGTCCGGTTTGGTGAGATTGCCTTTCAAATTAACCAATAGTGGCCACGAATACACGAGCACAGTGCTTCTAGACTGCCCCTGTGAACCTAGCTAGCAGTGATACTCGAAGCCGATTTGAATTAACACCGAAAAGTAAGTGCTATTTTAATTGCATAAAAAAATGTACTGTGTTGAGTAATTTTCAATATCTTAATTAATTGTAAATAAGAAACATATTTTTCTTTCCATAATGCTCATAAATAGCAGCCATGTTCGAGTATATTTTTGTTAAAATCTTTGCGAAAACCTTGTGCAATCTGGCTAGCTAACTAACACATTTAGCATTGCGTCAAGCTAACGCTAGTACTAGCACGGTCATGTCAGTTAGCAGTTAACTTCTGCTAGCAGTGTGTCGCAGGTTGGTTCCGAGAATTGCATTTTAGGTCAAGTTAGGCCCTAGAAATGTCTTGCTCGTTATTAATTTGAGCCAACGTTATTTCTGAATATTCACCTTGCCTTTGGAACCTATTTCCCTTTATAGCACTTTGCTGTCACAAAGTTTGAATGAGGAGGCGGCTGCCATTGTTTGTGCGGAGAGTGAGGCATGATTACTTGTTCAACTTGATTGAATCGGGCAACTGGCTAACTACTGTAAACTGAGTTGCAGGGTGGTCGCTGGTCCGATCCTTGTTTCTAGCTAGGTAAATTGTAATGATTGTGCCAAATGCATTCGCTTCCCATTTTGCGTGCTGTCCAGCTTTAGCGGTGTGCGTGCGGCCTGCTATTAGCATTATTAGCAGCTAGCTAATGCTATGTAGGAATACACGTTAGACGAGTGTTTCCCAAACTCGGTCCTACGGACCTCAGGGGGTGTACGTTTAGGTTTTTGCCGTAACACTACACAGCTGATTCAAATAAGCATCAAATTTTGATTGAGTCAGCTGTGTAATTTATTTATTTAATTATTTATTTTACCTTTATTTAACCAGGTAGGCAAGTTGAGAACAAGTTCTCATTTACAATTGCGACCTGGCCAAGATAAAGCAAAGCAGTTCGACAGATACAACGACACAGAGTTACACATGGAGTAAAACAAACATATAGTCAATAATACAGTATAAACAAGTCTATATACAATGTGAGCAAATGAGGTGAGAGGGGAGGTAAAGGCAAAAAAGGCCATGGTGGCAAGGTAAATACAATATAGCAAGTAAAACACTGGAATGGTAGTTTTGCAATGGAAGAATGTGCAAAGTAGAAATACAAATAATGGGGTGCAAAGGAGCAAAATAAATAAATTAAATACAGTTGGGAAAGAGGTAGTTGTTTGGGCTAAATTATAGGTGGGCTATGTACAGGTGCAGCAATCTGTGAGCTGCTCTGACAGTTGGTGCTTAAAGCTAGTGAGGGAGATAAGTGTTTCCAGTTTCAGAGATTTTTGTAGTTCGTTCCAGTCATTGGCAGCAGAGAACTGGAAAGAGAGGCGGCCAAATGCGGTAAGGCGGTAATGTTGGGGGGAAACGTGCACCCCTTGGAGTCCCAAGGACCGAATATGGAAAACCCTGTGCATGACGGTGATGTTTCACTAGGATTTAATTCAGAAAGTGAAATTACAAGAATTGGATTCCTCATGTAATATAACTAAGGTTATACCGTGAGGATTTGTACATAGATTATTGAATTGGCATTTCAATTAACCTTCTGAATTTACAGTATTGTTGATACAGCTCCCCCCCAACTAGTCTCCAGTCTTTCCTAGCTTCAACTAACGCAAGTACCCCTTCTCTAGAATGGCAGAGAACGACGTTGACAACGAGCTGTTGGACTATGAAGAGGATGAGGAGCCTCAGGTTGCCCCGGAGACCGCCACACCTGCGGGCAAGAAGGAGGTAAAGGGCTCTTACGTCTCCATCCACAGCTCCGGCTTCCGAGACTTCCTGCTCAAACCAGAGCTGCTCCGCGCCATTGTCGACTGTGGCTTTGAACATCCCTCTGAAGGTGAGCCTCACAGGCACTTCCCACCTTCAACCAAGGACTGTTTTTGACTTTGTCCATTCTGTGTGTGTCAAATGGCATCCTATTCCTGACATAGTGTGCTACTATTGAGCTGGGCCCATAGGGCTTTGTTCAAAACTAGCGCTGTGCGTGACTGGGCCCTGGTGGAAAGTAATCCACTATATATAGGGTGTCATTTGGGACTCCGACTATGAGTTATACATGTATGCCCCTTCAAGCATCACATCGTACTTAAACTGGTCATCTCTGTATACCTGTCGCAAGACCCACTGGTTGATGCTTATTTCTAAAACCCTCTTAGGCCTCACTCCCCCCTCCCCTATCTGAGATATATACTGCAGCCCTCATACTCCACATACAACACCTGTTCTGCCAGTCACATTCTGTTAAAGGTCCCCAAAGCGCACGCATCCCTGGGTCGCTCCTCTCTTCAGTTTTCGGCCCCTAGTGACTGTACAGTTTTATCTCAATCTCCTCTTTCAAAGACTCAATCATGGACACTTACAAAGCAGCCACAACTGTCAGTGTAATGTCTTGTCTACCTTCTTGCCCTTTGTGCTGTTGTCTGTGGCCAATGTTTGTACAATGTTTTGTGCTGCTGTGTTGTCATGTGTTGATGCCTTGCTATGTTGTCTTAGGTCTCTCTTTATGTAGTGATGTGTGTTTTGTCCTATAAATATTTTTTAATGTTAAATCCCAGGCCCCAATCCCCGCAGGAGGCCTCTTGGTAGGCCGTCATTGTAAATAAGAATTTGTTCTTAACTAACTTCCCTAGTTACGTTTCTGTCTTTCAGTCCAACATGAGTGCATCCCACAGGCCATCCTGGGCATGGACATCCTGTGCCAGGCCAAGTCTGGTATGGGCAAGACGGCTGTGTTTGTACTGGCCACCCTGCAGCAGATTGAGCCTGTGGACGGGCAGGTGAGTGGTTGAATAATGAAATGAATCTCTACATTGTGGAAGCAGCAACTGAATTGCTGTTACATTGAAGCCTAGTCCTCCTGTACTAATTATAGCTTTCCATGGAGAATCCATTGAGTGCTTTGTAGTTTAGGAATAGGCTTAATGTGTATCTGGGGGTACTTTCATAAGAAAGTGTCTAATCGCCAACTTTATTTAACCTTTATTTGGACTAGGCAAGTCAGTTAAGAATAAATTCTTATTTACAATGACGGCCTACCCCTGCCATACCCTAATGACGCTGGGGCAATTGCAGTCTGAATTTGTTCTCCTTTTAATCTCACTGTTTACACTGCTGTTCTATCCTATTGGATAATCTTGTGTGTTTTTTGTTTCTCTGCTATCCAGAGTTCTGTATTAAACATCCTCCCCTACCTCTCTCTCTGTCTACCAGGTGTCTGTGCTGGTGATGTGCCACACACGAGAGCTGGCCTTCCAAATCAGCAAAGAGTATGAGCGCTTCTCCAAGTACATGCCTACCGTCAAGGCAGCCGTGTTCTTCGGGGGCCTGTCCATCAAGAAGGACGAGGACGCGCTGAAGAAGAACTGCCCCCACATTGTGGTGGGAACGCCCGGCCGCATCCTGGCCCTCATCCGCAACAAGACCCTCAACCTGAAGAACGTGAAGCACTTTGTCCTGGACGAGTGTGACAAGATGCTGGAGCAGCTGGGTGAGTTGGACAGGGGGGCTGATGCCAGATGTGAGTGACGGGAGTAAGTTGAAACGTCACAGAGGAACGGTCAATTGAAAACGTGTTCCAATGTACCTACTAGCATACCACTTAGAATGCACTTCTAATACACTGTCCTACTAAGTAGTAGTGGATCTTGGAACAGAATGGGATAGATGGTGTGACTTAAGTAAGGATTTAGCCAAAACGTAGGGAAGTATTTACATTTTATGTAGTCCTCGGATTTCAGGCTGAGTGGGTTGACTTTTTTTGTGACGGCCATATTCTTTTCCTATCGTCTCTCCCTCAGACATGAGGCGTGATGTTCAGGACATCTTCAGGCTCACACCCCACGAGAAGCAGTGCATGATGTTCAGCGCCACCCTAAGCAAAGAGATCCGTCCTGTCTGCCGCAAGTTCATGCAGGATGTACGTTGAAGGGTTTGTTATAACCCGTGGTTATGTACATGTTCTGAAACTTCAAGTTGCAGTTTTACACACACACACACACACAGATGAACCCATCTCCCTAAATTGCACTTTGAAGAGGCAGTATAAACATTAATGAAGCATCTTCCTCGCCCCTGTTTTGGAGGGATAGGTCTGGAGAAATTTGACCACTCTGAAATTCGTAGAGCTATATGCAAGGACTGACCGTCAATGATATCAGAATTATCAGTTTGACCATGTTTTGAGACTATATAGTTTATTTTTGCGTTTACTTTGTTTACAAGCATTGGAATGGAACAAGCTTGTATTTTGGGTTCTGATGGGGTACGAAAGTTGAACTAAGCTCATGGGCATTTGTTATTCTTTTAATTTTAAATGTCTAAAAATGGATGTAGAAACTGCAGATATCCCCCCCTTTTTTTTTCAATGGATTTTGGATATGGCTTAATATTCATGTAAAAAGTTCCAGTCTAGCACATCTATGCTTTGTCTTTTCGTGACTGTCTGTCTCACAAGTGGCCAGAGTTGACCCTCTCTTCACCAGGGTCTGGGGCTCTGGACATTGTCGGGAGGAACAGTCCTGGCATTAAAGCTATAAAATGAAAAATAAAGTTCCATCCAGCTCTAGTACTAGTAATTGATGTTCACAATCACATTTGTAGTTCTTCATTCACCAACACAGAATGTGGTTTACTCCTGTTTTTCACTTAATGTGGCTAGGTTTATAAAACTGCCCTAAAGAGTGACACTTTCCCCATGTTCTATTCATTAGGGCACATTAGCTAAATGTTTAGCACTGGAAGTCCTGGTAGTCCCTCCCTGTGTTCTGTTTGGTGCTTAATGAATATCTCCTGTAGCCCATGGAGGTGTTTGTGGACGATGAGACCAAGCTGACGCTGCACGGCCTGCAGCAGTACTACTGCAAGCTGAAGGATAGCGAGAAGAACCGCAAGCTCTTCGACCTGCTCGACGTGCTCGAGTTCAACCAGGTACGGACAGAGGTCTTTTCAGAGAATTGAATGCTAAAACCTAATTTATTTTAGTTTTAATCTGAGTGAGTTGAATGTATTTTGTCCATGGATTTGAAAGTCACGTGTTTAAATACAATTTTACTCATTCAAGTGAACTAAGTCTATGCACTGACAAAGTTTCTGCCTGTGAGTTTTATGCCCTGTGTTTTTCGTCTTCAGAGTGTACATTTATTTGACCAGGGTAAAGCCAGGGTGCCATATCAGATGCAGCATGGGTTTTGTGCCCCATGTTTGTCTTCGGGGTCTCACTGCCATTTTCTCCCCTGTCTGAAGGTGGTGATCTTTGTGAAGTCTGTGCAGCGCTGTGTGGCTCTGTCTCAGCTGCTGGTGGAGCAGAACTTCCCTGCAATCGCCATCCACAGGGGCATGGCCCAGGAGGAGAGGTGGGTTCTGATGGAGAGGAAAAAATCACTGGCTAAACCCTACAGTCTATGCACTTGTTAAAATCTGAGCAGTTTTGATTGGTATAAGCAATATTAGGATATTGCTTACACTTCAAGTCATCTCAGATATTAATAAGTGCATAGGGTTTAGGGGTAGATTTGGGATTGGGTCTTGGCTTTCATTGGGAATTTCTGATTTGGACAAAAGAATGTCCTCGACTTTTCCGTCCTCTTATCCGTAAACCGATAAGTGGTTGAGGAGTGTCAATTCGTTAGTAGGCAAACGGTGTCCTTGCCTCCTGCTGAAGAAGCATAAGTGTCCTTTGCTGAAGTTGAGATCTACCCCTCCCCTTTCAATCAGCTGTTTACTCTGAGAAGTATGAACATATTTAAAACGATAAGTAGCATATCGTTTTTATCCATACAATGTCTAGCTAAATGTCTTTTCCTACTTTACACATTTTAATTTGGGATTCCACCCCTGTAAATGTCATTTGCATTATGTATGAATGGAGTCTAATTTCATACAAGCACATTTCCTCCTCTCAGTTACTGTTGACTTTTTTTTCAAAAGGAGGAGAGGAATGAGGAGTTGCACAATCAAATTGAGAATCTCATTTACTTGCACATTTTCTATAATAGTCATGTAGCAGAAGCTGTTATCCAGAGGGACTTAACAATAACTTTCTCTCAGACAACATGTTTGTGGGTCACAGTTTCAGTGTACCCACAGGAGTGAAGCAGGATGTATAATGCCTGTTCTACTTATTCTAAATCTATGGGTGCCCCCCTTCCTCCCCCAGGCTTTCCCGGTACCAGCAGTTCAAGGACTTCCAAAGGCGGATCCTGGTGGCCACCAACCTGTTTGGCCGAGGGATGGACATTGAGCGCGTCAACATCGTCTTCAACTACGACATGCCCGAGGATTCCGACACCTACCTGCACAGAGTGGCCCGTGCAGGCAGGTTCGGGACGAAAGGTCTGGCCGTGACCTTTGTGTCTGATGAGACTGACGCCAAGACCCTGAACGATGTGCAGGACCGCTTCGAGGTCAACGTGGCAGAGCTCCCAGAAGAGATTGACATCTCCACCTACAGTAAGCTATATCCAACTAGTCTAGCACTCATTTGTATTTCATGTGCTACTGCAGTGCTTTTTCATGGTTTATGTCTTAAATGTCTCCCTATGTAGGGCACTACTTTTGATCAGAGCCACATAGGCTCTGGTTAGAAGTAGTGCACTATATAGAGAATAGGATGCCATTTCAGACACAACCATGTTTTCACTTATTTATTATTTTGGGTTTTGTAATATCCTTCATTATGCCAGTGCTGCTTGCAATTGTTCCTTCAAAGGAATTGTTGATGAGCCACTTTAGAGCATTTGTTTATTACCTAGTCATTCCAAGTATGTGGTCTGTATAGCTATCTTATTCTGAAGGTATCTATTTTTTTGTACCCAGAATCTGCCAATCATTTTATGTGGGTACACTGCTTGATGCTATAAACTAAACTCTCCCTCTTTTCTCATTTCAGTTGAACAGTCCAGATGAAAATCGCTCCCTGACCAGTGAAGACGACGTGTCCGTGCCCCTCTGTCCTGGTCTTTTTTTGGAGAGGGAGAATAAAATAATCCTTTTTTATTTCTATTTTAAATGCCTCTCCTTGATCTCCCAGTTCATTAAGCATCACATTTTATTTGATTTTTATCCTATCCTCCCGAGGCTGCAGTTTTAATGTTATTTTCCCTGTTAATGGTGGTTGTTTCTATTTTTGCTTAATGAAATAATTGATATTAAAATGTTTTATACAATTATGTCACTATGTTTTCTTTTTCTTTCTAATACGGTTGAAAAATTCTGGCAATTTTCTGAAATCCCTGTTGGATGATTCTCTGCTTATTCCCTCCCTGGGACTGTTCGGAAAGTTACCAGAATTTTCTAACAATACCTACTAATTCGAGAAGTTAGCTTTTCACATTGCAGTATATCATTGAACATGAAAGATCAATGTTGAATTGAAATGAGTCAGACAGACCAACATTAACACTAGAATATATAATTCAATTTTGCCTGTCACAAGTAGGGGGCACTATGATCATGTATTTAAAACTATATATATATATATATATATTACACTTAACAAAAATATAAATTAAACAGGTAAAGTGTTCATGTGCTGAAACAAAAGATCCATACGTACCCAACGCTTCTCATTTTGGGCACAAATTTGTTTACATCTGTTACTGAGCATTTCTCCTTTGCCAAGATAATCCATCCACCTGACAGGTGTGGCATATCAAGAAGCTGATTAAACAAAACAGCATTATCATTACACATGTCCACCTTGTGCTGGGGGACAAAAGGTGTGCAGTTTTGTTACAACACAATGCCACAGATGTTTCAAATTTTTAGGGAGTGTGCAATTGGCATGCTGATTGCAGGAATATCCACCAGAGCTGTTGCCGGATAATTTACCATAAGCCACCGATGTCGTTTTAGAGAACGAATTTTGCAGTAGGTCCAACAGGCTTCACAACAGCGGACCACGGGACGACCAGGACATCCATATCCGGCTTCTTCACCTGCAGGATTGTCTGAGACCATCCACCCGGACAGCTGATGAAACTGTGGGTTTGCACAACTGAAGAATTTCTGTAAAAACTAAACTCTCAGGGAAGCTTGTATTGATCTGACTGCAGTTTGGCTTCTTAACCGAGAAAATGCTCAGACATGTCACCCGTTGAGCATGTTTGGGATGCTCTGGATCGACGTGTACAACAGACCGTTCCAGTTCCTACCAATATACAGCAACTTTACAATCAACAGCCTGATCAGCTCTATGCGAAGGAGATGTGTTGCACCACATGAGGCAAATGTTGGTCACATCAGATACTGACTGGTTTTCTGATCCACGCCATTACCTTCTTTTTACGTTATCTGTGACCAGCAGACGCATATCTGTATTCCCAGTCATGTGAAATCCATAGATTAGGGCCTAATGAATTTATTTCAATTGACTGACCCCCTTTTTTGAACTGTAACTCAGTAAAATCTTTGAAATTGTTGCACGTTGGATTTATATTTTTGGTCAGTGTATAATAACTAGGAGGAACTCCAAATTCCTCTCTTTTCTCTTTCTCTGCCCCTTCTCTTCCTTCTCCCCCCTCCCTTCTCTTCACATTCATACAAACTTATTTTATTTTCTGTATCAGAATACGACTACTAAATTTTCTCTTCTCAGTCTTCCTATTTCAGACTGTTATTTAGATAATTAGTGGAATTAAGTTATGTAACATATATTTAGCCCTCTACATTTAAATCTTAATATCTAAATGTTATAATATATGCTGGGTATGGCCAGGCCAAGTTGCCTATAGATGCTGATCTTGGGTCAGTTTTGCACTTTCCCCGTAATGGGTAAGGTTAGGATTTGGGGAGTTGAAGCTGATTCTAGGTCTGTACCTAGGGGACACTTCACCCCAGAGTTTGTTTTTGTGTGAAATACTGTACCTTACGCCATGCTGTCAGTAGCACCACATATAGGGGTGGAGCAGGATATGTGGAGTATGCTACCTCCTCCCCTTGAAAAAACAAACTCAGTTACCACAGAACACCTGTCCTCCCTTTCTCCTCTTCTCCCCCTCTATCCCTGTACTCCTCCTTTCTCTCCATTTCTTCTCCCTCTCAGGCAAGTCTTCTCCCACAGTCTTCTTCTCAGCCCAGTTCTTTGTCCATCGCTTCCTTTGGTCTCCTTGTTCTCCCCGTTCTGCTCTCAGCCACTCACTCATTCTCTCCTGCTCTGTCTTATCTGTATCCAGTTCCATGCTTTGTGTTCACCCTGTGTAACTGGCCTTAGAAACACAATATCAGCTGTTTCTTTCTTCCGTTGTGTCATAAGCACACTATTCCCTACACAGTGGACTACTTTTGACCAAAGCCCATAGAGCTCTGGTCAAAACTACTGCACTACATAGGGAATAGGGAGCCATTTTGGATGCAACCATAGTATGGTGCTCCTCAATCTCTAATGTACTGTCTATCTGTATTGTGTTCAACCTGTGTGACTAGCCTTAGAAACACAATATCAGCTATTTCTCTCTTCCGTTGTGTCATTAGATCCATCCCAAATGGGGATACATAGGGCATAGGGTGCCATTTGGGCAGCCATAGTACTGTGCTCCGGTGGTCTATTTATCATAGGGCTTCTGACAGTCACCTCAACAATTGTCAGACCAGGAATAACCTCCAACTTGACTTGGGCTGGTGCCTTAGTCTTTGAAAAAGCATGTTTAAAAAAAACAAACATGTCCCAGTCTGTCTCGTCCAGCTCAGTGATGTGGCGAAAACCTGTGGTCGTTGGTTAAATAGGTCTCTCAAATCCTGTACCCCTGGATTAAAATAGATGGGCCATGACTTCCGTCTCCAATGGTCACATCATTACCACTGGTGACAGACAGATCGTCTACATCCCAAATGGTACCCTATTCCCTTTACAGTGTAATACTTTTTATCCGGGCCTACAGGGCTCTGATCAAAAGTAGTGCACTATATAGGGAATAGCGTTCCATTTGGGATGCAGAGAGCTTCTACGCCCTACAGCAGTATTTCCCGAATGGTGTGTCAGGACTAGCTGGTAAGTTGTGGCTAGTCCCTTCCGGATCGCTGATAATGCAATCAATCAAATTCAAACATCAGCAGTTGTCACAAAGTGCCTTACAGATACCCAGCCTAAAACCCCAAAGAGCAAAAGCACAGTGGCTAGGAAAACTCCCTAGAAGGAAGGAACTTAGGAAGAAAACTCTAGAGGAACCAGGTTCCTTCAAAAGGCTTTCGGTGGATCACAACTCAAATATGGAACCACTGCCCCTCAAAGAGTAAAAATGAAACACCTGCCAGTTCAAAGAGGCCATTCTATTTACATATGAGCTCTGTGGACTACAACGCTCTATTGAGTAGTAACTGTTGCAAAACAGCTTTGCTATCAATAGCAATGCTGCTATAGGCAGTCTATAGGAGACCAATATGACTGCTAACCGTTCAAATTGTTCTCACCTGCACATTCTCCCTATCATATTTCATACATTCTTTCATCAAATAAGGGTTGTGTGTTTGAGGTGTGTCAGGAATGGAAAGAGCACACGGGAGGAGCTAACCACAAAGAAAGAGAACTTGATGGGAGAAATGGGAATGTAGTATTGAGTGGGAGTCTGGGAGAAGACGCACAATGGGCTCAAATGGGCTTTTAGTAATAAACAGGGCTAACCATTAACTTTACAATACACACCAACGTCTATCCTCATGGCTGTGTCAGCACAGACCACCCCAATTCAAGACTGAAAGCTAGGCATACATGGGGGTCGTTTTAAACAATCACGACCTAGACAGTACCCGTTCTTTCGTGGACGTAGACACTTCATAGGAATTAAAGAAACACATCTGTGCAGTCCATAAAATGGACAAGGTTTTATTAAGCCACAAGTAGGCAGACAAGGTCTCACTTCCCTGAAATTGTGTAATACCTATACTATTAATATAGCTGTAATGTTTTGCATTTCATCTTGACCTCTTAAATTTGTTGGTACTGTTACACTAGTATCAGTTTTGAGAATGACACAAATATGAATTTCCACAAAGCCTGCTGCTTCAGTGTCTTTAGATATTTTTGTCAGATGTTACCATGGAATACTGAAGTATAATTACAAGCATTTCATAAGTGCCAAAGGCTTTTATTGACAATTACATGAAGTTGATGCAAAGAGTCAATATTTGCAGTGTTGACCCTTCTTTTTCAAGACCTCTGCAATCTGCCCTGGCATGCTGTCAATTAACTTCTGGGCCACATCCTGACTGATGGCAGTCCATTCTTGCATAATCAATGCTTGGAGTTTGTCAGAATTTGTGGGGTTTTGTTTGTCCACCCGCCTCTTGAGGATTGACCACAAGTTCTCAATGGGAATAAGGTCTGGGGAGTTTCCTGGCCATGGACCAAAAATATTGATGTTTTGTTCAACGAGCCACTTAGTTATCACTTTTGCCTTATGGCAAGGTGCTCCATCATACTGGAAAAGGCATTGTTCGTCACCAAACTGTTCCTGGATGGTTGGGAGAAGTTGTTCTCGAAGGATGTGTTGGTACCATTCTTTATTCATGGCTGTGTTCTTAGGCAAAATTGTGAGTGAGCCCACTCATTTGGCTGAGAAGCAACCCCACACATGAATGGTCTCAGGATGCTTTACTGTTGGCATGACACAGGACTGATGGTAGCGCTCACCTTGTCTTCTCCGGACAAGCTTTTTTCCGGATGCCCCGAAAATGATCCTCAGCAGTCCAATCCCTGGACCTTTTGCAGAATATCAGTCTGTCCCTGATGTTTTTCCTGGAGAGAAGTGGCTTCTTTGCTGCCCTTCTTGACACCAGTCCATCCTCCAAAAGTATTCGCCTCACTGTGCGTGCAGATGCACTCACATCTGCCTGCTGCCATTCCTGAGCAAGCTCTGTACTGGTGGTGCCCCGATCCCGCAGCTGAATCAACTTTAGGAGACGGTCCTAGTGCTTGCTGGACTTTCTTGGGCGCCTTGAAGCCTTCTTCACAACAATTGAACCGCTCTCCTTGAAGTTCTTGATAATCCGATAAATGGTTGATTTAAGGGCAAACTTACTGGCAGCAATATCCTTGCCTGTGAATCCCTTTTTGTGCAAAGCAATGATGACGGCACGTGTTTCCTTGCAGGTAACCATGATTGACAGAGGAAGAACAATGATTCTAAGCACCCCCCTCCTTTTGAAGCTTCCAGTCTGTTATTTGAACTCAACCAGTATGACAGAGTGATCTCCAGCCTTGTCCTCGTCAACACTCACACCTGTGTTAACGAGAGAATCACTGACATGATGTCAGCTGGTCCTTTTGTGGTAGGGCTGAGATGCAGTGGACATGTTTTTTGGGCATTCAGTTCATTTGCATGGCAAAGAGGGACTTTGCAATTAATTGCAATTCATCTGATTACTCTTCATAACATTCTGGAGTATATGGAAATTGCCGTCATACAAGCTGAGGCAGCAGACTTTGGGAAAAATTAATATTTGTGTCATTCTCAAAACTTTTGGCCACGACTGTAAGTATTATTGTACTGTACTGGGAGTGTCTGCAGTGCTCACCAGCAAGCCGGGTGTATTTATCTTGGTGTTAGCAGAGCGGTGGCTACAAAGGTGGAATGTCAGTAAAACTAAATGTGACTTAAAAGCACCGGTTACATTTTCGTCCAGCCAATAAAATAAACACGGACTACCTCTACGGATTTTTATGAATGACGGTATTCATGCCCAAGCACGCCCCCTAATTAATTTGTAGCCCTCTCCTTAACTCCACCCATTTGGAATGTCTGGCCCGCTGCCCGAATGATAATTGGCTGGACATATGGCGACGCATGGGCAGAGTTTCTGCGGAGCTCACGAGTTGGTATAAAGTAGATCAGGATACTCTCTCTGTTGAATTTTTTATTTTTTTAGAGTGCTATGACGATCTCGAGGAAGGGATAAAAAGAACTGTTCTCTACACTTCAACTACTTCTATTCATCTAACGCAACAGTGCGATTGTAGTCTATTCTTGAAAGAGGTTTTAAAAGTTCAGAACTCTCTTAAAGCGGACTAATAACAAGATCAGAGCTTGTTTTGTTTGTTTGTTGACAACTGTCTAACGTTTCATTGGAATTTTCAATAATTATGGCAAAACGTATCATCTTTGTTTTCTTGACAATGGCAGTCACCAGTCGGGTAAGTCGTATCACCTTGGCAGCTGTCAAATTGGTATGATTTCGATCATGTGCAAATCATGCAACAAAATAGCAACGGATGAGTGGAGCACTTAGGCAGTTTGCAATGACCAGTTGGAGGTGGTTTGACTGTCATACACAAGTCATTGTATTTTAGAGAGACACAAGTGAAAACTTTGTCTACCGTTTTTTTTCTGTTGCCTGAAGATATATATTTTCAAACTGCTGTAGCCTACAGGCTATTTTGTAACACTTTTACAAGACAGTCCTACTGTGTAACTGCTCGTGTAATTACAGTGTAACAGTTTTGTAATTACTCATTGTTACAATGTACTTATCAGTAGTAATCCTTACCCCTAACCCAGTGTACTAATGAGTAATTACAATACTTGTTACACTGTGATTACAGGAATAATCACAGTTATAAGTGCACTGTAATGTAAAATGTAACCGACTGATTTTGTAGCCTACCAGTTCTACCTTGAATTGTTTCTTTTTTATATATAGGCATGTTTGTGCTTGTCAAATAACTTTGACTCACTGTCTGAGGGTGGGACTTTTTACATACTGTAGATTTTTTTCTAGAAGAAGTTGGCAAGGAAGAGTGATGTACTGTGACTCGAATCATGAGTTGGCAGGGGATTGGGTACAACACTTAAACAGCTGCCTAGACAAACAAAACATCCACAAGGGTGAAGGGGTAGAAATAATATGAGCAAATTAAATTGGTACTTCACATTGAAGTTAAAGTATATAAATTCACTGTAAACAGTCTTCAAAACCACTCCAAATGGGACACAATAATCATGTTAAATCTCACAATGAACATAAAATGATCGAAATAGACTCCTAGAGCATCTTTATCACTAGTAGTGTTTTACAAAAATGATCTCTTTGCTTTCCTATGCTTCTCTCTGTTTATGCCTATGAACCTAAACCTCTCCTCTACCCCCCCCCCCCCCCCCCCTCTTCCTCTCTCCTCCCCCTCCTCCAGGTGGGTGCCAGCTGCCCGGCGGTGTGTGAGTGTCCAGCCATGCCCCTCTCGTGCCCCCCCGGGGTGAGTGCGGTGGCCGACGGCTGCGGGTGCTGCAAGGTGTGTGCCTCCCAGCTGAACCAGGACTGCAGCCCCACGATGCCCTGCGACCACCACAAGGGACTGGAGTGCAACTACGGCAATGACGTGACCCTGGCCCAGGGCATCTGCAGGGGTAAGGTTGTGATAGGGGGAGGAATTGGGGGCGTTTGGAAGTGTGTATTGTAGAAGTGTTAGGATTCAAAGTGTGTAATGTAGGTTGTAGGTGTTCAGTGTTGGAACTATGGTGAGGTATAAATGGTGTATGCGTATATCTTTTCAAGTGTGATGTGTTAGTTAGTTGATGCTGAGTTTTTATGTGATAGCATCTTAGGGTGCATGTATGAGAAACATTACCGTAGGACTCAACCATGTGTTGAACGTCACCACAGCCCCAGGACTTAACACATTGTATCCCAGTGGGGGAGGACATTTGGATGTTAAGTAGATTCCTTATGGAGCTCAATCTCACAGACCAAAATGGAACTAGTTCTATCTACATCAAACCAAGATTCCAATCCTTCATAGACTAAGAATGGAGGCTCCGCCGTGTCCGTGATATGGAGACAGAGACTCTTCTGGATTCTTACTCACAAGACTTCCTTTCTCTGACCCTCTGACCTCCCTCTAGATCTGAATGTTCTCTCTGGGTTACAGTCTGTGTGCCATGTCAGTGTCGGTTATTGCCCCTCTCGTGCCTCCCCGGGGTGAGTGCGGTGGCCGACGGCTGGTTGTTAAGGGGAGGATTGCGTAAAGGGGGTTTCAGCTAGTGTAACCGGAGTATGTGGCAGATTCCTCCCGGTCATACCTGGGATTGTCAGTGGAGGTTCTTGTACTTTGACTTTAAAACACATCCTCATATTTAGACTCTCCAGAGACATGGAAGCAGGGTTCCCAAAATACCCCCTCGTTACATGATAGCACATTGCATACTGTAGATCGTAAACATATATGTGTATACTGTATGTATGTGTATATTTATGTTACTACCTCAAAGTGGTCTTAGTATCCATCTAAATTGCCCCTAAAGGAATTATGACGTTGAATTGAGTTGTACTGAACTGTACCTAACTGTACTGTACTGTGCTGAGCTCAATTCAATGGAATTCAATGCATTCTCCTCATTTCCCTCTCTTAACAGCGAGAAAGGAGGGTCGTACGTGTGAGTACAACGGGAGGATCTACCAGAACGGTGAGAATTTCCGCGCCGGCTGTAAACACCAGTGTACCTGCATCGACGGCGTCGTGGGCTGTTCCCTGCTCTGTGCCAACCGTCTGCCCCCCGCCACCCCCTCCTGCCCCTACCCCCGGCTGGTCAGGGTGCCAGGGCAGTGCTGCTTCACCGTGGACTGCCACAAGGGTACCTGGCGCCTTCCCCCCACCAAGCAACATCGCCAACCAACACAACCCAAACCTCAGCCAGACCAGTACCAGCCGGATAACACACTGGGCAATGAGCTGGTGGAGAGAGGCAAGGGCTGGGAGAATGAACAAGGCTACAAGCATCTGCCTGGTGAATAACTGTTGCACTCTTGACATTGACCAAATGCATTGTTATTGATCATGATAGATACTTGGCTGTAGCTTATCATGTACACTGAGCGATTATCGCTAGCACTATTAGCATTTTTGGTATAATAGTTGATGACTATTGGTCGATAGTTACTCATGTTTGTCTGTACATCAGCCAGTCCTATATCCTGATTTCTTCCCTCTGTGGTATATTCTCCCTATAACCCCCTTCCTTCCTCCCCTTTGTCTCCCGCGCTCCTCTTCCTCCCACCCTTCCCAGTATGGAAGCATTCGTTGGAGAAGTGTGTTGTCCAGACAACGGACTGGTCCCAGTGCTCACGAAGCTGTGGGTTGGGAGTGTCCTCACGCATCACCAACGACAACGCCCAGTGTAAGCTGGATAGAGAGACGCGCCTCTGCACCATCCGGCCCTGCGGTGACGTAGCCATCCCCCCCAAGGTAAATTCTATATTTAGACAACGCAATAGGAAACTGTGTGTGTGTGTGTGTGTGTGTGTGTGTGTGTCTACCCATCAGTATGAGCACAAGCATGCAGTACAAGAGAAGAGAGTGTGACTGCACATATCTTCATCATCATCATCATCCCAGGCAATAAAAATATCTCCCTTATCATCTACTGATCTGGTATCACTTTGATAACAAACCCCAACCCCCTAGACTGTTTCCTCTGCGGAGCACGTCCCGGTGGGAATAGACTAGCGTTGATTTACTCACACTGGCGGTGGTGCCCTTTTAAATATAGTCCCCTCCACCCCACCCACGGCATTCCTGCCAAGCAACTGTCCATAGCTAGGCGCCTGGGCCCTGTGCACTCAGCCAGGGAGATGGTGTGTCTATATTAATCCTCTGTTTCTCTGGCTCAGTGCTTACGTCCCAAATGCCACCCTATTCCCTATTTAGTGCACTACTTTTGACCAGGGACGATAGGGCTCTGGACAGTGCCCATAAGGCTCTGGTCAAA
Source organism: Oncorhynchus clarkii lewisi (assembly GCF_045791955.1). Lineage (NCBI taxonomy): Eukaryota > Metazoa > Chordata > Actinopteri > Salmoniformes > Salmonidae > Oncorhynchus > Oncorhynchus clarkii. The sequence continues at coordinate 21,240,524 of NC_092159.1, read as the reverse complement.
AGTAGTGTACTATGTAGGGAACCGGGTACAATTTGGGACGAACGACTGTGGGCTGGGAGATTATAGCTGATTTACCACAGACTAATAAGGTCTCTGTCTGTCTGAGTGCAAGATGAATGCGTTTCAGTGAGTTTGATTTAAAGCATTGTTTTGTCACTGTGTGTGTTCAGTTAATTTCATAACTTTACCATAATTGAATTAACTTTTTGTTTTGTTTTCAGTACTGACACTTTGTTAGTGATAAGTGATAAATTCATGGTGATTTGGTTGCATAGGCCTTCCGGACATTTATTCAAAGATATTTTAAAGATGTCTGCAAAAGTTTGTCATTTTATTGAAACAATACAGGTGCCCCGACAGTACAGCATGAAACTTTTACTTTCCTCTGCTCTTTTTGATTATCTCCCTCTTTCTCTCTCATCCTCTCATCCCCCTCCTCCTTCTCTTCCCTTTACAGAAGGGCAAGAAGTGCTCCCCGACTCCAAAAGCCCCAGAACCCATGCGTCTGTCGTATGGCGAGTGTCAGAGTGTCCGCCTCTACCGGCCCAATTACTGCGGCGCTTGTACGGATGGCCGCTGCTGCTCGCCGCGTCGTACGCGCACCGTTCCTGTGACTTTTGTGTGCCCGGATGGCGAGCGTTTCCAGAGAGACGCCATGTTCATCCAGTCGTGCAAGTGTAGCAAGGAATGCGGCCATCTCAACGAAGTGGCCTTGCCACCACAGCACTGGATGTATGGAGACACACATAAGTTCATTGACTAGCTTGATCGTGTTGGAACAGAATCCTCAAACTTGACTGAGAACATTGACAAGGGAAGGGTGACATTTTTAAAATAAATACCATGGGCCTTGAGGGTGTTTTTCTCTGCAGGCCTCAAATAACAGAACTGAGCTTCACAATGGGCTCTCAGTGAAAACCTGGCACTATAATAGCAAACCCCCAAATAGTAAAGTACTTACTGTATGTTTGAATGGAGTGGTTTTGATTGACAGGTCATCCATCCACTCCTGAATGTTCCTCAGACATGGGTCTGAAATGAGGCCTACAGTCCCACCTGCCATTTTTGTTTAGTCACGGTATGACATAATGAACAGGACCCAGCCACGAGTTGCTAAGGCCTCCACAGCAGCGACAGAGAGAAACAGACGACAACACAGCATTGTGTTGTAGAATAGAAACACATGAACTTGAAGGAACTGTACAGGGTTATTTGCTGTATGAAGTGATATGATGCTTTGCCCACACTAACCAGGGTCATATTCACTAGGCACCAAATGGAAGAAAGAAGTCTGACACAGGGAGGGACAAGCTGAAGTTGTTCAATAAGATATATACTTGTTTTGGTTATCCGTTGCAAAACATTTTGCTAGGGTGTGCACTAAGTCTACAACCCAGCTCTATGAGGGCTGGAGTGATACCGAGGCATCCCACAATGCACTGAGAACCGTGACTTTAGAAGATAAGTGACATCAAGCCTGGATGGGCTGAAACGTCTTGACGAAGAGACTGATAAAAATGGAGCATTTAGCTCAACGCAGGGTACTCGCGATATTAACATTATTTATTCGTATTCTTATCCAAAGAACTTGACACTAACTCTCTGCAATAGAGAGTGACGTTCAGTTTAGTTGGGATGATGAGCCATCTAAAAACAGAGGTTTATGTGAGAGGTGGTAATGAAAGAAATGTGTGTCTCAAATGGCACACTATTCCCTATAGAGTGCACAAAGTAGTTCTCTATGCAGGGAATGGTAATGATAGATAGCCTGTCTCCACTGACTGCAGTACTAAAAGGAGCACTGTCTGTAAATGAGACGTGTTCAGAAATGACTGGACCAATACCAATTCACTTCAAATGACCTCTAATCTCTTACCATATTCAGTTACGTTTTATTAGCATGAACGACAAAGCCACTGTTGCTAAAGCGAAGTGAGATAATGTAATCAACAACAGTAAAAAAGACAATGAATACATAATAATGATAATAATAATAGAGAATAATCGATAATGAATAACATTGGCGAATAATCTTCAATATTATGTACGTTTGGGATTCATTCATGTATTGTATGCTGTTCGTGAAATCTGAAAAACTATTGCTTATACATCTTTAATGATGATTCGTTACTCCAAAACTGTAATATGAAATGTTTGACTATAAAACTGTAAAATACAGTACAACGTCTACTTCAAATGTATGTTTGTCATAACTGAGAATATGTAGCCAAGCTATTAATGGCACTAGTGATTGTTGTTGTTGACATGAAACAAAGCTGACCTGCCTGCTATAGAGTTTCAGTTACTTGTGATGTTTTATTTGAACTTGGCTTGTATCGTTTCAAATTCTTTCATTTGGCAGTCATTTTATTAGCCCCTAGCAAGAGGTTGATAAACTTAAAGGGATAGTTCGCAAAACACACCAACTTGGCTGCTGACATTTTTGGGAATGTGTTAAAGGGATAGTTCACCCAAATTACAAAATTACATATTGGTTTCCTTACCCTGTTAGCAATCTATGGGCAAGGTAAGACAGTAATCACTGCTTTGGTTTTGTTTACGTGGTCACTGTTTCCACTATTGGCACAAATCCAATGCAAGTCAATGGTACCGATATAAGCATTTTTCACGCTTCATGTCCAGATCATCTATAATAACTTCCCTGAGCTACACAATCAATTTGAGATACTTTAGCGTGATTTGGTCAGTAAGCACAAAAAAAATGCTAATATCAGTACCTTTGTGCCACACATGCAATAGGATTTGGAGACAGTGACTAGGTAAACAAAAACCAAGCATGGATTGCTGTCATACCTTGTCCGTAGACTTGTACGCCCTTTTGTAATTTGGGTGAGCTATCACTAACAGCGGACTAATGAACAAAATACTAAACTATTCCTTTAAGTCTATACCTTTAAGGCTGAGGCAGGGTGAAAAGGATGCTAAAAAGCCACTGTTATTTTTATCACTGAACAGGAACTCCAGTATTGATGCCATCAACACAAACAGACAGGGTACGGATGGATGCTGGGGGGTGCACGGACTCGACCAGTCAGTATGGGGCAGAATGTATGGAGAGACCCATTGGGAACCATAGACATTGAGGTTTAGGTGGTTTAGACCTACTATTAAATGCATTGAATAGCATCTGCTTTATAGTGTACTGTACACAGAGATATCACAGGTCAACACTGACATTCTCACAGAATCATATGCAGACATTTACAATAAAAAGCATGTTACGTGGACATCAAAAACTCAAAAACTGAAACGTGCTGCTCATTCAGGACCAAAAAAAATGTCTTGAACTACTTTGCCCTCTGGTGGTGATTTTTTAACAGTAGCCAACGTGTCATCAGTGCCCGGTTTATCAAAAATGATCTGTCTGGATTTCGCATATAGGGATAGGATTAAACGCATGAAAATATAATGACTAGGACGGGTGTCCTCATTCAAGTCAGTGATTCTATCGTTCTATTCATTATATGTTTATCCATTTAATCCTGGCTGCTGTTTATAGGTTTTTCCCGCTTGTGTATCTATGTCAACCTCTTCCAACTCGCAGCATCCAGTGGTCCTCGCGCTCTACTGATTGTGTGAAGTCACGCACGCACTGCTCTCGAGCGCGCTCAGCGCAGCGGCGGTTCCCGCCTCGGGGATGGCGCTCTCTGCTTTGGTGTTCAAGTCGGGTTTTCAACCTCAGGACAACAAACCTCCGATGGAAAGTGTACTTCCCGACCCAGAGCAGCTATTGCTGTTCCTCAGAAAACTCAAAGAGGTGTTCGACTTGTGCGACGAGGATTCGGGTGGTTTCATTCGCGTGGAGCATTTCGTAGACCTCGGTTCACAGTTCAGCCAAGGAGACGAGGTAATATACGTTCCAAGCAAGCATCACCTGGTGTTTCATGCAGTACGCCACAGTAGGGTTTGTTTATACGTTTTGAAGGCTTTGTTTCTATGTTTCTTGTTGTGTTTTGTGTCGTGTAAACTATGTTATTACACATGCATAGACATTTACTTACAAATTCATTTTTGTTTGGCTATCATAAAGTGGAACAGGCTCTTGCTAAATCATTTTGGTAGATATGTGCTTTATTTTATCGTTCTTACAGCGTTGACTGCAATTTAACGTAGTTCAATGTGTACCAAAAGCTGAACAAAGTGTCTTACACCTGTAAAGGTATATTTACTTGGATGCTAAAAAACAAGATAGAGATTTTATTTTCAAGTAACGTTAGAACTAGTTTTCAGTGTGGCTGTGGAGGAGAGTTCAGTAACACTTTCCAGTGAGATAATCTGATTCAGCCTTTCACTCTCATTCCGTGTATTCGGGCTCTAATTTTGGTCCAAAAAAGTGAAACTCATTTTCGTCCAAATGTGTTATTTTGTGGTAGAGAAATTAGGTCAACTACTGAGAGAGAGAGAGAGAGAGACTGGAAAATAGGCTAATTGTGATCTTCTGACAGTATTAATGAACTATAGCCAATACCTCTCAATTGCATCAGCCTTTTGATATTTAATATAATGTGTCAGTCTCAACACAGTAATTAACATAGACAGACAGGTTTGTTTTAGTAAAGGAGTTTTCTCTGTTATAAATTAGGCCTTAACACAAGCCTTCTGCCATTTGTTGTGGCATGGTTGTGCTCTGCTGAACTTGGCTGAGGGATTGTGTGAGCAGACCTGCCTGTGTAGATTCAGAAACAGATATATATAGCCTAGAATAGAAACAGCGCAAAGCACACAAGAGACGTTATCTTATCCTAACCCCTCCCTGACCTGCTCTGTCTGAATAATAATTGTGTGCAATGAATTGGCACTCTCTGTATGTGAACAATTAACCATTTTAATTGGTGCTCTGTATCTTTGTAAATATAATTAGGTTGCTAATAGACCACTTTGCCTGTCTCCACACAGGCTTTTTCCAGTAAGAATGAGTCATAGGCTGTGTCTGAAATGACACCCTATTCCCTATATAGTGCACTACTTTTGACCAGAGCCCTATGGGTCCTGGTCCCCCTGGTCAAAATAGGGTGCCATAGTATGCATACACAGGCAGATCTGCATAGCTCTACAGGAGTCCACTGTCCTGCAGTGTGTCCTACTGTTCTGAGTGTGAGTTGGGGATGGATGCACTCGACTTCCCACAGGTTGATAAGCATAAACTGACCTCTGACCAGTTTTATCGGGACAACCCATATACTCCCGATGTTGATGTTTTAACTGTTGTTGATAATAAACAATGATACTGAAGTAAGGCCCGTCCAAAAATAGGTTGTTGTTCATCTGAACATAAGTCCCTTGTGTTCCACTGTATGTCACAGGGCAGGGACATTAGTGTTGATTGGCTCCCCCGTGTTCTGTTGCTCTGGAACATTAGCTCTGATTGGTTCCTTTGGGATGCTTTGCATGGACTGTGGGCACATGGATTGAATCAAATCAAATCAAATTTTATTTGTCACATGCGCCAAATACAACAGGTGTAGTAGACCTTACCGTGAAATACTTACTTACAAGCCCTTAACAGTTCAAGAAATAGTTAAGAAAATATTTACTAAATAAAATAAAGTAAAAATAAAAAGTAACAGTAGAATTACATAACAATAACGAGGCTATATACAGAGGGTCCAGTACTGAGTAAATGTGCAGGGGTAAAGGTTAGTCGAGGTAATTTGTACATGTAGGTACTGGTAAAGTGACTATGCATAGATGATAAACAGCGAGTAGTAGCAGTGTAAAAACAAAGTCTGGGTGTCCATTTGATTAATTGTTCAGCAGTCTTATGGCTTGGGGGAGCCTTTTGGACCTAGATTTGGTGCTCCGGTACCGCTTGATGATGTGGATAGGGGTTAAAAAGGGGTGAAATTAATAGTAGGTAGTGTGGGTGTTCAACTATGCATGTAGTATCAACACTCCCCTCAGCAGATGTAGTGAATAGGTCAATATGGACCCTGAATTCTAATGTTTGAACTACCTTAGTTCAAAATTAAATGAGCATTTGAGAAAGAGGCAGCTCGATGAAGCTAAATCTTTTCATCTTAACAATTTCCCCAAAGCCCTCAATAGTTTTATTAGACCACATATGGGCCACTATATTATTTGACACTGATGGTCATCTATGAATGTTTGAAACATCTTGAAGAACAATTTGGCCTTAATGGCCATGTACTCTTATAATCTCCATCCGGCACAGCCAGAAGAGGACTGGCCACCTCTCAGAGCCTGGTTCCTCTCTAGGTTTCTTCCTAGGTTCCTGCCTTTCTAGGGAGTTTTTCCTAGCCACTGTGCTTCTACATCTGCATTGCTTGATGTTTGGGTTTTTTGGCTGGGTTTCTGTATAAGCACTTTGTGACAACTGCTGATGTAAAAAAGGCTTTATGAATACATTTGATTTGAGTTACGCACACAGAACACGATGCAGATGAGATTAAACCTGTCTGGACCTCTCAGTGTCCCACTGGCCACACATAACCTCAACATCATCCTTTCACTGCTCCCATATTCTGACCTATCCTGTCCACTCCCTCTATCCACGCACTCACAGTCACACTGACCCCCTCCTCCTCCTAATCCAGCAGAACTGAGTTTAATCTACTAAAAACTGGTGATGGTGATGCACAGCTGTATATCAGAGGTTGGACAGATGGGAGAGAGGACCCATCGTATGTGTGTGGTCTGTCGAAGAACTGTCTTCCACCACATTCTCAGACACACTCACACAAATGTATGAACACACGCGCACACACACACACACACACACACACACACACACACACACACACACACACACACACACACACACACACACACACACACACACACACACACACACACACACACACACACACACACACACACACACACACACACACACACACACACACACACACACAATCTCCCTGGTATTCACACAGTCATTCTCAGTCACTAGCAGGTCTCTATCTCCAGCATTTACAATTTCATGACACCGTTGTACCAGCCCCAGTCTAAAAGTAGGAGTTGAAAGAGCTGCAGGCAGCATCTAAAGTGCATTAAATGCATAATTCAGGAGCACAGTACAGTACCTCTGTGTATCTGCCCCAGCCCACATGAAAGATGTGGATGTGGGTTGATGGTGGGAGCGACATGTATTGGTTGGTTGCAGCGGTGTTGTACAACATGCATATGTCTGTATATATATATATATATATATGCACACACAGTCTTATGCATTCTATAATGTGTGCTCTATATGAGTGAGATCCTCTATGTCTAAAGAGCCATACTTTTGCTCTAGGTCATAACAACATGAGGTGTGTTGTAGTGACTCAGTAGTGATTCAGAGAGGGACTGTTAGAACAGGTGGTGGTGGGAGGCTCACAGCTACAGGTCACACACACACACACACACACACACACACACACACACACACACACACACACACACACACACACACACACACACACACACACACACACACACACACACACACACACACACACACACACACACACACATACACACAGACAGACAGATAGAGCTGTCAGCAACTTAACATGGAGAATCTGAGTCAGACATTAAAAGATTGTTGACCATTTCATCTGTAGGTTTGCATAGATTCTCTTTGTATTGTATGAAGCCGAACCCATGACTCATTATTTTGTTCAATCCTTTTGTTGCTTGTCCCATGGTCTCCAGGTGAAGAAGTTGGCCAAATGCTTGGACCCCAATGCTCAGGGCAGGATCAACTTCAAGGAATTCTGCCATGGAGTGCTGGCTATCAAAGGTAGGACTGAGAGGCATGCACAGGGAGCCACCCATCGGCAACTGCATAATTCAGTTTTACTGGTGTGTGTGTGTGCGTGTGTCTGCTTGCGTGTGTGTCGTGCATACATGCATGTGGTGTCTTCCCACTGAGGCAGAAGAGCATCATTCAGCAACACTATTCTGCCGTTACCCTCCTACTCAGGTTATAGATGCTGGGACTGAAGAGGCTGGGTAACTCCTACTGCCTAGTTACCATATAGTTACCATGGAGGAGAGTCGAGTCACATGTTCATACATACGCAGCCTACCTACAAAATGGTCAAACAATATTGTACTATTTTTCATAAGAAAGTAGTCTAGCTCAACCCACCAGAATATTTTTTTTTCTGAGAGAGCCAATCAAAGCTCGGCTTGAATATTGCATTTACAACAGCCTCCTGTCCAGACAGTGTGTCAGCTCTCCCTCACTGACTACGTGAGTCTCGTCAGCCAGGCTAAAGAAAGAGTGCATCAGCATCAGAAAGTGAAGGTGGAGAGACATAAAGGATGCTGGAGAGTTAGTGTCAATCAAAAGTGAAGCCCTACAATTTAGAGAATAAAAAATCTGTTTTGGGCTATGTGAGTCATTCATTGACATTATGATAATCCTGCCTATGATTGAATCTTAACATCTCCACTATGGTCAGTTTGTTTTTCCCTGCTACACACTCAAGGCTGGTTTCTGCCAACTCATCATAACTGCTCTAACTGACCGGCCGGCCTCCTCTTTGGCCTGTCTAGAGAGAGAGAGTCCCTGTAAACCAGGTCAGTTTGTTTTTCCCTGCTACACACTCAAGACTTGTTTCTGCCAACCAGTACACATGAGTGGACACCAGCCAACCAGTACACATGAGTGGACACCAACCAACCAGTACACATGAGTGGACACCAGCCAACCAGTACACATGAGTGGACACCAACCAACCAGTACACATGAGTGGGCACCAGCCAACCAGGACACATGAGTGGACAAACCAACCAGGACACATGAGTGGACACCAGCCAACCAGTACACATGTGTGGGGAACTAGCCAACCAGGACACACGAGTGGACACCTTCAACCAGGACACATGAGTGGACACCAGCCAACCAGTACACATGAGTGGAAACTAACCAACCAGGACACATGAGTGGACACCAGCCAAACAAGACACATGAGTGGGGAACTAGCCAACCAGGACACACGAGTGGACACCAGCCAACCAGGAAACATGAGTGGGGAACTAGCCAACCAGGACACACGAGTGGACACCAGCCAACCAGAACACATGAGTGGGCACCAGCCAACCAGGACACATGAGTGGGGAACTAGCCAACCAGGACATACGAGTGGACACCAGCCAACCAGGACACATGAGTGGGGAACCAACCAACCAGGACACATGAGTGGGGCACCAGCCAACCAGGATACATGAGTGTGGAACCAGCCAACCAGGACACATGAGTGGGGAACAAGCCCCGCCAGGACACATGAGTGGGGAACCAGCCAACCAGGACACATGAGTGGGGAACCAGCCAACCAGGACACATGAGTGGGGAACCAGCCAACCAGGACACATGAGTGGGGAACCAGTCAACCAGGACACATGAGTGGGGAACCAGCCCCGCCAGGACACATGAGTGGGGAACCAGCCCTGCCAGGACATTGTTGTGTATTGCTGGGGCCAGACACGTTAACGGCTAACATCTAACGCTCATAGAGCTCCATTGTAATTGATTGACATCAGGTGTGCATGCTTAGCAGTGACCTGCCTCTACTCTGGTCCCAGCCCAGCCACTGCAGCCAGGGGCTAAATCCACAACCTACAGATGGTGCAGTGACGCTAAGGCAGGGTATGGGCACAGGGAGTTTGCCTTGTTAATACGGTGCATGCGTGGTGTCATGTCAGGTGCAGATTAACCACAGATGATGGACTGAAGGCTCTGTTTTAGTCAGATTAAGCTGCAACTAGTCTACTCCCACTCTAAGTTAAAGCAGAGCCCTCATGTCTCACTCTTACAAAGCCGAAGACTGCGTTTTTAACCTACTCCCAACCAATTATTAATTCATACCAACGCACTCCTTCATCCCCCCGTGTCACTATTGGCTCACTGTCTGTGTGAATATGTGTGTGTTGAATTATAGATAGGAGAAAAGTAAATACACGTGCAGAAGTTCACGTTTCCTAAATACTTACAGGGAATGGATTGTGAGCTCAACTAGTCTACCTCATGTAACTGTGGCAGTTGTTTTCTGTCTTGATGTCTCATTACTTTATGCTAATATAATGGCTAACAAGAACAACAAGGTCTCACATCAAGGATTTCATTTGATGGAAAGAAAAGCTACCCAGGAATGGAGAGACAGTGGGAGTTAAAGAATGCCATGTTATTCTATACAGTATGTATAGAACACCTTCTCCCCGTCTCTCTTTCAGGCTGTGAGGGGATCCTGAAGACCACACTGGGAGCTCGCAGTATCACACGGCGTCCCTATGAGACCGACAACGGTTACTACTACCAGGTATATAATGCGTGTGTGCCCTTCGCCAGGCCAGCCTCTATAGTTGTACACCCCTCTTTTCAGTCAAAAGTTACGTGAAACTCTCAAACTATGTTGTTTTCTTGTAACATGGGAGCTTTGACTTTCTAAGCCCTTCATCCCAAATCAAACCCATAATGTGGTTACATTTTTACACGGTCTTTTCTCTCTCTGCGCGGTGGATCAACCTAGATTAATGTCAGCACGTGAATCCGGACATAAACTCTAGCCAGAGTCAAGGCAAACTCTCACACAATGGATTAACAGGGGATGTCTGCTTCACAAATGCCATCCTATTCCTTAGTGCAGTACTTTTGAGTAGAGCTCTATGGGCCTTGGTCAAAAGTAGTGCTCTATAAAGGGAGTAGGGTATCATTTGGGACGCTGTCAAGGTTTATACACTGAGTATACCAAACAATCAATGAAAGCTCTGATCCCTTATTGATGCCACTTGTTAAATCCCCTTCAATCAGTGTAGAAGGATTTTTAAGCCTTGAGACATTTGAGATGTGGATTGTGTATGTGTGCCATTCAGAGGGCAAGACAAAAAATGTAAGTGCCTTTGAATTGGGTATGGTAGTAGGTGCCAGGCGCACTGGTTTAAGTGTGTCAAGAACTGCAACGCTGCTGGGTTTTTCACACTCAACAGTTTCCCCTGTGTATCAAGAATGGATCCACCACCCAAAGGACATCCAAGAGTGTCAGCTTGAGTGTCTTCTCTTTTTCATCCACAAGGAGGCAGTGTTCAACAGCAAAAGCACACAGTGAAAATACAGTCAGTGCTTCTTAGGCATCACATCAAATATAGTATAGTGAGTTGCACCATACCTTTAAAAATGTATGTCTTTGCCAACATTACTTATTTAGATTTTATTGTAGGCCTAGTAGTTTACTTCAAAGTTAAATTTCATAACATTTTTGTGTGATTACAGAGTACAGTTTTTCAGCGTAAGTACCTCATGTGACCAGAGGGTGGCGTACTTTATCCATTCCATTGCCAAAGAGTAGTCACAGTAGCTGGCCCAGATTCTCCCCAGCCCAGCCCCATTCTGTAGACATGGCCTTTGTTTCACAGCTTCTCTCTCGTTTAAGGTCAGTAAACTAAGATAATTGGCTTATTATGTCATGAGTGGTGTACAGTCTATAACATTGTTTCCAAGAGATGCCCCCAAAGGTTTCACCACACTGGAGCAGACCTGGGTTCAAATATTATTTAGAATCATTTCCATCTGGCACTCTAGGCAGGCTAGAGCAAATGCTCAATGTATTTGAACCCAGGTCTGCACTGGAGAGGAGGATCCCCATATTAGGTGTTACAGTATGTGTCATTGTAATGTCCCACTCGCCGGGTCATCTCTGGGGAAACAAGATATAGTGTGGTAACGCTTTCTACCACAACACTAGGCCAGGGGTCTCTCTTTTTATGTAAGCAATGTTAATGCATTGGTTTAAGGTCAGTAGGTATTAACTAATGAATGTTTTGCTGTTCTGTTTTCTCACATCTTGATATGGCATCAGTGTTACACAGTTACAGAGTAGTACTTTCACTCCATTTCTGAGAGTTACAGGATAAAGGATAGGATAAAGACATACATCTTTTGTATTTTATTATGTCTGTGTATCCTTTTATGTAAGCCCTCTCTGTGAATACCCAGATTGAGAGCGTTTTTCTTCCAAGGCTTCCTCTGCAAATGCCATGTCATTATCCACATGGAGAAATATACAGTATATATATATATATATATATATATATATATGTGCTCTTGAAATATATACAAAGCGGGTAATTTAATACATTTCTGTCTCCTGCCATCAATAGCTTTTGTAAAGTGACTCTGACATTACAAAATGCCTCTCTCTCCTTCACTGGAAATGTCATTGAACTAAGGTAGTCTCATTCACAAGGCAATGGAACTGTATGACCTTGGTGGTATATGTAGTAGTTAAACTGAAGTTGACTGAATTCCCCCATACAGTTGAAGCTATAAATCCACCACACACAAACACACACACGCTCACACAGAGGCTATAGTGTCTGGTTGATTTACAGCTGACCTGATACATGTGAATAGTTTGTTGTTCGTACCATGTTCCAAAGAGAAAATGTCATCACCATGGTCATGGGTGGAATGGTTACGGGGCCCAACTTATAGAGTTCCCTTACTACCCTACACTCAATGTAGGTGTGTATGTGTGTGTAAATGTGTGTATGTGTGAGTTGGCCTGGTCCTAGATAAAGATGGTTCCAGTTCCAGGGGCTGACTTGCGGCCAACTGTCAGATGGTCATGTATAATTTGATCACGTTCACGTCTCCCTCCTCTAGTGTCTACTCAATCTGTTACACTAGATGCTGGGAGATGTTTGGTGTCTCATACCTGGTATAGGCACAGGTAGTTGTGGTGAACAGGGACTCTACCTGTAGCTGAACGTATATACATTCGCAGGACAAGTTTGGAACTATTTGTAAGTACATTGTGAATAGCTTTTCTCTTGACGAGCAAGATAGTGTACATTGTTTTTGTATTGATGTTTTGGGGGTTAGTTTGGGTGGGAGAGTGTAGTTTTCTGGGACAGTGGGGTTGTTATCCAGTGTTCCAGCTGAGCTCTGGACTAAAGAGGTTTGCGGAGGGAAAACTTGGTTGCCATTGTGAGGAGACAGAATCCCAGAATCCTTGTGCTCCAGTGCAGCCTCTAGAGAGAAACTAAGAGAGAGAGAGAGATAGGAGAAGGAGAAGTGTGTCATCCACCTCATTAGTATAAGAGGAGGTACACAGGATTTATTAGCCTGTTCACTCAAATGGATACTGTGCTGAGCGAGTGCACACACACACACACAGACACACACACACACACACACACACACACACACACACACACACACACACACACACACACACACACAGAGGGGGAAGGCAGATAAAACAGAGAGACAGATGAGGCTGGTGCGCTGAGCATTGCAGGGGAGGAGAGAGTGATAAAGACTGTGTGTGTGTGTGTGTATGTGTGTGTGTGTGTGATGAGAGCTTGGTCTAGATGTGCAGCAGGGAGGTAGGGGTAGAGAGATAGCAGATCAGGGGGAAAGCAGGCTCCTGTAATTGACAAGCCTGGTTTACACAATCAGGTCAGAGCAAAAAGAGTGGGACCCCCTCCCTACACAGTGGCACTAGCAGGGTAACAACAACAGAGTCATATCTACCACCACTCCTGTTGAAGTTTAAAACTGCCACTGGTATATAGGAGCTAGTACAATGTTGCGTATCGTACCCACATAGCATCGCATATCAGACATTTCTACACTATTAGATGTCAGAGTTTATGATGTAGTCTATGTGTCTGGTCATTCCGGGTCATCCGTGTCAGTATGGATTGCACATGTCATTGTCTCTTTGCAATAGCTCAAAATAAGCCAATCTAATTCCCAAAAATGGCTAATAAAGTGAACAGAGTTCAAGGAACCGTAAACTTTACTGACGCATAGGGAGTAGGGACTGAGCTTGTTGGTGTTTTAAAGAGTCAACTGTGTTCTGAGGGCATGATTGGTTCTTAAAACATGGACAAACTGGAAATTTAGACCCCCCAGAGACCCACTTCAGCCCCCCAAAAGAATGCCCTCCACACCCCTCTTACTGGTACTGATTCTGAGCCACACTGAGCTGAGATATCCCTCTCTGCCTTAAGACGCTTGTCCTCATTAGGACTGCATGGATTACACAGACATTCCACCAGTGCAATTAGCATGCCAAAAGATTAGCAATGAATTCCACTTTGGAATTATCATGCTAGCAGATTAGCATGCAACTCAATGGATGCAACTCAAAGTATTTTTACTTGAATAGGTATGCAAGGATATGTGGTGGTTGCAGGGTTGGGTAGACTACTTTCTAAATGTAATCCTTTACAGTTGCTAGTTACTTGTCCAACATTATAATCAGTAATGTAACTTTTGGATTACCCTAACTCAGTAATGTAATCTGATTATTTTCGGTTACTTTTAGATTACTTTCCCATTACAGTTTTCAATCGCTAAAACACAATTTCTGAAACCTTGCTCCATTTCCTGAAAACATTAAACACAAAACCTCATCTCTTCAAGCACTATTTACATAACCTCTGACTCCTCTCGCAAAATGAAACATTCGCCTCAAAATAGTTTTACCTGTGTTCAAAATCAAACACTGCTCTCAAATCATAAACAAAGTGATCAAAATGATATACACGCTCAAGCAGTCAGTAAACAATATCCCGAAAAATAGCTAACACATTGTTCAAAACATACAATTCTCAGGAAGAAGTACATTTTTAATCTAAAAAAATATTCATCTTTTTCCGGCATTGTCTTTTGATGAACGAAAACATGTTCTATCATAGTAGCTCAAAATTGATCAGAAATTACTACTCTGCTTTTTGCAATTTTGTTTTTTGTTCTTCCTCCTCCTTGTACCCCTATTTTTACAGTACTGTACCCTGCATCTCACAAACTTGTCCTTTGTCTCTGTGATACTACAATTCTTGTTCTTTGTTGATATGAACCTGCAACCAGTCAAAATCTATTGAGCAGTCAGTACTGTTAATAAATGGAAAGCGCAATCTTTAGGGCCATACAATTTGTCCATTGTACAGTATACAGCCTACAATGCACTGTACTAAAGTATACAATACTAAAAGGGACAAAAATCAAAGGAGTAAACGTGATCAATGTGCTTCTTCTTGTCTTTGGGCTGGGTCAGACCAGAGCACTTCATTGACATCACAAGCACTATTGTCTCTCCTGAGGCAACGGGGGAAGAAGCCTCTTGTGTGCCGTATCCAGCCCTGACATGATTCCTCACCTATATCACCACAGGCTAAATCCATGGCTTGCAGCAGGTTTACTCTGGCGTAGGGTTGTCTATCATACACTTTCCATCTTCAAGAGGAGAAAAACTCCTCAATTGGATTCAGGAAAGGCGAGTATGGAGGGAGGTACAAGTTCATAAACTGCCCATGGATGTTAAACCATTCCCTTACCTGAGCAGCTCGGTGGAAACTGACATTGTCCCACACTATCACATAGGTGGGAATGGGATTCTCATTTGGCTCTTGACCCTGCTGCTCTTGAACCTGCTGCTCAAATAAAATATCTCTTAGATTGGCAATAAATCTTAGAAGGTGCTGGGTGTTATATGGCCCTAGTGTAACATGGTGATGTAGAACACCATGGTTGCTGATAGCAGCACAGATTGTGACATTGCCACCTCGTTGACCAGGGACTTCAACAATGGCCCGCCGTCCAATCATGTTTCGGCCTCTCCTTCTCCTCTTTGTTAGATTGAAGCCTGCTTCATTGACAAAGATGAACTCATGGGGTCTGTCCAAGGATTCCAAGTCAAATATTGTCTGTGTAGAAATACAATATACTGTATGTAGGATTTTGTAAGTCGTACAGAGACAGTGCTATACTGTAGAGTACAATTAGGCTTCTGATTCACATACATTGTATGTACTGAAGAGTAATGTCATTCACATAGTATGTGTTAGTACTGTAGACAATCTGGATTACAGTAAATGTTTCTGAATGTACACTTACTTGCACATACTGAGCTCGCAGTTCTTTCACCCTTGGTGAATTGCGCTCAAAAGGTACTCTGTATACTTGTTTCATTCGCATCCTGTTACGATGGAGGACACGGTCAATTGTGGAAATGCTCACACTGTCGATTCCCTGGAAGTGTGTGTTGTCTTGTATCACTCGTTCCTGGATTTCTCTGAGTCGTATTGCATTATCTTGAAGGACCATGCCAACTATAACGGCCTCTTGCTCCCGAGTGAATATAGCTGTCCTTCCACCTGCATGTGGCAGCCTTGCAATTCTACAAAAAGTAGTTGTGCAGTTACAAAACATATTCATGCAGTACAATACATACAGTGATTCACTTTACAAATGCCTATTGAAACAGCTGCATATAGTGTAGTATAGTAAATTTGCAATTACAAAAATACAGTAGTATACTGTACCTGTTCTCTTCTCTGAATGTCCTTACTATGGTGGACACAGAAAATCGGCTCAAATTGGGTTGCACTCTAAGTCCTGCTTCCCTCATTGTCAGACTATGGACAAGAACATGGTCTTTAACTGTTGCTCGAATTTCATCAGATATTTCCACTCTTTGTCTTCCTCTTCATCCTCCTCTTTCTTGCCCTCCTCCTCCTCTTCCGCCTCGTCGCCCAGCTCGCATACGCACTCGTCCTCGTCCTCTCACATTGTTTCTTCTATCCATTCTCAGACTTTCTCCTTCCCACCTTCAACAACCTGTTTGCTCTCTGAACTGGCTTATATTGGTTGTGTCACATCATTTGAAACAGGTTAAATCAATTTTGAGTGGTTGTGTTCAATCAATGACATGTGTTCTCTATTTGTATTTGATTGTTGCCACTTGTGTTTACCAGTATGGATGACATGTGCATTAGAGTGCAGAATGTGTTTTGAGAATGAGAATGTGTTTAGAGTTTTGCTGAAAAGTCTTAAGTGAGATCTGCAAATTGTGTTTTACCATGTGAAATGGTTTAAGGTATTGACAACAGACTGCATAATTAGCTAAATGAGTCCAGGCAACTGAGAACTTTGTTCAGCCAATGGGTTTTAGTGTTTTAGCAATTGAGAAAAACTGTAAGAGGCAAAGGTTAGTACCTGGCACAGCCACAAAGTAATACAACCCTAACCTTAAACACACTGCTAACCCTAATGCCTAGCTCTAACCTTAAATAAGACCAAAAAGCTCATTTATGTTTTCATACATTTTTATCATATAGACAATTTTGACTTTGCATCTGGCCCATCTAGCAGAAATCGCACAGTTCTGCCTCAAGGACAAAACTAATCCCAATAAATGTCTACCTGCTTAAGAGGCATTAGAACAATGTATATTACCATTTGAAAGACATATATTGCAGGATAAATCTATGTTAGAGTTGACATACTTTTATATATATAGTGTATGTGGAAACCCCTTAAAATTAGTGGATTTGGCTATTTCAGCCACACTCGTTGCTGACAGGTGTATAAAATCAAGCACACAGCCATGTAATCTCCATAGACAAACATTGGCAGTAGTATGGCCTTACTGAAGAGCTCAGTGACTTTCAATGTTTGTCGGGGGCTTCATGAAATGGGTTTCCATGGCCGAGCAGCTGCACATAAGCCTACAATCACCTTCCGCAATGCCAAGCATCGTCTGGAGTGGTGTAAAGCTCGCTGCCATTGGACTCTGAAGCAATGGAAACGCATTCTTTGGAGTATTGAATCACGCCTCACCATCTGGCAGTCCGATGGACAAATCTGGGTTTGGTGGATGCCCGGAACATTTTGGTGGAGGAGGAATAATGGTCTGGGCTGTTTTCATGGTTCGGGCTAGGACCCTTAGTTCCAGACAATAGCACCCTTGCACTAAACGAGGTCCATATAGGCATGGTTAGTTGAGATCAGTGTGGAAGAACAATAATCTATCTTTTCAATTAAAACAACAATGGAGTCTGTCAGATTTCCAGTCATTCCAATTAATGTAATACCCCTTGATCTTCAGGAATAAGGCTTGGAAATAGTGAAATATAGATTAGCCAAATTGTTTTACCTGAGCACAACCCAGAAACCAAGGACTAATTAGCCTAATTGGTTTTTGATATTTTTTTGTCAAAAAGGAGTTAAAAAATAAATGTTGCTCTCGGAATGGCATGCTTTGAGCACTACCGAATAATTGTCCATGAAGAAAATAAAAACCCCACTCGTGGTCTTCTTAAATCAAACTCCCTTTTCACAGTATTGAGCACAACCTTTTATTCCATAGGCTGGGATCCGCACCATGCAGCTGTTGCAAAAGCACACTTTTCACTGGCTGTCCACTGGGTCTTATTCATTACTCTGATTCTGTTGCAAAACGTTTCTTAAACAGAAGGAAACAGAATGAAATAGGGAGGACCTACCAGAATTTGTTCAATAGAAACTCTCTTTTTGCTTCCGGTTGGTTCTCAATCGCTAAACAGTTTCCGTAATGAATACACCCCTGGCTGCAAAAACAATGATTGATAGGCAGCTTAAACTGCTCTTGTCATTACCTCCAAGAGTTTATTCAAATTTGCTGATCTTTGGATGCCGACAGCAGTCGTACCATTGGTAGACATATCTTGGACTGTAGCCTTCAAAAGCCTATTTCTGCTATTTTCCCGGGATCCTTCAAATGCGTTTGGTGTGTCATCATAGGGGTCTCTGATTTGTGATCGAACTCGCGCAGGCGCTCGTCTCTCTCTCTCTCTCTCTCTCTCTTTCTCTCTCTCTCGCTCTCCTTGCTTCGTGCTTTCTCTCTCACCCTTTTCCTCTCTCTTTCTATCTCTCTCTCTCTCTCTCTAGCTCTCTCACGCTCTCGCCTCTCTCTCTATTTTTCTCATCCCTCTATCCACATTAGCATTTCAAATGAGAATCGAGGGAGGACTGTGCCCCATCAGCCACTGCATTAATTTCATGCTCGGATTTAAGAAGACAGAGAGAGAGAGACAGAGAGAGAGGATAAATAAAGCGTTATGGAGAGGAGCAGTAGAAATAGAGATAGAGAGACATACAGAGAGAGAGAAAAAGACAGAGAGAAAAGGGAAAGAGAGAGAAGGGATATTTACTGTGTGGGCACTGCTGGAGCATACTGTGAAGGAGGCGTGTTGAGGTGGAAACGCATTGAGAATACTGTGCTACAGACTTATGGCTTGTCATAATAGCCGTAGAGATCCTATTAGTCATCTCAATGATAATAGCTTTTATGGGTCCATAGTTCTTCAGAATTGTGCAGTCCATGGAATAACTCAAGCAATGGTCTTCTGTCTGCATATAGATGGTTAGAGGTAACCTTTAAAGAGGTTGATGTTAAGTCACTGTAACCATATGCAGTACCAGTTATTGCCTAAGCTAGTTTGGACTGGACTGACTAGCAGCACACATCACTCACCCTGCTATCACAGCCCACACATACCATGTCACTCACCCTGCTATCACAGCCCACACATACCACATCACTCACCCTGCTATCACAGCCCACACATTCCACATCACTCACCCTGCTATCACAGCCCACACATACCACATCACTCACCCTGTTATCACAGCCCACACATACCACATCACTCACCCTGCTATCACAGCCCACACATACCATATCACTCATACTGCTATCACAGCCCACACATACCACATCACTCACCCTGCTATCACAGCCCACACATACCATATCACTTATACTGCTATCACAGCCCACACATACCACATCACTCACCCTGCTATCACAGCCCACACATTCCACATCACTCACCCAGCTATCACAGCCCACACATACCATATCACTCATACTGCTATCACAGCCCACACATACCACATCACTCATACTGCTATCACAGCCCACACATACCATATCACTCATACTGCTATCACAGCCCACACATACCACATCACTCACCCTGCTATCACAGCCCACACATACCATATCACTCATACTGCTATCACAGCCCACACATACCATATCACTCATACTGCTATCACAGCCCACACATACCACATCACTCACCCTGCTATCACAGCCAACACATTCCACATCACTCACCCTGCTATCACAGCCCACACATACCACATCACTCACCCTGCTATCACAGCCCACACATTCCACATCACTCACCCTGCTATCACAGCCCACACATACCACATCACTCACCCTGCTATCACAGCCTACACATACCACATCACTCACACTGCTATCACAGCCCACACATACCACATCACTCACCCTGCTATCACAGCCCACACATACCCCATCACTCACCCTGCTATCACAGCCCACACATACCCCATCACTCACACTGTTATCACAGCCCACACATACTGATGATCAGCAAAGGTAGTGCACTTTATAGAGAATAGGATGCAATTTGGGACTGAACCATAGTGCATTATTATAGGAATAGGATGCCATTTGGGACTGAACCATAGTGCATTATATAGGAGTAGGGTGGCATTTGGGACTTACCCTGAAATCGCTCTCTGATGGATGGAGAGGTAATTGCTAGTCAAAGGTATTGATCCACGATGTCTTGCTGGCATGCAGCCTAATGGAAGGTGAAGGGACATGGCATGGCTTGTAGTGTTGTGATTTATCTAATGAGGGGTGTGTAGCATTAGGCTAGCTGAAGGAAATGGGCTGGTATCTGTTGACACTTTTATTTTATTACATGCTACATTAAAGCCTTCTTTTAAGAGAGGAATTCTATTATATTCAAGGAAGCCATATAATATTGAAATATTCTCCCACATATTGTCTTTGAGTTTGTCTTTGACTGTGAGAGATGGATACAATTCAGCGATACATTTCTTCACAGCACTTCACTATACTTGCTCCCAGTAGTTTTAACCTTGTTTATGTGTGTGTGTTAATCCAAAACAGATGTTACCACAACATACCTTAATCCTCTACTTGGGAGGGATACTGTAAGAGGATCTCATTGGGGTTTTGGTGGGGTTAGGGTTAGTGTATTACCATTTATAAGCAGAGTGCAATACACTGTCCCAACAAAATACCACACACCGCTGTCACTATGGGTTTTTAAATGGTGGCTTGCATCTTTTGAGCTGTAACTCATTACACTTGAAAACCATAAGTTCCTAGATGACAGACATCCTCCACTATTCTAATGTGATGTGATAAAACATTATGACAAGCTGTGGTTTAAAGTGAAGATTCACTGTTTGTGACAACCAAGACTGTGCCGTTGCTGTGACATGGTAATTACACGGTGCGCTCTGTCATGATAGATGTCTGAATGAAATACTGTATATTCCAAAGGGAGAACTGTAGTGAGTTTTTGATGATTGACAAAAGCTAACACAATGCAATGGAATTGGACTGCCAACAGAAGACAAAGGAGTCAATCAACAATGTCCAATACCATATACACTCTTAGAAAAAAGCGATTCCAAGAGGGTTCTTTGACCGTCCCCATAGGATAACCCTTTTTGGTTCTAGGTAGAACCCTTTCGGGTTCCATGTAGAACCCTCTGTGGAAAAGGTTCTACATGGAACCCAAAAGTATTCTACCTGAAACAAAAAGGACCGAAACCTGGACCAAAAGGGTTCTACCTAGATCCAAAAAGGGTTCTTCAAAGGCTTCTCCTATAGTAACAGCTGACGAACCCTTTTAGGCACTCGAGAGCATTTTTATTTGTGTACTATAACTAGGGCCAAGAGTTTTCCTTGAAAAGATTACGTGGTCAGGAATAACTCCTGGCCCATACAGTATAAGCATTCTTTATCTGACTGTACAATCACTGTACTGTATTGTACTTGGTCATATGATAACACCACTTTATATGTTAACTAATTGATCCATAAGTGCCTTTACTTTATTTCCTCAATGGGGATTTCAAGATGACTCTCCTTTGATAAATCGCCATCCACATGCCCTTGGTGTGATGTATGGAGCATTGTTAAACATTTAAATCCTCTACCAGTACAACAGCCTGCAGTATGTACATATCATTCATACTGAAAGGGACTAGCTATTTGTGTTCTGTGCATTCTGTGAGGGAGATTGAGAGATAGGCAGAGGGAGAGAGAGAGATAAGCAGCAGCTCTCTGTAACTAATATATTAATGGGAGCAGCGTCTTGCCTCTGGCCCTCATAGGAACCCATTAATATACACTAAGTGATGGTATGAGAAAACACCTTTCTTTCAGTCTGTCACTCTGTTTCTGTACAGAATACAAGAGGCTGTATGTATTAAGTGTTGAAGTGCTAATTTAGGATCCATTTAGCCTTTTAGATCACAATGAGTAAGGTTACATGAACAGGGGGGACCTGATCCTAGATCAGCACTGACCTGGATCAAAGATAAGCGCTCAAAATAAAACCATATTGCTGAATTGCAGCTCTGGATCCACTCTTGCCAAGCCATGTATGAAAATATCGATGGTATCAATAGTGAATGCTGCTGATCTATCATGTGTTCAGTACAGTACATCACCCTCATGCTTGGTTGTACTTTTAGTGGAGGCATTTTAGACAGCTTAAAGTTTGAAAGTTGAAAATCAAAATGAGGATGGAGAGAATATGGGGGTGAGAGACAGAGAGAGAGAGAGAGAGAGATTAAGTGATGACCAGCTTGAAAAGCAGATGGATGGATGGAATAACAATTCTCAGTTGGAGAGATTGAAGAGGAGGTAGACTGCTTATCCTCCACTGGCTTTGGCATGATGATGTTGTGACTGGTTATGGTCCATAGACGTCCAGCTGAGAGCAGCAGTCACCAGTCTGGATGGTGGTACTGTAGACAGCCCAGCTCAGCCAATTATTTATAAATACACTAGAGGACTGATAAGGGGGCGCTGTGTTGAAGCCACTCCGTTTTGGCACGCGCCTCCACAGCGCCCTCACCATTGTAAACAATATTTTGGAAGCTATAGAAATGCCACGTTTATTCTATTACACGCAGCTTCATGCAAACTTTTAAAATAAATGTTTTATTTTTTAAATCCTTCAAGTATAGTTTTTTAGAGATGACTAATGTTACTGACCCCACAACAACAACATTAAATACATGTAATTTTGTCCTTGTCCTTAAGTGTTGGACTCCCAAGAGGAGCAGCGGTCGAAGGAACTGCTAGCTGTATTACTACAGATCCTGGTTCGATACCGGGGCTGTGTCGCAGCCGGCCATGACCGGGAGACCCATGAGGCGATGCATAATTGGCCCAGCATCGTCCGGGTTAGGGGAGGGCTTGTCTGGCCGGGATGTCCTTGTCCCATCGCGCTCTAGTGACTCCTGTTTCGGGCCGGGCGCATGCACGCTGACACGGTCACCAGGTGTACAGTGTTTCCTCCGACACATTGTTGGCTTCCGGGTTAAGCGTGCATTGTTTTAAGAAGCAGTGCGGCTTGGCGGGTTTGTTGTTTCGGAGGACGCACGGCTCTCGACCTTCACCTTTCCCGAGTCCGTACGGGAGTTGCAGTGATGGGACAAGACTGTAACTACCAATTGGAAATGACGAAATTGGGGAGAAAAAGAGGAGAACATTTTGAAAAAAATAAAATACATTTAAGTGAAATACTTTAGAATTCCATTCATGCCTATGGAGGACTGCTCCTACTGGGAGTCCCAATATTGCCGACCGGTGGCTTCAAAGACTCTCAATGGCCAATACATAACATCAGCAATCCAGGGTTTATATACATCATTGGCCCCAGCAGTCCCCTCAATAACACCCAAGGACAGAGCAGGCGTCATTAAACAGTACAGTCAGTGGTTAACAAGGAGGACTGCAAATGACCATCGACAGCTACCTCCTCTTCCTCTCTTTGTTTCTCTCACTAATTCTCTTACGCATTATTCTTACACATTATTCTTACACAATATTATATTTTCTCGATTTCTCTTTCTATCTCTTTCTCCATTTTTCACATGCAATACTCTTTCTCCATTTCTCTCCCGGACTCTTTCTCTCTCTCCTCTATCTCATACACACAGATTAAAGAGTATATACAGATTGCATCTTTGATCTCATTATGTGTGATGATGCTACTGTAATAAGGTTTTACATTCTGCTGTGTTGCCTGATATACAGGGCTCAACATTGGCTTAAAATTACTTCCCCACCTCAGCTAATGTCATTGTGTGTGTGCGTGTGCGTGTGTGATATATGTGTTTGATTTATACGTCCTGGGGTAAAGTTTCAATATATATTCAGAACAGAACAACTGCATTTAAAAATATTGTTTTTATGCAGCATAACTGAGGAGATGCATTTAGTTCTTCAGGCAACACTTATAGCACTATCATAATATAGTAAGTAGTACAGTGTTACCATGTTACAGCCATGAGAATGGAGACCCTGAGTTATACAGGTTGAAATATACATTGGATTTAAAATAAGCAGTGGAATGATTCAGGGGAAAATGTGGACACCTCTTCAAATTCGGCTATTCAGTCACACCCGTTGCTGATTGATGTATAAAATCGAGCACACAGTCATGCAATCTCCTTAGAGAAACACTGGCAATAGAATGGCCTGTACTGAAGAGCTCAATGACTTTCAACGTGGCACCGTCATGGAATGCCACCTTTCCGACAAGTCAGTTCCTAAAATTCCTGCCCTGCTAGAGCTGCCCCGGTAAACTGTAAGTGCTGTTATTGTGAAGTGGAAACGTCTAGGAGCAACAACGGCTCAGCCGCGAAGTGGTAGGCCACACAAGCTCACAGAACGGGACCGCTGAGTGCTGAAGCGCATACAAATTGTCTGTCCTCGGTTGCAACACTCACTACCGAGTTCCAAACTGCCTCTGGAAGCAATGTCAGCATAAGAATTGTTCGTCAGGAGCTTCATGAAATGGGTTTCCATGGCCAAGCAGCCGCACACAAGCCTAAGATCACCATGCAAAATGCCAAGCGTCGGCTGGAATGGTGGACTCTGGAGTGATGAATCATGCTTCACCATCTGGCAGTCCGACGGACAAATCTGGGTTTGGCGGATGCCTGGAGAACAGTACCTGCCCGATTGCATAGTGCCAAATGTAAAGTTTGGTGAAGGAGGAATAATGGTCTGGGGCTGTTTTTCATGGTTCCTTAGTTCCAGTGAAAGGAAATTAACGCTGCAACATACAATGACTTTCTAGACGATTCTGTGCTTCCAACAGAATCTGTTCCTCCAACTTTGTGACAACAGTTTGGGGAAGGCCCTTTCCTGTTTCAGCATGACAATGCCCCCATGCACAAATGGAGGTCCATACAGAAATGGTTTATCGAGATCGGTGTGGAAGAGCTTGACTGCACAGATTCCTGACCTCAACCCCATCCAAAACCTGTGGGATGAATTTGAACGCCAACTGTCAGGCCTAATCTTCCAACATCAGTGTCCAACCTCACTAATGCTCTTGTGGCTGAATGGAAGAAAGTCCCCTCAGCAATGTTCCAACATCTCTTCCCAGAAGAGTGGAGGCTGTTTAAGCAGAAAAGGGATGGCCAACACCATATTAATGCCAATGATTTTGGAATGAGATTTTCGACAAGCAGGTGTCCACATACTTTTGTGTAGCTCCTCTTTCACTAGCTGTTTGGGAAGTTTAAATGCCCTCTAGTCAGTATATGACTTTGGCATGCTAGTGCATGTGTGTTTTGGACGTTTGTGTGCCCTTCACTGGCGTGTGTGTGTGTGTGTGTGTGTGTGTGTGTGTGTGTGTGTGTGTGTGTGTGTGTGTGTGTGTGTGTGTGTGTGTGTGTGTGTGTGTGTGTGTGTGTGTGTGTGTGTGTGTGTGTGTGTGTGTTTGTGTGTTTGTGCCACAGGGCCAGACTGTCTGACTGGCAGAGCTGAGGTCACCCCTTGCCACGAGCATCTGGACAGATACTCTGCAGCATGGACTCTCTCTGACACACACTGGGCCACACATATGTACTGTACACACACACAAACTGGCGTGCACCGCACATACACACACACACACTGCCACATGCCAAAGCATCGTCACCGTTCCAAACTCTCCTTTTAATTTATTCACAAATGCAACCTCCCTCACCCAACTACTACCTGTGGCAAATATAGTAAACAACACACACACACAGACAGACACACACACACCCCTCTATGCTGTTCTTGTTTGGTGATGTTCTATAGGAACTGTATCTCTCTATTCTTTCTGCTGTTTGGCCAGAGGGAGAGAATGTGGCCGCTTATTGGGACTGCTGCCAACCTTTTCTCTCTCTCTGTCTCTTTCTCTCTCTCTCTCTCTTTCACACACACACACACACACACACACACACACACACGCACACACACACACACACACACACACACACACACACACACACACACACACACACACACACACACACACACACACACACACACACACGGCCAAGGGAAGGATGGAATGTAAGTGTGTGTGTTTCCTTGTGTCTACGTGCATTGATTTGTGTGTGGGTGTTTCTACCCCCCAACCCTTTGCTTTGCCATCACTTTCTACTGTTTGTTTCCTGGCAGACTTTCACTGTGTTCTCTCTCAGTTCCCTATGGATCCTAGTACTGTACACTTGAACTCAGCTAAAGGCAGATCACAGACTGTCCTGGAATTAATATAAGACTGTGAGATAGGTGGTCAGCAAAAGGACAAAATGCTTAGACACATGCATGCACGCGCAGCCAGGCACGCACACACACACACACACACGCACATGCGCACACACACACATTGCTGAACTGTAATATTACAGTTTTTTCCAAATGCAAACACACTAAAATGACATGCACAGCACAATTATTTAAACTGACACACAAAAAGTCTAAACACATTTTCTGCTTTACACACATTTTGCAATTCAAAATGGCACTTTTTAAATGCACTTCACACGGTTCTCTGCATAAGACACAACAATCTGACATAAAGTCACATGTTTGCCATTTCAAAACACAGCCATTCAAAATGACACTACATGAGCTAATTGGCCAATACATGTGCCACCTGGCCAAACACCTCAATGGTTAAATGTTACCACTTCAATCAGGAAGTAAGCACTATGAAAAGACCACAGGTGAGCTGTTTTACAACAAAAATGGAAGCCGTTACAGAGAGAGGAAGAGGAAGAGGGAGGTTGAGAATGAGAGGGGGAGGAAGAGTGAGAGGTAGGGGTAGAGTTGGTAAAGGAGTTCATGGCCAAAGAAGACAACAACTTTAAAATGAAATCAGAGCAACCTTAGTTGATCATGTCATCAACCATGGGCTGACAATGCGAGAGGCTGGACAGAGAGTGCAGCCCAACTTGAGCCGTTTTACTGTTGCCTGTGTCATCTGGACATTTAGACTGGAGTACAGGTATGTAACCTAAATTTCTTTCACACTATGTAGTACACCCCATGTCATAGTGTATCAGTTGGGTGACACCTGTTTACTTCATGAATGGCTGATGTCATACACTAACTGCACAAATTTCCTGTAGAATTCACTCTACTGTGGGGGAAATATCTTTAGGCTGCATTGCCCAAGCCCTATATTTTTGTTTTTTTTGTTTTTCTAAAGGACTGAGAGACGCAACCATGGTGGAGGAAGGGGCCAAATGTTCACCGGGGTACAGGAAGCTGCCATTGTAAACCTGGTTTGGGAAAATAATGAAATCAGATTACGAGAAATTCAAAGCCACATCATCCAAGACAACACCATATTCAACAACATTCAACGAGTCAGAAACAAAGAGGTCAGACGAGCATATGTGGATGTAAGTATAATATTGACTGCAGTACACTACACGCAACATTGTTTCCCAGTGTGCTGGATAACACCATATTGACTGCTTTTGTTCTTTGTTTTCAGGGAGTACTGGAAATGGATGCTCATGCAATCCCACATGAGTTCATCTTTATAGATGAGGCTGGGTTCAACCTAGCAAAGAGCAGAAGAAGGGGGAGAAACGTCATTGGCCACAGAGCCATTATAGATGTTCCTGGCCAACGTAGTGGGAACATCAAAATGTGCGCTGCCATCTCCAATACGCATGGTGTCCTCCACCGTCATGCCAACCTTGGACCATGCAACACAGCCCATATTCTCACATTTCTGGACAGACTCCACAACATTCTCATACCACCAGAGCGTATGAATGATGCAGACCATCAAAGAACCCGGTACGTTGTAGTATGGGACAACGTGAGCTTTCATCGTGCAGCCCCAGTCCAAAACTGGTTTGCTGACCACCCACCATTTCTCGTGCAATACCTCCCACCATACTCACCATTTCTGAACCCCATAGAAGAGTTATTTTCGGCATGGCGGTGGAAGGTATACGACCAGCAGCCCTTTGTGCGCAGGCCTCTTGTGCAGGCTATGGAAGAGGCATGTGATGAGATTTATGTGGGTGCGATTCAGGGATGGATAAGGCACTCAAGGCGCTTCTTCCCTCAATGTTTGGCAAGGGAAGATATTGCCTGTGATGTGGACGAGGCGTTGTGGCCAGAACCAGCTGTGCGGCAAGATGCTGCCTAATTATTTTTCTTGCCTTTTCTTTTTTAGTTTACTGATTTTTTGTGATCATATTTTGGTTCAGTCCAATGTAAATATATCTGCTGTGCATATGTTGCACTGACTTGTTTGGTGAAAAATAAAAAATAAAATGTTTCAACAGCATGTGTGTGTATCTGCAAATATTTCTGTGCATCTGAAGAATTTTCTACAATTTGAACTATTTTAGTATTATGGCAAAGCATACTAAAGATGAGAGTGCTTTTCATTATGCCCAACAGTGTGTAGTTGGTTAGACAAAAATCTGGTTATATGAATGAAGTGTGCCATTTCGTGCAAACGTTTGATTTTGATAATGCTGTATGTAGTTTTGGTTGCAGTGCTTCATTTTGCAGGATATATGAGGTATTTTGCCGTTTGGGTGTGTGGTTTTGTGAATTGTGTTAAGTATTTTGATAAAACCAGCCTAGTTTTCAAAATTGTGTTTTAGCAATTGGGAGAAACTGTAACCACTAGTTTGGCTGATTCTGTTCACCTTAGCTTAAAGGGTGTTAAGTCTATAAATGTAATTTGCTTAGCTCTACCACTCAATGGTCGAGACTAGACCCTGGCTATGAAGAGTTGATCCTAAAGAGAAGTGTGACTGATAGGATTCATTCTGTCATTGACCCTCACTGTAGCAGCATGCTGAGTCCACTCATCTAGAATGGCTTTACTTGTCATGCCTATAGCTTGAGTGAATAGTTATCCAGACTTCTCTCTCTCTATCACTCTCTGACTTTCTCCTGCTGTCGATTTCTCCCTCACCTGACTCTCTCCCATTCTCTCTCTCTCTATCACTCTCTGTCTTTCTCCCACTGTCTCTTTCTACCTCCCCTGATTCTCTCCCACTCTCTCTCACTCTCACTCTCTCTTTCTCTCTCTCTCTCTCTCTCTCTCACTCTCTCTCTCTCTCTCTCGCTCTCTCTCTCTCTCTCTCTCTCTCTCTCTCTCTCGCTCTCTCTCTCTCTCTCTCTCTTTGTCTTCCTCCATCTCCCCCTTTCTCTATCTCTTTTATCTCCTTAGTACAGCAGTGTAGGTCTGTGAATGCCTATGCCCTGCTATGTTATAAGTCTATAAGGGATACATTCTAAGGGATAAAGTGCTTGCGGCAGCATTCTTGCCTCTCTCTCCAACTCTCCCCAAATCTGAGCCAGCACATCTGATATAGCCCAAGGCCAAGGTTTTAACTCACTCCCTCCAACCCTACCCATTTTCCCAATAGCCTCCCTCCTTCCCTCTGTTCTAATCAATCGTTCTCTTTCACACTGTAGCTTCTTTAGCTACACTTGCATGTTGTTCTTTTTGCCATCTGCTCATTGATTTTCTCGCTCCTTTCTGTCACTGCCCTTTTTTTCTGTTGTCTTCCAACCCCTTTCTATCGCTCCATTAGGGTTGCACATTTTGGTGAATATTCAGAGGTGGAAACTTTCCATGGGAATTAATGGTGTCACAGGCCGGCTCATAGCCTGTGGCAAAAATGAGGGGACACGAACAACTGGTGTACGCCAATCAAAAAGGTTCTTTATTATAAACCAAACTATTAACTTGAAACAAAGAAACAGGAATGAGGTGTGAAAGTATCATAATGTAAGGTGTATGTAAAGTGCAGGGATGCGTGAATCTTTGTGTGTGAATGACTGAGTGAAAACTATGCAAAACTACAAAGGAACAAACAAAACAGGATCATACCTGGAGGAGCAGAGAGAGAGAGACAAGAGTGATTAGTGAAGCCGTTCAAATACCCTGAGCCCAGGTCACTCCAATCACTAACGACCCTCCTCTGCCTGCAGGAGGAACCGCCCCTGCACTGCAGAGGGGCCGTGACAATGGGAATATATGGGAATTAACGGAAATATTTGCAAATTAATATTAATACCATTTAAATGTTGTAACAATCTTCTTCATCTGATGAGAAGTAGGAAAGATCGGACCAAAACGCAGCGTGGTAAGTGTCCATTTTAATGAAAGATAACTGAACACTGAATACAAAATAACCAAAGTGAAACAACGAAAATCGAGGTGGGAACAGGCTACCTAAGTATGGTTCTCAATCAGAGACAACGAATGACAGCTGCCTCTGATTGGGAACCATACCAGGCCAAACACAGAAATACAGAACATAGAACAAAACATAGAATGCCCACCCCAACTCACGCCCTGACCAAACCAAAATAGACACATAAAAAAGGAACTAAGGTCAGGATGTGACAAATGTAGGTGTTTTTTGCATTGGATATACAGTGCCTTGCGAAAGTATTCGGCCCCCTTGAACTTTGCGACCTTTTGCCACATTTCAGGCTTCAAACATAAAGATATAAAACTGTATTTTTTTGTGAAGAATCAACAACAAGTGGGACACAATCATGAAGTGGAACGACATTTATTGGATATTTCAAACTTTTTTAACAAATCAAAAACTGAAAAATTGGGCGTGCAAAATTATTCAGCCCCCTTAAGTTAATACTTTGTAGCGCCACCTTTTGCTGCGATTACAGCTGTAAGTCGCTTGGGGTATGTCTCTATCAGTTTTGCACATCGAGAGACTAACATTTTTTCCCATTCCTCCTTGCAAAACAGCTCGAGCTCAGTGAGGTTGGATGGAGAGCATTTGTGAACAGCAGTTTTCAGCTCTTTCCACAGATTCTCGATTGGATTTAGGTCTGGACTTTGACTTGGCCAATCTAACACCTGGATATGTTTATTTTTGAACCATTCCATTGTAGATTTTGCTTTATGTTTTGGATCATTGTCTTGTTGGAAGACAAATCTCCGTCCCAGTCTCAGGTCTTTTGCAGACTCCATCAGGTTTTCTTCCAGAATGGTCCTGTATTTGGCTCCATCCATCTTCCCATCAATTTTAACCATCTTCCCTGTCCCTGCTGAAGAAAAGCAGGCCCAAACCATGATGCTGCCACCACCATGTTTGACAGTGGGGATGGTGTGTTCAGATGTGTTGCTTTTACGCCAAACATAACGTTTTGCATTGTTGCCAAAAAGTTCAATTTTGGTTTCATCTGACCAGAGCACCTTCTTCCACATGTTTGGTGTGTCTCCCAGTGGCTTGTGGCAAACTTTAAACAAACACTTTTTATGGATATCTTTAAGAAATGGCTTTCTTCTTGCCACTCATAAAGGCCAGATTTGTGCAATATACGACTGATTGTTGTCCTATGGACAGAGTCTCCCACCTCAGCTGTAGATCTCTGCAGTTCATCCAGAGTGATCATGGGCCTCTTGGCTGCATCTCTGATCAGTCTTCTCCTTGTATGAGCTGAAAGTTTAGAGGGACGGCCAGGTCTTGGTAGATTTGCAGTGGTCTGATACTCCTTCCATTTCAATATTATCGCTTGCACAGTGCTCCTTGGGATGTTTAAAGCTTGGGAAATCTTTTTGTATCCAAATCCGGCTTTAAACTTCTTCACAACAGTATCTCGGACCTGCCTGGTGTGTTCCTTGTTCTTCATGATGCTCTCTGCGCTTTTAACGGACCTCTGAGACTATCACAGTGCAGGTGCATTTATACGGAGACTTGATTACACACAGGTGGATTGTATTTATCATCATTAGTCATTTAGGTCAACATTGGATCATTCAGAGATCCTCACTGAACTTCTGGAGAGAGTTTGCTGCACTGAAAGTAAAGGGGCTGAATAATTTTGCACGCCCAATTTTTCAGTTTTTGATTTGTTAAAAAAGTTTGAAATATCCAATAAATGTCGTTCCACTTCATGATTGTGTCCCACTTGTTGTTGATTCCTCACAAAAAAATACAGTTTTATATCTTTATGTTTGAAGCCTGAAATGTGGCAAAAGGTCGCAAAGTTCAAGGGGGCCGAATACTTTCGCAAGGCACTGTATTTACCATATCATATGTAGACAGAAACATAAACCTTTTACCGTATCATAAGTAGAGATAATTGCAAATGATTAAATCCTTCCAATAGAAAAATATATATATATATATATTTACGAATTGAACTTTAATTGAGTTGACTCTTCACATGGGATGATTTCAATGAACAACAAAAGAAAGGGAATATTGAATGATCCCCAATGATCCATCGCATCTCCCAAAGACGTTTTCAACATACATCTGTAAAATGATAGTCTAGAAACTAAAGCTTTGTTTGTCTTCCTCTCAGGCTTCCATGCCTTCTCCCTGGACCTCTTCAATGTCCACCTCTTGAACTTCATACTCTGAGGCCCCATCATCACTGTCAATTTCCAACCTTGTTGAGGTTCAAAAAGCCTCAAATTTGCCCGGATGGTCACCAATTTTTCAACCCTTTTATTGGTCAGCCTGTTGCGTGCTTTAGTCTGTGTGTTCCCAAACAAGGACCAGTTGCACTCTGAGGCAGCTGATGTTGGTGGAGGCAACAGGGGAAAGAGCCTCAGATCCACAAAGTCCCTTCCACCAAGTCGCTGATGAGATATGTTGGCACGACTGCCATATTGCATCTCCATCCCAAAGCCCTTGCTTGGAAGTGTACTTCGCCAGACTGCCAAGAACCTTGCCCTCATCCAGGCCAAGGTGGCAAGACATGGTAGTGATGACACCATAGGCCTTGTTGACCTCTGCACCAGACAGGATGCTCTTGCCAGCATACTTGGTGTCCAATATGTATGCTGCGGCGTGTATGGGCTTCAGGCAGAAGTCTTCATGCTTTTTGATGTATTTCAAAACTGCAGTTTCCTTTGCTTGGAGCAACAGTGAAGTGCAGTACAGGGCAGTACAGATTTATTCTCTTACATCTGCAAGCAGAGTCTGAACATCAGACAGAATGGCATTGTCTCCCTCAATCCATGCAATGGCTACTGCTATAGGTTTCAGGAGTTTCAGGCTGTTTACCACTTTCATGACGTTGGCCTGGGGGTAGGTTTATGATAGTCATAAATACCTCTTCACCCCTTTTTTTCTCTCTCTACCCTACTGATGTGACATTTGAAAATCCCTTGGTTAACATAGAGATTCTGAAAACATCAGAAGGTGGGGGGAAATTAACTATAATCTGGTAATCCGACCAATTGAACATATGTGGTGGTACTTAATAAATATGATGCCATCTGAGACATTCTCATCAATGATAGGATGACATAAACTCTACAGTGGAATGTCTGCACATTGTAGTTATCGGATTCACATGGAATTGTTGTTCAATTTAAATGTTTGAATATAAAATTATTGGTGAAGAGATTAAATGTAATTTTAGCTTCCAAATGAGAGATTTGGGTTTTCATAAGGTTAGGGCTCTGCTCAATCAGTGGACCGCCCCTGTGAAGAGACATGGGTTATAAAACTTTTCAAACACACCCTTCTCGCTCCACTATATAAAGCCTTGACGAAAATGTAACCTCCTGTTCCGAGGATGTGAGGACGATGGCCCATACGTTAAAAGGATTAACATGTCAACTACAGAACTAAGCCAACCTCAGCGTGAGCTTTGGTTGCGAATGGTATGAACTTTGAACTCTTATTCACTACAGAAGTGATACCTCCTAGCCGTTGAGTTAGCAACAGCAGCTGCAAACGTGGGCTAGGAAAGGAAAGATAGAGTATTCTGTCTACCACACAACGATGTTACTACAACGTATCCAATTTACCACCAGAGACATTCTTCAAAGGACAAAGGACTCGGTTGGGCAACACTGCCTTCCATCTACCACCAACCTACTGAAGCGCAGCTCAGAGTAAATATTTATTGCATTTTCCTTTTCCAAATGGACGGTAATTTAGAATGCATAAGATACTGTATTTACGATAGAGACATCGCTTCTCCCTTTGTTCCTCAGTCTTCTCGCTCTTTCACTCAAACCCAGCCCCTTTTCTTTGTCATATTTGTTCCGCCCGCTAGGGACGTTTTCTTTTATGACGTAATTTGTAATCAAGGTTTGATTAATTCTGTGTATATGTAATTCTGTGTGATTAGTTAGGTATTTAGTAAATAAATAATTAAACCCAATTTTGTATTACTGATTCAACTTGTTAGCCAGGGTTTTTGAAGATAACCAATAATTTACAACTTTCAGATGAGACTGAAATAAGGTGATGATTAATATTGACTGCTATTGATGTAAAATATTACTTGGTCTTTAAGAGTTTATTCGGAAGATAAAAGCTCTATAAATATTATTTTGTGGTTCCCCGACTTTCTAGTTGATTACATTTACATGATTAGCTCAATCAGGTAATATTAATTGCAGAGAAAGGGTTTTATAGAATAGCACGTCATATCACTTAATCCGGCATAGCCAAAGACACGACACCACTCTCTCCCAAAATACATCATCCAGGAGGATCCTTTTGATGGGACTGTCCATATTGGCAGACTGTGATATGGCCATTTCTTGGAGAGACTCCTTCCCCTCCAGGAGACTGTCAAACATGATGACAACCCCACCCCAACGGGTATTGCTGGGCAGCTTCAATGTGGTGCTCTTATTCTCCTCACTTTGCTTGGTGAGGTAGATTGCTGATATAACTTAATGACCCTTTACATACCTAACCATTTCCTTGGCTCTCTTGCAGAGTGTATCCATTGTTTTCAGTGCCATGATGTCCTTGAGGAGCAGATTCAATGCATGAGGTGCACAGCCAATGTGTGTGATGTGAGGGTAGGACTCCTCCACTTTAGACCAAGCAGCCTTCATGTTCGCAGCATTGTCTGTCACCAGTGCAAATACCTTCTGTGGTCCAAGGTCATTGACTGCCTTCAGCTCATTTGCAATGTAGAAACCGGTGTGTCTGTTGTCCCTTGTGTCTGTGCTCTTGTAGAATGCTGGTTGAGGGGTGGAGATGATGTAGTTAATTATTCCTTGCCCACGAACATTCGACCACCATCAGAGTTGATTGCAATACAGTCTGCTTTCTCTATGATTTGCTTGACCTTTACTTGAACTCTGTTGAACTCTGCATCCAGCAAATGAGTAGATAAAGCATGTCTGGTTGGAGGGGTGTATGCTGGGTGAAGAACATTCAGAAATCTCTTCCAATACACATTGCCTGTGAGCATCAGAGGTGAACAAGTTGCATACACAGCTCGAGCAAGACATTTGTCAGCATTTCTCTGACTACGTTCCTCCATTGAGTCAAAAAAACTTCAGATTCCAGGAGGACCATGAGCTGTTGCTATCGATAAGGTGTCTGATTCATCACTTTCACCTCGACTAGAAGTAGAGAAACTTTTATCAGAGGTTGCTTGTTGTGAGCGCTGAGGGAACTTTATGCACTTGGCCAGATGATTATGCATCTTTGTTGCATTCTTCACATATGATTTGGCACAGTATTTGCAAATGTACACAGCTTTTCCTTCTACATTAGCTGCAGTGAAATGTCTCCACACATCAGATAGTGCCCGTGGCATTTTCATGTAAAGATGGTAAAGATGAGTTTTTATTTTGTAAAAAAACCCAAATACAATTGCATGTACAGATAAATAGTTAAGGAGTTAGATTAAACAACTCCTTTGTAAGATAAATGTTTTAAAATGAAACATGTATGGAAACAGGTGAATTAACACTCACAGTTAGCAGGCTCAAGCAAGCTAAAACCCACATGGTAGAAAAAACTAACTAGCAGAAATTGTTAACAAGTTAGAAATGATTAAAACACACTTTGCTGTAAGCTACTATTTACTAGTTAACAAAAAATCATGTATGTCATATAAAATATATTCACCCCACCCAGTATTGTAATCAAAATTTACCAGAAAGCATGTAGTCCTTGGCTCAGACAGTGTAGTAGTGTGGGCTCAATAGCATCTCATTAGTGTGCAAGATCTTGAGAAGCAGCTGTACATGTGATGGAAGAATGCACTGTGCATGCAGAGGGTTGCAATTCAATTGAATTGGGGAAAGTTTAACCAAAATATGCCACAAGACCTAGAATTGCCTTATGTGTATCCCACAAAAAAGTCTCACTGTTATAAGCTAACTTTTTTGATGAATATAGGTTTCCGACCCTTTGCAACCCTACTCTCCATCTATCCATACCCTCCCTGTCTGTTCCATCCTTTCTCACTGTCTCTCTCTCCCTCTCTCTTTAATTAGGTCGCTGATTTTCCTGTGATGTGGGGGCTGAATAGAGGAGCTGTCACAGGAGCTCAGTTCTGGCCCGCTGCCTTCTTCCGCTCACGCTCACACACACACACACACACACACACACACACACACACACACACACACACACACACACACTGTAAACCTTTCCGACATACTACAAACTTCACATTCTCCCACTGTGCAATGGTCAGACCAACAAACACACGTCCTGTCTCACAGACTCACTCTAAACCTCACACAGTGTTTCTCTTTCTCACACCCACACTGTGTTCCTCCTTTGAGACACAATTTAGGAATAACAGAAGAGATGTTAGAGGGTTGGAAAACATAGCCTTTACCAGCACAATGTTGTATGGAATACACAATCCATTTGGTATCATCATTCCCTGCAGCAATAGAGGAAGTTTATTCTGTAGAGGAAGTTCCATTATATCTGGCAGACTATTTCAGCACAGAGTTTTCTCCTCAACACGGTACCCCAGCCAGAACTGTAGTCACAATATGCAGTGGTCTTAACATAACACACTTGAAATTGAGGAAGGTCAGACGGTGTTATAACAGACATATTGCTCCTATGGTCTGTGTGCTTTCTGCTTACAGTTTAGTGACTTCCTCAAATATTTGTGTCAACATACAGTGACCCAACTGGAGCCTCATTTGCCCCTTCCAGCTACTGGGTTGTATTCACTAAGAGGAAGTAGAGAAAACACTGTGTGTGTGTGTGTGCGTGTGTGCGTGGTCCTGTGTGCACATACGCATGTGTGTGTGCGTGTGCGGGGCTATATAGGTTAGCTGTGCGTTTGCGCATGTGCATATACAGTTGAAGTCGGAAGTTTATATACACTTAGGTTGGAGTCATTAAAACTTGTTTTTCAACCACTCCACAAATGTCTTGTTAATAAACTATAAATTTGGCAAGTCGGTTAGGACATCTACTTTGTGCATGACACAAGTCATTTTTCCAACAATTGTTTACAGACAGATTATTTCACTTAGAATTAATTGTATCACAATTCCAGTGGGTCAGAAGTTTACATACACTAAGTTGACTGTGCCTTTAAACAGCGTGGAAAATTCCAGAAAATGATGTCATGGCTTTAGAATCTTCTGATAGACTAATTGACATCATTTGAGTCAATTGGAGGTGTACCTGTGGATGAATGTCAAGGCCTACCTTCGAACTCAGTGCCTCTTTGCTTGACATCATGGGAAAATCTAAAGAAATCAGCCAAGACCTCAGAAAAATAATGGTAGACCTCCACAAGTCTGGTTCACCCTTGGGAGCAATTTCCAAATGCCTGAAGGTACCACGTTCATCTGTAGAAACAATAGTACGCAAGTATAAACACCAAGGGATCACGCAGCCATCATACCTCGCAGGAAGGAGATGCATTTTGTCTCCTAGAGATAAACATACTTTGGTACGAAAAGTAAAAAAATCATTCCCAGAACAACAGCAAAGGACCTTGTGAAGATGCTAGAGGAAACAGGTACCAAAGTATCTATATCCACAGTAAAACGATTCCTATATCAACATAACCTGAAAGGCCGCTCAGCAAGGAAGAAGCCACTGCTCCCAAACCGCCATAAAAAAGCCAGACTACGGTTTGCAACTGCACAATCTGGTCTGATGAAACAAAAATAGAACTGTTTGGTCATAATGACCATCGTTATGTTTGGAGGAAAAGGGGGAGGCTTGCAAGCCGAAGAACACCATCCCAACCATGAAGCATGGGAGTGGCAGCGTCATGTTGTGGGGGGTGCTTTGCTGCAGGAGGGACTGGTGCACTTCATAAAATAGATGGCATCATGAGGGAGGACAATTATGTGGATATATTGATGCAACATCTCAAGACATCAGTCAGGAAGTTAAAGCTTGGTTGCAAATTAGTCTTCCAAATGGACAATGAACCAAAGCATACTTCCAAAGTTGTGGCAAAATGGCTTAAGGACAACAAAGTCAAGGTATTGGAGTGGCCATCACAAAGCCCTGACCTCAATCCCATAGAACATTTGTGGGCAGAACTGAAAAAGCATGTGTGAGCAAGGAAGCCTACAAACCTTACTCAGTTAGACCAGCTCTGTCAGGGGGAAGGGGCCAAAATTCACCCAACTTATTGTGGGAAGCTTGTGGAAGGCTACCCAAAACGTTTGACCCAAGTTAAACAATTAAAGG
This sequence comes from Oncorhynchus clarkii lewisi, assembly GCF_045791955.1. Classification (NCBI taxonomy): domain Eukaryota; kingdom Metazoa; phylum Chordata; class Actinopteri; order Salmoniformes; family Salmonidae; genus Oncorhynchus; species Oncorhynchus clarkii. The sequence goes on along the minus strand of NC_092159.1, from coordinate 21,201,940 downwards.
CAATGCTACCAAATACTAATTGAGTAAACTTCTGACTAATAAAAGCTGAAATAAATCATTCTCTCTACTATTATTCTGACATTTCACATTCTTAAAATAAAGTGGTGATCCTAACTGACCTAAGACAGGGATTTTTTTACTAAGATTAAATGTCAGTAATTGTGTAAAACTGAGTTTAAATGTATTTGACTAAGGTGTATGTAAACTTCCGACTTCAACTGTATGTGTGTATGTGCTCATATACTTTGTGGTTGCTCCCTAGCTGTCTGTCTGTCTGTCTGTCTGTCTGTCAGGGTAATTGACCGCCATGGTGTGATGCGTATCATGTGTTTGGTTCTGCTGGTCTCAGTTCAGTTCACACTGGCTACTGACTGCTGCCTGAAATGGCACCCTAAGCCCTATCAAGTGCACTATAAGTAGTGTATTATATAGGGCATAGGGTGCTATTTTGGACATAGAAAGTGCCTGCTGTCCACAACAACCCCCAGTAATAGGGGAAGTGATCTATCTAGTCTTCAACATCCTTTCTAACACTTCCCCTTCAGCAGTGATGTGCAACCTGTCCTCATATGTCTAGTAGTTTGACAAGCAGTACTCTCTCCATTCTATCTTTTCTTTTTCTTTTTTTTTTTTTTACCCCTTTTTCTCCCCAATTTCGTGGTATCCAATTGTTCGCTACAACTCCCGTACGGGCTCGGGAGAGATGAAGGTTGAAAGTCATGCGTCCTCCGATACACAACCCAACCAAGCCGCACTGCTTCTTAACACAGCACATCCAACCCGGAAGCCAGCCGCACCAATGCGCCGGAGGAAACACCGTGCACCCGGCCACCTTGGTTAGCGTACACTGCGCCCAGCCCGCCACAGGAGTCGCTGGTGCACGATGAGACAAGGACACCCCTACCGACCAAGCCCTCCCTAACCCGGGCGACGCTAGGCCAATTGTGCGTCGCCCCACGGACCTCCCGGTCGCGGCCGGTTACGACAGAGCCTGGGCGCGAACCCAGGGACTCTGATGGCACAACTGCAGCGCCCTTAACCACTGCGCCACCCGGGAGGCCCTCATTCTATCTTTTCATTTGGATTTCTCTCTCTCATACATTTTACATTTTAGTCATATAGCAGACACTCTTATCCAGAGCGACTTACAGTAGTGAGTGCAAACATTTTCATACTTTTTTCATACTGGTCCCCCGTGGGAAGCAAACCCACAACCCTGGCAAACGCCATGCTCTACCAACTGAACCACACGGGTCCCGGACTCATACTTACTCCGAGCGATCACACACACACACACACACACACACACACACACACACACACACACACACACACACACACACACAACCCCCTCAACCCGTCCCCCTCCCTGTACATACGTCCACCTCGCCCCCTTCTATCAATTTATTCCTCCCATTGATTCCCCTTCCCCCCTGGTCCCTTTGGCCTGTTAACAGCATGATAGATGATCACCGTCACTCACTGGCAGTGAGGTCAGCACCACCGGACCCAACGGCCATGTAAAGACAGATCCCAAAAATAACTTCTGTCTTGGTGTGACTTTAACTGCCGTTCCAATGTGTGGGGTTGAGGGATGTATGGGGAAGAGGGATGTGTGTGTTAGGGTGTGTGTGTGTGTCAGCTCTTGCAGGGTGGCATGGGCAGTGAGCCTTCATACTAGAGGTCGACCGATTATGATTTTTCAACGCCGATACCGATTATTGGAGGACCAAAAGAGCCGATACCGATTAATCGGCCGATTTATTTTTATTTGTAATAATGACAATTACAACAATACTGAATTAACACTTATTTTAACTTGATATAAAACATAAATAAAATCAATTTAGCCTCAAATAAATAATGAAACATGTTCAACTTGGTTTAAATAATGCAAAAACTGTCACGCCCTGACCATAGTTTGCTTTGTATGTTTCTATGTTTTGTTTGGTCAGGGTGTGATCTGAGTGGGCATTCTATGTTGGATGTCTAGTTTGTCTGTTTCTGTGTTTGGCCTGATATGGTTCTCAATCAGAAGCAGGTGTTAGTCGTTGTCTCTGATTGGGAACCATATTTAGATAGCCTGTTTTGTCATTGTGGGTGATTGTCTATGTTATGTTGCTTGTTAGCACAGTGTTTGATTAGCGTCACGGTTGTCACTTTGTTGTTTTGTAGTGTTCAGTTTTTTCCATTAAAATGACGAACACTTACCACCCGCATCTTGGTCCTCCTCTCTATCTCCATACGACATCCGTGACAAAAACAAAGTGTTGGAGAAGAAAGTAATATGTGCCATGTAAAAATGTGTGCCATGTAAAAATGTGTGCCATGTAAAATATGTGCCATGTAAAAAAGCTAACGTTTAAGTTCCTTGCTCAGAACATGAGAACATATGAAAGTTGGTGGTTCCTTTTAACACGAGACTTCAATATTCCAAGGTAAGAGGTTTTAGGTTGTAGTTAATATAGTATTTATAGGACTATTTCTCTCTATACCATTTGTATTTCATATACCTTTGACTATTGGATGTTCTTATAGGCACTATAGTATTGCCAGTGTAACAGTATAGCTTCCGTCCCCCTCCTCGCCCCTACCTGGGCTCGAACCAGGAACACATCGACAACGGCCACACTTGAAGCATCGTTACCCATCGCTCCACAAAAGCCGCGGCCCTTGCAGCGCAAGGGGAATAACTACTCCAAATCTAAAAGCGAGTGACGTTTGAAACAGTATTAGCGCACACCCAGCTAACTAGCTAGCCATTTCACATTGGTTACACCAGCCATTAGGCTGATAGGCTTGCAGTCATAAACAGCGCTGTGCTTGCAAAGAGCTGCTGGCAAAACGCACAAGTGCTGTTTGAATGAATGATTACGGGCCTGCTGCTGCTCAGTCAGACTGCTCTATCAAATCAGACTTAATTATAACATAATAACACACAGAAATACGAGACTTTGGTCATTAATATGATCGAATCCGTAAACTATCATTTCGAAAACAAAACGTTTATTATTTCAGTGAAATACAGAACGGTTCGGAATTTTATCTAACGGTTGGCATCCCTAAGTCTAAATATTCTTGTTACATTGCACAACCTTCAATGTATGTCATAATTACGTAAGATTAATCGGCCGCCCTCTACTTCATACCAACCGCTATGGTGTCCCACGACTAGATCATAGCAAGTCAAGGGAAAGTGAATGTTTGTCCCCTTGGCCTTGCACTATTATGGCCAATATCGTACACCCCATTGGAACATATTGTGGACTGGAGTACAGGGTCAGACAGTATACAGTTTTTTGTGTTATTTTGTATTGCTTGTGTCTGTTCCCATTCTACATGATATACTGAAATAAAGAGATCCTAACCTTTACAACAAAGGCAGAAGAACATTTAGTGGTTATCAATACCTCCACATAACTCTTTTAATTGTGCCCTGAGGGCGCCACTAACCCAGTGGCCTGGTTTCAGCATAACATAGCTGTGTACTGGGGCACTCTGGAAGTGCTGGTATCAGTCACACAGACAGAATGGGACTGGGTAACTTATCCTGTTAGAGCTAGAGAGGGGCACTGTTTTCTAGCCTAGGACTATATATCACCTATAACACCTTGCGCTGTATAGTCACAGTGGCATGGCAGTTAATAGTGATTTTACCATAGCTTTGATTTTGGGCCAAGATCCTGGTTTTTGCAGCCAACCATGTGTTCAAGCTCCGCTTGTATAGACACTGCAGCTATTGCAGTTGTATGTTATAAGGAGGGCTGTGTGTGTGTGCTGTCGTTCTGTTGTGGGTAGAGAACAGCTGAATATTTCATGGCGAGCGGCAGCAACGGGATCTGATCGCTAGTGTGTGTGTACGACTGTGCGTGCGTCTCTCCGTTTCATTCCTCCGTAGTGTCTGCAGATAATTCCCTGAGAGAGAGATAGGCAGGGCAAATAGGACTGTGTGGAGGCTTGATTCTGCCTGCCCTGAAAACGAGAGGCACTTAACTGCACTGAAACGCCACTTACCTTGGGAGAGGGAGGAGGTATGCAGTCTGGCCATGCAATATACATTTTAGACCATACTATAGCAATTTGGAGAGAGTGCAAATGTATAGGTAAATATCAAGTCAGTCGGTCACACACAATAGAGGAATATCAACTCTGTCTCTGTCTTTCTGTCCCTCTCTCCCTTTCTCCTCATTCTCTCTTCTATCTCTCTCTCCCTTTCTCCTTATTATCTCTCTTCTATCTCTCTCCCTGTCTCTCTTTATCCTATTTCTCCCCCTCTCTCTCTTCTCTCCCTGTCTCTCTCTGCCTCTTTCTCCCTGTCTCTCTCTCTACCTCTGCCTACGTTGTCATTTTGTCACTGTGTAAAGTGGTGCAGTAGGTGTTTTCTAATTCTATCCATGTACTGGAGCAGATGGTGGCTTCAAAATGCTGAAAATGTTCCAGATAAGCAAAATATATACCCTGCTTTAACATTTATAGCAGCCTATTTCTCTGCTTCCATCCCAAATGGCACCCTATTCTATATGTAGCGCACTAGTAGTGGTCAAAAGTAGAGCACTATATAGGGCCTAGGGTGCCATGTGGAATGCATATTCTGTTAGAGCTTAAAGAAATGTATGAGAAATGTCTCAAAGTGAGAGGGACATATGCTGTCTGTGTTCTTAATGAGTTACGATGCTCGACTGATATTATGTGGTTGTTCCAGCCTCTGTGTTCAAATGCACTTATTGTGAGTCACTCTAAAGTTTCTGCAGAGTGTTTTGCAGTTGTTATGCATTGTCTTTTCTGGTATATATCAACTTATCCTTCTCCAGTCTATATGCCTTTTGAACCATGCATCCCACTGCTGGCTTGCCGGGTTGGTCCTGTTCAGTCCCTGGATGGGAGACCATATGCTGCTGGTGTTGTAGGGCCAGTAAGAGGCACTTTCCTCTGGTCTAAAAAAACATTCCAATGCCCCAGGGCAGTGATTGGGGACATTGCCCTGTGTAGGGTGCCGTCTTTCTGAAGGGACGTTAAACGGGTGTTCTGACCATCTGTGGTCACTAAAGATCCCATAGCACTTATTGTAAGAGTAGGGGTGTTAACCCCGGTGTCCTGGCTAAATTCCCAAGCTGGCCCTCATACAGTGCCTTGCAAAAGTATTAATCTCCCTTGGCGTTTTTCACATTTTGTTGCATTACAGCCTGTCATTTAAATTGATTTTTATTTGGATTTCATGTAATGGACATACACAAAATAGTCCAAATTGGCAAAGTGAAATGAAAAAAAGAACTGAAATGAAAAAAAAAAAACGGAAAAGGGTTGCGTGCATATGTATTCACCCCCTTTACTAATTACCTTCAGAAGTCACATAATTAGTTAAATGAAGTCCACCTGTGTGCAATCTTAGTGTCACATGATCTGAGTATGTATACACCTGTTCTGAAAAGCCCCAGAGACTGCAACACCACTAAGCAAGGGGCACCACCAAGCAAGCGGCACCATGAAGACCAAGGAGTTCTCCAAACAGGTCAGGGACCTGGAGAAGTACAGATCAGGGTTGGGTTATAAAAAAACATCAGAAACTTTGAACATCCCACGTAGCACCATTACATCCATTATTAAAAAATGTAAAGAACGGGCCCGGTAATCTGGAAAATCTGGTGTCATTTGATTACTATCACTTTGAAGATGCAAAATATTTTTTCTTGTGAAACAAACAAGAAATAAGACAAAAAAACTGAACTTGAGCATGCAACTATTCACACCCCCCCCCCCCCAAATACTGCACACCAGCAGAACCCCCCAAATGCAATACTTTGTAGAGCCACCTTTTGCAGCAATTACAGCTGCAAGTCTCTTGGGGTATGTCTCTATAAGCTTGGCACATCTAGCCACTGGGATTTTTGCCCATTGTTCAAGGAAAAACTGCTCCAGCTCCTACAAGTTGGATGGGTTCTGATGGTGTGAAGTAATCTTTAAGTCATACACACAGATTATCAATTGGATTGAGGTCTAGGCTTTGACTAGGCCATTCCAAGACATTTACAGTGGGGCAAAAAAGTATTTAGTCAGCCATCTCCCACTTAAAAAGACGAGAGCGGCCTGTAATTTTCATCATAGGTACACTTCAACTATGACTGACAAAATGAGAAAAAGAAATCCAGAAAATCACATTGTAGGATTTTTTATGAATTTATTTGCAAATTATGGTGGAAAATAAGTTTATCTCAATACTTTGTTATATACCCTTTGTTGGCAATGACAGAGGTGAAGATTTACAGAAAACGTTTCACAAGGTTTTCACACACTGTTGCTGGTATTTTGGCCCATTCCTCCATGCAGATCTCCTCTAGAGCAGTGATGTTTTGGGGCTGTTGCTGGGCAACACGGACTTTTAACTCCCTCCAAAGATTTTCTATATGGTTGAGATCTGGAGACTGGCTAGGCCACTCCAGGACCTTGAAATGCTTCTTACGAAGCCACTCTTTCGTTGCCCGGGCGGTGTGTTTGGGATCATTGTCATGCTGAAAGACCCAGCCACATTTCATCTTCAATGCCCTTGCTGATGGAAGGAGGTTTTCACTCAAAATCTCACAATACATGGCCCCATTCATTCTTTCCTTTACACGGATCAGTCGTCCTGGTCCCTTTGCAGAAAAACAGCCCCAAAGCATGATGTTTCCACCCCCATGCTTCACAGTAGGTATGGTGTTCTTTGGATGCAACTCAGCATTCTTTGTCTTCCAAAGACGACGAGTTGAGTTTTTACCAAAAAGTTATATTTTGGTTGCATCTGACCATATGACATTCTCCCAATCTTCTTCTGGATCATCCAAATGCTCTCTAGCAAACTTCAGACGGGCCTGGACATGTACTGGCTTAAGCAGGGGGACACGTCTGGCACTGCAGGATTTGAGTCCCTGGCGGCGTAGTGTGTTACTGATGGTAGGCTTTGTTACTTTGGTCCCAGCTCTCTGCAGGTCATTCACTAGGTCCCCCCGTGTGGTTCTGGGATTTTTGCTCACCGTTCTTGTGATCATTTTGACCCCACGGGGTGAGATCTTGCGTGGAGCCCCAGATCGAGGGAGATTATCAGTGGTCTTGTATGTCTTCCATTTCCTAATAATTGCTCCCACAGTTGATTTCTTCAAACCAAGCTGCTTACCTATTGCAGATTCAGTCTTCCCAGCCTGGTGCAGGTCTACAATTTTGTTTCTGGTGTCCTTTGACAGCTCTTTGGTCTTGGCCATAGTGGAGTTTGGAGTGTGACTGTTTGAGGTTGTGGACAGGTGTCTTTTATACTGATAACAAGTTCAAACAGGTGCCATTAATACAGGTAACGAGTGGAGGACAGAGGAGCCTCTTAAAGAAGTTACATGTCTGTGAGAGCCAGAAATCTTGCTTGTTTGTAGGTGACCAAATACTTATTTTCCACCATAATTTGCAAATAAATTCATTAAAAATCCTACAATGTGATTTTCTGGATTTATTTCTTCTAATTTTGTCTGTCATAGTTGAAGTGTACCTATGATGAAAATTACAGGCCTCTCTCATCTTTTTAAGTGGGAGAACTTGCACAATTGGTGGCTGACTAAGTACTTTTTTGCCCCACTGTACACAGATCGCATGAGAGAGGAAAGTACACAACACAATGAAGAGTGAGATGGATAGAGATAGTTCATGAAAGTATGCCTTATCTACTTTGAAGAACTAGTACAATTATTTAGTCAGACAGCTCTGCAGCATACGTTAGGCAGGCTAGTCTAGCTAAATAGGATGACAGTACAGTATGGGGAGCACAGAGAATGTTGTTTGGCTGCTACTACCTGAGCAGAGATGAGAAATATGATTTTTAAAGAATGAAAAATTACAAAGTCATCAACTCAAAACAAAGGAATATACACAACTGAAATATTATATTATTTCATAGTAATTTCCTATTTTCTATTGATGTCTACCCAATGTGGACCTGACGGAGACAATGGAATATTTTTTATATTTTGCCAATTGAATGTCCACTATTTTAGGTGTTGGAATTTCAATTAAAAAGATCTAAAATCATATTAATCTCATTCTTTCGTAATGCATGTGATGTTGATTTTTTTTGTTAACTGTGATTATTTCTTAATAATTGTACCGAAACCGAACTGACCTCAAAAAGCACTAATCGCTCATCACTAACGGGTACAGGTTTTTATAAACTTATAATTTGAAATGGATAATGTACCTGTAACCACCCAACAAAAAAATAACAAAACAAATTCACATTTGGTCACCATTTTGTTTAAAGTCCACTTGGGTAAATGTGTTGGTTTTGTGTTCAATACTGCATGCCCCTGCATATGAAGTAGAATAGGTCTACAGGAAAATGGTTTGCCCACTTTGGTAGAGCAGAAACATTGGACTGTGTGTGTGTGCATGTGTGTGGCCGTGGTTGTGTTTGAATTCCCCCAGTCCTGCGTCTTGGCAGTAGGAGAGTAGCACTGTTGTTGGCATTCACGTCAGCCACTCCACAACAGCTACTCCGTGCCTGGTACCCCTCACTGTATCCCTGTCTTTTCTTCCACTTAAGACCCCTCTCACTCTCTATTCCTCTCTCTCGCTCTCACACCCACTCTCTCTCTCTCTTACACTCTCTCACTCTCTCTCTCTCACTCTCTCTCTCTCTCTATTCCTCTCTCTCGCTCTCGCTCTCACACCCACCCACTCTCTCACTCGCACTCTCACTCTCTCTCTCTCTCTCTCTCTCTCTCTCTCTCACACCCTCACTCTCTCTCTCTCTCTCTCACACCCTCTCTCTCTCTCACACCCTCTCTCTCTCTCACTCTCTCTCTCACTCTCTCTCACCCTCTCTCTCTCTCTCTCTCTCTCACACCCACTCTCTCTCTCTCACACACACACACACACACACACTCTCTCACTCTCTTTCTCTCACACACACACACACTCTCTCACTCTCACTCCCCCCCCCCCCCCTCTCTCTCCCTCCTCTGTCTTGATGCTGCATAGTGAATGCTGGCAGCCTCTCAAGTCCCCACAGAACTCTGCAACATACACTATTTGTATTTATTTTTCTTTGGGGGGAATGTGTGTGTGTGTCAGCGAGACGGAGGGAGTTTGTGGTTGAAAAGCATGTGTGTACTGTATGTGTGTGTGATGTGCGTGTGTGATTGGAGTCACAGCATAATGCAGTACAATCATTTGCAACAAATCTCCTCTCACTTCATTCTTCCCTCTTGATTCATATTTCACCTCACTATTCCTCCGATACACAGTTCCATTCCCCTTGAGAATCGTTTAATCACTCTACTCTTCTCTCTGTGAATAACATCAAGAAATCACATTAATGCTGGATCTGAAAGTATTACCCTCAAAGTATTACTACATGTCGCCAACTGAAATACAATACGCCAGTCTCACCCAGGTAGACCTGAATAGAATGTGAAAGGAGAAGGCCAGCCCTATAACAAATTGCATATAAACAAATAGCTGTGGGCCAATTGGTTGACCTGTAGCCAAAGTCTTTGATTGTAAGTGAGCAAGAGAGAGAGAGAGAGAGAGAGAGAGGGAGAGCCGGGAGGGGAGCATTCCTTGCCACATAATTAGCTTTCATTTGGGTCCCCTGGCCTGGATTACCCTCTCTATCCCTCCTTCTCTTACCCCTTCCCTTCATCCCTCTTCCCACTCTCTCCATATATGCATGTCAAGCACTTGGTGATCTAGTGTCTGTGAGGTGAGGATCTGATACATATGTCAGTTACCCCCGGAGACAGTCTTGAGTCAAAAAGACAAAGGGAGTAAAAAAGCAGATATGATGAGAGGATGTCAGGAAGAAAGGGGGAGGTAGAGGCTGAGAAGTAGAGGGAGAGTGAGAGATGGAGTAAGCTGAGAAACAAAAAGAGAGAGAAAGAAGGTGAAAGCTAGGAAGAGGTGATAGAGGGAGAAATAAATAGAGGAGGAGACAGAGAGAAGAGAAGTGTTCTCCACCCTGAAATGCTGCAGGGTTTGGCTTGGCACGCCAGGCACGGTCACCATTGTTTGGAGCAAGATTGTCACAAAGAAACTAGGTTGGCACAGTACAGAGGGACAAGGTGTATTGTGAGTGAACAGCCCTTGGGATCAGCTTGGTTGACAGGAGAGTACCTTGTTTACGACTGTCCTGTATGGGAGACACCTCTCTGATTGGTTGGGCTAAAAGAGGAAGACAAATTTTGGTTGATCGCATTCAGTTGTGCAACTGACTAGATACCCCCCTTCCCTTTCCTTTCCTCCATTAACACCACAGTAATGACAACAGGCAGGTAGATGCACAAGACACCATAGTGACAACAGCATTACCACAGACAGGTGCTAGTGCTACCACAGTGAGATGCTATCTTTGGTTGAATTTTGCAACTGAAAGGCTGCTGTATAGGTAAAAGAGTCCTACGAAGTGTACCGCACTCTAAATGATAACTCTGATTCATCAAATTCCACATGCTGACCGCAAGGCACTGCAGAGGGTGGTACGCACAGCCGAACACACCATTGGGTGCACACAGTCTGCCCTCCAGGACATCTACAACACCAGGTGTTGCAGGAAGGCCAAGAAGATCATCAGGGACCCGAGCCACGGCCTGTTCTCCCCGCTTACATCACTCTGATGCGGACAGTACTGGAGCATCATGGTGAAAACTGACTGGCCAATAGCTTCTACCCCCCTGGGACACAGCCTGACTCTATCCTTCTACTACCCCTGCCAAAGTCAACTTATTATGTTGTGAGACAGTTGGGCTCAGCAGGCTCAGACTGTGTGGGTTTAGCATTAAGCTGCTGGGCCCTGGGAGAGGGAGAGGGGGAGGTGGGGGAAGAAGTACACAGAGGAGGGGAGCTGGGGAGGAGAGGTATAGGGGAGATTGGGGAGGTGATAATGCGAGAGGGAGGTGTTAAGGATGTAGCTGTGTTGTGGTGTTGGCCTTTTGGGATCCGCTGTTGTTGACTTAAATATACTCAAATATTAATTTATTTTGTTACCTTTATTTAACTAGGCAAGTCAGTTAAGAACAAATTATTGTTTACAATGAAGGCCTAAACCGGCCAAACCAAGACGACGCTAGGCCAATTGTGCGCCACCACAATCACCGCCGGTTGTGATACAGCCTGGAATCGAACCAGGATCTGTAGGGACGCTTCAAGTATTGAGATGCAGTGCCTTAGACCACTGCACCAGTGGGCTATCAGGAAAAGAAGGAAGGAGGAGAGAAGCCTCAGCCTTCCCCTCTCTTAGGGGTTGGGGGATCTGGGGAGGTTGGTGGGGTGGAGAGTTCATCACCAGATCTCAAAGTCCATTGTTCCAGTGGAGTGTGTGAGTGACGGAGAGTGTGTGTGTCACTCTGTCTTTTTTAGACTTTAGTTTATTTTGCTCTTCCACTGACAGTCTGTAGCCTACCGTCTATCTCCCTCGGTCTGAAATACAATTTCTCGCCATTCACTCTTCCTCTCTCTCTCTCGCTCTCTCTCTCTCATATACCCACACAGAAGCTCAAATATGCAAACAACTTTTTATACACCTGATTGGGACACCTGACACTCTCTCAAATCCTAAAACCCACACAGAACTCCATCGCTCCACTTTTCAGGTTTTGAACCTGTAGATAAATGTGCCGTGTCATTGGATGAGACTGTTTGAGTGGAGATAGCATGTCACTTCCCCCCTCTCGTAAAGCCGCTCTGTTCTATGGAAGAGAGGCAGGGCAGGGCAGGGCTCTCTCTCTCTCTGTCTCTCTCTCTGTCTCTCTCTCTCTCTCTCTCTCGGGGCCAGCTCAGCTGAAGCCAGTTGCTCAGCAACAACCCAGGGAGGAGGGGGGAGTGGCCTAATCTCAACAACTGTTGCCAGAACTGAGCTCCCTCTGTGTGAATGTGAGCCAGCCGGAGAGCGAACAACCAAATGAGTGTGTGTGAGAGAGTTGCTGCATATCTGCATGTGTGTGAGAGAGTGAGGTAGTTGCAGTGTGTGTGAGTCGTGCTCTCACAGAGGAGCTAAGCCAGCCAGCACAGTTTTAGAGGCTCTGAAAGAGTACTCTCTCCTCTCCTCCTTTTCTCTCCCTCTTTTTCTGGACGACACTGATCCAAAAGACTGCCATTTGGACTATCTAAACCCCTGCCACTTTCTGTACTGATCTGGCTTCACCTGTGTGTGTAAGAAGAAAGGCAGAGGACTTAGCCCTTGGTTTGAGGGGCGAGTTGGATGACTTCTGCAGATGAGGGCTTGGCCGGTGGAGTGTTGGGCCAGGGGGACCACCATGGCTCCCCTCAAATAATGAATGGGGTAAGAGACAGAGCCTCTTTGCTACGGGACGGGGGTAGGGAGACAGAGGGGTAGAAGGATAAGAGAGAAGAATCTGGGGCGGAGGTTAGAGGTTGGGGGATCTGGGAGTGTGGAGAGTTCAGCACCAGAGCTCAAAGTCCATTGTTCCAGTGTGAGTGATGGAGAGTGTGTGTTTTGTGTGTGTGTCTGCGTATGACCCTTTCTCTCTCTCACTCTCTTTCTGTCACTCTGTCTTTTTCAGACATTAGTTTATTTTGCTCTTTCTTCCACTAACAGTCTGTAGGCTACCGTCTATCTCTCTTAACAAAATACAATTCATCACCATTCACTCTTCATCTCTCGCCTCCCTCTCTGACCAGCCAGCCCCGGATTTCAATTAATCCCATTACAATCAGAGGAGGGGTGAACCGAGACAGCACCCAGCCACCGGCTGTACACACACACACACACACACACACACACACACACATGCACACACACAGAGAGAGAGAGAGAGAGAGAGAGAGTTTTTAAGTGTACAGTATGGGCTGAGGCTTAATGTTGTACACTCCGGCTGTGTAACTTAGCCTATGGTTCAGTGAGAAAGGAGAAGTTTATCCCACACAACAATGTGTCAAAAAAGGAAGTCTTACATTCAAGCTGTCGGAATGGATGATAGGGTTTCACAATGTTTGAGTTTCCTTGATCAGTACCTGTGACTTTGTCAATATAATTATCGACATGTTGTAATTGTGGTCTCAGTTCCACAGAAAAGAGGAAAGGTGTCTGTTTATCATACGGTAGATAGCTATTTTCTCTCACAGTGACATGTGACATGGCTAGCCGTATCTGTTTGAATAAGACGGCTCATGTTCTGTAACAAAACATTACGTAATGAGATGTGTCCTCTTCTTCTGATAGCTGATAGGCCTAAGCTATATTGTTTTGGTCCAAACCAGATCTACTTGTCTAATACTGTATTTTGATCTGGGCAGGAATAACTACACTAAACAAAAATATAAACGCAACTTGTAAAGTGTTGGTCCCATGTTTCAAGAGCTGAAATAAAAGATTGCACAAAAAGCTTATTTCTCCCAAATGTTGTGAACAAATTTGTTTACCTCCCTGTTAGTGAGCATTTCTCCTTTGCCAAGATAATTCATCCACCTGACAGGTGTGTCATATCAAGAAGCTGATTAAACAGCATTATTATTACACAGGTGCACCTTGTGCTGGGGACAATAAAAGGCCACTCTAAAATGTGCAGTTTTGTCACATAATACAATACTACAGATGTCTCAAGTTGAGGGAGCGTGCAATTGGCATGCTGACTGCAGGAATGTCCACCAGAGCTGTTGCCAGATAATTAAATGTTCTCTACCATAAGCCGCCTCCAACGTCGTTTTTAGAGAATTTGGCAGTAAGTCCAACCGTAGACCACGTGTGGGCGAGCGGTTTGCTGATGTCAACATTGTGAACAGATTGCCCCATGGTGGCAGTAGGGTTATGGTATGGGTATGCATAAGCTACAGACAATAAGCACAATTGCATTTAATCGATGGCAATTTGAATGCACAAAGATACCGTGACGAGATCCTGAGGCCCATTGTCATGCCATTAATCCACTGCCATGTTTCAGCATGATAATGCACGGCCCCATGTCCCAAGGATCTGTACACAATTCCTGGAAGGTAAAAATGTCCCAGTTCTTCCATGGCCTGCAAACTCACCAGACATGTCACCCATTGAGCATTTTTTGGGTGTTCTGTATCGACGTGTATGACAGCATGTTCCAGTTCCTGCCAACATCCAGCAACTTTACACAGCCATTGAAGAGGAGTGGCACAACATTCCACAGGCCACAATCAACAGCCTGATCAACTTTATACAAAGGAGATGTGTCGAACTGCATGAGACAAACGGTGGTCACACCAGATACTGACTGGTTTTCTGATCCATGCCCCTACCTTTTTTTAAGGTATATGTGACCAACAGATGCATATCTGTATTCCCAGTCATGTGAAATCCATAGATTAGTGTCAAATAAATGTATTCAAATTGACTGATTTCCTTATATGAACTATAACTCAGTAAAATCTTTTAAATTGTTGCATGCTGCGTTTATGTTTTTGATCAGTATAGATAATAGTCACGGTCATTATAGACACTGACCCAGGATGAATGGTCTATAATCCACTCAAAACAATAATTCCTCTTGAACTTTAAACAGTTCATGTATGTATGTGTGTGTGCTTGCATGCATTTTTGTGTCCGTAAGTGTGTCTACTGGTGGGGGTCGTTCTAACGGCTGAGAGCTGAATGTGTTACCAGGCTGATAGAAGGGAGCTGAGAGGGGCTGGGTCAGTGACACCTGCTGTGTGTTAGTGCTGTCCTATTAAATACTATTAAATGATGTAAGCCACACTTCCCTTAGATGTAGAGGAGAGTCTGGATAGTATGGAGAACTAGCCAATACTGACAGAAGGTAACACACTCTCTCCACAGAAAAACAATGGACTTTATTATCTAAAGTTCATGGCACCAAAGTAATATTATATTAAAGACATGGCACCTCTCTATCACTTTCCACTCTCCATTCCAAGGGCATTTTTAGCACGGCTTTTCTGAACCCTGATATGGCCTGTCTCCATTATGGCGTCTATATCAGGGCTTTATTCTGGTAGTTGGGGTTGGTTTTGTTTTGATATGAAACAACTGCCTCTAACTGGTTTGTTTGAACATGACCAGGGCCCAGTTGCTCAACACTTGTTGCTCAATGTCAACAGGTTTAACACCATGAGGACAAATGGATGGCCAGCATGTTGATGACACTGTAATATGACTCCTAGGGCACTGATACCGATACTAGGGAATATTACACAGACTACATTGGCTCTCTCACCCTCTCTTTATCTGTCTTGAGTATGTGTTCCTGAAATACTCTGTCAGATAGTCAGGATGACCGACCCATAACAAGGATACCTTTTATCTATCTGACACGCATGCACGCACACACACACACACACACACACACATACAGTACACACACACACACACACATACAGTACACACACACAATAAAACACACACGCATACACACCCTACTCAACATAACCCTTGAAACTCCCCAGTATAAAACTTGAAATCTCACACCCCAGCCTAATCCTAGTCCTGCCTTGAGGAAAGAAAAAACAGGGCCGTCCAGCCCGTGTGGCACAGAGACACAAACACATGTTTGTTCCCACCTGGCTCTTCAGGGAACAGGTAGCAGATTAGGTTACTAGGAATGTTCTCCAGGACAAAGGAATGGAGAATTTTTTTTACTGGGAAATCCAATACAGCCAATTGGGTTGATACAGGGACACTCTGGAAAACACAGGACAGGAAACACTCTGGGGTGGGTGTGTGAAATGGGTCCTTCCTATCGTCGAAGATAAAGCGTGTGTTTGTTTGAAACACACACCCTGAAAACGTGACAGATCAATGGCACATAATGAATGGTGGTTTGGAGAAGCTGAGTCCACAGAGAGACTCGAGGACCTACTACTGTACAGGTGTCCTAGAACAAGTATACAGGAGCGGCTGTCAGTTATGAAGTTGTGTGTATGTGTCCATTTCTAAGTGTTTGTGTTTGTGTGTGTCTATAGTTTGTGTCAGCACGTGCCTCACGCATTTCTGTTTGTGTCTGTGTGTGTCTCAGTAGCCAAAACCTGAAGTGCTTATAGAGACTTCTAGTGATTACTTTACAGAATGCTGCTGGATTATGAGTCATCAGTTCCTGTTCTCTTCTGACTCTCAGGGTTTTTTTTTTACTCCGTCTGTGACTGTGTGGGCTGAGAGTCTCTCCATTGCTGCAAGAGGTTGAATCATAAAGATCCAAAACACACACATAGGAAACACTGGAAATAACCTCAGCTGTACTCAGAGAAGGAAACATACTGACTAAACAGTTAACACATAGGCCTACTGGTAAAGGACAGTAAAATAGACTTAAAAAGCAATATTGTTTAGTGACTGCACAGGTAGACTCCATTGTGTTGGAGAGAGCACTTGAGCACATGTCCAGCGCTCAAATGTTATTGACCTTCAGCACCACATAGGATCAGAGAGGGAGTAGTCCATTTTATTCATTAGTCTTAGGAGCAGTGTTGTCTCTCCACTTAAAAGGAACTTAGTCCTGTGTTTTAAGGTGTTTTAAGGCTTTTCCAATATTGTTAATGTTACATGACATTTGCTAGTGAATTGGAGTGAGAGAGAAAGGTGTGTGAAAGTGGAGACTACAACTTTCTGTTTGAGCAGGATGAATGTAGCCCAAATTCATCCCATGTGTGTGTTAACATATTCATGTTATCTCGCCATACTCTGAACAGATGGTGCTTTAAAATGGAAATGTCTCTTTTCCACTAACTTGCTGAATTTTTCCAAACTATTATCAATGTTTTTTCCAAGGTTTGTGTGCCAACATGCTGTAAATATCTTGAACATGTTTGACTACGTATTTGCACGAATATCACTGAATATCATGCTGCATTATACTGGGAACTAAAGTTGAGATGATTCAGAAGTGTTATAGAGGTGTACTTTACTGTTGTATAACACTTACATATACAGTGCAGGTGTACTATCTTAATTGATCACTGTTGTGACAGCAGGAAATGCAAGTTGTAGTGTATTCAAGTTTTAAGAAGGTGTCTAAAGTTAGTAATTTCCACTTTAACATGTCAGACTTGACTTATCCAAACAAAAAATGTGTCAACCCCTAAAAAAATGTCCATTAATTGTAACCATCGGGTTCTTGGTCACTTCCCGATTGCTCAGTTTTGCCGGACGGCCAGCTCTAGGAATTGTCTTGGTGGTTCTAAACGTCTTCCATTTAAGAATGATGGAGTCCACTGTGTTCTTGGGGACCTTCAATGCTGCAGACATTTTTGGTACCCTTCCCCAGATCTGTGCCCCGACACAAACCTGTCTCAGAGATCTACGGACAATTCCTTCGACCTCATGGCTTGGTTTTTGCTTGGACATGCACTGTCAACTGTGGGACATTACATAGACAGGTGTGTGCCTTTCCAAATCATGTCCTAACAATTGAATTTACCACAGGTGGTCTCCAATCAACTTGTCAAAACATATCAAGGATGATCTATGGAAAAAGGATGCAACTGAACTCAATTTTGAGTCTCATATGAAAAAGGGTCTGAATACTTATGTAAATAAGGTATTTCTGTTTTTTATTTTTAATATATTTGGTAACATTTCTAATAACCCGTTTTCGCTTTGTCATTATGGGGTATTGGGTTTAGATTGATGAGGATTTTTATTTATGTAATCTGTTTTAGAATAAGGCTGTAACGTAACGAAATGTGTGAAAAAGTCAAGGGGTCTGAATATTTCTGAATGCACTCTACATATAAAATTAGTAAAACAGTATGTAAACATTATAAAAGTGACTAGTGTTCCATTATTAAAGTGACCAGTGATTCCGTGTCTATGTTCATAGGGCAGCAGCCTCTAAGGTGCAGGGTTGAGTAACCAGGTGGTAGCCGGCTAGTGATGGCTATTTAACAATCTGATGGCCTTGAGATAGAAGCTATTTTTCAGTCTCTTGGTCCCAGCTTTCATGCACCTGTACTGACCTCGCATTCTGGATGATAGCGGGATGAACAGGCCGTGGCTCGGGTGGTTGATGTCCTTGATGATCTTTTTGGTCTTCCTATGACATCAAGTGCTGTTGGAGTCCTTGAGGGCAGGCGGTATGTTGGGCACACCGCACCACCCTCTGGAGAGCCCTGCGGTTGCGAGCGGTGCAGTTTCCGTACCAGGCGGTACAGGATGCTCTCAATTGTGCATAATGTGCTCCAGCAACTTAGACTATCCCTAGCGACCTTTATTGTTCAAACTAGAACCCATAACAAATGTATGATGAATGTTTTGTCTTTTTGCGTTTCACCATGTCCAACACCAAACATTACCCAAGAGCTAGTATGGCATCCATATTACACAGTACTCTATAGTTATTACAATTACACCATAGTCATACTGTAGTAAGGGGAGCGTCAACACGACGGGAAACTTGTCTT
Source organism: Oncorhynchus clarkii lewisi (assembly GCF_045791955.1). NCBI lineage: Eukaryota > Metazoa > Chordata > Actinopteri > Salmoniformes > Salmonidae > Oncorhynchus > Oncorhynchus clarkii. The sequence goes on along the minus strand of NC_092159.1, from coordinate 21,183,592 downwards.
CAGATTCCCCTCCCTCTTAAGTTTCTGTTGGCCAGATGGAACTTAGGGAATCGTGAGTCTTAGTCATTCCCATGGTTGGTGAAGCTGGTGTCAAGCCTCATGCCTCAATTGTAAATTTCATCTTTCATCCTCCCACTCTATCTCAGTTTTTCCCCCTTCTCTCTCTCTCTTTCTCACTCTATTTCTTTCTACATCCTCCCACTCTATCAGTTTTTTCCCCTTCTCTTTCTCTCTCTCTCTCTCTCTCTTTCTCTCTCTCTCTATTCCTTTCTTTTCTTTCTCCACGTTGGTTCAATGTCATTTCATTGTGTGGGCCCAGTGGGATATCATGTGTGAAAGTAGTCGCTACATCTGCCCAAGTCTGTTTGAGCCAGATGAATCTAGTCTAGATTCATCACATATGTGTATTCATATATTCATGTTATCTCAAAATACTCTGAACAGATGGTGCTTTAAAATGTAAATGTAATATTCCCACTAACATCAACTTGCTGACGTGACCAAACTATATTCATCAGTGTTTTTCCAAGAAAAACTCTGGAGGTTTGTGTGACAACATGTTGGAAATAGCATAGAAGTGTTTGCATGTATTTGCATGAGTATAATTTGACTGTGGGTCCAGCTAAGAATATGTGGATGCTAATGCTCTTGCGTAACTGATGAACTGATATTAGTACAGGAACTAATATCATACATTAAGTTAGTTGAGATGGATTCCGTAATGTTTTACAGATATACTGTTGAATATCACAAACACACCTTGTACATGCACTGTAGATGCTTGTTGCTTAGTGGTAATTGTTGTTAAGGTGCTCCAGCAAGTGTGTCTGCCCAGCAACTTTATTGTTCAAACTTGAAGCCATAACAAATTAATGATGTATGTTTTTTGTTTTGCATTTCACCATGCCCGATACCACCCACAGCATTACCCAAGAGCTATGGTATGACACACCATATTACCACACAGTGTAGGTTAAACATCCCACGGTCATTAGACTGACACCTTTTTTCCCCTTCCTCCCTCCCTCTAAGTTTCTGTTCATTGTCTAAGTCAATCCCATGGCTGGTGAAGCTGGTGTCAAGCCTCATGCCTCTATCTCAGTTTCTCCCCCCTTCTCTCTGACTCTCTCTCCCTCTTTCTCTCATCCCTCTCTGTCCAGCTCTGTGATCTCTCCACTCTGTTCTCCCTCAGTGGGTGTGTGACTGGAGGGGAAGAGCAGTTCCTTTCTTTCTCTCCTCTTCCTTTCTCTCTCCCTGTCTTTTCCCTCTCTCATGTACTCCTCTAGTGCGCTGGATGTGAATAATAGATGGCTCTACTGATCCTCCTCTCAGAGATCCATGCTGTTCTCTCTCTCTCTCTCTCTCAGACTGCAGCACACAAACCCAATGTCTTCAGGAGCACCTTCTGGTTAATAGTAATGATTTGGCATGACTGTATCTAGCGCTTCTCTGCTGTCCAAAGCACTTTATATTGTAACTCAGTGCTTGCACCACCGATGTGGAGCCATTTCTCATTCTCTCTTTTTGTGCAGTGCTATCACCCACCTGGCAATCATCTCTCAGTAACTCTCATTCTCCTCTACCTGTGATATGACAGCAACTGACACTGACCTCACTTTAGTACCTATTGTCCCTGTGACACACAATTCCACGTCTGTAGGAGCCTCTAGTGTTTTTATATTAGTGTAGATAAAGAAAAGGGGATGAGGAGAGGAAGACATCTTTAGACTATTGATATGCAATATATTGAAATATAATTGCTTTCATGTCTGTAGTGTAGATGGAGGTGAGGAGACGAGGACAGGAAGACAGCGTAGACTATTGAGAAGCGTCCTTCTGAATTATCCTCTCTTTAGTCTTTAGACACAAACACAGCATTGCATCGCCCAGAGCTGGAGCCGCTCTACTCTACTGTGTGTAGCAGAGCATCAATAACAGTGATTTTACTGATGGGCTTTTCCCTCTCCACTGAGTGAGCAGGCCATGATGAGCCTAATAAAGACGTCCGGCAGGCTGGGTCGGCCGATGACTGAGGGTGTGAGGAGAAATGAGAGAGGGGAGAGTAGAAATGGGAGAGAGAGGAGAGATGGGATGGAGGAGAGGAGAGTTGGGAGAGAGGAGAGATGGAAGACTTATCTGGCATCATAAACACAAGGACGGGGGAAAGGGCTGAGTACAGTCTTTAACATGAACACATGAGTTCATGTGTCATATGTCATATGTGACCGACCGCCTTGATTCAGTCTTATGTAGCACAATTAAATTGTGTGTTTTTTAATACATTGAATTAAAGCAAAGACACAGCTACAACATGGTATTACATACACTGCATTTGAGGAACAATGGGACTTGTTTCTCACTTTTGAGAAAATGGCCTTTGAATGTTTTGGTACCTACTGGAGAGCTCTTCTTTGTCTACACCCATTCATTCACACCCTCTTAAGCTTTAGCCCCACCCATCTCTTTAAGGGTTGATCTGAGCGTTCTGTCCTAACAACTGCAATCAAGCACCCAAACTAACTGTCTAACGTTGGCTAGCTTGCTAGCTACTTCCAGACACAAACGAGAGAACAGCTCACTCTGACCATTTTACTCACCCTATCAGAGCTGGTTAGGCTGTTTTATACATTATCCAGAGAGTTGGTGACAGCAACAGTGCTGCTGGCAACAATTTAATTTTTTTTGCCAACGTTTACTGACACCGGCAATATGCAACGGGTGTTGAGCTTTCGTAAATACTTCAGTTATTCTGTGTTCTGGCACACTCAGACGAGAGTGCTCTGAAATCAGAGTAGATAGAGCGAATTTTGCAGCTACAGTGGGGCAAAAAAGTATTTAGTCAGCCACCAATTGTGCAAGTTCTCCCACTTAAAAAGACGAGAGAGGCCTGTAATTTTCATCATAAGGTACACATCAACTATGACAGACAAAATGAGAAAAAAAATCCAGAAAATCACATTGTAGGATTTTTAATGAATTTATTTGCAAATGATGGTGGGAAATAAGTATTTGGTCACCTACAAACAAGCAAGATTTCTGGCTCTCACAGACCTGTAACTTCTTCTTTAAGAGGCTCCTCTGTCCTCCACTCGTTACCTGTATTAACCTCTAGTGACACCCCATCCCGTGAACGGGACCGTTGTCATCATCTGACACTAATTAGCATAACGCAACGGACATAAATCTTCCTAGAAAATCTTCCTATTCATGAAAATCACAAGTGAAATATATTGGAACACAGCTTAGCCTTTTGTTAATCACCCTGTCATCTCAGATTTTCAAAATATGCTTTACAGCCAAAGCTAGACAAGCATTTGTGTAAGTTTATCGATAGCCTAGCATAGCATTATGCCTTGCTAGCAGCAGGCAACCTTGTCACGAAAATCAGAAAAGCAATCAAATTAAATCGTTTACCTTTGATGACCTTCGGATGTTTTCACTCACGAGACTCCCAGGTAGATAGCCAAAGTTCATTTTTCCCCAAAATATTATTTTTGTAGGCGAAATAGCTCCGTTTGTTCTTCACGTTTGGTTGAGAAATCGACCGGAAATTGCAGCCACGACAACGCCGAAAAATATTCCAAATTAGCTCCATAATATCGACAAACATGGCAAACGTTGTTTATAATCAATCCTCAAGGTGTTTTTCAAATATCTATTCGATAATATATCAACCGGGACAATTGGTTTCTCAGTAGAAGCGATTGGAATAATGGCTACCTCTGTATTTTACGTGAGAATTTCTCTGGGAGCATCAGGTGACCACTTGCGCAATGAAGCCGCCTACGGGTATTCTTCAACATAAATGCGTAAAACTATGTCACAATGCTGTAAACACCTTGGAGAATACGTAGAAAGCGTAATCTGGTTTATAGGGCATTCACAGCTCAATAGGGACGCATCGGAACGCAGGGCTTTCAAAAGATGAGTCACTTCCGGATTGGATTTTTCTCAGGCTTTCGCCTGTAACATCAGTTCTGTTATACTCACAGACAATATTTTTACAGTTTTGGAAACTTTAGAGTGTTTTCTATCCTAAGCTGTCAATTATATGCATATTCTAGCATCTTGTCCTGACAAAATATCCTGTTTAATTTGGGAACGTTATTTTTCCAAAAATGAAAATACTGCCCCCTAGTACCAACAGGTTAATGGCACCTGTTTGAACTTGTTATCAGTATAAAAGACACCTGTCCAAACAGTCACACTCCAAACTCCACTATGGCCAAGGCCAAAGAGCTGTCAAAGGACACCAGAAACAAAATTGTAGACCTGCACCAGGCTGGGAAGACTGAATCTGCAATAGGTAAGCAGCTTGGTTTGAATAAATCAACTGTGGGAGCAATTATTAGGAAATGGAAGACTAGTGAATGACCTGCAGTGAGCTGGGACTAAAGTAACAAGCCTACCATCAGTAACACACTACGCCGCCAGGAACTCAAATCCTGCAGTGCCAGACGTGTCCCCCTGCTTAAGCCAGTACATGAGAGTATTTGGATGATCCAGAAGAAGATTGGGAGAATGTCATATGGTCAGATGAAACCAACTCGTCGTGTTTGGAGGACAAAGAATGCCGAGTTTTATCCAAAGAGCACCATACCTACTGTGAAGCATGGGGGTGGAAACATCATGCTTTGGGGCTGTTTTTCTGCAAAGGGACCAGGTCGACTGATCCGTGTAAAGGAATGAATGAATGGGGCCATGTATCGTGAGATTTTGAGTGAAAACCTCCTTCCATCAGCAAGGGCATTGAAGATGAAACGTGGCTGGGTCTTTCAGCATGACAATGATCCCAAACACACCGCCCGGGCAACGAAGGAGTGGCTTCGTAAGAAGCATTTCAAGGTCCTGGAGTGGCCTAGCCAGTCTCCAGATCTCAACCCCATAGAAAATCTTTGGAGGGAGTTGAAAGTCCGTGTTGCCCAGCAACAGCCCCAAAACATCACTGCTCTAGAGGAGATCTGCATGGAGGAATGGGCCAAAATACCAGCAACAGTGTGTGAAAACCTTGTGAAGACTTACAGAAAACGTTTGACCTCTGTCATTGCCAACAAATGGTATATAACAAAGTATTGAGAAACTTTTGTTATTGACCAAATACTTATTTTCCACCATAATTTGCAAATAAATTCATAAAAAATCCTACAATGTGATTTTCTGTATTTCTTTCCGTAATTTTGTCTGTCATAGTTGAAGTGTACCTATGATGAAAATTACAAGCCGCTCTCATCTTTTTAAGTGGGAGAACTTGCACAATTGGTGGCTGACTAAATACTTTTTTGCCCCAATGTAAGTCTATTGACAGTTGTCGAGTGACATTCTATTGAAATGGTTACTTGCATAGTGGAGTCTTTTGTTAAGACATCTATCTAGCTAGCTAGGTAAACAATGAACCATAATCCCAACTCTTGACGTTACTACCCAGCATGAATCTGCAGGTAGCTAACCAACCAGGTTCAATGTTAGCTAGCTAACATTAGGCTATAACTAGCAAAGCAAATGGCTCTGAGATTCGAATAATAAGATCATACACGTAACGTTAGCTAGCGAGGCAGACAGCTAACGTTAGCTAGCTAGTTAACAGTACACTTTAACTTGAAATTAAATGAACGACTTTCTGTCAAAATTAGAAACATGTAATATCTTTAAATGTAGCTAGCTAGACTATCTTACCTGTATACATCATGGATGGATGCCTCTCCCTGTCACGGATGCCCTTAGTTTGAAAATGTAATCCGGAGACAGGTGTCCATCTCCTTAGCTATCATACTCTAATTCCACTGATTTCAAAACCCAGTCCTCCAGAAAGTGGAGACAACACTTATGCAGTTCTACTATGCAATATATATATTTTTAAAGCTGCGTTAGACAGGATTACCTACACATACTGACCAGCTCAAATAGACAGACGTGTGCTACATGGCAGACCAATCCGAACTCATATCTCGGCGTGTCCAGCCCACTCATTATCTCAGCCAATCATGGCTAGTGGAAAGGTTGCTGGCTTTTTCTGTGGCTAAACCAACTAGGCTCGTAATTTAACAATTGTATTTGTATTTACAGATGGAATACAAGTTTGTTATTAAGGCACATGAAAGTTCACATGTTCCAGAAAGCATTTCTGCCAAAAAATGAACATTTAAGTTCAAATGGCTCTCCTGTGAAGTAGTGACCCGCGAGATACGCCTAGCTTCCTGAAACGAGTCACATATGTGTATGCACACAAACACACGTGCACACTTCACTGCTGCTCTTTAATTACTTGTTACTTTTATCTCTTATTCTTATCTGTATTTTTTTTCAACTGCATTGTTGGTTAGGGACTCGTAAGTAAGCATTTCACTGTAAGGTCCTGTTGTATTCGGCGCATGTGACTAATACAATTTGATCTGATTTGACTAACAGCCTGGTGGCATACCAAGGACTCTTTGGTAATAGAAAAGCTTTCTTCTACTCCATCACCTCTCCCCTCTCCCTCCCTTCACACCTTCCAGACCCTGATCTCACCTGGGATGTGTGGAAGTGGAGGAAGAGAGAGAGGGAGAGGGTGGAATGAGTGATGGCCTGGATATAAGGAAACCAGGCCAGAACCCCTGGGTCTTGGGTCTCTCTCAGGTGGTTGGGGGCTTCCCATCTCCAACCTAATCTTTGATTGTAGGTTAGCGAGAGAGAAAAAGATTGCGAGAGAGTGAGAAAGAGACCAGAGAGAGAGAAAGACATTGAGCGAGTGAAAGATTGAGAGAGAGAGGGAGAGGACTCTAGTTAGAAGAGGCAGAAGTGGCATATAGCAGGAGACGGTGATCAAGTGTACACTATCCCCAGCTCATAAAGCCTGTGCTAACATGGCATCATAAAGAAGAGTGCAACCCCCTCTGGCATTCAAGGCAACACCCAGTGGCTGCTCTGCGGCCATTTGGCTCATTTGGCAACCTCCACAGACATCTATATATAAGGCTCTGACAGCATCCTGGTGCACTTTTGGGAACACAACAAGAACATAGAGATGTGTACTGTAGGTATCCTAGGGATATGTGCCAAATGACTCCCATATAGTGTACTACATAGGGAACAAGGTGCCATTTGAGACGCAGCCTAGATATTCAGTTGTTATGGCCGCCAGGCTTTCCAGGATCAGTTTGTTTGTTGCGCGAGGATCAGGTAGAGAAGCTGTTATTGCCCTTCCTTGACCTGCCCGCTTCCCACACGCACACACTTCTGCACGCACACAAACACACGCGCGCTTACGCACACACACGTACGCACACACACGCACACACACATGCCACCACAACTTAATTGGTGGCATTAGGACATAGTTAGGGAATAGAAAAGCCTTTTTACACTCCATCACCTCATCCCCTCTACATCTCCTCACACCCTCCAGCCCCTGACGTCACCTGGGATGTGTGGAAGCGTGTTGGCCTGGATATATGGAAATCAGACCAGAGCCCCTGGGTCTCGGTCTCTCCTGGGTCTTGATCTCTCAGGTTGTTGGGGGCTTCCCATCTCTCACTTGATTTTGAATGGGAAACCAGAGAGAGAGCGAGAGGGAGAGTTATAGAGAGAAAGAGGGAGAGAGTTAGAGAGACAGAGAACTCCAGTAAGTGATCCAGAGCTATCAATGTTAGAGAAGAGCAAGAATAGGCATATCCTGGGAGGTGGTGATCAACTGTACCCTCTCTGATGCTCATAAATCTTGTACTAACATGGCACATGGCATTATTAAAGCAGAGTGCAACACCCTCTGGCATTCAAGTAACACCCACTGGCTGCTGTGAGGTCATTTGGCAACCACCACAGACTGTATATATATGGCTCTGACAGCATCCTGGTGCACTTTTGGGATGTTTTAGCCCGAGGTAGCCTAGGTATTCAGCTGTTATGGCCGGCAGGCTTTTCAGGAGTAGTTTGTTGTGCAAGGATCCAGTAGAGAAGCCGGTCTCCATACACACACTGCTACACACACACACACAACAACTCCACCCCCTCGGCCCCTCCCATTGATCACCCTGTTCCCACTGTTGTCAGAAAGGCTAAGGAGTGACTGGAGGAGTGCCAGCTGAACCCCGTCCAAAACAAACCACTACCCCATCCTTCTCTACCCTGTCTCTTTTGACCTAAGCTACCAACTGCTTACTGGCATAAAGGCATTCACCCACCCTGACCAAACTGTCCCAGTCTCTATTGTACTGGACTACCAGTGCTGGGGTGACGCTGTCTGGCTGTCCGTGTTTGTGTGTGTGCGTGCGTGTTTGTGTGAGTGAGTGTATATGTGTGTGTGAGTGCATGTGTGCAGAAGGGGTGTGTGTGTGCCTTTATTTTGTTTGTCTGTCTTTCTGTCCGTCCATCTGCCCTCAACTGAACTTTAATTCAGACTTAATGGAGGCCCTGTCTGAGTCTCATGTCTTGAGGGAGAAGACCTTTTGGAAGTCGCTCAACTTCTGCACACTGAACTGTACTTTAACCAGATCCTACGCTGTACACACTGGCTATGCAAAACGGCTTCCTCACGCCCAAATAGTTCTTCAGCCACAGGTGTCAATTCGGGTTAATCAACACCATTCACCTAAAATCGTACCAATTCTTTCTACTGTGTGTTTTTCTTTGTGCGTTTCCTGTAAGGAATTTACACTCTTCACTCTGCCTCTACTACTGCTACTTTTTTCTTGCAGTGTAATATTTCCATCCCGAGAGGTGCGATGGGGCCTAGGTTATTGCCTCTACCCCATGCTGGGTGGCATTCCCTGGGGCATGGAGATGTGAAGACCCCCTCCTGGTCCTCTATGGAATACTAAACAGGCTCTTTCTCCTTGTATTGTCCCTGGCCCTCCCTGCCTCAGGGTCCCTGCTGCTGTCCCTTAATCCTACAGACTGTGTGTGTGTGTGTGTGTGTGTGTGTGATCAAGGGTTGGGTGTGTGTTCTGGGAGGCAGACATGCTCCAACAGCGCTTTAGTGAATTTAGGAATAGTGCTTTTGGCTTCCAGCCCTGAGTTTTCGTCCGTTAGCAGTTCAACCAGTATTGAGAGAGAGAGAGATCAGTTAGAGGTGACAGCCCTTGAGTGATATTGCCTTTACTATTCTCTAAAGCTGTCTAATGCTCTGTGTGGGATGTACCTGTGTGTAATTGGGCTGCCCTCTTTACATCCCTCTTTCTTGTCTCTCTCTCTCACCCTTTCTCGTCTCTCTCTCACTCTTTCTCGTCTCTCTCTCACTCCCTCATCTCTCTCACTCTCTCTCTCTCCCTCCTACTTCTCAGGCATGTAGCGATAAAGTAAGGTTCTTCTATTAGCATTAGACTGGATTAGAGCTGTTGGAGTAACACTGAATGAATGACAAGTGTCTCATGATCTTTAACCCCCCCCCCACCTCAATACCGCCCGTGACCCTCTGGGTCTTCTCACAGTGACGGGTTCCACTAGCCTAATTGAAATTCCTTTAGTGTTTCTCTTACGACCTTGTTTGAGTTAAGACCACGTTTGAGCACTTGTTCCAGCCCTTGCATTTTAGGTTTGTGCTCACTGATCACTGTTCAATCAACACGTTTTGACCTTTACTGAAAACCTAAAAATGTATCTGTCAGTGTTTCACGCTATCAATGTTTTGACTGGTGATGTTAATAAGGCTGACAGTACTATTTGTGTTGTCCTGTAGTCTGCACATAGATATGTGTGCGCTTTCCAGATAGTGAGTGCGTACGTGCTGTGTGTGTGTTCTGGGAGGCAGACAGGCTCCAACAGAGCTCTAGTGATGTTAGGAATTAAATAAATATAACCTTTATTTAAGTAGGCAAGTCAGTTAAGAAAAAATTCTTATTTACAATGACGGCCTACCCCGACCAAACCCTATGGGACTCCCAATCACGGCCGGATGTGATGCAGCCTGGATTTGAACCAGGAACACCTCTTGCACTGAGATTCAGTGCCTTAGACGGCTGCACCACTCAGGAGCCCAACAGGGAGAGGGAGAGAATTATGCCTTTATTAGCCTCTAATGCTCAGTGTGGGATGATATACATGTGTGTTATTGGTCTGCCCTCTGTACCTCTCTCTATCTCCCTCTCCCCCTCTTGTTCACTCTCCCCCTCTCGTTCTCCCCTCCTCTCTCTCGCTCTCTCTCTCCCTCCCTCCCTCTACCCTCCTCTCTCTCCCTCTCTCTCCCTACCCAACCTCTCTCTTACCCCCCCCTCTCTCCTTCTCTCTCCCTCCCTCCTACTTCTCAGGAATGTAGAAATAAAGTAATGTTCCTCTATTATAGAGAACGATTGATACCGATTTTTTTTTAGGGCCGATATTGATTTTTTTGGAGTCAAGGAGTCCGATGGCCGATATTTTAGGCCGATATTCAATCAAATTACATTTAAAAATGTTGTTGACAAAATGTCCCAGAGACAGCCGTGTATGCAGTAATGCATACATTTTAAAGTCAAACAATACATTTGAATTTGTTTTTACCAATCTAACTACAGAACAGCATAATGGTAATAATTGTATTCGAATGGTAAATCTCTTGATAAACTGGGCACATTAAGAAGGCATTGGCCTACTCACAATACCGGTGAATGCATATTCAATAGGATTGTGTGCATGCATTGAGTTATTGAGCTTGTTTTGGCTGATCAGTGGAGTCTATGGTGCTACAGATGACAATCTGTTTGTCTTCCATTTGGGACTTATATTGGCATACTGATCAACAACATTTGCGTTGAAGCATCACTCGATTGCGGCTGGTCAGATCAGCACACCTGTAAATAGCTAACGTTACGCTTCGAACACATACGAGTGAATGCGCAAAATAGCACGCATAATTAGCTGGATATGCATGCAACAAAAGTTCAACATTCACCTTCTGCTACCATTTCTGTCAAGCCGTTTATGCACACAGTTTGACGCATACGTTCGATAAATCCAATGTATGCATCACACCGAACGCACTGCAAAGCAATGCTGCAAGGCAAACGCAGCGTTTCATTGGAAATGAATGTAATTCTGGTGTACCAAAATGCAAAACACTGTCGGTGTGGTCAAAGCGTTACTCCGCAAGTCAGATATGGCTCGTTGCTGAAAAAGGGTGCATGTTCAAAATGATAACCAGCTAACGTTAGCTAGCTCCTATCTGATATCTTAGCACCTTGTTTATCTAGCCAGCTAGCTAGCATAGTAGCTAATATAACACCACAGATTAAATGGTTAGTTTTCGTAATATTTGCTAAAAGGTCACAGCTTATTACATGCATGTCGAGGCACGTCGACAGAAGCCATGTTATTAGTGAATTAACTAAACTAATATTTGCAACAGGAGTTTGATTTTGGTCACTGTGTCAATTCATCCATTTCTCAATACTGAACCTTTCTGTTGGGAGAATGCGCTAGCTTGCTGCTGCTGATTTTCCCAGCTAGACATTCCTCTGCATTGTGCAGTGCTCAGGCAGTGAGTGGCGGCTGGCATAGCAGCAGCTTTGCTATGTAGAGGGACTATCTGCAAAGCAGATAGTCGATAAACTAGAAAAGGCCAATATTGGTCCGATATATCGGCTCGGCTGATTATACCCTCCATGACCTCCTGTGATCCCCAGAGTGAAGGAATCCACAAGCCTGATTTAAATCCCTTTAATGTTTTTCTTAGCACCTTGAATGAGTTAAGACCTCATTTGAGCACTTGTTGTAGCACTTGGATTTTAGTTCTGAGCTCACTGTTCACTGATAACCAACATGGTATGACCTTTGCTGAAACTCTAAAAACGTGTCTATCAGTGTTAGACGCTAGCACTATTTTGACTGAAAGTCTGAGAGTACTATTTGCGTAGTTCTGTTGACTGCACAAAGGTGTGTGTGTGTGTGTGTGTGTGTGTCCCCTGCTTACCTCTCTCTCTCTCTGTATGTAAATGTTAAAGTATTTTGTTTGTCATGTATTTTTCGTTATTTGTTTCGGACCCAGGTAAGACTAGCCGGCGCCATTGGCGTCAGCTAATGGGGATCCTAATAAATCAAATCTCTCTCTCTCTCTCTCTACAGCGTGGTGACAAAGCGCTTGCACATCCGGTCATCATGTGCACGCGGGTGTCCGTTAACCCTGAGCCTGGGTGTCATCTATTCCCAGAGGGAGAGGAGGAAGGAGAGGTGGAGGGCAGAGAGAGGGCAGAGTTAGACATGGACAGTGCTGTGGAGAGCAACCCGGGATCAGATGTCTCTGAAGGGGAGAGAAGCGGAGTAGACAAGGAGGATGGACCGGGGGGACTTTTCTTTCCTGGAGACAAGTGAGTACCTCTTTTAGTTGTTAATCTTTGTGTGGTGTTGAACATATGGTGTCTTCATAAGTGAACTCTCTTTATAAAAAACTGTAGAGGTTAGAGTTGTTAATGTACATGTAATGTAACTCATCTACCTCATGTGAAATATATCATTTGCAATCTTATTAAAAAATCTGCACTGTCAGAATCTGAATGTACTGAATGTACAATTTGTCTTTTTTCACTACGACACTTTAAACTTATTGAATGTTACTTCCTGAAAGTCTACTTCCTATTTTTGCAGGTGCAGTCAGCTAAACCCATCGGTGACCTCTGACCTGTCGACGCGTTCCTCTGCCTCTCTGAACGAGGAGCAGTTTGAGGACTACGGAGAGGGAGAGGACGTGGACTACACTCCCAGCAGCCCCTGCCCCGAGGACGAGACGCGCACCAACGGCTACTCAGACCTGGGCTCCTCTGTACCCTCCAGGTAAGAGGAGACCCTGACACACTAATACACAGACACACTATTACATAGAGTATCATTACAACATCCACAGAAAGTTGGGGAACACTATATGCAACGAGAAATACAAACGTATTACGTGAAATTATATAAGACAGAAACACAAACACGAAGATGATCAATTACCTGTCAAACATCATGTGACCCAGAAAGTCAAACTGATAAACTAGAGAAATCTGCATTACACTGTGCAAAAAAAATATTACAAATACATGCACAGCATCACCCAACCCAGAAATACGAACACACAGAGCTAAGAGTTTGAACGATTTCAGATCCAAGTGGTGATGACTTACTGAACCCCACAGAGCATAATGTTATATTTTCACAAAACACTCACTGTCTCATACCTCCTGTCCTATAAGTCTGTTACCCTCTTAATCCCCCACTGTGTGTGTATGTGTAACCGATGTGAAATGGCTAGCTAATTAGCGGGGTGTGCGCTAATAGAGTTTCAATCGGTGACGTCACTCGCTCTGAGACCTTGAAGTAGTTGTTCCCCTTGCTCTGCAAGGGCCGCGGCTTTTGTGGAGCGATGGGTAACGATGCTTTGAGGGTGGCTGTTGTCAGAAGGTCCCTAGTTCAAGCCCAGGTAGGGGCGAGGAGAGGGACGGAAGCTATACTGTTATATATGTATGTGTTTGTATGTGTGCATGTTAATATGCATTTGCATGCATTTTTTTTGTGTGTGTGTGTGTGTAACCACTTCAGTCTGCTTCTCTCCTCTCAGAGCTTCTCGTACCAAACTCATTAGTTTTTACTCTTGACTGGAACTGAGTATGATGGCCCTGGTCAGAATTAGTGCACCATACAGGGAATAGGGTGCCATTGGAGACGTAGCCTATATTGCCCCCAGGGCCTCTCTTGATTAATTTTCATCTATAGAGCTGTTTTGAAGGAGGATTTACTCCCAACTATTCAGCTTTCTTGGTCCTGCTCCGAATATCAAGTACCTAAACTCATTACTATGGACTTTTCTTTTTTGTTTGTCCTACTTCTAAGTTGTGTTTAGATTAGTGCTCCATGATATGTGTAGACCCAGACAGGGGGGGGGGGGGGGGGGGGGGTACAGTGAACTGTGTGTTTGCACGTGCATGTAATGTCTTTGTGAGTGTGGTCAGGCGGGCGGGGGGGATGGGTGTAGTGTGAATACAATGTACTGTGTGTTTGCACCTGCATGTGTTTGTGTGTCTACTGTATTTTGTATTTATGATGATCCCAGTAATTCATGCTAAGGCAGATGCTACTCTTCCTGGGGTACAGAAATATTAAGGCAGTTATACACAATTTACATTACATTTCACAACAGATTTCACAACACATTAAGCATATTCACTCAGGCCACTACTCTACTACCACATATTTACAGCACAGAATCGTGTATGTGTGTACCTGTGCCTGTTTTTTTAAAGTCTGATTTTACTGCTTACTGTGTGTGTGTGTGTGTGTGTGTGTGTGTGTGTGTGTGTGTGTGTGTATTCTGTCTCTAACGCGTTATCTTTATCTGTGTGTGTAGTGCTGGCCAGACCCCAAGGAAGACACGCCACCTGTACAACAATGAGATGATGGACGTGTACTGTTCCCAGTGCTGTAAGAAGGTCAACCTACTCAACGACCTGGAGGCCAGGCTGAAGAACCTCAAAGCCAACAGGTAACACAGGACAGGACACCCACAGACACCATTACACATATGGGCCTAGAGCCCGGCTGACTGAGTGGGTCTAGAACTGGAGCAGGATTTTGGTCATGTCAGATCACGTGGACAGGAAAACTCCTGGCTCTGAGAATGAGATGTGTTCTCACAGAAAATGAAGCTGGTCATTACTTCAGGGAAATGACACACTTCTATTGTCCACTATGTTTACCCTGACTGACTATTGTACTGTAGATAAGATAGGTTAGATAATACTGTCATAGTGACCTGCTGTTTATTTTGGTGATGTCACAAAGGGCTTAAACATCTTGTCCCCGCCCATACACGCACACACAACCTGTTACGTAAATGGGTGGCCACCATTCATTGACCCACATCATCAGCGTGTGTACAGCGAGAGGTGTAGACGGTCTATTTTCAGACATGTTATCCTTTGTGATCTTTATGGATTTAATCCCTTCCTCTGTAATCAAACAGACAGACACACACACACACACACACCTGCTTTGATGGACACACACTGACTGACACACTCACATCTCACATAGAATTTACTTGTACACAGACATACACACACACATACACACACACACCTGCAGCCCTATCATATGTAAGCTATAGCAGTAGTGGCCCTAGGCTGGAGAACTCGGTAATGAATGTAATGAAGTGGTGAGGACTCTGGAATCGTTTTGTCTTCCCTTCAACTGCTGCTCTGTCTCTGCTGACTCTGCAGTTCTTCTGCCTGAAAATATTATTCTCCACTAAGATGAATACCTGGGCTTACAGTAATTAGTCAGACCCCTACCTTCTGCAGGAGAGCAAGTAAAGACAGGGAGAGTAGTAAAGGGAGGAGAGGGAGAGAGGATGGGGAGGAGAGAGGGGGAATGAGAGTGGGAGAGAGAAAGTGAGAAGTGAGAGAGGGAAAGGAGGGAGGCGAGAGAACGTGGGATGATAAATAGTTGAAGGGGCATGCAGAGGAGGAAAAAGCGACAAAGAGAGGGATTGTAGGAGAAGGATATATTAAAGCAAAGATGGATGATGCAGAGTCGCTGAGAGTGAAGTGTTGCTGGCAGAGTGATGGAAGACTTCACAAGATCAATCCTTGAAGGAGGGACAGGAGGAGACAGAAAAAAAGGGATGGAGAGATGGATGATTGAAGGCGTCTTGTCAGCATGCAGTCAGTCTGGGGAGATGCTTGAAATTGCATAAATGTGTGTGTGTGTGTGTGTGTGTGTGTGCGCACGTGAATTTGTGTGTGTGCATACTCTCACACTTGTGTGTGTGTGTGAGAGAGATTTCTCTCTTTGGTTTAATGGTGAAGCAGACACAAAGCTTTGAGACAGAACTATTGCTGAGCCCGCAATACTACTGTTCCCATAGGCATCCTCAGGGAACATTATTTCATTAACATTGACATCCCCTTCATGTTCTACTCTCTGGTTGTGTTGCAAAAGGCACCCTTTTCCCTTTATAGGGCTCTACTATTGACCAGGGTCTATAGGGCTCTACAATTGACGAGGGTATATAGGGCTCTACTATTGACCAGGGTCTATAGGGCTCTACAATTGACCAGGGTCTATAGGGCTCTACAATTGACCAGGGTCTATAGGGCTCTACAATTGACCAGGGTCTATAGGGCTCTACAATTGACCAGGGTCTATAGGGCTCTACTATTGACGAGGGTATATAGGGCTCTACTATTGACGAGGGTATATAGGGCTCTACTATTGACCAGGGTATATAGGGCTCTACTATTGACCAGGGTATATAGGGCTCTACTATTGACCAGGGTATATAGGGCTCTACTATTGACCAGGGTCTATAGGGCTCTACTATTGACCAGGGTCTATAGGGCTCTACTATTGACCAGGGTCTATAGGGCTCTACTATTGACCAGGGTCTATAGGGCTCTACAATTGACCAGGGTCTATAGGGCTCTACAATTGACCAGGGTCTATAGGGCTCTACAATTGACCAGGGTCTATAGGGCTCTACAATTGACCAGGGTCTATAGGGCTCTACAATTGACCAGGGTCTATAGGGCTCTACAATTGACCAGGGTCTATAGGGCTCTACTATTGACGAGGGTATATAGGGCTCTACTATTGACCAGGGTATATAGGGCTCTACTATTGACCAGGGTATATAGGGCTCTACTATTGACCAGGGTATATAGGGCTCTACTATTGACCAGGGTATATAGGGCTCTACTATTGACCAGGGTATATAGGGCTCTACTATTGACCAGGGTCTATAGGGCTCTACTATTGACCAGGGTCTATAGGGCTCTACTATTGACCAGGGTCTATAGGGCTCTACAATTGACCAGGGTCTATAGGGCTCTACAATTGACCAGGGTCTATAGGGCTCTACAATTGACCAGGGTCTATAGGGCTCTACAATTGACCAGGGTCTATAGGGCTCTACAATTGACCAGGGTCTATAGGGCTCTACAATTGACCAGGGTCTATAGGGCTCTACTATTGACCAGGGTCTATAGGGCTCTACAATTGACCAGGGTCTATAGGGCTCTACTATTGACCAGGGTCTATAGGGCTCTGGTCAAAAGTAGTGCACTACAAAGGGAACTTGGTGCCATTTGGAACACACTCTCTTTCTCTTCTTGTGAAAAATACTGATTAACAATAATACCTTAATACCAATCAAACAGCAATTAACTGTTCTATCTATAATTCATTGTTATAACTAATAAACTCATATATCCATGACATCTGACAAGGGTAAGACTAACTGGGATGTTTTCTGACTCTTTTTCTCCAGCCCCAATAGGAAAATCTCCAGCACAGCCTTTGGCAGGTCGGTCATATCTCCATATGTATGTGTGTTTGTTTTTGTATGTTGGCCACTTCCTTGTTGATCCTGTCCGTTAGTCATGTGATCATTATGTCAGCCAGTGTATTAGACTACTATCTAGGTAATTCTTCCTAAGTAATACGGTAATGGTTTTAGCATACTGAACCTCTCTACCTCTTCTGTGTTCACTTTACTACTACAGTTACTACTGTGTACAGATATGAATTTGACCAGTTTCTCACAGCAGGGAAATAAACCTGCAGCAACGGGAAATATGGGCAAATGAAGGAAATTGATGAACAGGGTGATCAAATTAAGATGCTTGTTTGTACTGTACATACAGTGTACCTGTATACAATGCAGTGGAGGCATTATTATAGATTATTTTACAATACTCATACCAACGACAACATCACACAAACATCAACTACATCTCACCTGCCAGACCCATCTCAAGTGCCCGCATCACTCTCCGCTGTATGGCCTCAAACTGTACCATCGTGTTTCTCTCCATCGCCCACACACTTTCAACATTTAGATAATAAAGCTTTTGAGTTTTCCATTGTGTTAACAATGGAGGATTGGTTGATTTTCAAGGTTTTTTATAGCTTGCCTATCATATGAATATCCTTTCATTGTGGTCTGTGTCTATAGGGCTTTTTCCTACTTCCCTCCTCTAGCCTGTGAATTAAACTGACAAAGAGAGATTGGCCTGCAAGCACTGATCTATGTGTATAGTGGTTCCCCAACCTCTCCACTCTTTTCCTTTCTCTTGTCCTCTACTCTCTCCTCTCTTCTACTCTCTCCTCTCTTCTACTCTCTCCCTCTCTTCTACTCTCTCCTCTCTTCTTTCTCCCTCTCTTCTACTCTCCTCTACTCTCTCCTCTCTTCTACTCTCTCCTTTCTTCTACTCTCTCCTCTTCTCCCTTCCTATCTTCTACTCTCTCCTCTTCTCTCTCCCTATCTTCTACTCTTCCCTCTCTCTCTCTCTCCTCTACTCTCTCCCTATCTTCTACTCTTCTCTCGCTCCCCCTCTACTACTCTCTCCCTATCTTCTACTCTTCTCTCTCTCCCCCTCTACTACTCTCTCCTTATCTACTCTCTCCTCTCTGCTCTCTCCTCTCTTCTACTCTACCCTCTCTTCTACTCTACCCCTCCTCCTCTCTCCCTTTTCTTTCCTCTCTACATCGCCTCCTCTCCTCTCTCCCTTTCCTCCCTACCTCTCCTTTCTCCCTTTCCTTTCCTCCTCTCCTCTCCCCTCTCCATTTCCTTCCCTACTCCCTACCTCTCCTCCCCTACTCTTTCCCTCCCTTTCTCCTCCTCCTCCTATTAATGAATAGTCTCTGTAATGAAGGCTGGTGTGAAGCCATTCCATTAGTTAGAGTGGGCCTAGCTGTTGTGGCGGCAGTTTGTGTGTGTGTGTGTGTGTGTGCGTACATATGGGCATGCATGCCTGTGTGTCTTTGTAGTGTAATAGTGTGTGATGTGTGTGTGTCTGCACTCTATGCAATATGATCAGCTCCCCCACTGGCACAGCCCCTTTGCTTATAGTCCCTTTTACATCCTATCCTGCGGCATTCTCTCTGCAAGAGTGGACACACAGTGGCATTATGGTTCAGCAGTAAAGCTCAGATTGATGCCCTATGGGGGGAAGCTAAAAAGGGATAGATCTAGGACTACCACAGTTGGAAGAGATTTTATTGTTTTTTCTTAGTCTTGTATAACAGCCTCTTCCTCTCTCTTCCTCTCTCTCTGTCTGCAGGCAGCTCCTCCACACCAGTAACTTCAGCAGCAGCAACGGCAGCACGGAGGACCTGTTCCGAGACAGCATCGACTCCTGTGACATCGACATCACTGAGAAGGTACCGTAGAGATACATTGTGTTCTGTTTAATTCTATGGAAGGGACTGCCATTTATCGTGTCTGTCTCTGTCTGTGACCGTTCCACTACCTGCACTCCATTCTATTAAGGTCAAAGTTGATAGGATACCAATTGGGAAATTGATTGCATTGGCTGCTACTGTCAACCTGTGTTCTGCTGTGAATGGAGATGAATGGCTCTGGCACAGCTTGTTGCTGATTGTGCTGGCTGATGTAAGGACATTGGATGAACGAATGATATAACATCTTTTAGCCTCTCGCTCTCTCTCCCCCTCCTCCTCTCTCTGTCTCTCTCCCACACACAGGTGAGTTACCTAGAGAAGAAGGTAGCAGAGTTGGAGAATGACACGCTGATGAACGGAGATCTCAAGTCCAAACTGAAGCAGGAGAACACACAGCTGGTTCACAGGTAGGATGTTTACACACACACATGCATGCCCACCCACCCACGCACACACACACACACACATACACACGTAGATATACACATACACACAAACAAACACACACATTTATTCTTAAATATATATATGTGTGTGTGTGAGCATGTTTTGCATATCTCATTGATGCTTATGTTTGTTTATGTGCGTGTGTGCCGTCTTGTGTGTGCGTGTGCGTGTCGCTCACAGGGTCCACGAGTTGGAGGAGCAGTTGAAGGACCAGGAGGCGCGGGCAGAGCAGAACACAGAGGAGGAGCAGAGACGACACCGTGAGGCCTACAGCAAGATGGAGAGAGACAAGAACACTGAGCTAGAGCTGCTACACAACCGGTAACACACACACTTACTTCAATCATTTATACACTGCATCGTAGATACTCATATTTACGTCTATAAGTGTACACAAAGGTGCTGTCTAGAACCTGAAAGGGTTATTTGGCTGTCCACATAGGAGAACCCTTTAAAGAACCATTTTGGGTTGCAAGTAAAATCCTTTTGGGTTCCATGTAGAATCATTTTCACAGAGGGTTTTTACATGGAACCCAAAGGGGTTCTACCTGGAATCAAAAAGGGTACTATGGGGACAGCCAAAGAACTCTTTTGGAACCCTTTCTTCTAAGAGTGTAGTCCATAGAGCTAGGTAGATAGCATAGATTAGGCCTTGAGCTAGATACCAAATCCAGACCTTGAGGTCCGCAGTACTGCTAATTTCCATTTCTCTTTGTTAGTGGCCTTGTTTTGAATAACCCGGACATATGTTAAACATGGATGAATTATCATAATGTGTTTCCTCTTCTTCCCCTACAGAGTCCAACAACTAGAGGAGGAGAACGGGGATATATCGGTGAACATGTGCAGACTGAAGTCTCAGACAGAGAAACTGGACGAGGTATGTGCTTGCTTGCATATCATCCTCAGAGACACAGTAGGCTCCAGTACTACTATCTCTACACAGACAGAGACCTCGATAACTGGTTACAAAAACATCAACACCCACCCATCAACAGCACGTGACCAATTGCTACAGCCACACACACACACACACACACACACGTTTGGAGGTGTGAATGCTACAGCTGGGCTCATATCAACACCTCTATTTCCAGCCTGCCTGGTGAAAACATCCAAGGGAGTTGGCATGATCATTCGATTGTGTGATTGTGTGAACTCCTAACAGAGTCACACTAACTAACTAATTGCTAGGCTATACACGTCAGGCTGCCTGACGACTCAAACTGAATTCTTTCACTACATACTTCAGTCTGAGACTGCCATCGTTGAAGTCGTTTGTGGCGACATCAAAATGAGGGGTGTTGTAAAGTCATCAGCGATTTGATTGTATCAAAGCCAATGACGGATGTTCAAACCGCGGCTTTACCCACGTGTATTCTGTCTCTGGCCCAACCTATTGGTTTCCGGAACCAATCATAATGGCTAGAATGTTGCTCCATTCTAAACTCCAGACTCCAGACTCATTGCGGAGAAGAAACTAATGTCAGTGGGTGTGACATAGCCTTTGGAGGGAGCAAGGAGTTTGGGTAGCCAGGTAACATTTCATTGCCAGCTGTAGAGAATATTTGTATGAATAGCTGTTTTTGCAGTATTTTTTTGTTGTTGCAGTATTTGCACTATGCATAGTACTGTAAATTCATTAAAATTATAGTTAATTTTAAGGTATGTGTCTTTAATGTTTCTTCTTACAGGATTATTCACTGTGCATTATTAGACTGACTGTGTTCTTGCTTACTGCATACATCCTAACAACCTAATGCCTTATTCATACTGTGGGACCTTTATTGTGTGAACACCGTGTGACTTTAATTTTTGATGAGCTACTCTGGAGGTTGGAGGTAGAGCCGAGGTTATTGGGTAATCGGGGTCAGTCTTGAGATTGAGTGACTCCGCCCTCCCTAGCTTGCTGTATTATTTTGCCTCTCCCTAAGCTGTTGTACATGGCTTATAGGGCCGCCCCAAACTGCACTGTGCTGGCTTGGGTCTTTTCTATTCACACTGTCCTTCCCAGCACGGTTCCAGAAACCATAACCAGTCCAGCCCAGAACAGATTGCCTTGGCTTTGGCCTGTAATGTGAATCAGGCATACGTTTGAAAAACTATCCGTGCTTTATTCTCTGTGAATCATCACATGTATTGGAATGTGTCTATACGTGTGTGTTGTCAGGAGAAGCAGCGTATGACATACAAGCTGGAGGACACCAGTCTGAGGCTAAAGGATGAGATGGACCTCTACAGGAAGATGATGGACAAGCTGAGGCAGAACAGACACGAGTTCCAGAAGGAGAGGGAGGCCATGCAGGAGGTGGGAGGAGGGATAGCACACACACACAAACAAACACACACGCGTACACACACACACACACACTTGCGTGTACACACACTTATACACACTTTTACATGTAGTGTGAAACGAAAGCTCATGATGCCGCTCCCACTCCTCTGAAGTCTCTAGTAGCTGTTTGTATAGAATACGTTTGCACATAAACCAGTCCTGCCCACTGCATCAGACTGGTCTACGTGGCTACCCCAGGTACTCTTTATACTAAACAGTCTTCACGACAGCTACCGCATATCGTCCCTGGTTGTCTCCCTCCTCCTGCAGTTGATTGAGGACCTTCGTCGGGAGCTGGAGCACCTGCAGCTGTTCAAGCTGGAGACAGAGAAGCCTGGCCGCGGCCGCAGCTCCTCATCTGGGCTGACGGAGTTCAACGCCAAGACCAGAGAGATGGAGCTGGAGCACGAGGTCAAGAGACTCAAACAGGTGGGCTTGAGAGCTAGTGGCCAATGCTAACTCTATATGAATGCATTGTTACTTCCTCTTTTGGGGTATTTGCTAGGATTTAGTTGGGCAAGCGACTTAAGCAGGCGGGGCTCAAAAACAATCTTTTGCACAGTGTTTAAAAAAATATTTTTTTTACACACGTCCCCCCTCAATTCCACCTCTAAGTATACTGTATGTGATTGTATATGCCAACACTATTTGCTGGTGTGCGAGTGATCAGTGTTTTGTGTGATAGTCAAATGCTGTGAATACACTCTCAATATAGAGAGTGGCATACACTAGTCATATCTATCTACAGTGCGTCTTATCTACTGTAAGTGTTGTCCTTTCGACTTCTTAGATAGTGTGCCATTTCTAGGCAGTGAAAACCAGTGGTATCTGTCTGTCAAGGGCAGTGAAATTACATTGTTATTGTTCCCCAACCTTGTTAGGAGCATCGGACCGAGTATAAACATGAGATAAGAGATCAAGATGAAAGTGTTTCTAAGATGTCCTCTCAGACAAGGCAGACGTTATGATACTAAACCACAAAGCCTCGAGGCAAACGCAGGCAAGAGGC
This sequence comes from Oncorhynchus clarkii lewisi, assembly GCF_045791955.1. Classification (NCBI taxonomy): domain Eukaryota; kingdom Metazoa; phylum Chordata; class Actinopteri; order Salmoniformes; family Salmonidae; genus Oncorhynchus; species Oncorhynchus clarkii. The sequence goes on along the minus strand of NC_092159.1, from coordinate 21,160,694 downwards.
TCTAATGCTGGGGACATGCAGTGTTGCGGTATCTTCACGTGTAAAGATTTGATATTCTACTGTAGGCATCTTTCTTGCCTTCGGTCAGTACACACTGTCAAACTGACAGTAACGCTAGGAGAGTAATCACAATGCCTCGCCTTGCCTGCAGCTTTCATCTGGATCTGTCTTGCTCTCTCTCTCTCTTTTTTCTCTCGCTCTCACACTAGCCTGGTAGCCGTCTCTGCTCAGCTGTTACATTTAGCAAATGACAGGAGTGGCAAGGGGTGGAATGTTAGCTAAAAAGACTGGTACCCAGACTATTTTCTGCAGTCACAGGCTTTGATTCAAAGTTTAAACTACAGGGCTGGAAGAGAAACATTACTTCTGTCTCTAATTGGTGTCAGGCAGATATGTGATGCCCTTTTTCTCTTTTCTCAACACTTTTAGATTAAATGGTGTTTATCTGAAACTCCTTATTTAAAACACTCATAGGTTACTATTTAAAATCTGTTATTTTATAATGGCACTGTTTCAGATTTGAGAAAGGGTTCAAAAGAGAATGCAGATCAGCTAGCTGATGTGATAGTATTCCAAACAGGGATGAATGAGTCTCTTCCCTCTCATGTCTCCCTGTGCTCCTCTTTGCTCCTGCTCTGTGTGTCCAGCGGTTTGTCTCGCAGGACTTTCCTCTGACCTCTGACCTCCGCCACCTCGTAGTATCCGCTGGGGCACGCCTCCGTCACGGTCAGACGGTAAACAAACCCACTGTTGTTTCTTGTGAGCATTAACCTTTGACCCTTCCCATTAACCACAGCTAATATCACCACCATACAGCGCCTATAGAGCTTCACCCCGTCGACACAGGGCGCAGTTTGTGCCATAACACCGTGATAAACATAATAACCCGTGTCCTGTCCTGTAGGTGTTACCGTAGATGTGGTGTGCTGTGTCGGCTGCTGTTAAAATCGAGAGATGGTTTGTCGTGGATGTAGTTGTGTGAGGCTTCAGTAGTCTAATCTAACAGGCCTTGCCTACTGAAACAGTGTGGATGAAGTGGGGCGCTTGGAGAATTGAGATGAATCTCATCAAGCTGTGTACACACTCTAAACCCATCGCTTCAGTCTGCCAAATCAAACTATGACCCTCATCGCTCTCTCTCTCTTTCTTTCCTTCCTCTCTCCCTCTACTTCCCCCTCCCACTTCTCTCTCCCAAACTCCCACCCTCCCCTCTTTGTCCCTTCCTCCCTCCTTCACTCCCCACACCACCCAACAGGAGAACCTGAAACTGAGGGAACAGAACGACGACCTGAATGGTCAGATCCTCAGTCTGAGTCTGTATGAGGCTAAGAACCTGTTTGCCACCCAGACCAAGGCCCAGTCGCTGGCTGCCGAGATAGACAATGCCTCACGAGACGACGTGAGTTTTTCATTTATAATGCTAATCATTTGATGATTTGATCATTTCGGAGTAACCCCATTGATTAAGGTCATAGTACACATAGCATTTAGACAGTAGGCATGTATGTGATCAGGTTCTTAGGCCTGCAGTAGGTTACATTACTATCATAAAATAATGTATTGCTGGTGTAACCGTTCTGATGGTATGGTGACCACGCTTGTCTGAGTAACCTTGCCTAAGACCTGAAGAGTTGCATTCTGCATGACATCAGGGTTAGCTGGTATAACCAGATAATGGCACCACCATATCTGATGGTAACATAACATTAATTTGATATTTCTCCACAGTTGATGGAGGCCCTCAAGGAGCAGGAGGAGATCAACTTCCGTTTGCGGCAGTACATGGACAAGATAATTTTGTCTATCCTGGACCACAACCCCTCCATCTTGGAGATCAAGACCACCTAGAACCCCCCAACTAGAAACCCACGACTAGAACCCCTTCCGGGAATGGGAAAGGGAAAGGAAGACTAGCCACGGTGGGGCCTGGGACTGCTGGACATCATTGCCCCCTGCTGCCCCAGGAGTGGAACTGTGAACTTAGGCACAAAACAGAAGATAAACAGACAAATTGGGAGGTACTACCTGGACTTGTCCAATTAGAAACACAAGTTTTTGTGTTCCATTGCTAAACGTTTTGCTACGGTGTGGCCTAATGAATATGCGACTGGAGCTATAGGGGAATTTCTGTGTTGACTACTAAAGTTTTGGTACTTCGCCATCATACTTCTGTTCTATTCTGTGACTCATCAACAGATGTTGGTATCTCCCTCATGTCTCCTTCATGCACTTTCTTCTATGTTCTCTATTTTTTTCTCACAGCCTCATCTTTAGTCTTAAACACAATCGAGATTAATTATTACTGGGAAAAATAATTATACTGGGCAGGTGCTTTGAATATGTAGGGCATTACTGGTTGTTGAACACTGGATGTACGTACTCTAGTGGTGTGTGTTGAAACAATGTGAACACAAATCTATTGATCTTCAATAGCGTGCGTTGTAGCCATAGGAACAGAAGATAGGAACAGAGAGAGACTGGCAGATAGACAAACAGAGATCTTTAGCTTCCAGACAACCCTATCCCCACTGCTTCCTTAAAGTTGATCTGTGTTTGATCGCCAAAGACCAGTATGTGGGTAGAGGAACGTTGATGAAGAAAGCAAAGCAGCACGTGTTTCTGTGCGTAAGAAGAGTGACAGAAAGAGATGAAAGGAGGGAGAGGAGAGAGAAAGTATTGTACAAGCATCTCCATGTCAAAAGGTATTGGCTTTGACTGAAGAAGATATCAGTCATGTGAAGTGATAATGAGAGGCAGCAGAACTTGGTGTGATGGAATGCTTTCAGGAGGATGGAATGGCTTTGTGAAGTTAAGAAGGAACAGGTGAAGTGTATCGGTCAGTACAGTACAGAGGAAGAGAAGAGAAGAATGCCTTCCTAGGGAACTCTGAGATGACGGTACAGTATGATCTGTGTAGAGTAATACCGTATGATAAATCCATATAGTAAATCCTTAACTCGCACAGTGAGTTGTTAATTGGCTGGTTGAGAATTTCCGGATGCCAATTCCTCTTAATCATCATTATTTTCTACTCAGACATTCTGTGGTAAGTCTGTCTAAATAAGTTGGTTAGACCTGGGATATCTGCTATGAAGGATGTCCCATTGCATAGAGCTGCTATAGCTACCCACATGAAAAAAATACCAAAGTATACTATGGTATATATATACTATAGTATTCACTGTAGTGTTTTGTTGACTTTTTTCTGACGCAAAAACACTGCAGTGAATATTGTAGTATTTATTGTAGTATTTACTGTAGTATTCTGTATTATACTGTAGTATTTATTATAGTAGTTACTGTATTATACTGTAGTATTTACAGTTAACTATAGTATAAATACTGTAACAATCGAAAACTGTAGTATATACTATAGTAATAATGTATTGTTTTTGTGGATTGTAGTATTTACTGTAGTGTTTTTGCAGACATTACTGTAGTATTTACTACATTGTTTTTGTTTTATTATCTTTGACATAGAAATGGAGGCTTTCTCCTTCAGGAAACCTACTGGAGAAATACTAAAAGAGCTAATTTTCCATAACCTGTAGCTAGGACTGGGGTCTAAACAGATTGTTCAGAGCTTCTGCTCTTTTCTATAACCTGTAGGGAACACACAACATGGTCCATACTTGGCATGTAGTTTTCTGACTTATGGGTGGTACAAATTGCGATATGGGGGAAGGGAATGGGCAGGGTATATGCAGTTAAGATACTGTAGTATTTACTACAGTATTTTTTTGTGGCTAATACTATAGTATTTACTATAGTTTCTACAGTATACTATAACATTCTATAGTAAGTACTACTGTACACGTGATCAAGGAATAGTGCAGTGTGTAGTATAGTATACTACAGTTTACTATAGAATTCTATAGTAGGTACTTTAGTATTTTATAGTATACTGTAGTATTTTTGTATGTGGGAATTAGCCCATTAGCCTATATGCTTTATATTTCTGTGTCGGACACTGCCACTCCACTCTCACTATATCCACACTGAACAAGAGACAAACCCTCCCAGCATACAGGGCTGTCAAGTCAACAGCATAACAATGTACAAGCACATGAATGTAACCCTATGGATGTGAATGTACAGAATGCTTAATGCATTCTGCATAGAGATAGATACAGTATTTATCTCTATGTTATTCCACATCTCAATGTGTTTTATGAATTTCCTCTGGGTGTTAAGCCATGTCAGTCTGGCTCATTGAATCATCACTATCATCTCTATATAAGATACTGCAGTATATTCATCAGAAGTTCACTTACTGTAGACTAGAGTTTGGTACTAATAAGACTGCAATAGCAATCATACTGGAGTCTATACAGAGTATATGGGTAGTGTTTGCCCTTTGGCTGTAAATACTGTAAATATCATGAATGTCTCACGTAGCTAACATTCTCTCTGTTAAAACCTAATGGGTTTTTGTGTACAAATCTACATTTTGTTGAGACAGTTTTCAAATGTCATACAGTAGGCCTTTGCTGTACTACTGTATTTGAGAGGATGTTGATAGGCAAAGGGGATAACCTGCTGTAAATTAAAGTGCTCTAACCGTATGTTTTGCTTCCTTGCACAAAAATATGTTGTTTTTTCTTATTTTTGCATGTTTTCACCTTTTTCTGGTATTCGTGCCTTTAAAACACTTATCTATTTTTATTTTTATTAATATAGCTATGTTGTTTAGACAACTTAATAATGAATATGTTTTACTGTTGCTTTAAAAACAATTGTCTGAATGATGTTCATGACTTGTAAATGTTGTACAGATACTTTAGTTAGGATTTGTATTGTGCCACTCACCACACTTTTACAGACAAAAATAAAATTTTATACAGTTCTATCAGGAAATGGCCAGGTAATCAACTCTAGTTTATAAAACTGTTACAGCACAAGTTTATTTTGTATTTTTTTCTCCCCAATTGCGTGATATTCAATTGGTAGTTACAGTCTTGTCCCATTGCTGTAACTCCCGTACGGACTCGGGAGAGGTCAAGGTTGACAGCCAGTCCTCCAAAAAATGACCCTACCAAACCTCACTGCTTCTTGACACATTGCTCGCTTAACCCAGAAGCCAACTGCACCAATGTGTTACAGGAACCACGGTACAACTGGTGACTGGGATGGAACCCGGGTCTATAGTGATGCCTTAGACCGCTGCGCCACTCGGGAGGCACAGCACAAGGTTTTTTATTTAAAAACAGATGAGCATTGGGGCAATATATATATATATTTTTTTTTCTGTTTCTGCGGTAACCTTTCTATGAATGCGGTGTCCATTGCTTTTAAGATCGCTTTGGTTTCTGTATCCTTTCAAAGTATGTTGATATGGTTTCCCCCTGTCTTCCTATACACTAAATAAACTGAGGAGAAATATGACTTTTCTCTATACCATACCAACCTGGAACTACAAGGTTTACTTCTACAACCTTGAAAGATTCACTTCACACAAATTGAAATGAAGTTGAGATACATTGAGAAATGTCTTCAAATTGAGCGTCGACCTCGTCCTCATGTAGAAGCCCTCCTATCGTTTGAGGTGATGTTGACCAATGGCATCCCATTTCAGACAGTGCAACAGCCTGTGACCTGTTGAGCACTGTTACAAAGTTTCACTTGCAACATTTTAAATAAACTCACGTTTCCCATTTGTGTGCGCCTAAATACTTCCCAACACAATGAAATATGTAGTCTCCTACTCTTCAAGATATTGAGAGGTTGGATTTTAAAGTGCACAAGGTGTGGCATTGTGGCAATAAGAATGGCTTGGGCTTGTGATATCTTGTGATTTTCTGTTACCTGGTTTCTGTTGTCCTATTTCTCTACCACATACCATTGTTACTGATACATTGAAGCACTGTACTGTATGTGGCTGTAAGTAGGCTACTACTTATGGTATGAGGTCTTATCTGCAATTGATGTACAAACAACTTTAAGCTGTAAATAAAGAGATTTGCCCTGGCATGATTACAACCTGATGAATGCTAATTTCAGAAATGAAAATGTCTACTTCTTACAGTATGATGAAAGGAATACTCGGTCCTGTTTTAGGAATAATAATGTTTGCCATTGATTCAGAAATGCAGTAAAACAGGTTTGCTACAATTGATCAAATATGGTCCTAATGTGGGATTTCCTGTATAGACATAACACTCTATCTGCAGTGTGCCTGATGTGGATCCTCTATCTATACTGACCTAAATCTCAGCTCTGAGAAATTACTTGTGGGACCCGGAGAATTCTCAAAGAGATGGAAATGATCTAGATCAGTGTACTTCAACACGTACAGTAAACCCCTGATTCATACTGTGTCAATTGATTCAAGATTATGATGGTGGAATGGGGCACTAAATTATATTATATGCATGTTTCAATAAGTTGTCCTACAGAGAATACATAGGGTTGGACTGAAGAAAAAAAAAAACGAATCGGTACAAAATAATAAACCAAGCAGTAACCCACGTGGATGTCAGAACAGAGGAGACTCCACCGTGCGCTTGACGTTTAACACTGCATTCGAAGCCCAAGGGAGGTACGTGTACGAGGATTTGGTTAATTAGCTAGCAATTTACCTTACCTTGATTTTCTTTTTAGAATTGCCCTTTCTGAAACCCAAGTTTATGTAGTTACATTGAGCTGTTGAGTTTACATGAAAGGGGGAAAATGTATATGTTAATTGATGCTGGAATAAAGTGAGCTTGCTAGCTAGCAAGCGACGTTGGCTAACTATCGAACAATCAATATATTAGCAACCGGAAGACTTCATTTAGCATCGCACGCAGTATTTTGTCAAATGTAGCCTATAATCAATGTCGGTTTAATTATTAGTGAAGGAGAACTTGCCTCGTCAAAATGTGTAGCAGCAAGGTGATATCGATAGTGCAAGCTTTCTCTGTCTAACGGCTGGAATTTTGTAGAATGATGCTGTGAACCAAAAATGAATTAATCTCTCGTTTTTATTGTTGAAATTTGAATTTTATCATATTCGAAGTAAATAAATGTTCAACGGCCGACGCCAATCAATCCATTGTTTTGGAGGGAGATGACATTACAGTGACAACTTCCACAGCATATACTACTTAAATGCTAAATGCGTTGCTATCGATAGACTTGCTCATCGTTTGATGAGCATTTTCCTTTTGCAAAAGTGTCAAACGTTATAAGTAGTGCTTGACTTGGACCGAAATGGGTTCCGGAACTGTTTATATTTAGGTGCTCCACAATAATTTTGAACATATATTCTATAAGAGGTACAGGAGCTCAAACAATAGAACATTTGAGGTGCAGGTACGCGGCTCTGGCGAGCTCCCGCCCAAGTCAAGCACTGCTTATCAGCTGATATGACAACATTTCTCTGTGTTCATGCTTTTCTCTGCAGGCCTACAGTAAACTCTTGAGGGAGACCTGTGACAGTGGACCATGCCCCAGACAACGAGTAACCCCCCAGGCTTGTGCATTGGTGCCAAAACCATTCCAGAGAGAAAGCAGATATATTCATGCAATGGTATACTGGACCCTTCTCCAGGGCATAGGTACAAGCAGGCCTATCCTTTCAGGTATAGGTGGAAATGGAGGAAGAAGTCAAAAAAAAAAACGCCACCAGCCCCACCTCTGCCATCATATGAGGAAGAAAACTGGGAGGAGGAGATAGGAAGCTTTGAGACATATGGATTTGCTCCATATGGTAAGGAGGGGGAGAGATACAGTGGGGTCTGGAATTATTGGACTCCTTGATAAAAATTAGCAAAAAATATGTTTATTTTTATACAAATACTGAGCTATATTGTATGAAAGTATTATTTTATACTAATACAATTGCTCAGAATGGGGGGGGGGGGGGGGGGGGGGTCAAATGTATTGTATCTGCTGTTTAATACTCCTGCAACCTCCCCTTTCGAGGATAAGGGAACTGAGAATTTTTCTAAAATGTTTTATGAGATTGGAGAACACATTGGGAGGGAACTTAGAACATTCCTCTATACAGAATATTTCCAGATATTTGATATCCTTTGTCTGCGCCTATGGACTTCCCTCTTCAATTCACACCACAGGTTTTCAATGAGGTTCAAGTCCAGAGACTGAGATGGCCATTGCAAAATGATGATTTTGTGGTCAATTAACCATGGATTTGTGTGCTTGAGGTTATTGTGTTGATGGAAGATCCACTTGCTGGCAAGTTTCAGCCACCTGGCAGAGGCAACCAGGTTTTTGGCTAAAATGTCATGATATTTGGTACAAGATCCCCAGGACCAGTGAAAGCAAAATAGTCCCATAACATCAAAAATCCACCACCATTATTTTACAGTAGAGATTAGGTATTTTTTGCATATACATTGTTCTTTCTATGGCCAAACCCACCACTGTTGTGCGTTTCCTCATTTGTCTATTTATATAGTACATCAAGGACTACCGTCTAGGACAGTGGTCACCAACCGGTCGATCCCGATCTCCAATAAGTTACTAATCGATCGCCTTGCGTTCCTGTTTTTTGTTTGTTTTATTCGTTTCACGCGGTTTGTAGTAGGTGCACTTAATTCAGGTGCACTGCACGCCGGGAAGTCGACGTATTCCCTTTTCGAACCATTTCATGTGTCTGAAGGTACAAACTCCGCCTACTCAGCGACCCCAATCAAGTGCACATATATCGGCCAACAGCAGGCCATTCAGAACTCGGATCACCGTGCAGCTTCCATGAGACGATAGAGAAGCCTGAGCAGCGTTTATTTCTGGTTCTGACGAGAAAAATATAATACTGTCTGGGGAGGTTCTCTTCTGCACAACTAATCCAGTAAATGGGGAGGAGGATTTAAAATGCGGTGTTGCCTTGTTAACGGCCAAAAGCAGAAGTTGCGTCTTATTTGTAGCACTGGTGCTCCTAACTTCAAAAAGTAAGAAGAACCAGACAAATGGCTGTCCTATCATTCTTAATTGTCATCTGTTGTTACCTTGATGTGGAACGCATCACTAGAGAGTGGGAAAGACATTACAATAAAAAAAACTACTTTTAATAATTTTATTCAAAAGTGCAACAGCAAACCTATTTACATATGTAATTTTGTTTTGGACAAACAAATGTAACGTACAAAACATAATTGTTGTTATATTCAACAGTGCGATAGAAAACACACACTAATATATATATATATATATATATATATATATATATATGTGACTTGACATTACCTGTATTGTATTTAAAAGTGCAAATAAAAATGTAATTTCTAGCTCCGTTAGCTCTGCCTGTGACCGGATTTCTGTCTCTGCGGCAGCTCTTTCCTCGATGTGTTTTACCCAGCAATTGATGTGCTTTTGGCTGAAGTTATGTTTTAGCAACGACTCATGTTTTATTTTGCTACAGGGTCCAGCAACCTAAGTCTTCCCTGCTTTCATTACTCCACACTTTCGTCAGTACTCACAAAACGCGCTTCTCCCTATCCTTCTCCCATGAATTGGTGGATGAGGCAGAAAGAATGAAGTGACACTCGAGTTTCGCCATCGGCTGGAAGACGGTAATATGCAGGCACCATCAGTCCAGTAAAATATATCTTTTTTAAAGTGAATTATTTCAATTTATGCTCACTCAGCGGTGCTGTGCATAACAAGTAATACATATAATTATCTAATATTACCAGTGTGATCATATACCTCAAGTTTTGAAACATAATACAATTGTCTGAGAAGAACAACATTGTAATGCCATTGGCAGGGCAATTCAAGCATAGCCAATATGCTGTGATAATGTATTGGGCTATAGCCTACTGCACAAACCTCATAGGTTAATGTAGCATAGGCTTACGTTTATTAAGTCATGTTAAAAAAAAATATCTGAGCAGTAGATCTCCACCTGCATATTGACTCAAAGTTATCTCAGCTCTGAAAAGGTTAGTGACCAGTGGTCTAGGACAAGTTAGATTCAAATATTGGACTCTATACTGTATGTAACTTACTGCCATTACTCCCAGGTCAATAACAATGTATCCATATTACTAGACAATTGGTAGTGCAAGGAAGGGACCATTATTTATTTCAGACCTAATATCATATCAAGTCTTGTCTTGTTCTCTTGGTTTGTATAGAAATGTTGACACATTAAAGTTTTGGCAGCACTAACAGTGCAACTTTATATATATATATATATATATATATAATTTCTCTACTTAGGACTTTTTCATGTAGGGTGGTGCTCAGTAATGCCAAACTGGAGAACTCATTTTTCTGAAACAGGTACTAGAGGACTTCTTCAGTAAGACATTTTGTTTTGTTTTCCATTTTGCTATATCTTGAACTACTGAAGATTTTCAATGGGCTGCTCGCTACAAAACATTTAGATATCAATGTTATAGAACAGACATGCTTTTCTGCCCTGCTGAATAGGGAATAATGTCCGCTCGATTGCAACACATTTATATCTGCAGCATTCAGAGTTTTGCTCCTCCAGAACATGACCCAGGACTGTGTTCAGTAGGGAGAAATTGTTTTTGAGCTGAATGAAACTGGAAGGGAATACCTCAATGAGGACACAGATTTCCGTTGTCCGTTTCAATATGTTTTGCTACAGTTTTCCCAACTGAATACGAGCCAGAATTGCCATGAATCTTCTGTTCCTCTTTTCAGGCCCAGAGGATGTGGATAGAGTGGCCCTACAGGGGTTGACCCTGAACCAGACTCCCTGCCCTCCCCACCCCCAGACAGCAACCGACTACAGCCCTGCCACCCACCACCAAGCCCCCGTCAAATGGGTTCACCACATCATCCGCAGCGTGGAGGAGCAGTTTGTCGACGCAGAGGATTGAGGTCCGGTGTGTCCTGATACACTTTTTATTAGTTAACTCTTTAATCGTAAGCTCTTAGGAATGATATTTTAGTTGGTTTCTCAGGTGTTAGGGTTAGTATTACTTGTTCCTTGGTTTGTTAATGAATTAGGATGTCATATTTGTAGCCTCGTTGACAGTTAGGTTACATGTTAACAATTCATTATTTTTTTTTGTGAATCATTTCAATAGATGTGTAGTCTAAGTCTGAACTAAAAGAGAAATTGTAGTTTTATCTTATTTTTAAATACTTTTGTTTTAAAAGCAATCAACTGATATAGGCCCATGTGTTCAAGTGTCACTCCCTTTAAAATCATATGTGTTAAAATGGAGAGGGCACAGTGCAAGAATAAGTATGTTTGGATATATTCTCAAATGGACTTACCTGATTGATTCTGAGCCCATGGAGAGCAAGAGGTCAGGTTGCCATGACTACAGCACCCTGTAAGACACCACCCACTGGGCACAGATGTCAATTCAACGTCTATTCCAAGTTGGTTCAATGTAATTTCATTGAAATGGTGTAGAAAAAATGTTGATTCAACCAGTGTGCGCCCAGTGGGAATGAAATTCATCTTTTGAGATCCAAGATATCTTTAATGCAAATAAACCATGCATTTTAACAACAACTCTACACCGATGCATCATTCCCACACTGTTTTTGTTGTAGTGGTAGTAGTTCAGAAGAGAAAATTGTAGCATTAGATGCCCACTGGGTGGCAGTGTTGGTTAAAAAATTACATTTACCTCCATTGCGCTGAATTCTTTCCATGCAGCTCTGGGTTTATATAGTGAGTTCATTCAGTTCATAGGCCCTGTTCAAATACTAAAAAAAATGCATCCATCCTTCCTTCCTTCCTACCTTTCTTGAAAGTAATCACAGATCTGAATTGGTGAAAACAAGAAGGAGCTAACTTTGCTGTGGGCCCGGTTTCCCTAAACCATCTTAAGGTTAAGTTCATCGTTAGTACCTTCGTAGGAGCATCGTTAAATCTTTGAGCTGTTCACCAAAACGCTTGTTATTAACGTTGCACTTGAAAACGCTTGTAATCGTAACGCCTGCCTCAGACCACTCATAAAACACTTAAATGTATTGTTAGTGTGGAGCCCAAACTGTTCGGACGCTACAGACAGAAAGAAGTTGGCTGATAGGCTCCTCCGACTTCAGACGAGTCCCAATACGCTTGTGGGGGTCGTAGAGCAAAACGAAGGACACCCTCGTGTTCGTGAGAGTCATCTTTCCATATAGGGCTCATAACAGTCTGTAGGCCAAACCGTTCAGACACTACAGACGGGATTTTCGGGATGTCCCATGGCCTGACACACAGCTCTAGCTCTGCCACCTTTCACCGCAGATGTGGCCATCGGCGGATGTGGTGGATTGAGAAGCATCCAATGCAACAAAAAAAAACATCCCTAGTTTAAACTGACAGATTTTGATGGGGATTTTGTTATTATGCTAACGGTGCGTAACGATGTGACAAATCTGTGTATTTTTTCCTATATATTTTTTTCCTATTTATTGGGTAAGCATTGGAATAAGCCGCCTCAATATTGCAGCCGCAGTTGGTAATATCTCTAGGAGCTGAGCCGTCGTCAGCATTGTGAAATAATTATAATGTCAAGGTAAGATTTTAATGGAGAAAGCTGATCCGAGAGCAGGGCTCCCTTTCTTTCGATCCAATCAGTAACGATGCATGCGCCAACGACGCACTTAGAACGTTCTCTCTGCGTGTTGTTTTGGGCAAAGCATGTTACGTCTTCGGCCGTTTTTGTAAGAAAGATGCATCGTTAAAACACTTCTAAGCCTAAATTACATTGCTATCGTGGAAACCGGGTCCAGACCTATCCAATAACAAACCCCGTCCAGCCCTAACCCATTTCTAATAAATCTGTATTTTACCTCAAGGAAGGAAGGACGCATTTCTGAAGTAAGAGTACAAGGCCCACACGTTCACTTGCCAATTTACATGACTTTCCCAAGCATCATGCACAAAGACAGTTCTTTTGATGAGCTAAAAATTCAATTATTTATTGTAACCAATCTGATTCATGTGATCTAACATGACTTAGTGGTGTGCATTGTCCTCAGATACTAGGTGTTAGAAGATAAAGGGGTGATAAAATGCTTTGGAATTCTCTGCTCCGTGCCAGTAGCTGCTGTAGATGAATTTATAACGAGGCTCCTCCATCTTTTTAAAGTCAATTATTTAAGATTGGATCAATCGCCATCAAAGCAAACCACTTGCGTTTTGATGTGCTTCTATAATCATCTGTGAGAACTTTGTTGCTCCAAGGGGCAGTGTCAGACAGTCTGTGTGATGCTGCACTGAAGGTCAGTTCATCAACTGCTATATAAAGAGCATAAAGTGTAAAAGGTTTTCAATACCTTATGGGAACATAGCTTTAAAGGAGTTAAGCATGAAAAGGACATTTTCCCCTGGTAGGCTCAATCCAGGTCTGTGCAAGCACCCCCATAGACTAGATCTGGTCTGCTTTCTGTGCGTTGTATTAACAGTAGTGAATGCATTGTTGAGACGCATGTCTATTGTCAGATGTCAGTTCCAATCATGTGGAGAATGATTAATGCACCTCTGTCCCAGAAGACATCTACCACATCTTACATTGTGAAGGAGTTTCCAATGGTGAGTGGTTGATCAACCCTAGCCACAGATCTAGGATCAGTTTATCCTTCCAAATCCTTTTCTTGACCATTTATGACAGGAAAACACAAAACAGACCCCAGATCAGCTTCTAGTGACAACCTACTCCTACTCATCTGGATCAGACTCCGGCAGATCCATATTTCTCCTCTGACTCAGCAGCCATTGCTTTGTGATCTCCATCCAAAGTGTCCAGTCATTTAGTCCGGTAAGTAATCTGGTTATAACCACAGATCTAGGATTAGTTTACCCACCCCAAACCCAATCCATAACTAGTAGGAGTGGAAAACTTAAAGACTGAGATCAGTGACTAGGTAGGCGCAACATAACCAGCACCAGCTCCACATAATTTCCACTGTGTGACTCAGCAGCCATAGCCATGTGATCTCCCTGGTGGTTGATCTGGTATTAATAGCCACGTTTAGGCTGTAGCACAGAACAGGAAGAGTCTGTTGTTAGCTAGCTGCAACCAGAGCTGACCAGAACAGACCTACAGCAAACTGCTCCTTCTGTACGCTTATAGCTTAGACACAAAACACCTCTGAACAAAATGTCGGCAGTCAATCTGTTTTGTGTTCACACAGCAAAGACCTTGAAGTCGTCAACCACTCAGCCTTGTTAAAATACTCCAAACCTGGAGGTGGCAGTAGCGTTGTTTGGCAATGCTTGTCGGTGTGTGTTGCTTAGTTTATGGTCTAGATTCCCAATGTTGGTTAGCTAGCTAGATTGTTGTAGAAAGCCCTTGTTGATACTAGCCAGATGGACACAGCTAGATGACTACCTAGAAAGATGAAGAAACAACATAATTAATTCTCCATAATCCCATTTGAGTTGGCAAGAAACTACAGCCAGTGCCAGTCCATAGCCAAATGTTTACCTAGCTAACGTTAACATATTCGCTAGCTGGCTAAGGACATTGTACTAACACGGGCAGCTGTTTCATGGAAACTAATCCATTGTGATTAAATTATAACGTCCATGTCAGTGGTTAGCTAGCTTGGAGGAAGTATTTAGTGTTGTTGTGCATTGCATCTGTGCACTTAGCTAGCTACCATCCCATAGCCTACATTGCATATCGAGTGTGAGTGGCTCATGACATTTAACTGTGGATGTGTGGAGAAAATGCCCTAATCCCTTTTTGTTGTCACTCCTTTTGGCTTCCCCATTTAGGAGTTTGTGATCTCTGATTGGCTCAAAGTTGTTGACCACTGATTTGCGATTTTACAAGTAGAATATCGTCGTTACCGGGTCGGCGTGCAGCAGGTAGCGCTTTTGTTCTAGCAAGAGAAGGAACGGCCTCCCACTGTGTACGTATTGGCAGTGAGATTCTCCGGGTGTTTCATGCTTTACAAGATAGTGTTGATGTGCCACGTGGATTTATGATACTAGAACATTATGTGGAGGTCCTTAAAATTGTGTTAATTGCTCTTAGCAGGGGTCTCTTAACCCACCAAAGGGCTAGTCTTCCTAGTCTTGTTCAGTGGGGTCTGTCTTCATTAGACCTTGTATAGTTTTTCTTGTTTAGTTGCCACATGATACTAGTATATTCACTAGATACCACTGTCCAAGGCTGTTTACACAGGCAAACCAATTCTAAGCTTTTTTTCCCACTAATTTGTATTTTGTTTTAGAGCTGGTCTGATTGGTCAAAAGACCAATTAGTGAAACAAATATCAGAATTGAGCTGCCTAAGAAAGGTTTTAATTCTATGTGACTTGACCCAGTGGGATGCCATCATCCATTCCAGGGTTCGGGGTGACAGACTGACTCTAGGCTTCCATGTCTACTTTGTCTGTGGAAATCCCTGGCAAAGGTCTCCATGCACATTGCTGACCCGATGACCAAACAGACGTTAGATGTTTCCTAACGTCCATGTGGGACAGTGAAATGGTGCAATGCGACAGGACAGACACACTGGCCATGAGGGCTTCCAAGTGGGCCAACCCTGTTCATTTACAAACCCCTTCGATTTTTCAGGTTTAAAAGCTAATCACTGTGGTCATTGTGTAAGTAATGTTTTTGTTTATTGGTGTTTTAGAAAACAAACATGTATTGATGAATTAAAAGGTCACCACCACCATCTGGTGAACATGGACATGTTTTGCTGAGTCACTTCCATTGAAATTCTTCTGTGTTTCTGAGTGTTGCCACACTGTGAAACAACAGTAAAGTTAAAGTGGAGTAACTCATAGAGTTAGATATAGCCTTGATTTTAACAACGCTCCTACAATCAACTTTAGAAGTTTCCTTTTTTTTAGGTGCCTTACACTGCAATGTGTCGGCCTTACCCTGCTAATACTATACTCGAAATGCATGCAAAACCAATCCCCTCTCTTTGTTCACCTGTCCCCCGGCCTGCAGTACCACCCCTGGCCCAGAAGGGGGCAGTGTAGCTGTGTCAGTCTATCAGTGGTGGTGGTGCTCTCTGGCCTGTTGGGATGCAGTGCTGGTAGGCTGTAGCCTGGCTGGCTGGCTGCTATACTGTTTTGTCTGTGCTGTGCACTGTCCTGTGACGCCTCTGTCTTTGTCTGCAGCCGTGTGGTGTCTGGGTCAAGGTGCTGCTAAAACAAAGCCCTTGAAGAGTCAACCTCGAGAGGGGGGAGAGAGAGAGATGCTATAGGAAGCACCTAGGATAAGCAAGTTGCTTGCACATGCACTCAGTTGAGCTGTTGGATTAATTTCATATTAATTTAATGCTGTTACATATTGGTACTTTTAGTCCAAAGCAACAGGACTGTGCATCTATGAGGATTGTATCATGATGAATGTCTGATGTTTGTCAGTTTTAGCAGCATTCTTACCACATATGAGACTGACTAGTATGAAGCTGATAATCCAGGGTAGATATTTAACAAATGTAGTGCAACCTATTGTTCCCATCCTATTGGACTTTTCCTAATGTGGCTATGGTATCGCTACAATATCTCCACTCCAGAGGAGGCTGGTGGGAGGAGCTATAGGAGAATGGGCTCATTGTAATTGGCTGGAATGGAATAAATGGAATGGTATCAAACACCTTAAACATATGGAAACCACATGTTTGACTCCATTCCAGCCATGACAATGAGCCTGTCCTCATATAGCTCCCCCCACCAGCCTCCTCTGCTCCACTCCTACCCTGTTATCTGCTGTGTCAGCCATACAGCTCCCTATTCCAAGTCTCATGGTCTTTAAACCTTTGATCACAATGCAGAACCCTGCATCCTCATTCTGTGCATTACTCTGAGTGGTGATAAGCATGCCGGTCGGCCCGCCTGACTCCAACACCCTCTCAACATCACAACACCAGGAATGTGCCTTTTTACATGAATTATGGTAGTCTTTATCACAGGCACTGATAGACCCTTACCAAGGATTCTCAGGCCATTTTTTAAAGAAACTTCCTCCGGTTCTTTTAACCCCCTGTCAGTTTCCTCCCTCATTTCTACTCGTCTTCTCTTGTTCAGGAGTTTGTTTGATCATCCACTGGCTTTGAGTTGGCCGGGGTCGTGTTCATCACTTTCTGTTGCATGAAAATGTGCATTTGTTATTGGGCAAGTCCAGGCTGTCCCTCCGTGTTTCAGTTGGTTTACTTCCGTTTGGTGCCTCATGAACACGGCCCAGTTCTTGTGGTCAGTGGAAACAATGTGTGAGTAGCTAACTCCTGTACAGCTGCTTACGAATCCATTAGGCCGGCCGACCTCCATAGAGATTTAAACAGCACACAACACTGGTATGTTACATGTCATAGCCCAGTGAGATGTCTGTGGCCACGAGTCTTTGTTAATCATCAGGTCAGCACTGGGCCACTGGCAGGCGGAGGCTCGGCTGTTTTCTGTTTCCTCAATCACAAATCAAATCAAATGTTATTGGTCACATACACATGGTTAGCAGATGTTAATGCGATTTTTGCAAAATGCTTGTGCTTCTAGTTCCAACCATGCAGTAATTTCTAACAAGTAATCTAACAATTTCACAACTACCTTATACACAGAAGTGTAAAGGAATGAATAAGAATATGTACATATTAATATATGGATGAGCGATGGCCGAACGGCATAGGCAAGATGCAGTAGATGGTATAGAGTAGAGGTCGACCGATTATGATTTTTCAACACCGATACCGATTATTGGAGGACCAAAAAAAAAGCCGATACCGATTAATCGGCCATTTTTGGAAAAAAAAGAAGAAAAAAAATATTTATTTATTTGTGATAATTACAGCAATACTGAATGAACACTTAGTTTAACTTAGTATAATACATCAATCAAATCAATTTAGCTTTAAATAAATAATGAAACATGTCCAATTTGGTTTAAATAATGCAAAAACAAAGTGTTGGAGAAGAAAGTAAAAGTGCAATATGTGCCATGTAAAAAAGCTAACGTTTAAGTTCCTTGTTCAGAACATGAGAACATATGAAAGCTGGTGGTTCCTTTTAACATGAGTCTTCAATATTCCCAGGTAAGATGTTTTAGGTTGTAGTTATTACAGGACTATTTCTCTCTATACCATTTGTATTTCATATACCTTTGACTATTGGATGTTCTTATTGGCACTTTAGTATTGTCAGTGTAACAGTATAGCTTCCGTCCCTCTCCTCGCCCCTACCTGGGCTCGAACCAGGAACACAGCGACAACAGCCACCCTCGTTACCCATCGCTACACAAAAGCCTCGGCCCTTGCAGAGCAAGGGGAACAACTACTTCAAGGTCTCAGAGCGAGTGACGTCACCGATTGAAACGTTATTAGCGTGCACCCCGCTAACTAGCTAGCCATTTCACATCGGTTACACCAGCCTAATCTCGGGAGTTGATAGGCTTGAAGTCATAAACCGCTCAATGCTTGAAGCACAGCGAAGAGCTGCTGGCAAACGCACAAAAGTGCTGTTTGAATTAATGCTTTCGAGCCTGCTGCTGCCTACCACCGCTCAATCAGACTACTCTATCAAATCATAGACTTAACTATAACATAATAACACACAGAAATACGAGCCTTGGGTCATTAATATGGTCAAATCTGGAAACTATCATTTCGAAAACAAAACGTTTATTCTTTCAGTGAAATACGGAACCGTTCCATATTTTATCTAACGGGTGGCATCCATAAGTCTAAGTATTGCTGTTACATTGCACAACCTTCAATGTTATGTCATAATTACGTAAAATTTTGCCAAATGAGTTTGCAACGAACCAGGCGGTTGTATATACTGCGTGCAATGAACACAAGAGAAGTGACACAATTTCCCTAGTTTAATATTGCCTGCTAACCTGGATTTCTTTTAACTAAATATGCAGGTTTAAGAAAATATACTTCTGTGTTTTGATTTTAAGAAAGGCATGGATGCTTATGGTTAGGTACATTCGTGCAACGATTGTGCTTTTTTTGCAAATTCGCTTTTGTTAAATCATCCCCCGTTTGGCGAAGTTGGCTGTTTTTGTTAGGAACAAATAGTCTTCACACAGTTCGCAACGAGCCAGGCGGCCCAAACTGCTGCATATACCCTGACTCTGTTGCACAGAACGCAAGAGAAGTGACACACAATTTCCTGAGTTAAAATAAATTAATGTTGCAGGCAATATCAACTAAATATGCAGGTTTAAAAATATGTACTTGTGTATTGATTTTAAGAAAGCCGTTGATGTTTATGGTTAGGTACACATTGGTGCAGCGACAGTGCTTTTTTCGCGAATGCGTTTGTTAAATCACCCGTTTGGCGAAGTAGGCTATGATTCAATGATAAATTAACAGGCACCGCATCTATTATACGCAGGACAAGCTAGATAAACTAGTAATATCATCAACCATGTGTAGTTAACTCGTGATTATGTGAAGATTGATTGTTTTTTATAAGATACGTTTAATGCTAGCTAGCACCTTACCTTGCCTCCTTGCTGCCCTCACATAACAGGTAGTCAGCCTGCCACGCAGTCTCCTCGTGAAGTGCAATGATCAGTGTCCAAAAATGCTGATTACCGATTGTTATGAAAACTTGAAAATCGGCCCTAATTAATCGTCCATTCCAATTAATCGGTCGACCTCTAGTATAGAGTACAGTATATACATATGAGATGAGTTGTGTAGGGTATGTAAACATTATATAAAGTGACATTATTTAAAGTGACTAGTGATACATTTATTACATCCAATTTTTTATTATTAAAGTGGCTAGAGATGAGTCAGTATGTTGGCATCAGCCACTCAATGTTAGTGATGGCTGTTTAACAGTCTGATGGCCTTGAGATAGAAGCTGTTTTTCAGTCTCTCGGTCCCAGCTTTGATGCACCTGTACTGACCTTGCCTTATGGATGATAGTGGGGTGAACAGGCAGTGGCTTGGGTGGTTGTTGTCCTTGATGATCTTTTTGGCCTTCCTGTGACATCGGGTGGTGTAGGTGTCTTGGAGGGCAGGTAGTTTGCCCCCGGTGATGCGTTGTGCAAACCTCACTACTCTCTGGAGGTCGACTGTTTTATGATTTTTCAACGCCGATACCGATTATTTGAGGACCAAAAAAGCCGATACCGATTAATCGGCAGATTTCTTTATTTTATTTTTTATTTTTGTAACAATGACAATTACAACACTACTGAATTAACGCTTATTTTAACTTAATATAAAACATCAATAAAATCTATTTAGCCTCAAATAAATAATGAAACGTTCAATTTGGTTTAAATAATGCAAAAACAAAGTGTTGGAGAAGAAAGTAATATGTGCCATGTAAAAAAGCTAAAGTTTAAGTTCCTTGCTCAGAACATGAGAACATATGAAAGTTGGTGGTTCCTTTTAACATGAGGCTTCAATATTCCAAGGTAAGAGGTTTTAGGTTGTAGTTAATATAGTATTTATAGGACTATTTCTCTCTCTACCATGTGTATTTCATATACCTTTGACTATTGGATGTTCTTATAGGCACTATAGTATTGCCAGTGTAACAGTATAGCTTCCATCCCCCTCCTCGCCCCTACATGGGCTCGAACCAGGAACACATCGACAACAGCCACACTCGAAGCATCGTTACCCATTGCTCCACAAAAGCCGCGGCCCTTGCAGTGCAAGGGGAATAACTACTCCAAATCTAAAAGCGAGTGACGTTTGAAACAGTATTAGCGCACACCCAGCTAACTATCTAGCCATTTCACATTGGTTACACCAGCCATTAGGCTGATAGGCTTGAAGTCATAAACAGCGCTGTGCTTGCAAAGAACTGCTGGCAAAACGCACTAAAGTGCTGTTTGAATGAATGATTACGGGCCTGCTGCTGCTCAGTCAGACTGCTCTATCAAATCAGACTTAATTATAACATAATAACACACAGAAATACGAGCCTTTGGTCATTAATATGATCGAATCAGGAAACTATCATTTCGAAAACAAAACTTTTATTATTTCAGTGAAATACGGAACCGTTCTGTATTTTTTTACATTTTACGGGTGGCATCCCTAAGTCTAAATATTCTTGTTACATTGCACAACCTTCAATGTATGTCATAATTACGTAAAATTCTGGCAAATTAGTTCGCAATGAGCCAGGCAGCCCAAACTGTTGCATATACCCTGACTCTGCGTGCAATGAACGCACCAGAAATGACAATTTCACCTGGTTAATATTGCCTGCTAAACTGGATTAGTAGTTATAACTAGTGATTATGATTGATTTGTTTTTTACAAGATAAGTTTAATGCTAGCTTGCAATTTACCTTGGCTTCTACTATATTCGCGTAACAGGCAGGCTACTCGTGGAGTGCAATGGTTAGAGCGTTGGACGAGTTAACTGTGCGGTTGCAAGATTGGAACCCCTGAGCTGACAAGGTGAAAATCTGTCATTCTGCCCCTGAACAAGGCAGTTTACCCACAGTTCCTAGGCAGTCATTGAAAATAAGAATGTGTTCTTAACTGACTTGCCTAGTTAAATGAAAGGTATAGAAAACAAAACAAATGTTTTTTTATTTTTTTTATAATCGGAAATTGGCGCCCAAAAATACAGATTTCCGATTGTTATGAAAACTTGAAATCGGCCCTAATTAATCGGCCATTCCGATTAATCGGTCGACCTCTACTCTGGAGAGCCTTACGGTTATGGGCGGAGCAGTTGCCGTACCAGGCAGTGATACAGCTCGACAGGATGCTCTCGATTGTGATCTGTAAAAGTTTGTGAGGGTTTTTGGTGACAAGCCAAATTTCTTCAGCCTCCTGAGGTTTAAGAGGCGCTGTTGCGCCTTCTTCACCACTCTGTCTGTGTGGGTGGACAATTTCAGTTTGTCCGTGATGTGTACGCCGAGGAACTTAAAACTTTCCACCTTCTCCACTACTGTCCCGTCAATGTGGATAGGGAGGTGCTCCCTCTGCTGTTTCCGTAAGTTCACAATACTCTCCTTTGTTTTGTTGACATTGAGTGTGAGGTTGATTTCCTGACACCACACTCCGAGGGCCCTCACCACCTCCCTGTAGGCCGTCTTGTCGTTGTTGGTAATCAAGCCTACCACTGTAGTGTCGTCTGCAAACTTGATGATTGAGTTGGAGGTGTGCATGGCCACGCAGTCATGGGTGAACATGGAGTACAGGAGAGGGCTCAGAACGCACCCTTGTGGGGCCCCAGTGTTGAGGATCAGCAGGGTGGAGATTTCCTACCT
Organism: Oncorhynchus clarkii lewisi; assembly: GCF_045791955.1. Classification (NCBI taxonomy): domain Eukaryota; kingdom Metazoa; phylum Chordata; class Actinopteri; order Salmoniformes; family Salmonidae; genus Oncorhynchus; species Oncorhynchus clarkii. Next base: position 21,138,601 of record NC_092159.1, on the reverse strand, counting down.
TCACCACCTGGGGGCGGCCCGTCAAAGTCCAGGACCCAGTTGCACAGGGCGGGGTCGAGACCCAGGGTCTCAAGCTTAATGACGAGTTTGGAAGGTACTATGGTGTTAAATGCTGTAGTCGATGAACAGCATTCTTACATAGGTATTCCTCTTGTCCAGATGGGTTAGGGCAGTGTGATTGCGATTGTGTCGTCTGTGAACCTATTGTGACGGTAAGCCAATTGGAGTGGCTGTCAGGTAGGGTGGAGGTGATATGGTCTTTGACTAGTCTCTCAAAGCACTTCATGACGATGGAAGTGAGTGCAACGGGGCGATAGTCGTTTAGCTCCGTTAGCTTAGCTTTCTTGGGAACAGGAACAATGGTGGCCCTCTTGAAGCATGTGGGGACAGCAGACTAGGATAGGGATTGATTGAATATGTCCGTAAACTCACCATCCAGCTGGTCTGCGCATGCTCTGAGGACGCGGCTAGGGATGCCGTCTGGGCCGGCATCCTTGTGAGGGTTAACGCGTTTAAATGTTTTACTCACGTTGACTGCGGTGAAGGAGAGTCCGCAGGTTTTGGTAGCGGGCCGTGTCGGTGGCACTGTATTGTCCTCAAAGCGAGCGAAGAAGTTGTTTAGTTTGTCTGGGAGCAAGACATCGTGGTCCGTAACGGGGCTAGTTTTCTTTTTGTAGTCGATTGACTGTAGACCCTGCCACCTTCCTCTCGTGTCTGAGCCGTTGAATTGCTACTCTACTTTGTCTCTATACTGACACTTAGCTTGTTTGATTGCCTTGCGGAGGGAATAGCTACACTGTTTGTATTCGGTCATGTTTCTGGTCGCCTTGCCCTGATTAAAAGCAGTGGTTCACGCTTTCAGTTTTGTGCGAATGCTGCCATCAATCCACGATTTCTTGTTGGTGAAGGTTTTAATAGTTGCTTTTGGTACAACATCACCGATGCAGTTGCTAATAAATTCGCTCACCGAATCAGCGTATACATCAATGTTCTGGAACATATCCCAGTCCACGTGATCGAAGCAATCTTGAAGCGTGGAATCAGATTGGTCGGACCAGCGTTGAACAGACCTGAGCACGGGCGTTTCCTGTTTTTAGTTTCTGTCTATAGGCTGGGAGCAACAAAATGGAGTTGTGGTCAGATTTGCCGAAAGGAGGGCGAGGGGTGGCTTTGTATGTATCGTGGAAGTTAGAGTAACAATGATCCAGAGTTTTCCCAGCTCGGGTCGCACATTCGATATGCTGATAAAACTTAGGGAGCCTTGTTTTCAGAATCCCCAGCTACAATAAATGCAGCCTCAGGATATGTGGTTTCCAGTTTACATAGTCCAATTAAGTTCTTTCAGGGACGTCGAGGTGTCTACTTGGGAGGGATGTACACGACTGTGATTATAATCGAAGAGAATTCTCTTGGTAGATAATGCGGTCGGCATTTGATTGTAAGGAATTCTAGGTCAGGTGAACAAAAGGACTTGTATTCCTGTAATGTTGTTATGATCACACCACGACTCGTTAATCATAAGGCATACACCCCCGCCCTTCTTCTTACCAGAGAGATGTTTGTTTCTGTCGGTGCGATGCGTGAAGAAACCAGGTGGCTGTACCGACTCTGATAATGTATCCCGAGTGAGCCATGTTTCTGTGAAACAGAGAATGTTACAATCTCTGATGTCTCTCTGGAAGGCAACCCTTGCTCGGATTTCGTCGACCTTGTTGTCAAGAGACTGGACATTGGCGAGTAGTATACTCGGGAGCGGTGGGCGAAGTGCCCGACTACGGAGCCTGACCAGAAAACCGCTCCATCTGCCCCTTCTGCTGCACCTTTGTTTTGGGTCGCCTGCTGGGATCCGATCCATTGTCCTGGGTGGTGGACCAAACAGAGGATCCACTTCGGGAAAGTCGTATTCCTGGTCATAATGTAGTTAAGTTGACGTTGCTCTGATATCCAATAGTTCCTCGCGGCTGTATGTAATGAGACTTAAGATTTCCTGGGGTAACAGTGTAAGAAATAATACATTTAAAAAATACTGCATAATTGCCTAAGAACGCGAAGCGGCCATCTCTGTCGGCGCCGGAAGTTTACTGATGGACTGTTGTCAATCGGGGCCCATAGTTTTTCCTGCTTAGGTCGTGTGGTCTGGAAAAAATCCTAGCTTTCACTTTGATATATTCCACTGTAATCAGGGCTAGGAATTTTACCTAGCCTGGTTATGTGACCTGTGCCCGTATTGATTGCTGATCTAGGATCATTTTTGCCCCCTCATTAATAATGAGACCTGAAACGATGAAGGAAATGTAGACATACAGGGAGGTCACGACAAAATCACACCACACAACACTCAGATTTATGACCATTGTGATTGCAATTCTGCGTTTTCTAAATATTGATAACTATTTTTCAATGTTACTTTTGATCAGCACTCCTACTCTGACACACTGTGACCAGGAAAAATGACTTGCCCTACGTATAGTACAATAACGGGTCAACTATGTTAGTAAAGTCACCTAGTCTATTGAACACCAGTGCTCTAGCAAACATAAACATGGACGTTTCATGTGTCACTGTATCTTCTATCCTGGCCTTTGGCAGGTGGCAGATTTTGGAAGCAAAGGTGGTAGTTGGCACAAGGCAGGCAGAATGGTACCTCTGTGCCAGTAGCGTTGTGATTGTGATTTGTTGTGATTTGGCACACACTGACTGCACGAGCCTGGCATGCACACAGGTCATTAATGCACGTTAGTTTGCAATTTAGTTATGTAAAAACTGGCGCATTAGCATTTTCCAGCCCTAACGCCAGGTTCGGCTATTTACCTGTCTTATATCAGCTCGCTTGCGCTCAGATGGACAGGGTGGAAATATTGGAGGTGTCCTTAAAAACATGATCCAAAGTGCTCATTTCAGGCTGCGCTGATAGGAATATTTAAGACCAACCAAAAGCTAGTTTTAGTGGTAACCCAGCTGGTTATTGAGTCCCAGAGTTGATGTGTCATAATACCCATAAAACCTAGCGGTCAAACAGGGAAATGGTTCCAATCGTTTTTCCACCATTCATTTTTCCCATAAGGGATTTTAGAAACACTTAAAATAAGGCCCGTGTTTCGTGTAGGCTTATCCTGGTGTGACGTTTTGTAAATCTCTCTCGGACAAGGTGACTTTTATCAATTTATATTCAGCTAATGTAAATACAACCAACCCTATTAGAATGATGACGCTTGCAATGCAACCTCTGGAGATGTGTGAAAGCGATTTGATCTGTAAGATGGTTCTGATTTTATTGTTCATAAAACATAAGTCTATTTGGGAGCAGTATAAAAGGTGAGTGGACATTCTCCCTTTCTCTTTATATTGGATCTTTGTCCAGCTACTAGTTAGGATGTGCGTAAAACCCTCCATAGCCTGTGTTGTTTTAATATTATATGCCCGCAGGGAGAAATTAGGGTGAGACGGCTTATATTTAAAACAAGTTTTTGCTTCATTTTGTTTAGAATTATTCATTCTCTTTTTAAGCTTTATCAATAATTGAATCTTGATTATTGACAATGTTTAGTATGTCCATGCTCAGCCATAATGTAATTTACAGTAGGCCTAGCCCCTATATCAGTGTGAATGCTGTTTAAGCCACGCAATTACTTGGAGCAATGTGGACTGCAAATGGGTTCAAGTGAACGTATTTAGCAAAGATAGGTCTACATTTTGTTATTTGGTTTCTGTAAACCATTTAACAACTATAACAGACTAACATTGGAATTGGTGTTGTTGTCCAGTCTATACATCAGACCAGAAATACACAACTTGAAGCAATCACATATTTCGCCATGGAACACATTCTGATTGGCCAGTGAGGGGCCAAGCCTGGACACACCCACAACTTGTTGATTCATCAAGACCCACCCCTTTCGCGCCAACGCCAGTAAGTGTGCCGATAATTGTAATAGTGAAAATAGCTTGAACCTATGGCGCTACCGCCTGTGCTTCAATTTACCATTGCGATAGGTTTGTTAAAATAGAGCCCTGTGTGTGTGGCAGGTAGCCTAGCGGCTAAGAGCGTAACCGAAAGGTCGCTGGTTCGAATCCCTGAGCCGACTAGGTGAAAAATCTGTCGGCGTGCTTTTGAGCAAGGCACTTAACCCTAATTGTTCCTGTAAGTCACTCTGGATACAAGCGTCCGCTAAGTGACTAAAATGTAAAGTGTATGTATATCCGGGACAGACAAGGTCGCTCGCTGGTGGTTGATTGAGTGCTCTTAGGAGTGGGTGACCTCGTTCGCTCGATCTGCAACAAAGGAAAGGCAGGAGACGCAGGGAAGAGCTCAAATCACTGGTGTCTGTCCCAGTTTCTCTCTCCCTCTGGTACACTTACACACACACTAGCTCTCTCTCACACACGCACACACACTTTGTTGGCCTACACACACTACCCCAACCCACCCAGACTCTTCAAGAGATTGGCAGATTTCTCTTCAGTATTGTACCACCTCTGAAAAGATTGGACCATCGCCCCACTGCCCAGCATGAAAGCGACACCCTGTGTTTATTTATGACTTCCATTTCATCTTGAAGCAGCCATTCAGCCCTCTAGAGTACCTTTGTACATCACTCGCTGCCACACAATGACTGCATTGAGACATAAAACGGAGTCGTGACAGACCTAAATTGGTTGGAGTCCTTGTGTGTAGCAGCGTGTAAATCTGAGTCGGGATCGCAGGGCTTCTTCTTCCACTGAAATGTACTGTATTTGCCTTTTGCCAGGCAGGCACTTTGGTGTGTGTGAGAGAGAGAAAAGGACAAGCGTCCTCAATGAAGGCCAGATGGGAGGCTGGTTGGAGGGAAGGATGTTCACTGACTGGGAAGGGAGGAAGTTATATGTAGCTCTTTCTCTGTGTATGTCTTCCTGTCTCTTCTCTCCCTGTCTGCCTGACCAACTGACCCCCACCCCTCTCTCTCTCTACTGTATCATCAGGTCCTGGCACCACCAGTGAAACTCCCACACTCCTCTCCTTCTGGCCTCCGTTACTGGGTGTTTTATCTACACACACAGTGTGTATGTGCTGGTGGCAGTGTACATGAGTTAGTGTTCAGTCTGACACTACTTCACACCATCTGCCTGTAAGGATATCTGAGGAACATTCTAGCCCTTTCTCTCCGTTCTTACATAACTGCCTCCATCTTAATTCTGAGCTATCGAGTCACTAGCGCGATTAAGCTTGGGATACTTGGGTATTCGGAAACACACCGGATGCTTTTCTCTCCCGATGCCCTTTGAGACCCCACGTATCAATTACACACCTGGGTTCAAATACTATTCGAAATAATTTCAAATAGTTTATTTGTGCTCGTTTGAGCTTGCCTGTCTTAGTGGGCCAATTCGATTCTTCCCAGAACAATCCAGGCTAGAACAAATGCTTAAAGTATGTTAAAGATTTTGAATAGTATTTGAACCCAGGTCTCATGTGTTGCTGTGAGGAATGTGGTCAGTGTGACTGTTTAACGTAGGTTCACCTGAGAGGTTTGGCCTTCACACCTCCTCATCATCCGAGAGGTCAGCGGGGCCACTGGTAACTGATCTCCGTGGGCATGGGCTATGGCTATCTCACCAACTCGTGCTCTGGCTCTCCTTTTCTGACACTAACACACTCTCGCTCTCTCCTGAATGCCTCTCTCGATATAGATACAGTGCCTTTCTGAAAGTATTCAGACCCCTTGACTTTTTCCAAATGATCTTACATTACAGCCTTATTCTAAAATGTATTAAATGAAACAATTTCCTCAGCAATCTACACACAATACACCATAATGACAAAGTGAAAACAGGTTTTTAGAAATGTTTGCAAATGTATTAAAAACAATCAAAATACATTTGTCTTTCGTCAGCACCTACACACACAAACACACTTTTCTGGGTGTGCGGCAGCTCATGTTTTTTATTCTGCAAATGTATTAAAAACAGAAACCTTATTAACAGAAGTATTCAGACCCTTTTGCTATGAGATTTATATGGATCTCAGGTGCATCCTATTTCCATTGATCATCCTTGAGATGTTTCTAAATTCAATTGATTGGACATGATTTGGAAAGGCACACACCTGTCTATATAAGGTCCCATAGTCCCATAGTTGACAGTCAGAGCAAAAACCAAGCCATGAGGTCAAAGGAATTGTCCGTAAAGCTCAGAGACAGAATTGTCGTGGCACAGATCTGGGGAAGGGTACCAAAAAGATCCCCAAGAACACAGTGGCCTCCATCGTTCTTAAATGGAAGACTCAAGGCTGATATCACTGCCAAAGGTGCTTCAACTAAGTACAGAGTAAAGGGTCTGAATACTTATGTAAATGTGATATTTCATTTTTATTGCAAAACTTTCTCACCCCTGTTTTTGCTTTAACATAATGGGGTATTGTGTGTAGATTGAGGGAGGGGGGGGGGGACAATTTAATACATTTTAAAATAAGGCTTTAACCTTAAAAAATGTGGGAAAAGTTAAGGGGTCTGAATACTTTCCGAAGGCACTGTATATGGATGGACAGACCAGGCCGGAGGGGGACCTCTTTGCTTTACTGTTTCCAGGAAGCAGGAAACACAGTCTTGAGTTTCCCCCCTACCTCCCACCTCCTTCCCTCCGGCTTCCAGCCAGGTGGAGAAAATAGACAAGTGTCCCCGTCCAAAAATGCCCCCCCCCCGCACATAAAAATAAATAATAGTCAAAATAATAATGTTCCACAAACAGGGTCTCTTACTTCAAAGAGAGGTTCCTACTACAGTATGTCTCACGATTCACTTATCCTGGCTCGTCATCTTTTTTTCCCCTGCTTTGACGGAATACCCGAACCAATCCGATGCAGCGAGAAGATAAGTCTGTCATTGTGACTTAAGTTCTCTCTTACATCATGCCCTGCTATACATCATTAAGAGCTCGGCCCCTATAAATCTTCACTCGACGTTGAACTAGAAGAACGCGAATGCGAAGAAGGAGATCACATCATCCAGATTGGTTTCAATGGAGGGAATAATCATAATTACTGGCTTATGCTTTAACTGGGACACAACGATGCAATTTTCCCCAAACCATCACTTCCGTATCTGACATTTCACAAATGTATTTTGTTATTGATTGTTTTTATTGTCATGTGACCCGGCCCTTCGGTATGTATCCCCATCCCCCCCCCCGACAATGAACAGGTCCAACATGGATCTTTTTGAGGTAGCGTACTACCCTCCTGTTGGGAGTACTCACTAGTCACTCACTTACAAACGACTGTTTGTGGTGTTTCAGGAAGTCTTACATCTTCGGTAGGTCCGGAACAATAGGGTTTGGCTTGCTTAGCTTTGTTGTCGGTTGCAGCTCTTATTTAGTTAGCTTAACTGTGTGTGTGTGTTTGTGTGTTGTAGCGCTTGTTGAGTTTGCACGTGTGTGAGAGGGAAAGAAATGGAGAGAGAGAGGGGAACTCCAGTCCTCCCCTCCTCTCCTCCCCTTCTCTCTGATGACTCAGAGAAATGTGCTTGCCTCCACGGCAGGCCGTCCTGCCAAAGCACTGGGCAGGATGAAAACACATTGAATTTGATGGGAGAATTCCTTGGTAGAATCTTCTAGGATTATAGGGACTAAAGCTTTCTCAGATAACCAGATCTGATAAGTAATAGCATAAATGTGTAACTGGGTGTACTGAAGCCTCAAAGCTTCCTAATGGGTTTACTTTGCAGCTTTGGTACAGCAAGTGAGTCTGTTCATGTTTTGTGTACTTTGGATGTGAGCCAGTTGGGTGACTTTAAATCCAATGCAGTTGCACTTCCATTAAGGATACAGAAGTGGATTGGTTGTCTTGTATGGATTTTTTTTGTCTACATGGTCAAACCGGGCTACACTGGACTACAATGCCAATGTGGCCTAGTTCACGACGTGTTCGGTCGAGCACGTCGTAGCAAAACGATTTGTAAATAAAAACAATAAAATAGTCAGATCAGCTCCGTTTCAAAACGTTTTCATCCTACAGAACACGACCAAGGATCTACGCTAGTATGTCAAAGTGCTAGCCCTGGCATCTCTGGCTTGATAGCCTCTCCAGCTCCTGCTGGCCTCCATGGACAACACTGTCACCCCATTCATTTGTGTCTCGCTCTCTGTATCTCTCGCTCTCTCTGTATCTCTCGCTCTCGCTCTGTATCTCTCGCTCTCGCTCTGTATCTCTCGCTCTCGCTCTGTATCTCTCGCTCTCGCTCTGTATCTCTCGCTCTGTATCTCTCGCTCTGTATCTCTTGCTCTCTCGCTCTGTATCTCTCGCTCTCTCGCTCTGTATCTCTCGCTCTCTCTGTATCTCTCGCTCTCTCTGTATCTCTCTCTCGCTCTCTCTGTATCTCTCTCTCGCTCTCTCTGTATCTCTCGGTCTCTCGCTCTCTCTGTATCTCTCGGTTTCTCGCTCTGTATCTCTCGGTCTCTCGCTCTGTATCTCTCGGTCTCTCGCTCTGTATCTCTCGGTCTCTCGCTCTGTATCTCTCGGTCTCTCGCTCTGTATCTCTCGGTCTCTCGCTCTGTATCTCTCGGTCTCTCGCTCTGTATCTCTCGGTCTCTCGCTCTCTCTATCTCTCGCTCTCTCTGTATCTCTCGCTCTCTCTATCTCTCGCTCTCTCTGTATCTCTCGCTCTCTCTGTATCTCTCGCTCTGTATCTCTCGCTCTCTCTGTATCTCTCGGTCTCTCGCTCTCTCTGTATCTCTCTCGCTCTCTCTGTATCTCTCTCGCTCTCTCTGTATCTCTCTCGCTCTCTCTGTATCTCTCTCGCTCTCTCTGTATCTCTCTCGCTCTCTCTGTATCTCTCTCGCTCTCTCTATCTCTCGCTCTCTCTGTATCTCTCTGTATCTCTCGCTCTCTCTGTATCTCTCTCTCTGGATCACTTTCTCTCCTAAACCTCTATCTCTCTCCCACCCACCCCTTCCTCGCTCTCTACTCAGGATTCTCCTGAGTTGCTTTAAGAATCCAGCACCCTTCTTTCTTAGAATACACTCAAGCCTTTTTTGTTTTTCATTAGAAATTTAGACAGAACCATCAAATGTAGGTATAAATATTGTAACTCAACCGACTGCTTCCACACAGATAGTCTAAATGGGAAGATAACAAGTTTCTTGGCTGTGGGGTTTAATGTATTGGCTGTAGTAGTAGTTGGCTAAATCCCTTAAGATGGTTTTGTTGAGATCCGTCAAGCCCAGTATGCTGGCCAACGATGTTCTTGTGGAATTGCATTCTCTTTGTTTTCTGTTCCGAGGTATCATCCCTCATGTCACATCCCTCTCATGGTTATAAACAATAGTGTCAACACACACAGTGGCCATATCTACAGTACATTCAGAAAGTATGTTACAGCATTATTCAAAAAATTATTAAAAGTGTTTCCCACCCCCCTCAATCTACATACAATACCCCATAATGACAAAGCAAAAACAGGTTTTTTGAAATATTTTCAAATGTATAAAAAAATTGAAATATACTCTGTCTGGGCCACTCAAGGACATTGAGACTTGGCACTCCTGCGTTGTCTTGTGCTACGGGTCTTTGTTCTGTTGGAAGGTGAACCTTCGCCCCAAACTGAGGTCCTGAGCGCTCTGGAGTAGGTTTTCATCAAGGATCTCTTTGTACTTTGCTCTGTTCATCGTTGCCTCGATCCTGACTAGTCTCCCAGTCCCTGGCGCTGAAAAACAATGCTTCAATGCTTCAGACATTTTTTGGTACCCTTCCCCAGATCTGTGCCTCGACACAATCCTGTCGAGCTCTACGGACAATTCCTTCGACCTCGTGGCTTTGCTTTTGCTCTGACATGCACTGTCTGCTGTGGGACCTTATATAGACAGGTTTGTGCCTTTCAAAATCATGTCTAATCAATTAGTATTTACCACAGGTGGACTCCAATCAATGGAAACAGGATGCACCTGAGCTCAATTTCGAGTCTCATAGCAGAGGGTCTGAATACTTATATAAGTAAGGTATTTCTGTTTTCTATTTTTAAAACATTTGCAAATATTTCCAAAAACCTGTTTTTGCTTTGTCATTATGGGGTATTGTGTGTAGATTGAGGAACATTTTTAATTGAATCCATTTTAAAATAAGGCTTTAAAAATGTGGAAGAGGTCAAGGGGTCTGAATCAGGGATGCAAACCAGTCACCTTTTGTCGAAATTCGCCGTTTTGAATCCAAAATAGGTGACCTACGTGATTCATGTAGATCCGATGAGAAAAGTTTGGGGCCAATCGTTCACATAACAGAATGCAGCACGCGACTGAAGAGAGACGAGACAACCAATTTGCTAGTTAGTATCAGCGGAGAGTGGAATGGCAGTTTACCAGCTACATCAGCGCGTCCCCTGGACAATAATGAGGAGGTAGGTGAGAAGCCTGACCACAGAGACGGGGGTGAGAAGGTGATGAAGTGTACTTCATGAGCTTTAACCAAAAAACAACTGGCATTTGGAAAGTTTGAGTTGAGGGAGAAGGGATGGTGGAACAAGTATTGTTAGCATTAAGTATCTTGCTAGCGGGGTCGAATTCTCCGTGAGAAATGTTGAGCAACATTAGTCAACTTAACTGATTAAATAATTGAGTTTATGGTGTGAACATTAGCTGGCTAATAAAGTCAGACAGCTACATCAGATGAGCTAACGTTAGTAACCTAACCAATTCGCTATAGGGGTGGCAGGTGGTTAGAGCGTTGGGCCAGTAACCGAAATGTTGCTTGATCAAATCCCCGAGCTGACAAGGTAAAAAAAATGTCGTTCTGCCCCTGAACAAGGCAGTTAACCCAATGTTCCTAGGCCGTCATTTTAAATAAGAATTTTCTCTTAACTGACTTGCCTGGTTAAATAAATATTAAGTTATATATACATATATATATATAACTGGTATACGACTCCTTGCCGTTATATAACGAGTTTGTTGCTTACTAACCCTGGCAATCTGTGTGAAATGTTAACGAACTACTTACTATCTGTGAACTAATGTTTAACCTCTACAGTATGTGGTTACTTTTCAGAATAAGAGCATTAGGTGAAATGAGGTGTTGCTTGTTAAACAAGTGGATTTAGGGATCCAGTGTAGCTGGAGCTGGGCCTGGTTTTGGCTTAAGCTGGATGCCACTGTAGGAACACCACACACCTTCTCACTTTATCAAGACAGTGGATGAAAAGGGGTGTGTCAGGTGTTACTCAGCCTGAAAGAGATCGATTATGCCAACAAATGGCATCATGTTCTGCTGGCACATTGTAGAACAGATGTCCACAAGCAGAAAGTGTATGTTCTACTGTGCAGTGTAGACAAAATATAGTTTTTGTTGTGTTGAACTTGACGGTAACACGTGTGTGAGTAAGGGGGTATTAGTAAACATTTGACGTGAGCGTTATTCTTGCACACGTAGCCTTATGCACTTGATCAACGTCTACTATTGGCAAATATAATAGAGCAAAAATAGAATGCCTGTTTTGTTAGATTCTTATTCTACTTCAAAATGTTTTTTTTTTCAATATTTAGATTTTAGATGTGCAATATTTAGATGTGTGTGTGTGTGTGTGTGTGTGTGGTCACAGGTGTTGGTCACAGGCTGTCATGGCTAACTGCAATATTAGTGTATTGTTTATTTTCTCCAGACTTGAGTGTCATTTACAGTAAAGTCTAGGCAATAAATAACATTGGATTGCTTTCTTAAATTGTTTTAGCTGGTTCACATTAACCACTTTTTTAAATTTCACACACAGAGACTGATCATGTAGATCATATTCTTCGTTGTTTAATTAGTTAAAACCTGCATTTCTCCCGAGCAGGGATTTTTTGCTTATTTCAGTCACCATTTTGGGTCCTCACCAGTTTGCATCCCTGGTCTGAATACTTTCTGAATGCACTGTATGTAGGGCCTGCATAACAGTGATACATCTTGACAACTGTACTGAGGAACGAACAACATCGAGCCAAGTATGTTTTTGTGTGTGTACAGTGCCTTGCGAAAGTATTCGGCCCCCTTGAACTTTGCGACCTTTTGCCACATTTCAGGCTTCAAACATAAAGATATAAAACTGTATTTTTTTGTGAAGAATCAACAACAAGTGGGACACAATCATGAAGTGGAACGACATTTATTGGATATTTCAAACTTTTTTAACAAATCAAAAACTGAAAAATTGGGCGTGCAAAATTATTCAGCCCCTTTACTTTCAGTGCAGCAAACTCTCTCCAGAAGTTCAGTGAGGATCTCTGAATGATCCAATGTTGACCTAAATGACTAATGATGATAAATACAATCCACATGTGTGTAATCAAGTCTCCGTATAAATGCACCTGCACTGTGATAGTCTCAGAGGTCCGTTAAAAGCGCAGAGAGCATCACGAAGAACAAGGAACACACCAGGCAGGTCCAAGATACTGTTGTGAAGAAGTTTAAAGCCGGATTTGGATACAAAAAGATTTCCCAAGCTTTAAACATCCCAAGGAGCACTGTGCAAGCGATAATATTGAAATGGAAGGAGTATCAGACCACTGCAAATCTACCAAGACCTGGCCGTCCCTCTAAACTTTCAGCTCATACAAGGAGAAGACTGATCAGACATGCAGCCAAGAGGCCCATGATCACTCTGGATGAACTGCAGAGATCTACAGCTGAGGTGGGAGACTCTGTCCATAGGACAACAATCAGTCGTATATTGCACAAATCTGGCCTTTATGGAAGAGTGGCAAGAAAGCCATTTCTTAAAGATATCCATAAAAAGTGTTGTTTATAGTTTGCCACAAGCCACCTGGGAGACACACCAAACATGTGGAAGAAGGTGCTCTGGTCAGATGAAACCAAAATTGATCTTTTTGGCAACAATGCAAAACGTTATGTTTGGCGTAAAAGCAACACAGCTGAACACACCATCCCCACTGTCAAACATGGTGGTGGCAGCATCATGGTTTGGGCCTGCTTTTCTTCAGCAGGGACAGGGAAGATGGTTAAAATTGATGGGAAGATGGATGGAGCCAAATATAGGACCATTCTGTAAGAAAACCTGATGGAGTCTGCAAAAGACCTGAGACTGGGACGGAGATTTGTCTTCCAACAAGACAATGATCCAAAACATAAAGCAAAATCTACAATGGAATGGTTCAAAAATAAACATATCCAGGTGTTAGAATGTCAAAGTCCAGACCTGAATCCAATCGAGAATCTGTGGAAAGAACTGAAAACTGCTGTTCACAAATGCTCTCCATCCAACCTCACTGAGCTCGAGCTGTTTTGCAAGGAGGAATGGGAAAAAATTTCAGTCTCTCGATGTGCAAAACTGATAGAGACATACCCCAAGCGACTTACAGCTGTAATCGCAGTAAAAGGTGGCGCTACAAAGTATTAACTTAAGGGGGCTGAATAACTTTGCACGCCCAATTTTTCACTTTTTGATTTTTTTTTTAAAGTTTGAAATATCCAATAAATGTCGTTCCACTTCATGATTGTGTCCCACTTGTTGTTGATTCTTCACAAAAAAATACAGTTTTATATCTTTATGTTTGAAGCCTGAAATGTGGCAAAAGGTCGCAAAGTTCAAGGGGGCCGAATACTTTCGCAAGGCACTGTATGTCTGGCAGAGTGCTTATGTTTGGGCAGGTATCTACAGCAGGTAGCCTAGCGGTTAGAGAGTTGGGCCAGTAACCGAAAGGTTGCTGGTTTGAATACCTGAGCCGACAAAGTTTTTAAAAATCTGTCTGTGCCCGTGAGCAAGTCACTTAAACCCTAATTTGCTCCAGATCCGCCGTACGACTATGGCTGACCTTGTAAGCCAACACGTTTAACTGCACGTGTCCGGTATATGTAAAATATATTTATTTTGTGTGTGTGTGTGTGTGTGTCTGTAAATGTTCCAAGGGAAAAGAGAACATGCACAGCATCGTCGACATTGATGTCCGTGATGAACTGACTTGGCTCATGTAGTCCTGTATGTCAACCAAAGCCTCCTGTATATTCCATGTCTGTATGTCACTTACTCTGTGTGTGTGTGTGTGTGTGCGTGTGTGTGTGTGTGTGTGTGTGATGTTTTGTCTCTCTTTGTGTACGTACGTGCAGCACTGCAGGAATGGAGGTGTTTAATATGGCGGCCACACCGCGGCTGGAACTCCCTGTGTGAGAGACAGAGAGCGGGAGAGAGCAACAGCTCGTTTGTAGTCTGTGACTGAGCCTCTCATCAAACGGCAGTTCTGCAGCCATCTCAGCCCGTTCCTTCACACACATACACACACACACACACACTCACACACACACCCCAATTCCTCCTCTCACACTTTGCATCCCACCTAGTTTTGATCCCCTTCATAGTTCATACCACAGATGACACAGTCACCGATAAGCAACATCAAACACTCCCAGATGGCGGCCATTTTGTTTTCTCCCCCATATCACTTTTCGGTCTCACTCCCAAACCTCGTTCACAGTGGGACAGTGAAACAGTCAGAGGGACAGAGACTCCGACTCATGTCTTTGTTACAGATATGTTTATTTTGACTACTAAATCCATATGTCCTATGTATGAGCTCCTATATGTCAATCGTTCAGGACTTATGTCTATCTATTTAGTCATTAAACTAGACATCTGTATTGTCACAAACTGTCATTGGATGTACAGTTGAAGTTGGAAGTTTACATACACTTAGGTTGGTGTCATTAAAACTCGCTTTTCAACCACTCCACAAATTTCTTGTTAACAAACTATAGTTTTGGCAAGTCGGTTAGGGCATATACTTACTTTTTATACTTTCCAACAATTGTTTACAGACAGATTATTTCACTTATAATTCACTGTGTCACAATTCCAGTAGGTCAGAAGTTTACATACAATAAGTTGACTGTGCCTTTAAACAGCTTGGAAAATTCCAGAACATAATGTCATAACTTTAGAAGCTTCTGATAGGCTTATTGACATCAGTTGAGTCAATTGGAGGTGTACCTGTGGATGTATTTCAAGGCCTACCTTCAAATTAGGTGCCTCTTTGCTTGACATCATGGGAAAATCAAAAGAACTCAGCCAAGACCTCAGAAATAAAAAAATGTAGACCAGACAAGTCTGGTTCATCCTTGGGAGCAATTTCCAAACGTCTGAAGGTACCACGTTCATCTGTACAAACAATAGTATGCAAGTATAAACACCATGGGAACACACAGCCATCATACCGTTCAGGAAGGAGATGCGTTCTGTCTCCTAGAGATGAACGTACTTTGGTGCGAATGGTGCAAATCAAACCCAGAACAACAGCAAAGGACGTTGTGAAGATCCTGGAGGAAACAGGTGCAAAAGTATCTATATCCACAGTAAAACAAGTCTTATATTTACATAACCTGAAAGACCGCTCAGCAAGGAAGAAGCCACTGCTCCAAAACCGCCATTAAAAGCCAGACTACGGTTTGCAACTGCCCATGGGGACAAAGGTTGTACTTTTTTTGAGAAATGTACTCTGGTCTGATGAAACAAAAATAGAACTGTTTGGCCATAATGACCATTGTTGTGTTTGGAGGATTAAGGGGGAGGCTTGCAAGCCGAAGACCACCATCCCAACCGTGAAGCACAGGGATGGCAGCATCATGTTGTGGGGGTGCTTAACTGCAGGAGGGACTGGTGCACTTCACAAAATAGATTGCATCATGAGGGAGGAAAATTATGTGGATATATCGAAGCAACATCTCAAGACATCAGTCAAGAAGTTCAAGCTTGGTCACAAATGGGTCTTGCAAATGGACAATGACCCCAAGCATACTTCCAAAGTTGTGGCAAAATAGCTTAAGGACAACAAAGTCAAGGTATTGGTGTGACCATCACAAAGCCCTGACCTCAATCCTATGGAAAAGTTGTGGTCAGAACTGAAAAAGCGTGTGCGAGCAAGGAGGCCTACAAACCTGACTCAGTTACACCAGCTCTGTCAGAAAGACTGGGCCACAATTCACCCAACTTATTGTGGGAAGATTGTGGAAGGCTACCCAAAACGTTTGACCCAAGTTTAACAATTTAAAGGCAATGCTACGAAATACTAATTGACTGTATTTTAACTTCTGACCCACTGGGAATGTAATGAAAGAAATAAAAGCTGAAAGAAATAATTCTCTCTACTATTATTCTGACATTTCACATTCTTAAAATAAAGTGGTGATCCTAACTGACCTAAGTTTTTACAAGGATTAAATGTCAGGGATTGTGAAAAACTTGAGTTTAAATGTATTTGGCAAAGGTGTATGTACACTTTCGACTTCAACTGTAGCTAACTGCACGTTGAGGAACGTAAGGACTATGATGTTAGTAGAATAGTCAGAGATGCTGGTGAAAGAGGCATGTCTGTTATGGAGGTGAGGAATTGTATGTTCATATGACTTCGCTCTCTTGATACTAGTCCTGTATGGTGGGTTCGGGCTGGGTACAGTACACACCCTCTCTCTCTTCTCCTGGAGGCCTATGTGACAGGTTTCCACTCCACCCTTGCGTCGGGGGTGTGTGTAGTCTGGGTCGTGAGGGTTGAGGGTGAGTCATCCCCTGAGCATCCCTCTCACGTCCCCCACACACACACCCACCTTGCCCCAGACACCTTCAAACAACGCTTACCAAACACAGGCACAGTGTTACATGTCAGTCATTCTAACCCCCATCACATGTATACAGAGAGAGGCGGATCAGTTATCTCCAGCTGAGTAGCAAGAAGACACACCTGAGTCTATTGAAATTGGTAATACAACAAACCTTTCATTCCAAACTTCCATGCAAAGCTAACATTGGCATGAATGCATGATTTGTGTCAAAGTCAGGATGTTGGCCCAAAGGCCTTTATGTACAGTACGTTTAAAATTATTTGCATAGTCAGCTACAGCTCATTGGTTAGCAGCGTTTACAATAAGACGTGCAGGCTTTTTACCTGTTGGCAGGTAGAACGGGTCGGGTGATAACTGCAAGCATGAATAATTGCTCCCAGATACAAACGCACAGAAACCTCACATATTCCCTGGGGTTTCATTCCCACTTGAGCCTCGCTGAGGTTTTCCAAGCCAAATGTGTTGAATAATGAAGTCCTATTTGACTGGGAATTGGATTCACACGCTGAAAGGATCCAACTCACAGAGCTCCCACAGGCAACTGGGTTCTAGTAGTCCTGCATCGCTTCCTTTCCTTATCTCCTTTCCTTGACTCATTTCTTTCACGACTTTAGTAACCGTCCTTTCACTGCCTACCTAGGCGTACTTTTTTATTGTTTTATATTTATTTATTTATTTGACTTTAAAAAAAATTCTCCCCAATTTCGTGGTATCCAATTGGATACGTCACTGCAACTCCCGTACGGACTCGGGAGAGGCGAAGGCCGAGAGCCATGCGTCCTCCGAAACACGACCCTGCCAAGCCGCACTGCTTGGAAGCCAGCCGCACCAATGTGTCGGAGGAAACACTGTGCACCTGGCAACCGCGTTAGCGTGCATGGCCCGGCCCGCCACAGGAGTCACTAGAGCGCGATGGAACAAGGCCATCCCGGCCGGCCAAACCCTCCCCTAACCCGGACAATGCTGGGCCAATTGTGCGCCGCTCATGTGTCTCCCAGTCGCAGCCGGCTGTGACACAGCCCGGGATCGAACCCGGATCTGCGATACAGTGCCTTAGCCCGCTGTGCCGCTCGGAAGGCCCCTCTAGGCATACTTCCAATCATCACAAGAAGGAGCCCTAGAGGTTGTGGGTCAAGTTGACTAATAAACTGGCTATCCTGTGGAATTCAACTCTCCTTAGGTATGTTTTGCACTTTATTTAGATGGAACAAGGGGGAGACAGTCGAGTTGGAGAGACGGTGAGAAGGGAGGACATGGGGATTGAACCCGGGTCTCCGGTGGGAGTAAACATGTGATTAGAGCCGTGAGCGTTCCTGCAAGACAACAGGCTCTGCACCTGTCTTTATAGTTAATGCCTATCAACCATAGACACACATGTATTGCAATAAGTGACGCCTGTAGATGTGTACGTGTTCTGAAGAACATCCTCGTACGTGTCAGTGTTACCAGATGACGTCAATCCTTGTCTAGTTTATTGCTATAAACAAACAATACGTCCCAAATGGCACACTATTCCCTATGTACACTACTTTAGGCCAGAGCCCTTTTGTGACGCATCCCTATAAATTCCAGCTGACTGATTTGTCCGGCTACGGTCCAGAACCGCTCAGCCGTCCGTCACCATGGGAAATTGTCAAATGTGGATGGAGCTGGAGAGTGGGCCTGCCTGGGAACCAATAGGAACCCGTTGAGGGCAGCATGCGTGGGACGAGGGTCTAGTTAGTTGGTTAGGAAGGAAGGATTTGGAAGTACCTTCCAACTGGGAGAAATTAAACTGTCAAGACTGCAGTTTGATTGGGTAATGGATCTGGTATGTTTCTCCTCTTTGATCTAGTGCTGATCTAGGATCAGGTCCCCCCTGCCCACACAATCTTATTCAATATGATCTGAGAGGGGAAACTGATCCCAGATTAGAAGATTCAGCAGCATTTGGGTAAGGTATTTGGTATGGTTCTCCTCTCTCTAATGCTAGGACGCCATAACAGAAGTTTCTCTGATGTGGTTCAGGACTCCAGGGGAGGGTTGTCTCCATGGTGGTTTTTAGAAAGAACAGTCAAAATGGTGAGGGCGGAGGGGAGACAGTTACTCAGAGACATCCGGATTGGCTGGGTCTCACCGCAGCCATAGCAGTCTGGTGAGCTGGTTTTGCCTGGAGATAGAGGGAGGAGGGGTGGTTTAAGAGTTCTTGGCTAGAGTTGATCTGGTGTTACTGGGTGTTTTGAATGGTTCTTTTTGTTCCGTTTCTACCATGACTCACTCTCTTCTAACTGCTGCCCTGAGGGGAGAGGGAGGGGGAGGGTACTGATGTGGTCAAATCATTAGGAGACTGCATGTTCTCCTGCTATGGTAGGCGTTGGCCTACTTTCTGACCAATCAATAGCCCAACTCAGTCCCTAGGATGATGATGAAGTGAGAGTAGATTTCACCAAACAGCTTTCCCCATCAGATCTGTCAGTACTGCCTGGATACTGTCGATTGACTTATCACAGCGTGAGTTGTAGTTGATATGCACATACTGTAGCTAGTCACGTGATACTCTGCAATTCTCAGAGTATTTTCTCAAACACCATTGCGTGATGTAGGTCCAGAAGGATCCTTATTTAGAACACCACATTCAGAACACTGCACTTATCTACCTACGGATGTTGTCTGCCTGATCTTATCCGTAAGCAGAAAGGAAAGGTATTCCACTGTCATCGGACAAGCTAATGAATAATCAATGAAGCGAATGCCCTCTCCACCTGCCAGGGTCCCCCCCCCCTCCCTCACCACATGCATTTTATCAGACTACCAGCGGCCATGTTGTTTCCACTGGTGGGTCATATATTTACTCCCGTCGAGGACCTTCGAGTGCTCTCCTCGTGTCTCCTGAGGGAGAAAGCCACAGGTGTTTTCTTAGCCTCTCCTCGAGTCTCCCCTCTCTCGCCTCACTCCTCCCTCCGTCAGCTTATAGAGCCCCCCCCCCCCCGTACCTCCCTCTCTCTCTCTGGTCTCTCTCTCATTGTCATTGGAGTGCGATACCTCCTCCTTGAGGCCTCGGGACCACTCGAAGCCCTCCACGTGTCCTTCCAGCTCCAGCAGCATTTCAAAACCATCTGACCCCGGTGTGCTAACTGGGCTATTTTAAGAGCAGGGATGGCAAAACCGTCTGTCTGCTCTCCGTGTGCAATGCAGTGGCCGTCGGAAAAAACAGGACTGTTGAGTAGGGTGTCATGTTTGTGTGTGTGCGCATGTGATTGGAGAGGAGATGGGTGATTGCGACCCAGTTAAGTCTTGGGGTGAAGTTGTGTGTTTCATTAGGTAATGGGGGCTGGTGTTGGAACTGAAGATCTCTTACTGTAGCAAAACAGTGATGTCCAGAATGATGTCCCTTTCACAGTTGTCTGGGTAATGGAGCAATATAGTTTATGCCTTGTCACTTTCATCATCATTGACATTAAATATGGCACAATGCCTGAATCCCTCAATTGTAGCCGGGCAGTGAAACAGGTCCTTTCCTTTTCGTCTACATAAGATGTAGTTGAGGGTAGAGGGCGACCGATTAATCAGATTTTCAAGTTATCATTACATAAGTTATCATAACAATCGGTAATCGTCATATTTGGACGCCGATTGTGGCCAATGACATTGCAATCCACAAGGAAATTGTGTGTCAGGCTGACCCTCTGTTACGCGAGTGCAGCAAGGAGCCAAGGTAAGTTACTAGCTGGCATTAAACTTATTTTATAAAAAACAATCAATCTTCACATAATCACTATTTAACTACACATGGTTGATGATATTACTAGGTTAACGAGCTTGTCCTGCGTTGCATATACAGTGGGGCAAAAAAGTATTTAGTCAGCCACCAATTGTGCAAGTTCTCCCACTTAAAAAGATGAGAGAGGCCTGTAATTTTCATCATAGGTACACTTCAACTATGACAGACAAAATGAAAAAAAAATCCAGATAATCACATTGTAGAATTTTTAATGAATTTATTTGCAAATTATGGTGGAAAATAAGTATTTGGTCATCTACAAACAAGCAAGATTTCTGGTGCTCACAGACCTGTAACTTCTTCTTTAAGAGTCTCCTCTGTCCTCCACTCGTTACCTGTATTAATGGCACATGTTTGAACTTGTTATCCATATAACAGACACCTGTCCACAACCTCAAACAGTCACACTCCAAACTCCACTATGGCCAAGACCAAAGAACTGTCAAAGGACACCAGAAACAAAATTGTAGACATGCACCAGGCTGGGAAGACTGAATCTGCAATAGGTAAACAGCTTGGTTTGAAGAAATCAACTGTGGGAGCAATTATTAGGAAATGGAAGACATACAAGACCACTGATAATCTCCCTCGATCTAGGGCTCCACGCAAGATCTCACCCCGTGGGGGCAAAATGATCACAAGAACGGTGAGCAAAAATCCCAGAACCACACGGGGGACCTAGTGAATGACCTGCAGAGAGCTGGGACCAAAGTAACAACGCCTACCATGAGTAACACACTACGCCGCCAGGGACTCAAATCCTGCAGTGCCAGACGTGTCCCCCTGCTTAAGCCAGTACATGTCCAGGCCCGTCTGAAGTTTGCTAGAGAGCATTTGGATGATCCAGAAGAAGATTGGGAGAATGTCATATGGTCAGCTGAAACCAAAATATACCTTTTTGGTAAAAACTCAACTCGTCGTGTTTGGAGGACAAAGAATAATGAGTTGCATCCAAAGAACACCATACCTACTGTGAAGCATGGGGGTGGAAACATCATGCTTTGGGGCTGTTTTTCTGCAAAGGGACCAGGACGACTGATTCGTGTAAAGGAAAGAATGAATGGGGCCATGTATCGTGAGATTTTGAGTGAAAACCTCCTTGTATCAGCAAGGGCATTGAAGATGAAACGTGGCTGGGTCTTTCAGCATGACAATGATCCCAAACACACCGCCCGGGCAACGAAGGAGTGGCTTCGTAAGAAGCATTTCAAGGTCCTGGATTGGCCTAGCCAGTCTCCAGATCTCAACCCCATAGAAAATCTTTGGAGGGGGTTGAAAGTCCGTGTTGCCCAGCAACAGCCCCAAAACATCACTGCTCTAGAGGAGATCTGCATGGAGGAATGGGCCAAAATACCAGCAACAGTGTGTGGAAAACCTTGTGAAGACTTACAGAAAACGTTTGACCTCTGTCATTGCCAACAAAGGGTATATAAAAAAGTATTGAGATAAACTTTTGTTATTGACCAAATACTTATTTTCCACCATCATTTGCAAATAAAATAATTTAAAATCCTACAATGTGATTTTCTGGATTTTTTTTTTCTCATTTTGTCTGTCATAGTTGAAGTGTACCTATGATGAAAATTACAGGCCTCTCTCATCTTTTTAAGTGGGAGAACTTGCACAATTGGTGGCTGACTAAATACTTTTTTGCTCCACTGTCATCAATGCGGTGGCTGTTAATTTATCGTTGAATCACAGCCTACTACAACTTCGCCAAACGGGTGATGATTTAACAAAAGCTCATTGCCGAAAAAAGCACAATCTTTGCACAAATGTACCTAACCATAAACATCAATGCCTTTCTTAAAATCAATACACAGAGGTATATATTTTAAAACCTGCATATTTAGTTAAAATAAATTCACGTTATCAGGCAATATTAACTAGGGAAATTGTCACTTCTCTTGCGTTCAGTGCAAGCAGAGTCAGGGTATATGCAACAGTTTGGGCTGCCTGGCTCGTTGCGAACTAATTTGCCCGAATTTTACATAATTATGACATAACATTGAAGGTTGTGCAATATAACAGCAATATTTAAACTTAGGGTTGCCACCCGTTCGATAAAATACGTAATGGTTCCGTATTACATTGAAAGCGTAAACGTTTTGTTATCGAAATGATAGTTTCCGGATTTGACCATATTAATGACCAAAGGCTCGTATTTCTGTGTTTATTATATTATAATTGAGTCTATGATTTGATATTTGATAGAGCAGTCTGACTGAGCGATGGTCGGCAGCAGCAGGCTCGTAAGCATTCATTCAAACTTTATTGCGTTTGCCAGCAGCTCTTAGCAATGTTGGAGGCACAGCGCTGTTTATGACTTCGAGCCTACTCCCGAGATTAGGCTGGCAATACTAAAGTGCCTATTAAAACATCCAATAGTCAAAGGTATATGAAATACAAATGGTATAGAGAGAAATAGTCGACGCGTCATAATTCCTATAATAACTACAACCAAAAACTTCTTAACTGGGAATATTGACCCACCAGCTTTCATATGTTCTGAGCAAGGAACTTAAACGTTAGCTTTTTTACATGGCATTATATTGCACTTTTATTATCCTGCACTTTTACTTTCTTATATTGCACTTTTACTCTCTTTTTGTCACGTTCTGACCATAGTTCTTTTGTGTTTTCTTTGTTCTAGTGTTGGTCAGGAAGTAAGCAGAGTGGGCATTCTATGTTGTGTGTCTAGTTTTCCCATTTCTATGTTTGGCCTGATATGGTTCTCAATCAGAGGCAGGTGTTAGTCATTGTCTCTGATTGGGAACCATATTTAGGTAGCCTGTTTTGTTTGGGTTTTGTGGGTGGTTATCTTCTGTCTTTGTGTCTATGCACCAGATAGGACTGTTTGGGTTTTTCACATTTGTTGTTTTGGTATTTTGTAGTGTTCACGTTTATAGTCTTTATTAAACATGTTGAACACTAACCACGCTGCGCTTTGGTCCGATCCTTCTTCCACAGAAGAAAGCCCTTACACTGTTACTTTCTTCTCCAACACTGTGTTTTTGCATTATTTAAACCAAATTCAGCTTGTTTCATTATTTATTTGAGACTAAATAGATTTTATTTATGTATTATATTAAGTTAAAATAAGTGTTAATTGTTCATTCAGTATTGTTGTAATTGTCAATATTACAAATATATATATATATATATATATATATATATATCTCGATCGTCTGATTAATCGGTTCTGGCTTTTTTTCGTCCTCCAAAAATCGGTATCGGTGGTTAATCAGTCCACCTCTAGTTGAGGGTGTATCACTTTAAATAGCACCATGACAAGTCCTAGATCATCACCCCCACAACTTCACTTCTCAGCTTATTTAGCGCAGAGCAGTCGGCACCAACCTCACAAGAACCAATCACATGCATTATCGTTTTCCGGTCTGATTTACAGTCTGCTTTCCTACCAGGTAGACAGAAATGCTGTGAAGTGGAGTACACACTGAGGATGCGTCCCAAATGGCACCCCATTCCCTATATAGTGCACTACTTTTAGCCAGAGACCTATGGGCCCTGGTCAAAAGTAGTGCACTCTATAGGGAATGGGGTGCCATTTGGGATGTACCCTGAGGCCTCCTCTCTCTGTTCCTGATCAACTGGTTCAGCAGTGGAACATGTCAGCTATTAACAGAACATAACAGAATCTCATGTAATATTTGTGTGGGATTTGAAAATATTATAATGTTTACTTTAAGGCGGGCTAGATTGATAGTAGGCGGAGGTTTTGTGGGAATAATGTAATAATGACTGGTTTGTTTTCTTATACTTAATTGGGTTTAGATGACCATTTTGAATATATTTTCATATACTATATAACTAACATCTTAATTTGATCACAATGCAGAACATTTAAAACGTGTGTATTTGAGGTTTAAAAAGGCTTCTGGAGTTTAATTTCCACTTTGAAATGTTTATTTTCTCTCATGAAAAAATGTATCAATCCCTGCAAACATGTCCATTTAATTATAATCCACGTAATAATTCACATTTCCTGTTGCTCCAGGATAATTTTTCTGCTGTAGCAAACCACCGACCCCTCCCACCCTCTACACCCTCCGTTTGAGAGACTTCCCTCTGGCCGGTGCCCATGGCCAAGAAGAACGTGTTCGAACATTTATTGGTTCCTTGTGCTGTTGGACTACTAAATGCAAAGTCAATTGTGTCAGTATATGTCCTTATTTATCCAGTGCAGTTTGGGACAGCGGTCAGTTGTGAGTGAATGTATCAAATGTCCTCTTATGTTTTTAGTGTATGCAATGTGATGGACTGACTGGTTTAAATGTGTATGAAATGAGACTGTATGTGATCCTTTTAATGGAAGGTGATGCCAAAGAACAACAACATCCAACCTGGATGGATGGACACATTTTTATTCTATTCTAAATCAAGATCCTACATCTGTAGGCCAATCTACATTCTACAGTGCATATCTAGCCAAAACATTTGTAGGTTAATCTCCATTCTACAGTGCATATCTAACCAAAACATTTGTAGGTTAATCTCCATTCTACAGTGCGTATCTAACCAAAACATCTGTAGGCCAATCTACATTCTACAGTGCATATCTAATCAAAACATTTGTAGGTTAATCTCCATTCTACAGTGCATATCTAACCAAAACATCTGTAGGCCAATACATTCTTCAGTGCACATCTAACCAAAACATCTGTAGGTTAATCTACATTCTACAGTGCATATCTAACCAAAACATCTGTAGGCCAATCTACATTCTACAGTGCATATCTAACCAAAACATCTGTAGGGCAATACATTCTACAGTGCGTATCTAACCAAAACATCTGTAGGTTAATCTACATTCTACAGTGCATATCTAACCAAAACATTTGTAGGTTAATCTCCATTCTACAGTGCATATCTAACCAAAACATCTGTAGGCCAATCTACATTCTACAGTGCATATCTAACCAAAACATTTGTAGGTTAATCTCCATTCTACAGTGCATATCTAACCAAAACATCTGTAGGCCAATCTACATTCTATAGTGCATATCTAACCAAAACATCTGTAGGCCAATCTACATTCTACAGTGCATATCTAACCAAAACATCTGTAGGCCAATACATTCTACAGTGCGTATCTAACCAAAACATCTGTAGGTTAATCTACATTCTACAGTGCATATCTAACCAAAACATCTGTAGGTTAATCTACATTCTACAGTGCATATCTAACCAAAACATCTGTAGGCCAATCTACATTATACAGTGCATATCTAACCAAAACATCTGTAGGCCAATCTACATTCTACAGTGCATATCTAAACTAAACATCTGTAGGCCAATACATTCTTCAGTGCATATCTAACCAAAACATCTGTAGGCCAATCTACATTCTACAGTGTGTATCTAACCAAAACATCTGTAGGCCAATCTACATTCTACAGTGCATATCTAACCAAAACATCTGTAGGCCATTCTATATTCTACAGTGCATATCTAACCAAAACATCTGTAGGCCAATACATTCTACAGTGCATATCTAACCAAAACATCTGTAGGCCAATACATTCTACAGTGTATATCTAACCAAAACATCTGTAGGCCAATACATTCTACAGTGCATATCTAACCAAAAGGTAGCATTGAGTTGAGCTGGATACACATCAAATGACCATTGAATGATTGCTGTGAATCACTTCAACCCTCCGAACACACACACACACACTGTAATGTGGCTTGGACGTCACACACACACACTGGTCTGTACATGGAGTAGAGTAGATAGCTAGTGCAGTACCTCTGAGAATAGGATCTGTAATGTGTCCCCTGCCTGTTGTTGCACATGTGGAGCTGCCAACATTGTTCGCTGGACGCTGACAGCTGTATGTACTTATCAAGAATAAACACAGATCCTGGACACATTCGCATGGGAAGAGGAGGAGAAGAGAAGGCAGCCGGGAGAGACTCAAGCCTGTTGTCCACCTACATGTTAATGTCAATGGAGCAGTGTGTTGTGTCCCAAAGGCTGTGTTTTTAGAATACACGTCGGTTTTAGCCTCCCGATTATCTGCTTTATCTTCCAGCTCTCTGGGGGCCGGCCTGCTCTGTGTCTGGCAGTAGTGCTAGGGGAAGTACAGATGAGGAGTGTCTGCATGGTTGACAATCCTGGGCTGGTCCCACTGGCCTGTGTGCGTGGGCCTTCTGATGCAGCTCCAGGGTGGGGCTGGTGGACTGTCTGAATGGTCCTCCAGGGTGAGGCTCGTGGACTGTGAATGGTCCTCCAGGGTGGGGCTTGAGGACTGTCTGAATGGTCCTCCAGGGTGGGGCTGGTGGACTGTCTGAATGGTCCTCCAGGGTGAGGCTCGTGGACTGTGAATGGTCCTCCAGGGTGGGGCTTGAGGACTGTCTGAATGGTCCTCCAGGGTGAGGCTCATGGACTCGGAATGGTCCTCCAGGGTGGGGCTTGAGGACTGTCTGAATGGTCCTCCAGGGTGAGGCTCGTGGACTGTGAATGGTCCTCCAGGGTGGGGCTTGAGGACTGTCTGAATGGTCCTCCAGGGTGGGGCTGGTGGACTGTCTGAATGGTCCTCCAGGGTGGGGCTGGTGGACTGTCTGAATGGTCCTCCAGGGTGGGGCTTGAGGACTGTCTGAATGGTCCTCCAGGGTGAGGCTCGTGGACTGTGAATGGTCCTCCAGGGTGGGGTTTGAGGACTGTCTGAATGGTCCTCCAGGGTGGGGCTCTCATCGCCAGCCTCCCACTCATCTAAGAGTTATTAGTACTGTAGGTTTTATCACAAAATCTGTGAGTCCATAGGACACTCAGCATGGCCACATGGTTAATACCAACAGACCACATTGTATCACTGCACTAAGTTAGGCTAAGTCAGCACAGCGAATGAGACTCAATGGATGGTTTGGCCTCTGTGTGAACCAGGAAGATGACTCTGTAAGGTAACAGCTGAAGCGCGTCGCCTGAAATGCATTTAAACATGACTTAATGCACCACTTCAACTCCACTCTGAAGTGTTAGACCTTTTGGTAGTCGGAGAATGCAGCGTGCTTGTCATGCTTGGTATGCCGGTGACTCATCAGCAGAGTGTGTGTGAAAGGGAAAGGGGGATACCTAGTCAATTGTACAACTGAATGCATTCACCTGAGCTGTGTGTGTGTGTGTGTGTGTGTGTGTGTGTGTCCTCTTGTCTGTATAAGTGGGAACAAGTCACCCAGTCAAAGAGATGGGGAAGTAAACAAGGTTAGAAGATTAGCACATTGCTTTTCCCCTCAGAGCCTAGATGTCTCCCACTCTCTCTCATTTGCTTTGCATGGGAAATGGAGTGTCATTGGTTTTACATAGCAGCTGAAATCTCAGGTTTTGTGTCATTGAAGCAGGTGTCTGAATCCTCACCTAGACGCGATTCTTCACACGTCCCCTGTTAAACCTCACAGATCCCCCACGACTGTAATTTTATTCTTACTGTGTGTGCGTGTTGAGGTGCAAGGGGTAACTCGATAAGCTAATCCTACCCCCATTTAATTTGCGCCGCCCAAGGAACCTCATGCAGAGTGGCTAGATGCATTACCGTGAAAGCAAAGCGTCTGTCCCATAACATAAAACTCAAGTCGTGACACTCGAGGCCGTTTACCTTTGTACACACTGGACTCTAACACATCTTTATTCGCTAACTTCATCATGACACGTAGTGCGTCAAAACAACACATTAACACACCCAACAGCTGCTTCTGTCACCTGGCTCGAAGCTACCATAGTGATTCCACCATGTTAAATACCATTTCGTACAGTTACAACACAAACAATCAGGCCTTTTTCATATCAGTCTGTTGGTGAACCCAGTCCCCTGTACTCCACACACTTTCTTTAAGTGTTCCTTAAATATAAAAGGGCTCTGGGTGGCTGGCCTGGTGCCAGCTTGGGTTGCCTGCCTGGGGCTTTTCCTCTCAATGACTCTGCCTTGTGATCAACCAGCCAACACTGTATACTTCCCTTCCCCTCAATTTGATTTGACCCTCTTTTAAATTCCTGCTGCTACTCCACTAGGTCAATACCAGACACACTCATAAAGACAGTCACGTGTGTAGTTGACTTTTGGGATGGTTACATTTGACATGCATTTGATAATGCGATCATTGTGAATACTCTGATTTTAATATAATAGTTTGATTCAAATGTTGACATGCTTTGCAAGAAGAAAGGTTTCCCTTCTAATTGAGAGAACGGTTCAGAAGGTTAGGGATCGATGACAGGAAGCCATCTAAATATATGCACATTCCCCTCCATTTCTGCACCAATTGGTAGATTTAAAAACTCTCTGATCTTGTAGATAATTTAGTATTTGTGATTCATAAAAAAAACTGGTTTGGAGAACATTGACGCACAAAATATATTGTGTAGTTGACTTTTGAGTCATCTCATTGAGACATGCTGAGATGTAGGCTGTCCTCTCATTGAGACATGCTGAGATGTAGGCTATGTCCTCTCATTGAGACATGCTGAGATGTAGGCTATGTCCTCTCATTGAGACATGCTGACATACATTTGTACATGCATTTTGATAGTATGATCGTTGTGAATACTCTGATTTAATAATAGTTTGATTCAAATGTTTACATGCTTTGCAAGAAGACTGATTTCCCTTACAATCTGGTTGACATGGACAGTTTATCCTATCCGACCCGATAAAAGGCCCAGTCTTGCCAAAAAACGTGATTTACCTGTGTTATATATATTTCCACATTATGAGGTTGGAATAATACTGTAATGAAGTTTGCTTGACCACCTGAGAGAGGGAGCAAGAACTGGATTGAGCAGAGTAGCGTGAGGCTGCCACCCCCTTTGTCTGACCGGTATGGTCCGGCGGCGGAGGTTAGGACACACCAAAACTCATCACAGATAAAGCTAACATTGAACTTTTATTAAATACACCGTTTCATAAGACGACGTGCATGAAATGCTAGGTGACCTACTAAATTCCTGCAGTCTCTGTAAGCCAATCAGGAGGGCTGCAATGACCTGAAGGTGTAAGTCACACAGGCTATTAAGTGTGCTAACGTGCTATGAAGTTACACTACATACACACACACACACACTAGTGAGATATACAGTACCAGTCAAAAGTTGACACACCTACTAATTCGAGGGTTTTTCTTTATTTGTACTATTTTCTACATTATAGAATGGTGAAGACATCAAAACTATGAAATAACACATATGGAATCATGTAATAAGCAAAAAAAAGTGTGTTATATTTTAGATTCTTCAAAGTAGCCACCCTTTGCCTTGATGATAGCTTTGCACACGCTTGGCATTCTCTCAACCAGCTTCACCTGGAATGCTTTTTCCAACAGTCTTGAAAGAGTTCCCACATATGCTGAGCACTTGTTGGCTACTTTTCCTTCACCCCGCAGTCCAACTCATCCCAAACCATCTCAATTGGGTTGAGGTTGGGGGATTGTGGAGGCCAGGTCATCTGATGCAGCACTCCATCACTTTCTGTCTTGGTCAAATAGCCCATACACAGCCTGGAGGTGTGTTGGATCATTGTCCTGTTGAAAAACAAATGATAGTCCCACTAAGCTCAAACCAGATGGGAAGGCGTATCGCTGCAGATGCTGTGGTAGCCATGCTGGTTAAGTGTACCTTGAATTCTAAATAAAATCACAGACTGTGTCAGCAGCAAAGTACCATCATACCACCTCCCCCATGCTTCACGGTGGGAACCACACATGCGGAGACCATCCGTTCACCTGCGTCTCACAAAAACACAGCGGTTGGAACCAAGAATCTCAAATCAAAAATCTCAAACCAAAGAACAGATATTCTCATTATTGGTGTCCTTTAGTTGTGGTTTCTTTGCAGCAAGTCAACCATGGGGCGGCAGGGTAGCCTAGTGGTTAGAGCGTTGGACTAGTAACCGGAAGGTTGCAAGTTCAAACCCCTGAGCTGACAAGGTACAAATATCTCGTTCTGCCCCTGAACAGGCAGTTAACCCACTGTTCCTAGACTGTCATTGAAAATAAGAATTTGTTCTTGACTGACTTGCCTAGTTAAATAAAGGTTAAAAAAATGAAGGCCTGATTCACAGTCTCCTCTGAACAGTTGATGTTGAGATGTGTCTTGAACTTTGAAGCATTTATTTGGGCTGTAATTTTCGAGGCTGGTAACTCTAATGAACTTATCCCCTGCAGCAGAGGTCACTCTGGATCTTCCTTTCCTGTGGCGGTCCTCCGGATCTCAATCCCATTGAGCACGTCTGAGGCCTGTTGGATCGGAGGGTGATGAACGACAGTCCATCATTACTTTAAGACATACGGAACATTAAGAACTTTGAACTTTTCTTCAAGTGTGGTCACAAACAAACAAACAAAGCGCTACTGGCAAAGCGAAACTGGCATTTCTGGGGGGAATGGCCCTAGCCCTCACCCTCCGATCCAACAGGCCTCAGACGTGCTCAATGGGATTGAGATCCGGGCTCTTCCCTGGCCATGGCAGAACACTATCATTCCTGTGCTGCAGGAAACCCCGCACAGAACGAGCAGTATGGCTTTTGGCATTGTCATGCTGGAGGATCATGTCAGGATGAGCCTGCAGGAAGGGTACCACATGAGGGAGGAGGATGTCTTCCCTGTAACACAGCATTGAGATTTCCTGCAATGACAACAAGTTCAGTCCGATGATGCTGTGACACACCGCTCCAGACCATGATGGACCCTCCACCTCCAAATCGATCCCACTCCAGAGTACAGGCGTCGGTGTAACGCTCATTTCTTCGACGATAAACGCAAATCCGACCATCACCATTTAATAGTCAAAATAAAGAAAAACCCTGGAATGAGTTGGTGTGTCCAAACTGTTGACTGGTACTGCACATTTAAGGAGAACTGAAGTATCTACTACTACTTCACTGCAAACCGGGCTTAGCCCAATGAAAAGCTTAATTGTACAAACATGCAATTCACTGCAGGGGCATAATAGCCTACACACTGTCCAGAGACCCACAGGTGATAATAGAGACATAGACCTCCCACCCCCACACTGAGCTACAGTCTGCAATCCCCCAACGTTCATCAAAGCACAGCTCCCCTGCCAAGACCAGCCTGCGCTCTCGGCTCTGCCTTAAAAGTTTCTCAGCGTCCCGGGCAGAGTCTTGCAAGCAAGCACAAGTGCGAGCAATTAGTTCATGTTTTAGTGACGTCCTCCCTCACCACAATACTGTGAAAATTACAGTGCAGTTTAGTGTCAGAGCTGTTTGAAAAGACCGCCTGAAATTTCAGCCTGTTTTGGCGGGGGAGTTTTGGCCTGCCTGGTGACATCTCTAGGTGGTAAATTAGTTAATAGACCAATAAAAAGAGAGTTCCAAACTGCTCTGCCAATAACAGCTAGTTCAGTCCACTGCCCACTCCCAAAAATTGCTCTTTGCTAAGGAGCTATTTTTGTTTCTTTTGGACTATTTTAATTGAAAACAATCACAGTAAGGTACTTCATTGTTACTCAGAAATGATTTGATATGGAGAAAAACATCTGCTTTAGGCTTAAGATAATCAGAGTAACCTATGCCAAACTGAGTTTTGCCATAATTAGCTTAAAGGTAGACTCCGCGATACGAAGTAGATGCAGAAAGTAAACAGCATAGCGGGTCAATTTCCACAACCAAGAGCGCTGAAGCGCAAGGCTCAACTTCGGTAAGAGCTTGAAGCGAACCCGTGATCATGCGCAGATACTGCGTGAGAGCGAAGTCTTGCATCTCTACCTTTTTTAATATCGAATTACTGTGCATGTAAACACATTCACTGAGACACACATAGAAAAAGGTTGACACAGAGGATAAGAGATTGAGAGTTTAGCTCTGTTAGAAAAAGGGCCTGGTTCAGATTTTATATGGCTTTCCTATGCATTTTCATTCAAGCACTTCACAGTATTTGGTATTTAGACTTAACTTATGCAGGTGTGCAAGGAGTTATTTGGGAGAGGAATCCATTTAATTAAACCATTGAAAACCCTCCCACTTGCTGGCCAACAAGTTTCCTCATGGAGTTTTCATTCAATGGGACTTTCAGTACATTTATCTAAAGCCACTGTACTTAAATTAGAATTTTCTCGACAGACTCATTATAATTGAGGGAACGTTAGGGATCAATGACATATTTCTGCACCAATTGGTAGATTAAAAAATACTCTGATTTTGTAGATCATTTAGAATTAGGAA
This sequence comes from Oncorhynchus clarkii lewisi, assembly GCF_045791955.1. Lineage (NCBI taxonomy): Eukaryota > Metazoa > Chordata > Actinopteri > Salmoniformes > Salmonidae > Oncorhynchus > Oncorhynchus clarkii. The sequence continues at coordinate 21,106,083 of NC_092159.1, read as the reverse complement.
AGTATTTATGAATCATAAAGAAAACAGGTTTGGAGAGCCTTTACGAACGAAATATATTGATGAATAAAAAAATGCATTGGTTTGATTCATCTTGAAAGTTGCCATATTCAAATTGTTCAAACCATGAAATATTGAAAAGTGTACAATAGGGGTTGAACAAAAGTCCTATAAATAACCTATTCCTCACTAATCATGGAACTGGAATGACAACGGTCAAGTTGTCGTGATCTGTGTGCCAGGTTCCAGGTTTAAAAAGCTGCCACCACCATGCTTCACTGTAGGTATGGTGCCAGGTTTCCTCCAGACGCTTGGCATTCAGGCCAAAGAGTTCAATATTGGTTTCATCAGACCAGAGAGTCTTGTTTCTCATGGTCTGAGAGTCCTTTAGGTGTCTCCAAGCGGGCTGTCATGTGCCTTTTTTTTTTATTTTTAATAAATTTGCAAAAAATGTCTAACCTGCTTGTGCTTTGTTATTATAGGGTATTGTGTGTAGATTGATGAGGGGTAAAAAAATATATATATAATCCATTTTAGAATAAGCCTGTAATTTAACAAAATGTGTGAAAAGTCAAGGGGTCTGAATACTTTCTGAATGCACTTTAGGCTACATATCTCAAATGATTGTACAGCATTAGCTTAATATGATATTCTATTGCTAGCAACCCTCAGGAACAACTACACGGCCGTGACAGAGGAAAGAAAGGTAAACGGAATGGAATATAAAGGAATGATGCCAAATGTACATATTAAAGGAAACAAACACTAAAGTGACCGTTTTAAATGTTTGTGGAAATAACTGACGGTGGCTACCAATAGTTTTTAAATTGAGAAAAGCCGGGCAATATAATTAAAACATTCTAGAGCGCATAAATCAACCCGGTAGGTTCGGCGCTACAGAACTGTATAGCTTGGACCTCCAAATTTCATCCCGGCAAATTAGGAGGACATACAATTAAAATTCGGAATAATGGCACAGCTATTTATAGCCTTCTTCACTGTGGAAAAGGGGCCAAAATGCAGATCACGTTAATATGATTTTCAGTGCTTCCATTTGACTTGGTTTCACATTCATCTCCAGCGATCATAAAGAACAACGATCTAAAGCAATTGCTAATGGTAATGACAATCCCCTTCTCCAAACGGATTACTCATTTACCTAGCTCTTATCAATTTATACATTATAGTGCATGGAGAATGGTGTTATTTCCATCGGAAGTAGTAGGTTTTTCCACCTGGAACCGACAGGTGCTCGGCCTTATTCATGGTTTCCTCACAATTAAAGGTGGTGGAATTATGAGGGAATTGAGTCAGGGGCAGAATACGGCGTATGTGTAGACACACCTCCAGCTATGATCTCCAGCCCAAATGAATAGCTGGCTGTCATGCGTTTCCTCATGCTTAAATTCAAGGTCAGAATATGCATAGAGAGGATGGCATAGAAAGAGCATGAATCCCCCACTAAGTGAACACAATAATGACTCCCACACAACATATATACTCGCAAATCATCCATTTTATTGACAAACACAACTTTTCGGTCAAGACATACAGAAAAGGAAGTGAATTAGCTTGTCTGGACGTCCTCAACTCAAAGCCAGAGGTGTACTCCGGTGGCGAGTGGCATTGATTTACGCAGTCCCGTTCCTGTGTGTGTGTTGTGACTCTTGACTGTGTGAGGGGGATTTTTAGCTCTGGCACAAAGTTTTCTTTATGGCCTTTTACCCATGGGACCCGGCGTGCCGAACGGGATGTAGACCTCATGACTGCAGTCTGGGGCGGCACGTCCCCCTTCCCCTCCTCCTCCCCCTTCCCCCTCCCTCTCCTCCCTCCCTCCCTCCCCCTGACCCTCCTCCCCTCCCCCTTACCCCCCCTCCTCCCTCTTACCCTCCTCCTCCCTCCCCTCCTTTCTGTGTATCTCCTTTGTCTGATAAGAGGTTGGGCTCCACGCCCCATTCATGTCATGTGCTGCTCATCACCATCGCATGGCAACAACGCACACAAGAACGTGTGTTTATGTCTCTGACTGACTGGCAGCCTGTGTCTCGGGAATGTACTTTGAATGTGCTTGGCACTTCACATTTAGCATTTTGCTATTTTTGTGTGTGTGTGTGTGTGTGTTGTATCTAAGTGTTTTAGCATGTGGTAGCAGTGGACCAAGGAGCAGATCTGTGAGTGGTGTTCGGTCCCTGTGAGTGAGTGTGTGTGGTCTGGGTCGCCGGCTTTTAGTACTGCAGGTCCTCCACTCACCATTCATCCATACCCATGCCTCTCTCCATCCATCTCTAGTCTATCCTCTATCTAACCTCTCTCCATCCATCTCTAGTCTAACCTCTCTCCATCCATCTCTAGTCTATCCTCTATCCATCCTCTCTCCAGCCATCTCTAGTCTATCCATCCTATCTCCATCCATCTCTAGTCTATCCATCCTCTCTCCATCCATCTCTAGTCTATCCATCCTCTCTCCATCCATCTCTAGTCTAACCTCTATCCATCCTCTCTCCATCCATCTCTAGTCTAACCTCTCTCCATCCATCTCTAGTCTATCCATCCTCTCTCCATCCATCTCTAGTCTATCCATCCTCTCTCCATCCATCTCTAGTCTATCCTCTATCTAACCTCTCTCCATCCATCTCTAGTCTATCCTCTATCCATCCTCTCTCCAGCCATCTCTAGTCTATCCATCCTCTCTCCATCCATCTCTAGTCTATCCATCCTCTCTCCATCCATCTCTAATCTATCCTCTATCTAACCTCTCTCCATCCATCTCTAGTCTATCCAACCTCTCTCCATCCATACCTATTCTCTATCCATCCTCTCTCCATCCATCTCTAGTCTATTCTCTATCCATCCTCTCTCCATCCATTTCTATTCTCTATCCATCCATCTCTAGTCTATTCTCTATCCATCCGCTCTCCATCCATATCTAGTCTCTATCCATCCATCTTCTCTCCATCCATCCTCTCCTGTGGACTAAGGAGCAATCCATCCTGTGATTGTTGTATGAGATACTGTATTACATTCAGACACACACACACACACGCACGCACCTTCAGGGGATGTTATCCTTGCTGTAGAACAAACAACAAGACAATTGTAGTATTTCAATGATTGGACTATAGCATTATAGGGTTATGAAATCCAATATCAGTTCTGGCCTCATCAACCTGCTACAAGCTGTGTCCAAACATCTCACCAATAATGGAAAGACAGAGAGCATTGTTGACCTGTAAGGTCAAGGTCGGACTGCTGCTGGATCAGCTGGATTGATCTGTGGACATAAACATGTATGCTGGGCCTGTACACGCCTGTGATTGAGGGCTTTGGGAGTTTGTGTGTGTCCTCTATTAAGGATCATTCGTCTATGTGTGCGTTTGGCCCCTGGTGGGGGTTATTCATTGTGTGTGGTGAGGGTGTGTGCCCCCTCTGGTACGGCGTGTGTGTGCGTGCCCTCTGGTACGGCGTGTGTGTGCGTGCCCTCTGGTACGGCGTGTGTGTGTGTGCCCTCTGGTACGGCGTGTGTGTGCGTGCCCTCTGGTACGCTGTGTGTGTGTGTATGCATGCCCTCTGGTACGCTGTGTGTGTGTGTGTGTGCCCTCTGGTACGGGGTGTGTGGGTGTGGGTGTGAATGCACAGAGCTACACATTACATTGCCCCTGTATTTGATGTGTGGGCTTTAAAATGTGCTCTTTCTACATGGCCTGTCTTTAACAAGCCCAGTGGGAATGGGCTTTCTCAGAGAGGGTTTAAGCTCCTGGTAGGAATATATATTGCCTCGGCGTTTGTGTCTGCAGTGTGTGTGGCTGCTAGTAGGGGGGGGGGGGGGCATTCGCCTCTGTGTGTGTGTGCGCCTGTCAGCGTGCAAAGCGTGTGTGTGAGTGAGGAGCAACGGTTGTAACTCACAGTGACTGTAAGCAGAGGCCCTGGCAGGGTGGGACAGCTGTAGATCTGGCCTCAGCGGGGCTGCTGCGGTGCCGGTGGGCCCTTCTCCATGTCACACACAGACCACCAAGCCTCCCTCCAACACTGCTGCCTGCCAGAGACCTGCCACAGGCCCACAGCACAGACCAGCTCAGGTAGCACATAGTCAAAACATACGGAGAAATAACAGCCAGGCTGAGAGAGAGGGTGAGAATGAAGGAGAGAGAGAGGGGGTCAGAAGAGGAAAAGAGAGGAGTATACATGTAGGTAAAGAAAGAGAGAGGTGGGGTGATAGAAAGAGCGGGGTAGAGGGAAAGAAAGAGGTGTGTGTATGTTTAGTCAAGTCAACCTGTGTGGTTTTCCCATACTCCTTTTTGCTATTCTCCTTTTTCTAGTCCTCCTGGTTTTGACCCTTGCCTATTTCTGGACTCTGTACCCGCCTGCCCGACCATTCTGCCTGCCTTGACCACGAGCCTGTCTGCCACTCTGTACCTCCTGGACTCTGATTTGGACTTTTTTGCCTGTCCACGACCATTCTCTTGCCAACCCCTTTGGATGATTCAACATTGTAAGACTTCAACCATCTGCCTCCTGTGTCTGCATCTGGGTCTCACTTTGTGGGTCTCACCCAGCAGATTTGGACCAGCTCCACGACGCTGTCTCCCTGCAGGGAGCCACCATTAGGAGACATGAGGAGTCTCTACAGGGCCTTTTGGAAGGGCTCAGGTCCTTGACGGAACGCCACGAACATGGGTTAAAGGCTATTATGGAGCAAATGAGGGAGTTGGCTCAGAGGCTACCTCTGACAAACCCCAATCACCCAGTAATTCTTCACCTATCTGTGGTGAGTTTATACAGCCTATCCCAGCTCCCCGAGATCTCCGCTTACCTCCTCTGGAGCGATATTCAGGGAATCCTGGTAACTGCCGGGGTTTTCTTTCTCAGTGCTCAACTTATTTCTGAGCTAAAGCCATCTTCGTTTCCTTGAGACAGATCGAAGATAGCGTATATTATTACACTAATGTCGGGAAGGGCGCTCTCCTGGGCTATGGCAGTTTGGGAGCAACAATCTGCCGTTTGTGGTCATCTGGAGGAATTCATGGCCGAAGTGAGAAAGGTATTTGAGTCTCTGGTTTCCGGAAGAAAGACGGCCAGTAAATTGCTTGACTTACGCCAACTCCCGTAGTATGGCAGACTACGCCGTTGATTTTTGCACATTGGCCGCCGAGAGTGCCTGGAATCCAGAGTTTCTTTCCGATACTTTGTTTTGCGCGGATTATCTGATGCGGTAAAGGATGAGCTAGTTGCTCGGGAATTGCAGATGGATCTCGACTCCCTTCTTGCCCTTACCATTAAAATTGATGGACGCCTAAAGGACCGTAAGAGTGAGAGGCGGTCTGGTCTCAGGCACACTCGTGCACCCGCTATGGCGCGTTCACCTCCAAGGGATTCTGGAAGTTTCCGAAGCCAGCTCTTACGAGAGGATTGGAAGCCACCCGAGCCCTCTCGGGAATTCACGACGGGTGAGTTGGATACTCCTGAGCCTATGCATTTGGGAAGAGCTAGGTTATCAGTTGGGGAAAGCTCACGAAGGATGAATAATAACTGTTGTCTGTACTGTGGAGGGGCAGGACATTTTATAGCTACCTGCCCTATTAGGAAACCCTTGTCTCTAGTGGGTACCAGTACTATGGTGAGTCAGACTGGAAGTTCCCCAATTCCCATCACCCGCCCAACCTTTTTTGCTCTTGTGCTGTGGGGAGACCAATCTCAGTCTCTCCGAGTGCTTACAGACATTAATCAGCCCCAGAGTCATATGGATGCCACGATAGCTTCGGAGCTTGGTATTCACACTCAGCCTCTCTCTGTGCTCACGGATGCTAGGGCACTGGATGGCCGCTCTATAGGGGAAGTCACCCATAGTACTGTGCCCGTTCAATTACAGGTTTCTGGTAATAACAGTGAGACAATGTAGTTCCTCCTCATTGCATCTCCCCATGTTCCGGTTGTTTTGGCATTTTCCTGGCTTCAAAAGCACAATCCAATGGATTGGACCACAAGCTCCATCCTGGGTTGGAGCCCATTTTGCCAGCCTTCCTCAAGTCATCTTCCTCTGAATGTTAGCAAGACTGGATGTCTGCTATCCCCACAGAATACCATGTCCTCCTGGAAGTGTTCAGCAAGACACGTGCTACTTCCTTCCCCCCGCACTGTCCTTATGCTTGTCTCATTGATCTTCTCCCAGGCATTACACCACCTCGGGGTCGATTGTATTCTCTGTCTGGACCAGAGACCAAAGCTATAGACGATTCTCTGGCTACTGGGGCTGTCCGTCCGTCTGCATCTCCTGTCGGCGCATGCTTTTTCTTTGTGGAGATAAAGGACAAGACCCTGCGTCCATGCATTGACTATCGGGGACTTAATGACATTACTGTCAAGAATTGTTATCCCCCCCCCCCCCACCCTCCACCTATTCTCGACTTTTGAACCTCTCACGGGGGCCACCATATTTTCCAAGTTGGACCTTCGAAATGCCTACCACCTGGTTCGGCTACGCGAGGGGGATAAGTGGAAGACAGCCTTCAACACAGCCAGTGGACATTATGAGTACCAGGTCATGCAATTTAGACTCACCAAAGCCCCCGCTGTTTTCCAGGCTTTGGTCAATGATGTGCTTCGGGACATGCTAAACCGGTTTGTGTTCGCGTACTTTGATGTCATCCTCTTTCCCCCCCCCCCCCCCCGAACTGCACAAGAACATGTTCTTCATGTCAGACTGTTCCTTCAGCGCCTCCTGGAGAACCAACTGTTTGTGAAAGCCTAGAAGTGTGAGTTCCACCGCTCTACAATAACCTTTCTGGGATATGTCATTGCTGAGGGCAATGTTCAGATGGATCCTGGAAAGGTGACAGCAGTGGTGGATTGGCCTCAACCAATGTCCAGGGTGCAGTTGCAACGGTTTCTTGGGTTTGCAAACTTCTACCACCGTTTCATTTGGGACTACAGCACCCTGGCGGCCCCCCTCTTGGCACTCACCTCTCCCAAGGTACAGTTCAAATGGTCTCCAGCTGTTGACAAAGCCTTTGTGGACCTGAAGCATTGGTTCACAACAGCACCCATCCTCATCCATCCTGACCCCTCGCCTCAATTTGTGGTGGAAGTGGACCTTTCGGATGTTGGAGTGGGGGCCATCCTGTCCCAGCGATCTGCCCAGGACCAGAAGCTTCATCCCTGTGCCGTCCAGTCCCATCTCAATCCTGCTGAAAGGAACTACAATGTCAGCAACCGAGAACTCCTGGTGGTGAAGATGGTGTTGGAAGAGTGGAAGTACTGACTGGAAGGAGCAGAACAGCCATTCCTGGTATGGACCGATCATAAAAACCTGGAATATCTCCATACAGCCAAGTGCCTCAACTCCAGGCAGGGCCGGTGGGCCCTCCTGTTCATCAGATTTAACTTCACCATCTCCTACCGCCCAGGGTCAAAGAATGTGAAGCCTGACGCCCTCTCCCGCCTATACAGTTCCTCTGCCACACCCTCGACCTCTGAAACCGTTCTTCCTACCTCATGCCTTGCTGCCACTGTGGATTGGGGTATTGAGAACCACAACGCTCCCAGCCTGGACCTGAAGGTGGCCCAGTTAACCGGCTGTTTGTCCCTAATCCAGTCCGGTCCTGGAATGGGCTCATTCCTCCAGGCTGACCTGTCATCCAGGGTCCCGTCGTACACTAGCCTTCCTCTGACAACGTTTCAGGTGGCCCACAATGGTCCCTGACATCTCTGCCTTCGTCGCCGCATGCACAGTGTGTGCTCAGAACAAGACTCCATGGCAAGCTCCTTCTGGCCTCCTTCAGTCACTACCGGTCCCTCATCGTCCCTGGTCTCATATCTCTGGACTTTGTCACTGGGCTCCCTCTGTCTGATGTACTGTCACTCCCTGATCTGTTTCACCTGTTCCTGTGATTGTCTCCACCCCCTCCAGGTGTCGCTTATTTTCCCCAGTGTATTTTTCCCTGTGTTTCCTGTCTCTCTGTGCCAGTTCGTTTTGTATGTTTAGTCAAGTCAACCAGCGTGTTTTTCCCGTTCTCCTTTTTCTAGTCCTCCTGGTTTTGACCCTTGCCTGTTTCTGGACTCTGTACCCGCCTGCCTGACCATTCTGCCTGCCTTGACCACAAGCCTGTCTGCCACTCTGTACCTCCTGGACTCTGATCTGGTTTTTACTTTTTTGCCTGTCCACGTCCATTCTCTTGTCTACCCCTTTGTATTATTAAACATTGTAAGACTCCAACCATCTGCCTCCTGTGTCTGCATCTGGGTCTCGCCTTGTGCCTTGATAGAGAGTGAAAGAGAGCGGGGGAGATGGAAAGAGGGAGAGTTTGACCTATGACCCACAAGTTAAATATGTCCTCCTTCTTCAACCTGATCTCTTCAAGCTGTGTGGTCTTCATTTCCACCCGTCATTGGATGCTTTATGACCTTTATCCGAGCCTATACAGATATGTATACAGTGAATACATTCATTCAACGTTAACTCAACATTTGGGATAGAGATTGTAAGAGTTGAGTCTGGGTTGTGAAAGCGTTTGAGAGGTAGTGTAAGGAGGATGTTGTTTTTACCTGACAACTGCAGCAGTGGTTTTGAATGTAGCAGAGACGCTTGCTACCTTAAGATGTTTACGTTGGCGGCAGTTGGTGTTCTGGCTGTTTACTTGCTGTCAATGGCAATTCCCTATTTGGTGGAGGTTGAGAAACTCCATGGAAGCCATCTGGTAAACCACTCTAAACAATGCAGATGACATTGTTATGGCATTGTTCAAACATACATACAGCACAGTCGGTTTCCCTACCATATTCAAAATACGTTGTAGTCGACCGAGGATACAGCGCATGACCACCACAACCTGAGGACTTTAAGGTCCATCCAAACATCTCAATACATACTGGAAAGTTTAAAGTGATGTACTCCAATTTAGTAGGGAAGTAAATGTAGGGGACACTTTAGGAAGGGAAAGCAAGTGTCACTGTGTACATTGCCTTCAAAGTATTGACACACCTTTAGTTTTTCCACATTGTGTTGTGTTACAGCCTGAATTTATAATGGATTCAATTGAGATTTTGTGTCACTGGCCTACACACGATACCTCATAATGTCAAAGTGGAATTGTTTTTCTACATTTTTACAAATTAATAAAAATGAAAAGCCCTTTTATGGAAAGCCTAGATAAGTTCAGGAGTAAAAAATATGCTTAACAACTCATGGTGAATGGACTCACTGTGCAATAATAGTGTTTAACATGCTTTTTGACTTGACTATCTCTGTACCCCACACATACAATGATCTGTAAGGTCCCTCAGTCGAGCAGTGAATTTCAAACCCAGATTCAACCACAAAGACCAGGGAGGTTTTCCAATGTCTCCCAAAGAAGGGCACCTATTGGTAGATGAAAAATACATCTTTAAAAAGCAGACTTTGAGCATGGTGAAGTTTTTAATTACACTTTGGAGGGTGTATCAATACACCCAGTCACTACATAGATACAGGCATCCTTCCTAACTCAGTTACTGGAGTGGAAGGAAACCACTCAGGGATTTCACCATGAGGCCAATGGTGACTTTAAAACAGTTACAGAGTTTAATGGCTGTGATGGGAGAAAACGGAGGATGGATCAACAACATTGTAGTTACTCCGCAATACTAACCTGAATGAAAGAAGGAAGCCTGTACAGAATACAAATATTCCAAAAGATGCATCCTGTTTGCAATAAGGCAGTAAATCTATGCCAAGACATGAAAATGGCTGTCTAGAAATGATCAACAACCAGCTTGACAGTGCTTGAAGAATTTAAAAAAGAATAATGTGCTAATATTGTACAATTCAGGTGTGCAAAGTTCTTAGAGACTTACCCAGAAAAAGTCACAGCTGTATTTGCTGCCAAATGTGATTCTAACAAGCCTTTAATTTTCAATAAATTTGCTAAAATGTCTAAAGACATGTTTTCACTTCGGAAGTATTTTGGGTATTGTGTGTGGATGGGTGAAAAGAACATCCATTTAATCCATTTTGAATTCCGGCTATAAATAATGTGGAATAAGTCAGGGGTGTGAATACTTTCTGAAGGCACGGTGTGCATTTACTGGGCTCAGCTCAAAGCAACCTAAAGCTGGGAGGGAGGGAGTCAACATGGACACACACTTCCTCAGGGCAACACATTGCAAGGTGATCTATTGGAGTTGGGTGACAGATACTGAGAATGCCTGGGCCTAAATTCAGCCCTCCACTTCATCAAAAACATCCTTCCTCCCTGGCCTGGGTGAGGGATGTGTACACTTCTCTTGACGGCTGGGAGCAAGGCAAAACAGGCCATGCATCGTGTCACACTTAAATATCTCCCTCTGTCTGGCGAGAGATACATTCACATTAAGGAACACACGCACACACACACACACACAGGTGCACGCCGAGGTACACACACACACACACAGGTGGGTGAAAACACACACACAAAATCATGGTGTGACCCACATACCAGGCAGCTGCATAGAAAATGGGAGGAGAGCAGAGAAAAGCACCAGTTCACTCCAGCCCCTTGTGAATCTACTAGTATAAATCTCACCCACCCATCCCTTCTCATGTCCCACTCCACTGCAAACTGCAGCCTGCATGAGAGGAAAGTCCCGACCTTTATTTATTTGATCTATCCTTTATTTAACCTGGCGAGTCCCACTGAGATGGTCATCTAGTTGATTCTCTAAGCTCATGACTACATAATGCTCTGTACAGTACAACAGACCTATACAACCGTAGTCAGTCAGCCAATCAGATTGCTATTTAACACATGACACGCATAGATGCAGTTTCTATTGGGAAATGTCGAGCATTCACCTCACTTCTCTCTCACCTCTGCTGCTAAATACTACTCTGTTCCCACCTCTAATTACTACGCCTTTAAATCAAACCAGAAATGAATCCATTTCATTCTCGTCGCCCAATTTAACCATCCATGCTCTTACTTATGCCCACCACAGGGTTCTCTCTCTCTCTCTCTGAATGAGACTTGAGAGTAGTTTAAAGATTCTCACTACTTCCTGGAGAACTAGACCCACCGTGACTGCCTCGTTATCTTAATGCTGGCGTCCTAGAGTATCCCACAAAGCCGGGGCTCAGTCGGATCACAAGGCCTCTAGACTGCCTGAACCTGAGGAGGAAGAAAGAAAGAGAGGAGGAAGAGAGAGAAAAAGGAACGGTGATTAAGAGAGAGAGAGAGAGAATGTGTGGTGTGTTCATGCTATCCTCTCTGTTAACCGGGGGGCATTTGAGGATACATCACATATCACTACTCTGTATGCTAATTGGTTGCAGCCTCTGTTCCTCGGCAGCCAATCCCCCGTCAACATCTCAGCAGACACCCAGGGTTGACTTGCGTGTGTGTGGGAAGGTGTTTTCTGTCGGATATACAGTATCTTCAGAAAGTATTCATATATACCCTTCCACATTTTGTTGTGTTACAGCCTGAATTCAAAATGGATTAAATATATTTTATTCTCACCCATCTACACACAATATCCCATAATGATGAAGTGAAAACATGTTTTTAGAAATGTTTGTAAATGTAATGAAAATGAAATAAAGAAATATCTGAGTATTCACACCCCTGAGTCAATACCTGTTAGAATTGCCGTTGGCAGCAATTACAGTGGTAAGTATGTTTGTGTAAGTCTAAGAGTTTTGCACACCTGGATTGTGTAATATTTGCACATTATTATAAAAATAATTCTTCAAGCTCTGTCAAGTTGGTTGTTGGTCATTGCTAGACAGCTATTTTCAAGTCTTGCTATAGATTCTCAAGCAGATTTAAGTTATTAACTGACTTGCCTAGTTAAATAAAGGTCAAATAAAAAACATAAGTAAAAAATGTAACTAAGCCACTCAGGAACATTCAATGTTGTGTTGGTAAACAACTCCAGTGTATATTTGACCTTGTTTTAGGTTATTGTCCTGCTGAGAGGTGAATTTGTCTCCCAGTGTCTTTTGTAAAGCAGACTGAACCAGGTTTTCTACGAGGATTTTGCCTGTGCTTATCGCTATTCTGTTTATTTTTATCCTGAAGAAACTCCCTAGTCCTTGCTGATGACAATCATATTCATAACATGATGCAGCCACCATGCTTGAAAATATGAAGAGTGGTACTCAGTGATGTTGTATTTACCCCAAACATAACACTTTGTATTCAGGACATAAAGATTATTTCTTTGCTTACATGTTTTACTTTAGTGCATTATTACAAACAAGATGCATGTTTTGGAATATTTGTGTTCTGTACAGGCTTCCTTCTTTTTACTCTTTTCATTCAGGTTAGTATTGTGGAGTAACTACAATGTTGTTGATCCATCCTCAGTGTTCTCCTATCACAGCCAACGCTGTAACTGTTTTAATGTCACCATTGGCCTCATGGTGAAGTCCCGGAGCAGTTTCCTTCCTCTCCGGCAACTACATTATGAATGACCCCTGTGTCTTTGTAGTGACTGGGTGTATTGATACGCCATCCAAAGTATAATTAATAACTTCACCATGCTCAAAGGGATATTCAATGTATGCTTTTTAGATGGCCTTTGTGAGGCATTAGAAAACCTCCCTGATCTGTGTGTTTGAAATTCATTGCTCGACTGAGTGACCTTACAAGTAATTTGTATGTGTGGGGTACAGAGACAAGGTAGTCCTAAAAAAAATAATTTAACACTTATTGCACACAGAGTCCATACAAATTATGTGACTTGTTAAGCACATTTTTACTCCTGAACTTCTTTAGGCTTGCCATAACAAAGCAGTTGAATACTTGACTAAAGACATTTCAGCTTTTCATTTTTAATTAATTTGTAAAAAATCCACTTTGACATGAGGTTGTGTATGTAGGCTAGTGACACAAAATCTCAAATGAATCCATTTTAAATTCAGGCTGTAACAACATGTGGAATAAGTCAAGAGGTGTGAATACTTTCTGAAAGCAATGTATCAAAATATTTTGAGAAATCACCTTTATATGGTTATGTCTGACACTTTAAGCATTTCTCAGCCTTTGACAGAGGCGTTAACCTGTTTTTTTTATTGGTATCTCATAATTGAAAACCAATTATCTTATGTTATGTTAAAAGGCCTTTGTGTTAGCTTAGCTGGAAAGTGTTTCACTTGTTGGAACAGGTTCTTTTTAGGGGGGGGTTCATGAATGAGGCAAAGTTGAGTTAAATTTACTGCACTACATTAATTCTCTTCTCTCCCCCTCTGGGAACGGAGACGAGTGTTTACTCAATACAACTTCGTTATTAACTTTATATCTAAAATGGCCGTGGCGGAGGCTGCTAAAGTTTCAAAAGATGGCAGTTGTGTGGTGTGTTACATCATAAATATCCCCCTACTTCAGAAGATATCTACAGCCATATTATAGAGATGGTGGCATGCATTGATGCAACAGTTGGCTACTGAATAAAACCTATTTATTGAGAAGATGAAGACAATGAAGATGATAAATAAGAGACAAAGGCAGGAACCACCCGGAATAATCTAAAGCAGTACCTTTTCTGAGTGAAAATGCAAGCCGAGATCTACCGTTCAGATTCTTTTATTTTTTTTACATGATTTAAAACGTAAGCCTAGGCAACATTAACCTGTTAAAAACAGTACTCTAGTAATGAGGTTTGTGCAGTAGGCTATAAGCCCAATAAATTATCACTGCATATTGGCTTTGCTTCTCAGACCATTTTTTACAATTATATTTCAACATTTGAGGTAGGCTATATGATCACACCATTAATAGACCAGTTGTTGTATTATTGTGAGGCACAGCTGAATCAGCATAAATGTAAATAATTTGCTTTTTTTTTTTTACTAGGCTGATGGAGCCTGCATCTGATGGTCAGTCTCAGCGGAGGGAGAGCAGCAGACTGAGGGGCCTCCGCTGACACTGACCAAAAAGGGACAGTCTTCAAATCCAATGTTATTTGCCACATGCGCCAAATACAACAGGTGTAGTAGACCTTAGTGAAATTCTTACTTACAAGCAACAATGCAGTTCAAGAAATAGAGTTAAGAAAATATGTACTAAAGAAACTAAAGTTTAAAAAAATATTAAAATAAAAAAAATAACAAGAAAATTGCATATCGGTGAGGCTACATACAGGGGACACTGGTACCGTGTCAATGTGCGGGAGTACAGTTTAGTCGAAGTCATTTGTAAAGTGACGATGCATAGATAATAAACAGCGAGTAGCAGCAGTGTAAAAACAAAATGGGAACACATCGCATACCTGGCATGCAGGGCAGCTGAATCGGGTGCACCTTCCAACAACAGAGTGAGACAAGAAAAAAAATCAGAACCCAAGGCTTATTGTTGTTGTTGTTTTTTTACAGAATATTTGGCGATCGACTAGGAATGCCTTGGCGATCAACCTGTTGATGACCGTTCCAAACAGGGTTGCGATGTAGAAGCGCTGTAAAGCCACTTTACTCCACTACAAACTAAAAGGGAAGTCAAGGAAGTCAAAAGATCCTAGTGGGGGGAATCAATACCAGTGTCAACTCTAGACGGTCACATGACCAAAAAAAACATCCCCACAGTGTGTGACGCCTCAGATCCCACAGAGCTATGTGCACAGGAACTGGCCAAGACAAAGCCTTGTGGAATAACAAAAAGCAAAGTGGGCAACGAAAGACGTTGTAACGGGGTTCTTCCTGGGAAGGACAGGTGGACCAAAATGTAGCGTGGTTATAATTCATGGTTCTTTAATAAAGAAACTATACATGAATAAACTACAAGAACCATGAAAACCCGAAACAGTCCCGTGTGGTACAAATACTGACACAGGAGACAATCACCCACAAAACCCAACACCAAACAGGCTACCTAAATATGGTTCCCAATCAGAGACAATGACTAACACCTGCCTATGATTGAGAACCATATCAGGCCAAACACAGAAACAGACAAACTAGACACACAACATAGAATGCCCACTCAGATCACACCCTGACCAAACAAAACATAGAAACATACAAAGCAAACTATAGTCAGGGTGTGACAGTTGTCCACAAAATAAAAATACATTTAGGTGTCGTGAAAAAAACACTTGCCCTCTTTGCTTACACATGGGCAGCACTGTTGGTTTTGGAGTTGTATGGATGGCCAGGCCAAGGGTTTCTATGTCCTGGGATAAGAGAGTGGCTCCAAGAATAAGAAGGCACATCACTAGCTGCTGGGCAAGGGTCTTCTGAGGTCTGCCTTGTCACATTGTGATCCACAGACATCAATCTAGTGCCAACATAAAACATCTCTTTGTTCGGCCCTGTAGAACAGTTGTGCCACACACACATTTTCCCCATGAAATGGACTATAAATGGATTTAGCTTCTCCTTCAAGATGAAGGGGGTTTGCCAACAGAAAGACCAAAGAGGAACAATCATGTTTTCTCTGTGATTTGAAGGAGCTCCATTGACAGTTTTGATAGAGGGGCGGAAGACTAATTTTAGAGGGGTTTTGAGGAAGATGGATTTCCCCTTACGGTCATGTCGTCCTATCAACTGAGCCAGCCTGGACAAGGAGGACTAGACTGTGGGTCTTCAAGATGTAACCTTTCATGCTGTGCTGTTGAAACCATGAAAATCTCATTAAGTTCACTGGCCCTACTCAGTCCTTGAAGACTGCAGGAGGCCATTGAGGTAGCAAGGTTGTCTCCCCTTAGTCCTTTCCAACATGCTGTGCAGAGATTTGAACGGTTGAGCATCTGTGGCTTACTCTGTGAAGTCTGTTTTAGCGTAAAAGTGGTCTGTTAGTTACTGAATGACAGGGATTTTGTGCATTCTTGCCAATACAGACCCCTGCCATCATTAGTTTACTGTGAACGCTTCATTCAATGGCCACAACCATATCTAAAGCATCATCAGACAGGACCACTTCGGGCTTTGAGGTCCTATATTCACAGGATGGAAACACACAAGCACTGAAGTTAGCACTGAATATGAATATGAGGTATGCATATAGGCAAACAAACTCACCATGACAAACACTGGAAAAGGTTGGCCCGCCCATTAGCCTACAAAGGATTCATTCCATGCTTTGTCGGCGACTCAGCGCACAAGCCTCCACGCCAAATAGCAACTTGACATTCCAGTCCATATGAAGCAAACCAAACATTGGGTTAAAGAGCCATGGAGTGCAGCATTAGTGTACACAGCCATAAGTCAAGAGATCTAACCAAGATAAAAAATGGACAGGAGTCCTGATTAAAAAGGCAGGGAAAGCCTGGGACAACTGTTTACCTGACCTTTCAACTCCTCCTCCTAAACTCAGGCTCATTGTGCAACATTGTGCTCTGCGTCTTGTTTGTTTACAATGGTGATATATAGAAGCAGATTAAATTGTTGCCTGCTGTTAAAATACATTGGATTTGTTGATGCTGGTGGGTGGACTCTGTTTAGTGAACGCTCCAATTAAACACAATCAGGCTATTTCAGAATGATGTGAATTTACCAAGGCAGACCGTATTATAAACACTAACCAGGTGATTGGGAGAGAGAGACATTTAATGATGAGTAATTACTGGAGGAAATTACCATTATGGAGATGCAACACATGGTTAAGCCATGGCTAAGTCGTTCTATTTACTCTGGGTTGTCCCTATCATAAAGTGTCTCAGAGTAGGAGTGCAGATCTAGGTTCAGTTTTTTTTGCCTTTTAGATCATAATGAATATGATTGTATGGACAGGGCGGGACCTGATCCTAGATCAGCACTGCTATGAGATGCTTTGTGAATACGGGGCCAGGTCTCAGACTCAGTAGCCGGTTGGCTGATATCAGGTGGGAAGAGTTTGTTTATAAAGGGGGATGCGGCGGAGGGTGAAGGGCACTTTCTCGCCCGACCTCTCTGCCTTTGTGTCGGAGTGTTTGTGCAGGATTTGAGTGGCTCTTCAAGTGTTTGAGCTCCATCCGTTAGGCCAAGACACCTTAATCATGGCACCCATAGTCAGTGAGATCTAGGCCCATGCCGCCACTGAAGGGAGCCTGGGCTCGTCCCATGGGTGTGGCCTTCTCTCCTGTTGAGTCATGCATCACACAACATCAACCCCCCCTTCATGGAGACACACACACCATAACCCCCCTCCACCCTCACATCACACAAGACATGCACATGATGATATATGCCCACACTGCACACAATACACGCATCCAACACACACCAGCCCCCACCTGTCTCCTGACCAGCCCTCCACCGTTGGCCATTTATCAACACCTGAATCACCACTCACAGCTCGGCGTCTTTAGGCCTGATGACTCACACTAGAGGGGGCGCATAGAGAGTCCATGGTGCATGTCATACAGGTAGTTCTCGCACCACTCGCTTTCTCTTTCCGGAAATGTTTGTCATCATCACTCAATTAAGCTTGGTTATTCGAAAGGATTTCTCCAATGACAGAGCTGGAGGAGGAGCATCATCACTCAAGAAAGAAACAGGAAGAACTGGACAATAAACTCCCCTCCCCCTAACATCTAGACAGTCACTGGAGACACTTCCCAAATCTTCAAGACTATTGTAATGGAATATTTTGACAGCATGCAATGCTTGATTCCTTTGCTGGAGTTGCAGAGCGTCAAACTTGCACCGACTTGCTGTGCTAGAAAGTCATTCATTCAATAAGAAGGGGGGCATGACTTTGCTTCAAGGTGCGAGGACAGGAATATACTGCTCTGTTCTGTTCCTCTTCAATGGAAACCAATGGCCCTTAGCCGTCTTACCACTGCCATTACCACTGTGTCTAAGGACAGACTTCGACAGAGCCTCGGAGCCTAGTAGAAGCACAGTGTCTGTCCTGTGATAGCTGTATGAGATTCCACATGCTTGGAGTAATTCCTCCCTCCCCCCTCACTCCTTGTGCGGTGCGTGGCCCTGAGTCATCAGCCCAGCCAGGCCCCCACACTTTCCTTCCCAGTCCCTCTCTGGCTGTGGCGAGTAGGACGGCGGATTCACCGACCAACCGAGGATTCACGATCCTCCCAGAGGAAACTCACCGAATAGCTTCCGAAGGCGATGACTCACCCCCACGGAGGAGCACTCCTCTCCGTCTCCTCCTCCAGCCAGCCTCCCCCTCTCAGACAGTTATCCAACCCCACCACACCCCAACCCGGATCAGATCAGAATCCTCCGCCCGTCTCTCTGTCTGGCCCTTGGCGCAAAGTCAAGAAACTGAAGGACATATAGCTCACTTGTCTGCATGTTAAACAATGGAGACCGGTGAGATAATTACATCCTAAGGCCAGCCTGCAGGGTACTCAGCTATCATTAGTGAGGATGAAGATGTCTATAGTTCTGTCTGGGCAAGGTGTGCTGTGATCTTGAATCATCCCACTCATCTAAAGTATCGTGATGCTGTACGGAGCACCTTGAACGAGCCGTGAACTTCGGATAAGAACGCCTGTTGCATCTACCTAGAGTTGCATCTAACTAGATTGGTTTGACTAATTCATTGACAAGTTAGGGAAACACCCCGACGACGGCCGCAATGTCGAAATGCGTCAGTCGGGAATAATAAGTAAGCATTTTCTATTCCATTTTCAATGCCCTCCAATTTGTTCCAAGATTTGTCTGAACATCTTTCAGGGACTTGACCATGTGACCAATGGATTTCATAGAGCTTGTAACAAGAGTGCGTGGCCCATAACACAGAGACTTGTTCTTATAGGAGATTCTGTTGACCATTGCAAGAGCAATAAGGATTTTTAGGGGCATTATGACTGGGTTAATAAAACACAGCTGCCCCTAAAAGTCCCTCACTTTTCTTGCTGCCTTTTTCTCGTTCTCCCTCCCTCTCTCTCTCTCTCTCTCTCTCTCTCTCTTTTTCTCCCTCTGTCTCTGTCTGATCCAACTATTTTGAGATTGAACCGTAGCGTTCACTGGCTTGTGGACTGGCTGAGGAGTGGGTTCTCAGCTTGGATTAGTTGGGTATCAGCAGAACCGTGGCTGGATCGTTCGGAACAACAAACAGAGGCGAAAGAAGAACCAACCAGCCTGTCGATAGGCCAGCACATTAGACTTTTGAGCTTAAGCGGACGGGGCTAGAGGGCTGCATATTTCACACAAAGCAATTTATGAATTGTATATTTATAATGGCTGAGTTTTGTTGGGATTAGCGTAGGCGTTTTAAAAGGGGTTGAATGAGTTCAGAGCTTCAGTCTTTCTCAGGAGGGTCCCTAGTCTAGTTCATTAGCTCTTCAGCTTTATTGCAGCAGACAAGGTAAACACAACCTAGGCCAGTTGAATTAGAGGAGTTTGCTGTATTCACAATTACTACAAAATGACAATATATTACATATGTTATGGCTTTAGGAATTGCTGTGTTTAAGTTGGAAACTCAACAAACAAATCCAATGGCCTGACATATCTTGAACAAGCATTCCCTGGCATACGCTCACACATGTAGTGTAGGCCCAGGCCTAGTTACAGTTGCAGCCTGGGTTAGAGACTGATATGGTCTAGTTAAAGTGACTGCAAAGACTATTGCAAGTCGCGAGATGAGTGACTGGACCTGGACCAATGTAAAAGGCTTGTTAGGCGGTAGCAACGAGCACGGTTTATATCCTAACTTTAATCAGCACTCTTGGTGGATATCCGAGATATCTAGCATAGCCATGGTGCTTATTCAATACAGGCCCAGGACTGTGTTTACCAGCCTCCCAAGCCTTCCTACTTAGGCCCTCTATGCTCGCATACTCATTCATACTGGCTGTTTACCTGGGTGGTATTGAGGTGGAGTTGTGTCATGCAGGGTTTTTGGTTTAGTTTTTGGAGTGAGTCATCTCATCTTTATGGTGGTAGGATGTAAATCAGCATATGCCTACATATATCTTAAAGTGACCTGAAACAGAGAATATGAAAGTTAATGATAACTTCTTAGTTTGAGGGTGTCATCTTTTTTTATTCGTTTTTTTATTTATTTTTTTAAATCGATCTAAACTTGAAACTCAGCTCACTCTTGAGGAGAATTTCTATAGCATTTCTCCAGTTAGAAGATAATGTTTCACAAATGCTAATCGTCAAGGTTTATTGTATTTTGTCCTTATACTGATGATAACAAACAAATGAACTGTTAAAGTAAGTACACTGATGTGTAAAATAGTTCAACTGAGCTGCCACCTGACAGCCGCAGCTTTATCACAACTGTAGCTTAAAAATGGCAGGCTTGTATAAACACCGTCTGTGTTCAAGGAACGAGAAGAACACCGCCTACTTAAACTTTATAAAACAGCACCGTAAAGAAATGTATTAATGCCATGCATTTTAGCCAGATGGTGAGATAATAGGCCTAAATAGTAGAGGCTGTAATACAGCACTATGGCAATGATCATTATACTTCGACATATAATAATTAGATAGTATTGCATCCATCTTTAAATAAAACACATTCTTCAGCATATGTCTTACCTATGTGTCATTTGAGTATGTAGATGTCACCATCAGCATTCCTAATATTAATTACGTAAAGCATTTAGAGTTTAGATGCTAAATTCCCTGGTGGGGTATGTAGACTATGGCATTCGCTGGTGAAAATATGTCTGAGACTAATTTTGGTAGCTGACTTCACTGCTACTTTTATGACTAACACACTTTAAGCTTATTAGAAGATGGACTTTTTTTTATCCCCCTCAGTTGAATTCATCTCTTATCTTAGACGTACAAACTATTCTCAAGTAGACCGTTAAGAGATGTCATAAAAGTTATTGTATCTTTGCACGAAGACGTTTTTTTTTATGGGCCAAAACTATTTCCAAGATGTAGGTCTGATAAATGTTGAGAAGAACACATGAAGGCCTGTCATAGAGATTTAAGCCCACGTGTCACATGTAGAAAAGATATGGATGGACTTGATGTGATGTCATCTAAAAGTAGTTATAGATCGGCGTTGTAAAAGGGTATTAAATAATTGTTTGGCTGACTTGTCATCATGTCTTAGGACAATCTTATTACAACAATGAACAAACACTCTCAATTTGACCCCTTCACTTCTAGAATAAGGAACAATATAGGATATATATATATATATATATATATATATATATATATATATATATATATATATATATATATATATATATATATATATATATATATATATATTGTGTGTTATAATTGATATTTTGATATCAATCCCCGTGTCGGCCATAAACAAGGCCTGTGCGTTTTTCCAAAAGTTATACACTTGGTTAGGTAGTCCATATTCAGGGAAATGTTCAGCGCATGTCGTCTCCCCAAATTGCATTAGTGCGAAATTGTTCACAAGTACAGAACCTATATGTTGTCAGTTCACTTGCAACATATTCTGAACGTGTTGGTCACATGAGTCAGAAACTGGGACTTTGTAGGCCAGTTGAATGAATGAGGACTCACCTTGCCCGCAAAGACCCAGCCTCTGGCACACACTGATTTCAGAGCACTCTATAATTGTGTGATGAATTGTGGCTTGTCCTTGATTTATAATTGCATTATGATGAATAATGACGAACAAAATAGCCGAAATCCTGGTAGTTTAGCATTCATTCAGTATATCTTGTTCAAAAACGCAGTTGGCACAAATTAATTGTCCCAATATTGTCGACTACTTCCTACCCAGACAAGAAGGCGCAACAATCAATTCAAGGAAGTCTACAGAACCATAATAGGCTATTCATATTCACTGTTTGACTGAGCTAACGTTGTCTTTACCTGATATTCTCCAATGTCACAAACATGTTCCGCATAAACACGCAACACGGTAGGATCCGTGATGTCTCGTCCGCATCCCTTGGACAGCAAGATGACTTCGCGCAAAACCCTCGCTTGATGAGGAGTGTATGGGAGAGATTGGAGATGTGTGCGAAGTTGAAGTTCGCTGCTGCTCATCACACCACCACCGCCCCTCTTTTTGATCAGTGGCGCTGGTATTGCACAATCCCCAAATTTAGAAAGAATATCCTTGGGGACGAATTGCACCATTTTCTTTCAAAATAACTTGAAATGTTGTTTTCTCCTAAATAAGAAAAACGCAACAGTGTAGCACTCGTGCCACAGTGCCAGTGATTCTCCTAAGCTTATTTTCATGGATACATGCGATGTTTCCCAGTCTGAGCGACCCCGGTGCGCTACGCACCGCCGACGGTCCTCAAAATATCCATTCTCTGTAAACGGACTTGCTGATGTTATTGCCCAGTCGTAGGCTATATGACCACGACATCGCCAAGAGCTGAAAGGATTTGATATATGGTGTTGCGCCCTCGTGCTGGGACCTCCCCAAAATGGGCTTCTGCTAAGTGGTAACCTGGTTATTTTGAGCGCGTCACTTCGACATGTCTCCAAGTTATAGGTTTCCATTGCCAATGTTGGGCGCAGCACTTGACTGATATTGTTATAGGCTACTTATTGATGGAGTAGACATTCATAGAAGTCGGCGCACTATTGACAATAAAACTAAAGAAAAATGGATACATTCCTGTGGTTTCTTTCTCATACGAATTATACATTTATTTAACCCACATAATAATGTCATAAAATTGGCATATTATACCCTAATATACATAGTGACCGTTATTAAGAGACATTTTATATTGTATGTAAGCATGGCACTAGCCAATACTACGATTTTATATGATTATTATATTGGCCCATAATTTCCCTTGCGCTCCTTCTTCTTTTGTTGGTGTGGTGCGACTCCACGTGGCAAATAGTTGAGGATTATTGTCGTAACAAGAATGAACAGGACTGTAGAGCACGCCCTACTTTCTGTGCGTAATGACGCATTTACGCAGGAGCAATGTCACAGTTGCAACACCGACTTATTCTAAACTGTATAATCATTTTCATAAACCACAGATACGGATGTTCATCCTTATTCCAACAACGATTTGCATAACATTGCCAATCCCTTGGTGAGTATTATTCGTTTGTGTGTAATAGTCGCATGATATCGCGCTGGCGAATTGGATGATGTTGATGCGTTTTTTTTAATTATAAAAGCTCTTGTTTTGGCCAAGTAAATTATCGCAATCAATATTATTTTATCTCCTTCCTTTGTCCCGTCCTGTTATATATTTGCTAAATGCCACTGGCAGCCATAGACATTTAGGAATGTGTCGCCTCGATTTTCGCACATAGGCTATTCAAATTGGTCCCAGTTTCGAAATGTTTTCTCATGGGGAACCCATCACTAATCAAATGAGATTTTCCCGTGCATCGTTTTATTCCATCGCAATGTTCCATATTTACTAAGATGAAGATTGTCAGGAGTGACCAACAGGCTATCCCTGTGCGCTGATGTCAGTCAGTCAGCTGGTGTTAGTCTGGGAGGCTACATAACAGCTGGTCATTCTGACAAAGATGAGAATGATACCTATTCTAAAAAAAAAACAGTAATCATAACATGTTGTGGATAATGAATGAATATCCTATTGATAAGTTGCCTGAACAATCGCAGATATATCACCTGTCAGGAGAACTAGCTCAAAGAGCCTGTATGTAGTGCTACTTCAGTTTCCCCTTTCCAACTAGCCATATTACTTCCATTTAAGGGGTCAGAGGTCACCATAGTGTGCCCTGTGTGTACCTATCTCTCCTTCCCCCCCAGTGAGGGCCGTGTAGTGGGGCCCGTGAGCGGCAGATGAGGCTGGGGTCCAGCTCCAACGGCGCCCTGCAGCACCCCAATGGTCTCCCCCACTATGAAGGCACTGGTGGATGCCGCGTGGGCGGTGTGGAGCATCGGTGCCTCCATCTATGACTACATCCACACCAGCGCCATGGAGGAACGCATCCACACGCTGGAGACCGTCACCACCATCCACCAGTGTGTCATCGCAGTGCTGACCGCTGGAGTGGTGGTGCTCTTCACCTACATACTGTTGAGGAAGCACTGAGGGGGAGTGAGGAAGGAGAAGCCACGCAGGGCCCAGGAGGCAAGTTTTGAGGACAACACTGGATTACCATAGTGATCAGAAGCATTGAGAGTGTGGGTCTGGAAAGTCATCCAGACCTACATGGATGAGATGGAGCAGGACATGATTAATAAGGGATTTTGGGTACTAGAAAAGTTTTATCTTTATCTCGACTGCCAATTGTACCATTCTACTGCGGAGGTGTTGCTGGACACTGTGTGTCGAAGTGAGTCAATAGTTTCACTCGCTTTGCACCAATGGAAGAAGAAGACAAGGGCAGAAGATGCATCAAAATGTATATTTTTACAAATACAAGTTACTTTAAAGTAGAGGTCGACCGATTATGATTTTTCAATGCCGATACCGATTATTGGAGGACCAATAAAAGCCAATACCAATTAATCGGGCGATTTATATATATATATATATATATATATATATATATATATTTATTTATATATATTTATATATTTGTAATAATGACAATTACAACAATACTGAATGAACAATGAACACTTATTTTAACTTAATAAAATACATACATAAAATCTATTTAGTCTCAAATAAATAATGAAACATGCTCAATTTGGTTTAAATAATGCAAAAACACAGTGTTGGAGAAAAAAGTAAAAGTGCAGTATGTGCCATGTAAAAAAGCTAACGTTTAAGTTCCTTGCTCAGAACATATGAAAGCTGGTGGGTCAATATTCCCAGTTAAGACGTTTTTGGTTGTAGTTATTATAGGAATTATGACGCGTCGACTATTTCTCTCTATACCATTTGTATTTCATATACCTTTGACTATTGGATGTTTTAATAGGCACTTTAGTATTGCCAGCCTAATCTCGGGAGTAGGCTCGAAGTCATAAACAGCGCTGTGGCTCCAACATTGCTAAGAGCTGCTGTCCAACGCAGTAAAGTTTGAATGAATGCTTACGAGCCTGCTGCTGCCGACCATCGCTCAGTCAGACTGCTCTATCAAATATCAAATCATAGACTTAATTATAATATAATAAACACAGAAATACAAGCCTTTGGTAATTAATATGGTCAAATCCGGAAACTATCATTTCGAAAACAAAATGTTTATTCTTTCAGTGAAATACGGATCCGTTCCATATTTTATTGAACGGGTGGCAACCCTAAGTCTAAATATTGCTGTTACATTGCACAACCTTCAATGTTATGTCATAATTATGTAAAATTCTGGCAAATTAGTTTGCAACGAGCCAGGCGGCCCAAACTGTTGCATATACCCTGACTTTGCTTGCACAACGCAAGAGAAGTGACACAATTTCCCTAGTTAATATTTCCTGCTATCATGAATTTCTTTTAACTAAATATGCAGGTTTAAAAATATATACTTCTGTGTATTGATTTTAAGAAAGGCGTTGATGCTTATGGTTAGGTACATTTGTGCAAAGATTGTGCATTTTCGGCAATGAGCTTTTGTTAAATCATCTCCCGTTTGGTGTGGTTGAAGTAGGCTGTGATTCGATGATAAATTAACAGCCACCACATTGATTATATGCAGCGCAGAACAAGCTCGTTAACCTAGTAATATCATCAACCATGTGTAGGTAACTAGTAATTATGTGAAGATTGATTGTTTTTTATAAGGTAAGTTTAATGCTAGCTAGCAACTTACCTTGGCTCATTGCTGCACACGCGTAACAGGTGGTCAGCCTGCCACACAATTTCCTCGTGGATTGCAATGTCATCGGCGTCCATAAATGCTGATTACCAATTGTTATGAAGACTTGAAATTGGCCCTAATTAAATCGGAGGGCCTCTACTCTAAAGACCAATGTATCAAACTAAAATACAAAATACTTTTGCAAAGTATTCTATTTAGAATGATTTATTTTTTAATACAAAATACATTTGCAAGTACACTCCTTCACTACAACAATAGTCTTAGTAACGGAAACAAAAACAACAACATTTAACTTTCTATGACTGTAATATGTGGTTGTTTATCTACCTTGGTTGAATGCACTGACTGTAAGTCGCTATGGATAAATGTCTGCTAAATGACCTAAATGTAAAAATGAACAATTGCAAAGCACACTGGGTATTATTATTGGCCTCATTTTGTGGGTGGAGCTCATCAATAATACCCACCATGCTTTGCAGGTGGACATTTTTACATTTACATGTTCACTCAGCAGACACTCATATAACACCATAGTGCCGTGACTTCTGATACCGATGCAGGGTGAAAGGGGGCCACCAAATGTTGAACTGCTATAAAATAAAAAATAGTATAGAAAATGATTTTGCATTTTGAAAATATAAATTACAGGTCTCGAAAGTATCTTGTTACAAACTACATTGGATTGTAGTTCAGGCCGGTGAAATGCAAATGACAAAATATTCTAAAGTAATTTACATTTCAAATACATGTAACAGGAATACTGCCCATCTGTGTTGTGAAGCTAAAACCACAGAGATACCTCAACCTGCAGACTGTAATCTAATAGCGCACTAAAGGGATGATAACTATCATTAGGTTTGCCTGCCTTAATATGCCTCAAGTGGTTTCACTCCCCAGATGGAATAACAGTATTAGTTAGATAGGTTTTCATGTTGGCTCTAATTGCTTATCCCGCCTGTATGATGCATGGGAAAACTGTAAACTGGGGATTCCCTCTTTAATACCATGATTGTACGAGGTGCCAGCCCAACAGTCTATAATTGGAAGTCTTGGTCATGAAGATGAAAGCATTCACTTAGACGTTAACTATGATATCACCCAGTGAGGGAGAGTGGAACATCATGGGACGGACAATGTATTCTCAAGAAGCCTTATTTGTTGTCGAAAACTGGCCTCAAGGTTCTATGAATTACTCTGTAGGAGAAGGAGAGTTTCTGTGAAGCATTCAAAGGTCAATACACTGGTCGTCATGAATGCCATTTAGTATCGTACATGTTCTTTGATAAAACAACTTTAAAGCATGTTTATTTGATTACTAAAATAAATAAATGTTGATGGTCTTGTAATGCAAGACGTTGTAGTGGCATTCCGTGGCGTTAGCTGAACATGGCTACAGCTGTGAAGGTTACGTCACTGGAAAGAGTAATTAGAGGCATCCTTACCTGTAAAATGTGAATCAACCTGAATGTTTTGGTACATTGTTTATAAATGCTTCAGTTTCAGTAATGCTTGCACTCATCATTAAAAGGGTATTAAACACATTGTAGGCCTTAAAAAAAAAGCCATGAATGTTGTATAATTCATTTAAATTGTACACTTGCTACAATATATGACGAATACACAATGTTTGCCCTATCATCTTGTTCAGATTGCTAAAATGGGCCTCAGTGAAATGTTTCAGGTAAATCAAATGTGACAAAGGCCTCCATGGCAATACAACATTTAATCATCTCCTGGATCTTTGTGTGAATGTACAGTGCCTTCAGCCTTATTCTAAAATGGATTAAATAAAAACATTTCCTCAGCAATCTACTCACAATACCCCAGAATGACAAAGCAAATACAAGTTCTTAGTATGTTTCGCTAATAAAAAAAGAAATGAAAAACATACCTTATTTACATAAGTATTCAGTCCATTTGCTATGAGACTCGAAAATTGAGCTCAGGTGCATCCTGTTTCCATTGATAATCCTTGATGTTTCTACAAATTATTTTGTAGTAGTCCACCTTTGGTAAATTCAATTGATTGGACATGATTTGGAAAGGCACACACCTGTCTATATAACATCCCACAGTTGACAGTGCTTGTCAGAGCAAAAACCAAGCCATGAGGTCAAAGGAATTGTCCGTAGAGCTCAGAGACAAGATTGTGTCGAGGCACAGATCTGGGGAAGGGTACCAAAAAAATTGCTACAGCATTGAAAGTCCCAAGAACACACTGGCCTCCATCATTCTTAAATGGAAGAAGTTTGGAACCACCAAGATTCTTCCTAGAGCTGGCC
Source organism: Oncorhynchus clarkii lewisi (assembly GCF_045791955.1). Classification (NCBI taxonomy): domain Eukaryota; kingdom Metazoa; phylum Chordata; class Actinopteri; order Salmoniformes; family Salmonidae; genus Oncorhynchus; species Oncorhynchus clarkii. The sequence goes on along the minus strand of NC_092159.1, from coordinate 21,078,285 downwards.
GCCCCGCCAAACTGAGCAATCGGGGGAGAAGGGCCCTGGTCAGGGAGGTGACCAAGAACCCGATGGTCACTCTGACAGAGCTCTATAGAGTACCTCTTTGGAGATGGGAGAACCTTCCAGAAGGACAACCATCTCTGTAGCACTCCACCAAGCAGGCCTTTGTGGTAGAGTGGCCAGACGGAAGCCACTCCTCAGTAAAAGGCACATGACAGCCCGCTTGGAGTTTGCCAAAAGGCACCCAAAAACTCTGACCATGAGAAACAAAATCTTCTGGTCTGATGAAACCGAGATTGAACTCTTTGGCCTGAATGCAAAGTTTCACATCTGGAGGAAACCTGGCATCATCCCTACGGTGAAGCATGGTAGTGGCAGCATCATGCTGTGGGGATGTTTTTCAGTGGCAGGGACCGGGAGACTAGTCAGGATCGAGGCAAAGATGAACAGAGCAAAGTACAGAGAGATCCTTAATGAAAACCTGCTCCAGAGTACTCAGGACCTCAGGCTGTGGCGAAAGTAACCTTCCAACAAGACAACGACCCTAAGCACACAGCAAAGACAACGCAGGAGTGGCTTCAGGTCTGAATGTCCTTGAATGTCCCAGCCAGAACCCGAACGAGCATCTCTGGAGACCTGAAAATAGCTGTGCAGCAACGCTCCCCATCCAACATGACAGAGCTTGAGAGGATCTGCAGAATATAATGAGAGAAACTCCCCATATTTTACTGCTGCTCTTTAATTACTTGTTCCTTTTATTTCTTATTCATATTTTTTTAAACTGCATTGTTGGTTAGGGGCTTGTAAGTAAGCATTTCACTGTAACGTCTACCTACACCTGTTGTATTCGGTGCATGTGACAAATAACATACCCAAGAAGACTCAAGTCTGTAACTGCTGCCAAAGGTGCTTCAACAAAAGTACTGAGTAAAGGGTCTGAATACTTATGTAAATGTGATATTTCACTTTTATTTTGTATAAAATAGCAATAATTTCTAAACACCTGTTTTTGATTTGTCATTATGGGGTATTGTGTGTAGATTGATGAGGAAAAAAACTATTTACATTTTTGAATAAGGCTGTAATGTAACAAAATGTGGAAAAAGTCAAGGGGTCTGTACTAAGGTACAGGAGAGTGCAATGTTCTGACAGCAGATAAATGTCTTGTATAGAGCTGAATCTGTTAACACTAATCAAGAAAAGGTTTTGCAGAGCACTGGTTGGTCAGTGGATCTACTGCTATCCCTAGGCTCCAATCTGAGGAAGCAAGTCAGGGGTCGTTATGCTCATAATACTCACATGTATTTAAGTAGTCATGTGACGCACACACTGGTTATTGAAACAGAAGAACGATAATCCCATGTGCTACAATGTGTGATATTGACCTACAGATGGAACACTGTAGAAACACCCTGACCAAGGAGACTGTAGGGATGCTTTTATTTCAAGTTAACAGCGACAAAGTTAATGTTTTGTTAATGCGTAATAAATGTTATTTTCACTGATGTGTACATTAAAACATAACTCTTCAAAAAATAAAATGATTCAAGTTGTAAACTTGCATGAAACACCATGTTGAATACAAAATGCAAGGAAATGTAAAGTACAAATTGAACTCGATCATATAAAGTGTGTTCTAGAGGTGTCCAGTCTGCAGCAGGGTGTACTGGGCAGTGAATCTCTCCACATTCTCCCCCTCCAGCAGCTTCATGGCTCTCCAGTGGATCTTCCCACAGCTTTCTGGCTGGCCTCTGGGCCCAAGCTCCTCTCGGATGTACTCCAGCCACAGATCTGGAGGGTAAAAGCCATACAGACAGTCCTGAGTGACCCATCTCAACTTACTTTGTCCCAGAAAACTACATGGAAGTAAAGGTTTATATTCATGCCATACTAAAACACCTCAAATCAGCTAATCAAAGTTGCTGTTGATTCAGGTGTGTTAATGTTGGGCTGGAATAAAAGCCTGCAAAACCTGTAGTTCCAACCACGTATGTCTTGTTCATTCTTCTACTGGCCTATTGGAAGTCTTTGAGTTGTTAAGTGTAGCAACTGACATGCAAAAATCCCTGTGGGACTTATTTGAAATGGGCTGCTTCGAATGCGCTTTTCAGAATCTCACCATCATCTGTGGAGCCGAATTCCCTCAGGGCTCTCTCATAGAAGTCCCTCAGGTTGCTCATCTTGGGAGTCTCCTAAAAGAACAGTCACACCATTCCAGTTAGTACAACAGCCTTGCCAATGACCATAACCCGTTGGCTATGCAGCACAAACAGATCTGGGAACAGACTTACAAAAATCCTAACATTAGTGTGAAAAGTTAAACCCTTTATGCAACATGTTTACATAAAGCCACAACAATGTGTGGCAATATTGGAACAACAGTCTAGTTTGAGACGATGCCTTGGTTGGTTGCAACATATATTTGTCTGAGCATGGACTATCTTTCCGATTTGGTCCTGCCGTACATACCTACACAAACGCTACGGTCACAAGACGCAGGCCTTCTTAGTGTCCCTAGAATTTCTAAACAAACAGCTGGAGGCAGGGCTTTCTCCTATAGAGCTCCATTTTTATGATATGGTCTGCCTACCCATGTGAGAGACACAGACTCAACCTTTAAGTCTTTACTGAAGACGCATCTCTTCAGTGGGTCATATGATTGAGTGTAGTCTGGCCCAGGAGTGTGAAGGTGAACGAAAATGCACTGGAGCAACGAACCGCTCTTGCTGTCTCTGCCTGGCCGGTTCCCCTCTTTCCACTGGGATTCTCTGCCTATAACCCTATTACAGGGGCTGAGTCACTGGCTTACTGGTGCTCTTCCATGCCGTCCCTGGGAGGGGTGCGTCACTTGAGTGGGTTGAGTCATTGACGTGATCTTCCTGTCTGGGTTGGCGCTCCCCCTTGCGTTGTGCCGTGGCAGAGATCTTTGTGGGCTATACTCAGCCTTGTCTCAGGATGGTAAGTTGGTGGTTGAAGATATCCCTCTAGTGGTGTGGAGGTTGTGCTTTGGCAAAGTGGGTGGGGTTATATCCTGCCTGTTTGGCCCTGTCCGGGGGTATCGTCGGATGGAGCCATAGTGTCTCCTGACCCCTCCTGTCTCAGCCTCCAGAATTAATGCTGCAGTAGTTTGTGTCGGGGGGCTAGGGTCAGTTTGTTATATCTGGAGTATTTCTCCGGTCTTATCCAGTGTCCTGTGTGAATTTAAGTATGCTCATGCTCTCTCTCTCTCTCTCTCTCTCTCTCTCTCTCTCTCTCTCTCTCTCTCTCTCTCTCTCTCTCTCTCTCTCTCTCTCTCTCTCTCTCTCTCTCTCTCTCTCTCTCTCTCTCTCTCTCTCTCTCTCTCTCTCTCTCTCTCTCTCTCTCTCTCTCTCTCTCTCTCTCTCTCTCTCTCTCTCTCTCTCTCTCTCTCTCTCTCTCTCTCTCTCTCTCTCTCTCTCTCTCTCTCTCTCTCTCTCTCTCTCTCTCTCTCTCTCTCTCTCTCTCTCTCTCTCTCTCTCTCGGAGGACCTGAGCCCTAGGACCATGCCTCAGGACTACCTGGCCTGATGACTCCTTGCTGTCCCCAGTCCGCCTGGCCGTGCTGCTGCTCCAGTTTCAACTGTTCTGTCTGCGGCTATGGAATCCTGACCTGTTCACCGGACGTGCTACCTGTCCCAGACATGCGGTTTTCAACTCTCTAGAGACAGCAGGAGTGGTAGATACTCTGAATGTGATCGGCTACGAAAAGCCACCTGACCTTTATTCCTGAGGTGCTGACCTGTTGCACCCTCGACAACTACTGTGATTATTATTATTTGACCCTGCTGGTCACCTATGAACATTTGAACATCTTGGCCATGTTCTGTTATAATCTCTACCCGGCACAGCCAGAAGAGGACTGGCCACCCCTCATAGTCTGGTTCCTCTCTAGGTCTCTTCCTAGGTTCTGGCCTTTCTAGGGAGTTTTTCCTAGCCACCGTGCTTCTACACCTGCATTGCTTGATGTTTGGGGTTTTAGGCTGGGTTTCTGTACAGCGCTTTGAGATATCAGCTGATGTAAGAAGGGCTTTATAAATACATTTGATTTTGATTTGTTCTTGTTTCCCCATACATTGTGACTCGACTCACTTGATCTTTCTCCATCTGGATCATTCTGGTGAAAAAGGCCTTGGAGAAGGGCCGGCTCTCATGCAAACTGGAAAATAAGAGAAGGTCCAACGTTGTTTTTCCTTCTTCAAAATGCTGAACTCAAATTCATATTAATAGGTTGTCATCTAAACGAGGATACCTTGTACAAAATAACTACTGTGAATTACAATCGTCATTTTAATGATTTGGCCTTCACAATGCAGAACTGGTGAGAAATGAATAATATAATATTACTATTCATATTCAGTACCTTGTGAAGGTCTTCCTGGCTTTCTTGTAGCCTCCGGCCCTGTAGGACCAGTCAAGGTACTTCTCCTTTATCTCCATGGAAACGGCAGGCACCACAGACAGCAGACCTCTCTGAGAGCAGAGGAAAAAACAAACTGTTACAACTAATTCTCATCCAACTAGACAACATTGTATGTAGGGAAATATGGCTGCGTTTACATAAATTGGTATTTTGACCAATCAGAACAGCTCTGAAAAAGATCTGATGTGATTGGTCAAAAGATCAGAATTGGGCTGCCGATGTAAACGCAGCCTTTGAGGCACTACTGCTTTTGCACTGACACAATGGAGGCTAAGAACGACATAGAACCAGAAAAAGCTTGGTCAATGCACTGTCTGGACAGTGCTTTGAATTATGACAAAGGCAAACTGTTATTGTATTAAAATGTGATAAACTAATGTAATTTTTGAGAGGTTGGGCTTTGTTCTGTACCTGAAACAGGGCTTCAGTTTCCTCTGGGCTCTGTGATGTCATGCTCCACTCCACCTGCAGCTGCCACAGGGGCAAACTCGACTGTCAACAGACAAGACCATAGTGGTTAACATCAGGTAAGATGCTCTTAACAAATAAAATATATTCATGGGTTGCTGGGCTGGAAAATGTGTTACCGGTAAGTACGGCTTGCACTCTTTGATGCTCCAAACATTTTTGTAAGATACTCCCCCCCATAAATCTTAGTCAAAATGTTTTTTTTACATTCCAGAGACAATCCCACTGGGCCCATATTATTTCGCAACTCACACCCCGGATCAACAATGTCTTTGTGACTACATAATTACATCACACAGTCAGCCCCTTCCCGTGAGCTGCCCCTTATATTGCGCAACACCCGTCATAACAATGAAAGACGATCTACAGGAGCCATATTGCCATAAATTGCCTGAATTGATAAAATAACAATAAATTGGATACGTTTATAACGATGTGCACCACTTGTTTTTTTTCTTCCTTTGAACTACTACTAGTTTGACTGTAGCCATCAATTGTCCCATAAACAATCACCCACATTAGCAAACTATCTTATCACATTTCTCTAGTATAGGCTACTTTTCATGACGATATCAGCAAAATGCCTGCGATAAGGGATCGGTATGGTTGGTGTCGATAATTGATTGGTTTATCATCCCAGCTCTACTACATACTACCCACTGGGCACAGACGTCAGTTCAACGCCTACGAACATGAAATCAACTAAAAGTCATTTGAGTCTCCCTGGTATTAGTTATAGGTTTTTACAGTACCTAAAGAATTTACCTGTAAGAAAACTCTCCCTGGTATTAGTAATGGGGTTTAACAGTACCTGAAGCCATTCTATCATGTCATTTGACCGCAGGAAAAGGAACTACCGTGTAAATACTGTACTGTGGGTTTGATTGAATGGAGCCTTTCCAGTCATATTGGAACTGGTTTCCAGCAGGGAATAGCAGTCATTTGAGGAAGTTAATATGCTGTAGAAAATTATCTGGGACAGAGTTGGAGCTGCCCCACTTTCACAGCAGCCCATAGTGACTGTGTGTGTGTGTGTGTGTGTGTGTGTGTGTGTGTGTGTGTACCTTGGGATTCACATGTGTCAGGGCGTCCTGGAATAGCTTGCCTGTGGCACCACTCCCCAGACGCACCATCGTCTGCAGCGCCAGGCACCACACGTCCACAGATTGTCTGTGGCGCTGGGTGGCTGCCATGGCAACCGCAGCGGTCTGCTCCGAGTCTCCCGATGAGAGTAAGACCTGCAGCTGAACCGACCGATGGAGGGACACAGGCACAGCAAACCGTTACATGTTTGTGAACCTCGTGTATCCTATTGGCTTCTATGCTGTGTGTTTGTACGTTAGAAAGCCTATGTTTATACACTTGCTGTCCTAGATTTACTCTTGCCATAAGACATCTTCTTACCCAGTTCTTGTAGAAGTCCTCCTTCAGCAGTGAGGAGTCGTGGGCACGCTGAAGCACTGCCAGCAGCCTCTCCTGCCTCTGAGGGATGCCAACACACACACACAGGTCAGATTTCAGTCTTAGAAAACCATACACTCATTTCACTAATATACTAGTCACATAACCACTTGATCATCAATAATCTATCAATATTCTTCACACAAAAAAAAAGTGCTCATTGTCATGGTTTGAAATGTTAACCTTCTCCTTCAGCTCCCGGACGTCGGTTTTCCTCTTGAACCTCTCCAGGCAGAAGGACACGTAGCACGCCCACATGGCCTCTGGAACACAGCAGAGAGACCACCCATCACTAGGGTTGTTGCGGTGACCGGCAGTCATGACCACAGTCAAATTCCACGTGAACGTTGACGGTACTCTCCTCCTATGCTCCCACTGCATGAAAAGGCGCCAATGTGTTGGTCGTACCCAACTCGTTAACGATGTCAGAACGCTAATGGCCTGGTACTCAGCGCTCCATTGTCCCTCTAATCACTCTGACATGAATGCAAAATGTAGAATACGTTGTTCGACCTCGCTGGGGTCGATCAAGTTGAAGAAGATCAACAGCAGATTGAAACGGAGTGGAAAACATGGTCGTGGTGGATCTTGTTGCAAAGCCAAACAAGGTGATGATGAATTCGAAGCATTTAACAAGACATTTGTGAAGTGGTTGAAAAACGAGTTTTAATGCCTACAACCTAAATGTATGTAAACTTCCGACTTCAACTGTACTTGGTACATAGTTGGTGTACGCTACAAACTCTAGTAATCACCTTTGAGTGTGGACTGCAGTATTATGCATACTGGATGGACTGGTTACCTTACGCTACACTCCAAACTCTCCAGGCCGTATAGGCCGAGGCCAGTGTTTCCCCAAGCCTGGTCCTTGTGTAACCCCAACAGTACACATGGACAAACACACCATATATTCATGTCATTGACGGCTTGGTGATTAGCTGACAAGCTGAATCAGGTGTGCTTGTCCAGGGTTACAATACAAATGTGTACTGTTTGGGGTAATCGGGTACCACGGTTCGGAAACACTGGCCGAGGCCATGTGTTGGTTCATTAATTGTGCAGAGCAGCTTACAGAGTATATAATGAATCTGTATTTGATATTATTAGGATTTTGAATAACCTAATAATATGGCATTTTTTATATTTTCATAATTAATAGGCAGACACATTACCTTTCACTACAGAATATTTCACCACCGTGCGTTTCCGTTTCCTCCTCTCTCCTTCATTCCTTTCTCCAGCGAGCAGAGAGAGGAGCCGTCGGCAGTTTAATGAAATATGTTTTGTTGTGAAAAACGCGATTCTTGATGTTCCTGAACAGATTTCACTTGGTTTCCCAAATTAAGCACTGGGTAGCGGCAGGAAACAGGTTTGGAGACACCATGGCATACAGTTTGAGTGAAATATGACCCGTCACGCAGCAAGACGATGCTTCTCAAACAGTGGTTGATGTGTGGAGTGAAAGTTCTTTAAAAAGCCCAGACATTTCTATATGCAATCCAGTGTGAAAACAGGGGGGGGGGGTTCAGGCACATAGCGTGAAATGGGCACCATCAGCATGGCGGCCAAACGCAGTAAGGGTTGGAAGTATATTGCATAGTTTGCAATGCAAATATCAAGCTCTCCTACCATAGCACAACTATCGCCATGAGAAATCATATGCTTATCAAGCGCAAAGAAACATTCTCGGAGGGGGGACAAGCAGCAGCAATCTCGCACCGCATCTACTGTCACTGAAAAGCACCGGTGAGATCCCGCCAGAGCAGTTAACACCGCTCATTACTGTTTCAATGAATGATTCTCAAAACGGCCTGTTTTTTTTATTGACTGAATAGATATGGGGCCATTTCAATTTCATATTTATTTACTCAACCCATCTTAACGTAGTCCTTTTGATTCTACAAGCATCTACAAGCAAGCGCCACCGCTGAGGTTACTGCCTTTTTTAACATTGTGTTCCACAATATAATACAACCAGTTGATATTACGGTTTCAACATCTTAAATGGCACTTGTTATTTTATTGACTGGATATATATGGGGCAATTTAGCAATTAGGATTCATCTGTATGATAAATCATGCAGTGTTGTGCACGGTTGGCATACGGACAAATGCAACAAAAAAAAACATTTCCAGGACTTGGTGTTCTAAAAATATATATTTTTATTTGAATACTCGAGTACCAGAAAAAACAACAACAACAGGATAGTAACAACAACAAAAAAAAGAAGTCAAATGCCCATCCCTAGGTGTTTGTGACCAACATGATTCGAAGCAGTGTCTCCTGGACCCATATGACGGCATTAGACCGCCTAGGTTTGGCAAGCAAATGCAACTTTTCAGGTCTCGGGCAAGGTCACCCATCACGAGCGTGGTCCTCGAACCTCCTCTGTGACACTTCATCCAACGCGTCACTTGTGTACTTATTGTATCGTGTCTACCTGTGTTGAGGTCTTTATTTGCCTTATGTTGCGTCTACCTACGTCAAGTTTCGTGTTGTGTCTTACCCGTGTGCTTGTAATGTGTTGCGTTTCTGTCTAACCTGTGTTGGTGTGTGCATTTCTGTTGGTTGTGTGTATGTACCTGTGTTGAGGTGTTAATTTCTGTTTATTGTGTGTACATACCTGTGTTGAGGCTGTTGAGGCCCTGCTCGTAGACCTGGCAGCAGCGCTCCTCTCTCCTGGCGATGTCAGAGGCCCGCCCCTTGGCTGTCTGAAGCTCCTCCCCCACCGTCGCCTCCAGCTCCCGCCTGGCCATGAAGTCCCACGTCAGTGAGTCGTCTGTGTATTTGCTCTGCAGGCTGGGGACAGGACATTCAGCATGGTCAGTGTGTGTTGTGTCATGTTGAAAAATGAACACAGGGAGATCAGCAACCCAAAATGTAGCCTTACTCTTGTATAATGGAGTCCTGTAGGTCTCTAGTGAAGTCAAAGATGGCGGCGATGGTCAAAAGAGACAGGATGAAATCGGCTCCTGTGGACAGCACAGAGAAATCCATTAACATCTCCAAAACACTGTCTCTACTCTCTTAATAACCAAAGTAGACATACAGATAACTGTTAGGCAATACAAATGGCATAGAATAAATACAACGCAATGGAAAACAGCTCACCTTGGATTTTCCCAGTAGCATCTCTGTACACCACCTCGGCCCTCGGACAGTTTGCCACTCACGATCTCAGGGGAGAACTCGTACCCTCCCTGTAGAGCGAAGAGGACAATCAGTGACCCAGTCCAGAAAAAGAAGAAACTCAAAAAGGTGTGTGTGTGTACTCACCATGTCTATCTCAGCCTGCTCCAGCTCCTTCTGTTGCTTCCTTAATTTCTCAGCATGCAACAGCTCCATACGGAAGCACTGTTCAGATAGAGGCACAGGTATCAATCATCCTGGGGGTTTTAACAGTGGTCCCGCTACATTTAGGCCTTTTATGTGCATTCAGTGTTTGCTACCACAGCACTTAGATTTCCGTAGCATCTTAGCTTCGAGCCTAATATGGCAATTCTTCAATTCATTGAAAATCAAATCCCACTCCGTACCTCCTGGTAGACCTTCTTGCTTTCCGGGTGGAAGAGCAGGGCACGCAGGAACAGGTGTCTGGCGCTCTCTGACGAGTTTCTGTCCTCCAGCTCGCTCTTGGCAGCCATGATCCACAGGGCTGGAGAAAGGAGAGGCAATCAATGATTCCGCTGACGAGGCTCCGTCATCCACTCAAACAATTGGAGCAATGATAGGACCCTGTGTAGTGTATATAGGGGCTCTTTGCAGCTCAGTTGGTAGAGCACGGCGCTTGTAACGCCAGGGTAGTGGGTTTGATTCACAGGACCACCCATACGTAAAATGTATGCATGCATGACTAAGTCGCTTTGGATAAATGCGCATACATTATATACCGAGTGTACAAAACATTAGGAACACCTGCTCTTTCCATGACAGACTGGCCAGGTGAAAGCTATGATCCCTTATTGGTCACCAGTTAAATCCACTTCAAAAATCTGTGTAGATGAAGTGGGGGAGACAGGCTAAAGAAGGATTTTTAAGCCTGGAGACAATTGAGACATGGACTGTGTATGTGTGCCATTCAGAGGGTGAATGGGCAAGACAAAATATTTAAGTGCCTTTGAACGGGGTATGGTAGTAGGTGCCAGGCGCACCGGTTTGAGTGTGTCATGAACTGCACCACTGCTGAGTTTTTCTACGCTCAAAAGTTTCCTGTGTGTATCAAGAATGGTTCCCTACCCAAAGGACATCCAGCCAACTTGACAACTGTGGGAAGCATTGGAGTCAACATGGGCCAGCATCTCTGTGGACCAGTTTCGACACCTTGTATTAGTCCATGCCCCGACGAATTGAGGCTGTTGTGAGGGCAAAAGGGGGTGCAACAATGCGTTCCTTAATGTTTTGTACACTCAGAGTTTATTACAAGGACATATGCCATTGACGTGGTATGTCACCATAGTATAATGATGATAAATCTACCTGGTTTCTCAGGATGAATGGCAAGCATGGAGGAGAACACCTTGCTGATTGCACCCTTTGTGTTCTATTTGAGATGACAAAAAATAACAGTTTCAAAAAATAACCAAACACAACATTTATTCAACGTAGAACCCAAGATAACTTAAACTTACCCATTTCTTACAGAAAGCAATGTGAGAGAGCCACAACTGAACATCATCCTGCAAAAAGATAACTTATTATTGACCTGTCCATTGACTTCTTTGGTACCTTCTGCATAGCGCTGTTTGAAATATTCAACATCCCGTAGCTAATAGCTATGTCATATAGGGCTTGTATGGTACCTTCCATTTAGTTGTGGCCCTTCTGAAAATGTTGTTGATCCTCGAGATGATGGAAAACTCAATCTCCTCTCTTTTGAACTGATAGCCGATGCGCTATAAATTAAACATGATGAGGAACAAATACTTTTTTTTAAATACTCCTGATACAGATATTCAATATTTCCATATTTCATAGAACTTCAAATGACTTGCAGTCATTCATTGGTTGTAAACTCTAGCATGATAATGAAAGTGGATATTATTATTTGTGGTTGCCATGGCACTGTGAGGCAGCCTAAACAAAGAGCTCTGTATATTTTGTACATATTTTAGATTTTTTTTTAAATCGTGTCATTGAGTGTTGATTGGATATACAGTTGAAGTCGGAAGTTCACATAAGCTGAGTTTGAATGTGTTTGGCTAAGGTGTTTCACCATTCCTGACATTTAATCCTAGTAAAAATATATTTTTGATATATATTGAAGCAACATCTCAAGACATCAGTCAGGAAGTTAAAGCTTGGTCGCAAATGGGTCTTCCAAATCGACAATGACCCCAAGCATACTTCCAAAGTTGTGGCAAAATGGCTTAAGGACAACAAAGTCAAGGTATTGGAGTGGCCAACACAAGGCCCTGACCTCAAACCTATAGAAAATGTGTGGGCAGAACTGAAAAAGCGTGTGCGAGCAAGGAGGCCTACAAACCTGACTCAGTTACACCAGCTCTGTCAGGAAGAATGGGCCAAAATTCACCCAACTTATTGTGGAAGGCTACCCCAAACGTTTGACCCAAGTTAAACAATTTAAAGGCAATGCTACCAATTACTAATTGAGTGTATGTAAACATCTGACCCACTGGGAATGTGATGAAAAAAATAAAAGCCTAAATAAATCACTCTACTATCATTCTGACTGTTACGGATACAGGTATCCTGTGTCTGTGTGTATCCTGTGTCTGTGTGTATCCTGTGTGTGTTTCTTTTCTCTCCTTCTCCCCTCACAGATGAAAATCATCACTCCCCAATCAGTCAACAATCAACCCATCAATCAGAAGACACACCTCCTCCTGTTTCCTACCCTATCACAGTTCCTTCCCCATGGTTTAAAAACCCCATCATTTGTTTGTTCAGGAGCTCAATCTTTGTAATGCCAAGTTGGTAGAACTCTGTTCTTTGTAGATTTCAGGGTAGCTCAATCTTTGTAATGCCATGTTGGTAGATAGCTGTTCTTTATAGATTTCAGGAGAGCTCAATCTTTGTAAATGACATGTTGGTAGATCTCTGCTCTTGATAGATTTCAGTAGCACAATCTCTTTGTAAATGCCATGTATGTAGATTTCGCTCTTTGTGTAATAATTAACCTCTTCTTTTGTTTGAGCACCTCCAAATCACTTTGTCATCTCCTGTGAGTATTGTTTTTGTTTATGGTGTTTGCTGGTGGGAAAAAGGGGAAAGACAAGACAAGTCGCCCATGGGCATACACTACCCGTAGGTAAACTTTGTTAAAACACACTAGTTAGAACTGGGCGGACCACCCACTGTATTTTTGGTTAGTTAGTTAGCTGTTGTTGAAATAGGCTAGCCTAGCTTAGGGGTGTTTTTGCATATTTGTTTCTTTCCTTGGGTCCAGCTCAGCCCTTTTTCCTGCTCCCCCCCCCATTACCGTGTGTTTATAATAAACCCTGAGTTTGACGGTATTATTTCGGTTGTCGTGGTTATTTCGTTTACTTTTACTTTGTCACTATTATAATTTACATGAGTTATGTTACGGGTCTCACTACCATTCCCCCCTAGACTGTCGGGCCAAAAGAGATTCGTAACATAAGTGGAGCCTCATCCGGGATCTGTCTTTACTGACACCCATGCCGCTCATGTAGATTGTTGAAGTGGTATAGTTCAGTGAGCGTCATAGCTGAAGTAGCATTAGTGTTTGCTATTTTCGTTGGCTCTTGTGAAGTAGTGTAAGATGGCTACTTTTGATTTGAAGTCCTTTTTGGATAATCCTTCGTGGGAGGTTTTTGATAAATGTCGTAGAGTTGATTTAATGACCTTGGCTGACCATTACTCAATATCGATTCAGCAGAGTGTAGTTAAGGCGGAGGTTAAACAGCTAGTGTTAAATGTATTGTTGGAAGAGCAGGTGCTTGTGTTACCGCTGCCTGAGTCTACTAACCCTGTAGGGGATGTAACTGCTCCTATAAGCCCATTGGTATCTGATAATGAGGGTGAGGCTAAAACACCAGCCACATTGTCCCATTTTGATCCACTCTCCCCACTGTCAAACGGTGATGCCAGAAGGGATGTCCGTTTAGCACAGTTCCAACTAGAGGTGGAAGAGAGAGCCCAAATTAGGCGAGAGACTCTCCAGTTGGAGATGTGTAAAATTGAGGCAGAAAGAGAACAGCGGCATTTAGATTTGGAGATGGGTAAAATTGAGGCAGAAAAAGAACAGCGGCATTTAGATTTGGAGATGTGTAAAATTGAGGCAGAAAAAGAACGAGAACAACGGCAGATGATGTGTAAAATTGAGGCAGAAAGAGAACAGCGGCAGATGACGTTTAAAATGCGCCAGATGGAACTGGAGGCAGAGACAGCGAGGCTAGCCTTCGTTCCTACTGTGCCTGTTTGTGAGCCGTCCCCACCTGCTGTGTCCTCAAACACGTTTGACATTAGTAGGCAGATTGCCTTAGTACCTTTGTTCAGAGAGTCGGAGGTTGACTCCTATTTTTGTGTATTTGAGCGTATAGCCGTAGCATTGAAGTGGCCTGAAGAGGTATGGTGCCTATTACTTCAGTGTAAATTAACTGGTAAAGCCCAAGAGGTTTTGTCAGCGCTACCTCTGGAGGACAGTTTGAATTATGAAGTGGTCAAAGCTACTGTTCTTCGTGCCTATGAGCTTGTGCCTGAGGCATACCGACAGAGATTTAGGTCTCATAGAAAGTCTTCTAGTAAGACTTATGTGGAATTTGCTAGAGACAAGGGAAATCTGTTTGATAAATGGCATGCTGCTAGTAAGGTAACTGATTTCAACTCTCTCCGGGAGTTAATCTTGTTGGAAGAGTTTAAAAATTGCTTACCCGAACGCATTGTAGTTTACCTTAACGAACAGAAAGTATCCTCCCTGGCAGAAGCGTCTGTGTTGGCAGACGAGTTTGTGTTGACACACAAGAGTGTGTTTTCGGCTCAAACTGAGAGTAGAACCACTGAGTTTCCTACCTTTAGCCCTAGTCGGCCCGCAGTAGTATATAAAGCACGCCAGAAGAATGAGCGTTCCTGTTTCTATTGTCATAAAGTGGGACATATGATTAATGATTGCTTCCTGCTTAAACGCAAACAAGGGATGCCTCTTCGTGCCAAGCCGCCAACAGGTGTTGGTCTAATTCGTACGGTTGTGAGGTCTGCAACAAAACAGGTGCCTCAGGGTAACTGTAGTTTGAAAGACCCAGTCCCCGACCGCAGTTATGAACCATTCATTTTCGAGGGGTTTGTGTCCCTAGAGAATGACGAAGCGTCTCAGCGTCCGGTTAAAATCCTTAGAGATACTGGTGCGGCGCAGTCGTTTATATTGTCTGATGTGTTGCCCTTATCTGACGATACATACTGTGGTTCCAGTGTGTTAGTGCAGGGTATTGAAATGGGTTTTGTCCCAGTGCCGTTGCACTTTGTGAAAGTACACTCTGAGTTAATCAGTGGAATATTCAGAGTGGGGGTACGTCCTAAGTTGCCAGTGAAAGGTGTGACCTTTATAATGGGTAACGATATTGCCGGAGGAAAGGTAGTACCCGTATTGGAAGTATTGGATAAAAGTGACCACTCTCTCTCGAATGAGTTGGCACAGAGTTATCCACATGTGTTCCCCGCTTGTGCTGTCACTCGTGCTCAGGCACTACAAGAGGGTGACGTGATAGATTTGTCGAACACTGTTCTGTTCAAAGAGGATGATCAAGAGGATGGATTGTGTGATACCTCTGAGAAGCTGATCACCTCTGACAAACAGCTCAGGAAAGAATCAAAGTACGTTGAAGTTATTGCTGATGCAATACAATTACCAGTCACTCGTGAGCAGCTGATTGCTAACCAAAAGGTTGACAACAAGCTTGCTAAATGTTTTTCTAGTGTTGTCTCGTTAGAAGAGGTGAAGAAGAAGAATGTGGCTTACTTCATTGATGGTAATCTCCTCATGCGTAAATGGAAATCCCATGTTGACGCGGGTGGAGATTGGAATGCTGTTTACCAAATAGTGATTCCTACAGCCTTTCGACAAAATGTGTTATCCCTTGCTCATGATCACCAGTGGTCTGGTCATTTAGGAATTACAAAGACGTATGATCGGATCCTTCGACATTTCTTTTGGCCAGGTTTAAAACCAGATGTGGCTCAGTTCTGTCGGACATGCCACACCTGTCAGATAACAGGAAAACCAAATCAGGTTATTCCTCCTGCTCCTCTTTGTCCTATACCTGTCATAGGTGAACCATTTGAGCATGTGGTTGATTGTGTCGGACCGTTACCGAAGACAAAATCGGGTAACCAGTTTTTGTTAACGATAATGTGTATGGCTACAAGATACCCCGAGGCTATTCCTCTGAGAAGGATTACAGCTCCGATAGTGAGTAAAGCCTTAATAAAATTCTTCACGACATTCGGGTTACCTAAGGTGGTACAAAGCGATCAAGGTACCAATTTCCTATCCAAGCTCTTCAAGCAGGTGTTGAAATCCTTATCAATTACGCACCGTGTATCAAGCGCCTATCACCCAGAGTCTCAGGGTGCGCTTGAAAGATGGCATCAGACACTGAAGTCTATGCTACGTAAATATTGTTTGGAATCTGAGAAAGATTGGGATGAGGGAGTTCCTCTAGTTTTGTTTGCTGCTCGTGAAACTGTGCAGGAGTCCCTAGGTTTCAGCCCGGCTGAACTAGTGTTTGGTCACACAGTAAGAGGACCAATGAAAGTCCTTAAAGAACAGTTCTTGTCCCAAGAGTTGTGTACCAGAGATGAGAATGTGTTGGACTATGTTAGTCGCTTTCGTGAGCGCCTACACCAAGCTTGTGCTCTTGCAAAGGAAGCTCTGTCTTCCTCACAGAGGAGCATGAAAAGACACTATGATAAAGAGGCTGTTTCTCGTCCACTACAGCCAGGTGACCAAGTACTGGTGTTATTACCTTTTCCAGGATCTTCACTGTCAGCTCGTTTCTCTGGTCCTTATTTAATTGAAAAGAAAATAAGTGAAACTGACTATGTGCTTCAAACTCCTGATAGAAAACGCCAATCTCGTGTGTGTCACATTAACATGTTGAAAGCATACCACACCCGACCCATCTCACAGTTAGATAGTTCAAAAACAGAGGAAGGTACTGCTGTCTCCTCTGCTACTACTGCGATGATAGCGGACTGTCATATTGATGATGTTGATGGCTTGGAGTTGCGCAATACTCAACAGCAGTGTGTTAGATTGCCCAACTCAGAAATGCTGCTGTCTATCCAGTCAGGTCTGGTTCATTTAACGGATGGACAGGCTAATGATATTGTGAGGCTACTACACAGTTTTCCATGTCTCTTTAATGACGTTCCTACTTGCACCAATGTGTTGGAACATGACATTAATGTTGGAAATGCTACACCTATCAAGCAACACCCATATCGTATCAACGCTTCCAAGAGGAAGATAATGAGGGATGAGGTGAGATATTTGTTGGAGAATGACCTGGCTAAGCCAAGTTCAAGCCCTTGGAGTTCTCCTTGCATTCTGGTTCCTAAACCTGATGGTACGTCCAGGTTATGTACGGATTATCGAAAGGTAAATTCTGTCACAATGCCAGATTCGTTCCCGTTACCCAGACTGGACGACTGTATCGACACTATTGGTGCTGCTAAGTATGTAACCAAGTTGGACCTCTTAAAAGGTTACTGGCAGGTTCCGTTAACTTCACGTGCTTCAGAGATTTCTGCCTTTGTGACCCCAGACAACTTCCTACAGTACTCAGTCATGGCTTTTGGGATGCGAAATGCACCAGCCACTTTCCAACGACTGGTTAACTCTGTATTAGCTGGCGTTCCTAATTGTAGTGCATACCTTGATGACCTAGTGATTTATTCGTCTACGTGGTCAGATCATGTTGACTTGCTAAGGGTAGTATGTGAACGGTTGGCAGCTGCTTCTCTAACCCTGAACTTGGCAAAGTGCGAGTTTGGGAAGGCTACTGTTACCTATCTCGGTAAAGAGGTTGGCCATGGACAGGTGCGCCCTGTTGATGCCAAGGTCTTGGCTATAACTGCATTCCCTGCACCTACCACTAGACGAGAGCTACGCCGCTTTTTAGGGATGGTTGGCTATTACCGTAGCTTCTGTAAAAATTTCTCTGCGGTAGTGGCTCCATTGACTGATTTGCTCAGTCCGGCAAGACCATTTGTGTTGTCCCCTGATTGTAAGAGAGCTTTTGAATCAGCGAAAGCACTCTTATGTAGTACCCCTGTACTTGCTGCTCCGGATTTTGAACAACCGTTCAAGCTTGAGGTAGATGCTAGTGCCAGAGGTGCTGGTGCTGTTCTACTGCAGCAGGACAAGAGTGGAGTAGATCATCCCGTTTGTTATTTTTCACGTAAATTTAATAAATGTCAAACAAACTATGCGACAATAGAACAAGAAGCTCTTGCTTTGTTGTTGGCTCTGCAATACTTCGAAGTATACATTGGTTCCAGTGCCCTACCAGTGATTGTGTATACTGACCATAACCCCTTAGTTTTTCTCCACCGAATGTACAACCAGAACCAGCGCCTTATGCGTTGGGCGCTGATTGTACAAAATTATAATTTGGAGATCCGCCACAAAAAGGGTTCAGATAATGTGTTGGCAGATGCTTTGTCTCGTGTGTGAAGATGATTTCAGTATGTTTTGCAAGGTTGTTGATTTGTAGTGAGTGTTCATTTAAATACTGTAGTCGCAATCCCCCTAGGGTTGCTCTTTTAAGGGTGGGAGTGTTACGGATACAGGTATCCTGTGTCTGTGTGTATCCTGTGTGTGTTTCTTTTCTCTCCTTCTCCCCTCACAGATGAAAATCATCACTCCCCAATCAGTCAACAATCAACCCATCAATCAGAAGACACACCTCCTCCTGTTTCCTACCCTATCACAGTTCCTTCCCCATGGTTTAAAAACCCCATCATTTGTTTGTTCAGGAGCTCAATCTTTGTAATGCCAAGTTGGTAGAACTCTGTTCTTTGTAGATTTCAGGGTAGCTCAATCTTTGTAATGCCATGTTGGTAGATAGCTGTTCTTTATAGATTTCAGGAGAGCTCAATCTTTGTAAATGACATGTTGGTAGATCTCTGCTCTTGATAGATTTCAGTAGCACAATCTCTTTGTAAATGCCATGTATGTAGATTTCGCTCTTTGTGTAATAATTAACCTCTTCTTTTGTTTGAGCACCTCCAAATCACTTTGTCATCTCCTGTGAGTATTGTTTTTGTTTATGGTGTTTGCTGGTGGGAAAAAGGGGAAAGACAAGACAAGTCGCCCATGGGCATACACTACCCGTAGGTAAACTTTGTTAAAACACACTAGTTAGAACTGGGCGGACCACCCACTGTATTTTTGGTTAGTTAGTTAGCTGTTGTTGAAATAGGCTAGCCTAGCTTAGGGGTGTTTTTGCATATTTGTTTCTTTCCTTGGGTCCAGCTCAGCCCTTTTTCCTGCTCCCCCCCCCATTACCGTGTGTTTATAATAAACCCTGAGTTTGACGGTATTATTTCGGTTGTCGTGGTTATTTCGTTTACTTTTACTTTGTCACTATTATAATTTACATGAGTTATGTTACGGGTCTCACTACCATTCCCCCCTAGACTGTCGGGCCAAAAGAGATTCGTAACACTGACATTTCACATTATTAAAATCAAGTGGTGATCCTAACTGACCTAAGACAGGGAATTTTTACTAGGATTAAATGTCAGGAATTGTGAAAATGAAGTTTTAAATGCAGTTGGCTAAGGTGTATGTAAACTTCTGACTTCAACTGTAATTTCCCTCCTCATGATGCCATCTATTTTGTCCTTGCAGTCCTTCCTGCAACAAAGCACCCCCAGAACATGATGCTGCCACCCCCCTGCTTCGCGGTTGGGATGGTGTTCTTCGGCTTGCAAGCCTCCCCCTTTTTCCTCCAAACATAACGATGGTCATTACGACCATAAAGTTGAATTTTTGTTTCATCAGACTAGAGGACTTTTCTCCAAAAAGTATGATCTTTGTCCCCATGTGCAGTTGCAAACCGTAGTCTGGCTTTTTTATGGCGGTTTTGGAGCAGTGGCTTCTTCCTTGCAGAGGAATATAGGACTCGTTTTACTGTGGATATAGATACTTTTGTACCCGTTTCCTCCAGCATCTTCACAAGGTCCTTTGCTGTTGTTCTGGGATTGATTTGCACTTTTTGCACTAAAGTACGTTCATCTCTAGGAGACAGAACACGTCTCCTTCCTGAGTGGTATGACGGCTGCACAGTCAACTTAGTGTATGTTTCTATTTTCTATGGGGTTGAGATCTGGAGACTGGCTAGGCCACTCCAGGACCTTGAAATGCTTCTTACGAAGCCACTCCTTCGTTGCCCGGGCGGTGTGTTTGGGATCATTGTCATGCTGAAAGACCCAGCCACGTTTCATCTTCAATGCCCTTGCTGATACAAGGAGGTTTTCACTCAAAATCTCACGATACATGGCCCCATTCTTTCCTTTACACGGATCAGTTGTCCTGGTCCCTTTGCAGAAAAACAGCCCCAAAGCATGATGTTTCCACCCCCATGCTTCACAGTAGGTATGGTGTTCTTTGGATGCAACTCATTATTCTTTGTCCTCCAAACACGACAAGTTGAGTTTTTACCAAAAAGGTATATTTTGGTTTCAGCTGACCATATGACATTCTCCCAATCTTCTTCTGGATCATCCAAATGCTCTATAGCAAACTTCAGACGGGCCTGGACATGTACTGGCTTAAGCAGGGGGACACGTCTGGCACTGCAGGATTTGAGTCCCTGGCGGCGTAGTGTGTTACTCATGGTAGGCTTTGCTACTTTGGTCCCAGCTCTCTGCAGGTCATTCACTAGGTACCACCGTGTGGTTCTGGGATTTTTTTTGTGATCATTTTGACCCCACAGGGTGAGATCTTGCGTGGAGCCCCAGATTGAGGGAGATGATCAGTGGCCTTGTATGTCTTCCATTTCCTAATAATTGCTCCAACAGTTGATTTCTTCAAACCAAGCTGCTTACCTATTGCAGATTCAGTCTTCCCAGCCTGGTGCAGGTCTACAATTTTGTTTCTGGTTTCTAAGGTCTTGGCCATAGTGGAGTTTGGAGTGTGACTGTTTGAGGTTGTGGACAGGTGTCTTTTATACTGATAACAAGTTCAAACAGGTGCCATTAATACAAGTAACGAGTGGAGGACAGAGGAGCCTCTTAAAGAAGTTGTTACAGGTCTGTAAAAGCCAGAAATCTTGCTTGTTTGTAGGTGACCAAATACTTATTTTCCACCATAATTTTCAAATAAATTCATTAAAAATCCTAAAATGTGATTTTCTGGATTTTCTTTCTCATTTTGTCTGTCATAGTTGAAGTGTACCTATGATGAAAATTACAGGCCTCTCATCTTTTTAAGTGGGAGAACTTGCACAATTGGTGGCTGACTAAATACTTTTTTGCCCCACTGTAAGTGTATGTAAACTTCCCGACTTCAACTGTATATCTGGTTGTTTTTACCCATGGAGTGATGGCAAATCTGCTTGTTTGGCTAGCTAGACAGCTAGCTGCCTGCTAACGTTTGCATTTAAAAGATGCATCAGACTCATCACCGGCTTCTATTGAAATTAAAAAGTGGAACATTGTTATTGAGGTCGGACAGGCAGACAGCTAGGCTTATATTAAGCCCCGCCTTATAAGACCTGACTGCATTGTGGAAATGGCAGTGATCGTAATGAGGATGACTACTGCTCTGGATTGATGTGTGGTGAGCTTTTTTGTGCACAAGTCCAGGCTACAGAGAAGTTGAGCTGAGGACGACATCAGGGCCACCAAGCCAAATGAAAAGCATCATCAGGCATCACCATCACTCCAGTGAGTTGCCAGAAGCAACAGTCTCCGCCATGAGCTTGGCACACACAGTTGTGAAGGAACTCTCCGAAGCTGGCTTCATCAACATCACTTTCATTGTTTTGTTAATCTACCTAAATTGTTATTATCTTTATTTGTAGGCCTATACCGCAATTCAACTTTTAGCTGCGAATGTGTAGCCTACAAAATGAAATTAACCAAATCCATATATATATATATATATTACTACATATGAGATTCAAAACTTACTGATCTTCTCTTCTTGATCAGCTCTAAGACATTGATTTCATACTGAAATAAGAAATAACACAGATTAATACATTGTATAGTACTTGTTTTTGATTGCCCATACTCACATATTCCATCTTTATTCACTGGTATTCGGCACTCACCTGAATGTATGCAATGAAGTCAACTTTGGTTATGATCAATCGATGCAGTTTGTATTCTAAAGCTGTCGCCCTTTTTAGCAAGGATCTGTAATTGGGAGATGAATCGGATTTAATACAACTTCAAAGATTTGTACTAACATTGCAAGTGATAGATAAACTAAAGAGTGTTTTTAATCTTACTTGACTTCTTTTTTTGCTGAACAGTCCCACTCTCTCCAACTGTTCCAACTCTGGGATTCGATTCTCGATCCGCTGTTGGACTATTTCAGCCATCGTCACTTACTTGGTGCTTACAATTTGACCGACTTCTGTTGTGAATGTTATTAAAGCATTCCTTAAAAACAAGAATAGTGAACTAAATTAGCCCAAAAGCATCTTTCACACGTGTGGAAGTTGTGATTGCTGTATTTCCGGTTCGTGCTTCAACTGAGTCCGTGCAAAAACTTGTGAATTTACCCAAAAAATCCGCTTGACAAGCGAAAAACTTAGCATTGGTTTTTATTATTATGCCATGCATTATAAACATGTGTAACTTATAATGGTCGGCATTTACATTCACCATAAAAATACATAACATAGACTGTACATTTCCTATCATCAGTTTTCTGGTTTGCACAAGTGCAGAACTGAGCATATTTGGCAACAACTGTTTCTGCAACAAGTGTATTTATTGATTTATAATTGGCACCAGAAATATGCAAACGGCTAGGCTGAAAAGTAAACAAGCTTCATGAATCATGCCCGGTGGGTGGAAAGATTTCCCGCAAAATCGTTGAAAAGCAAGAGAAAGCGAGCGGCAATTTGCCTCTTCCACCGAACATGATGGTGTTACTTACAGTTGCGTCTGCCCAATCACAAGTCTCAAATTACATATTCGAATTTCTATTGGATGAGAGGTATTTCTAGATGTCCAGTAAAGACCACACGATTTTAGCATAACGTGTAGCTCATCTGAAGTTGTAATGGTTTTCATATAATCAATAACATAATCTATTATGTTTTATGTAAATATGATGGATTTACTTTACTAGTCGACTTTGTGTGAATCGTTGGAAGGAATACTGGACCGCAACATTTGGGATTTCTTCTCGTTAACCCACTATGCTAGTTTAGCTAGCAGCAGCAGCTTGCTTCCTTGCTAATTTCATGGGTTGCCTGTGTTGGTGAGTCTCTAGCTGGCTAGCTAATCTTAGTTTATGCTAGCAAGGTTAGCTTCAATGTTGTACAGTCAGTTAGCAAATAATAATTTTGTGTTATACCAGTTTCGAATATCACTCCCACACGTTTACTAGCTAGCTATTTTGACCATTTGTTTATGCTAGCTAGTTAGCCTTGCTGGCTAACTAGCTAACAAAAATCCAGATGCTGGAATTTGAGACAAATTACGGTAGCTTGCTAATATGTGTTTATCTCTATATTTCTTACAAAAAAATGTATATGTGTAGTTATCTATGATCTTTCATATTCTTATAGGATGTTGAAATGGAAAAATATAATGTTATACAAAGCCAATACTGAAGTAGGTTAGCTAGCTTGCTAACCCAACTAACGTTAGCTGATATGATTATGCTTCCTTTGTTTTGAAAAGGACCATAATAATGTTTGTTTCATCTGCATGGATGCACCATCTACAGCATTCAGGTGAAGTCATGAGTTGTAAAGCGAACGGCGCCGTCTACCCGGCCTCGACAACTGTAATGACCACGGTGAAGAAGCCGAAGATGGAGCAGATTCAAGCAGACCATGAGTTGTTTCTACAGGCCTTTGAAAGTGAGTTTCATGACTTTTTACTTATATCAGGAAGTAACGATTTTAAGCCAGGTGGAAATCTTTGAAAATAACCAATTGAGTATAATTAGGATTTTGTTACTGTCGTCTACTTTTCTCATAACTAATATCAACGACACTGACAATATGACAATATGAGGCCTATCTCTGACTAAATTTGATTAGAAAGTGGGCCTGGAACCATAACATGCATAGGCTATATATCTGTGCGGCTCTGTAATACGTTACAGCTCTGTGAATACATTCATACCACAATTCTATTAAATTCTTACTAAAATCATAAATGATTGAGCAGGCTATGATTATTGTTATGATGTATTTGCAGAACCAACTCAAATCTACAGATTTCTCCGCACAAGGAACCTGATTGCAGTAAGCAAATATTACATCCATAATATACATATATACATAATGTACAGGTCCTTCAGAAAGTATTCACACCCTTTGACTTTTTCCATATTTTGTTATGTTACAGCCTGAATTGGATTACATTTCGATTGTGTGTCACTGGTCTACATAAAATAACCCATCATGTCAAAGTGGAATTATGTTTTTAGAAATGTTAACAAAAAACTAACAAAAAAAGCTGAAATGTCTTAAGAGTCAGTAAGTATTCAACCCCATTGTTGTGGCAAGCCTAAAAAACTTCAGGATAATTTTTTTGCTTAACAGGTCAGATAATAAATTGCATGGAATAACTCTGTGTGCAATAGGGGTGTATAATGTGATTTTTTTTTTATGACGACCCCACACAAACAATTATCTGTAAGGTCCCTCGGTCGAGTAATGGATTTCAAGCACGTATTCAACCACAAAGACCAGGAAGGTTTTCCAATGCCTCGCAACGAACCTATCTATTGGTAGATGAAGAAAAAAACAAGTCAAAATCTGATATTGAATATCCCTTTTGGGCTTAGTGAAGTTATTAATTACACTTTGGATGGTGTATCAATGCATTCAGTCACTACAAAGATACAGACGTCCTTCTTAACTCAGTTGCCGGAGAGGAAGGAAACCGTTCAGGGATTTCACCATGAGGCCAATGGGGACTTTAAAACAGTTCCAGAGTTTAACCTCTTAGATGTAATGGCAACTTTTATTTCCGCCTAAATAGACATACCCAAAAGGAGCTGCTATTCATGTGCAATTACATGATTCTGACATGCCAAAACGTGCTATATTTGGAAAGAAGACACCTGGGAGATTGAGGAAATGATCAGAAGATGGATAGGAGTTACATTGTTTAGAATACACAAGATCAAGCACAAACAAAATAAAAATACAATTATTTTGAAAGTAATCTTTCATTGACAAGCTATAAGTGAATTATTGAGGCCCAGAGCTGGAAACACATCAAATGGCTCCCACAACATGTGAACAATATCAGAAAAAAAATGGGATTAATAGACCTAACAACTAGAAATGGGCAGATGTTTTAGTAAGTGGTGTTAGGTGTGGTCACCGGACATTTCCAGGTGTCCCTAAACTTCTTCAAAGTGGCATATGTTTGTATATTAGATTATTCCAGTGCTATTACATATTTGCAATCCCTAAATGCTATTTGTTCAGTATAAAAACGATTTATACAATATCAACCTCACTCAAACATTGTGGTGGTGTAATGTGGTATCCAGGTACATTCACGTGTCCTTTCAACCTCTCCAAATTGTCAGAATGTGGTAATTGCACTGTTTTTGCACACTGGGTGTGCCTAAAAGTTATTTTTCACTATAAAAACAAAATTTCTACAACACCAACTCACACCGGTGTCGGGGGACATACAGGGGATATCCAAGTGTTTTTTTCAACCTCTCCAAAGTGCCTGAACGTTTAGCCTAGACATGTCCAATGTATTGGACCCACATACAAATGAACTGTTTACAATAACAAAATAAAAGCAACAGATGTACATTCAAAAATATACAAATGTCTTATCAAACACAAAGTTGGTTACACACGTCTCCTTCACTAAAAACGGTGCAAAAATAGAAATAAGCTGAACTATTTACAAATTACATTAGTCTTCGTTTTACATCCCAGGTCTAGATGATTAGATTTCACTTTCAGCATAGCTTGTGCATGTCGTGATAGTCTTTGAAGCAGTCCGTCTCTGCCAGGAAACAAAAAGCGAACTGGCATTTTGGACAGACGATCTGGCATTTCACCCTTTTTCCTTCCAATGTGTTTTGTGCAATACTTGCAGTTCTTCCTTTTGTCTTTTGGCTTGTGTGTCGGATAGTGGTGCTCACCTTGAGTGGGGGGTCTTGTGATGGTTGCTTTGGGCCCCCAATTCAGCCATTTCCAACACCAGCTGAACTCGGAAGGCCAACTGGGAGAGAAGGGTTTGACCTTTTTTTGCTTTGGACATCTGTCCACAGTGGTAAAAAAAATAATCTTATTCCACTTCCTGGTCTTGTGGAGGACCTGGTAGTAGCCTATCAGAGCATCAGATAGGTTGACACCCCCCATGCTGGCACTGTAGTCCTTCACAGAATGGGAACGTTCTTCCCTTTTCACCCTCCTTGAGACATGGTTGTTATTGAATGCCTTATGCTGTGTGGTGAACATGGTTACTTCCCTAGTGTCCTTCCATTTTACAAAAAGCAGCTTGTTATTTCTGATCCAACGTATGGTCCCCCTCTCTGCTGTCTTTGTCATGTCGTTTACCTTGGTCTTGGGGAAATCGATTCTGTTAGGATGAATGGTGCCACAAGCCCCTATTTCTTTTTCAAAAGGTCTATGAAAAGTGGATGTAGAACCATCAGAGGTGATTGACATAGCAGTGGGGTGGGGGGGGGGTGGGGGTGTGTCTCCCAAACGTCATCATCTAAATCATCTGTATCCTATCTGTATATAAAGATATATATTGTTGTAAGACACACAGAATTACAGTTGACTAAATTTACAAAACAACATTACTGTGAAGGTAAAACAACATGCCTTTATCTGTGCAGTGACTCGCATAGGTGTGAAGCGTGCAGACACACAATGCAAACAGTAACACTGGAGACAAAGGCAGAGATGAGAACCACAAATAAACAATGGCCATGAGAGTTTAGTGGCCTTTCCTAAGTTACAAGGGTGAAACTTAGAACAGCAAACAGTGAACTAATATGAAACAGACAATAACAAAATGTAACATTTTGACTCTCGAGGCTAGTGATCAATAACAGTAGGTCACAGGGGCGGCAGGTAGACTAGTGGTTAGAGCGTTGGGCCAGTAACCGAAAGGTTGCTAGATTGAATCCCCAAACTGACAAGGTAAAAATCTGTCGTTCTGCCCCTGAACAAGGCAGTTAACACAATGTTCCTAGGCCGTCATTGTAAATGAGAATTTTTTTTCTTACGTGACTTGCCCTAGTTAAATAAAGGTTAAATAAAAAACAGGCAGACAAATAAGACATCCTCATGATCTGTGGAGTCCTGGCTTCCAGGTGTGTATAGACGTATTCAGCGTTTATTATGTTTATGCTTCACAACGCTAACTGCAATGGAGGTAGCAGCCATCTTGAAATGAGGTCATCAGCTTGGGTGCCCTTATACATGTGTATGCCCATATATGGTAATAAGCAATACTAATTTTAAGGCACAGGTCAATAGCCAAGATACTCGGCTTTCCGCAGACACCCTGCTTTTGCAGATAGGGGCTACCGTTCTCATACCAGACTGAATTGAATAAAACAAATCTAATAGACTTACCCAGAAAGACTCATAGTTGTAAGTGCTGTGTTTGTAACATGTATTGACTCAAGGGGTTGAATACTTATCTATTCAAACTATATTGGTGTTTTATTTTCCATAAATGTGTTATTTTTTTATATATTTTTTTCTCTCTGGCATTATTATATTATGTGTAGATCGTTGACCAAAAAATATTACATCCATTCCAAACCAATTTTGTAACACAACAAAATGTGGAAAAAGTCTAGGGGTGTGAATACTTTCTGAAGGCACTGTGTACATATAACAATAGATACATGTATTTTCTTTTCTTTCTCATTTTCACAATGTCTGGTATATTAATGATTTACTTCCAAATGCTTCCATTTTAGCCTATATTCTTGCACAGGACTCTTACCTTCATGACCCACAGAAACACTCGAACAAATGCCAAAAGGTAACATATTGTTCTCTGATTGATCTGAAAGGGATCAGATGATTTTTATATGGTAGACATTACGACATTAATCAGAGATGGTATAAAGTAGAACCTCAAAGATAAGATCCTCAAACTTACAGACTGGACGGTAACCAAACGGTCAATATCAAACTGGGGCATGTATTAAATGCAAAAACCAACTTATGTAGGCTACACACAAGCGTACACCTTGCTTAGACGTGTAAATACACTCTATTTTCTATAAGGGTAGACGCGGTTGTCAAGATGATTTCAAAGTTACGGGCGGCCATTTTATGGACCTCCATTTCCGACGTGTTCATATCTTTGAGGTCCTACTGTCCTTTTTATTTATTTATTATCTCATCAAAGTTAAAGCCACTTCTAAGGTCCTAATTTGTGCTGTGCTTGAACTTGTGTGCTCAGGAAAATGTTCAAGGTGGATGACATGCTGCTCAGAGTTGAGAAGATGAAGGGAGAGCAGGAATCTCACAGGTAAGAGTTAGGAGAAGTATTAGAAGTTTTAATGGTTTATAATAAGTTAAGTATTGAGTCATATAGTTATAGTTTCCTTTAAATTAATTTTATTTGAAGTGTTTTCACTTTATTTAGACAGTAAAGTAATCGGAGGTGGAGACTGGCAAGTAG
Source organism: Oncorhynchus clarkii lewisi (assembly GCF_045791955.1). Taxonomy (NCBI): domain Eukaryota; kingdom Metazoa; phylum Chordata; class Actinopteri; order Salmoniformes; family Salmonidae; genus Oncorhynchus; species Oncorhynchus clarkii. The sequence goes on along the minus strand of NC_092159.1, from coordinate 21,050,111 downwards.
GAGAGAAACAGTGGGAAGGGTGGGGAACCGTAACTTGTGTGGGACCGTGACTTGTGCCTGGGAGTGTTACCACAGCTCTGCATCCTTTCTGACTGTATTACTGCCGTTTCTTCTAGCTTGTCCTCGCACCTGCAGCTTACCTTCACTGGATTCTTCCATAAGGATGGTATGCCCGTCAATACTCTCATGTTTGCGCCATGTTCAAATACAATGTATTTGTAGGCCTTGTACCAATGTGTTGGTGTGATCTTTGTACAAAAACGGAAGAGACAAAAGACATAAGACACTTCTTTCTTTTTTTTTTTCTCTCTCACTTTCTCCCTCTCACAGAAAAGCCATCTCAGAATTCAGAAAACGAACAAGGCTCGGTCTCTCTAGAGGTGCTACTTGTCAAAGTCTGCCATAAAAAACGAAAGGTAAAAACCAGGCTTCGTTTCGCTGTCGCGTTGTCTCAGTCAAGTAAAATTGGTTATAAACCAAACTCCTAACTCAACTCCTAGCTAAATCCTAACTTTTCTCCTGTAACGTTGTTTTCCATAGGATGTCAGCTGCCCGGTGAAGCAAGTGCCTACAGGTAAAAAGCAAGTGCCTTTAAATCCTGACTGCAGCAAACAAACCAAGCCCGGCTCCCTGCCCTCCCTGCTGGTGTCCAGTAACGAGTTTGAACCCAGCAACAGCCACATGGTCAAGTCCTACTCGCTCCTGTTCAGGGTCTTACGCACCGGGAGGAGGGACATGAATGGCCTTGTGAACGGCGAGGCCAACGAGAACATAGGCAAGTAGTTGCAAAAACACCCTCAGGGATGTTGGATGACTCACTAATATTGAATGTCTGTGTTTGTTTGGCGAGAAAACAGATTAGTTGAGGGAGACTACCTCTTGAAGGTAGTTGAGAGAATGCCAAGAGAGTGCAAAGCTGTCATCAAGGCAACGGGTGGCTACTTTTAAGAATATAAAATATATTTTGAATTGTTTAACACTTTTCTGGTTGCTACATGATTACATATGTGTTATTTCATAGTTTTGATGTCTTCACTATTATTTTACAGTGTAGAAAATAGTAAAAATGATGAAAAACCCTTGAATGAGTAGGTGTCCAAACTTTTGACTGGTACCAGTATATAGATAGATAGGTAGGTAGGTAGGTAGATATAAATAATATGGCGACCATTTTGTTTTGATGATGTGGCATTATTTTCATGAGGCAAATGTCTAATTTTTGTTTGTTTGGTGTCTTTGCATATTTAGATGTGACAGAGGTGCCCAGCAGAAAGAAGAGAAGCTCCACCCACAGAGAAGATGGAGAGAACACAGAGACATTTGTTGCACAGATGACCGTCTTTGACAAGAACAGGTAAACAACATACCATATATGGCAAAATGGTAGCCATTTATCCCCAGGTGGCAACTGTTATTACCAAGTTGCTGCTGCACTTTGACCTCAAGGATATTTAGCCACTTGCGAGTGGCATTTTAAGGTGCTATAATATCTGAGCCCTATTTCTGAATTGAAATTACAACCACATATATTCTATAACTGTTCACACTCGATGTTAAATGCATTACTCAGAGCATCTAGTTAATAGGGGACCTCTGCCATGTGCAGGAGATTACAGCTGCTGGATGGGGAATATGAAGTGTCCATGCAAGGGATGGAGGACTGCCCCGTCAGCAAGAAACGAGCCACATGGGAAACCATTCTGGATGGGAAGGTGAGTGGGCCAAAGGCATGTGTGTGTGCCAACCTAGCAGGCTTTGGTTTCAGACCAGCACTAAAAACACCTGATTTAATTACACTAATCAGTCTTGATAAGCAGTTGGTTAATTGAATCAGGTGTTGTTGTGCAGAGCTGAATCAGGTGTTGTTGTGCAGAACTGAATCAGGTGTTGTTGTGCAGAGCTGAAACAACAGCTTGCCCAATCAGTAGCTCTCCAGCACCAGGGTTGGGGACGACAAATATACTATCGATAGGACACTCCACATGGAAATGTGTGTATGATGGTACTGAGACAATGTTTCCGGCTCTGCTCCCACAGAGGCTGCCACCGTTCGAGACGTTCTCTCAGGGACCCACGCTGCAGTTCACTCTGCGCTGGACAGGCGATGCCAGCGACAAGTCCACAGCCCCCGTGGCCAAGCCCCTGGCCACACGCAACTCTGACGGATCCAGCCCCATGGAGAGCAGGCCCAGCACACTCAAATCTGCCCCCCTGGGTAAGAGACACAACACACTCAGTAGCAACTTGCTTGGCTTTTACCCTAAAGAAACTAACTAACTAACTAACCAATACTAGAGCCATAAATTTACTATGACTTTAACTTTATAATAAAATTGACCAGACCGATATGCAGCTGCATCACTAGCACAATACTGTCCCTAAAAATGGTTTGTGCTATCTAATAACCTCTGACTCCATCATCTGTCCTTCCCCTCCCTGTTGTAGCTGTGAAGGCCTCTGTCAGCACAGACATCCAGATGAAAAAAGAACAGATCCTGTGTGAACCCAGGCAGAAACTGCGTATATTTTACCAGGTCTGTTTATGCACCAATATGAAATGTTTCACAGCGCTTTACACAGTAAGGGGGAAACTCGCCTCATCCATCACTAATGTGTAGCAAACGCCTGGTTATGATTATCCTGATACATCTCTAAGTACAGGGGAAGAGTAGCGTAATATGCTTAAATGTAAAACAAAATATTGTTTGAGCATCACTCAGAATGGTTCAGTTATTAATAAGCCAGTAATGAACTTCCATCTTTTTGTCCCTTGGCAGTTCCTGTACAACAACAACACGCGGCAGCAGACAGAGGCTAGAGATGACCTCCACTGTCCCTGGTGCACTCTGAACTGTAGGAAGCTTTACAGCCTGCTGAAACACCTCAAACAGTCCCACAGCCGCTTCATTTTCAATTACGTGGTGAGAGACTAGGGCTTTGTGTGTGTGTGTGTACAGGATTCCTATATTTGAATGTTTTCCTATTTCAGTATGCTTATCGGGAAGGACATTCAACAAGCACAGCACTTACACAAATGACTGATGATCAGCTGAGAGAATTTGATGATAACATTTTTTTTTGTTAGACTTCAGTGTGACTGGACATTATTGATCATAGTCTGCTGCTGGAAAAACATGTGTTATGGCTTTACACCTCCTGCTATACTGTGGATAAAGAGTTACCTGTCTAACAGAACACATAATCCAGGTAGAATCAGGAATTCCCCAGGGCAGCTGTCTAGCCCCTTACTCTTTTTAATCTTTGAGTAAAGCCAGTGTGGCTATGTATGCAGATGACTCAACGCTATACAGGTCAGCTACTACAGCGACTGTGAAATGACTGCAACACTTAACAAAGAGCTGCAGTTAGTTTCAGAATGGGTGGCAAGGAATAAGTTAGTCCTAAATATTTCAAAAAAATAAAAGCATTGTATTTGCGACAAATCATTCACTAAACCTCAACTAAATCTTGTAATAAATAATCTAGATAATTGAGGTGACTAAACTGCTTGGATTGGATTGTCATGGTCAAAACATATTGATACAACAGTAGCTAATATGGGGAGAAGTCTGTCCATGATAAAGTGCTGCTCTACCTTAACAGCATTACCACAAAGAGGGAAAATTGCATTTGGCTCAGAACAGGGCAGCCCGGCTGGCCCTTAGATGTACACAGAGAGCAAACCTTAATAATACGCATGTCAATCTCTCCTGGCTCAAATACTAATACAAAACTATTAACCTATGCTAATTTGGTATTTTGATGAACCCTATACAGGTCAAAAAACAACAACAACAAAAACAGTTAAGAACAAAGAGATTTTAAAGCCATCTGCTACCAAGTACCTGGCATGCTAAATGTTGATTATTTGAGTTGTCAAGGATATTGAGAGTTTGATTGTTATTGAATTGATGTCCCCTGTGTGTCTCCAGCCTCACCCTAAAGGTGCTAGGATAGACGTGTCCATCAATGAGTGCTACGACGGCTCCTACGTGGGCAACCCCCAGGACATCCACAGCCAGCCCGGCTTCGCTTTCAGCCGCAACGGCCCCGTCAAGAGGACTGCCGTGACACACGTACTGGTGTGCAGGTAAAGAAGGCGTCTCCTGTCTCCACTTTCACCTCACTGGCTCTCTCACCCTCAGTCAACCAGTAGCACGGATTGCGTGTCAGGATCAAAGCACTGAAATAAAAAAGATGAACTTGGCTACGGTCAGCCTCCGGGGTAATCATGTGAAAGGATTTTAGTTATTGTATTTGCTGTAGGCTTAAAAAGTAAAACTGCAGTTTGGATTGGCTAACGTGTTTCATATATCCTCACTCGGATGGTATCATCACAGCCGTAGGGCTAGTTGAGAATGTGTACTATTTGTCCACTAGCTTGCCTGCGTGTGTGTACCTAACCACAGCCTCTGACCCCTAATGCACTGCTCCTGCCTTGTAGGCCCAAGCGGACAAAGCCCAGCCTGTCAGAGTTCCTGGAGTCTGAGGACGGGGAGCTGGAGCAGCAGAGGACCTACGTGAGCGGACACAACCGCCTGTACTTCCACAGTGACAGCTGCATGCCCCTCAGACCCCAGGAGATGGACGTGGACAGCGAGGACGAGAGAGACCCTGAGTGGCTGAGAGAGAAGACCGCCACGGTCAGTCCCTCCGCTCACACTGTCACTCAGTCCGAGATTATGTACAATGGAGTAGAACAGAAGAGAATTTTAAAAAACTAAAAAAAACATAACGACTGCCTGATGTTTATACAGAATGGCCCATATATTAACTTGAAATAGATGCATGTCAAATGAGTATCCCATTGATGTCAATGTATGAAAATCGAGCATCTCAAGATAGGATTACACCCTATATGAATCCAACAGAAATGAGTGTCGGGCTTGAACTACAGCTGGGCTTTGCTTCCCTTATACTAAAATGTATCTTCTGGTTGTGTTGGTAGATTTTGGTCTTTTGCGTTGACTAATCTACGAGTGTTCCACCCACAGCAACTGGAGGAGTTCACAGACGTCAACGAGGGCGAGAAGGAGGTGATGAAGCTGTGGAACCTGCACGTCATGAAGCATGGGTATGTACCTAAAAGCTGTGGGTATGTATCTCTAATCACTAGCCTCTTACGGCACTATCGTAGATAACTTAGAAATACACATACAGCCACATCACCTTGAAGAGTTTACCTCTTAACATGTGCTATAGATGGTGTTTGAGTAAGGATAAAAACAGTCATCCTTGTGTTCCTGTAATTTAGAGATCCACATAAAGCCATGACACTTTGAGAGTTTACATCTAACACGTGATACAAATAAAATAGTATAATGTATTTAAAAAGTTGTCCTTAATCTGACTCATTTTGTCTCCAGTAAATCAGTATTCTAACCTCATTTCCCCCCGTTGTGTTCTGTTTCCTGTCCGTATCTAGCTTCATAGCCGACAACCAGATGAACCAGGCCAGCATGCAGTTCGTGGAGAAGTGCGGCGCCTACATCGCCCGCCGCAACCTCTGCCGCAACTTTCTGCTGCACCTGGTCAGCATGCACGACTTCAACCTGGTCTCCGTGGCCACCATCGACCGCGCCATGTCCCGCCTCCGCCACATCCAGGAGGAGCTGCCTGACGCCGGGGCCGACGACCAGGCTGACCGGGCCCTCATGGAGGGCGCCTGCAATGGCACCGCAATCGCCTGCAGCTCTGGCGGGGGTGGTGGGACCAAGCACGGCAAGAGGACAAAAAGCTCCGTGACTGACTGATGAACTGATGGCATTTGGTGGCAGCAGTCGATCCGACCCATTCATTTTCATTTTTATAACGGTCACCCTTGGTGCTTAGCTAGGTGGGAGGAAGACGTCAATGGCGGATTGTCTTGAATTGACTCAAGACATACAAATATAGCTACACACACACAACACAGGCATATGAAGACTCACTATAATGTGAGGTTTTACCAAGTCATTATGCACCGTAGCCAGTTTAGTGATTCTTGGTGGTTTCGGGGGTGTGAAGAAACTGGGGGGGATCACTTGAAAGGTATTGTTATCATGCTTTGACTGCCTTTTGTTATCACATTGTAATCAGAAACTGTATTGAGTGGATATACAGTAAGTCATGCATTTTGGTAACATTGTCACTCCTGATGATCTGTATCCCATAACCCTGTCTGTTTGGCTCTAATGATCCTTTTAGTTGACTATTGTTTTAGCACTTGGTAAAAATTTGTATTAGTGAATTGTTTTAAACTTGAGTTGAATTACCATTTTTATTTTATTCTGCGCAACTGCATCAATTGTCAGATTCACCCCGTCTGTCTTGAATCCCCCTGAAACCTTATCGGGATTGTATTTGTTTTGTATTTGTTTTGCTTTGATGTATGTTGTTTCTCATGTTTCTGTTGATACTATCTTGAGTAATGGAGGATCCGTGGACTCTGATATTTTCCACACGACCGGATGCTACTCTCTGCGTCCATAGCTTGAGGATATTAAGCCAAGATGAACCACAAACTGCCAGCACACTCACCCTTTTATGTAGACTGCTTAGCTCTTCTACAGGGGTGTGTTCACTAGGAACCAAGCGGAAGCAAACTGGACAAACCGGGGAGGGACCTACCTGCATTTGTCCAATAGGGAATTCTTCTTTTTGTTGAAAAAATGTTTTCTGTTGCGAGATGTTTTGCCACGGTTTGCTACTATGTGCACTAACGAATACACCCCAGAAAACAGGACAACCACCTATGCATGTTTTTATGACATGCTGGAACCTGTATTATGGTTAACTAGGCTTGAGGCACATTGGGAACTCAAGGTGTTTTTGATGTTCATTTATCTTCATAAACGGGTGAGATAGGAAGTGTTGGACAACACTCCTTACAGACACTTTGTATACATTGTAATAATGTCAATATCTAGCTATATCCCATTGTGAACCTGATTATCACTGATTATGGACATGTAGGATTTTTCTTCAGAGGCAATATGCTATTTGTTCATTGGAAATGGGTCCTAGTTGATACGTGTCTATCCTACTATTAGGCTCTGTTTAAATGCCAAAGGGGGTGATTTTCAGTAAGTCTCTCAGTTCTGTGTACATTTTTTGTTTGTTGCTGCATCATTTCAAAACGTTAAATGACGAGCGGTGTATAAGCCTTAGCTGTGTTTTTGCGTTGTGTGAGTGCACAAATTGAACAAAAGCCGTAGTTTTGGTGCTTCGTTGGACACCTTTCCCCTCAACTCCATGGACCAGTCTTTTACTTCCTTGTACCTTTATGCACGTTTTTGATCGGCTGGATATAAGGGTAGAAAACAATCATTTCACCATATTGTCAAACCACCGTTGGAAGTCGTAAACTATGTTATAAACTTTGGAAATGGGGATTTTATATTTAAAATAAAATACATTTGACCTTGTCAGTTTTCTTTATTCAACTGATATCAACAGTCATGAAAATTAGAATATTTGAATATGTTCAGAAAATGTAGGTTAGCCTACTACCAAATATTTTGTAATTAGAATAAAAACCTTTTTATATAAATTCTGCAACTACAGTGCATAGGGGTTGGACCAAATATTCGTGACGTGATACTCAAATTACTATTTGATTGGTTGATCTGGGTTTGGCGCGTCTATTTGAACATACGGAAGCGGTAAGTTAAACAATATCGAAACATTTCGCTGCGTGTGCTGATTTTTGTTGAGTGAAAAGCTGAGTTATGAAATTAGCGTAAACGTAAACGTGTTTTGCGTGTTTAAAGTAACTCTCGGTAGGCTTTCATTGACTTGTTCAGACGATCATTTCAGAAAGTAAAGTTTGCTAACTAGGTACGTCTATGTTGATACAATGTGTCAACGGTTGTGAAAGTGCTATTTTATAGGTAACTATATTACAGCACCTGCTACAATCTGGCACTACGAAGACAGAAGTGAAAGTAATTTTAATTTTGCATTCTCATTATATTGAATGATATGAATGCCCTATTGATGTGATGACCATAATGGTCACATCTTCAGAAAGGAATTTGATACAGAAATATTTTTTATTCTATTTAACCTCTAGGCAAGAAAGATGTTATCGCCCCTACTTGGCCACAGAGAAGAAGGCTGGGTGCCCAAAATCCAATGACATCACAAAGTACTTCAGTATAACCCCACAACCTCTTGGGAGGAATAACCTAATTTCTGAGCAGGTGAAAGAGAAACCTAAGATGACGCCTTGTCATAGTAGGGGGTCTTATGAGGTGCCTCTCTCTGTGTCACGGTCAACCAGTAGGCTGCACAGACTCAAGCGGAACAGATACCCCAAAGCAAGAACAAGCCTCATCAAGGATAGCTCCTGCTCAGACCCTCCTAATAATGTTATAGTGATTTCAGTCAAGCTGCTCCAGTGCTGACACAGCATTCAGGAGCAGGGCAGTGATGGGGTCTGTGGACCTGGCTCATGTCACTGGCCAATGCCATAGAGCAGGAGTTGGACTCGCATCTGGCCAGAATGTAATAGCATGTACCCTCACAATTCAAACAGTGGTGCAGTCTGCCTCTGGGACAACCAGGGTCTCGGATGAGAAAGTGGCAACCATTTTCACCAGGAAACAGGACACTAATAAGGCCCATAGTACCCAACACTCAGAGACGGATTTTGAATTGGTGGTCCAGCTCAACACTTAAACACAACCAGACTGAGAGGAAGGGGTCAATTACTTCTGGCTGGAGAGATAAGTTGTCAGGGTCTGTCCGCAAAGGGTCTCTTGAAGAGGTCAAAGTGTCTAGCCCACTGTTCCAGTCTTCACTGTGCTGCTGAAGAAATACAAAGATAAAATTCTGGAGTCGGAAAGTCCAGGTAAGATTGAGAGACTACAGTTAACTCTATTCTATCAGTCATGTTCTTATTGTCATGTATACAGTCTGTGTGGTGCCATACTCTAGTATCAGATTCCCTCTTATTGGTCGCCTTTTATTTCAGAGACGAGATAGGCGCTGCATCTCCTAGCTCTGTAGGAGAGAAGAGGAAACATCAGAATGAGAGGGAGGACCCTGAAACAGTACGCAAGCGCCAAATGTCTAGCCCGTGGTTAGAGGAGACCAGCTTTACTGGGTAGTCCCTCTTTAGAACACCAAGTCATGGGGTCTATTATCCCCTCTTCCAGGGGTCAGCCTAGAAGAAGCAGGCTGAGCCGAACACAAAGACTCAGGCAGCAACAGCGGGACAGTCAAGGTCTGGGGATAGGTCATGAACTGACCACTAACCCACCAAACCAACCAGAATCTCCTCAAAAGGTCTATCCTGCCCATCCACAGCGATGCCTTAGGAGAGGTGATGATTCCTAATACAGATTGTTGTTGAAACTTTAGCGTTTAGCTCTGTCATTGATTGGGATCTGCCATTGGTCTTTAAGATATCTACCTTATATCTACCAACATTGAGGATTTGCTGTGGACAGAAGTACTGCCCTCAGCACTCCAGTGAGGCAACTCCGCCTCTGTAAAGAAGCTACAGGTGAGTTGCTAACACCACTGCTAGCTCCTTCAATGTTTAGCTTTTATGGTATGGTGTCTTAAATGTATTTCCTTATTTCTGTTTGCAGTTGATTAAAGAAATGGAAACTGAGAGGAGAAAAGAGCGAGAAAGGAAACTAGAGAACAATGCCAACAGCAATGGTAAAAATAAAAAAGTTTATGTTATGAATTGATGGGGGGAAATGTGTCAAATAAAACCACCTGTCTCATGTAAAAATCATATAAATGTAAAAACCATCACTGACAATGAATCTTCCATGAATAACATTGATTGTATTGTCGACCTCTGATTTGGCTGTGCAGACGCGTGGGACTGTGGCGATTTCCAGGGAGAGGCTAGAGTGGAAGAGGAAGATCTGTGTCGCACCATGCTGATCACAGGACCTCCAGGGGTGGGCAAGACTGCCTCAGTATACGCCTGCGCTCAGGAGCTGGGCTTCAAGGTCAGGGTGAGACTACTTGGAAGATGTGCAGTCCCTTTCACATGTGTAACCTTTATTTAACTAGGCAAGTCAGTTAAGAACAAATTGTTATTTACAATGACGGCCAAACCCAGGCGACGCTCGACCAATTGTGCGCCACCCTATGGGACTCCCAATCACAGCCATTGGTGATACAGCTGGATTCGAACCAGGGTGTCTGTAGTGACATGTCTAACACTGAGATCAGTGCCTAAGACCGCTGCGCCACTCGGGAGCCTGGATAGGACATGCTGATCAGTACCTGCTGATTAGTGTTAGAATATGGTACAAAGACATTCCTCATTTTTTTTACGTTTTAAATGGCAGTTTGTAGGTAATTGGATAAGATGGGTAAAGCAGAGAACCAGGAGAGGCTGGCTCATGTTTATTCAGTCATATGATTCACCAAAACAGGTTAGCTTTCATACGGGTGTATGCAGTCCTCTTCTAACCTTTGGGTGCAGTATGACTAGTCCGTGTTAATATATGTAAGGTGGCTGTCTTGACTGCTCATTTCCTTGGCCTCTCCAGGTGTTCGACGTGAACGCCTCCTCCCAGCGCAGTGGTCGCCACGTCCTGACTCAACTGAAGGAGGCCACCCAATCTCACCTGGTGGAGATCCAGGGAAGCACCACCTTCAAACCATCTCATCTCAGTAGCTACAACAACACCAACTAAATCTGACACAGTAGCTGGTAAGCACACCCCGCTACAGAAAATGACTTTATTGCAGTCTAAGCATAACCATCTACAGAAAATCACTTAAAGTGACAGGCACTATTTTGTAAATTGTTTGTCCAATGGAGAATGTGGGTTAAATCTATTTTGTGCTCTCCTCACACAGATAAAAGGAGGCCTCTCCCAGAAAGGTTTTCTCATCCTCTAGGAAGGGGCCTCAGCTCCCTCGTAGCTCCCACCATAAGAGAGGTGCAGTGCAGCCTCCATGATGCTGGCTAACGTCTTCAAGAAGAAGCGTAAACCAGAGATCACAAACTTAAGACGGCCCTTTATCTACAAAACGGGACAAGCAGCTACCAAACAGTTAAGAAAAACAAGAAACACCTTGCGAGTTAGGCATGTGTGGATCTTAGGAGGCTGGTGGGAGGAGCCATAGGAGCACAGGTTCATTGTAATAGCTGGAATGGAATTAATGCAACGGGGCCGACCGTGTGGTTTCCATATGTTTGATACCGGTCCATTTATTCCATCAATTACAAAGAGCCCGTCCTCCTATAGCTCATCCCACCAGCCTCGTCTGGCGTGGCTACGATTAGTCTTTTTGTTTAATCGTTTGTCTCAAGACCGTAACTGTGAAGAAGGCAGATATTATTAACCCTATGTTGGTCAGTCAACTGTCACCAGACATTGAAGAGCCACCAACCGGTAGCCGGAGTAAAAGGATGTCCACGTCACTCATTCTATTTGAAGAGGTAAACCACACAGCAGTCAGTAGTTTTATTTCGGTTGTTTAGCAGTTCCAGGTTGCAGACTAGACATTTTAATTAAGTGACCAAGCTGCACCTGCTCTCCGGCAGGTTGATGTCGTATTCGATGATGTGGGATTCCTCACAGCAATCAAGACCTTCATGACGACTACCAAGAGACCTGTGATACTGACCACTAGTGGTGTCTGTGTATATACTGAAAAATATGAGTTCAATCTGTATTGAAAATTATGTGAAGTTGAATCATAACATGAAAACTGTCTTCAGATCCCTCCTTTAAGGCCTAAGTTTGGCGGCGACTTTGAAGCGATCCTTTTTAAAACAACCTTCAGTAGCGAGTTGAGCATCTTGGCACCATTGCATCCCCTCACCTAATGTGCATGATATGAAGCTGCTACTCCATTTAGTTTCTGTCTGTGTCGTGCACCCTCCCAGGTGAACGTTTGCAGTTATCTGCAGCTGCTGTGCCTGGCTGAGAACGTCAGGATGGATGCTGGAGACATCACCTCTCTGGTGAGCCTGAACCAGATGCACATCAGACGTACCCTACTGCAGCTCTGGATCTGCAGTGGAGGAGGACGGGCATCTCAGAGGGGAACCCCACTGAAGGACCCTGCAGGTGGTGTGTATGGAAGTGAGTGATGGCAAACCATTAACTGACTTCAATGTCTAGGTGTGTTAGTATATCACATGTATTGTGACACCTTTTAGTTTTCTTGGTCGCTGTCTGAAAGCGTGTACGTCAAGTCTCACAATTGAATCACTTGATTGTTTTGGTGAACCCTAGCTCTGGCTGTTGCTGCAGTGGGTGACAATGCTTCTCCCCGCCATCCTCCGTGACGTGGGCTGCACTTCGAGCATGCTGGGGCTCCTGAACTCTGGCCCCAGCCATGACCTGCAGACCACTCTAAAGGCACGTCACCTCAGAGGCCCTGTGAACCTGAACTAGATGAACATCCAATGCTTTTATTCAGGTAACAACATTGAATGACCATCTGACTGTATGAGGTGCCTTTCTCTGTGATTCCTCAGTGTCAGTCCTGGGCTAGACCAGACACCATCAAGCTGATGGAGATCCTTACTGAGGTGTAGCTTTACTCTACTCGAACCTGCAGCTCCTTCTTCCCCTACCAATCAGGACCCAGCCCAGTCCTTTCCTCACCCCAAAGAAAGTGACTCACTCTAGGCTTCAGAGTGAGCCAACACCCCCTGACATCCACCACCCTCAGGTCCCACTGATCCTGGATCAGACCAGTTAAGGTGTCCTCCGGCTCCAGGCCGAGGAGAAAAATGTCTGGCAACATCTGATTCCAGATCAGCTCACATGTTAGTAAAGCCTTAGCGCCTCACTGTCTCTGAGGGCTCATCCAAGTGTATCAAATATCACTGAGACTGTTGATGACAAACTGAGAAGGCGGCAGATGGCTTGGTGTACCACTGCTTAGATGCAATAACTGACTTTATGGACCTCATGTCCTTCATTGATACCTCTCTACCGAGTGAGTCTCCACATAAGGCTGGCCCATGCAGACCAGGGGCGGAGGTTAAGGACGGACTGCTAGATGAGAGAGGATGGGGGCTGTAGGTGGTGGGGTGAGAGGACATTGGAAATCCAGGCTGCAGTAGAAGGCCTGGGCTTCCAGAGGTGCCTGGCCAGGGTGTCTGAGGGATGGGCTGGATCCCAGAAGCTGTAGGGTGATGGAGAAACTCAACCTCCCCGTCGCCCCACCCAGACGGGGTTTCAACGTCAGTCAGACCACTTCCTGTGATCCTAGGTGACTGCAGTTTCCTGAGCGTTATTTTTTCACTGGTGGCTCAGTCCTCTAAATTACCATACATGCTTATGTGAAGTTAGCACACACGTTTGTAATGCTGTTAGAATTCGGTTCAAACTGTTAATCAGAAATGAGCATCATTGCAAACAAAACCTTCTGGTGGTATCTGAACAGCAGTTTGTCTTCCAGCGGGGTTGAAAGGAGATTACATCATCAGAACTGTCCTCAAACCGAGCCTTCTGCACCTTGGGAAACAAGCAAGCTGTTGTCGTGGACTACCTCTGTCCTCCGCACCATGTGCCAATCAGAGAGAACTCGGGAGCAGGGCCAAGGCAGGTGAGTCAATACACTGCATGAGAGCACCGTATTAATTTCTACTAAGAGAAAACGGTTATAATTAAAGAGATTGCATGAATGCTCTTTCTCCTAGGTTGCTGCATTACCTCAGCAGTATTCACCTGGGCCTCCCTAAGGCCACTGACTCCTTGCAGATAAATTGTCATTGTCATGGGACATCAAGTCAGCAAGTTCTGGCTCTACACCGCATGACGGAGGTTAATGCCATCATCACCCTATGTTAATGACTTGTGATTTAGTGAATGTAGCCCATATGGGCGTTCATGATAAAGTTTGCTGTACATTCATGCTTATTACATTGAGTGAGAAGTTTCTACTGTATGCATTAAAAATGTATTAATTAAATAAAATCCTGTTTTTATATTTATGCATAAAAAAATAACATGCATTTGTTACAATCTGGTTAAGTGAGTTGGTGTTTAAAACCAGAAGTATTTCAGGCTTTGAAAGGCATTATAAACATTTGTCCATAAAGGTAAAGATGCAGGTGGTCGCATGTGACAAATCATATCACTGTACACATTTAAGCCTGTTCTGCTTTACTATCGGCCCTGACAGAACATTTCTATTCATGGGAAAGTGAAGAACATGGTGTCTGAGGAGAGGCTTAAGTTCAGCTGCTGGGGCCTGAACTGACACCTCAAGTGCAATACCATCTGAGTCTGTAGTATCCATTTAAATAAGCTAGTGTCAGTTTCCATCAAGTCTCCAATATGCAGGTTTCTCTCTCAGGTTGGCTCTTTGTGACCGTCGACCCCACCAGGTCACACATACTGTACACCGTCAACCAGTTTTAGTCCCTGGTGAAAATGGAGCGTGGAAATTGCCGCTGTATTAACTCTATTCAATGAGCAGCTCGTAAAACGCCACAGCCTGCAACATGGCGTCACACAGCTCCTCCCCCCGACGCCGCCCACCGACCTGGAAGGAGTTCCTGTATTTCAAACAGGTTGTGAGGGAATGTCACCCCCGGAATCTTGAGTCACTGACTCCATCATCCGTTGCACAACCTGGGCCCCGCTGGTGCGCGACTCGCCCACCGTGAGGTCTAAATGGTGGCCGCCGGCGGTTTGCATCATGTTGAGCACCTTGGACGGAGCAGTGATGTCAGGCTGGGTGTAGCGGGGCTCCAGCAGGGCGAACAGCATAGCCTCCACTGTACGCATGTGAGCCATTACTGGGTACAGGGCAGTGTTCTGAAGGGAGATGGATGTCTTTTCCACAAAGAAGAAGTCAGCCGTGGGGAGGTGGGATACCACACTGGAAATCTGGTGATGTTATGGCACATAATGAGATTCAGTACAGGAGTTAGGATATTACACAGTCAATGATTATGTGCTAAGCTAAAACCTAGCCCTGAGACATGGCTGTAGACGGACACCATAGGAGACTGCACAGTCATGTCTCAGTGCTAACCTACGTACCCAAATGCAAGAATACCTCGGTCGGAAACATCATCCAAGTAGGCAGAAGCCATGTAGGTTCCCTTCAGGAAGTTGTGGCAATCCTCATGTTTCCACTCCAACACGTTCATGCCACGATCCACATGCGCCCAGGCTATTTTATTCACTCCACACACAATGGACACTATGGAATTTGCTTCCTGAAAGAAAGGTGGATTAATGCACATGTATTAACACTGACGTATTTATGTGGTGACGTGACAGCGGGGACTGACCCTGTGGGCTGCCCAACTGTGCCATCAACATCCAGACCTCAAGGTCATCTGTCTAGCTAAATCATCTTACCTCTAGCCAGGTCCTGGATCTTTACTTTTCTCCTTCTCCGGAGGGTTGAGGATGGAGTTGAAGACAATGACAGCACTTTTGTGTTTCAGAAGCGGCACATTTGTGACGCTTTCGAGATTTTTAAAAGGTCAATTTCTAGTCCTGTATTCCACAATGTTGACAGACTTGCATCCACGAAGGAGTTTGACGGCGGCGAGCTCCGACTCTGCCGCACTGTTGAGGAGCTGCAGAATGACATCTCGCTGAGGTGTAGTATGCGTCCAGCGACTTATCATCGCAAGGAGTAGTAGATGGAGAGAGGGTGTCATTATGGGTTTCAAAGCCTGCGACTGGGATCCGACTGCTTCAGCAACACGTGCAGTTGAGATATCGGAATTCTAGTTTGGGGAGTGAGCCCTGGGGTTGGTAGAATAAACCATACTGCCCTGCAAGAATAGAGGGGAAACATACAATCGGGGGCGGGTATAATTAGTGATACGTTCCAACAGGAATCTGTTCCAAAAACGTCGTAAAGTACAAGGTTGCATACAAAGTATCATGATCAATTCCCCTCTCTAACTAGCTGCCGAATAGGCATCAACTCACATGAATTAATTAAATAGCCACTCCCTCCCTACCTGGTATCAACCTTGTATGCGTTGTTTTGTCGGCAACCTTGTTTTTGGAACAGATTCCTGTTGGAAAGTTCCACAAATTATACCCACACGCTAACAAATAGCACCTGAAAAAATTGTAATTAAGAAATTACGAGAAACTTCGCGGCTTGAATAAAACATTTGTGCATACCTCTCCGGGCGATTAAAGACATACATCGCCTTGGAACCCACATTGTAATCGTGGTTTAACAGGTAATGCGTTCAAACTTTTGCCCTTTAGTTGTTCGCCAATCTCACGCCGATACAGAAACAAGAATCATGCATACTTGGTTCCGAGGCACTTTATGTTCCCCCTCTCCAGGTTCTTGAAGCTGCATTTAACATCTCACTGACTTTCATCTCAAGTGCAAACTTCGTCAAAGATGTCTTCGTTTTTATTAAGATATTTTGTTTATTTATATTTCAATATGAATTAACTTTGGTGACATTATCAAGACATTATATATTATCTCGATATAATTTGTTGGAGTATATACCATACAATCAATTACAGTTGTTTTTCTTAGATATTACTATTCTGCCAGGCCTACTTGTCCGTTTATAAATTATGCGCAATATATGGCAACGCTTTTTTCACTTCCCCTGCTCATTGTTATTTGAATAGTGAGTTTTTGTGTGGAGAACAATAAACGGCATGTTGCTATGCCAGTGAGAAAGGGAAACGTCGGCCTGTGAGCGCGGTCAAGTGCAACAACAACGAGAAAAATGTCCTGACACCTGTTATAGAAGTAATACATTTGAAGTGAATGAAAAGGCATGGACCTAAGTAAAATAAGCAATTCGTTTGTTGGGACTTGATTGACGCAGAAGAATAGCCGATTTAATTATGGCAAGTCCGGAGAGAAATAAGAAGATTCTGCTTGAAATGGTGAAACAGCCAAGCAACGACCATTGTGCCGACTGTGGGGCCCCTGGTGAGTTATTTTTAATAAAATACATGTTAAACCATGATTGATAGCCTTTAACATTTGACATGTTTGGGTTACCATTGTGGCTAGGATTAGGTACAGATAGGAACTGTAAAACAAAAGTTTAAAGTAGTAAAATATTGACGGACCCCCAAACAGAAGCTATGTCTTCTATCAGACTATTTCATATTAATGATCGACTATTTCAGTGTGGTTGTCTATTGTTCATAGAATGTGGTGCATGAGCAAAAACCTAAGCCATGTAAGACAAGTGAGTTATAGTTGCTTTTATTTCACTGGATTTCACTGCTGATTATGTATTTACCTTGACTGCAATGTGGTTGTCTCACCTAGCTATCTTAAGATGAATGCACTAACTGTAAGTCACTCTAAATGACTAAAAAGTAAAATGATCACAACCATGGCATTTTTTTAAAGAAGTTATTTTGGGGGAAGTTATAGTTAATTCAGACAATGATTACAATGGTTCCTCCTTTCCAGTAACTCTTTTCAACTCATGAGCCAACCTTAGAAAAAACAACCAATCAAGCCATGACATACTACAAAGTCCAATATCCAAACTATAGCAATGTGGTTCAAAGGTATACAGGCTGCAAACATTTCCAGTGTCTGGTGGATTGATACAGTATCATATTACTGCTATTCACAGAGCCAGACTGGGCCTCATACAAACTTGGTGTGTTTGTATGTGTGAACTGTTCGGGGACACATCGGGACTTGCCTGCCATCAGCCGGATAAAGTCCATACGTTTGGATTTCTGGGATGATTCCTTAGTAGAGGTACAGTTTAACACGTTACAATAGCCCATTAGTGTACCAAGAACCTTTACACCTTGAAGGATGCACTCTCAAGATCACACAATAATAGTCACCATCACCTTTGATGTTGTCATGTTATAACATGCTTATTATGTTATTATTATGTTATAACGTTCCTATTATGTTTCTAATTGTAGTTTATGAAGACAAGGGGTAACGCTGCAGCCAATGCGTTCTATGAGAAGTGCGTTCCGCTCTTCTACTACCGGCCACAGGAGAAGGACTGTGTGTGAGTGGGACCATATCAATGTCTTCGTTCGCTCACTCAATTCAAGGAAGTGTAAATTGTGATGACTTGACAGTTGTTCATTCAGTGGAAGGATGCAGTATTATTTCTAGAGAAGAGGAAGAAATATATTGGGGTCGATTAGCCTACAATTGATTGAGTTGGCAAATACTGCAGGGTTTGTGGTCGAAGTTGAGTCATATATTGAACCCAAAAAGTTTGTATTTTTAATATATTCATTTTTGTATTTAAATCTAACCTTTTGGTTTCCTGACAGTGTTCTTAAAGATCAGTGGATACGTGCTAAGTATGAGAGGAGAGAATTCACAGGAGAGAGTAACTCCCTTCAGCAAGGTTATAGTTCAGGTAAGTGCTAAATGTTGACAAGTCTCCATGGATAAGTCCATTTATTTTATTCAAATTGTCAAGGAACACAAGACATTTCCATACATCTCTGTCTACAGAGCAAGGCATGGAAACAAACGTACCAAAATACTGCGTATGAAGAGAGAAGGGATACTAACTAAACAATGTTTTGTATTGGTTGGATCCCATTCAGGACTTTACGAAGGAATTCTATGGAAGAAAGGCAAGGACAACAAGCAGTTCCTGAAAAGGAGATTCCTGCTCTCTGAAACAGACTTCACCTTGAGATACTTCACCAAGGAGGATGTAAGTTGGTTGAAATGCAGAAGACACATTTCAGTTGAATGCATTCAGTTGTACAACTGACTAGGTATCCCCCTTTCCCTTTAAGTAGCTTCTCTCCATCTTCTTGGATCAGATAACCCAGCTAACAAAATGTCGTCCTGGGGACGTGCCCAGAAGGCTTTGGAAAAGTCACAGGGAACATCCCCTGTTACTTAAAACAATGGGACTCCCTACATCTTTCTCAGGTCATTACCAATCCCATGAGGTATGATCCCAGAAAAGGCTACTCTCCTTGATGTTATCCTCACAAATAATCCTGATAGGTATCAGTCTGGTGTTTTTCTGTAGTGATCACTGTATTCTGAATTGGCTGCTCAGTTAAATGACCTGTACTGATTTGTCATAGACGCTTGCTGAAAAACTTTAATGAGAAACCTTCCTTCATAACTATGATTACTCAGCTACACATGCTGTCAATATGCCTTGTCTATTGCTGTTTTGGTTAGTGATTATTGTCTTATTTGACTTTATTTGATGCTGTTGACCCGATCACTGGTTGCTGCGGAAAAAGGAGGAAGGTAGGTATAATTTTAAACCGTCCCCTCGCCCATACCCGGGCGCGAACCAGGGACCTTGTTACCCATCGCTCCACAAAAGCCGCGGCCCTTGCAGAGCAAGGGGAACTCCTACTTCAAGGTCTCAGAGCAAGTGACGTCACTGATTGAAACGCTATTTAGCGCCCACGCTAACTAAGCTAGCCGTTTCACATCCGTTACATGTACATTATACCTTGAATCTATTCTTCCCCGCCCAGAAATCTGCTCCTTTTACTCTCTGTCCTGAACGCACTAGACGACCAGTTCTTATAGCCTTTAGCCGTACCCTTATCCTACTCCTCCTCTGTTCCTCTGGTGATGTAGAGGTTAACCCAGGCCCTGCAGCCCCCAGCATCACACCTATTCCCCAGGCGCTTTCATTTGTTGACTTCTGTAACTGTAAAAGCCTTGGTTTCATGCATGTTAACATTAGAAGCCTAAATTTGTTTTATTCACTGCTTTATTCACTGCTTCAGCACACATCCTGTGGCGTTCTGCATTAGCATCAAATAGCCCCCGCAATATGCAACTTTTCAGGGAAGACAGGAACCAGTATACTCAGTCAGTTTGCATCCTGTAGCACTAATTCCAAAAAGTTTTGGGACACTGTAAAGTCCATGGAGAATAAGAGCACCTCCTCCAGCTGCCCACTGCACTGAAGATAGGAAACACGGTCACCACCGATAAATCTACGATAATCAACAATTTCTATAAGCATTTTTCTATGGCTGGCCATGCTTTCCACCTGGCTACCCCTACCCCGGCCAACACCTCAGCACCCCCTGCAGCAACTTGCCCAAGCCCTCGCTTCTCCTTCACCCAAATCCAGACAGCTGATGTTCTGAAAGAGCTGCAAAATCTGGATCCCTACAAATCAGCTGGGCTAGACAATCTGGACCCTCTCTTTCTAAAATGATCTGCCGAAATTGTTGCAACCCCTATTAGTAGCCTATTCAACCTCTCTTTCGTATTGTCTGAGATCCCCAAAGATTGGAAAGCTGCCACAGTCACCCCCCTCTTCAAAGGAGGAGACACTCTAGACTCAAACTGTTATAGACCTATATCTATCCTGCCCTGCCTTTGTAAAATCTTCGAAAGCCAAGTTAACAAACAGATCACCAACCATTTCGAATCCCACCATACCCCATTCTTGTGGGTCGGCCTAGGTGTATTGGTGTCTCTGAGGGGTCATTGGTCTGGTTTGCTAACTACCTCTTTCAAAGAGTGCAATATGTAAAGTCAGAACATCTGCTGTTTCAGCCCACCTGTCACCCCAATGCTCGATCCCAGGCCCCTCTTCTCAATTTACATCAACAACATACCTCAGGCAATAGGCTCTTATCCACTTACAGTGCATTCGGAAAGTATTCAGACCCCTATACTTTTTCCACATTTTGTTACTTCAATTGTTCCCCCCCCCCCCCCCCCTCATCAATCTACACACAATAACCCATAATGACAAAGCAAAAAATTATGTGTATTTATTTTTTTCAAATTTATTAAAAAACTTTAAAAAACTGGAATACCACATTTACGTAAGTAATCAGACCCTTTACTCAGTACTTTGTTGAAGCACCTTTGGCAGCGACCTGTATTTGGGGAGTTTCTCCCATTCTTCTCTGCAGAGCCATTCACACTCTGTCAGATTGGTTTCATCAGACCAGTAAATCGTGTTTGTCATGGTCTGAGAGTCCTTTAGGTGCTTTTTGGCAAACTCCAAGTGGGCTATCATGTGCCTTTTACTGAGGAGTGGCTTCTGTCTGGCCACTCTACCATAAAGTCCTGATTGGTGGAGTGCTGCAGAGATGGTTGTCCTTCTGGAAGGTTCTCCCATCTCCACAGAGGAACTCTGGAGCTCTGTCAGAGTGACCCCCGGGTTCTTGGTCACCTCCCTGACCAAGGCCCGTCTCCCCAATTGCTAAGTTTGGCCGGGCGGCCAGCTCTAGGAAGAGTCTTGGTGATAGATTTGCAAAAATGTCTAAAAACCTGTTTTTGCTTTGTCATTATGAGTATTGTGTGTAGATTGATGATGACATTTTTTTATTTAATCAATTATAGAATAAGGCTGTAATGTAACAAAGTGTGGAAAAAGGGAACTGGTCTGAATACTTTTCGAATGCTCTGCATCCACTTATATGCAGGTGATACAGTCTTACACGGAACCCAAACCGGCTGCGCGTGTGCGCCATCGTGCATAAATGTATTTTGTCCCCCTACACCAAACGGAATCACGACACGCAGGTTAAAATATCTAAACAAACCCTGAACCAATTACATTCATTTGGGATTAGGTCGAAAAGCATTAAACATTGATGGCAATTTAGCTAGTTCGCTTGCACTTGCTAGCTAATTTGTCCTATTTAGCTAGCTTGCTGTTGCTAGCTCATTTGTCCTGGGATATAAACATTGAGTTGTTATTTTACCTGAAATGCACAAGGTCCTCTACTCCGACAATTAATCCACACATAAAACAGTCAACCGAATCGTTTCTAGTCATCTCCTCCTTCCAGGCTTTTTCATCTTTGAACTTATATGGTGATTGGCATCTAAACTTTCATAGTATTACTACACCGACTGGCAACACAGTTCGTCTTTCAATCACCCACGTGGGTATAACCAATGAGGAGATGGCACGTGGGTACCTGCTTCTATAAACCAATGAGGAGATGGGAGAGGCAGGACCTCCAGCGCGATCTGCGTCAGAAATAGAAAGTTCTATTTTATCCCTTGGCGACACAGACGCTCGTTGACGGGCGTGACCAGTGTGGGTGCAATAATTGAATTACAGATTTCTAAATGTATTTTGCAATGACGTGACGCCAGCGGTGTGGTCAGCCTATTATACTCAGCTGGCTCCTCCCCAGATTTTGTGTGTCATGCCCTTAACCTTGTTCTGAACACATCCAAAACAAAGGTTATGTGGTTCGGTAGGAAGAGTGTCTTACTAACACTGGTGGCTGCTTCGCGTATAAAAATAAAAAAAATCTCTACCATTTCGCCCTTTGTGCTGTTGTCTGTGTCTAACAATGTTTGTGCCATGTTTTGTGCTGTTACCATGTTGTGCTGTTGCCATGCTGTGTTGCTACCATGTTGTTGTCATGCTATGTTTTTGTCATGCTGTGTTGCTGCCATGTCGTGTTGTCATGCTGCGTTGCTGCCATGTTGTGTTGCTGCCATGCTGTGTTGCTACCATGTTGTTGTCATGCTATGTTTTTGTCATGCTGCGTTGCTGCCATGTTGTGTTTTTGTCATGCTGTGTTGCTACCATGTTGTTGTCATGCTATGTTTTTGTCATGCTGTGTTGCTACCATGTTGTTGTCATGCTATGTTTTTGTCATGCTGCGTTGCTGCCATGTTGTGTTTTTGTCATGCTGTGTTGCTACCATGTTGTTGTCATGCTATGTTTTTGTCATGCTGTGTTGCTACCATGTTGTTGTCATGCTATGTTTTTGTCATGCTGTGTTGCTACCATGTTGTTGTCATGCTATGTTTTTGTCATGCTGCGTTGCTGCCATGTTGTGTCGTTGTTTTAGGTCTCTTTATGTAGTGTTGTGGTGTCTCATTTGTCGTGATTCGTTTCGTCCATTTTTTATTTTATTTTTTATCCCAGGCCCCATCGCCGCAAGAGGCCTTTCTCTCTTGCTAGGCCGTCATTGTAAATAAGAATTTGATGTTAATTGACTTACCTGGTTAAATAAATGTTAAATATAAAATACATGAGAAGGGATCATTATAATGCTGCCTGTTGTGTATTATTGACCCTAGTCCAAGAAGCCCAAAGCAGTCATCTCTATGAAGGACCTCAATGCCGTGTTCCAGCCGGAAAAGATAGGCCACGCCCACGGGCTGCAAATCTCCTACCTAGAGGAAGAACGGACCAGAAACCTGTTTGTTTACCATGACAACAGCCAGGTAATAACCAATGACAAAACTCAATTGAAACGTTGTCATGAAGACTCGGGGTCAAATTTCTCTCTATTACTTCTAGGAAATTGTGTCCTGTTTCAATGCGATTCGGGCCACCCGGTTTGCTTACCTCAAGAAAGTCAACCCTAATGCCAGGGACAGTGACGTGAGTTCAATGTCTTGTATCGCCGTAATTGACATGATATGTCACAGGTGACGTCATCCTTTCATGGACTCCCTCTGTACAGATCTGTCTCCTTTCTATGTTTTTGCTTGTGCAGCTTGTACCTTTGATAACCAGAAGTAGCATTAAAGAAGGCTACATGGAGAAAACCGGCCCAACGGTTAGTAATCCAGCAAATTCATTGAACATAGCGAAGCTTTAAAGTGATATATACGCCGAGAGCACCAGAAACTCAACCTGTATGATGCTCAGCCAGGGCTGATTCTGTGCCTTCTGTGTCTGTTCTTAGCAATGGGAGCCATTCAAGAAGAGATGGTTCATCTTAAACTTAACGGACAGAAAGCTGTCCTACTTCAAATCTTCACTGGTAATGACAACAGAGAATATGCTTAAGACATTTGTATTTGTGGAGAAGAATGTTGCAAAGTGTGTGTGTGTGTCTGGCAGTCTCTATTTGTGTATTGCTGTGTGTCCGTCCATAGGATGCCTTGGAACTGGGAGCTGTCTTCATCGGCACAGAGGGCCATGGCTACTCTGTGAGGGAGGGCCAGCCTAAGGGGAGCCGCAGTGGCAGGTGGAGGTTCGGGGTCACCTTGGAGACGCCAGACAGGCAGTTTGTCTTCCTGTGTGACCAGGAGCAGGACCAGAGGGAGTGGATAGAAGCCTTCAAACTAGTAATCTCCCAGCCTATGCTACCACAGCACTACAACAGTATGAAGACCATTCACTGTTCACCATGTTTACAATATACCAGCAGCATGAGACTTACGATTATTGTAAAAGTGGTCAATGACAGAAAATTATACCTTTTGAGTAGCTGAAATAGGTTTATTTTTCATTATTGAACATTTGTCTTTATTTGTTATTTCAGCTGAGGCAAACATGAGAAGGATGAAAAAATGAAAAAATGAAAACCCGAGCGAAGGAAAACCCGATTTACAGGAAGAAATGGCAATGTGTGAGGCTGGCTGCCTGTTTCAGAGAGCCTACCAGGGTGGAGGCAGGGTGGAGGCTTCTCACAAGAGGTGATCAGTGAACTCTTCAATGGAGTCATGTTTATCGGAAAATGAGGAGAGGCTAAATGAACTCAGGCTAAGGAGGCTAAACGAACTGAAGAGCTGCCAATGTGGACCAGCACTGGTAACCATTGCAAATCACCATTATCCAGGGCACCTTGCAAACCAGTGACAGGACTGCATATTATGAGATGGGAACTGATGGCATTGTCAGGGGTATTGGGAATGTAATATATACTTTCTATTAACTAATGTGTATATACACTGAATGTATAAAACGTTAAGGACACCTGCTCTTTCCATGACATAGACTGACCAGGTGAAAGCTATGATCCCTTATTGATGTCACTTGTTAAATCCACTTCAATCAGTGTCGATGAAGGGGAGGAGACAAGTTAAAGAAGGATTTGTCAGCCAATGGAAACATGGATTGTGTATGTGTGCCACTCAGACGGTGAATGGGTAAGACAATTGAAGACTATTGAAGTGCCTTTGAACAGGATATGGTAGTAGGTGCCAGGCGCACCGGTTTGTGTCAAGAACTGCAACGCTGCTGGGTTTTTCATGCTCAATAGTTTTACGTGTGTGTCAAGAATGGTCCACCACCCAAAGGACATCCAGCCAACTTGACACAACTGTGGGAAGCATTGGAGTCAACATGGGCCATATTGGGCCTGCATCCCTGACACCTTGTAGAGGCCAAGACCTGATGAATTGAGGCTGTTCTGAGGGGTGTTCCTAATATTTTGTACAGTCATTGTAAATAGAAAGCGGGAGAGTGCGATACAATACTTTAATGGAGCTAGTAGAGTTAGTTTTTTGTATAACAGTTATTTTATAATACAGTGTTTTATTATCTTTGTGTTGATTGCAGCCTACTGTTATTTAAAGGATGTTGCATGTCCTGTCTGTCATTGTTACATATGCCAATAGCACACACCAGGAAAAGTGAGTTAAACATTATTTATGTCCATATAGAGTACCCCTTGTGGTTCAAGAGGCAAAATATTCTTTAAGTTGTTGTTATACCTGTGACACTGTGATAACTACAGTAGCCATTACTTTCTTTACGACAATGTATACATGTACAAAGAGGCTGTTGTGGAAATTCTTACACAGGGACACTCAAAGTCAGTCTTAATATGAGTCATTGTTTATTGTCAGCGTGCTGGAGAGGTTCCAACCAACTCAATGCACCATAGTACACATGTCAATCAGGAGCTCTGCTTAGGCAGTCCCAGCGGTTGTCTTATATACGGCTATACACATATAACATAATTCCTTAATCATTACCGTTTCATTCATGTGACCGACCAATACTGGTTCACAACATGTGACAGACCAATACCTCACGAGGTATTGTTCTCAAAATAAGGTCTGGGCGTACTGCCAAATTGCAGCTACCGATAGTGAGGATTTGTTCAGTCAGCCACTTGCATGAACACAGAAATTGGTTTATAGAACAGCACATGAATAGAACACAGAAATGACTTATAAGAAAAGCACTAACATTAAAATTGCCATTACAAAGGCAGTCCCCACCTTTGCCAGGATGTTAAGGATGTTGCTCTGGGTGGCCATTCCACAAGAGCAACAGAACAGCCACCAACTCCCGAGACAAATCAAATGCTCCTTTAGACCTGCATCCGGTGGCGCCTCACAGAGACTGGAGAGCAGCCAGCAACACTGCCCCCACACCACTCTCCCAGGAACTGCATGCAGATACACCCGAGCTACGCCCAAACTGTACGCAGTCAAAGAGGCCCAATGCAGATTTGGGAGTCACACTGCCCTCCGCACCGCCCTCCTCAATTCCCGCCACAACTTCTCTCCCAGACTAGTTTTGGTTACCCTCCCTGCTCCCATCATCAGGACAGGCCCGAGACACTCCTGCCCCCCGTGGAAGCCCCAACCCTGCAACAGGAGCCACACCAAGGCCTTGTGTGCACACCCAGAATGTGGCACTGGCAGCCACTCCAGTCCTCTGTAGCAGCTCCACTCCTTTGGTGGGAGCTTCTCCTGGGTGGACTGAGCTCTGTCAACACTGCTCTCCCAGTTCCCGGCCCAGCCCCTGCATACAGGGACTTAAGGGACGACTGCCAAATGCTCCGTTTGTTCAGCTCTCCGTTTGTTCAGCTCTCATGCTGTTGCCTGGGGCCTTGGCAAAGTCTCAGCTCACTCAACAAATAGCTGCAGATGACCCGTTGCCTGTTAGCTCTTATGGGACGAAGCTGAATACGCCCTCTGACTTTAAATCTCGTAGGAGGCTTGGGCTAATGCACCTAAATGTGCGAAATATGATTTAAAAAATGGACACAATTGACATTTGAGTACAAGACTAGTGTCCTGACATTCTGGTTCTCTCTGAAACATGGTTAAATGGTTCTGTCTCTGATAAAGACATTGAAGTAAATTATTATAATGTATTTAGATGTGACAGATTACAAAAGGGGGAGGAGTGGCCATATAGGTAAAATCTAACTCAAGGTGTCATAAGAAAAAATGTTCCCCCCTCCCCAACATAAAAAATATTTTCACTTGACCCAACCCTTTTACTGTAAGATACATTTAACACCCTCCCCCCTCATAGTATGAACTAAAAATAATGTTTATGACCACAAGTAACAATAACTGTAGTGACCCTGTGTTCATAAATGTTGATATTTGCCCCTTCAGAATACTTTTGTAGAACAGTTGATGCCATGCAGGGCTACTAGGACTGACCCCATTTTGGTCGACTGAGATTTCTCTGGGTTGAGAAGTCTCAAATATACAGTACCAGTCAAAAGTTTGGACACACCTACTCATTCAAGTGTTTTTCTTTATTTTTTTAACATTTTTTTTACATTGTAGAATCATTGTGAAGACATCAAAACTATGAAATAACAAATATGGAATCATGTAGTAACCAAAGTTAAAGAAATCTAAATATATTTTATATTTAGATTCTTCAAAGTAGCCACCCTTTGCCTTGATGGCAGCTTTGCACATTCTTGGCATTCTCTCAACCAGCTTCACCTGGAATGCTTTTCCAACAGTCTTGAAGAAGTTCCCACATATGCTGAGCACTTGTTGGCTGCTTTTCCTTCATGCTGCGGTCCAACTCATCCCAAACCATCTCAATTGTGTTGAGGTCAAAAACATCCTGTGGCGGACTGCAATAGCGTCGAATAGTCCCTGCGATATGCAACTGTTCAAGGAAGTCAGGAACCAATACATAAGTCAGTCAGGAAAGCAAAGGCGAGCTTTTTCAAACAGAAATGTGCATCCTGTAGCTCTAACTCCAAAAAGTTTTGGGACACTGTAAAGTCCATGGAGAACAAGAGCACCTCCTCCCAGCTGCCCACTGCACTGAGGCTAGGTAACAAGGTCACCACCGACAAATCCATGATAATCGAAAATGTCAATAAGCATTTCTCTACGGCTGGCCATGCTTTCCTCCTGGCTACCCCATCCGGCCAACAGCTCCCCCCCTCCCCCCTGCAGCTACTTGCCCGAGCCTTCCCAGCTTCTCCTTCACCCAAATCCAGATAGCAGATGTTCTGAAAGAGCTGCAAAACCTGGACCCGTACAAATCAGCTGGGCTAGACAATCTGGACCCTCTCTTTCTAAAACTATCCGCTGCCATTTTTGCAACCTCTATTACCAGTCTGTTCAACCTCTCTTTCGTATCGTCTGAGATCCCTAAAGATTGAAAAGCTGCCGCGGTCATCCCCTCTTCAAAGGGGGTGACACTCTAGACCCAAACTGTTATAGACCTATATCCATCCTGCCCTGCCTCTCTAAATTCTTCAAAAGCCAAGTTAATAAACAGATCACTGACCATTTCGAATCCCACCGTACCTTCTCCGCTGTGCAATCCGGTTTCCGAGCTGGTCACGGGTGCACGTCAGCCACGCTCAAGGTACTAAATGATATCATAACCGCCATCGATAAAAGACAGTACTGTGCAGCCGTCTTCAAGGCTTTTGACTCTCAATCACCGTATTCTTATCGGCAGACTCAATAGCCTTGGTTTCTCAAATTACTGCCTCGGGCTATTTGGGCTGCAATCTGAGGTGCAGTTATTATAAGTTATAATAACTTATCCTCTCCCGCAGAGGTAACTCTGGGTCTTCCTTTCCTGTGGCAGTCCTCATGAAAGCCAGTTTCATCAAAGTGCTTGATAGTTTTTGCGACTGCCTCAGTTCAAAATTCTTGAAATTTTCCAGATTGACTGACCTTCTTGTTTTAAAGTAATGATGAACTGTCTTTTCTCATTGCTTATATGAGCTTCTCTTGCCATAATATGGACTTGGTCTTTTACCAAATAGTGCTATCAAGTGTATACCCACCCTACCTTGTCACAAAACAACTGATTGACTCAAATGCATTGAGAAGGAAAGACATTTCACAAAACAAAATTTTAACAAGGCACAACTGTTAATTGAAATTCATTTCAGGTGACTACCTCATGAAGCTGGTTGAGAGAATGCCAAGACTGTGCAAAGCTGTCAAGGCAAATGGTGGCTACTTTGAAGAATCTCACATATAAAATATATTTTGATTTGTTTAAATGTTTTGGGTTAATACATGATCTCCGTATGTGTTATTTTATAGTTTTGATGTCTTCAATATTATTCGACACTGTATAAAATAGTAAAAATAAAGAAAAACCCTTGAATGAGTAGGTGTCCAAACATCTGACTGGTACTGTATTTTTCTTTTCATGGTACACAAGACACCCATGTGATTCGCGCCTGTCTCAGTGGACAAATCCATTTCTTAGGCTACGGGATGGGACAGTCCATCACTCTAAATTCCCTGTCTTAGGTCAGTTAGGATTACCACTTTATTTTAAGAATGTGAAATGTCAGAATAATAGTAGAGAGAATGATTTCTTTCAGGTTTTATTTCTTTCATCACATTCCCAGTGGGTCAGAAGTTACACTCAATTAGTATTTGGTAGCATTGCATTTAAATTGTTTAACTTGGGTCAAATGTTTCGGGTAGCCTTCCACAATAAGTTGGGTGAATTTTGGCCCATTCCTCCTGACAGAGCTGGTGTAACTGAATCAGGTTTGTAGGCCTCCTTGCTCGCACACACCTTTTCAGTTCTACCCACACATTTTCTATGGGATTGAGGTCAGGGCTTTGTGATGGCCACTCCAGTACCTTGACTTTTTTGTCCTTAAGCTATTTTGCCACAACTTAGGAAGTATTCTCGGGATCATTGTCCATTTGGAAGACCCATTTGCGACCAAGCTTTAACTTCCTGAAAGATGTCTTGAGATTGTTGGTCCCATATATATACCCCTTAATTTTCCTTCCTTGTGATGCCATCTATTTTGTGAAGTGCACCAGTCTCTCCTGCAGCAAATGACCCCCCCCCCCCCACCACAACATGATGCTCCCCGTGCTTCACGGTTGGGAGGCGTTTTTTTGGCTTGGAAGTCTCCCCCTATTTCCTCCAAACATAACGATGGTCATTATGGCTAAACAGTTATATTTTTGTTTCATCAGACCAGAGGACATTTCTCCAAAAAGTATGATTTTTGTCCCCATGTACAGTTTTATGGCGGTTTCGGAGCAGTGGCTTCTTCCTTGCCGAGCTGCCTTTCACACATGTCGTGTGGCGTACAGCAGGTCAGCCACCAGGGGGAGACTTGTCGAGACCTGGGGACAGACGGTGTATTAGTCACGAGGCGATGGCTCCATCTGCTGGATGTGCCAGGTCTCGACGGGTTCTCTGGCCAGGACTAATTGGGGCTGATTGGGAGTTGGTGAGTAATCAAGGGCTGATTGCTCACCAGCTGTGCAAGGCCCATAAAGCTGCCAGAAGGGCAGAACAATGGTGCAACTTGGGTTGTAAAATTCCTGAAACTTAAAATATATTCCATGTTTTTTCTGAAATCCCGGTGGGAGGATTATTGTTAAATGAAATGAATTATGGAGGACATCCAGGTGGTTGAGAGCCTCACTGCTGACGTCACCCACAACATGCTTCTGTTTCTCATCTCCTTTCTTCATCCTTCTTCACACTCCACCCCCCCATCCCAACCTGACCTGCCCCCACCCCGAACCAATCTATTTTGGTTTTCAGTAAACTTTATTTGCATTTCATTTGAATGTGTTCTGAATCTCCATTGGAACCACAATATAATTATGTCTAATGAGGGTCACTTTCATAGTCACTTTACAGATATGGAATTATCATCAAATGTCATAGAATGCAACCACAAATGCGGGGGTTTAGCAGTTCAACTTCAGTACTCGTCAATAAACCACTGATTGACTTTCAACTCATAAGTGAGACAACCAAGGCAACGAAGTCAACAGGGGGGCAACTGTGACATTGACACCATGGAAAATGTACAATGATGGCAATATTGTGAAGCGGAAAGTGAACACTGTACCAAATGTGTAAAACCACTCTGATTATCTTAAAGGTCCAATGTAAGACCACTCTGATTACCTTAAAGGTCCAATGTAAGACCACTCTGATTACCTTAAAGGTCCAATGCAGCTTTTCACAATATCAAATCATTTCTGATAACAGTTATGTACCTTATTATAATTGTTTCAATTAAAACGTTTTTTTTTAAAAAACAATTATGCAACAATTATGCTAGGAGTGGCCTGAGTGGGAGAAGAAAACTGAAAACGACCTGTTATTGGCAGAGAGGTTTGGAACTGTCTTATTTATTGGTCTATTAACTCATTTACCGTTTGGTGACGTCACTAGCCAGGCCAAAACTCCATCCCACCAAAACAGGCAGAAATTGCAGGCGGTCTTTTAAAACAGCTCTTACACTAAAGGGGCATTATTTAAATTTTCACAACTGCACAATTTTACTCCAACCATTTATTGTGGAAATATATATAAAACATTTAAATCGCGTTTTTGACTCCACTGAACCTTTAAAGCAAAAAAGGAGGGTGATCTGCACATCCTACACTTGAGAATACCAGGTTGGGCAAAAAAATTAATCAGGTGGCAATGCAACCATGCTTTCAGTAGGAAAGCATTTTCTGGTTAGAGACAGTTTTGAGGTGAGTGAATATATTAACCAGAAAAATGGCAGGCTTGGAAAGTGTCTAATTTTTTAACAATTATAATACAACCAACAGACGTTATACACGACAAGCCTACAGTTGCATTCATTGACATATTCTCATTACACCTCTCAGCAATGAGCATCAGCCTCAAGACACACACACTATATTTCCCTGCTTTCAAACACACACACAGAAAGAGAGAGATAATTAATTAGGTGTTTTTTCATGAATTAGATACATGTATTTGTTCTTTGAGAGGGAAAATCCCGTTTTACTGTACTTTCGGTTTCAATTCAGGCATTACAGCCTACACACCGAACCGCAATGGCGTTACTACTTGAAGAACTTCTTACAGATATAGGAAAATATCTCACATGTTCAATATGCCTTGACATTTTCACTGATCCAGTGACTTTAACTTGTGGCCACAGTTATTGCATGAAATGTTTAGAGGATTGTCTACGTGGAAGAGCGAAGACGAAGAAGGATTGTCCCGATTGCAGAGGAAAAATTCGACCAGGTTTTAAACTGTATAAAAATGTTACACTTTGTAACATCGTGGATGTTCATTACGACCATAAACGTTTTGCATCCACTGAAGAATTTACAAAAGGACATGAAATGGAAGCAGTAAGTTATTATATATATATTTCTTAAATGAACAGACTAGGCTTATTGACTCCTGTCACGATCAACGTCGATAATAACACGCAATTTTAAATAGGAATGAATCAGGTTGAAGGATTCACTTTTTATATTTTACCATAAACAAGTGCACAACTGTAAATAACTTTATACTAGTTATCAAATAGTAGAAATAGTTTAATTGTATTATATTATATTACATTATATAATTGTCAGGACTTCAATAAGGATAAAGCTGAAGAATGTGTGGCCTCACACTCACAACAGACTGATATCAACAGACCATCTGTGCTTGGAAGTACTATACAACAGCAACAGGTAAACATTCCCGATACAGTATTTACAGTAGGCTACAACTTCCTCCTTAGTCAGTATTCTTTTTTAAATATGATATTTTTTAAAGATAATGTTCATACTCCTGTGTTGTGTTATCTTGTCATATAGATGGAGGACCCTGTTGTTATAAATTACACAAGCTCAGAAGTGACAGATGACCGGTGTCCTGATGTAACAGCCTCCCATGATGGCCGGGTTCAGGAGTTGCCCATCTCCCCTCCCTCAAATGACAGATACAGTGCTGAAGGTAGACTGTAGAATTTGTCCTATTCTCGAGCCTCATTTGAATATTACTCCTTATAATGTACTGAATACTCTAAATATAATGTTCTGTTTTCACCAATCAACCACTAGATGGGGTAGCCTATATACAGTATAGCCATTCAACGATATCTGTGTCATTAGAGTACATCAGATACCAGTGGTGTAAAGTACTTGAATAAAAATACTAGCAGGACAGGAAAATGGTCCAATTCACACATTTATCAAGAAAACAAACCAGGTCATCCCTACTGCCTCTGATCTGGTGGACTCACTAAACACATACTTTGTTTGTAAATGACGTTGGAGTGTGCCCCTAGCTATTGGCTTAATATAAAGAATTTGACATGATTTATACTTTTACTTTTGATACTTAAGTATATTTTAGCAATTACTATTAATTTTGATACTTAAGTATATTTAAAACCAAATAATTTTTTACTTTTACTCAAGTAGTATTTTACTGGGTGACTTTCACTTTTACTTCAGTCATTTTCTATTAAAGGAAAACTCCACCCAAAAACTATCTTTTGATATTTGCAAAATGCATCATACAGGGATGATTTCTGTATTTGCTGACAAGCAAAACATTGTGGGACTTTGTCAACAATGAACTAATGAAACAAATACCAAAATATAGTTTTTGGGTGAAAATTTCCTTTAAGGTATCTTTACTTTTACCCAAGTATGACAGTTAGGTACTTTTCTCCATCATGGTCATATACAGTAGGCTGAAAACGTTAGTACATTCATCTAATGACTTCAAGCTAACATTTTGTCCATATCGGGCCATGTCTGTCAGCAGGCTTCGCCCCTCCACCCCATCCCCTGCCTGGGGCCAGCTTCTCCTGGCTCACCTTCAACCCAGCCCAGGGCCACAGGTGCCTGACCTTTCTACCCAATGAGCACAAAGTGGTGACCAAGAGGACGTCCTCCGCATACCACGACGGCCGCTTTGACATCAGCCAGTGGATGGCGGAGCAGGAGTTCAGTGAAGGCTGCCACTATTGGGACGTGGATACGTCGGCGAGCGTGGGCTGGGCTGTCGGGGTTTCCTACCCCAGCATTGGCCGCAGAGATCAGCTGGGTCGCACAGCCAACTCCTGGTGCCTGGAGTGGAGCAGGGACAAGCTGTGCTACTGGCACGATAACATAGGGGTGTTTATCAAACATGGCTGCCCCAGTATCGTTAGACTGGCTCTGGATGTGACAAATGGGACCTTGTCGTTTTATAGCCTGTCTGACAGTCAGACTCTGCTGCATTGTGTGGAGGAGGGATTCACAGAGCCAGTGAGGCCAGTCTTCTGGCTGTTTGGGCTGAAGCTAAACAATGCTCTGTCCTTTCCTCCTTGGGTGTCATAAGGTGATGTGAGGATGGGGACAACATAAAGAGTTGTCTGTTTATCAATGAGATAAATAAAACAAAATATTTAGTAATGAATATATTTAGCACAATATTCCTATTAGATGTCAAAATAAAATGACAAACACCTATATGTTTATATGTTGCTTTTTTATTTCACCCAAAGAATGCATGGAGTTTTGCGTTGTAGTAGCTGTACAATATTTGTCCCCTCGCGCGCCTCGTCGGAGGCGGGTCGTAACTTCAGGTTCAGGCTAGCTTGAGCGGTCGTATCATTCAAGTTTGCGTGCAGAAGAATGACTAATAATATCAATGTCGACAGGAGCATCTAAGATTTATGTCTGAGAGGTTAATTCTTTCAAAGGAGCCGTTCGGTAATATCGTTCAGTGCAGGGTATTTACTACGAACGCAGCGCGGTGTCAGTTAGGTTTATGTTGGTAAAGCTCAACTGGGAAAATGCAAACGTAAGCCAGGCCAGATAGCTGAACGCTGGCTGGCTGTATTCAACCACACGAGAGCATAAATGATTTCATGAACGAATTTGCAGAGTTGGTCTTCAATAGTGGTGAAGATGCGGAAGGACGTCAGAATATTACTGGTGGGAGAGCGTAAGTGGATTTGTTTTAGTCTACTTTGTAGTTCTGTTTTACTGTCGAGCCCGAACCTGCATGCATGACAGACAGCTGGAGGAGCGCGTGATGCTGATGAAAGGACTCGGAGGAGTAAAGTTATCTAGCTAGCTGTGTTCCACTAGGTTCATTCAGTTTTAAAGCTAACGTTACACTACCACACACCACGATGTTAACTACACTACTCAGCTAGTAGTGTCATAACATAGCTATCTAGCTAGTATCCTAAGTCATTTGATGTTTAGATCCAAGTGACATTGGCTATTTACCATCTGAATTTGGTGTTGACTGCCTGTCCACATGACATGTTTGTCATATGAATGCATGCTATCTAAGCAATTTGCTCTAGCTAAATGTCAGCTTTAGTTGGTGTGTTCAAAGCATTCACTCTTTTTTTATTTTACCTTTATTTAGCTAGGCAAGTCAGTTAAGAACAAATTCTTATTTTCAATGACCGGCATTGGGTTAACTGCCTGTTCAGGGGCAGAACGACAGGGGTTTGAACTTGAAACCTTCCGGTTACTAGTCCAACGCTCTAACCACTAGGCTACACTGCCGACTCTCCTAGGCAGCACCTGTCCACTTTAAAGATACTCTTGGCCATGTAGCGTATGTGGACACCCCTTCAAATTAGTGGATTTGGCCATTTCAGCCACACCCTATGCTGACGGGTGAATAAAATCAAGCACACAGCCATACAATCTCCGTAGACAAACATTGGCAGTAGAATGGCCTATTCTGAAGTGGTAGGCCACACAAGCTCTCAGCACGGGACCACCGAGGGTTGAAGCGCGTGAAAATCTTCTGTCCTCAGTTGCAACACTCACTTCCGTGTTCCAAACTGCCTCTGCAAGCAATGTCAGCACAATAACTGTTTGTCGGAGCTTCATGAAATGGGTTTCCATGGCCGAGCAGCCGCACACAAGCCTAAGATCACCATGCGCAATACCAAGCGTCGACTGGACTGGTATAAAGCTCGCCACCATTGGACTATGAAGCAGTGGAAATGCGTTCTCTGGAGTGATAAATCACCATCTGGCAGTCCCACGGTCGAATCTGGGTAGTGCCAACTGTAAAGTTTGGTGGAAGAGGAATAATGGTCTGGGCTGTTTTTCATGGTTTGGGCTATGGAGTTCCAGTGAAGGGAAATCTTAACGCTACAGTATAAAATGACTTTCTAGACCAGTCCTGGGGATTATTTTCCATGCAGGGCAACATTAGAATATATTTTTGCCATTGCATGCCAGAATCATATTACAGGATTATACATCATGTGTGACAGATATATCTACTGTAAATCACGTCCAGATATGCTACTTATTTTACTTTTTTAACATGCACAGAAATAAACCACATTCATGTTCTTCTTTTGGTAGGTATTTTCATTATTAAACATGCAATGAATTACACGGAGGGAAAAGTACACTGTGCATTCAGCACCACGGACAGAACTCTTGTTAACGGGTATGCACAAAAACACGAAAGAGAGAGCTCAACATTACATTTAAACTACTCAATCAGTGTGAGGAGTGAAGTCTCTGATGGGCTTTGACTAGAACAGTGAAGTCAGGTATAGTTTCTGACCTTGCTATGCGCAGGATGGCTCAGAGGTGAGAGTCGGTAAGAGATGATCTGTGCCTTGACTTGTATATTTCATCACTGAAAATGTCTGTTCACATACATAGGTTGACCCAAACAGAACAAACATCTGCTGAGCATGACTCCTAATCTTCTGAAGGTTTTGTTCATCGAGAGATGCATAGAACCTCGTCAGTGACATTGTTCTGAATAGTTCTCCAATCACTGCATCAGACTGAAGATCGATAAGCTCAAGTTGCAGGTCAGTGGGAGCGTTATCCACACTGAAGGTGAAAGGAGAGGAAACCAACAGCATTTCATTTTCCAACACTTTGAAATCCTCAAAACGACCAGAACTCACTGTTCAAAGCGCGCAGCAGCGATGTATAACGTAACTTCTCCTGCTGGTCATCTGATCGGGAACAGACTAGTAGTGTTGGAAAGTGGGTGAGGTTGTTGGCTTCTACTTGGCGGGTCAGGAGGAGTACTTTGCCCTTGAAGGCTTTGTCAATGTACACTCTACATTCATTGTCTACTTTTCTTGAAAAAAGCTATTTCTAGCTAGCTACTATTTGTAACTGTGACGTGTGTCAGCCTGTCAGTCACTGTCTGTCCTCGTGCAGTTATTTATACGTGCCTTCAAAATAAATGTCCCGCAAGCGGTAGGAGTTAAATCATTAAATAAAGGTGAGTATTCACTGGGCTTTTAATTTGAATAACAAATACGTTTTTCAAAACTTTACTATCGCAAAATCTTTGATCTGAGCATGATTCCCTTCCAGCTTTGTGGCAACAGTTTGGGGAAGGCCCTTTTCTTTTTCAGCATGACAATGCCCCTGTGCACAAAGCGAGGTCCATACAGAAATGGTTTGTTGAGATCGGTGTGGAAGAACTTGACTGGCCTGCGCAAGATCCCTGACCTCAACCGCATCGAACACTAATGCTCTTGTGGCTGAATGGAAGCAAGTCCCCGCAGCAATGTTCCAACATATAGTGGAAAGCCTTCCCAAAAGAGTGGAGGCAGTTATAGCAGCAGCGGGGGGGAGCAATTCCGTATTAATGCCCATGATTTTGGAATGAGATGTTCGACAAGCAGTTGTCCACATACTTTTGGCAATGTGTATGATTCTCTCTAATAACAGGGTTTCTTATACAGTGCCTTCGGAAAGTATTAAGACCCCTAGGCTTTTTCCACTTTTTGTTAGGTTACAGCCTTATTGTAAAATGGATTAAATAAAACATTCTCAGCAATCTCCACAGAATACCCAATAATGACAAAACAAAAACGGGTTTTTAGAAATGCTAGCAAATTTATTAAAAATAAAAAACACCTTATTTACATAAGTATTCAGAACCTTTGCATTGAAATTGAGCTCAGGTGCAACCTGTTTCCATTGATTATGGAATGGAGATTATATGTTTCTACAACTTGATTGGAGTCCGCCTGTGTTTAAATTCAATTGATTGGACATGATTTGGAAAGGTACACGCCTGTCTACACCACAGTTGACAGTGCATGTCAGAGCAAAACCCATGCTATGAGGCCAAAGGAATTATCCGTAGAGCTCTGAGACATGATTGTGTTGACGCACAGATCTGGGGAAGAGTACCAAAAAATTTCTGCAGCATGGAAGGTCCCCAAGAACACAGTGGCCACCAAGACTCTTCCTAGAGCTGGCCACCCGGCCAAGCTGATCAATCATGGGAGAAGGGCCTTGGTTAGGGAGGTGACCAAGAACCCGATGGTCACTCGGACAGAGCTCCAGAGTTCCTCTGTGGAAATGGTTGTCCTTCTGGCAGGCTTTCCCATCTCTGCAGCACTCCACCAATTAGACCTTTATGGTAGAGTGGCCAGACGGAAGCCACTCATTAGTAAAAGGCACATGACCGCCCGCTTGGAGTTTGCCAAAAGGCACCTAAACACTCAGACCATGAGAAACCAGATTCTCTAGTATGATGAAACCAAGATTGAACTCTTTGGCTTGAATGCCATGCATCACGTCTGGAGGAAACCTGGCACCGTCCCTACGGTGAAGCATCATGCTGTGGGGATGTTTTTCAGCGGCAGGGACTGGGAGACTAGTCAGGATGGAGGCAAAGATGACCGGTGCAAAGTACAAGGGAGATCCTTGATGAAAACCTGCTCTAGAGCGCTCAGGACCTCAGACTGGGGCGAAGGTTTACCTTCCAACAGGACAACGACCCTAATCACACAGCCAAGACAACACAGGAGTGGCTTCGGGACAAGTCTCTGAATGTCCTTGATTGGCCCAGCCAGAGCCCGGACTTGAACCTGATCAAACATCTCTGGAGAGACCTGAAAATAGCTATGCAGCAACGCTCCCCATCCAACCTGACAGAGCTTGATAGGATCTGCAGAGAAGAATGGGAGAAACTCCCCAAATACAGGTGTGCCAAGCTTGTAGCGTCATACCCAAGAAGACTCAAGGCTCTAATCGCTGCCAAAGGTGCTTCAACAAAGTACTGAGTAAAGGGTCTGAATACTTACAGGTGAAGTCGGAAGCTTACATACACCTTAGCCAAATACATTTAAACTCAGTTTTTCACAATTCCTGACATTTGATCAAAAGATTCCCTGTCTTAGGTCAGTTAGGCTCACCACTTTATTTAAAGAATGTGAAATGTCAGAATAATGGTAGAGTGATTTATTTCAGCTTTTATTTATTTCACCACATTCCCAGTGGGTCAGAAGTTACACTCAATTAGTATTTGATAGCATTGCCTTTAACTTCTTGGCGCACCCATCACGTTAGCGGGATCATTTTCGTCAACATCCGCTGAATTGCAGAGCGCCAAATTCAAATTAAATTACTAAAAATATTTAATTTTCATAAAGTCACAAGTGCAATATAGCAAAACACCGCTTAGCTTGTTTTTAATCCACCTGGCATGTCAGATTTCAAAGAAGCTTTACAGCAAAAGCTATCCAAGCGTTTATGTAAGGACATCTCTCTCAGCAGACAAAACATTACAAACAGCTAGCAGCAAAGTAGATTGGTCATGAAAGTCAGAAAAGCAATAAAATGAATTGCTTACCTTTTGATCTTCGGATGTTTGCACTCACGAGACTCCTAGTTACACAATAAATGTTCCTTTTGTTCGAAAAATATTATTTTTATACCCAAAAACCTCCATTTGGTTGGAGCGTTTTATTCAGAAATCTACAGGCTCGTGCAGGTCATGACGGGCAGACAAATTCCAAATAGTATCCATAAAGTTTGTAGAAACATGTCAAACGTTTTTTAGAATCAATTCTCAGGTTGTTTTTACAATAAATAATCAATAATATTTCAACCGGACCGTAGCTTTTTCAATAGGAGAGCGAGAGAAAATGTCTGCTCTAAGCTGTTGCGCATGCAAAACTCTGCTGGCACCCAGCCATCCACGGACGCAATGTGATCCTTCTCGCTCACTTTTCAGAATAAAAGCCTGAAACTGTCTAAAAACTGTTCACACCATGTGGAAGCAATAGGGAAAGGAATCTGGTTGATATCCCTTTAAATGGAGGGAAGGCATGCAATGGAAAAGGGAGATTCGTTTCTCTTAGGCACTTGTTGGATTTTCCTCAGGTTTTTGCCTGCAATATCAGTTCTGTTATACTCACAGACAATATTTTGACAGTTTTGGAAACTTTACAGTGTTTTCTAACCTAATCTGACAATTACAGTGGGGCAAAAAAGTATTTAGTCAGCCACCACTTGTGCAAGTTCTCCCACTTAAAACAATGAGAGAGGCCTGTAATTTTAATCATAGGTACACTTCAACTATGACAGACAAAATGAGAAAGAAAATCCAGAAAATCACATTGTAGCTGGTGTAACTGAGTCCGGTTTGTAGGCCTCCTTGCTCGCACATGCTTTTTCAGTTCTGCCTACAAATTTTCTATGGGATTGAGGTCAGGGCTTTGTGATGGCCACTCCAATACCTTGACTTTATTACTACGTCCGGCGCCGACAGAGATGGCCACCTCGCTTCGCGTTCCTAGGAAACTATGCAGTATTGTTTTACGTGTTATTTCTTACATTGGTACCCCAGGTAATCTTAGGTTTCATTACATACAGTCAGGAACTACTGAATATAAGAGCAATGTCAACTCACCATCATTAAGACCAGGAATATGACTCTCCCGAAGCGGATCCTATGTTTTGCCTTCCACCCAGGACAATGGATCGGATCCCAGCCGGCAACCCTAAACAACGTCGCCGTAAAACGGGCAAACGAAGCGGTCTTCTGGTCAGGTTCCGGAGATGGGCACATCGCTCACCACTCCCTAGCATAATACTCGCCAATGTCCAGTCTCTTGACAACAAGGTTGATGAAATCCGAGCAAGGATACCATTCCAGAGAGACATTAGAGACTGTAACGGTCTTTGCTTCACGGAAACATGGCTCACTCGAGAGACGCTAACGGAGTCGGTGCAGCCAGCTGGTTTCTTCACGCATCGCGCCGACAGAAACAAGCATCTTTCTGGTAAGAGGGGCGGGGGGGTATGCCTTATGATTAACGAAACATGGTGTGATCATAACAACATACAGGAACTCAAGTCCTTCTGTTCACCTGACTTAGAAATCCTCACAATCAAATGTCGACCGCATTATCTACCAAGGAAATTTTCTTCGATTATAATCACAGCCGTATATATTCCCCCCAAGCAGACACATTGATGGCCCTGAACAAACTTTATTTGACTCTATGTAAACTGGAAACCACACATCCTGAGGCTGCATTCATTGTAGCTGGGGATTTTAACAAGGCTAATCTGAAAACAAGACTCCCTGAATTCTATCAGCATATCGATTGTGCTACCAGGGCTGGTAAAACCCTGGATCATTGTTATTCTAACTTCCGCGACGCATATAATGCCCTCCCCTTGCCCTCCTTTCAGAAAAGCTGACCACGACTCCATTTTGTTGCTTCCAGCCTACAGACAGAAACTAAAACAAGAAGCTCCCTCGCTCAGGTCTGTTCAACGCTGGTCCGAACAATCTGATTCCACGCTTCAAGACTGCTTCGATCACGTGGATTGGGATATGTTCCACATTGCGTCCAACAACAACATTGACGAATACGCTGATTCGGTGAGCGAGTTCATTAGAAAGTGCATCGGCGATGTTATACCCACAGAAACGATTAAAACATTCCCAAACCAGAAACCGTGGATTGATGGCAGCATTCAGGCGAAACTGAAAGCGCAAACCACTGCTTTTAACCAGGGCAAGGTGACCGGAAACATGACCGAATACAAACAGTGTAGCTATTCCCTCCGCAAGGCAATCAAACAAGCGAAGTGTCAGTATAGAGACA
Organism: Oncorhynchus clarkii lewisi; assembly: GCF_045791955.1. NCBI lineage: Eukaryota > Metazoa > Chordata > Actinopteri > Salmoniformes > Salmonidae > Oncorhynchus > Oncorhynchus clarkii. The sequence goes on along the minus strand of NC_092159.1, from coordinate 21,008,655 downwards.
AAGTAGAGTCGCAATTCAACGGTTCAGACACGAGGTATGTGGCAGGGTCTACAGTCAATCACGGATTATAAAAAGAAAACCAGCCCCGTTGCGGACCAGGATGTCTTGCTCACAGACAACTCATTTTTTTGCTCGCTTTGAGGAAAATACAGTGCCACTGACACGGCCCGCTACCAAAACCTGCGGGCTCTCCTTCACTGCAGCCGACGTGAGTAAAACATTTAAACATGTTAACCCTCGCAAGGCTGCAGGCCCAGACGGCATCCCCAGCCGCGTCCTCAGAGCATGCGCAGACCAGCTGGCTGGTGTGTTTACGGACATATTCAATCAATCCTTATCCCAGTCTGCTGTTCCCACATGCTTCAAGAGGGCCACCATTGTTCCTGTTCCCAAGAAAGCTAAGGTAACTGAGCTAAACGACTACCGCCCCGTAGCACTCACTTCCGTCATCATGATGTGCTTTGAGAGATTAGTCAAGGACCATATCACCTCCACCCTACCTGCTTACCGCCCCAATAGGTCCACAGACGACGCAATCGCAACCACACTGCCCTAACCCATCTGGACAAGAGGAATACCTATGTGAGAATGCTGTTCATCAACTACAGTTCAGCATTTAACACCATAGTACCCTCCAAACTCGTCATCAAGCTCGAGACTCTGGGTCTCGACCCCACCCTGTGCAACTGGGTACTGGACTTCCTGACGGGCCGCCCCCAGGTGGTGAGGGTAGGTAACAACATCTCCACCCCGCTGATCCTCAACACTGGGGCCCCACAAGGGTGTGTTCTGAGCCTTCTCCTGTACTCCCTGTTCACCCACGACTGCGTGGCCATGCACGCCTCCAACTCAATCATCAAGTTTGTGGACGACACTACAGTGGTAGGCTTGATTACCAACAACGACGAGACGGCCTACAGGGAGGAGGTGAGGGCCCTCGGAGTGTGGTATCAGGAAAATAACCTCACACTCAACGTCAACAAAACTAAGGAGATGACTGTGGACTTCAGGAAACAGCAGAGGGAGCACTTCCCTATCCACATCGACGGTACAGTGGTGGAAAGTTAAGTTCCTCGGCGTACACATTAAGGACAAACTGAATTGGTCAACCCACACAGACAGCGTTGTGAAGAAGGCGCAGCAGCGCCTCTTCAACCTCAGGAGGCTGAAGAAATTCGGCTTGTCACCAAAAGCACTCACAAACTTCTACAGATGCACAATCGAGAGCATCCTGTCGGGCTGTATCACCGCCTGGTATGGCAACTGCTCTGCCCGCAACCGTAAGGCTCTCCAGATGGTATTAAGGTCTGCACACCACATCACCAGGGGCAAACTACCTGCCCTCCAGGGCAGCTACATCACCCGATGTCACAGGAAGGCCATAAAGATCATCAAGGACAATAACCACCCGAGCCACTGCCTGTTCACCCCGCTATCATCCAGAAGGCGAGGTCAGTACAGGTGCATCAAACAGAGAGCAGAGACAGAGAGACTGAAAAACAGCTTCTATCTCAAGGCCATCAGACTGTTAAACAGCCACCACTAACATTGAGTGGCTGCTGCCAACATACTGACTCAACTCCAGCCACTTTAATAATGGAATTAATGGAAATTGATGGAAAAATGTATCACTAGCCACTTTAAACAATGCCACTTAATAGAATGTTTACATACCCTACATTACTCATCTCATATGTATATGTATATACTGTACTCTATCATCTACTGCATCTTGCCTCTGCCGTTCTGTACCATCACTCATGCATATATCTTTATGTACATATTCTTTATCCCTTTACACTTGTGTGTATACGGTAGTAGTTGTGGAATTTTTAGGTTAGATTACTAGTTGGTTATTACTGCATTGTCGGAACTAGAAGCACCAGCATTTCGCTACACTCGCATTAACATCTGCTAACCATGTGTATTTGACAAATAGAATTTGATTTGATTTGACTATGCTTGGTGTCATTGTCCATTTGGAAGACCCATTTGCGACCAAGCTTTAACTTCCTGACTGATGTCTTGAGATGTTGCTTCAATATATCCACATGCAGTTCCAAACCGTAGTCTGGCTTTTTAATGGTGGTTTTGGAGCAGTGGCTTCTTCCTTGCTGAGCGGCCTTTCAGGTTATGTCGATATAGGATATAGATGCTTTTTTACCTGTTTCCTCCAGCATCTTCACAAGGTCCTTTGCTGTTGTTCTGGGTTTGATTTGCACTTTTCACACCAAAGTACGTTCATCTCTAGGAGACAGAACACGTCTCCTTTCTGAGTGGTAAGACGGCTGCGTGGTCCCATGGTGTTTATACTTGCATACTATTGTTTGTACAGATGAACGTGGTACCTTCAGGCATTTGGAAATTGCTCCCAAGGATGAACCAGACTGGAGGTATACAATTTTTTGATTTCTTTTGATTTTCCCATGATGTCAAGCAAAGAGGCACCTAATTTGAAGGTAGGCCTTGAAATACATCCACAGGTACACCTCCAATTGACTCAAATGATGTCAATTAGCCTATCAGAAGATTCTAAATCCATGACATTTCCTTGAATTTTCCAAGCTGTTTAAAGGCACAGTCAACTTAGTGTATGTAAACTTCTGACCCACTGGAATTGTGATACAGTGAATTTTAAGTAAAATAATCTGTCTGTAAACAATTGTTGGAAAAGTTACTTGTTACGCACAAAGTAGATGTCCTAACCGACTTGCCAAAACTATAGTTTGATAACAAGAAATTTGTGGAGTGGTTGAAAAACAGGTTTTAATGACTCCAACCTACGTGTATGTAAACTTCTGACTTCAACTGTGATATTTCAGTTTATCGTTAATACATTTGCAAATTTTTCTAAAAGCCTGTTTTTGCTTTGTCATTATGGGGTATTATGTGTAGATTGATGAGGGGCAAAATCAATTTTAGAATAAGGTTGTAACGTAACAAAATGTGGAAAAAGTCAAGGGGACTGAATACTTTCCAAATGCACTCCAATTGTGTATACAGGGACCCAGGGCTCTATCTTTCCCATTTGCCAAATTCAATTCCCTTCCCTTCTAAAGCAAAGCCCTATCGGGATTTAGTAAGCTGTCAAGTAGCTCTCTCTGGCCCATTCCCAATGCTCATGTCTTAGATTTGAGAGGCAACTTGGTGTAGGACGCTGCTGCAGTGAAATGTTCTATCTCACCTTGTGTGTGTGTGTGTGTGTGTGTGTGTGTGTGAAGCACAGAGACAGACTGCCAATTTGTACAAGGCAAGCCTATCTCTTCATGCTGTCTATGCTGTTTGAAGTGTGCAGAGAAACGAATGCATGACAGGCTGCAACTCTAAAACAGTTACTTTACATGCACACGATAATTATGCAATATAAAGTGAGGCTGAGCAAATTGCCTCTCCCTCTGCCAAATCTAGAATTGAAAAGAGTCTCATTGCCAGGCGGGACACACAGCCTATATGACTTCCTCTTTGTCTTTCCCCTCCCCCTGACAGCCAAGGTGGGGAAGACTTCCCTGATCATGTCCCTGGTCAGCGAGGAGTTCCCACAGGTGGTACGTAAAAGAAGCTTCCTGGAACCTCTGTGTTTAGTAAATAGATTTAGTAAGAATGTCTATTCAGCCAAAGGAAGCACTTTTCTCAAACTGAGAGTGCTTTGAGTTGTATCGGGTAGACGGATAACTCCCCGTGGGAGATGCACGTCTTGATGATCAGCAGTAGTACTAATAAACAGTTATACATGCATTACCTATGTAGAATGTACGTTACCTATGTAGAGTATCCCATTGGTGTCTCTTTATGATGGTCATCCTTGGTTCCTTGTAACAGGTGCCCTACCGGGCTGAAGAGATCACCATACCGGCAGACGTCACCCCAGAGAGAGTTCCTACACACATAGTAGACTACTCAGGTACTGTAACTGTAACTAACAGTGTAGCTATATTTTTTTATTTCACCTTTTATTTAACCAGGTAGGCAAGTTGAGAACAAGTTCTCATTTACAACTGCGACCTGGCCAAGATAAAGCAAAGCAGTTCGACACATACAACGACACAGAGTTACACATGTAGTAAAACAAACATACAGTCAATAATACAGTAGAAAAATAAGTCTATATACAATGTGAGCAAATGAGGTGAGATAAGAGAGGTAAAGGCGATGGTGGCGAAGTAAATACAATATAGCAATTAAAACACTGGAATGGTAGATTTGACAGATGAGTGTGCAAAGTAGCAAAATAAATACAGTAGGGGAAGAGGTAGTTGTTTGGGCTAATTATAGATGGGCTATGTACAGGTGCAGTGATCTGTGAGCTGCTGTGAGCCACGTATAATGTGTACCTTATCTCTGTTGTAATATGCAAACCATGGGTGTAAGCATGTTATTGTACATTCAAGCCATGTACACCAAACTACTACAATAATACTGTCCTGTAAATCACTAACTGCATGTTTTAACTCGCACAGAGGCGGAACAAACAGATGAGCAGTTGTCTTCAGAGATATCGAAGGTAATATTAGAATCAATGTTCAGTATTGTAGAAAGATGTGTGTCGAGATTTGAGACTACTGCCGAGTCCAGATTGTAATGGTTGTCGCTCCCTTTACAGGCCAATGTGATTTGCATAGTGTACGCCGTCAACAACAAGAAGTCCATTGAGAAGGTGAGTTTAGCCATAGTACTTGAAGTACTGTATGCACATTATGTTATGATATCAGCCAGTTCACACTCATGTTTGCTTTTTTGTAATGTTGTATCTTCACCATCTTGTTTTCCTTTAGGTGACCAGCCATTGGATTCCACTTATAAATGACAATACAGACAAGGACAGCAGGTGAGGGATACAGTCTAGGTTTAGTTGTGGTTCTTATGGGTGGTTCGTATGTAGCCCAGTTCCTGCATGAGCTTTGCAATGGTTACGCTATCGTCTTAATGACCTATAACATGAAGCGTATGGGGGTTGCAGTGTAGTAGTGGTATCCAATGTGGTGTGTTACAATATTCAACCACTACCAGGGTTCACCCAGCTGGGTCACTGTAAAAGGCACTCTACATGCAGTTACATGAATGTGTTTTCTCCTAAATACATGATATATGCATGGATGCTTTCCTAAAGTTTTGAAAGAGGAGATGGGCACGTGTCATAGACATAAGTCCACGCTTTTCACAACGAGTCATTTCAGTAAATTGACAAATTTTCTCAGTAGAACAGCAGTCTAGAAGTACAAGTCATGATGAGCCTAGCTTCATGCATGCAGACCCACCACTTGATAATATTATTTCTAGGAAGTGCAATTGAGATCAGAATTATGTATTTTCCGAGGGAGACTTCACCAGAATACAAAACTCTCACACACTACAATTGCATGATTTGATGTCTGGATTGGGAAAACAGCCGTGAATATACAGCTTTAAGACCTAGTAAATAACTCTATTTAAAAGCAATCCAATCAACCATTTACAACCTTTCTCTCTGTCCTCCCTTCCCCCTATAGGGTTCCTGTCATCCTGGTCGGGAACAAGTCTGACCTGGTGGAACACAGCAGCATGGAGACCATCCTGCCCGTCATGAACCAGTACACTGAGATAGAGACATGTGTGGAGGTGAGACTGCCAGAGGGCTTCTGTACTGAGTCACCCACTGTGTTGTAGCACCGTGACTTCACTACCCAGAGTAGTGATGCATCGCCAGATATTGCATAGAGACTGCTGGGTAAAAGCCACTGACCTCCAGTGGTTCGTCCTTTAAAGGTTGCAGCGTACTACAGCACTGCTTGCATGGTGCCACAGAATTCTATGGCACGTTATTTACAGTGGGGAGAACAAGTACTTGATACACTGCTGATTTTGCAGGTTTTCCTACTTACAAAGCATGTAGAGGTCTGTAATTTTTTTATCATAGGTACACTTCAACTGTGAGAGATGGAATCTAAAACAAAAATCCAGAAAATCACATTGTATGATTTTTAAGTAATTAATTTGTATTTTATTGCATGACATAAGTATTTGATCACCTACCAACCAGAAAGAATTCTGGCTCTCTTTAATAAGCCCTCCTGTTGTCCACTTATTACCTGTATTAACTGCACCTGTTTGAACTCGTTACCTGTATAAAAGACACCTGTCCACACACTCAATCAAACAGACTCCAACCTCTCCTCAATGGCCAAGACCAGGGAGCTGTGTAAGGACATCAGGGATAAAATTGTAGACCTGCACAAGGCTGGGATGGGCTACAGGACAATAGGCAAGCAGCTTGGTGAGAAGGCAACAACTGTTGGCGCAATTATTAGAAAATGGAAGAAGTTCAAGATGATGGTCAATCACCCTCGGTCTGGTGCTCCATGCAAGTTCTCACCTCGTGGGGCATCAATGATCATGAGGAAGGTGAGGGATCACTCCAGAACTACACCCAGGACCTGGTCAATGACCTGAAGAGAGCTGGGACCACAGTCGTTAAGATAATCATTAGTAACACACTACGCCGTCATGGATTAAAATCCTGCAGCACATGCAAGGTCCCCCTGCTCAAGCCAGCGCATGTCCAGGCCCGTCTGAAGTTTGCCAATGACCATCTGGATGATCCAGAGGAGGAATGGGAGAAGGTCATGTGGTCTGATGAGACAAAAATAGAGCTTTTTGGTCTAAACTCCACTCGCCGTGTTTGGAGAAAGAAGAAGGATGAGTTCAACCCCAAGAACACCATCCCAACCGTGAAGCATGGAGGTGGAAACATCATTCTTTGGGGATGCTTTTCTGCAAAGGGGACAGGACGACTGCACCGTATTGAGGGGAGGATGGATGGGGCCCATGTATCGCGAGATCTTGGCCAACAACCTCCTTCCTTCAGTAAGAGCATTGAAGATGGGTCGTGGCTGGGTCTTCCAGCATGACAACAACCCGAAACACACAGCCAACTAAGAAGCATCTCAAGGACCTGGAGTGGCCTAGCCAGTCTCCAGACCTGAACCCAATAGAACATCTTTGGAGGGAGCTGAAAGTCCGTATTGCCCAGCGACAGCCCCGAAACCTGAAGGATCTGGATAAGGTCTGATGTATCAAATACTTATGTCATGCAATAAAATGCTAATTAATTACTTAAAAATCATACAATGTGATTTTCTGGATTTTTGTTTTAGATTCCGTCTCTCTCAGTTGAAATGTAAAATGTAAAAATTACAGACCTCTACATGCTTTGCAAGTAGGGAAACCTGCAAAATCGGCAGTGTATCAAATACTTGTTCTCCCCACTGTAAGTGTCATTCACTGTCACCATTAATGCTAGTTAGTGCTATTTTGACCACCAGAGGGCATCTTTAAGAAGTATTTGATAGCCTTCAATAGTGGCAGTACTAGAGAATTTCAAAACTGTTTTTGTAAGAACTTAGTATATGGGACTGATCTTAAGAAATGTTTCTTAATTAATTTGATTAATATTACGGTGTTTCTATTCCAAGAAAAACGAAAAACCCTCTTGGTTTCCGTTAAGATGGTACTGAAAATATGGCGCTGTACAACGTGACTGTCGGGAGTAGGCACAGTACTGGGCTATTTAGCTAAAGAATCCCGTGTCGTGCAGGCACTTGGGAGACCCAGGGTTCAATTCTCCGACGGGGAGGAAGGAGTAGGCTGTTCATGTAAATAAGAATGTCTTCTTATTTGACTTGCCTAGTTAAATAAAGGTTACACTAAGAGCATAACATTTCTACATCCTAATTGTGTAATTGTAGTCTAACCCAAACGGAGATTCAGTGAAAATAAATCTCATTGATTTATTAAGATCAGTCCCCATGCTTGTTTCAGAGCAGCACAAAATGATGCTAAAATAGTTGTAGGCTATTGCTTCTAATCCTATTGCTTCTAACTTCAATATGCTCTTTAAATAAATAAGACCTACACCACATTACTCAACACTAGTGAGACTCATGTCACCTACGGTAGACCTACAGTATATCGGAAAAATATGACGTGACTCTCCGCTAATAATTTTATATCGAGGATTGGAGGATTCTAAATTAAAGCCAGAATTGCCTCATGGGTAATGCATTTTGCTCTGCGATGCAGTGTCTTAGACAGCTGCTCCACCAACACAGAGAGGTGTTGGTAAAGGTATATTGTTCTGCTAACAGCCCATAATGGGCAATTATAATACTGTACATGGTGTCCAAGTCAGGATAACCAAAACATTTATTTATTAAAGGCTATCAGAAAGAGTGTTGGTACTTAGTTATTTTGATCCAAAGCCATGAATGAGTGAGTCACGAAAGTGAGTGATTGTAATCTGAATAAAGGCCAAAATAATATTTGTAAAGGCCAAAACATTTATTTCTGTTTTTAGAGGGAGAGAAACGCTGGGCCAATTGTCCGCCTCCTTATGAGACTCCCAATCACAGTGAGATGTGATGCATAATAATACTTCTTGTTGTATTATTTGTTTTGTCTTTTCTGTTGGATTAAACTCGAGTTGCAACCAATAACGGCCGGTTGTGATACAGCCTACCTAACTAAGAAATACATTTGACGATAGAATTCTCCCCCTATCCTCCTAGGCAAGTCTATTGTCCAGCTACCTGCTAATAGCCATAATGGCGCTGTTCAACGTGACCGTGTGTGTTTTTGATTACCTTCATTAGACAACTTTGTTCCAATATTTTTGGAATTCAGTGATATTTATTCCCATAGTAATTCGTTATGGATCCTAAACTAAATCAGCATTTTGAAAGAGTATTTTTATAATTATTTTATTAACGAAAGAGTATAGATACTGATGAAGAAATACAGTATATGCTTTTACATTTGGATAATAAAGCATTTTGAAGATATAAGCCACCTGTATTTGTTTATTTGGCTAAAGCAGAACAGCATAACGGTCCGGACGGCACTTGCTGTGCCGGGGTGAGCAGTTAGTCAAATTCTGTTGTCAGAAGAGGAATGGAAATGTCAGGGTGACTCGATGACCTGATGAACCTGCGAGGTATATTGACTGCCTGTCGAAGGTGGAGTTCTAGAGCTCACAGGTGTGCCTGGCATGGATTGTGACTCCATCTCGTTCCTCGCCCTCTTCAACGCGTCCTTCTCCACCTGACTCTCCGCCAATGCCGCCTTGCTCTGGTCCAATGCATCACCTGTTGCCCGTATCTCTGCCCTCAGAGAATGATTATCTTTCTGCTGGTCTCCCTTCAATGACTCGATCTCGGTCTTCAAAGTTTGAATCTGATCCAGATTGTCAGATTGGTTCCGTGACTCCAACACACAAATGCTGCGTACACATTTTAAAAAATCTAGCAAAACAAACCTCTTTCTTTGCAACCATTTGTTTTTTCGGTGCGGCCCGTTGTCCAGCCTTTTGTCCACTGATCTCCACGGATGGTTGTCGCCATTGTTGTATGCTCTGCAAAAACACATTCAGTGCTCATTTTTAAGTCCTCTCGTGGTTATGGTCCTAACCCTGGAACGGGTAGCACAATAGAAAGAAACTGTATTGATGAAAATGATGTCCATGTTGTCTTTTCTCTTTGGTCATAATTACTTTAGATTTAGATGAACAGCTCGTTTTTGAATGGTAACTGTGTTAAGGGAAGGAGTTTGTGGTGGGCTGAGGAGTACTGGAAAGGTGTGACTTTCACACCTACAGTAGCTGAGCTATAAAGAGTCTGTTTTCCTGCTAATGAACTAGTGACCTGCAATGAACTAGTGATGCAGGATACTGTACTAAACCACAAATGACCTCTTAAGTCCCGCAGCATAATCACAAAACTCTTAGTGTAGCAACCACTGTACTCGGCCCATGTAGATTTACCAGCATTTACACTTTATGTACACTTATCATGTATACAGTACTTATCATGCACACTTATCCAATGGTGGAAAAAGTACCCAGTTGTCATACTTGAGTAAAAGTACAGATACTTTAATAGAAAATGGCTCAAGTGAAAGTCACCCAGTAAAATACTACTTGAGTAAAAGTCTAAGTATTTGGTTTTAAATATACTTAATTATCAAAAGTAAAATGATAAATTCCTTATATTAAGCAAACCAGATGGCACCTTTTTCTTGTTTTCTTAATTTGCGGATAGGCAGGGGCACACTCCAACACTCGGGCATCATTTATTAACAAAGAATGTTTGTTTAGTGAGTCCGCCAGATCAGAGGCAGTCAAAATGATCAGAGATAAGTGCTTGAATTAGACCATTTTCCTGTCCTGCTAAGCATTCCAAATGTAACTAGTACTTTTGGGTGTCAGGGAAAATGTATGGAGTGAAAATTATATTATTTTCTTTAGGAATGTAGTATAGTAAAAGTAGTTAAACAAAATAACCCCAAAAACGACTTAAGTAGTACTTTAAATATTTTACTTAAGTACTTCACTCCACGGCACTTATCACTCTAACATAGGAGTGATACACCTCCAGATGTAGCACAGGGGCTGCATTGAAGATAAATCAATCAACTGTTTTAAGAGTAGCTTGAACAGTTCCAGTATCTATTAAAGATGTATAGCAGGGGTGGTGCTTATATTCTAGCAGTCATTCAGCTATACAGCTTTTAGTGTGCTGCTATAAGAGCTTACAAATGGCACATGTTGTAAACCTAAATCTGTAGGGTTTAAAGCTGGTCCCAGCTTGACGTTCTCTATCTCTGTAGCTTTTACCGTCATCATGCAGGGTGACAGTGAGTCCATACAAAGACTATATGTTGTGCTTGTTTACTGTATATGCACTTAGGCTATAGAACCTATGGTGGGCATTATTTATGAGTATGACCTTCACCTAGACACACTCTGTGCTATTTTTCTCATGATGGGAATTCCATGGGTCAATCATGTGCTTAGGGTGACACATGGGGTCAGTTTGGTATTGGTTTCAGTCTAGACTCTTAATGGCGCTATTTCTGATTTTCTATAGCTTGCTCAACATGCATTTTTCGAGGAAAATCCATTAGGCCTAATAGACAGGTTGCGTGTGTGTGTGGGTGTGCACGCTCCTTGTCCAAGAGGTGTACTATGGATACGTTTGATTGTCAAGTCTGTTTCCTTGAATTGACAATCAAACTGATCCAATCAAGCCTAGAGTTTGGTCCCCATGGCTCTCCTCCACCCAGCTAGCCATAGAGCCATTTCCACAGTTCAGCTTGGCTGCTAACTCCTCCATGTTTCACAGTCTAATTAGTATTGGCTTATCCCTCAGACCAATCCCGGCTGGTAGATCCTCCCAGGCCCCAGCCAGCCAGGTCACCATGGAGACCGATCTTGAACACTACTATACTCTACTGTAAACAACTCACTTTCCTGACCCATCTAGTGGAAAGCGAGCGAGAGGGAGGTAGTTTGCCGTGCACAGATTTAAAGATGGAATCCGCATTAGGGGGAACAGCAGCATTGTTTTTGTTTTTGTGGACAAAACAGAGGTGAGGTGCGCCCAGCAGCTTGCAGCGTTCGTTGTTTGCAGTAACTTCTTTGTTGTTGTAATATCCCAAATGGACGTGGCTGTTTCACCATTTTAAGGATTCCAGCTTTAAGTGCTTTCTGCACTGAGACGTATATTTTTGAGGTATTTTAGTTCTGCACAGGAACTGCGTAGTTGTTTTTGATATGTTGGTAAATGTAAATATTATTTCAGGATGAATGAAAATCCATATTTTGTATGTTCTTCTTCCTGTATTTCCGTAACTTTTTTTTTTTTTTTTTTAAGTGTTCAGCAAAGAACCTGAAGAACATATCTGAGTTGTTTTACTACGCCCAAAAGGCTGTCCTGCACCCCACTGGCCCTTTATACTGTCCAGAGGAGAAACAGGTAAAGAGTGAAGAAGCCCTGTTGACAGAATGCTACAAAAATAAGAATTGTTCATAAAGTCTCACATTTACATTGAGGCCACCTGTGTCATTACACTGTTGATTGGACTTGATTCCCAGATGAAGCCTGCTTGCATCAAAGCGCTGACTCGCATCTTCAAGGTGTCAGACCTGGACAACGATGGGATTCTCAATGATAACGAGCTCAACTTCTTCCAGGTGAGTTTTCAACTCTCTGTGACTCTTGACTCCTACAGCAGCACAGCGCACGTTTTTACAGCACTAACAAGTTCACTAGCCCTTTTTTCATTCAGGTGAAGGGTTCAAATAGTTATTTCAGTGATTTCCTTGTCAGCTTTGGTGATGTGTGTGTGTGTGTGTGCAGAGGACATGCTTCAATGCCCCACTGGTATCCCAGGCCCTGGAGGATGTGAAGAACGTTGTGAGGAAGAACGTGATCGACGGTGTGTGTGACAACGGCCTCACTCTCAAAGGTATGCTCTTTTGACAAAGGGAGGGAACGAAGACAATGAACTTCCTGTTGATCCAATTGTGTGTCCTTTTCTGTTTCTTTGCCATCTCAGTCCTGCATTTCTTATAAAACTAGTCGCACCTTTCTGAAGCACCATGTTCGAGCATGTTGGGGTATGTTTGAATAATGTCCCCGTGTTCCACCTTCCGAACACACACACTGTAGTTGACCTATATCATGGTGGTGGTCCTCAGGGTTCCTGTTCCTCCACACCCTCTTCATCCAGAGGGGGAGACATGAGACCACCTGGACGGTCCTCAGGAGGTTCGGCTACGATGACGACCTGGAACTCCACCAGGACTACCTGTTCCCACTCACGTGAGTGTGCTGCCTGTTTCTACACATCCACTACAACCTGTTCCCACTCACGTGAGTGTGCTGCCTGTTTCTACACATCCACTACAACCTGCTCCCACTCACGTGAGTGTTCTGCCTGTTTCTACACATCCACTACAACCTGTTCCTCCAGGGTGTACTGCCTGTTTCTACACGTCCCACTACAACCTGTTCCTCCAGGGTGTACTCGCTGTTTCTACACGTCCTGCTACAACCTGTTCCTCCAGGGTGTACTGTCTGTTTCTACACGTCCACTACAACCTGTTCCTCCAGGGTGTACGGTCTGTTTCTACACGTCCCACTACAACCTGTTCCTCCAGGGTGTACGGTCTGTTTCTACACGTCCCACTACAACGTGTTCCTCCAGGGTGTACGGTCTGTTTCTACACGTCCTGCTACAACCTGTTCCTCCAGGGTGTACTGTCTGTTTCTACACGTCCACTACAACCTGTTCCTCCAGGGTGTACTGTCTGTTTCTACACGTCCACTACAACCTGTTCCTCCAGGGTGTACGGTCTGTTTCTACACGTCCCACTACAACGTGTTCCTCCAGGGTGTACTGTCTGTTTCTACATGTCCCACTACAACCTGTTCCTCCAGGGTGTACTGTCTGTTTCTACACGTCCTGCTACAACCTGTTCCTCCAGGGTGTACTGTCTGTTTCTACACGTCCACTACAACCTGTTCCTCCAGGGTGTACGGTCTGTTTCTACACGTCCACTACAACCTGTTCCTCCAGGGTGTACGGCCTGTTTCTACACATCCCACTACAACGTGTTCCTCCAGGGTGTACGGTCTGTTTCTACACGTCCACTACAACCTGTTCCTCCAGGGTGTACGGTCTGTTTCTACACGTCCACTACAACCTGTTCCTCCAGGGTGTACGGTCTGTTTCTACACGTCCCACTACAACCTGTTCCTCCAGGGTGTACTGCCTGTTTCTACACGTCCACTACAACCTGTTCCTCCAGGGTGTACTGTCTGTTTCTACACGTCCACTACAACCTGTTACTCCAGGGTGTACTGCCTGTTTCTACATGTCCCACTACAACCTGTTCCTCCAGGGTGTACTGCCTGTTTCTACACGTCCCACTACAACCTGTTCCTCCAGGGTGTACTGTCTGTTTCTACACGTCCACTACAACCTGTTCCTCCAGGGTGTACTGTCTGTTTCTACCCGTCCACTACAACCTGTTCCTCCACGGTGTACTGCCTGTTTCTACATGTCCCACTACAACCTGTTCCTCCAGTTTGTACTGCCTGTTTCTACACATCCCACTACAACCTGTTCCTCCAGGGTGTTCTGCCTGTTTCTACATGTCCCACTACAACCTGTTCCTCCAGGGTGTACTGTCTGTTTCTACACGTCCACTACAACGTGTTCCTCCAGGGTGTACTGTCTGTTTCTACACGTCCCACTACAACCTGTTCCTCCAGGGTGTACTGCCTGTTTCTACATGTCCCACTACAACGTGTTCCTCCAGGGTGTACTGCCTGTTTCTACACGTCCACTACAACCTGTTCCTCCAGGGTGTACTGCCTGTTTCTGCATGTCCCACTACAACGTGTTCCTCCAGGGTGTACTGTCTGTTTCTACACGTCCACTACAACGTGTTCCTCCAGGGTGTACTGCCTGTTTCTACATGTCCCACTACAACCTGTTCCTTCAGGGTGTACTGCCTGTTTCTACATGTCCCACTACAACGTGTTCCTCCAGGGTGTACTGTCTGTTTCTACACATCCCACTACAACGTGTTCCTCCAGGGTGTACTGCCTGTTTCTACACGTCCACTACAACCTGTTCCTCCAGGGTGTACTGCCTGTTTCTGCATGTCCCACTACAACGTGTTCCTCCAGGGTGTACTGTCTGTTTCTACACGTCCACTACAACGTGTTCCTCCAGGGTGTACTGTCTGTTTCTACACGTCCACTACAACCTGTTCCTCCAGGGTGTACTGCCTGTTTCTACATGTCCCACTACAACCTGTTCCTTCAGGGTGTACTGCCTGTTTCTACATGTCCCACTACAACGTGTTCCTCCAGGGTGTACTGTCTGTTTCTACACATCCCACTACAACCTGTTCCTCCAGGGTGTACTGTCTGTTTCTACATGTCCCACTACAACCTGTTCCTCCAGGGTGTTCTGCCTGTTTCTACACGTCCACTACAACCTGTTCCTCCAGGGTGTACTGTCTGTTTCTACACGTCCCACTACAACCTGTTCCTCCAGGGTGTACTGCCTGTTTCTACATGTCCCACTACAACGTGTTCCTCCAGGGTGTACTGTCTGTTTCTACACGTCCCACTACAACCTGTTCCTCCAGGGTGTACGGTCTGTTTCTACACGTCCACTACAACGTGTTCCTCCAGGGTGTACGGTCTGTTTCTACACGTCCACTACAACCTGTTCCTCCAGGGTGTACGGTCTGTTTCTACACGTCCCACTACAACCTGTTCCTCCAGGGTGTACTGCCTGTTTCTACACGTCCACTACAACCTGTTCCTCCAGGGTGTACTGCCTGTTTCTGCATGTCCCACTACAACGTGTTCCTCCAGGGTGTACTGTCTGTTTCTACACGTCCACTACAACGTGTTCCTCCAGGGTGTACTGTCTGTTTCTACACGTCCACTACAACCTGTTCCTCCAGGGTGTACTGCCTGTTTCTACATGTCCCACTACAACCTGTTCCTTCAGGGTGTACTGCCTGTTTCTACATGTCCCACTACAACGTGTTCCTCCAGGGTGTACTGTCTGTTTCTACACATCCCACTACAACCTGTTCCTCCAGGGTGTACTGTCTGTTTCTACATGTCCCACTACAACCTGTTCCTCCAGGGTGTTCTGCCTGTTTCTACACGTCCACTACAACCTGTTCCTCCAGGGTGTACTGTCTGTTTCTACACGTCCCACTACAACCTGTTCCTCCAGGGTGTACTGTCTGTTTCTACACGTCCACTACAACGTGTTCCTCCAGGGTGTACTGTCTGTTTCTACACGTCCACTACAACCTGTTCCTCCAGGGTGTACTGCCTGTTTCTACATGTCCCACTACAACCTGTTCCTTCAGGGTGTACTGCCTGTTTCTACATGTCCCACTACAACGTGTTCCTCCAGGGTGTACTGTCTGTTTCTACACATCCCACTACAACCTGTTCCTCCAGGGTGTACTGTCTGTTTCTACATGTCCCACTACAACCTGTTCCTCCAGGGTGTTCTGCCTGTTTCTACACGTCCACTACAACCTGTTCCTCCAGGGTGTACTGTCTGTTTCTACACGTCCCACTACAACCTGTTCCTCCAGGGTGTACTGCCTGTTTCTACATGTCCCACTACAACGTGTTCCTCCAGGGTGTACTGTCTGTTTCTACACGTCCCACTACAACCTGTTCCTCCAGGGTGTACGGTCTGTTTCTACACGTCCACTACAACCTGTTCCTCCAGGGTGTACTGTCTGTTTCTACATGTCCCACTACAACCTGTTCCTCCAGGGTGTACTGTCTGTTCCTACACGTCCCACTACAACCTGTTCCTCCAGGGTGTACTGCCTGTTTCTACACCCATACCAACAAACTATGTCCCCTATTAGTCGTGATGGGGGTGAGATCAATACAGTTTCATATCGGGATGTTGTTATTGATGAAATGTATCGTTTTGACAATATCGCAAAATATAATTTTTGAGCTAGTTGGCTGTACCTGCACCAAAACTCCAGTATTTTTACTTCATAGCTTGTTCTCCATCTTGTTTTTAAACAGGGAGCCAACATGTTTTCAGCTCTTTTATTTCTAGGACTGATCAAAGCAAATGTTCTTGTCCTTCTGCAGCAGACATATGGTGAGCAGTATGTTTGGAACATTGAATCGCAATACATATCGTATCGGCACCTAAGTATAGTGATAATATTGTATCGTGAGGTCCCCGGCAATTACCAGCCCTACCTATTAGTGTGTGTGTCTTTACCTCTTCCCACAGGCACAGATATTGACCGTTCCGTGTGCTTAGTTCATCATGCTTTTATTGCCTTGGTCTTCCTCAGGGACAATCTGAGCCTCAGACTTCCAATAAGTAATAATAAATACCTATCAACATGCAGAAATACACTTTGGCTTGACCCAGTACAACAAAAGATGTCTGTCTCCCTTCTTTCAGATTGAGATGGGTCACTAAGCCCCAGTACAGTCAGGATTAACATCCATCCCCCTTCTGGCTCTGACCTCAGTTACCCACAAGCCTCTCTCTCCCCCCTGCAGAGTGTCCATTGAGGACGCCATAATTGAATCTGTGTCCTTATTTATCTCGTAATCTCTGCAGGATTCTCCATCTGACGTGTGTGTGTGTGTGTTCCCCACCTCTACTGTACCTCCAGGTTGAAAGTACCTCCAGACTGCACCACCGAGCTGAATCACAATGCCTACCTCTTCCTCCAGAGTGTCTTCGACAAACATGACAAGGTATTGACCTTGTCTGTGGTAAATGATACCATTGGATTTGGAGCCAACATTTCAGACTAACAAAAGTCAAACTGTTTCTAAACCCTGCTGGCAGTGAATGAAACATAAGTCGAGTGGTCAAGCTAGTGTGTGTCCTTATGCTCTAGATGCCAATGACCCGTGAGGTGTGTGTGTTTTTCAGGACCGGGACTGTGCCCTGTCCCCAGAGGAGCTGAAGGACCTGTTTGACGTGTTCCCCTACATTCCCTGGGGTCCCGACGTCAACAACACGGTGTGCACCAATGACGAAGGCTGGATCACCTACCAGGGCTACCTGTCCCAGTGGACGTAGGTTACCACCACACGCACAAACAGACCGATACAGACACGCAGTAATATCGAACAATTCCACAACAACTACCTAATACACACAAATCTAACATGAATATATGCATATAAATATATGGATGAGCGATGATCGTGCAGCATAGGCAAGATGCAATAGATTGTATAAAATACAGTATATACATATGAGATGAGTCATGCAAGATATGTAAACATTATTAAAGTGGCATTATTAAACTGACTAGTGATCCAGGCTTTTTTATGGCGGTTTTGGAGCAGTTGCTTCTTCCTTGCTGAGCGGCCTTTCAGGTTATGTCGATTATAGGACTTGTTTTTACTGTGGATATAGATACTGGAGGAAACGGGTACAAAAGTATCTTCACAAGGTCCTTTGCTGTTGTTCTGGGATTGATTTGCACTTTTCACACCAAAGTACGTTCATCTCTAGGAGACAGAACGCGTCTCCTTCCTGAGCGGTATGATGGCTCTGTGGTCCAATGGTGTTTATACTTGCGTACTATTGTTTGTACAGATGAACATGGTACCTTCAGGCATTTGGAAATTGCTCCCAAGAATGAACCAGACTTGTGGAGGTCTACAATTACACCTCCAATTGACTCAAATGATGTCAATTACTCTATCAGAAGCTTCTAAAGCCATGACATCATTTTCTGGAATTTTCCACGCTGTTTAAAGGCACAGTCAACTTAGTGTATGTAAACTTCTGACCCACTGGAATTGTAATACAGTGAATTATAAGTGAAATAATCTGTCTGTAAACAATTGTTGGAAAAGTGACTTGTGTCATGCACAAAGTAGATGTCCTAACCGACTTGCCAAAACTATAGTTTGTTAAAGTGGCCAATGATTTCAAGTCTATGAAGTAGAGGTCGACCGATTAATCGGAATGGCCGATTTCAAGTTTTCATAACAATCGGAAATCGGTATTTTTTGGGCACCGATGTGCCGATTTTTAAATTATTTTTGTAATTTTTTTATATACCTTTATTTAACTAGGCACGTCAGTTAAGAACACATTCTTATTTTCAATGACGGCCTAGGAATGGTGGGTTAACTTCCTCGTTCAGGGGCAGAACGACAGATTTTCACCTTGTCAGCTCGGGGGATCCAATCTTGCAACCGTACAGTTAACTAGTCCAACGCAATAACGACCTGCCTCTCTCTCGTTGCACTTCACAAGGAGACTGTCTGTTACGTGAATGCAGTAAGCCAAGGTAAGTTGCTAGCTAGCATTAAACTTAACTAATGATTATGATTGATTGTTTTTTATAAGACTACACATGGTTGATGATATTACTAGATATTATCTAGCGTGTCCTGCGTTGCATATAATCATATAATCTGGCTGAGCATACAAGTATCTAAGTATCTGACTGAGCGGTGGTAGGCAGAAGCAGGCGCGTAAACATTCATTCAAACAGCACTTTAGTGCGTTTTTGTTGAAGGAATTTAATTCCTCTGTTTTAATTCCCAATCAAAATTAAACACTCTGTCAATGCATAAGGGTTTGTAAGACCCTTATTTTATAAGAATGGACATAGCCCCGGTCTTAAAAGTCAAGTAACAGCCTTTAATCAAGAGAGTACTGAGTTCATACACATTTTACCACAGGTTATAAACTGAAAATGACGTCAGTGTTTTCTAAATGTTCCATCTCTTCTTGAAAGGCCCTATAGTTCTCAAGCCTTCCCTCCTCGCCTAGAGCCAAGGTCAGTCAGTGTAGATAAGCATTCTAGACAGTCTGGAGATAGTTCATTCATTTGTACAAAGGAACAGATCGTCATTGTTCTAACTTTTGCCCACGTTCACACACCTCCGTTCCAGTACCAAGGCTGTGTCTCAAGCCTTCCCACATCCGTCTCCCTACCAATTTAATATAATTTACGAGTCAAGGTTTTCTTGTGTAGATAAGCATTCTAGCCAGTCTGATTCATTTGTACCAATGAACAGACCGTCATTGTTACTAAACTCTTGACCACATTCACTTCAGTACTGGGATCAGATAAGAAAATTCATACATATACAGTAACACTTAGTATTTTGATTAGTACATATACAGTAACATAATTGTATTCTGATTAGTACATCCTGATTGAAATGTATACATAATTAGTCATTATAGATAAAAATTCCCTTAACAGTTTTGCTAGCAGCTCTTCGTTGTGCGTCAAGCATTGCGCTGTTTATGACTTCAAGCCTATCAACTCCCGAGATGAGGCTGGTGTAACCAAAGTGAAATGGCTAGCTAGTTAGCGCGCGCTAATAGAGTTTCAAACATCACTCTCTCTGAGCCTTCTAGTGGTTGTTCCCCTTGCTCTGCATAGGTAACGCTGCTTCGATGGTGGCTTTGTCGTTGTGTTGCTGGTTCGAGCCCAGGGAGGAGCAAGGAGAGGGACGGAAGCTATACTGTTACACTGGCAATACTAAAGTGCCTATCAGAACATCCAATAGTCAAAGGTTTATGAAATACAAATGGTATAAAGGGAAATAGTCCTATAATTCCTATAATAACTACAACCTAAAACTTCTTACCTGGGAATAGTGAAGACTCATGTTAAAAGGAACCACCAGCTTTCATATGTTCTGAGCAAGGAACTTCTTAAATGGCACATATTGCACTTTTACTTTCTTCAACACTTTGTTTTTGCATTATTTAAACCAAATTGAACATGTTTCATTATTTACTTGAGGCTAAATTGATTTTATTGATGTATTATATTAAGTTAAAATAAGTGTTAATTCAGTATTGCTGTAATTGTCATTATTACAAATAAATCAAATAAAATCGGCCAATTAATCGGTATCGGCTTTTTTGGTCCTCCAATAATCGGTATCGGCATTGAAAAATCATAATCTGTCGACCTCTACTATGTAGGCAGTAGCCTCTCTGTGTTAGTATTGGCTGTTTAACAGTCTGATGGCCTTGAGATAGAAGACATTTTTAGTCTCTCGGTCCCAGCTTTGATGCACCTGTACTGACCTCGCCTTCTGGATGATAGCGGGGTGAACAGGCAGTGGCTCGGGTGGTTATTATCCTTGATGATCTTTTTGGCCTTCCTGTGACATCGGGTGGTGTAGGTGTCCTGGAGGGCAGGTAGTTAAGTACCACCGCATATGTTCCGTTGGTCGGATTACCAGAATATTGTTCATTTCCCCCCCCCCCACCTTCTGATGTTCCCAGAATCTCTATGTTAACCAAGGGTTTTGCAATTGTAACCTCAGTAGGGTAGAGAGAGGAAAAAGGGGGAAAGAGGTATTTATGACTGTCATAAGCCTACCCCCCCAGGCCAATGTCATGACACCGCTGACATACTGACTCATCTCTAGCCACTTTAATAATGAATAAATGGATGTATTAAATGTATCACTAGCCACTTTAAACAATGACACGTTATATAATGTTTACATACCCTACATTACTCATCTCATATGTATATACTGTACTCTATACCATCTACTGCATCTTGCCTATGCCGTCCGGCCATCACACATTCATATATCTTTATGTACATATTCTTATTCATTCCTTTACACTTGTGTGTATAAAGGTAGTTGATGTGAAATTGTTAGGTTAGACCATGTGTATGTGACAAAAAAGATTTGATTTGACACGAGAGATGTACACTTTGTGTATTTGACACAGTAGTATCTGAACTATTGAAGTCTGAATGAACCCCCAAGACAGTGTTTCTTACAGTGTATGACAGTTTCCATTCACTCCTCTGTGTTTCCCTGTGCCCAGGTTGACCACCTACCTGGATGTCCAGCGCTGCCTGGAGTACCTGGGTTACCTTGGTTACTCCATCATCTCTGAGCAGGAGTCCCAGGCAGTGGCCATCACAGGTGGGAGGACAGCCCGTTGTCATGGCAACTGAGACGCCCACTAGATTAGATATGAGCAGAGACCTATAGATATGGCCCTGAATGTGGGACAGTATATATTACGGTGCTATCACTCTGTTATTAGTGCGCCTGCGCAGGACTCTCGTTGTAGATGAACCTGGCCTGAGTGCAATGGCAGCCACGTATTGTGGTAATACGGTTGAGTAAACATTGTTCGACTGGAACCTTGTTGTATTTGAGTTAACCCTTATAGAAGAGGACTTCTACCAAAGTTAGCGTTGACCTCTAGTCTACAGCCAACCTGGAAACATTGTGTGTTAGAAGTCAATACAACACGAACTTCTATCTAGAGAGGAGGGACGAAGTTCCACGTACTGAAACCACATTCTGCACAGGACTAAAGACATCCACAGCAGATAAAGCATTCATTCATATACGTTCATTTGCTGTGGAAACTCAACAGTGTGTGTGTGTGTGTGTGTCCTCTCCGCTCTACAGTGACGAGGGACAAGAAGATTGACCTGCAGAAGAAGCAGACCCAGCGCAGTGTGTTCCGCTGTAACGTCTTCGGGGACAACGGCAGTGGCAAGAGTGGCTTCCTGCAAGCCTTCCTCGGAAGAAACCTCACGGTCAGTGTCAACATTCATTCATTCTCTCAAAGACTAAGTTGTAAGTCAGTGACAAGGAACACGTCCCTGGATGGAAGAAACATTTGAACAACTCCACGCCACTCCAAATACTTCAGTCTACTGCCTGTTTAAAACATTTTGGAATTCCTCTTGGTGTTGGTTAACTCTTTGTGTGTTTTGAAGTTTTCCCCCCCCCCCTCACTTTTTTCTCTCAGCGTCAAAACACTGTTAGCGAAGAGCACATGTCCTACTATGCTATCAGCACAGCATATGTGTATGGTCAGGAGAAATACCTGCTGGTGAGTCGTCTGTTTTGCCTTGCTCTTAATCGAATTAGATGGTGTTTATTTGTCCACAGCTTTTCAGCCTAAACGTTGTGTGCACGTGTGTGTCTGTGTGTGTTCATTAACTTCTTCCGTTTGGTTTCCTCACCCTCAGCTCCACGAGGTCTTCCCGGACTTTGACGTCCTCTCGGACACTGACCTGGCTTGTGACATTGTGTGTCTGGTGTACGACGCCAGCAACCCCCACTCCTTCGAGTACTGCGCCAGAGTCTTCAAGGTAGGTGCCGTTCACAACCAATACCCTGTTTTGTCTATTTAGTAGTTCAAGATGGCTACCCAATACTATTCTAATCTACCACTGAATTAAAGTTCATGTTTTTAAAGCGGAAACCATCTTATTGCCAAATTGTTACCAATATGTGCTTCTCTGTAGCGTTTAGAACTTTTCATGGTCTTCAAAAAAGTATATTGCTGAATGGAATACGACATTGTCCAATAACAACGTCCCTCTTCCTTTTACAGCAGTACTTCATGGACACCAAGACGCCGTGCATGATGATCGCTGCCAAGTCGGACCTCCAGGAGACCAAGCAGCTCTACGCCCTCACCCCTCTGGAGTTCTGTAGGAAGCACAAGATGCCCCCTCCGCAGGCCTTCACCTGCAACACGGCAGACGCGCCCTGCAAAGACATCTACACCAAACTCACCACCATGGCCATGCACCCGTGAGTAGTGGGGGCACTCTGTTGTGTTAGGCCCCATGTCGAGCCTTATAAAATCCCTCGCTCAAACCCTAAAGCTCTACCTTAAGCCCTTAAACCCTCTCCACCATCCCTAAAAAAAAAATCCCCAAATCCTTTCAAATATTTTAAGACCCCATCTCATGCTGTAAAACCCATTGCCCCCAAACCCCACCTCAAGCTCCAAAACTACCCCTAAGCTGTTAAGTTCTACCTCATCCCTCACTTCCCAAATTGGTGCCACTTCACATTTGAAATATAGAGACTCTGGACTCTTGGGGTGAACAGTGTCCACTATCTTGGTTAGACATGGTGGTTAATGTGGTTAATATGGTGGATTCTATTTGCCATTAGCTGCTACTGTATGTTTACTGCCCTTCTCCCACTACTCTCTCTGTCAGGCTGTTGTCCACACTGATCACCTCTCTGTCACAGTGGACTGGACTCATCTGAACTGTACTCCTCAGAACTGTAGCCAACACATGGGGGACAGCATCAACGTATCACATACTTAATCGAGTGCATTTTGATTTAATATATAGACCTCTAACTCTGTGGTGGCATAAGGACATTCAACAATGTTGAAAATGATCCAAAGTGGCTATTTGGAGATTACGAACCCCAACAGTATGAGGTGAAGATTACAATGGTTCAGACTTGTGGTCATGCTCTCCCTTTGTTCAATTAGACAATTATCCTCCTCTCTTCCTGGTTGGGTGCTCTTGGTTTTTAACCCGATAAGGGATAAGCTCTATGGACCAAAGAGCTGAAACCTTCTGGTGGCACCGGTCTTTGTTCTAACGCTCTCGTCTTCTTCTTTGTGTGTGTGTGTGTGGGTGGGTGCACCTCTGTCTCTCTCCTTAGTCACGCTCGGCTGCGCTGTATGTGTACCTGTAACAGGTGCACCTTCTGCCACCTGCAGAACTTCATCAACTCAGAGCTGGTGCAGACGGTGAAGGCCAAGCTCTACACCGCTATTTTCAGCAGGTCCTTACTCTTTCAGAGACCTTCCAACTCTTCTGTTTCACAATCCTCCTTTACGTTATTCCTCCTCTTCTTCTTCGCTTTTATGTTATTCCTCTTCTTCGCTTGCCGTTTCATTTTTTGTTGTATCTCTCTCTCTCTCGCCTTCACACTCTTCTGTTTAACAATCCTCCTCTTTATATTTACTCTTCTTCTTCATTTGCTGTTCGTCGCCTCTGTTTTGACCCTGTTTGGGCGTTTTTCTCGTGGATTTTGTGCTGTGGGTTGTCATAAACCACTGTTTGTTTTCCTGTAAATCTTCATGACATCTCACTCTTATTCTTTTTGCCTCATCCCAACGTTCCCCGATTCTGAGTCCCTTGAGTCCTCTCTGTCACTTGTTTTACCATCTTGTTCTGTTCCAACCTTGTTCGTTATGTTCCTCTTCATGAATGAATAATGCATATGTGGTCTAATAATGCGCATTTCTAGTGTCTCATCTATTCATCCTGTTGGACGCTCATCTTTTGGCATCTTTAGTTGTGATTAGTACATAGGACTGTACGGAGGTTCAAAGTCACGCTGTTTTGAGTGAACTCCTACATACAGTGCATTCGAAAAGCATTTTAGACTTTTTCCACATTTTTTTTTATGTTACAGCTTTATTCTAAAATGTATTCAATTGATGAGGGGGAAAAAAATCTACACACAATAGATTTAACATTTTTGCAAATGTTTAAAAAATATCAACCTGAAATATCACATTTACATAAATATTCAGGCCCTTTACTCAGTACTTTGTTGAAGCACCTTTGGCAGCAATTACAGCCTTGATTATTCTTGGGTATGACGCTGCAAGCTTGGCGCACCTGTATTTGGGGAGTTTCTCCCATTCTTCTCTGCAGATCCTCTCAAGCTCTGTCAGGTTGGATGTAGAGTGTTGCTGCACAGCTATTTTCAGGTCTCTCCAGAGATGTTTGATTGGGGTAAGGTCCGGGCTCTGACTGGACCACTCAAGGACATTCAGAGACTTGTCCCGAAGCCACACCTGCGTAGTCTTGTCTGTATGCTTAGGATTGTTGTCCTGTTGGAAGGTGAACCTTTGCCCCAGTCTGAGGTCCCGAGCGCTCTGGAGACTATTTTCATCAAGGATCGCTCTGTACTTTGCTCTGTTCACCTTTGCCTCGAAACTTGACTAGTCTCGCAATCCCTGCAACTGAAAAACATCCCCACAGCATGAATCTGCCACCACCATGCTTTACCGTAGGGATGGTGCCAGGTTTCCTCCAGACGTGACGCTTGGCGTTCAGGCCAAATAGTTCAAACTTGGTTGCATCAGACCAGACCAGAGAATCTTGTTTCCCATGGTCTGACAGTCCTTTAGGTGCATTTTGGAAAACTCCAAGCGGGCTGTCGTGTCTTACTGCCGTAAAGGCCTGATAGGTAGTAGTGGTTGTCCTTCTGGAAGGTTCTCCCATCTCCACAGTGGTTCCAAACTTCTTCCATTTAAGAATGATGGAGGCCACTGTGTTCTTGGGGACATTCCATGCCGCAGATATTTTTTGGTATCCTTCCCCAGATCTGTGCCTCGACACAATCCTGTCTCGGAGCTCTACGGACAATTTCTTTGACCTCGTGGCTTGGTTTTGCTCTGACCTGTACTTTCAGCTTTGGGACCTTAGATAGACAGGTGTGTGCCTTTCCAAATCATGTCCAATCAATTGAATTTACCACAGGTAAGGTTTCTGCAATCAAGTTGTAGAAACAACTCAAGGATGATCAATGGAAACAGGATGCACCTGAGCTCAATTTCAAGTCTCATAGCAAATGGTCTGAATACTTATGTAAATAAGGTATTTCTGTTTTTAAATCTTTTAATACATTTGCAAATATGTTTTTTTTGTTTTTGCTTTGTCATTGTGGGGTATTGTGTGTAGATTGAGTATTAAAAAAAATATATATATATTTTAGAATAAGGCTGTAATGTGGAAAAATGGAAGGGGCCGGAATACTTTCCGAAGGCACTGTAGCGTGTATCATGATCTGTGTAAGCAGAGAGGTTATGTAAAAGCATTACATATTGTTGCTTAGTTGTCTCTGCCAACTCTGACCTATGTGCTCTCACTGTTTATTTCTCTCTCTCGCTCTCTCTCTCTTCTGTATATCTCTCTCTTCTGTATCTCTCTTCTGTATCTCTCTCTCTCTTCTGTATATATCTCTTCTGTGTCTCTCTCTCTCTCTCTCTTCTGTGTCTCTCTCTCTTCTGTGTCTCTCTCTCTCTTCTGTGTCTCTCTCTCTCTCTTCTGTGTCTCTCTCTCTCTCTTCTGTGTCTCTCTCTCTCTCTTCTGTGTCTCTCTCTCTCTCTTCTGTGTCTCTCTCTCTCTCTTCTGTGTCTCTCTCTCTCTCTTCTGTGTCTCTCTCTCTCTTCTGTGTCTCTCTCTCTCTTCTGTGTCTCTCTCTCTCTCTTCTGTGTCTCTCTCTCTCTTCTGTGTCTCTCTCTCTCTTCTGTGTCTCTCTCTCTCTTCTGTGTCTCTCTCTCTTCTGTGTCTCTCTCTCTTATGTGTCTCTCTCTCTTCTGTCTCTCTCCTGTCTCTCTCTCTCCTGTGTCTCTCTCTCTCTCTCTCTTCTGTGTCTCTCTCTCTCTCTTCTGTGTCTCTCTCTCTCTCTCTCTCTCTCTTCTCAGACATGTGACACAGGCTGACTTGAAGAGCTCCACCTTCTGGTTGAGAGTGAGCGCGGGAGCCACTGTGTTCGCCGTACTGGGCTTCGCCATGTACAGAGTGCTGCTCAAACAACGGTGATCCACCCACCACCGTGCAAATCTAACCTCTGCGATACTTGTACCCAAATCTGTTTGTGCTGTTTTGCCAACTACTAGGTCTATAAGTGAAAAGCTAGGATTCACTCCAGTCTCCCATTGACATCAATACATGACTAAGTGAAAATTCAACTTAAGTGCAAGTTAGGGTCTGCCCCATAGGAAATAGGAGTTGGCAGGACCGCACAAACAGATCTGAGACCAGGCTAAACCTTGTACCCTCTCCCAATAAATATCTCCCTAAGGTCATAAAACATCCAGTATGTCCCCCATGTGATGAGGGGGAAAAAGCTCACTTTATTTAGTTTTACACCTAGAGATTTCACAAGAAAATGACTGCTATATTGTTCTTTATTTTGGTGTCTATATATAATATTTATATTCAAAATGTGATTATATAAGTACTGATGAAGCTCGTGATTTCTTCTCTTTGCGCAATATATATATATAACATTTTGGGGGGGATACCTGTGTGGATTGAAATGGTGAAACAACTCAATCTTAATCCGTTGAAGTAAGGGTAGTGAAATGAATAAGCAAAATAACCAATACCATACACAACATACTGAAGCAATGTGGAAATAACGTGTGTGTATATAACTGCTTGTATGTTTGTTTTATTTGAACAAACGGGACATTATGAAGTTCATGTGCTGAAGCTATAATGGTACAACAAAGCCACATTCGATGCTATAAAGGGATTCGCTTTCACTCCGTTATTTAGTCGTTTATAATATCCTCAAACCTGTTCAGTAAAGGCTGTTCTGCTGTTATTAAAAGGTTGTTCTTTAGTTTGCCTTCCAGGGCCAGAAGCTTGGTGGCACACTTACACATTTTGTAAGGCTGAATCGGCCCATGTTCAATCAATGGATGTTCCGGTTGGGATGCCTGCGCCGTATGTCTGAGCCTTACCCCTAGAACTCAGTAAGGCAGAAGTATCCACTGTGGCCCTCCCATGGCTTCCTGTATGGGTATGGACCACCCAGGTGGTGTGTGTGTGTGTGTGTTGGGCATGCATGTCAAATCAAACGGTGTGTGTTGGGCGAGCATGTCAAAATTGTGTGTGCTTGCTATGTGAGGCTGTACAGTTATATTTGCAGGAGCTGTATTTGCATGCGTTGCTTTTTTCTGATCATCCTCCAATATTGTTATATCAAATATACTGTTATAATGAAGCCAACATTCCTCACAATGGTACTATTCCAATTATCCAAATGTTATCCAGCACCTCCAACTCCCAGAACATTAGGACAATTGTGTTTCACATTTTGCCTTTCCAATGTTTATAATAAATAAATCCACTTTAATCCTGTGTCAAGAATGTTTTTATTGCATTTGGGATCCATCCTTTTCCCCCCATAATGCACTTTATAGAAAAAGCAGCAGTTGATGCACATCCAAATAGTCAAGAGGTGCTGGCAAACGGAGAGGTGCATTTTAAATAAAGTCGCATAATATATACGCTTCCAATGATTTATTGGGTATCGCCAACGTTTTCGGAACAGTGCCTCCCTCAGAGCGCGTTATGCAAGTCAT
Source organism: Oncorhynchus clarkii lewisi (assembly GCF_045791955.1). Taxonomy (NCBI): domain Eukaryota; kingdom Metazoa; phylum Chordata; class Actinopteri; order Salmoniformes; family Salmonidae; genus Oncorhynchus; species Oncorhynchus clarkii. The sequence goes on along the minus strand of NC_092159.1, from coordinate 20,980,395 downwards.
CCGCAGACTGCAGAAGTGTTTGGTGAAATTTTGGCTAGAGTGTATTTGTTGTCGTCTTGAGGTCATTTCATTTCAGGTCCTCACTACATTGGTCAGGGAAGGAGGCAGCCGGTGATGTCATTCCCCCTGATTCTTGCTCCCAAAGTTCACGTGAAGGATGAGGTAATGTGATGTAACTGTTGGTCTGCCTGTGGACGCATGGTGGCAGTATTGTCATAATGATTCCAATATCCACAAGACAGCACAGACTGTACACCACCACAGCTACCTAACAACAATATTCAGGGCCCAAACGGGTCCCTCGGGGACAGATTTAACTCGTCTCTCTCTAATGATCCCCACCAGACTGCATAAAATTGCCTGTTAAGCCATGAAGATTATTCCCTAGGGCCTAACCGATTGGTCTGTTTATTTTCACTCTGTGTGTGTGTGCATGTGCATGTGTGAGAGAGATGCAAATACATGGAACGCAGAGCCTTAACAGTGTACGTGTGAGCGAGTACATGTGTGTCTAGCAGGTCATATGTTCCTGTTTTCACCAGTTTACACCTACACAGACAGCTGCTACTCACATTCTGAGACGGTGTTGATAAGCATTCCTCTCCCGTGGGCTGTTCCACTTTCAGAGCTGACGCCATTTGACCTGTGAAAGTTGACACGTGAATGATTCACCCAGTTAGGTCATTTAAATTGGCGGTTCCCCTCCTGCAGGCGGGGCAATGGTTTGTGTCACTCACTGGTGACATGGGGGATGTGGATACTATGATTGTCTCCAAGTGTCGCTGTAACTCTTGAGCAACATATGACTAAGTGTCTGACTGGCCAAATTGCATAGGTTTCAACATGTGCAACCAGCAGGGGATTGGAATGCTTTGCTCATGGGTTAGTTAAGCCAAGGCTATCGGACAGTGATACTCAAGTGAGCATGATCTAAGTAGAAGTTTGAATGGAAACCACAGCAGTGTTAGGCTAAAGTACTAGGAAAAGTCATTAGAAATAGAGACTCCACATTCAGTATACTTATAGAGTAGTTGCGATGTGGTTCAGGGTGATGAGATTAGTTCAATTGTCATCTCACACATGGTAATTGTACAGTTGACTGCAGATGGCATCCCAACAGCTTAGCCCTCTCTCGGAGGAAGCGTTTCGAGGCCAGTTGAGGACTGTAGGGTTGGTAGTATAGTATTTCGCTGTTAAAACATTGTTGGCTGCAGTTTCATCCAAAAGTGCTGTGTAGGTGTCAGAAGACCCATACGGTTAAAAATAAACTATGGCCATATTGTTTCCATGGTAATACTATCGAATAGCATGGAGAAGTTTTGTGAGAGAGATACAATCTCTTTACAGTGCTACCAGCCCACTCAAAAGCAGCTGCACCCCACAGCCACAAAATAACTTGCGTGGGCACACAAACGACACAACACACACACACACAAGTTGATCTTAAATGAATGGTTTGTTTGAAGTGATTATAGATAATGGGTAGGTGGTCCTCTGGAATGGAAGACCCATCATTTTGATGATTGTCATTGCAGGCCTGCAGGGGAGTGTTTGTTTATGACCCTGAAACGCAACCTGGAATTTACAGGCCCTTATTACCCTCCTCAACCTCAACCCACTTACCACCCAGATACAGAGAGGAAGGAAGGTGAAAAGAAAAGTAAAACGGTGTTTGGTACCATAAGTGTCCGAAACTGACTATGATAGTAGCTTAGTAGGTGCTATGCTTCATGATTTAATTCACCACCCTTTCAGTGAATGTTGGATGGAAATTTTACAGGATAGAATTGTCCCTCTTTGAATTAGATCCGTATCAGGCACTTCCACTGTCTGAATACTATGTTATGTATTTGAATAGCCCACACCCACATTTGTGTGTTGAATTTGAATCCTCTTCAGCCAAGTCTCCTCACTGAGTCGCATGCGCGCACTGTCTATCTGATGACATAACGTGATAAAGTACCGGAGTGAGAGCCAGCTGGTGTGAACCGGGGTTCCTCGAAGCCTTCTGTGGGTGGTGTTCTCACCTCGCAGCCAAACATCCATATTTCCCTGCGCCAGAGGCACGCATGTGGCAGTACAACAGAGCCGAAGGTAATTGCCTGCCTGCCTTCCGGCTTGAACAGTGCCAGAGTGCAGGCTGGTCGCGATCCAACTCGGGGAGCAGAGTCAGTGTGTTCCTAGAGGCTGCTGACTGTGAGACAGCGGAGTTCGGCAGCTGGCTGATCTGCGTCGCTGAAAACAACTGCGAGAGTACAATGACGCACCTGAATTTACACTTGCGCGACTTTTGGACGGTCGACTCTACATCTTTTGAGTGAGTGTTCAGTGACCGAATGGCATGACATTTAGGCTACGCATGCTGCTTTTTGCGCAGTAGACTGAGTAGCATTATATGCTGTTTTGTGCTGTTTTTTTTTTTTTTACAACTATGCTTGAAGTGAGTAGCCAATTGCTTTCATTATCGCCACACACACCTCTATTCTATTTCATTTTCAGGTGAGTCACATTGGAATGAACAATCACTGCTGTCAACTTGGATAGTTGCCTGCCTGTCCGTCCCAAGGAGAATTCAGTACTTCCGGAGTGAAAAATGCCGTGTCTGTCCACAGAACTGGACTGAGTTGCAGGTGGGCTGTCGTATGAAATAGGAGAAAGACTTGGTGGCCACACACATCCAATTCAGTTGTTACACACACACACTGTCGATCGGAGTGGCGAGACGCAGATGTGCACTCCACGGACACCCAACTCGGCACTCAACTTTTTCTCTGTGCGTGGATCTATTGAACATATATTTTCTCTTCAATGAGCTTGTGAACAAACGGAGGATAGATGTTATTTCGTGGGCTAATATATTTTTCCAAATAGCCTCAGAGGACCAGGGTTGGAATAAGTATACCCAATTGTGTTTGAGACACCTGCGTTGATTAGCCTCGCTTGGGATTTCTCGAATATGGATTATGTGCGTAATGTGGCTCAAATAGCAGAGAATGGATATTGTTTGTCGGTAAGGATTTGAATCGCCCAGTAGAGGATTGAGGAGCGGGGCAGCCTGACGATGCCGGACGCGTCTCGGGACGTGCCGGTGCATTCCTCTCCAGCAGTGGCAGCGAACGCGGAGGGAGACGAGATAGAAGTGCTGGAGAGTATCGATGTCCTTCCCGTGGCCCCAGAGGACGTAAGTCTTGAGCCATATTCATAATGTCATCAGCGTTTTTCAATTTCATCCTAATACAGATCGCCCTAAAGACACCTTTTTCCCACGGTGTATTTTACACTAGCGTGTATTTTTTATTTAACTAGACAATTCAAATAACTCATTTTTTATTTACAATGATGGCCTATGTTATGTCAGAATTATATCATACTGTGTTATGGTTGTAAGCTATGAATATTACTATGCCAGCGACCATTCTCAGAGAGCTTCATAAACCATAGTCATTATATCATCACAGTCAACAATCCATTGGCTATATGTGTTCATTACAGCTAACCCGAGCAGACGTAGCATGGCTACTACCATACATAACCGATGTCCTCAATTGTCCAATGATATTGATTCATTGAATGAAGGAAAGCCCTTGTAGGCTACCTGCTGACATCACTCCTTAATGACAGGCGTGTCTATCTGTTAAATGGCACCTTTCTCTCTGAAACCTTTTCTTTCCTCTTTTCTCTCTCTCTTTCCCTACCCGCTCCTTTCCTCTTTCCCTATCTCAGCAATGGAAATCTCTGTTCGACAAGGTATGTATCGTCGTTGTGTTACAGACTCTCTCTGTTGCATGCGCACTCATGAAGGGTGTCAACTTACCTGCCTTTTTATGTGAGAAACTGTTTGCTGTCCTAACTTTGTAACTTGTTACAAGTTAAGCACGTGCTTTTATTACTGCCGTGTTCGCCCCAATACTCATAGAATAACAAGTCAACTATCCTTGCCATTATTATAATGTCTAACTCCTGTCATTCCTGTGGTGGCGGTGAGTTGAGCCCTTGATGGAGAGCCAGATAAAAGAACCAAGCAGGTTGTGGTGGGTGTGTCCCTCCTCCTGACATCGACCCTCCCAAATGCATTTAGAGCAATACATAATCCTGGTTACAGTTGCCGTTGCTCCGCCTGTGGCCCTGTGGGCTGTCATGTCAGCGACAAACAAGAGGTGGGTGTGTGTTATGCCCAGGCCATCAGGTTGTCCTGACAGATGGAGAACCAGACCCCCCCCCCCCCTGACTCGCACACCCCCTCTCCCACCACTCCATCCCACTGGAGCTGCCTCAACACCTGCCTGCTCCAGCCCGGCCGACGGGCCCTACACTCACTCCTGGTCCCTCAGGGGGGGACAAAGGAAGTATAATGGGTTTAGGGAGGGGGACAGGGGGGGGGGGGGGTGGAGTCAGAGACTCGTGTCAGGCTCGCTCTTTCAGGCTCTGGGAGGACTGGCCGGGGACTCATGGGATTACGGGAAAAAGGGGTGTGTGTGTGTGTGTGTGTGTGGGGGGTAGACATTGTGGACAGGCATTAAGCGGGCCTCTCAATCCACTCCCTTTATGCGGCGCGGCCTCGCTTTGAATATCTCAAGTGGCCTTCAGACTAGATGGGAGGGGGGCGAACCAAATATAGCCTATAGAAGGGGTTGCTGTCCAGTCTGGCAGCTACAAATTCCCTTTCACCCTTTTATTCCCTCCCCCATCCACCTCTTAAATGACCCCTTCCATTTGTCATACATTGGAAATGTTGACCTTTAGGGTCACTCAGCTCCTCACAGTGGACACTAAGGAAGATAAATGATACGGTGGACCAGAAATGGGGATTTTTACTGGCAACCATTGGGTGACTGAAATAAAAAGGAATAGTTGGACGTTCATAAATGGACGAATAGGCCCTGCTCGTTGGATGTTTAGCTCATAAATGGAGGAATAGGCCCTGCTCGTTGGATGTTGAGCTCATAAATGGAGGAATAGGCCTTGCTCGTTGGATGTTTAGCTCATAAATGGAGGAATAGGCCTTGCTCGTTGGATGTTTAGCTCATAAATGGAGGAATAGGCCTTGCTCGTTGGATGTTTAGCTCATAAATGGAGGAATAGGCCTTGCTCGTTGGATGTTTAGCTCATAAATGGACGAATAGGCCTTGCTCGTTGGATGTTTAGCTCATAAATGGAGGAATAGGCCCTGCTCGTTGGATGTTTAGCTCATAAATGGAGGAATAGGCCCTGCTCGTTGGATGTTTAGCTCATAAATGGAGGAATAGGCCCTGCTCGTTGGATGTTGAGCTCATAAATGGAGGAATAGGCCTTGCTCGATGGATGTTTAGTTCATAAATGGAGGAATAGGCCTTGCTCGTTGGATGTTTAGCTCATAAATGGAGGAATAGGCCCTGCTCGTTGGATGTTGAGCTCATAAATGGAGGAATAGGCCTTGCTCGTTGGATGTTTAGCTCATAAATGGAGGAATAGGCCTTGCTCGTTGGATGTTTAGCTCATAAATGGAGGAATAGGCCTTGCTCGTTGGATGTTTAGCTCATAAATGGAGGAATAGGCCCTGCTCGTTGGATGTTGAGCTCATAAATGGAGGAATAGGCCTTGCTCGTTGGATGTTTAGCTCATAAATGGAGGAATAGGCCTTGCTCGTTGGATGTTTAGCTCATAAATGGAGGAATAGGCCTTGCTCGTTGGATGTTTAGCTCATAAATGGAGGAATAGGCCTTGCTCGTTGGATGTTTAGCTCATAAATGGACGAATAGGCCTTGCTCGTTGGATGTTTAGCTCATAAATGGAGGAATAGGCCCTGCTCGTTGGATGTTGAGCTCATAAATGGAGGAATAGGCCCTGCTCGTTGGATGTTGAGCTCATAAATGGAGGAATAGGCCTTGCTCGTTGGATGTTTAGCTCATAAATGGAGGAATAGGCCTTGCTCGTTGGATGTTTAGTTCATAAATGGAGGAATAGGCCTTGCTCGTTGGATGTTTAGCTCATAAATGGAGGAATAGGCCCTGCTCGTTGGATGTTTAGCTCATAAATGGAGGAATAGGCCTTGCTCGTTGGATGTTGAGCTCATAAATGGAGGAATAGGCCTTGCTCGTTGGATGTTTAGCTCATAAATGGACGAATAGGCCTTGCTCGTTGGATGTTTAGCTCATAAATGGAGGAATAGGCCTTGCTCGTTGGATGTTTAGCTCATAAATGGAGGAATAGGCCCTGCTCGTTGGATGTTGAGCTCATAAATGGAGGAATAGGCCTTGCTCGATGGATGTTTAGTTCATAAATGGCAAAGTTTGTGCCCCAAATAGCACCGTATTTCCTATATGGTGGACTAATCTTGAACAGAGCCATGTTCAAAAGTTGTGCACTATTTAGGGAATAGGGAACAGTTTGGGTCACAGGTAATTTGATACAGGTATACCATTTCCCATAATGCTCTGCCTTGTCATCTTGAGAGCACAAACTGTCCATCCACATCACCCAGATTGTTTAGCTGGCCCATGTGCCAACGCCTCTTTCTAGGATCTGTCCCAAATGGCTCCATATTCCCTATGTAGTACACTACTTTAGACCAGAACCCTATGGGTAGTGCACCATTTGGGACACATACCTAAATGTCTCCCAGGCTGGTGTTTTAATCAAAGTGCTGTGTGCTCTGTTCAGTTCCCACAATGTCCCCTGAGAGGGCTTTGTTGCAGTGAAAGTGCTTTCTCTTCAACCAGGAAATAAGATAATAAACCTACGATAGCTCTGATTTGTGTTACCCATCTAAGATCTCTAAACATACTAGGGAATGGGGACTACTACCACACACACACACACTACTAGCCTGATTAGTGATGATGGTGAAACCACTCAAGAGGAAACAGTCTGAGTATTTGTCTTGCCCTCACAGATTTTCAGCTTGTTTTCCAGGATTGGACCGATGTAAGTAGGAATGTATTAAGGGCTTGTTGTTATAAATAGGATGGATCTGGAAAAATGAAACAAACAACTTGGTGTTTTCCCTTGAAAGATGACCCAAGGGATATTTAGTTTTTGTTTTTATGACTGTGTAAGGCAGTTTGCATTACAAATGTTATAGCGGATATTTGTTGCGTCACCTCATCCAGTTTCCTTAGTGGTTGGTGGAGAGGGAGAAGGAGCTTATTGTGTTTCTTGCTTGTTGCGCTGTCAGATTGTTGTGTACAACCCAGACTGTGTACAGACTCAGCCATTATCTGGGATGGGAATGTCTCCATTAGTCACACCCCCTCTTACCTTCCCATGGAAGTGCCCAGATGAAGTCAGCACCCGATGTGGAATATTAAGTCCGTATACTGAATGACTTAAACACAAGCTCTTAACACCCTCTTATTTGAGTCACAGATTACATACCATAGAAATAGAATCTATAGAACAGTTCCCAGCCCTATCTACAGATGATATTTCTATGGTACAGACTGTGACTGAACCATTGACTGGTAACAGGGAGAACCTGTGTTGGAGTGCTGTGCGATAACACTTGTTCTGCAGGCCCCATTCCCAGTTATTACCCCCATCTGCCTTCCCTGTGTGTCCCCACAATGGCCAGTCGTCCCCACACTGCGCCCTTTGTGTTGACGTGTGCCACTGTACTGTACACACACAATCCTGCGCTGCCTGCCTCTGACCTGTTAGGACGCCAACAGGCACACGTCCAGAACAGAGGGAATTATGGGGATTAAGACTTATTCACATGGGCACACAGTGTACACCACAGGAGGTTGGTGGCACCTTAATTTGGGAGGACGGGGTATTTGGTAATGGCTGGAGCGGAATGGCTGGAATGGTATCAAATACATTAATTGAACACATGGTGTACACACATCCAGTTGTTTTGACCAGAATCCTGTCACATTACACGCTACAGTGAACTGGGGACAGGAACCAGTCAAATGCTCTTTGATCGGAGTGGGGACCCACTTGTTCTTTTTATTTATTTTAAGAATTTTACCCCATTTTCGTGGTATCCAATTGTTAGTAGTTACTATCTCCCGTACGGGCTCGGGAGAGACAGGTCGAAAGCCATGCGTCCTCCGAAACACAACCCAACCAAGCCGCACTGCTTCTTAACACCAATGTGTCGGAGGAAACACTGTGCACCTGGCGACCTGGTTAGCGTGCACTGCGCCCGGCCCACCACAGGAGTCGCTAGTGCGCGATGAGACAAGGATATCCCTACCGGCCTAACCCGGACGATGCTAGGCCAATTGTGCCTCACCCCACGAACCTCCCGGTCGCGGCTGGCTGCGACAGAGCCAGGGCGCGAACCCAGAGTCTCTGGTGGCACAACTAGCACTGTGATACAGTGCCCTAGACCACTGCGCCACCCGGCAGGACGACCCAGTATTTCTTAGTGTGTGTGTGTGCATGCCTCTCAATCTGGGCTCTTTATCTCATGCTGTTGTATTTGTCAATGAGCATGTGAAGTGGCTGCCATTGACAGAATAGGAAGGCAGGCAGCCATCATTTCAGAAATCTTTTGTTTTGCTCCACTCCCTCGGTCCCCACATGGTCCAGCTGCCAGCCTCTCAACCCTCTCGTTCCTCTCCTCTCCATTGTCATGACCCAGAGGGTTGATTGTCAACAGTCCAGGTAATTGGCACTAATTGGGTTTGAGCCAAAATGGTGGCCCTGGTCTGATTGTAGGGTTTGTCGTACGTCCTCTCTCATCCCATTTCTCATCCCATTTCTCTCAGCATTTCGCTGTTTACTTCCTGTTAGTTCCCCAAACGTGCATCTGTGTGTGTTGATGCTGGTTTACCATACCTCCTCTCTGCCCCTCCCGAACCACTGTTCTCTCAGTGTTGAGGTTTTCATCCGAGAGATAGATCAGTCTATATGTAAAGCTCTACATGTTGGCTATAGTCTATCTTTTTACTTAGAGACCCAATATGTTTGTGTCTCTCTTACTAGTCTCTAAAGGCTTTAAATACATTTCCTTATTTCCCTAATGAGAGTTCCAGTCAGTAAGTTGCGAGCAGCTCTTCTAATGTTGCGCTATAAATAGCCCCTCCCCTGCCTGTCGATACACAGATGTGCTGCTGCTTCAGTCATAATTGGCTGCGGACTGCAGTGTGTACACATGGAGAGATGAAAGATGGCAGCACAAATGAACGTGTGTCTTTTGATGGTTCAATGCTACGTGCTCTACCCACATGGTGCAGGGTGGTCCCCTGTGTGTGTGTACAGCATATGTTTGTTTAATGTGTATTTATTTGTGTATGTGTGTGTGACTGTGTGTACATACGGTATGTCCCTGTGTTTGTCTTCGATATGTTAATCTGTTAGAGGGAGTCAGCGGGGTGGAATCGATGCCAGTGAGTGGTACCTCTGTGGAGAGTGGTTGACTCTGTGTGTGAATATGTGGATTTAGGGACACTCCAGCTGTCAGTGCAGAGACCCTGTGTCCTCTCCCCCCCCCCCCCCTCCCTGTTTAGCTTTTCGGACGACTTGGCTTCGGTTTCCACAGTGAAGTGGATAACATTGCTGAGGAGAGGAGACTACCCATCATCCACTTACAGGCTCTCAAGTTCCCCGCCGCTTGAGTACGTTTACACACACTTCAGTAGGTTACTGCAGGGGTCTGATGGGGTGACATCCTGTTAGTGACATCCTCTGGCTTTTTTGTTAACTTGAGTTATTACGCTCAGTGAAAGTTAATCCTCTTCATTTCTCTCTGACTGTGGGAGCAAGTTACATGTCACTCAAAGCTCCCAGTCTAGCCCATAGGCTGAGTACAGTAGTAGAACCTACCCTGCAGTGTCGAGATTCCCCGAACTTGGGAGCGGGCGGAGGTGCTAAACGGCTCCTATTTCAGCTTGTCACTCAGATCTATTGGGATCATAGACACTAAGGTCCATTCATTCCTTATGGCTGAAACTGTGATACCTTCCCACAGGTTGTGGTTACAGGGGATACTATACTGGGAGAGTCCTCTCCTAGCAGGGACGCACCACTCTGCTCTAAATGCCCAGGGGCCTCCAGTATGTGTGGGTTTCATGCCTTTTGTGCCAAAGTCTTTCCGTGGTCTTTGTTTGGAGTTTCTACGTTTTACTCATTGGGTTTGTGTGTGTTTCTTGTGAAAGTGTGTTTGTGAGAGTGTGTGTAATCAGGGTTCCGGACCAGTTATACTGGGGTTTAGGTAAGACAAAAAGGTGTAGTGCAGTGGTAACCAACCTTCTCTGAGCCAGGATCACTTTCTGAGCCAGGATCACTTTCTGAGCCAGGATCACTTTCTGAGCCAGGATCACTTTCTGAGTCAAAATGCAAGCTGAGATCAGATTTAGTTTTTAAACACGTCATAAAAAATGTAAGCCATGAACCTATTAAAAACAGTTCTGTATCAATCAGGTTTGTAGTAGGCTATAGGCCCAATACATTACCACTGCATATTGGCTATGCTTTAATTGACCTGCCAACATTGGAAAATTTAGGTATGGGTGACATGGGCAGCATCTTGCCAGGCACGGCACGGGGTGCCCACACAAAAAATAGATTTTCTATCGCTCATTTGCACGTCAATGATATCATGTCACCGCGTGGGACTGTGGGTCAAATAACCTTGTCGGAGTGTGCGCCCTGATTCTAGTTTGTGAGCTAGGCAGGCTACTGCCTGGGAGGTCTCCCACTCAGAAGTACGAGTTGGGGAGGTGGGCGGGGGTAGGTTGACCTCAGGTCTCCCCACTGGAAGCCCGAGGTAGGGGGCGCGGGGGAATCTATCAAATAGCGAACCTCTAACTTTGTACAGTACTAATGCCATTAGTAAAATCAGTCACACTGCGAATTGCTACCAAATAAACCACAAATCATTCATAATACTGTGAATATATACTGTGGTTTCGCAGACATTTTGTTGCATTTGTATACTGTATTTTAATGGAAATTCAGGGGACCTTCTGAAATACTTTGGAGCACCCTCTGGCACTGGCCAGAATGAGGAGCCATTCTTCTCCTCAGCCACATAGGCCTCTTCAGAAATGATCTCGGAGCCTCAGGATGAGGAGCCATCTACCTCCTCAGCCATTCAGTTGTCTTCACAAATGTTGTCTGAGCCTGAGGATGAAGACCCATTTGCTTCCACTTCTCCCCAGCAGGATTCTTCAGGTGTGTTTGTGGCACACGGGCACGTGTGTGTGTGTGTTTGTGTGTGTGTGCATCCCTGCATAACATAAACAGAATAAATAATTTCCCTTTTGCAAAGTTCTAAGTTTACATATTGTAGGTAACAAGGATTTTATTATTACTGGGTATGTATGTGGGATGTTCCATCACTATAAATGCATGTGAATAACGTGTGTAAACTAATGCCCATGTGCTCTCCATTAGAAATGCCTGTAGCAGCATCCTCACCAAATCCTGCTGCTGAGGATGAACCACTGTGTCACGCAGCCAGGAGTGGTGGGGGCGGAGTCAAGCGCAGAGGAAAATGGGGGAAACCAAACTTTATTGCGGTATCCACAATTAATGCCAAAAACAACAGGCGAAGACAAAAGAGTCCATCCCAAAACTGGGCACAAACAGACAGGGAACACAACACGTAACCAACCTAGACTAACAGAAAACAAGCCCGCACAAAAGCAGACGGGCCTAAATAGTCCTGAACCAAAACTCAAATAAGAAACGGGTGCAACCAATAAGACATAACAAACAGAAAAGGAAAAGGGGATCGGGGTCAGCTAGTAGACCACCGAGCGCCGCCCGAACAGGCAGGGGAGCCACCTTCGTTGGAAGTCGTGACACAGTCTACAGACCCTGCTGACTGGCCTTCAGTTCTGACTGACACAATTCAGACACAACTAGTTTGCAGAGGACCAAGTGAGGTACCACCTGACTTTGTTTTCCCAAGGAATGAGAGTGATGGAAGAAGTTGCCACCACCAGTATTTCAGGAAGATCTTGGTGAGTGATGAAAAAATCCCTAGTAGTTGGTTGGTGTATTCTGAAAGAAACAACAGCCTCTTCTGCTTCTGCTGCAAACTCTTTTCTAAGAAGAAAATGTATTTAGCAAACTCGGGACTGACAGACTGGAAACATGCAAGTTCTTTGCTGACTTCATACGGCATCAGTCCAGAACACCAGAACTGCATGAAAACATGGAAAGAACTGGCGATGAGACTCACAAAAGGTGAAACAATTGATAATCACGAGAGATGGGCCATCTTGAGCCAGATCCAACATGTGAGCAATGGAGGCTGAGAAGTGTTGACACGTCTGACTGCTATTGTGTAGTCTCTGGCAATTAGAAATCTGCCACTAAGGAGACACACAGAAACACTACTCTCCATCAAATGGAAATTTCCTCAAAGAGGTTGGATTTATGGCACAATTTGATATAGTCATGATTTGATCCGTGTCCAAAAAGGGACCTCGAGTTACACCAGCTACCTTGGCAACCAAATACAGAATGAACTCATTGATTTGTTGAGTAGCCAGGTCATTTCAATAACAGTGAGTGACATCAAGCTGGCAAAATGATTCTCTATCATTCTAGATTGCACCTCAGCCACACTGAACAGTTGTCAGTTGTGATTAGAATTGTCACTGAAGGAGGAGCCACACATAAAGGAACATTTGATGGGGGTTTTGGAGGCAGAGGAGTCCACGGACCAACATTTGGAATCCCTGATTCTCAAAAGATTAGAGGAGCTAAAAATTCATTTTAAGGACTGCAGCGGACAATCTTGTGATAACGGGGCCAACATGAGAGGCAAAAACAAAGGTGTCCAAGCCAGACTCCTGGAAATGAATCCAAGAGCTCTATTGGAGCCATGTGGGGGTCACACATTGAACCTGGTTGTGGCTGATGCTGCTAAATGTTCTGTTGATGCCACAGGTTACTTTGGCATCTTACACAAACTGTACACCTTGTTCTCAGCCTCCACACAGAGATGGGCCATCCTGAAAAAAACACGTGGACGTCACTTTGAAGATGTGGACTGAGACAAGGTGGGAGAGTCAAGTTAAGAGTGTCGAGCCACTGAGGTATCAGGCAGCAGCAGTGAGAGAGGCACTGATTGAGGTGAGGGATCAAACCAAAGACCCTGTGATAAAGATTGAGGCCCAGTCCTTGTCAGAGGAGGTGGGATCGTAGCGCTTCAGCATCTGTACAGTGGTGTGGTACGACACCTTGAGCCAGATCCAACATGTGAGCAAGCTGATGCAGTCTCCCAGTGTGCATGTGGATGTTGCAGTCCGTCTTCTCAGAAAGACAGAGCGAGGTCTCAGTAGCTACAGGGCAACAGGCTTTATGACCGCACAAACGCCAGCCAAGGATATTTGCATGTAGAGGCCAGGCCGTTCTACATCAAAAGAAGGCTGAGTTCCACAAAGTGGCACTTTTCATACGAATCATTTGATGAACCTTTGAGTGATGCCCTGAAGAAGCTGGAGGTGACATTTTTCAATGTCGTTGTTGATGCTGCAACCTTTTCCACATTGGAAAATGTGCTGTCAACCTTCCAAAGTCTCTCAAATGAGGAGCTGACAGAACAATGTGAGGTATGACACTGCACTATAAAGAACACTCAGACTTGGATGGCAGAGAGATTGCACAGCAACTGAAGAACTTGCCTGACTTGCCATCGAAGACCATGAACCTGCTTGATCTGCTGATAATGATACATGAAAGGGAGCTCTCAGAAATGTATTTACAGTGCCTTGCGAAAGTATTCGGCCCCCTTGAACTTTGCGACCTTTTGCCACATTTCAGGCTTCAAACATAAAGATATAAAACTGTATTTTTTTTGTGAAGAATCAACAACAAGTGGGACACAATCATGAAGTGGAACGACATTTATTGGATATTTCAAACTTTTTTAACAAATCAAAAACTGAAAAATTGGGCGTGCAAAATTATTCAGCCCCTTTACTTTCAGTGCAGCAAACTCTCCCCAGAAGTTCAGTGAGGATCTCTGAATGATCCAATGTTGACCTAAATGACTAATGATGATAAATACAATCCACCTGTGTGTAATCAAGTCTCCGTGTAAATGCACCTGCACTGTGATAGTCTCAGAGGTCCGTTAAAAGCGCAGAGAGCATCATGAAGAACAAGGAACACACCAGGCAGGTCCGAGATACTGTTGTGAAGAAGTTTAAAGCCGGATTTGGATACAAAAATATTTCCCAAGCTTTAAACATCCCAAGGAGCACTGTGCAAGCGATGAAATGGAAGGAGTATCAGACCACTGCAAATCTACCAAGACCTGGCTGTCCCTCTAAACTTTCAGCTCATACAAGGAGAAGACTGATCAGAGATGCAGCCAAGAGGCCCATGATCACTCTGGATGAACTGCAGAGATCTACAGCTGAGGTGGGAGACTCTGTCCATAGGACAACAATCAGTCGTATATTGCACAAATCTGGCCTTTATGGAAGAGTGGCAAGAAGAAAGCCATTTCTTAAAGATATCCATAAAAAGTGTTGTTTAAAGTTTGCCACAAGCCACCTGGGAGACACACCAAACATGTGGAAGAAGGTGCTCTGGTCAGATGAAACCAAAATTGAACTTTTTGGCAACAATGCAAAACGTTATGTTTGGCGTAAAAGCAACACAGCTGAACACACCATCCCCACTGTCAAACATGGTGGTGGCAGCATCATGGTTTGGGCCTGCTTTTCTTCAGCAGGGACAGGGAAGATGGTTAAAATTGATGGGAAGATGGATGGAGCCAAATACAGGACCATTCTGGAAGAACCTGATGGAGTCTGCAAAAGACCTGAGACTGGGACAGAGATTTGTCTTCCAACAAGACAATGATCCAAAACATAAAGCAAAATCTACAATGGAATGGTTCAAAAATAAACATATCCAGGTGTTAGAATGGCCAAGTCAAAGTCCAGACCTGAATCCAATCGAGAATCTGTGGAAAGAACTGAAAACTGCTGTTCACAAATGCTCTCCATCCAACCTCACTGAGCTCGAGCTGTTTTGCAAGGAGGAATGGGAAAAAATGTCAGTCTCTCGATGTGCAAAACTGATAGAGACATACCCCAAGCGACTTACAGCTGTAATCGCAGCAAAAGGTGGCGCTACAAAGTATTAACTTAAGGGGGCTGAATAATTTTGCACGCCCAATTTTTCAGTTTTTGATTTGTTAAAAAAGTTTGAAATATCAAATAAATGTCGTTCCACTTCATGATTGTGTCCCAATTGTTGATTCTTCACAAAAAAATACAGTTTTATATCTTTATGTTTGAAGCCTGAAATGTGGCAAAAGGTTGCAAAGTTCAAGGGGGCCGAATACTTTCGCAAGGCACTGTACATTTGTGGACTGCTCTCAGAATTTGTTTTCCTCATCCAGTGACCGTAGCTGAAGCAGAGGGAAGCTTTTCAAAGGTCCACCATGTGACAGGAACGCCTTAGTGGCCTTGTTGTCATCAGTATTGCCCATGCAATTGCTGGGCTGATTTCTTATGATGATGTAATTGATGACTTTGCATCAAGGAAGGCAAGAAAGGTCAGGGTTTAGATGGCAGCTGTGCAATTTAGTTTGTGTTTCTTGTTTGAAGTGCCATAGTGTAATAATCAGGTTCTCTTCTTTATAAGTATGTTATTCTTTTTGTGTGATATAGGATTTGTGCAATTTTAGTTTATTTGTGTGTTTTTTGTTAGCAATAGGGTAATAGTGTAATCGATTTTTCTTGTTTTTATATACTACAATTGGTTTCTATTTGTCTTTGTTACTACTTTATTATATTTATGATACTTATTTTTGTATGTATTTGCATATTTTATATAGTTTTAAATGTTAGGATTATTTGTGTTCCAAATGTCGGAATAAAAATGACAGTGCAGAATGGTGCTTTTGGAGGGGGGGGGGTCGCCCAGGGAGGCATACAAGCTAGAACCGCCACTTCTTGCCAATGTTCTTCTCAGACCGTTTAGAAATGATATTACAGCAGTTTAGGAATATGACCACACTGGTAATATAATTGTTGTTTTACTTATGAGGTACAGCTGGTGAGCATAATCATTTCCTTTTTTTTTTACTGGACCGATGAGCTGCATCTGATGGTTAGTCTGGAGGGAGGACGCAGCGGTGAGGCAGCCTCTCACCTGACTCACCGTCCCTCTGCTCTCCCTCCCTCTGGGGACACAGTCTTCCGTTGATGGCGAAACTCAAGTCGCACTGCATTATTTCTGCCTCATGCACCAACGTTGTTACTCCGATGACCAGAGAAAGTGAAATATTCATTCATATTAAAAAAAGTCACGCAGGAAGCTGCTAATAATACCAATATAAGCTTATGGAAACACTTTGCTACTCATTCATTGCAGCTGTAGTGCTGGTTGTAGCGCTAGTGGAAGTAGGGAGAAAGTGTTGACAGTGCTGAATAACAACTTAAACATGAACATACTCATAAAAACAGCAGCTCTTTGCTGTATTCGTTGACAGTCTCTCTAGTGATGGTTTTAAAAGTTTAGAAATCTCACAGTATCAACTTTGCTGTGTGCTCGAGGCTTCTTTTTAGTCTATGGCTCGAGGAAGCTCAGATCACTGTGTCTGCAGTTATCTGATTGGCCAGCGGTAGGCCTATAAGTGCACGTGATTTGCTCTCTGGGCCTGCTGGGTAGGCGGAGTTCTACCTTCAGAAACATGAAATAGTTCAAAATGGGAACACTTTGTCATCTCTGTATTAAGACTGCTGAAACAAGTGCACCTACTGCCAAGAGTGCCACTTTATATAATAAAACATATATATATATATATATATATATATATATATATATATATATATATATATATATATATATATATATATAGGAATGAAAGGCCACAGAGTTTCTAAACCCAGAGACGCAACATCGCTAGACTTCCGGGAATGTTTGAGAAGCAGACTAAGCAGACCAGGCCGGGGTTTGAGAAGTCAATGAGAGAAGTGAGAATTTTCCTTAGTTAAAATTCTCATAATCTAAATGCTCAACCTAGATTCATGCCAATGTCTTTGAACATGTTATTGCTCCAACTTCGTGAAACTGAACAACTGGCACCTTTTTTTATTTTTGTCAAAAACAACTTAGGGCCTCCTGAGTGGCTCAGCAGTGCTAAAGGCATCCCTACAGATTTGGGTTCGAGCCCGGGCTGTGTTGCAGCCGGCCGCGACCGGGAGACCCATGAGGCGGCGCACAATTGGCTCAGAGTCGTCCGGGTTAGGGGAGGGTTTGGCCGGCTGGGATGTCCTTGTCCCATCGCGCTCTAGGAACTGGCGGGCCGGGAGCATGCACGCTGACACGGTCGCCAGTTGGACGGTGTTTCCTCCGACACATTGGTGCGGCTGGCTTCCAGGTTAAGCGAGCAGTATGTCAAGAAGCAGGGTCGTGTTTTCGAGGACGCATGGCTCTCGACCTTCGCCTCCCGAGTCCGTACGTGAGTTGCAACGATGGGACAAGACTGTAACTACCAATTGATATCTCAAAATTTGGGGTAAAAATAAATATATTTTTTAATAACATCTACTTTATATCGAAGGAGTGCTTTTGATTTGATGGCTTGTGGATGTGCAGTTTGGCATTAGACAACCATTAGACCCAACAACGTGTTTCTGCAGCTAGCCTACAAGTGTGATCTGGGATTTCTATTGGAGAAGCAGTTTTAGCCTATCTTCATACTGTACTGTCTTTGGCAAGGCTTTATCGTTGTTGTTTTTTACAGAAATGTTAGGTGATCAACTAGGAATGCCTTGGTGCCCACTGGCCTAGTGAATCTGCACACACACACAGAGGGTCTGTCTCTGTGACACATTCCTGCACCACAAACCCTACTGGTTCAACACCGAAGCAATGCAGGTGGACTGTTGACTCTGCAACAATAAACAGTGTGTTTACCCATCCATGTGGTGGACAGATTTGTGTATATGTGTGTGAACAGTCTCCCATCTCCCATCCTCACTCATTTCCCATTAGTGCCGCGTGTACAACTCAACATCTTCCAATATCAAACTCTTCTCCCTCGGTAGAACAATTGCGTCCTTATTGAGACAGATGGTACATTGACTACACGGATAAACAGAGGCTGCAGACAAAACCTCTACAGATGTTTCTCTCTCTGACGGGTTAACGCGTAACATTGACGATGCAGCATTATGCATTTAAACACTAAACCAGCGTGTGTGTGTGTGTGTGTGTGTGTGTGTGTGTGTGTGTGAGACTCTGTGTGTGCCTTTTAATTTAAACCTCAAACCAGTGTAACTGAATACTTCCCTTGTGTTCACCAGGCCAGGAAGCAGTCCGCTTTAAAACAGCTCACGGTGTGTATCGTCTCCCTAGACACTAGTGTTGAAGTGAGGACAGTTTACGGTTTAGATTAAATAAAACGAGTGACAGTCAATTCAAAGGTAATGGCGTTTCCTGCCGCAACTTTTCCTCCCACTCACAAACCTTTTCCTTCCACCCACAAACCTTTTTCCTTCCACCCACAAACCTTTTTCCTTCCACCCACAAACCTTTTTCCTTCCACCCACAAATCTTTTTCCTCCCACCCACAAACCTTTTTCCTCCCACCCACAAACCTTTTTCCTCCCACCCACAAACCTTTTTCCTCCCACCCACAAACCTTTTTCCTCCCACCCACAAACCTTTTTCCTCCCACTCACAAACCTTTTTCCTCCCACTCACAAACTCACTCTAAAAGGCTAAACTGACTCTTTTTCAACACTCCTAGACTGAGACTCACACTTGGTCTGTATCTTCCGTATTCTACCTCAGTAGCACTATTTCCTGCTTTGGCTGACACATCAAATGTTATTTTTCACATGCGCAAAATACAATGTGTAGACTTTAGAGTGAAATGCTTACTTACAAGCCCTTAACCAACAATGCAGTTTTAAGAAATACCTTTAAAAACAAGTAAGAGAGAAGACTAGCAAATAATTAAAGAGCAGCAGTAAATAGCAATAGCGGGGCTATATATATAAAAAATTCCTTATTTCACCTTTTATTTAACCAGGTAGGCCAGTTGAGAACAAGTTCTCATTTACAATTGCGACCTGGCTAAGATAAAGCAAAGCAGTGTGACAAAAATAACAGTGTTACACATGAGATTAACAAACGTACAGTCAATATCACAATAGAAAAATGTATATACAGTGTGTGCAAATGTAGTAAGATTAGGGAGGTAAGGCCATAAATAGATCATAGTGGCGAAATAATTACAATTAGCATTAACACTGGAGTTATAGCTGTGCAGATGATAATGTTCAAGTAGAGATACTGGGGTGCAAAAGAGCAAAAAAATAACAATATGGGGATGAGGTAGTTGGGTGGGCTATTTACAGATGGGCTGTGTACAGGTGCAGTGATCGGTAAGCTGCTCTGACAGCTGAAGCTTAAAGTTAGTGAGGGAGATATAATTCTCCAGCTTTGGTGATTTTTGCAATTCTTTCCAGTCATTGGCAGCAGAGAACTGGAAGGAAAGGTGGCCAAAGAAGCTGTTGGCTTTGGGGACGACCAGTGAAATATACCTGCTGGAGTGCGTGCTACGGGCGGGTGTTGCTATGGTGACCAGTGAGCTGAGATAAGGAGGGGCTTTAACAAGCAAAGACTTATAGATGACCTAGAGCCAGTGGGTTTGGCGACGAATATGTAGCGAGGGCCAGCCAACGAGAGCATACAGGTCACAGTGGTGGGTAAACTTAATGATGGTGTTGGAGTTGTGCCTGGCTGTGCAGTCATGAGTGAACAGGGAGTACAGGAGAGGACTGAGCATGCACCCCTGAGGGGCTACCGTGTTGAGGATCAGCGTGGCGTATGTGTTGTTACCTACCCTTACCACCTGCGGGTGGTCCGTCAGGAAGTCCAGGATCCAGTTGCAGAGGGAGGTATTTAGTCCCAGGGTCCTTAGCTCAGTGATGAGCTTTGAGGTCACTATGGTGTTGAACGCTGAGCTATAGTCAATGAATAGCATTCTCACATAGATGTTCCTTTTGTCCAGGTGGGAAAGGGCAGTATGGAGTGCAATAGAGATTGCGTCATCTGTGGATCTGTTGGTGCAGTATGAAATTGGAGTGGGTCTAGGGTTTCTGGGATAATGGTGTTGATGTGAGCCATGACCAGCCTTTCAAAGCATTTCATGGCTACAGACGTGAGTGCTACGGGTCGGTAGTCATTTAGGCAGGTTACCTTAGTGTTCTTGGGCACAAGGACTATGGTGCTCTGCTTGAAACATGTTGGTATTACAGACTCATACAGGAAGAGGTTGAAAATGTCAGTGAAGACACTTGCCAGTTGGTCAGCGCATGCTCGGAGTACTCGTCCTGGTAATCTGTCTGGCCCAGCGGCCTTGTAAATGTTCACCTGTTTAAAGGTCTTACTCACATCGGCTGCGGTGAGCGTGATCACACAGTCGTCCGGAACAGCTGATGCTCTCATGCATGAGTCAGTGTTACTTGCCTCGAAGCGAGCATGGAAGTTATTTAGCTCATCTGGTAGGGACATGTCACTGGACAGCTCTTGGCTGTGCTTCCCTGTGTAGTCTGTAATAGTTTGCAACCCCTCCACATCCGCTGAGCGTCAGAGCCGGTGTAGTATGATTCGATCTTATTCCTGTATTGACGCTTTGCTTGTTTAATGGTTCGTCGGCGGGCATAGCCGGATTTCTTATAAGCTTCCGGGTTAGGGTCCTGCTCCTTGAAAGCTGCAACTCTAGCCTTTAGCTCAGTGTGAATGTTGCCTGTATAATCCATGGCTTCTGTTTGGGGTATGTACGTACAGTCACTGTGGGGACGACATCCTCCATGCACTTATTGATAAAGCCAGTGTGTAGCGGGGTGCGTATTTGGCGGCAGAGAAGTCAGGCGCAGGAGAGCAGAACTGGGTAATAACCAGAGATTAATTAAGCAAAACCAACGGCATCCTGAACAACATGATAAATGGGCACAAAAATAACCCGTTGTGCGCTCACGGGGAACGTGCACAAGCACTACAGTAAACAATCCCACACAAAGACATGGGGGGGAACAGACGGTTAAATACACAACAAGTAAATGAGGGAGTTGAAACCAAGTGTGTGGAAAAACAAGACAAAACAAATGGAAAATGAAAAGTGGATCGACGATGGCTAGAAGAATGGCGACGCCGACCGCCAAGCCGACCGCCAGAACAAGGAGAAGACCCGACTTCGGCGGAAGTCGTGGCACAGTGACTATAGGAGGATAGAGTTGTGGTCAGATTTGCCAAATGGTGGGTGAGGGAGAGCTTTGTACTGTGTGTGGAGTAAAGGTGGTCTAGAATTATTTCCCCTCTGGTTGCACATTTAACAGAAATTAGGTCACACTGATTTAAGTTTCCCTGCATTAAAGTTCCCGGCCACTAGGAACGCCGCCTCTGGATGAGCGTTTTACTGTTCGCTTATGGCGGAATACAGCTCACTGAGTGTGTTTTAGTGCCAGCCTCGGTCTGTGGTGGTATGCAGACAGCTACAAAAAATACAGATAAACTCTCTAGATAGTGTGTTCTGCAGCTTATCATGAGATACTCTACTTCAGGTGAGTAAAACCTTGAGACTTCCTTAAATATCGTGCACCAGCTGCTGTTAACATAAATGCATAGGCCCCCACCCCGTGTCTTACCAGAGGCTGCTGTTCTGTCCTGCTGATAGTGTATAACCCGCTAGCTGTATGTTCTTAATGTCATCGTTCAGCCACGACTTTATGAAACATAAGATATTACAGTTTTTAATGTCCCGTTGGTAGGATATACGTGCTTTCAGTTCGTACAATTTAAGTTCCAGTGGTTGAACGTTAGCTAGCAGAACGGAAGGCAATGGGCAGATTAGATACTCATCGCCTGATCCTCACAAGGCACCCCGACCTCTTTCCGCGAAACCGACGTTTCCTTTTCCAGCGAATCACGAGGATCTGGGCCTGGTCGGGTGTCCGTAGAATATCTCTCACATCCGACTCATTGAAGAAGTACTGCTCGTCCAATTTTAGGTGAGTAATTCCTGTTCTGATGTCCAGAAGCTGTTTTTGGTCATAAGAGATGGTAGCAGCAACATTATGTACAAAGCAAGTTACGAACAATGAGAAAAGACAAACAAAATAGCGTGGTTGGTTGAGAGCCAATAAGACGGCAGCCCTACCCTCCGGCGCCATCTTACATTGTAGCCTATGTGATAATTGCAGAGATCCGTTTTCTCATTGCAACCAATGCATTTTTTCTGTCCCCTAACTCCTCCCTCTTCATATGGGAGTGAAGAAACAGTTATCAAATGGCACCCTATTCCCTACATAGTGTATTACCACCAATGGACCCTGGCCAAAAGTAGTGCAGTATATAGGGAATAGGGTGCCATTTGGGAAGCATTTTAATCTGCTGGGGAGCTAAAGATATAGCATGAGAAGTTAATAGTAATAGAACACTGTAGTTTTTAGAATAGAATAACGTATTCTATACTTACTCATGTTTATTTCTCTCCTCTAACTGAACTTCCATTGTCCTACCAAGAGTTGCTGTCTGAATATCTTTATACCTCCGCTTGGTGCGCAGTTCATTCACCTTGGTAGAAAAAGCAAAGTAGCAACTGACAGCAGAATTGACTTTTCTCTCTTTCGAATTCTCTGCAAAGTCTTGGAGCATTGTGGAGGTCTCAGGTCTGTTATTCTGGGAAGCCGTCTCAGTCCCCCCTCTTGTTTTGTCATGGTCATGGTCACCTCGTCGGCTGAGTACATGCCCAAGGTGATCGACAGACAGTGCTTAGCTTTCACTTGGACCGCCGGGCCGTCTCCTCTTACATCTCTCTGTCTCTATCTCTCTCTGTGCCTCTCTTCCCCTCTCTCTCTACACATTGCATTACTGATGTGAACTAGCCACCAACAGCAATTGCTTAGTATTCACAACTCCAGTGTGATGGTGTGGAAGCGTTCTGTTAGCGTGAGGCAGCTTGATGTACAACTACACCCCCTGGACAGAGCGCTCATCTGTCACAGGGACTCATGGTTTGACTGAAAGGTGTCTCTAATGGTACAGAGGTCATGCACCATTGCGTGCAGGAGCTCTACACTGGCCTATCAAACAAAAAGGCATTAACTGCTCACTGAGTGTAAGTGAGTTGTAGGCAGATCACTGACCACATCTGTTGTCTTTCTATGAGGTCATGTTTTATTCATATTGACCCTGACCTCTGACACAGCAGTTGCTGCCTTCTTGCTCCGTACACCCACTGGAATATGTTTCCATGACGATTTTGTTTGTGTTCATAAATGGAAGTGTTCAGACCCCTTGACTTTTTCCAGATTTTGTTACGTTACAGACTTATTCTAAAATTGATTAAATTGTTTTCTTCCCTCATCAATCTACACACAATACACCATGATGACAAATCCAAAACAGATGTTCAGACATTTCTTCGAATAAAAAAAAAAGATATATCATATTTACATAAATATTCAGATCCTTTACTCAGTACTTTGTTGAAGCACCTTTGGCAGCGATTACAGCCTTGAGTCTTCTTGGGTATGAAGCTACAAGCTTGGCACACTTGTATTTGGGGAGTTTCTCACATTAGTCTCTGCAGATCCTCAGGTTGGATGGGGAGTGTTGCTGCACAGCTATTTCCAGGTCTCTCCAGAGATGTTCGACCAGGTTCAAGTCCGGGCTCTGGCTGGGCCACTCAAGGACATTCAGAGACTTGTCCCAAAGCCACTCCTGCGTTGTCTTGGCTGTGTGCTTAGGGTCATTGTCCTGTTGGAAGGTGAACCTTCACCTCCGTCTGAGGTCCTGAGCGCTCTGGGGCATCAAGGATCTCTCTATACTTTGCTCTGTTCATCTTTCCCTCGATCCTGACTAGTCTCCTTGCCTTTTAAAAACATCCCCACAGCATGATGCTGCCACCACCATGCTTCATTGTAGGGATGGTGCCAGGTTTCCTCCAGGCGTGACTCTTGGCATTCAGGCCAAAGAGTTCAATCTTGGTTTCATCAGACCAGAGAATCTTGTTTCTCAAGGCTGTCATCCTGGTAAGCGTGTAATTGGAAGCATCTGAGAGCCTGGGAACTGTGGATTCCTTCCTGGTTTACTAGCTTTACCGCAGAGGCACCGAAGTATGTACGTAGTGCACTTTATTTGGCCAGAGGCCTATGGACCATGGTCAAAAATACGACACTTTATGGAAAAGAGTGCAATTTGGGACGTTGTCACATAATAAGAACTGGAATGTCTCATCAAGGTTGCTGTCAAGGAGTTGCCTTGAAAGTGTCAATATGAGTTTGAATATGAGGTCTGATATAAAGTTTTGTGGTCTTCGCTTCTATGATAGTTTGAATATTTTAGGTCTACCGTGACAGTTTGATTATGACGTTTTGAGGAGAATGTGTCTGCCAAGAGGATCTTTCACACCAATGCTACAGATGAATGGATGCCTTACGTGTGTTGCTTGGACATTGTGCTCTTGCCTTTTACATAATAGAAAAGTGTTTTTTGTGGGAAAAGCCCGACAGATATATGTCCTCGATTTGAAAGTTTGGGCACAAGGCCGTCTTTCATTTCAGGGTTGTGGCACTCATCTTCTCATTTTATCCTCAGCTTCCTCCCAATGTATCTGTGAGAAAATGAAACCAGTCACGAAGATCATCATTTATCTTGGACTTTTATGAAATTCCTGGGTCTCAATATGAGAGGCTAAGGGGGTTGAACCTCATGCTGCTATAGCCCACAGTGACCTCTGGCAGGCTAGCTGTGGAGACCTTCAGCCGTTCTGGTGGTTGTCTATAGGTCATAACTCTGCTGAGCCCCATGGCGGTTAGAACCATTAGCATACTTCAACTTTTCTCCCCTTTAAGTTGCCTTTCTGTAAGTTTTTTTTTAAACCTCTGGGCCAAAGTTTTGCTCCCTTTTACCTTTTAAAGGAGAGGTGTTCTGGTGGGAGAGAGAAGGAGAAAGTGCTCTGCGCTCCCTGACCTTTTGGGATTATGGTAATAGGATTATGAAATAGATAGGCTCTCAACCAGGCCACCACAGATCAGGAGACTGACTGACTGGCTTATTGTTATGGGTGGAGAAAAGCCCCAGGTGGACAAGCAGTCACCACCACCAGGGCTGTGATAGACGGCATCTGTTTCCCCCAGTTGATGTTGTTTTCCCTTTCTCCTCCTCTGCGACTTTATCCAGGGGGGGCAGTGTTGCTTGAGATGTTGACGGACAGTTGAAGGCTCCCACTCCCTGCCCAGATGGCAACCTTGAAAATGTCACAGACAGAGGACCCCACCCACCCCAATCTCCACCTCCCTCCCCCAATCCCAATTCCAAACCTTCTCCTACATTTTTGTAGAATTTAAATCAGGCCCCCCTGAGGGCAGCCCCGGGCCGGGTCCATTTCCCCATTAAAGACCATAAATCTCTATGGTGAATGGAGCCGCCGCCCCCTCAATAAAAGGGGTCAGTTTAGGGCGCCCCTGAGAAAGAAGGACTGAATAGAGAGAAAAACAGACAGACAGACAAGGCTCCAAAAATAAATGTTTCTCCCTCTTTTTGTTCCCTCGTTCTCGGAATGGCCTCCAAATGGCCTCTGACGGTGGTTGCTGTAAATGAGGGCTTGGCCTGCTGGTAATGAGGGTTTCTCACCCCAATGTTATGTGGAGATTTGTTTGAAGAGTTTTATGGCCTCCTGTCTTTGTCTCTGTGCTGACCTGCCCATGCCCTGTGTCTGAACAACATGGACTCTCCATCACCCTCTCTTTCTTCTTCTACAACTTTTCTTTTGTATGTGTGTATGGGTGTGTTTCACCAAGACTGAATTTGTGTCTCATGGCATGTGTGTGTGTGTGTGTGTGTGTGTGTGTGTGTGTGTGTGTATGAATCAGTCATCACGTGTATGTGTGTGCATATTCCACACACTCCTTTCAGACTCAGGCGACTGGGGGGTAAACTGTGAATTTGCCCACATGCTAGGGAACCTGCGGAGGACCACTCACCCAGCTGTCTGCTGTGTTAATCCCTGTTACGACAGGAGCCCTCCCTTCTCTCTGTTCCCCCTCTGTGGTACCCCAATTTTTAGACACACACACACACACCGGCCTCTAGCGCCCAGCTAACAGCCAGGCAGGAGTTTGTTACATTTCAGCCCCCAGCCTCTTTGTTTTGTGTTGTTGCTACAGAGCAGCATTTGTCTAAGCCTTTTGATACTACTGTACTCCATTTTACACTAGGCCTTCAGCCATTATGATGTTTGTGTGTGCCTCTGTGTGTGTGTGTGTATTGTTTAAGGCCTCAGCCCCCGTAATTGAACCAGGGACATGTCTCAGTGCAATAAGACGGTAATTAAGTCTTGGTGCAGTCAGGGTTTTGAGAGGAGGAGGAGGACGACAAAGAGTGGGCGAAATGTCGTCTCACTCCCAGTAATAGATCTTGGCTGCCTTTAGATGTACAGGTTGGTGCTGCTGGTTGGAAATAGTGGATGGACCCAGCTACACTAGATGATTACAGCCAGGCGATGATGTCGTTTTAGATGTGATTGGATCAGAGGGCATGACTTGTTCAGCTATAGGTGTG
Source organism: Oncorhynchus clarkii lewisi (assembly GCF_045791955.1). Classification (NCBI taxonomy): domain Eukaryota; kingdom Metazoa; phylum Chordata; class Actinopteri; order Salmoniformes; family Salmonidae; genus Oncorhynchus; species Oncorhynchus clarkii. Next base: position 20,953,911 of record NC_092159.1, on the reverse strand, counting down.
ATATGAGTGTGGTTCAGGGTTCGAGGAAGACCAAGATTTGGGAGTGTTTCAGGGACATTACATTTGACATTTTAATGTTATTCTTTAAGCAGATGCTCTTATCCAGAGCGACGTACAGGAGCAATTAGGGTTAAGTGCCTTGTTCAAGGGCACATCGGCATTTTTTTCCCACCTACTTTCCTTGGGGGTTCGAATCAGCGACCTTTCGGTTACTGGCCCAACGCTCTTAACCGCTAGGCTACGTAACAGCCAGAGAGTAGTGTAATACCAGAGACTCTGACATCGCAACCTCTCTCCATAGGGAGGGACTTGTACCTGGCTGTGATCTGTCCCTCAGGGTGACGTTATCACATGTTCAAGTAACATGGCAGTGTTGCTAGGTTACACACTTCGGGTGGCGGGGTGTGACAGGCTGTGCTAATTTGTGGCGGCAAGCCTGGAGCCTGATGAGAGTGATCTGATGAATGAGAGACCCTAAAATGCTGTCAGTCCGACACACACACACACACACACAGACAGCCCACTGCTAAAAGACCAACTGGGCGAGGCGACACGCACCCAGCCAGCATCCATTACCCCAGACAGAAAGGCACGTCACTCACCCCCTCCGCTAGCAGCATAACCCAAAACGGGACTACCCAAAAACCTCTAGCCTGATCCAAGATCTATTTCTGCGGTCTTGCCAACTAATATATGATCATCAGGCATAACGACACAAACAGATCTAGGACCAAGCTAATCAACCGATGTACTACCCTTGTACAGCTCTGAGAGGAAAGAGAAAGATCACAGGTGCATGGTCTGAAAAACCATTTCAGCCAGTAAATTGGACTGTATGCAGAGTTAGGATTCATATCAGCCTTTTTGTGCTTTTAAAGAGATTCAAATGAAAGAGGGAAGAGAGTGAATGAGTTCACCTGGAGAGAGAAAGCAATCACCAGGCCAGGCTAATCTATCTCTATTCACTTCCCATCCAGCCAGGCAATAAAGAAGATCATGATGCTGTGTGTTTGTAGCAGGGGACGGTCTGTCTGTCTCTCTTCCTTTCATCAGGGGCCGGTAGGAATGGCTAGAATACTGAAGGGGGAAGGAGATTGGTGGGCTATACTGTCAGACACTGTATCCTTCTCCTGGGTCGTGTTCATTAAAGCACATCGTAGCAAAACAACCCCATGTGGTCCCTCCATGTTTTACTCCGTTTTCTTCCATCTGGTGTGCTAACACAGTTTGACCTGACATTTCCCACACGACAGGTCCTAGACACAGTCCTCTTCCATTAAATTAACCCATGTTCGTTAGACAGAAAATCCTTGTCTCCCACACACACTGTCCTTTCCTGTCTCTCTCTCTCTCTCGCTCGCTCTTTTTCCTTTTTTCTCTTGACAATTATTCCATTGTACCCCAGAACCCCAGTCAAAGACAGAAAAGTGCTGAAGGGTGGGCACTTTAACTTTGTTATTTTCCCGCTCATTGTGTGAAGAGATGATTATGGTAGAAGGAGAGTGGACCCAAAACCACTTTCCTTTGATGTAGAAGAGAAAAGGTACAGGAGGAGAGAGAGGGAAGACTCAGAGTAACCACTCGTTAAATATGTAGGCTACACTCTTAGAAAAAAGGGTTCCAAAGAGGGTTCTTCAGCTGTCCTCATGTGAGGACCCTTTTTGGTTCCAGGTAGAACCCTCTGTGGAAAGGTTTTTTACATGGAACCCAAAAGAGTTCTATCTGGAACCAAAAGGGTTCTACCTGGAACCAAAAAGGGCTCTTTAAAAGGCTCTGTTATGGGGACAACCGGACAACCTTTTTAGGTTCTGGATAACACCTTTTTTCCAAGAGTGTACACCCTTAGTAGAAATCATTAGGTGTTTTAGAATGGAGGGGGTGGGTGGGGGCTAGGTGGGGATCTTGGAAAGGGTTGGAGATTGGGAGGATTGGATGGTGGGTTTTTCATGCTGTCCGGGTGAGAGAATGGAAAGAAGTCTTGCGCTCTCCCATATCTTTGTATAACCTCCCACCTGCAGTATGAGAAAGTCTTAAGTAGCATTGCTGTGGTTTCCACACGTTGCTTTATACTTGGTAGACCAAAATAGTTGCAACATTGTCTAAATCTCTTTATGAAAGAACATTCTCCTTCCCTAAAGAAAAAGCATATTCTTACCTCAGAAAGTTCTTACTTTAGTCATTGTAGATGTCAGTGTGCCGCCGTAGACTCTCTGACCTGTCATCAGGGATCTGTGGGCTCAGGCCTTATATTTACTAGCTCACTAAGGTGGATACAGCGTTGTACACAGGAGGATAATACGACTCACATCGAGACACAGTCATTTATCACCTCATCTATTTTTACCTCTATTCTCACTCTCCCTCCCTTCTTTTAACGAGTGAACCTCCTCACAGACACACAGACAGACCTCCTGTCCTCTATGGATTACCACAGTCTCTTAGTGAGTGTGGACTTGCGTTATCGGACATTGGCATGGCATTTGAAAGGCTATTAGTGTCCTGTCGAACCATTAGTCATCGCTCAAGTCACCGTGGGGTAGGAAGTCCGCGAGCCTGGTCGTGACACGCATGGCTAACAGGGCTCCATTTGAGCCAGACGCTGACCTTTCCGCCGAGACGTTTGGCGACGGGAGAGATGATGTCTGGGTAATTGACAGTGTGGAGACGATATCCTTCTCCTAGATCCACCTTGATTCTGCTACTGATGGTAATACTGATATATTGGCGCTGATTGGATGCAAGACAAATATACTGCCTTCTGATTGGATGAAGTACTAACATTGGTGCTTATTGATTAAAAGACTAATGTTAGCACTGATTGGCACTGATTGGAAAATATGCTGATATATAGGCACTGATTGGATGAGATGTTAATACATTGGCACTGATTGGACCAAATTATAAGACTGATATATTGGTTCTGCCAAGCTCCATTTGTTGGTACCAACAGTGAATCTATCCCGCAAATGAGCTTGAATGGAGCTTTTAGCTTTGAACTGTGCAACTTTGAAAGTTGGTGTATTACAACAAATAGCATGCGCGCACACACACACACACACTGAAAAAAACAACACTCCCCTCATCTCCTATTGTATGGTGCTTGGAAAGCTCCTCTCCTTGAGATATGAAAAGCACTGTTCTGTTCTGCAGAATTGACTCCCTATGTCGAAATCGTGCCTGACGCACATTCTTGTACCCCATCAGTGTCTGAGACCGCTAGCAGCTGTCAAAACACAACCTTTTGCTACGTCGACTTAACTTGGAGTGTGAAGTTTGTGTCAGATCTGGTCTGGTGAACACAGAGCCAAGTTCTTACAAACTGCCCAAACTGCCCAGCTTTCCACAGACAATATTAGCCTCTACGTTCCATTCATACCACCCAGTCTGACTGAAGAAAACATTTTCTTTCTGTTGTCTTATGGTTTGGATGAGACATCTTTACGTTGTCTTGTGGTTTGGATGAGACATCTTTACGTTGTCTTAGGGTTTGGATGAGACATCTTTACGTTGTCTTGTGGTTTGGATGAGACATCTTTACGTTGTCTTGTGGTTTGGATGAGACATCTTTACGTTGTCTTGTGGTTTGGATCACACCTGCGGCGGAGGGATTAGAGTCAGATATTAGTGCAAGATGGGACACATTGACACACATCATGTTCCCATTGATAGCAAGACTACCTTCCATCATTTTTTTGGTGTCACCCTATCTTGCCTGTAGGACTGTCTGGGGTGACTCTCTGGACCCAGTTGCCAGTCACAGCCATGACCCTTCAACCCTGGCTGTCAGGTCCTAGCCACGCCCCTTTTGTCCCCTTCCCACCCCACTTGCAAGCTGCTGTCTGCACTCAAGCTGAACTAGTCTCCTAGACGACAACGAGGAGAGAGTAAGCGCCATGTTTCTCACTGGTCTTTGGAGGTACAGATCAACTCGTGGTTTTCTAAAGCCAGCCAATGGGAGTAGTGATGTAATCTAGCATTAGTTTTGCCTCAGCTGTAGATTGCGATGTTTGTGTGTGGTGTATATGTGTGTGTGTGTGAGAGAGAGAGGGACTCGGATTAGGCAGATATCACACAGGAAGGGCCCCTTGCCGGTGTCAAGGTCACACTTAGAAACCCTGAATTAGCATTCGAATGGCAGTAGAGCCACAGTATGTGTCTGAGTGTGTATGTTTGTGTGCGTGTGCGTGCATGTGTGAAGAGCTGTAGAATATGGGGCTTGAAGCCCCCCCTCTTTAGTCATGGACCACCCTACCCCCTGCCTCACACCATCCCTTTTCATCTTTCCCGAAAACCTTTGAGTCACAGGATCGTCCCATTTCCCAGCTGTCAGCTGACCCCTTTAACACCCCAACCTACAGAGTCAAACCCCTAACAGTGGTGTATGGGCGTAAGAAAACTATACTGAACAAAAATATAAGCGCAACATGCAACAATTTCAAAGATTTTAGTGAGTTACAAGTTCATCTAAGGAAATCAGTACATTTAAATAAATACATTAGGCCCTAGTCTATGGATTTCACATGACTGGGAATACAGATCTGTTGGTCACAGAAACCTTAAACAAAAAAAGGAAAGGGGGTGTGGATCAGAAAACCAGTCACTGTCTGGTGTGACCACCACCTCATGCAGCGCAACACATCATTACCCCACTGCCACCATGGGGCACTCTGTTCACAACGTTGACATCAGCAAACCTCTCGCCCACATGATGCCACACGCGTGGTCTGCGGTTGTGAGGCCGGTTGGACATACTCTAAAGCACCGTTGGAGGAGGCTTATGGTAGAGATTTTAACAATAAATTCTCTGGCAACAGCTCTGGTGCATATTCCTGCAGTCAGCATGCCAATTGTACTCTCCCTCAACGTGAGATATTTGTGGCTTTGTGTTGTTTCAAAACTGCACATTTTAGAGTGGCCTGTTATTGCCCCTAGCACAAGGTGCACCTGTGTAATGATCATTCTGTTTAATCAGCTTCTTGATATGCCACACCTGTCAGGTGGATGGATTATCTTGACGAAGGAGAAATGCTCACTAACAGCGATGTAAACAAATTTGTTCACGAAATTTGAGAGAAATAAGCTTTTTCCTACGTAAGGAGCATTTCTGGGATCTTTAATTTCAGCTCATAAAACATGGGACCAACACTTTTCATGTTGCATTTATATTTTTGTTCAGTGTATATCTGCCGCTCACTTAGATCACTCACTCCGTGTGTGTGTGTGTGTGTGTGTCTCCGTGAGTGATCTAATAGTAAATGTAGCCAAGTGAAGAGTGCTGTTGGAACACACACACACACTCCTCTCCATCTCCCTCAGGGAGTCAGATCCTATCAGTCTCCATGACTGGAGAAAGCGATCATTACAATCACATCCCTTACCAGGAGAGATGGGATAGTGAGAGTGTGTGTGCGTGCGTGCGCGTGTGTGTGTGTGTGTGTGTGAATGCATACGTGGGTGGGTGTGTGTGTGAGTGGGTGTGTGAATGCATGCGTGTGTGTGTGTGTGTGTGTGTGTGTGTGTGTGTGTGAATGCATATGTGGGTGGGTGTGTGTGTGAGTGGGTGTGTGTGTGAATGCATGCGTGGGTGTGTGTGTGAATGCGTGTGTGTACGTGTGAGAGAGAGAGAGAATAACAGCCCTGAGACACTCCTGTCCTTCCCAGTGTTGCTCTGTAATTAGCAGAGAGAGAAACAAGCTTCTCCCCCACCAGTCTAGTAGCTTTTAATTAGACCAGCTAATTGGATCATGTCAAGGGAGCACTCTACCTTTGTGTGTGTGTGTGTGTGAACTCGTTTGTTTGTGTGTGTTAACTCGTGTGTGTGTGTGTGAACTCGTTTGTTCGTGTGTGTGAACTCGTTTCTTCATGTGTGTGTTTGTGTGTGTGAACTCGTTTGTTCGTGTGTGTGTGGCTCCCAGTCCCATGACCCTGCAGCATGTTCAGCTGCCTGCCCCTCACCAGTTCTTCATCTATCATGATGAGTAGCTCACTGTTGATCCATGGCATAATGAACATGTGTATTAATGGCCCACTGCAGCTGACACTTCTAGGCTGTGTCTCAAACGCCACCATATTCCCTATATAGTGCACTACTTTTGACAGGGGTGGACTGGGATTCAGAAATTGTCCCTGGCAACAAACCGGCCCATTTTGTTCCCTTGAGCCCCAGATGGCCAATCCGCCCCTGACTTTTGACCACGACCTATAGGGCTCCTGTCAAATGTAGTGCACTACATAAGGAATAGGGTACCGTTATGGAGACTAAGGGCCTACAGATAAATATATTCCCTATAAGTTAATGCGTTTCTAATTCTGTATGACCTTACTGTGTAGGTGTTATCCTACGGCAGTATAATTAATTGCATGCCTTGAGTGATTGAGCTGGTGAGGCCGATCGAGGGTCACATAAAGCATTCCGATCTCTTATCGTTTCATGTAGCTACTGTAGACGATGTCATTAAGTTGAAGCCCATAGGATAGGGTAGAACCCTCCTCTAGAATAGAACGTAGATCATATGCTTCTTCAGCTTTTGTAAAGCTGGATAGAGAAGACATTTAGACTTTGCCGGTTGTTGGTGTCTTGTGAAACTTTCACAAGCCTTGAGCTAACAGCTGGCCTAATCACCGGTTGAAGGTCCTCACCCATCAGAGTACAGGAAGCCCCCAAAGGGAGCATAGACTCACTAATGGCCTCCCTCAGCTCCACAGCAGTCTTTTGGCATCTCTATGGGGGGACATTCAGTGCCGTAACACCGCAGTTCTGTGAATTGTCAACCCCTGCTCTCAGGGTAATGCGTGTTATTCCCCCCCCCCTATAAAGTGCTACTGTCATTATTCAACTTCCCTGAATAGACTATGTAGAATTGTGAACTTATTCCGGTGTTTTTGTGATGGACATAGAAACGGGGACGATAAAACGGGAATTACCGAACATACAGATCGTTACGATTATGATAAGATAGTTTGATATTATGGGTGATTTTGTTTATGGGACAATTGATGGCTACAGTCATGAAGCTAGTAGCAGTAGTTTTAAAGGATAGTAAAATAAACTGTGGTGCACATTGTTATAAACTTATCGTTCTACTCAACGATATCGCGTCAATTCAGCCAATTTATCGCAATATAGATTTTGGTCCATGGTGGTTTTTCCCTGGTTCAGGACGTTATGAATTTGAACCATTTGAGTAGGACATCCACCCACAGGTGTCGTGCTTCATGGAGACACCAGACATGGTAGTTCACAAAAGAGAGGATTTAAGATTTTTTGTTTTTGCCTAAATATCAACTAACCACATACCAATTTGAGAGCAACCAGGAGCACAAAACTGAGTTGTCAGTTGTCTTTTCCTATTGAAAATCATTATCCTACATCATTACCCAACATTATCCTACACTCCAGTTAACCGCTCTCCTTTGAGGTGGTGGTCACTGTTCCAGAAAATGCCTCATGGGGGCAGGGCAGGGGGCCTGTTGGACAGTGACCCCATGTTAGTTCAGGTCAGAGGTCACTAGATGAGTGGAGCAGCTTCCTCGGGGTGAGGTTAGGGATAAGGGATGTGGTAGAGTCGTTATATCAGGGTTGACTGGTTTACAATCACTCCAATGTGTCTGTAGCTGCTTGAACACTCTACTGTTTATTACGGTGGCTGGAGGGCTAACAGAATCACATTTCCCACGTGCTGGATGGATTCATCTGTTTGATTAATATTAGAAAGATGTTAGATCTAAATAGGTTGGGGGAAGGACCTTGTGGTCGGTTCATACAGAGGGAAAAAGGTTGCTCAAAATCAGACTTGAACCAATGATATTTCAGACTGTTCCTGTGGGCTGTTAGGCTTGGTGGACTCCCTAAACTCTCCATGGCTGCTGCCTCAAGCTTCTTAATATGCAGCATTATGAAAATGAGGCTAAAGGCCCAGCCTAGTGTTGTCCCCAATCTTCTCTTCTCTCTTCTCTTGCCTTCCCTTCCCCTCCCTCCTCTTCTGCCATCTCCTCTCCTCTACTTTCCTCTCCTCTCCTCAGCCCTTGAAGCTAGGCTATGGAGTAGCCCAACTGGCAGGATTACTGGATGTGTTCCCTCGTGCGTGTGTATGTATCAAATAAAGGCCTTTGACTGCATAATACTCTATCATTGGTTGGGGGAAACAATCTGTTGGGTTTGTCTCACACCCCAAACCCCTTTATTGTGCCCAAAACAACCCCCATGGTCAGGAGGAAGCAGTAGCAAGTCCTGGTTTAGCTTATATTACATTTTGTGTGGAGATTGAAATTTTGATATGGACAGCACAACATATGTCCCTGTGTGTGTATGCCACGGTGATAGAGTTGAGCAGGTACCCACACTCAAACCGTAAAGATGAAAACCCAAGGAGCCTGGATGTAATTCCATGCTCAAAATAATTCCAAATGTACCAGCGCAAAGTGCAAGAAGTGCTAAACAAAAAAGAACACACGTTTCAGCGTCTGTCATCATCAGTGCTGTTCCCGTATTCTAATGTGTCTGTCATCATCAGTGCTGTTCCCGTATTCTAATGTGTCTGTCATCATCAGTGCTGTTCCCGTATTCTAATGTGTCTGTCATCATCCGTGCTGTTCCCGTATTCTAATGTGTCTGTCATCATCAGTGCTGCTCCCGTATTCTAATGGGTCTGTCATCATCAGTGCTGCTCCCGTATTCTAATGGGTCTGTCATCATCAGTGCTGCTCCCGTATTCTAATGGGTCTGTCATCATCAGTGCTTTTCCCGTATTCTAATGTCTGTCATCATCAGTGCTGCTCCCGTATTCTAATGTGTCTATTTCATCATCAGTGCTGTTCCCGTATTCTAATGTGTCTGTCATCATCAGTGCTTTTCCCGTATTCTAATGTGTCTGTCATCATCAGTGCTGTTCCCGTATTCTAATGTCTGTCATCAGTGCTGTTCCTGTATTCTAATGTGTCTATTTCATCATCAGTGCTGTTCCCGTATTCTAATGTGTCTATTTCATCATCAGTGCTGTTCCCGTATTCTAATGTGTCTGTCATTATCAGTGCTGTTACCGTATTCTAATGTGTCGATGTCATCAGTGCTGTTACCGTATTCTAATGTGTCTTATGTGAAGCCCTCAGAAGGACAAGGGGAAACAGGGTCTTCTTGGGGGAAAGGGATTGGGTAAACCGTGCATGAAATTTCCGTTAGGCCCCCATTGTTAAGGAGGGGTTCCCCACATCACACTCGTCCCTTCATGCCAGTGAGCCTGTTGACTGCAGAGTGTGAACTGGAGTATGAAGGGCTGGATGTGGAGCTGGTGTGTGGGAATGTGTATGTGTGGGTCTTAGTGACAGTGTGTAGGCATGTGAGAGAGGGTGTGTGTTAGTATCAGTTTGAGAGAGAGTTGTAGGAGTGTGTGTCTAAAAGAGGTGTGGGAGAGAGGGGGTCTGGGATCTGAATGTAGGCTAAAATGGGGTATGGGGCTGGGTTGTATTGTGTGTGGGGGGGTGAGAACAGGGGGTTTAGGGGGTGGGGGTTCAGTATGGGACTGTAATCCGTCAGAGGGGTAAACAAGCTCCCATTCTGGACCAGACAGGCTGGTAGATACAGACAGAGAGCAGTAGGACTGGACTAGACACACAGACCGTAGTCTCTTGTGACACTATTAACTGGCGAACACACGTGAGATATGGTTCTGGGTTCTGGGATTACACAAACCAGAGACATGACAAGATGTCCCCTGCAGAAACTGGAAGACATCCTGCAGGAGAAGGTCAGTTTGGTTCACTTTCCCTTTCAGGGAGGTTGTGTGTGTGTGTGTGTGTGAGAGAGAAACTTGGAGGTTGAGGTTGTATCACCTAATCCTGATTCCTGACCTCGTTTTCCCAGTATATGGATATTTTATCAAGAAAGAGTCAACGTGGCCGATTTCAACGTATTTATTTAGCACCGACGCAGTCTTTATAGTTATCAATGACCATTTCACCAAAATGCTCCAAAAACGATGACTTTTGGAATCACCATAAAAAAGGACTCTGAGAGTCAACTGTTATCGCTGTTGTTTTACTGAAGAGCAGAATGGAACATCCCTTTACCCCCACCTATTGCCATAGGAATATAATCAAATCCCTTTGTATGTATCACATGCCCCCCGAGTACAAGTGGTGTACAGTGAATTGCTTGCTTACGAAACCTTTCCCAACGATGCAGAGTTTAAACATGTAATTGTCTTATTTGAGGTAGATATGTACATGAAGGCAGGGTAAAGTAACTAGGCATCAGGATAGATAATAATAAGGTATTTGAGGTAGATATGTACATGAAGGCAGGGTAAAGTGACTAGGCATCAGGATAGATAATAATAAGGTATTTGAGGTAGATATGTACATGAAGGCAGGGTAAAGTGACTAGGCATCAGGATAGATAATAATAAGGTATTTGAGGTAGATATGTACATGAAGGCAGGGTAAAGTGACTAGGCATCAGGATAGATAATAATAAGGTATTTGAGGTAGATATGTACATGAAGGCAGGGTAAAGTAACTAGGCATCAGGATAGATAATAATAAGGTATTTGAGGTAGATATGTACATGAAGGCAGGGTAAAGTGACTAGACATCAGGATAGATAATAATAAGAGTAAAACAAAGAACAGAGTGGCAGCGGCAAATGATGAGTGTAAAAGTGTGTGCTTGTGTATGTACAGCATGTGTGTTTGTATTGTGTTGATATGGATGTGTGTGTGCGTATGTTGTGTTTGAATGTGTGAGGGATTTATGCGGGAGTGACAGTGTAGTGTGAGTGTGTATATAAAGTCTAGTGAGTGTGTATATGGTGTGTGTATAAAGTCTGGTGAGTGTGTATATGGTGTGTGTATAAAGTCTGGTGAGTGTGTATATAAAGTCTAGTGAGTGTGTATATAAAGTCTAGTGAGTGTGTATATAAAGTCTAGTGAGTGTGTATATAAAGTCTAGTGAGTGTGTATATAAAGTCTAGTGAGTGTGTATATAAAGTCTAGTGAGTGTGTATATAAAGTCTAGTGAGTGTGTATATAAAGTCTAGTGAGTGTGTATATAAAGTCTAGTGAGTGTGTGTATATAAAGTCTAGTGAGTGTCTATATATAAAGTCTAGTGAGTGTGTGTATATAAAGTCTAGTGAGTGTGTATATGGGGTGTATATAAAGTCTAGTGAGTGTGTATATGGTGTGTGTATAAAGTCTGGTGAGTGTGTATATAAAGTCTAGTGAGTGTGTATATAAAGTCTAGTGAGTGTGTATATAAAGTCTAGTGAGTGTGTATATAAAGTCTAGTGAGTGTGTATATAAAGTCTAGTGAGTGTGTATATAAAGTCTAGTGAGTGTGTATATAAAGTCTAGTGAGTGTGTGTATATAAAGTCTAGTGAGTGTCTATATATAAAGTCTAGTGAGTGTGTGTATATAAAGTCTAGTGAGTGTGTATATGGTGTGTGTAGATAAAGTCTAGTGAGTGTCTATATATAAAGTCTAGTGAGTGTGTATATGGTGTGTGTATATAAAGTCTAGTGAGTGTATATAAAGTCTAGTGAGTGTGTATATGGTGTGTATATAAAGTCTAGTGAGTGTGTATATAAAGTCTAGTGAGTGTGTGTATATAAAGTCTAGTGAGTGTGTATACAAAGTCTAGTGAGTGTGTATATGGTGTGTGTATATAAAGTCTAGTGAGTGTGTATATGGTGTGTGTATATAAAGTCTAGTGAGTGTGTATATGGTGTGTGTATAAAGTCTAGTGAGTGTGTATATGGTGTGTATATAAAGTCTAGTGAGTGTGTATATGGCGTGTGTATATAAAGTCTAGTGAGTGTGTATATAAAGTCTAGTGAGTGTGTATATGGTGTGTATATAAAGTCTAGTGAGTGTGTATATGGTGTGTATATAAAGTCTAGTGAGTGTGTATATGGCGTGTGTGTATATAAAGTCTAGTGAGTGTATATAGAGTCTAGTGAGTGTGTGTATATGGTGTGTATATAAAGTCTAGTGAGTGTGTATATGGCGTGTGTATATAAAGTCTAGTGAGTGTGTATGAAGTCTAGTGAGTGTGTATATAAAGTCTAGTGAGTGTGTATATACAGTCTAGTGAGTGTGTATATAAAGTCTAGTGAGTGTATATAAAGTCTAGTGAGTGTGTGTATATGGTGTGTATATAAAGTCTAGTGAGTGTGTATATAAAGTCTAGTGAGTGTGTATATACAGTCTAGTGAGTGTGTATATACAGTCTAGTGAGTGTGTATATGGTGTGTATATAAAGTCTAGTGAGTGTGTATATACAGTCTAGTGAGTGTGTATATGGTGTGTATATAAAGTCTAGTGAGTGTGTATATAAAGTCTAGTGAGTGTATATAAAGTCTAGTGAGTGTGTATATAAAGTCTAGTGAGTGTGTGTATATAAAGTCTAGTGAGTGTATATAAAGTCTAGTGAGTGTGTATATGGTGTGTATATAAAGTCTAGTGAGTGTGTATATGGTGTGTATATAAAGTCTAGTGAGTGTGTATATGGTGTGTGTATATAAAGTCTAGTGAGTGTATATAAAGTCTAGTGAGTGTGTATATGGCGTGTGTATATAAAGTCTAGTGAGTGTGTATATAAAGTCTAGTGAGTGTGTATATAAAGTCTAGTGAGTGTGTATATAAAGTCTAGTGAGTGTGTATATGAAGTCTAGTGAGTGTGTGTATATAAAGTCTAGTGAGTGTATATAAAGTCTAGTGAGTGTGTGTATATGGTGTGTATATAAAGTCTAGTGAGTGTGTATATAAAGTCTAGTGAGTGTGTATATAAAGTCTAGTGAGTGTGTATATACAGTCTAGTGAGTGTGTATATGGTGTGTATATAAAGTCTAGTGAGTGTGTATATACAGTCTAGTGAGTGTGTATATAAAGTCTAGTGAGTGTGTATATAAAGTCTAGTGAGTGTGTGTATATAAAGTCTAGTGAGTGTCTATATATAAAGTCTAGTGAGTGTGTGTATATAAAGTCTAGTGAGTGTGTATATGGTGTGTGTAGATAAAGTCTAGTGAGTGTCTATATATAAAGTCTAGTGAGTGTGTATATGGTGTGTGTATATAAAGTCTAGTGAGTGTATATAAAGTCTAGTGAGTGTGTATATGGTGTGTATATAAAGTCTAGTGAGTGTGTATATAAAGTCTAGTGAGTGTGTGTATATAAAGTCTAGTGAGTGTGTATACAAAGTCTAGTGAGTGTGTATATGGTGTGTGTATATAAAGTCTAGTGAGTGTGTATATGGTGTGTGTATATAAAGTCTAGTGAGTGTGTATATGGTGTGTGTATAAAGTCTAGTGAGTGTGTATATGGTGTGTATATAAAGTCTAGTGAGTGTGTATATGGCGTGTGTATATAAAGTCTAGTGAGTGTGTATATAAAGTCTAGTGAGTGTGTATATGGTGTGTATATAAAGTCTAGTGAGTGTGTATATGGTGTGTATATAAAGTCTAGTGAGTGTGTATATGGCGTGTGTGTATATAAAGTCTAGTGAGTGTATATAGAGTCTAGTGAGTGTGTGTATATGGTGTGTATATAAAGTCTAGTGAGTGTGTATATGGCGTGTGTATATAAAGTCTAGTGAGTGTGTATGAAGTCTAGTGAGTGTGTATATAAAGTCTAGTGAGTGTGTATATACAGTCTAGTGAGTGTGTATATAAAGTCTAGTGAGTGTATATAAAGTCTAGTGAGTGTGTGTATATGGTGTGTATATAAAGTCTAGTGAGTGTGTATATAAAGTCTAGTGAGTGTGTATATACAGTCTAGTGAGTGTGTATATACAGTCTAGTGAGTGTGTATATGGTGTGTATATAAAGTCTAGTGAGTGTGTATATACAGTCTAGTGAGTGTGTATATGGTGTGTATATAAAGTCTAGTGAGTGTGTATATAAAGTCTAGTGAGTGTATATAAAGTCTAGTGAGTGTGTATATAAAGTCTAGTGAGTGTGTGTATATAAAGTCTAGTGAGTGTATATAAAGTCTAGTGAGTGTGTATATGGTGTGTATATAAAGTCTAGTGAGTGTGTATATGGTGTGTATATAAAGTCTAGTGAGTGTGTATATGGTGTGTGTATATAAAGTCTAGTGAGTGTATATAAAGTCTAGTGAGTGTGTATATGGCGTGTGTATATAAAGTCTAGTGAGTGTGTATATAAAGTCTAGTGAGTGTGTATATAAAGTCTAGTGAGTGTGTATATAAAGTCTAGTGAGTGTGTATATGAAGTCTAGTGAGTGTGTGTATATAAAGTCTAGTGAGTGTATATAAAGTCTAGTGAGTGTGTGTATATGGTGTGTATATAAAGTCTAGTGAGTGTGTATATAAAGTCTAGTGAGTGTGTATATAAAGTCTAGTGAGTGTGTATATACAGTCTAGTGAGTGTGTATATGGTGTGTATATAAAGTCTAGTGAGTGTGTATATACAGTCTAGTGAGTGTGTGTATATGGTGTGTATATAAAGTCTAGTGAGTGTGTATATAAAGTCTAGTGAGTGTGTATATACAGTCTAGTGAGTGTGTATATGGTGTGTATATAAAGTCTAGTGAGTGTGTATATAAAGTCTAGTGAGTGTGTATATAAAGTCTAGTGAGTGTGTATATAAAGTCTAGTGAGTGTGTATATAAAGTCTAGTGAGTGTGTATATACAGTCTAGTGAGTGTGTATATGGTGTGTATATAAAGTCTAGTGAGTGTGTATATGGCGTGTGTGTATATAAAGTCTAGTGAGTGTGTATATGGCATGTGTATATAAAGTCTAGTGAGTGTGTATATGGCGTGTGTGTATATAAAGTCTAGTGAGTGTGTATATACAGTCTAGTGAGTGTGTATATGGTGTGTGTATATAAAGTCTAGTGAGTGTGTGTATATGGTGTGTGTATAAAGTCTAGTGAGTGTGTATATGGTGTGTATATAAAGTCTAGTGAGTGTGTATATGGCGTGTGTATATAAAGTCTAGTGAGTGTGTATATAAAGTCTAGTGAGTGTGTATATGGTGTGTATATAAAGTCTAGTGAGTGTGTATATGGTGTGTATATAAAGTCTAGTGAGTGTGTATATGGCGTGTGTGTATATAAAGTCTAGTGAGTGTATATAGAGTCTAGTGAGTGTGTGTATATGGTGTGTATATAAAGTCTAGTGAGTGTGTATATGGCGTGTGTATATAAAGTCTAGTGAGTGTGTATGAAGTCTAGTGAGTGTGTATATAAAGTCTAGTGAGTGTGTATATACAGTCTAGTGAGTGTGTATATAAAGTCTAGTGAGTGTATATAAAGTCTAGTGAGTGTGTGTATATGGTGTGTATATAAAGTCTAGTGAGTGTGTATATGGCGTGTGTGTATATAAAGTCTAGTGAGTGTATATAGAGTCTAGTGAGTGTGTGTATATGGTGTGTATATAAAGTCTAGTGAGTGTGTATATGGCGTGTGTATATAAAGTCTAGTGAGTGTGTATGAAGTCTAGTGAGTGTGTATATAAAGTCTAGTGAGTGTGTATATACAGTCTAGTGAGTGTGTATATAAAGTCTAGTGAGTGTATATAAAGTCTAGTGAGTGTGTGTATATGGTGTGTATATAAAGTCTGGTGAGTGTGTATATGGTGTGTGTATATAAAGTCTAGTGAGTGTGTATATAAAGTCTAGTGAGTGTGTATATAAAGTCTAGTGAGTGTGTATATAAAGTCTAGTGAGTGTGTATATAAAGTCTAGTGAGTGTGTATATAAAGTCTAGTGAGTGTGTATATAAAGTCTAGTGAGTGTGTGTATATAAAGTCTAGTGAGTGTCTATATATAAAGTCTAGTGAGTGTGTGTATATAAAGTCTAGTGAGTGTGTATATGGTGTGTGTAGAAAAGTCTAGTGAGTGTCTATATATAAAGTCTAGTGAGTGTGTGTATATAAAGTCTAGTGAGTGTGTATATGGTGTGTGTATATAAAGTCTAGTGAGTGTATATAAAGTCTAGTGAGTGTGTATATGGTGTGTATATAAAGTCTAGTGAGTGTGTATATAAAGTCTAGTGAGTGTGTGTATATAAAGTCTAGTGAGTGTGTATACAAAGTCTAGTGAGTGTGTATATGGTGTGTGTATATAAAGTCTAGTGAGTGTGTATATGGTGTGTGTATATAAAGTCTAGTGAGTGTGTATATGGTGTGTGTATAAAGTCTAGTGAGTGTGTATATGGTGTGTATATAAAGTCTAGTGAGTGTGTATATGGCGTGTGTATATAAAGTCTAGTGAGTGTGTATATAAAGTCTAGTGAGTGTGTATATGGTGTGTATATAAAGTCTAGTGAGTGTGTATATGGTGTGTATATAAAGTCTAGTGAGTGTGTATATGGCGTGTGTGTATATAAAGTCTAGTGAGTGTATATAGAGTCTAGTGAGTGTGTGTATATGGTGTGTATATAAAGTCTAGTGAGTGTGTATATGGCGTGTGTATATAAAGTCTAGTGAGTGTGTATATGGTGTGTGTATATAAAGTCTAGTGAGTGTATATAAAGTCTAGTGAGTGTGTATATGGCGTGTGTATATAAAGTCTAGTGAGTGTGTATATAAAGTCTAGTGAGTGTGTATATAAAGTCTAGTGAGTGTGTATATGAAGTCTAGTGAGTGTGTGTATATAAAGTCTAGTGAGTGTATATAAAGTCTAGTGAGTGTGTGTATATGGTGTGTATATAAAGTCTAGTGAGTGTGTATATAAAGTCTAGTGAGTGTGTATATAAAGTCTAGTGAGTGTGTATATACAGTCTAGTGAGTGTGTATATGGTGTGTATATAAAGTCTAGTGAGTGTGTATATACAGTCTAGTGAGTGTGTGTATATGGTGTGTATATAAAGTCTAGTGAGTGTGTATATAAAGTCTAGTGAGTGTGTATATACAGTCTAGTGAGTGTGTATATGGTGTGTATATAAAGTCTAGTGAGTGTGTATATAAAGTCTAGTGAGTGTGTATATAAAGTCTAGTGAGTGTGTATATACAGTCTAGTGAGTGTGTATATGGTGTGTATATAAAGTCTAGTGAGTGTGTATATGGCGTGTGTGTATATAAAGTCTAGTGAGTGTGTATATGGCATGTGTATATAAAGTCTAGTGAGTGTGTATATGGCGTGTGTGTATATAAAGTCTAGTGAGTGTGTATATACAGTCTAGTGAGTGTGTATATGGTGTGTGTATATAAAGTCTAGTGAGTGTGTATATGGTGTGTATATAAAGTCTAGTGAGTGTGTATATGGTGTGTGTATAAAGTCTAGTGAGTGTGTATATGGTGTGTGTATATAAAGTCTAGTGAGTGTGTATATGGTGTGTGTATAAAGTCTAGTGAGTGTGTATATGGTGTGTATATAAAGTCTAGTGAGTGTGTATATGGCGTGTGTATATAAAGTCTAGTGAGTGTGTATATAAAGTCTAGTGAGTGTGTATATGGTGTGTATATAAAGTCTAGTGAGTGTGTATATGGTGTGTATATAAAGTCTAGTGAGTGTGTATATGGCGTGTGTGTATATAAAGTCTAGTGAGTGTATATAGAGTCTAGTGAGTGTGTGTATATGGTGTGTATATAAAGTCTAGTGAGTGTGTATATGGCGTGTGTATATAAAGTCTAGTGAGTGTGTATGAAGTCTAGTGAGTGTGTATATAAAGTCTAGTGAGTGTGTATATACAGTCTAGTGAGTGTGTATATGGCGTGTGTGTATATAAAGTCTAGTGAGTGTGTATATACAGTCTAGTGAGTGTGTATATGGTGTGTGTATATAAAGTCTAGTGAGTGTGTATATGGTGTGTGTATATAAAGTCTAGTGAGTGTGTATATGGTGTGTGTATAAAGTCTAGTGAGTGTGTATATGGTGTGTATATAAAGTCTAGTGAGTGTGTATATGGCGTGTGTATATAAAGTCTAGTGAGTGTGTATATAAAGTCTAGTGAGTGTGTATATGGTGTGTATATAAAGTCTAGTGAGTGTGTATATGGTGTGTATATAAAGTCTAGTGAGTGTGTATATGGCGTGTGTGTATATAAAGTCTAGTGAGTGTATATAAAGTCTAGTGAGTGTGTGTATATGGTGTGTATATAAAGTCTAGTGAGTGTGTATATGGCGTGTGTGTATATAAAGTCTAGTGAGTGTATATAGAGTCTAGTGAGTGTGTGTATATGGTGTGTATATAAAGTCTAGTGAGTGTGTATATGGCGTGTGTATATAAAGTCTAGTGAGTGTGTATGAAGTCTAGTGAGTGTGTATATAAAGTCTAGTGAGTGTGTATATACAGTCTAGTGAGTGTGTATATAAAGTCTAGTGAGTGTATATAAAGTCTAGTGAGTGTGTGTATATGGTGTGTATATAAAGTCTGGTGAGTGTGTATATGGTGTGTGTATATAAAGTCTAGTGAGTGTGTATATAAAGTCTAGTGAGTGTGTATATAAAGTCTAGTGAGTGTGTATATAAAGTCTAGTGAGTGTGTATATAAAGTCTAGTGAGTGTGTATATAAAGTCTAGTGAGTGTGTATATAAAGTCTAGTGAGTGTGTGTATATAAAGTCTAGTGAGTGTCTATATATAAAGTCTAGTGAGTGTGTGTATATAAAGTCTAGTGAGTGTGTATATGGTGTGTGTAGAAAAGTCTAGTGAGTGTCTATATATAAAGTATAGTGAGTGTGTGTATATAAAGTCTAGTGAGTGTGTATATGGTGTGTGTATATAAAGTCTAGTGAGTGTATATAAAGTCTAGTGAGTGTGTATATGGTGTGTATATAAAGTCTAGTGAGTGTGTATATAAAGTCTAGTGAGTGTGTGTATATAAAGTCTAGTGAGTGTGTATACAAAGTCTAGTGAGTGTGTATATGGTGTGTGTATATAAAGTCTAGTGAGTGTGTGTATATGGTGTGTGTATATAAAGTCTAGTGAGTGTGTATATGGTGTGTGTATAAAGTCTAGTGAGTGTGTATATGGTGTGTATATAAAGTCTAGTGAGTGTGTATATGGCGTGTGTATATAAAGTCTAGTGAGTGTGTATATGGTGTGTATATAAAGTCTAGTGAGTGTGTATATGGTGTGTATATAAAGTCTAGTGAGTGTGTATATGGCGTGTGTGTATATAAAGTCTAGTGAGTGTATATAGAGTCTAGTGAGTGTGTGTATATGGTGTGTATATAAAGTCTAGTGAGTGTGTATATGGCGTGTGTATATAAAGTCTAGTGAGTGTGTATGAAGTCTAGTGAGTGTGTATATAAAGTCTAGTGAGTGTGTATATACAGTCTAGTGAGTGTGTATATAAAGTCTAGTGAGTGTATATAAAGTCTAGTGAGTGTGTGTATATGGTGTGTATATAAAGTCTAGTGAGTGTGTATATAAAGTCTAGTGAGTGTGTATATACAGTCTAGTGAGTGTGTATATACAGTCTAGTGAGTGTGTATATGGTGTGTATATAAAGTCTAGTGAGTGTGTATATACAGTCTAGTGAGTGTGTATATGGTGTGTATATAAAGTCTAGTGAGTGTGTATATAAAGTCTAGTGAGTGTATATAAAGTCTAGTGAGTGTGTATATAAAGTCTAGTGAGTGTATCTAAAGTCTAGTGAGTGTGTGTATATAAAGTCTAGTGAGTGTATATAAAGTCTAGTGAGTGTGTATATGGTGTGTATATAAAGTCTAGTGAGTGTGTATATGGTGTGTATATAAAGTCTAGTGAGTGTGTATATGGTGTGTGTATATAAAGTCTAGTGAGTGTGTATATGGCGTGTGTATATAAAGTCTAGTGAGTGTGTATATAAAGTCTAGTGAGTGTGTATATAAAGTCTAGTGAGTGTGTATATGAAGTCTAGTGAGTGTGTGTATATAAAGTCTAGTGAGTGTATATAAAGTCTAGTGAGTGTGTGTATATGGTGTGTATATAAAGTCTAGTGAGTGTGTATATAAAGTCTAGTGAGTGTGTATATAAAGTCTAGTGAGTGTGTATATAGTCTAGTGAGTGTGTATATACAGTCTAGTGAGTGTGTATATGGTGTGTATATAAAGTCTAGTGAGTGTGTATATGGTGTGTATATAAAGTCTAGTGAGTGTGTATATGGCGTGTGTGTATATAAAGTCTAGTGAGTGTATATAGAGTCTAGTGAGTGTGTGTATATGGTGTGTATATAAAGTCTAGTGAGTGTGTATATGGCGTGTGTATATAAAGTCTAGTGAGTGTGTATGAAGTCTAGTGAGTGTGTATATAAAGTCTAGTGAGTGTGTATATACAGTCTAGTGAGTGTGTATATAAAGTCTAGTGAGTGTATATAAAGTCTAGTGAGTGTGTGTATATGGTGTGTATATAAAGTCTAGTGAGTGTGTATATGGCGTGTGTGTATATAAAGTCTAGTGAGTGTGTATATACAGTCTAGTGAGTGTGTATATAAAGTCTAGTGAGTGTATATAAAGTCTAGTGAGTGTGTGTATATGGTGTGTATATAAAGTCTGGTGAGTGTGTATATGGTGTGTGTATATAAAGTCTAGTGAGTGTGTATATAAAGTCTAGTGAGTGTGTATATAAAGTCTAGTGAGTGTGTATATAAAGTCTAGTGAGTGTGTATATAAAGTCTAGTGAGTGTGTATATAAAGTCTAGTGAGTGTGTGTATATAAAGTCTAGTGAGTGTCTATATATAAAGTCTAGTGAGTGTGTGTATATAAAGTCTAGTGAGTGTGTATATGGTGTGTGTAGATAAAGTCTAGTGAGTGTCTATATATAAAGTCTAGTGAGTGTGTGTATATAAAGTCTAGTGAGTGTGTATATGGTGTGTGTATATAAAGTCTAGTGTGTGTATATAAAGTCTAGTGAGTGTGTATATGGTGTGTGTATATAAAGTCTAGTGAGTGTATATAAAGTCTAGTGAGTGTGTATATGGTGTGTATATAAAGTCTAGTGAGTGTGTATATAAAGTCTAGTGAGTGTGTGTATATAAAGTCTAGTGAGTGTGTATACAAAGTCTAGTGAGTGTGTATATGGTGTGTGTATATAAAGTCTAGTGAGTGTGTATATGGTGTGTGTATATAAAGTCTAGTGAGTGTGTATATGGTGTGTGTATAAAGTCTAGTGAGTGTGTATATGGTGTGTATATAAAGTCTAGTGAGTGTGTATATGGCGTGTGTATATAAAGTCTAGTGAGTGTGTATATAAAGTCTAGTGAGTGTGTATATGGTGTGTATATAAAGTCTAGTGAGTGTGTATATGGTGTGTATATAAAGTCTAGTGAGTGTGTATATGGCGTGTGTGTATATAAAGTCTAGTGAGTGTATATAGAGTCTAGTGAGTGTGTGTATATGGTGTGTATATAAAGTCTAGTGAGTGTGTATATGGCGTGTGTATATAAAGTCTAGTGAGTGTGTATGAAGTCTAGTGAGTGTGTATATAAAGTCTAGTGAGTGTGTATATACAGTCTAGTGAGTGTGTATATAAAGTCTAGTGAGTGTATATAAAGTCTAGTGAGTGTGTGTATATGGTGTGTATATAAAGTCTAGTGAGTGTGTATATAAAGTCTAGTGAGTGTGTATATACAGTCTAGTGAGTGTGTATATACAGTCTAGTGAGTGTGTATATGGTGTGTATATAAAGTCTAGTGAGTGTGTATATACAGTCTAGTGAGTGTGTATATGGTGTGTATATAAAGTCTAGTGAGTGTGTATATAAAGTCTAGTGAGTGTATATAAAGTCTAGTGAGTGTGTATATAAAGTCTAGTGAGTGTGTGTATATAAAGTCTAGTGAGTGTATATAAAGTCTGGTGAGTGTGTATATGGTGTGTATATAAAGTCTAGTGAGTGTGTATATGGTGTGTATATAAAGTCTAGTGAGTGTGTATATGGTGTGTGTATATAAAGTCTAGTGAGTGTATATAAAGTCTAGTGAGTGTGTATATGGCGTGTGTATATAAAGTCTAGTGAGTGTGTATATAAAGTCTAGTGAGTGTGTATATAAAGTCTAGTGAGTGTGTATATGAAGTCTAGTGAGTGTGTGTATATAAAGTCTAGTGAGTGTATATAAAGTCTAGTGAGTTTGTGTATATGGTGTGTATATAAAGTCTAGTGAGTGTGTATATAAAGTCTAGTGAGTGTGTATATAAAGTCTAGTGAGTGTGTATATAGTCTAGTGAGTGTGTATATGGTGTGTATATAAAGTCTAGTGAGTGTGTATATACAGTCTAGTGAGTGTGTGTATATGGTGTGTATATAAAGTCTAGTGAGTGTGTATATAAAGTCTAGTGAGTGTGTATATACAGTCTAGTGAGTGTGTATATGGTGTGTATATAAAGTCTAGTGAGTGTGTATATAAAGTCTAGTGAGTGTGTATATAAAGTCTAGTGAGTGTGTATATAAAGTCTAGTGAGTGTGTATATAAAGTCTAGTGAGTGTGTATATAAAGTCTAGTGAGTGTGTATATACAGTCTAGTGAGTGTGTATATGGTGTGTATATAAAGTCTAGTGAGTGTGTATATGGCGTGTGTGTATATAAAGTCTAGTGAGTGTGTATATGGCATGTGTATATAAAGTCTAGTGAGTGTGTATATGGCGTGTGTGTATATAAAGTCTAGTGAGTGTGTATATGGCGTGTGTGTGTATATAAAGTCTAGTGAGTGTGTGTATATAAAGTCTAGTGAGTGTGTATATGGCGTGTATATAAAGTCTAGTGAGTGTGTGTATATAAAGTCTAGTGAGTGTGTATATGGCGTGTATATAAAGTCTAGTGAGTGTGTATATAAAGTCTAGTGAGTGTGTATATAAAGTCTAGTGAGTGTGTAAATGGCGTGTGTATAAAGTCTAGTGAGTGTGTATATGGTGTGTGTGTATATAAAGTCTAGTGAGTGTGTATATAGTGTGTATATAGTCTAGTGAGTGTGTATATGGTGTGTATAAAGTCTAGTGAGTGTGTATATGGCGTGTATATAAAGTCTAGTGAGTGTGTATATAAAGTCTAGTGAGTGTGTGTATATGGTGTGTGTATATAAAGTCTAGTGAGTGTGTATATAAAGTCTAGTGAGTGTATATAAAGTCTAGTGAGTGTGTATATAAAGTCTAGTGAGTGTATCTAAAGTCTAGTGAGTGTGTGTATATAAAGTCTAGTGAGTGTATATAAAGTCTAGTGAGTGTGTATATGGTGTGTATATAAAGTCTAGTGAGTGTGTATATGGTGTGTATATAAAGTCTAGTGAGTGTGTATATGGTGTGTGTATATAAAGTCTAGTGAGTGTATATAAAGTCTAGTGAGTGTGTATATGGCGTGTGTATATAAAGTCTAGTGAGTGTGTATATAAAGTCTAGTGAGTGTGTATATAAAGTCTAGTGAGTGTGTATATGAAGTCTAGTGAGTGTGTGTATATAAAGTCTAGTGAGTGTATATAAAGTCTAGTGAGTGTGTGTATATGGTGTGTATATAAAGTCTAGTGAGTGTGTATATAAAGTCTAGTGAGTGTGTATATAAAGTCTAGTGAGTGTGTATATAGTCTAGTGAGTGTGTATATAGTCTAGTGAGTGTGTATATACAGTCTAGTGAGTGTGTATATGGTGTGTATATAAAGTCTAGTGAGTGTGTATATGGTGTGTATATAAAGTCTAGTGAGTGTGTATATGGCGTGTGTGTATATAAAGTCTAGTGAGTGTATATAGAGTCTAGTGAGTGTGTATATAAAGTCTAGTGAGTGTGTATATACAGTCTAGTGAGTGTGTATATAAAGTCTAGTGAGTGTATATAAAGTCTAGTGAGTGTGTGTATATGGTGTGTATATAAAGTCTAGTGAGTGTGTATATGGCGTGTGTGTATATAAAGTCTAGTGAGTGTATATAGAGTCTAGTGAGTGTGTGTATATGGTGTGTATATAAAGTCTAGTGAGTGTGTATATGGCGTGTGTATATAAAGTCTAGTGAGTGTGTATGAAGTCTAGTGAGTGTGTATATAAAGTCTAGTGAGTGTGTATATACAGTCTAGTGAGTGTGTATATAAAGTCTAGTGAGTGTATATAAAGTCTAGTGAGTGTGTGTATATGGTGTGTATATAAAGTCTGGTGAGTGTGTATATGGTGTGTGTATATAAAGTCTAGTGAGTGTGTATATAAAGTCTAGTGAGTGTGTATATAAAGTCTAGTGAGTGTGTATATAAAGTCTAGTGAGTGTGTATATAAAGTCTAGTGAGTGTGTATATAAAGTCTAGTGAGTGTGTATATAAAGTCTAGTGAGTGTGTGTATATAAAGTCTAGTGAGTGTCTATATATAAAGTCTAGTGAGTGTGTGTATATAAAGTCTAGTGAGTGTGTATATGGTGTGTGTAGATAAAGTCTAGTGAGTGTCTATATATAAAGTCTAGTGAGTGTGTGTATATAAAGTCTAGTGAGTGTGTATATGGTGTGTGTATATAAAGTCTAGTGAGTGTATATAAAGTCTAGTGAGTGTGTAGTATGGTGTGTATATAAAGTCTAGTGAGTGTGTATATAAAGTCTAGTGAGTGTGTGTATATAAAGTCTAGTGAGTGTGTATACAAAGTCTAGTGAGTGTGTATATGGTGTGTGTATATAAAGTCTAGTGAGTGTGTATATGGTGTGTGTATATAAAGTCTAGTGAGTGTGTATATGGTGTGTGTATAAAGTCTAGTGAGTGTGTATATGGTGTGTATATAAAGTCTAGTGAGTGTGTATATGGCGTGTGTATATAAAGTCTAGTGAGTGTGTATATAAAGTCTAGTGAGTGTGTATATGGTGTGTATATAAAGTCTAGTGAGTGTGTATATGGTGTGTATATAAAGTCTAGTGAGTGTGTATATGGCGTGTGTGTATATAAAGTCTAGTGAGTGTATATAGAGTCTAGTGAGTGTGTGTATATGGTGTGTATATAAAGTCTAGTGAGTGTGTATATGGCGTGTGTATATAAAGTCTAGTGAGTGTGTATGAAGTCTAGTGAGTGTGTATATAAAGTCTAGTGAGTGTGTATATACAGTCTAGTGAGTGTGTATATAAAGTCTAGTGAGTGTATATAAAGTCTAGTGAGTGTGTGTATATGGTGTGTATATAAAGTCTAGTGAGTGTGTATATAAAGTCTAGTGAGTGTGTATATACAGTCTAGTGAGTGTGTATATACAGTCTAGTGAGTGTGTATATGGTGTGTATATAAAGTCTAGTGAGTGTGTATATACAGTCTAGTGAGTGTGTATATGGTGTGTATATAAAGTCTAGTGAGTGTGTATATAAAGTCTAGTGAGTGTATATAAAGTCTAGTGAGTGTGTATATA
The DNA here is from genome assembly GCF_045791955.1 of Oncorhynchus clarkii lewisi. Classification (NCBI taxonomy): domain Eukaryota; kingdom Metazoa; phylum Chordata; class Actinopteri; order Salmoniformes; family Salmonidae; genus Oncorhynchus; species Oncorhynchus clarkii. The sequence goes on along the minus strand of NC_092159.1, from coordinate 20,928,685 downwards.
AAGTCTAGTGAGTGTGTGTATATAAAGTCTAGTGAGTGTATATAAAGTCTAGTGAGTGTGTATATGGTGTGTATATAAAGTCTAGTGAGTGTGTATATGGTGTGTATATAAAGTCTAGTGAGTGTGTATATGGTGTGTGTATATAAAGTCTAGTGAGTGTATATAAAGTCTAGTGAGTGTGTATATGGCGTGTGTATATAAAGTCTAGTGAGTGTGTATATAAAGTCTAGTGAGTGTGTATATAAAGTCTAGTGAGTGTGTATATGAAGTCTAGTGAGTGTGTGTATATAAAGTCTAGTGAGTGTATATAAAGTCTAGTGAGTGTGTGTATATGGTGTGTATATAAAGTCTAGTGAGTGTGTATATAAAGTCTAGTGAGTGTGTATATAAAGTCTAGTGAGTGTGTATATAGTCTAGTGAGTGTGTATATACAGTCTAGTGAGTGTGTATATGGTGTGTATATAAAGTCTAGTGAGTGTGTATATACAGTCTAGTGAGTGTGTGTATATGGTGTGTATATAAAGTCTAGTGAGTGTGTATATAAAGTCTAGTGAGTGTGTATATACAGTCTAGTGAGTGTGTATATGGTGTGTATATAAAGTCTAGTGAGTGTGTATATAAAGTCTAGTGAGTGTGTATATAAAGTCTAGTGAGTGTGTATATAAAGTCTAGTGAGTGTGTATATACAGTCTAGTGAGTGTGTATATGGTGTGTATATAAAGTCTAGTGAGTGTGTATATGGCGTGTGTGTATATAAAGTCTAGTGAGTGTGTATATGGCATGTGTATATAAAGTCTAGTGAGTGTGTATATGGCGTGTGTGTATATAAAGTCTAGTGAGTGTGTATATACAGTCTAGTGAGTGTGTATATGGTGTGTGTATATAAAGTCTAGTGAGTGTGTATATGGTGTGTGTATATAAAGTCTAGTGAGTGTGTATATGGTGTGTGTATAAAGTCTAGTGAGTGTGTATATGGTGTGTATATAAAGTCTAGTGAGTGTGTATATGGCGTGTGTATATAAAGTCTAGTGAGTGTGTATATAAAGTCTAGTGAGTGTGTATATGGTGTGTATATAAAGTCTAGTGAGTGTGTATATGGTGTGTATATAAAGTCTAGTGAGTGTGTATATGGCGTGTGTGTATATAAAGTCTAGTGAGTGTATATAGAGTCTAGTGAGTGTGTGTATATGGTGTGTATATAAAGTCTAGTGAGTGTGTATATGGCGTGTGTATATAAAGTCTAGTGAGTGTGTATGAAGTCTAGTGAGTGTGTATATAAAGTCTAGTGAGTGTGTATATACAGTCTAGTGAGTGTGTATATAAAGTCTAGTGAGTGTATATAAAGTCTAGTGAGTGTGTGTATATGGTGTGTATATAAAGTCTAGTGAGTGTGTATATGGCGTGTGTGTATATAAAGTCTAGTGAGTGTATATAGAGTCTAGTGAGTGTGTGTATATGGTGTGTATATAAAGTCTAGTGAGTGTGTATATGGCGTGTGTATATAAAGTCTAGTGAGTGTGTATGAAGTCTAGTGAGTGTGTATATAAAGTCTAGTGAGTGTGTATATACAGTCTAGTGAGTGTGTATATAAAGTCTAGTGAGTGTATATAAAGTCTAGTGAGTGTGTGTATATGGTGTGTATATAAAGTCTGGTGAGTGTGTATATGGTGTGTGTATATAAAGTCTAGTGAGTGTGTATATAATGTCTAGTGAGTGTGTATATAAAGTCTAGTGAGTGTGTATATAAAGTCTAGTGAGTGTGTATATAAAGTCTAGTGAGTGTGTATATAAAGTCTAGTGAGTGTGTATATAAAGTCTAGTGAGTGTGTGTATATAAAGTCTAGTGAGTGTCTATATATAAAGTCTAGTGAGTGTGTGTATATAAAGTCTAGTGAGTGTGTATATGGTGTGTGTAGAAAAGTCTAGTGAGTGTCTATATATAAAGTCTAGTGAGTGTGTGTATATAAAGTCTAGTGAGTGTGTATATGGTGTGTGTATATAAAGTCTAGTGAGTGTATATAAAGTCTAGTGAGTGTGTATATGGTGTGTATATAAAGTCTAGTGAGTGTGTATATAAAGTCTAGTGAGTGTGTGTATATAAAGTCTAGTGAGTGTGTATACAAAGTCTAGTGAGTGTGTATATGGTGTGTGTATATAAAGTCTAGTGAGTGTGTATATGGTGTGTGTATATAAAGTCTAGTGAGTGTGTATATGGTGTGTGTATAAAGTCTAGTGAGTGTGTATATGGTGTGTATATAAAGTCTAGTGAGTGTGTATATGGCGTGTGTATATAAAGTCTAGTGAGTGTGTATATAAAGTCTAGTGAGTGTGTATATGGTGTGTATATAAAGTCTAGTGAGTGTGTATATGGTGTGTATATAAAGTCTAGTGAGTGTGTATATGGCGTGTGTGTATATAAAGTCTAGTGAGTGTATATAGAGTCTAGTGAGTGTGTGTATATGGTGTGTATATAAAGTCTAGTGAGTGTGTATATGGCGTGTGTATATAAAGTCTAGTGAGTGTGTATGAAGTCTAGTGAGTGTGTATATAAAGTCTAGTGAGTGTGTATATACAGTCTAGTGAGTGTGTATATAAAGTCTAGTGAGTGTATATAAAGTCTAGTGAGTGTGTGTATATGGTGTGTATATAAAGTCTAGTGAGTGTGTATATAAAGTCTAGTGAGTGTGTATATACAGTCTAGTGAGTGTGTATATACAGTCTAGTGAGTGTGTATATGGTGTGTATATAAAGTCTAGTGAGTGTGTATATACAGTCTAGTGAGTGTGTATATGGTGTGTATATAAAGTCTAGTGAGTGTGTATATAAAGTCTAGTGAGTGTATATAAAGTCTAGTGAGTGTGTATATAAAGTCTAGTGAGTGTATCTAAAGTCTAGTGAGTGTGTGTATATAAAGTCTAGTGAGTGTATATAAAGTCTAGTGAGTGTGTATATGGTGTGTATATAAAGTCTAGTGAGTGTGTATATGGTGTGTATATAAAGTCTAGTGAGTGTGTATATGGTGTGTGTATATAAAGTCTAGTGAGTGTATATAAAGTCTAGTGAGTGTGTATATGGCGTGTGTATATAAAGTCTAGTGAGTGTGTATATAAAGTCTAGTGAGTGTGTATATAAAGTCTAGTGAGTGTGTATATGAAGTCTAGTGAGTGTGTGTATATAAAGTCTAGTGAGTGTATATAAAGTCTAGTGAGTGTGTGTATATGGTGTGTATATAAAGTCTAGTGAGTGTGTATATAAAGTCTAGTGAGTGTGTATATAAAGTCTAGTGAGTGTGTATATAGTCTAGTGAGTGTGTATATACAGTCTAGTGAGTGTGTATATGGTGTGTATATAAAGTCTAGTGAGTGTGTATATGGTGTGTATATAAAGTCTAGTGAGTGTATATAGAGTCTAGTGAGTGTGTGTATATGGTGTGTATATAAAGTCTAGTGAGTGTGTATATGGCGTGTGTATATAAAGTCTAGTGAGTGTGTATGAAGTCTAGTGAGTGTGTATATAAAGTCTAGTGAGTGTGTATATACAGTCTAGTGAGTGTGTATATAAAGTCTAGTGAGTGTATATAAAGTCTAGTGAGTGTGTGTATATGGTGTGTATATAAAGTCTAGTGAGTGTGTATATGGCGTGTGTGTATATAAAGTCTAGTGAGTGTATATAGAGTCTAGTGAGTGTGTGTATATGGTGTGTATATAAAGTCTAGTGAGTGTGTATATGGCGTGTGTATATAAAGTCTAGTGAGTGTGTATGAAGTCTAGTGAGTGTGTATATAAAGTCTAGTGAGTGTGTATATACAGTCTAGTGAGTGTGTATATAAAGTCTAGTGAGTGTATATAAAGTCTAGTGAGTGTGTGTATATGGTGTGTATATAAAGTCTGGTGAGTGTGTATATGGTGTGTGTATATAAAGTCTAGTGAGTGTGTATATAAAGTCTAGTGAGTGTGTATATAAAGTCTAGTGAGTGTGTATATAAAGTCTAGTGAGTGTGTATATAAAGTCTAGTGAGTGTGTATATAAAGTCTAGTGAGTGTGTGTATATAAAGTCTAGTGAGTGTCTATATATAAAGTCTAGTGAGTGTGTGTATATAAAGTCTAGTGAGTGTGTATATGGTGTGTGTAGATAAAGTCTAGTGAGTGTCTATATATAAAGTCTAGTGAGTGTGTGTATATAAAGTCTAGTGAGTGTATATAAAGTCTAGTGAGTGTGTATATGGTGTGTATATAAAGTCTAGTGAGTGTGTATATAAAGTCTAGTGAGTGTGTGTATATAAAGTCTAGTGAGTGTGTATACAAAGTCTAGTGAGTGTGTATATGGTGTGTGTATATAAAGTCTAGTGAGTGTGTATATGGTGTGTGTATATAAAGTCTAGTGAGTGTGTATATGGTGTGTGTATAAAGTCTAGTGAGTGTGTATATGGTGTGTATATAAAGTCTAGTGAGTGTGTATATGGCGTGTGTATATAAAGTCTAGTGAGTGTGTATATAAAGTCTAGTGAGTGTGTATATGGTGTGTATATAAAGTCTAGTGAGTGTGTATATGGTGTGTATATAAAGTCTAGTGAGTGTGTATATGGCGTGTGTGTATATAAAGTCTAGTGAGTGTATATAGAGTCTAGTGAGTGTGTGTATATGGTGTGTATATAAAGTCTAGTGAGTGTGTATATGGCGTGTGTATATAAAGTCTAGTGAGTGTGTATGAAGTCTAGTGAGTGTGTATATAAAGTCTAGTGAGTGTGTATATACAGTCTAGTGAGTGTGTATATAAAGTCTAGTGAGTGTATATAAAGTCTAGTGAGTGTGTGTATATGGTGTGTATATAAAGTCTAGTGAGTGTGTATATAAAGTCTAGTGAGTGTGTATATACAGTCTAGTGAGTGTGTATATACAGTCTAGTGAGTGTGTATATGGTGTGTATATAAAGTCTAGTGAGTGTGTATATACAGTCTAGTGAGTGTGTATATGGTGTGTATATAAAGTCTAGTGAGTGTGTATATAAAGTCTAGTGAGTGTATATAAAGTCTAGTGAGTGTGTATATAAAGTCTAGTGAGTGTGTGTATATAAAGTCTAGTGAGTGTATATAAAGTCTAGTGAGTGTGTATATGGTGTGTATATAAAGTCTAGTGAGTGTGTATATGGTGTGTATATAAAGTCTAGTGAGTGTGTATATGGTGTGTGTATATAAAGTCTAGTGAGTGTATATAAAGTCTAGTGAGTGTGTATATGGCGTGTGTATATAAAGTCTAGTGAGTGTGTATATAAAGTCTAGTGAGTGTGTATATAAAGTCTAGTGAGTGTGTATATGAAGTCTAGTGAGTGTGTGTATATAAAGTCTAGTGAGTGTATATAAAGTCTAGTGAGTGTGTGTATATGGTGTGTATATAAAGTCTAGTGAGTGTGTATATAAAGTCTAGTGAGTGTGTATATAAAGTCTAGTGAGTGTGTATATAGTCTAGTGAGTGTGTATATGGTGTGTATATAAAGTCTAGTGAGTGTGTATATACAGTCTAGTGAGTGTGTGTATATGGTGTGTATATAAAGTCTAGTGAGTGTGTATATAAAGTCTAGTGAGTGTGTATATACAGTCTAGTGAGTGTGTATATGGTGTGTATATAAAGTCTAGTGAGTGTGTATATAAAGTCTAGTGAGTGTGTATATAAAGTCTAGTGAGTGTGTATATAAAGTCTAGTGAGTGTGTATATACAGTCTAGTGAGTGTGTATATGGTGTGTATATAAAGTCTAGTGAGTGTGTATATGGCGTGTGTGTATATAAAGTCTAGTGAGTGTGTATATGGCATGTGTATATAAAGTCTAGTGAGTGTGTATATGGCGTGTGTGTATATAAAGTCTAGTGAGTGTGTATATGGCGTGTGTGTGTATATAAAGTCTAGTGAGTGTGTGTATATAAAGTCTAGTGAGTGTGTATATGGCGTGTATATAAAGTCTAGTGAGTGTGTGTATATAAAGTCTAGTGAGTGTGTATATGGTGTGTATATAAAGTCTAGTGAGTGTGTATATAAAGTCTAGTGAGTGTGTAAATGGCGTGTGTATAAAGTCTAGTGAGTGTGTATATGGTGTGTGTGTATATAAAGTCTAGTGAGTGTGTATATAGTGTGTATATAGTCTAGTGAGTGTGTATATGGTGTGTATAAAGTCTAGTGAGTGTGTATATGGCGTGTATATAAAGTCTAGTGAGTGTGTATATAAAGTCTAGTGAGTGTGTGTATATGGTGTGTGTATATAAAGTCTAGTGAGTGTGTAAATGGCGTGTATATAAAGTCTAGTGAGTGTGTATATGGCGTGTGTATATAAAGTCTAGTGATTGTGCGTAGGGTCAGTGCAGATAGTTCAGGTACCATTAATTGACTATCAGTCTAGTGGCTTGGGGGTAGAAGCTGTCTCTTGGTCCAAGAGCCGATGTTCTGGTACCGTTTGCCGGACGGTAGCAGAGGGAACAGTCTATGACTTGGGAGGCTGGAGTCTCTGGCAATTTGTTGAGCCTTCCTCTGACTTCGCCTGATAGAGGTCCTGGATGGCAGGGAGCTCGGCCCCAGTGACGTACTGGGTTGTCTAATAAGTAGAAGGAGAATCCCCATTCAAGTCAATGGTCTGTGATGTTATTTCTATGGCCTCTGTCTTCCGTTGTGCTGCCTGCCAAACGTGGCACATGGAGAAGGCAAACAAACTGTCTTGAGGCTTTGCTCAGGGCGATGGAATTAGATTCACTGCTCGTTTAGTCTGTCTCACACACACACACACACTATACGCGTGACAGCTGTATTCTGACCCTATTCACAAACAACCTGACATTCAAATCAAACACAAGCGAATCCAGGAATAGAAAGAGGACTCCAATCCAGGCCATTTTACAGGCCGTTGAACAGACACGTCTGAAGTCTAAAGTGGCTCCATTCAATTCGTTGGAATCGCTGTCACTCATAGCAGAGAGGATGGAGGTCACGCGTAAGAACGTTTGCTCATAGAACATTTGGCGTGAGAAAAAGCGAACACCTATTTGAAGGAGATGATGGAGTCTTGACTCCAGTGTCTTTGTATTTTGACGTTATAGCTTCTATTGCGACTGTTCTCTTTGATTCACTGATGCAGACACTGTGCTGTAACCGCGTGTCGTTGGTGAGAGAGAAAGCACTGAGTGAGTGAGTGTGAAGAATTCCTTGTGTGGGATGTCTGGCACTTGCTTCTGCTGAATGTGAGAGACTGTTGTGTGGGTGGAGCCAAGGACTTGTGACCCTTGGAAGTGCTTTGTGGGTAGTAGGAGAAAGGCCATGATTTAGACGACCAGGATGTCAAATAGTCAGACTTTATGTCAAGTGCATCGAAACGTTTCAGTACACTTGGCATTAAAATGAAACGCACAACGCTAGCTAACTTCTTTTAAAGTGTGGATATTGGCTCTTTCCTCAGCTACTGAATGTGATTCATGAAAATAATAAACGGAACAAAATGGCCGTTGGTTAGATGAGCTTTTCAGGCTCATTTTAAATTCTTTACAAAGTAGCTCAAACTATGAATGAAATGTTATTTTATATCTTTTTGGCTTGTTTTTTTGTTGTTGTCAGTGTTGAATGTTCAGTACAAGGCTGTACTGTGAGATTATATACTGACTTAATTTATAATTCACTTGTGATAACCTTTGTGTGTCTCTATGTGATAAGGCTTGTGTGTATGTGCATTGTGTCTTTGTAAATGTGCTTTTTGTTTGACTACATCTGTCAAGTCTCATGCGCGCGTGTGTGTGTCACTCTGCCTGCATGTGTCTATGTCCTTGTCTTTGTGTTTATCTACGGAGCTTCTAACCATACGCCTCTCCCTGTGTGCTCCAGTTCGACTCAGAGAGTTCAGGCTTCATCAGTACAGAGCGGTTCAGAGACCTGCTGGCGGCCCACGGCTCGGAGCTGGACCCTCACAAGCTGGAGGTTCTATTGGCCCTCGCCGACGGCAACGCGGACGGAAAGATCTGCTACCAGGACTTTGTCAACCTGGTGAGAGTCCCGAGTCACTTCCTGTTACCATAGTAACTGATAATAGTGATTGTATAAGCATAACATTGATTATACTGTACACCGATTGGTCATGTTGAGACGTACAGTGGATAGGAAGTGGTCTTATGACCACCATCATCCTTCTACTCACCCAGGTCTCCATGGACATTCCACACTATTAGACAAGACAACACAGCTTGGTTTAAAGTTGCACTTTCACGCGTCGTCTAGCTCCTGTTGTGTTTCACGTGAACTCTTGACCACGGACGGTGAAGTCATCTGGGGAAATAATCAGTTGCTTGGAAATGTGTAAAGTTGTGGGTGGTGGGTTTGTGAAGGTTCCCAAACTCTCCCCTCTCACTTTCCCTTTCTCCTATTCTCTCTTTTGTCTTCTCCGCTTCCTTCAAAGCTGTCCATTGTCTTGTACAGTGGGCTGAGAATGGGCCTGTGGGAACTTGTGAAAGGGGATCTTTTATTGGTCGGTCCAGGTCATGTGACAGGCCAAAGGTCAGGGCGAGGAACTGGGACAGAGAGGAATGAGGAGCATGTACTCAAGTTGTGTGTGTGTGTGTGTGTGTGTTGGGGGGGGGGGGCGTGGCTGCGGCTGCTATTGTTACACACAAAACCGCTCCTCACCCCCCATTGCTTTCGAGAGAGAGAGACTTGCATTTTTTTTTTTTTTTTTTTTTTTTTTTTTTTTTTTGCAGGTCCAACTTTGCTCAGCTGCCTATTCCATAAAGCTGTCAGCGTGATTGGGAGGTGTTGCCTAGCTCTCTCTTTTCTCTCTTTCTACTTTTCCTTCTCTCTTATCTCTCTCAACTTTCTTTATCTCCCTGCACCTTCTGTGCCTACCCCTCTCCTCTCTCTCTCCCTCTCTCTTCCCCTCGCTCCTCTCCCTGACAGCATCTCCCAGTACAGCAGTAGATTGTCCCTGGTCCCACAGTCCTTGTTGGATGAATACCAATCTCTCTCTACCCTGCTCTCTTCTTCGCTGTGGGTGAATAGACAGAACGTCACTCCCTTTCTCTCTCTTTTGATTGAAAAGAAGAGAAAAGAGGAGAGGAATCACCCCTGCACTGCAGGAAGAAAGAAGACTGTGTCTTTATGGGTTTGGGCCATGTGGGGTAACCTAGCGAGGTGTGTGTGTGTCCACGTGTGTGTGTGGCATAATGTGTGTGTTTGGTACCGTTTGATCCCACTCTCTGTTTGGCTTTGGGCTGGGAGTGGCCATGGTAACCTACAGTCATCAAGAATCCCACATGGTCTCTTGACTGCAATCAAGACTCACATAATTGGAGATCTGTTCAATTCGAATGCTCATTATAGATTGAAGAATGGTGCGATTGTCAACTACTTTTAGAATCGGAGAGAGAGAGATGTGGGAATGAGAGAGAGCAAGAGAGAGGGGAGGGAGAGGAATGAGAGAATGCAAGAGAGAGAGAGAGAGAAAGAGGGGGTGAGAGGGAGAAGAATGAGGGGAAGAGAGAGAGAGAGCGATAAAGAGAGAGGGGGACTTGTCCACATTCCATGTTCCATAGGAGGACTATGACAATTGCTAATCTCGGTAGAAGGGCAACGTTGTCAGGCAGCTGCCGCCAGTACTTGGGACGAGGAGAAGAGCTCAGCGGTTGCTAGGTGATAAAGGAGGCATTCTGTTGCTTGGGCGAGGTGGGAGGATATGGCACCGTGGTTGCTGTCACAGTGGGATGAAGGATGGGGGGGCTCACGACTATGACGACATACTGAGGTGTTGTAGGGAAGCCAGCAATAGTTACAAGACCTGTAGGTTGGAATTTCAGCTAATTGAAAATAAACACTTATTTTATGGCCATGTTTCTATGAAATGTCTCGCTCACATAAGATAACTAAGTCACTTATTGCAATGAAAGTCTCACTGAATGGACTGACTGTCCCTGAACCCTGACCTGCTGATGGACATTGGGTAGCTGATTATGTATTTTGACTGACATCTGCACTCTCTCTCTCTATCTCTCTCTCTATCTCTCTTCCTCTCTCTCCCCCCTCTCTCATCCCTCCCTCTCCATAAATCTCTCCGTACTTCTCTCTCTCTCCCTCCCCCCTCCCCTCTCCCTGCTAGATGTCCAACAAGCGCAGCAACAGCTTCCGGCGGGCCATCCTCCAGGGGGGTCGTCAGTTGAAGGGGGCCGGGGCCCTGGGGGAGGAGGTGGGTCTGGGTCTGTCCCAGAGGCTGGTGAGGCACATCGCCTATGAGACCCTGCCCCGGGAGATCGACAGGAAGTGGTACTTCGACAGCTACACCTGCTGCCCACCACCCTGGCTCATCCTGGCGATCACCATCGCTGAGGCAAGGTTCCGCTCATGGAGGGATAAATCCTAAATTCTACTTCAGTCAAATTCCCCTTTGTCATTCATGCATGAATGTCAATCGGAGACTAAGTGAATATTCAACTGAAGTGTAAAGTTAGGATGTGCTTAGGTTCTTCAAGCATCTCTGAGGGTTTGAGGCTGTAAAGCATTGGTTTTGATAACAAAGAGAACCTTATCGTTCAACTTTTGTTTGTCTTTCTTTTCTTCTAACTTGGTAGGACTGGGAGAGAGCAACAGTATCGTTTATCTTTTGCCCTTGGCGTCAACTCTCCATCGAGATAAGCCTTTGAAATCAGTCTAGACTACTGTGAAACTCTACATTCTTCATGGAGACAGCCTAAATATCTCTGTGAAAACTAAAACGTATCTCTTAGGCTCGTACCCAGGCTAGATCGTATATTCCTCTACAATAACTTCAAACCCCTCCCGTCATCTAGGTGGCAGTGTTCATGTACTATGGCCTGCAGTTGGACCGCTGGGTGCTGCAGGTGTCCAGTCCCCACTTCCTGAGGGGCCCACTGCCCTACCACCCCCAGCTACGAATTCAGGCCTGGAGATACCTCAGCTATGCCTTCATGCACGCAGGGTGGGTACCTAGCCAGATGGCCAGTCCGCCCCTGGGGAGGGCTGATCAGACTGTCCCAATATACACACTTGCATACTACTTAGTATATGGTCATGTATTGACCATGCATGCTAATGCGAAGTATGAATATTGGGACAGTCTGATCAGCCCTCCCCAGGGGTGGACTGGCCATCTGGTATTTTGGCCGAATGTCAGATGGGCTGGTCCGTTTTTAGCCCAGTGTGCTTGTCTAACTTTGGTTTTTGCACAAAATGATCATTATCTGGATAATGATGGGGGGCCTCAAGCGAAAAAAAATGTGTCCAGTGTGTTTGAAATGCTAGGGCCGATTTCTGGTCTCAGTCTGCCCCTGGCCCTCCTCAAATCCTAAACTCTGTAACGTGTGTCCATAAAGTCCTGGATGTGCGTGTCACAGTCATACAGTCCTACATAGCATTCGGAAAGTATTCAGACCTCTTGACTTTTTTGCAAATGTAGTAAACATTTTAAAAACTATCACATTTACATAAGTATTCAGACCCTTTACTCAGTACTTTGTTGAAGCATCTTTGGCAGCGATTACAGCCTCGAGTCTTCTTGGGTATGACGCTGAAAGCTTGGCACACCTGTATTTGGGGAGTTTCTCCCATTCTTCTCTGCAGATCCTCTCAAGCTCTGTCAGGTTGGATGGGGAGCGTCGCTGCCCAGCTATTTTCAGGTCTCTCCAGAGATGTTCGATCGTGTTCAAATCCGGGCTCTGGCTGGGCCACTCAAGGACATTCAGAGACTTGTCCCGAAGCCACTGCGGTCTTGGCTGTGTGCTTAGGGCTGTTCTCCTGTTGGAAGGTGAACCTTCACCCCAGTCTGAGGTCCTGAGCTCTCTGGAGCAGGTTTTCATCAAGGATCTCTCTGTACTTTACTCTGTTCATCTTTCCCTCGACCCTGCTCATGAAGGGGTACATCGTAAATTCTACTTCAGTCAAATTTCCCTTTGTCATGCATGAATGTCAATCGGAGACTAAGTGAATATTCAACTGAAGTGTAAAGTTAGGATGTGCTTAGGTTCTTCAAGCATCTCTGAGGGTTTGAGGCTGTAAAGCATTGGTTTTGATAACAAAGAGAACCTTATCGTTCAACTTTTGTTTGTCTTTCTTTTCTTCTAACTTGGTAGGACTGGGAGAGAGCAACAGTATCGTTTATCTTTTGCCCTTGGCGTCAACTCTCCATCGAGATAAGCCTTTGAAATCAGTCTAGACTACTGTGAAACTCTACATTCTTCATGGAGACAGCCTAAATATCTCTGTGAAAACTAAAACATATACCTTAGGCTAGTACCCAGGCTAGATCTTAACTCTACAATAACTTCCCCTCCCGTCTCCCAGTTTGTGCCTCTGAAAAACATCCTTACAGCATGATGCTGCCACCACCATGCTTCACAGAAGGGATGGTGCCAGGTTTCCTCCAGATGTGACGCTTGGCATTCAGGCCAAAAAGTTAAATCTTGGATTGATCAGACCAGAGAGTCTTTTTTTCCCATGGTCTGAGAGACCTTTAGGTGCCTTTTTGGCAAACTCCAAGAGGGCTGTCATGTGACATACTGAGGAGTGGCTTCTGTCTGGCCACTATACCACAAAGGCCTGATTGGTAGAGTGCTACAGAGATTTTTGTCCTTCTGGAAGGTTCTCTCATCTCCACAGAGGAACTCTGGAACTCTGTCAGAGTGACCATCGGGTTCTTTGTCACCTTCCTGACCAAGGCCCTTCTACCCCGATTGCTCAGTTTGGCCAAGTGGCCAGCTCTAGGAAGAGTCTTGGTGGTTCCAAACTTCTTCCATTTAAGAATGAAGACCACTGTGTTCTTGGGGACCTTCAATGCTGCAGAAATGTTTTGGTACCCTTCCCCAGATCTGTGCCTCAACACAATCCTGTCTCAGAGTTCTATGGACAATTCCTTCAACCTCATGGCTTGGGTTTTGCTCTGACATCCACTGTCATCTGTGGGACCTTATATATAGACAGGTGTGTGCCTTTCCATATAATGTCCAATCAATAGGTGGACTCCAATCAAGTTGTAGAAACAGTTCAAGGATGATCAATGGAAACAGGACACATCTGAGTTCAATTTCGAGTCTCACAGCAAATGGTCGGAATACTTTACCTTTACTTTCATTATGCGGTATTGTGTGTGGATTAACGAGGGAGGAAAAACAATTGTATCCATTTTAGAATCGGGCTGTAATGTAACAAAATGGGGGGAAAAGCCAAGAGGTCTGAATACTTTCCAAACGCACTGTATACTGTATATACATTGTCATATCTACTCTATGGCTCTATAGAGCAGTGTTTCTCAATCTATTCCTGGATGTGTATCAGCTGTCACCTTTCCAAATGATTGTGCTCCCACACACACCACATCTGCTTCCTCGTGAGAGCACATGGTCGAGGCAAGTCATTCATCACTAAACACACACACCTCTGAGAGAGGCGGAGGCTGCTGGGAATTTAACCACCTATCTAATGTCCCAAAGCTCTGGCTCTCTATCAGCAGTGTGTGCAGGAGAGGTTGTTCAGTGTTGTGACTGCTACACACACACACACACACACACACACACACACACACACACACACACACACACACACACACACAATCCACGCATGTGTCCTTCATGCCCACAGGGCCTGTACTCAGCACTGACACGTGTGGGTGCCACAGCAGAATCCAAAACACAGGAGTTCTGAGTTCTCTCTCTCTCTCCCTCTCTCCCTCCCTCTCTCTCCCTCTCCCAGCTTAGTGGACGTACTTTAACCATCCCATTTATCCCATAGCAACGATAGCATGACAAAACCAGGCCAAAAACCCCCAGTGTGTTTCAGCCTCAGATATTATGAACACATTGGTTTAAAATCCCTTCAGTGGAGGTATCCCTAGAAAAAAACACCCAAACAGAATCAAATCTACGAGTTGTTTTGTTGACGCGTACAAGTGCCCTCTTGGTGTAGTGAGAGAACGAGAGAATCATTCTAGTTGACAATGAGACAAGGGCGATATTGATTGGCTTGTGGAGAAGCACGGCCCTGTCCAAATTCACAAGGACGTTCCACTGAAGATTAAAAGGACTATTAATTTTCCAGTGCTAACCAGTCCCAGAGGGATGCTTCTACACACACACACACACACACGTTCCTATGAGAAGACATCCCGTTGTCTCTTAACAATGGCACAGACAAATACATGGATCACTGTCATTGTCTAGACGACCACAAAGGAAAACAAAGAACGCAATGCTGTTTTCACTGAGCTGCTGCACTGTACACTCAATGCCAGCTTAAAGGTGGGAAAATAAGTCAATTCCTGCTTTTACGTTGATGAAAACATAAGGAGATAAGCAGCCAAAACGTGATAAAACAGAGATGCGTTTCAAGTGGCTGGGAAATGGCTTTGTCTTTGGTCAAGGGTAGTCTACTAAAGTTGTCCTAGACCGCCTAAAAACATAGCTGTAGGTTTAGTGGAGTGTTGTCCTGTGCTGTTTGTGGGCTGATATGTGCATTCTGTTTGTGTTGTCAATTGGAAGGGATCAGCAGTGTTGTTGACCCAGTGAAGGGATTACATTGTGGAGGGGTGTAATATGCCGGACTTATCACAGTCAGACAGATCACTACACAGCCGGTCAGATAGCTAGATAGCGCGAGGAGAGGAGGGACACTGTAAAAGCCTGGTAGGGATCCAGCACCATCGTTGGACTGAGAGGACAAAGCTAAAATCTCAGCCAATGATGACGCATCAAATGTGTCAACTGCCAGCACATGGCAGCAGGAGCCAAGCAAAATGCTGGATCAATACTGAGACATTGGTGTGTTCCCAGAATGTTGATGCACTAGAGCCAAAACCAGTGGATAGCACTGCTGCAATACAGTTGGCCTAGTTCTGATGTTGTAGTAAAGCCTAGATGCTAACTCCTTTCCCTCCAGAAGCTTATTATCCACAGTCACCATTGGTCCTTAGTCATGTGTTGTTGTTGATAATGGCGGTATGAGCTGCTTCCTAGAGCTACTGTAAGTGTCGCCCCCCCCCCCCCTCTTATATTCTCTGTGGGCACGATTATCTTTCAGCAACACATTGCCATCCCTCCATCCATCACTTTCTTACTACCATCGGGTTGGCCTAATTTAATGATAATGAATTTAGACTGGTGTTTAGACTGGTGCTCATTGAGAGTGTCCCAGCAGGATAGAACACCTGGGTCTGAACATGGCCATGCAGCTGCTGGTGGGAGTCCCTCTTGAGATGGTCCACGGAGCGCTGAGGATAGGACTGGTCTACGTGTGTGGCGTACTGGCAGGTGAGTACTGGGATAGGGTACACACACAGACTGACGGATGGACACACACACACACACAGGGCGCAGGTGCACGCACACACACACACGCACATGCGCACACACACACACACACGCACGCATACACACATTCAAATCCCTGCTGTCAGGTTTCACCCCATTGTGTTTGGAGAACAGTCATTCAGAAAACACATATGTCTGGGACAGATGAGCTTGTGTTCTGACAAGCTTTCTTGTTGTTCCCCCACCGGTCCAGAACAACAGAGAGAAGTGGAAGGGGATCATCTCAAAACACACTCCAGAGAGAGATAGAATGGGGGAGGGAGGTAAAGGAGAGAACGCAAGGGAGAGAGAGAGAGAGAAGGGGAGAGAGAGAGAGACTTGTCCATGTTCAATAGGAGGCCCATGAATATTGAGAGAGCGAGCAAAGGGACCAAGCCTACTGGGATGCTATGCATCAGCGAGAGGAAGAGGACCAAGCTTACTGGGATGCTATGCATCAGAGAGAGGAAGAGGACCAAGCCTACTGGGATGCTATGCATCAGAGAGAGGAAGAGGACCAAGCCTACTGGGATGCTATGCATCAGAGAGAGGAAGAGGACCAAGCCTACTGGGATGCTATGCATCAGAGAGAGGAAGAGGACCAAGCCTACTGGGATGCTATGCATCAGAGAGAGGAAGAGGACCAAGCCTACTGGGATGTTATGCATCAGAGAGAGGAAGAGGACCAAGCCTATTGGGATGTTATGCATCAGAGAGAGGAAGAGGACCAAGCCTATTGGGATGTTATGCATCAGAGAGAGGAAGAGGACCAAGCCTACTGGGATGTTATGCATCAGAGAGAGGAAGAGGCTTTGAAGGCAAATGTCATTGCTAGCTTCCTTGTGACATTAGCTGCTAATGTCATTTGAGCGCCCAGGGCTCCTCTGCCTCCTCTCCCTCCTCTCTCCCCTCTCCCCCTGGCCCAGCGCGGCTTGGCTCAGTATAGCTCAGTGCTCACTAGATTACCATGTGACCATGGGGTATGTTCTACACTGCGTGTTCATCATGCAGTGTACATGAGGAGTGGAACGATAATCCAGCTTTAGTTTAAACTACCTCTGGAGCCAAACAAACATTATCAGGAATTTCTGCCCGCTGCCCTCTGGAAACTAAATGCTCAGGAAACATTCAGAGTGGAAATACTTGGATGAAGATGGTTGATGTTTGGGAGACGTGTGGGGATATTTAGCAAGGATATAACAGCCCTGTGGGTGGGTGGGAAGAAGCTGTAGAAGGGCAGGTTAAGGGATTGCCAGCAGAGTGTGTAATTGTGTACCTTTTTTTTAAACTAGGCAAGTCAATTAAGAACAAATGGTTATTTACAATGACAGCCTAACCCGGACGACGCTGGGCCAATTGTGCGCCGCCCTCTGGGACTCCCGATCACGGACGGTTGTGATACAGCCCGGGATTGAATCAGGGTCTGCAGTGACGCCTCTAGCACTGTGATACACTGCCTTAGACCGCTGCACCACTAGGGAGACCCATTCCGTGTGTGTGTGTAAAGTTTGTGTGTGTGTGTTTGTTTTACATAGGCATGTGTGTTTGTGGAGATAAATACTTGATATATGTATGAGGCTTTATATCTGGTTGTGTATGAAGACTGGTGTGTACACAGAATACTTTTGGTCCCAGCTGTGGTGCCCTCCCCCCCAGATAACACAGATAATGGTGGTACTGAGAGGGCCACTGTCCCCACGGGAACCTGCTGGTTAATTAGATATCGACCCACTGGAAGGAGGTGTGTGTGTAGGGAGTTTGTCTTCTGTGTTGTTTTGCCTGGATAAATGTTGTTATGGTGGAGAGGAGTGCTCAGCTGTACCAACAGGGTCAGAGGTCAAAAGGGACTCAGGTGTCCAGTGAGAGGTCAATACTCAATATGGATTTTTAAGACTGTAATACAAATCAAATCAAATGTTATTTGTCACATGTGCCGAATACAACAGGTGTAGTTAGACCTTGAAGTGAAATACTTACTTACAAGCCCTTAACCAACAATGCAGTTTTAAGAAAAATACCTACAAAAATAACAAATTAAAGTAACAAATAATTAAAGAGCAGCAGTAAAATAACAATAGCGGGACAGGGGGTATACAGGGGGTGCCGGTACAGAGTCAATGTGCGGGGGCACCGGTTAGTCGAGGTAATTGAGGTAATATGTACATGTAAGTAGTTATTAAAGTGACGATGCATAGATAATAACAGAGTAGCAGCAGTGTAGAAGAGGGGGGGGGGGGGGCAATGCAAATAGTCACTTAGAGAGACTCGAACGCAGGCACAAACAACAAAACCACACATCATATGTTTTACTATCCTTGTGGGGGCCTAAAATTGACTTCCATTCAAAATCCTATTTTCCTTAACCCCTAACCCTAAACCTAACTCCTAACTTTACTACTTTTGGGGATTTCATACACACACACACACAGACTAAATGACCACGTTCAGTATCTGTGATAATGATAAGAGGACTCTGAAGTTTTAAAGGACAGTCAGTGACTTTGAACTCTCTACCGGTCTCTGATGATGAGTAGCACTGATGCCGTGTAGATAATGTGGCCAAACTTAGTGTTCCCTCTTTGGCAGCAGGATTCCAAGTTTGGTGTCCTAGTTTGGAAGTTTAACCAACAAACAAGATAGATGACACGTCAGTTTCTCACCCAACAACTGACCCAGAGGGCCTCCAGAGAGACTACAAAGGGAAGGAAGTCCTTTAGTGGGTGTGGGGGTTGTCACGGTGATAAAACAATAATATTAACAGAGATAATAGTGGTAATAATGGTCTTCCCATCTGTCGACACACACCTTGAGCAGAGGAACCAGGGCGGTGTGTGTTGTCTAACAGGTGTGTGTGTGTGTGTGTGTCTCTCCTTTTTGTATGTATTTCTAGATTTCTTGCTATCTCTGTGTGTGTGTGTGTGTTGCTGTGTGTCACTGTGTGTGTGTGGCTCAGGAAACATGTAATCATCTGCTTAGATCTCCATTCAGTGATTGATGCTTAAATACATTTGAATTACACACACACCTCCTCTGCTTTGATCTAAATGACACCTGGTAACAGCCTACTTCAGGAAGAGCACTAACTACTACAGCTAGTTCAGGTATTTCAGATAATACAGTACATTCATACTTTTCTAGTTAATTGATGATGTGATGTACTGTTAAACTTCTAAGTGATGATGTAGTGGCTGCTTGGTTTCAGTGTGTGTGTCTTCGGTGTCTCTCTTTTTAGTCTGACATACAGTACTTCCTCACTGTCCTCCTTAAAGGAATATTGATGTTACACTGAAAAAGGTAGATCCGACTTGTCCTCCATCTCCCTCAAATCAAAGGGAATGGAGCGCGAGCGCGCGTGTGTGTGTGTGTGTGTGTGTGTGTGTGTGCGTGTGTTATGTACATGCATGTGTAATTTGCATGACCTCACATATGCAGTGGTGTACTTTACTATTTATATTTTTTACAACTTTTACTTTTACTTCACTGCATTCCTAAAGAAAATAATGTACTTTTTACTACATAAAAAGTACTTGTTACGTTTTGAAAGCTTATCAGGACAGTTCACACACTTATCAAGAGAACATCCCTGGCCATCCCTACTGCCTCTGTTCTGGCAGACTCACTAAACACAAAGGCTTCATTTGTAAATGATGGCCAGAGTGTTGGAGTGTTCCTGGCTGTAAAATACTGTCTAGTTTGCTTAGTATAAGGAATGTGAAATGATTTATGCTTTTACTTTTGATACTTAAGTATATTTCAAACAATTATTTTAAACTTTTATTCGTGTAAAATTTTACTTGGTGATATTTTACTTGGTGACTTACTTTTACTCAAGTATGACAATGTGGTATTTTCTACCTGTGTGTGTGTGTGTGTGTGGCTGGGCTCACCCCTGGCTGTTTTCCTTCCAGTAATAACAGCCTGATTGTGATGACTTATTATCGTATGGGGATTTAACCTTAACAAAGGGTTTCTTGGCAGTCTTCAACAAATCTACTTTGAAACAAAAGTATACACCTCACACACACGGTTATGGGTTTACATTTTGAGTTTTCATCCCAGTATTACACTTTATATACATCCCAGAAGACGGAAATATAACAAAACCGCTTGAGATAGAAACACCGGATTTTCGACGGGATTTTTGAAATAATGTTGATTCATTCTGAAATGATGAAAAATATGAATAACATTCCACCTATGAGGCCGCAGGTCATTTGACTGCAGGAAAGGGGTCTACTATAATGAAGCTCCCACAGAGCAGACTCTTCATGACAGCAGCCATACCTACACGCGCGCACACACACAGTGGAGATCACAAGCAGTTCTCTGTTGCTCTGGGCGTGTCTGTTGCTCTGGGCGTGTCTGTTGCTCTGGGCGTGTCTGTTGCTCTGGGCGTGTCTGTTGCTCTGGGCGTGTCTGTTGCTCTGGGCGTGTCTGTTGCTCTGGGCGTGTCTGTTGCTCTGGGCGTGCCTGTTGCTCTGGGCGTGTCTGTTGCTCTGGTTGTAATTACACCAATTTTCACTGGGTATTCAATCTTTCACTTGCCCCATATTGACTCCTATCAATGCCTGGTTGACTCTCCTGTGAATGTGGGTGAATAGGTGCCACCATGGTACCAGTGGTAAGCTCCATTCAGTGTAACACCAAGAATCTCCTAACAGACTGTGTTGATACGTATTATTCTTAAAATGGTCAATGGGGACTCATTGACCAATGTAGGCCTCTGTTTGTGCTTCAATACAACGACAAAAAACATCAGGAGTGTTCGTATACAGTATCTACTGTTTCTACCTGGGAATGCTATTTATTTGAAGCTGCTCATTGAATCAATTATCATTATTCGAAGCTGCTCTGAGATACATTATAGCGATGGATATGAATTGACATATTCAATATGAATTTGCTCTATTGATCCAGTGAATATGAAGTTGATTGATTCTAACCTCTGACCTCTGACCCTGGCAGGCTCCCTGGCCGTGTCTGTCACTGATATGACTGCTCCGGTGGTGGGGTCGTCTGGAGGAGTCTACGCCCTGGTCTCAGCACACCTGGCCAACGTCGTCATGGTGTGTGTGTGTGTGTGTGTCAGAGCAGGAGTAGCCCTCTTGTCATGAGATGACTATCATGCTCAGACATACATCATGTGGCATCAAAGCAGGGCATTCTGGGGCCCAGCAGGTGCTCTGTCAGTCTATGGATTCCATACATTCCTGCCTTTCATCTTTCCCATTTACAAAGAGTGGAAGGGTGTGTCGACTATCTAGTGTTGAAAGTGTGTAATGTGTGTGTGTGTGTGCGTGTGTATGTTGCACGTGAGTGTGTGTGCACTGTGTAGTGTTAAAGAGTGTAATTAGATAATTGTCATATAATTAGATTTTCTCCCATTCTGAGGCTGCATGTAAATTCACCTTTGACCTTAGCTGAGCTCTGATTGATTCGATCCATGCATACTACCCTACAAAGTCATAACCTTAGAAGAAGGGGCCGATAAGGCCATACTGCTGTCTATATGATTGGATAGTCCCTGTCATCAAATATTTACACCGGTGGGCACTTTACAATCCTCGGTGGTCCTTCCTCCTCTCAGACAAATTTGATTTACTACAACAGCAAGAAAGGGGAGAAGATCAAGGGTCATCACATGATATCTTTGTTGACTCTGAACGCTATCATGGAAGGGGAAAGATATGTTATTGTTGTAATCTATGTGTCACTCTGAATGTTGACAGTTCTGTAAGTCGCTTTGGATATAGTTGTCTTTGGATATAGTTGTCTTTGGATGTAGGTGTCTTTGGATATAGTTGTCTTTGGATATAGTTGTCTTTGGATATAGTTGTCTTTGGATATAGTTGTCTTTGGATGTAGGTGTCTTTGGATATAGTTGTCTTTGGATATAGTTGTCTTTGGATGTAGTTGTCTTTGGATGTAGTTGTCTTTGGATGTAGGTGTCTTTGGATGTAGGTGTCTTTGGATATAGTTGTCTTTGGATGTAGTTGTCTTTGGATATAGTTGTCTTTGGATATAGTTGTCTTTGGATATAGTTGTCTTTGGATATAGTTGTCTTTGGATGTAGTTGTCTTTGGATGTAGGTGTCTTTGGATGTAGTTGTCTTTGGATGTAGTTGTCTTTGGATGTAGGTGTCTTTGGATATAGTTGTCTTTGGATGTAGGTGTCTTTGGATGTAGGTGTCTTTGGATGTAGGTGTCTTTGGATGTAGGTGTCTTTGGATGTAGGTGTCTTTGGATGTAGGTGTCTTTGGATGTAGGTGTCTTTGGATATAGTTGTCTTTGGATGTAGGTGTCTTTGGATGTAGGTGTCTTTGGATGTAGGTGTCTTTGGATGTAGGTGTCTTTGGATGTAGGTGTCTTTGGATGTAGTTGTCGTTGGATGTAGTTGTCGTTGGATGTAGGTGTCTTTGGATGTAGGTGTCTTTGGATGTAGGTGTCTTTGGATGTAGGTGTCTTTGGATGTAGGTGTCTTTGGATGTAGGTGTCTTTGGATGTAGTTGTCGTTGGATGTAGGTGTCTTTGGATGTAGGTGTCTTTGGATGTAGGTGTCGTTGGATGTAGTTGTCTTTGGATGTAGGTGTCTTTGGATGTAGGTGTCTTTGGATGTAGGTGTCTGTTACATTACTATCTTATGAAGGTAATGAAAGAGGCTTAGTGTCGTGGATCATTATTAATAGGGCCAGGAGTTTTTCCTGGTCAGGTTACATGGTCAGGGACAAACCCAGGTCCATCTAACATGGAAAAACTCCTGGCCTGAATCATAAACCCTTTATCTTGCTCTCTGTCTCTCTCTCTCTCTGTCTCTCTCTCTCTCTGTCTCTCTCTCTCTCGCTCTGTCTCTCTCTCTCTCGCTCTGTCTCTCTCTCTCTCTGTCTCTGTCTCTCTCTCTCTCTCTCTCTCTCTCTCTGTCTCTCTCTCTCTCTGTCTCTCTCTCTGTCTCTCTCTCTCTCTCTCTCTCTCTCTCTCTCTCTCTCTCTCTCTCTCTCTCTGTCTCTCTCTCTCTCTCTCTCTCTCTCTCTCTCTCTCTCTCTCTCTCTCTCTCTCTCTCTCTGTCTCTCTCTCTCTCTCTCTCTCTGTCTCTCTCTCTCTCTGTCTCTGTCTATCTCTGTCTCTCTCTCTCTCTCTCTCTCTCTCTCTCTGTCTCTCTCTCTCTCTCTCTCTGTCTCTCTCTCTCTCTCTCTCTCTGTCTCTCTCTCTCTCTCTCTCTCTCTGTCTCTCTCTCTCTCTCTCTCTCTCTGTCTCTCTCTCTCTCTCTCTCTCTCTCTCTCTCTCTCTCTCTCTCTCTCTCTCTCTCTCTCTCTCTCTCTCTCTCTCTCTCTCTCTGTCTCTCTCTCTCTCTCTGTCTCTCTCTCTCTCTCTCTCTCTGTCTCTCTCTCTCTCTCTCTCTCTGTCTCTCTCTCTCTCTCTCTCTCTGTCTCTCTCTCTCTCTCTGTCTCTCTCTCTCTCTGTCTCTCTCTCTCTCTGTCTCTCTCTCTCTCTGTCTCTCTCTCTCTCTGTCTCTCTCTCTCTCTGTCTCTCTCTCTCTGTCTCTCTCTCTCTGTGTCTCTCTCTCTCTGTGTCTCTCTGTCTCTGTGTCTCTGTCTCTCTGTCCGTCCGTCTGTCCTGTCTGTCCTGTCTGTCCTGTCTGTCCTGTCTGTCCTGTCTGTCTGTCTGTCTGTCTGGTCTGGTCTGGTCTGGTCTGGTCTGGTCTGTCTCTCACTCCTTTTCTCATCAACTCACTCTGCTCCTCTCTCCCCAGAACTGGTCGGGTATGAGATGTCAGTTTAAGCTGTTCCGGATGGCCATGGCTCTGGTCTGCAGTAAGTCTGTCTAAACTCTGAAGTTTCTCTATATTCAAATCCTATCTGAGATACACCAGTCAGTCCCTACACCACTGTGTGACTAGCCACAGCCTGCAGGTAACCAAAACCAGCACACGGTTTATTTTGATCATTAAAAAACAAAGTCGCTAGAGGGACCTCCGGTCTTGCGTACTGTTACAATAACCTTGCTCTTGACCTAGTTAATACCGTGGTGGATGTAGGTTTGGAGACAGGAAGGGCCCTGTGGCTAGCAATAGAAGCTTAGAAAGAACATTCCCACTCATGTAAGATTAATGTGAGCGATGAGGACGGGTTTGTTGTGGTCTCAACCTTTATAGTACTTATCCAACTTCTTATTTTTCACTTTAGTATAAGCATACGCTTACAATTTGGCAAGTTACCGTGATTTGTAAGAGATAAACACAGCAGTATTTACAATAAACTAAAAATGACAATATCACTTGTTCACTATGGAAACAGGACTATTAAGAGCATTATGGTAACGCTTCTCTTTCCCCCCTCGTCAGTGAGTGTGGAGTTCGGCCGTGCCGTGTGGCTGAGGTTCTACCCGCCGGCCTTCCCGCCCTGCCCCAACCCCAGCTTTGTGGCCCACCTGGGGGGTGTGATGGTGGGGCTCACCCTGGGGGTTGTAGTCCTCCAGAACTACGAGCAGCGTCTCCAAGAGCAGTCTCTATTCTGGATCTTCTTCTCAGTCTACTTCCTCTTTGTCCTCTGTGCTGTCTTCTGGAACGTCTTCGCCTACAGCCTGCTGGACGTCCGGCTCCCTCCCACGCCGTGACCTCCCTCCCACGCCGTGACCTCCCCCAGCCTGTGAGGGCAAACTGAGAGGGCCAACTACGTACCTCAGATCCAATGGAACATAACTATCTAGGTCCAAGACTTCAGAATTTGTATCTTCATTTTAGAGTACCGCATGGAACAGACTATGGCAGCATCTCCTCTTAAACCCAATGGTGCCTATAGCTGTAAGAAATAGGTTATTATGACAGCTAGCTTCAATGAAGGACAATTTCATAGGGTTGGAGATTGTTATGATACACATGTCTTCGATCTGTCATACTATAGTATCTGTAAGTCTGAAATGAAGCTATGAAATGTTCCACTGTTGACATGTTCCACTGTACTGAGTACATCTGAAGTGATATGGTTTTGTTCCAACTTCCTGATCTTTCTTTGGTTACCTGACTGTTTATACATTCAACGATGCTACATCGTTGCATTTCACAATATGTCTGGCAAGACAAATGGCTAAAGCAGGAAGAGATCGGTACTCAAGCTAGATATTTGCAGGGAGAATTGGCTTACGTTTTCGTTGTTGCCTTTGGTGTGTGTGTGTGCCGTTTGCAGGAGTGGACAGTATTGGAGGAGTGCACAGTATCATCCGGGTTACACTGACTTACATTATTTTGTCATGTGCAAATGGAAGTTGAAACAAAGATATATGTGATGTTCAAGCCCTCTGTGTTCCTGACTGTTGCCAAAACCGTCCCTTAACCAATAGCATACAAATGACAGAGCACTACAGAGAACATGTACTATTTTATTAATAGGGGAATATGTTGCCTTCTGCGATGAGTACTGGTTGAGTTGAACATCAGCATTCTCCCTCTAGCACAGACTTATTGATAGGTATTCAATATTTAACTCCGTTACAGACTGTGGAAATGGTGCTACATGTGAATAGGTTCCCCTCTCCAGAGTTAGCCT
The DNA here is from genome assembly GCF_045791955.1 of Oncorhynchus clarkii lewisi. Classification (NCBI taxonomy): domain Eukaryota; kingdom Metazoa; phylum Chordata; class Actinopteri; order Salmoniformes; family Salmonidae; genus Oncorhynchus; species Oncorhynchus clarkii. The sequence continues at coordinate 20,903,841 of NC_092159.1, read as the reverse complement.
TCAGTTAGTACTGTACTGTCAATGCCCTTAAGGAGAAAGCGAAGTCATGTTGTATTGGATGCTGTGTTTGCTTCATCAGGAGAACACGTCGCATCTCAACCAGCCAAGGCTCAAATTAGCCTGGTCCCAGATCTGTTTGTGCTCTTACCAACTCCATTGCTGTCATTGTCAAGCCACAGATGTTTGGCTTGACAATGAGTGACATGGAGTTGACATGGTACCAGGAACAGACTGGTACCAAGGCTAGCTCAAGCGTGTACTTTAAATTAACCTCACGTTATGCTGCTTCACACAAAATAAATAATAAGACTAATTATTAACAAATTAATATTTTAACATACAATTGTTGTTGATTCTTGAATTGGTCTACAATGTGATGTGTAAATTATCCTGTGTATTTAACATTTGTTGATTGTATATTATAAGGTCTGATACGGAACATGGTAACTGACAATATTTTAACAAGTGCATATTTTGTAGATTTGATATGTAAATACTGAATACTGGAATAAAATCAACTGTTTTTATAATGAAACGTATTCTGACCTCTTGGTGTTATTTATGATTCAACCTGCACATGTGTTTTGAAAGACCATTATCATTCAATGCCTTTTGTTTAACTGCCCCCCCCCCCCCCCTGAGATGACTGTTCAGCAAACTGATTGTCTAGAGTAGACTAAGGCCTCTTTCAGATAGACAAACCATGGAGACAACAAGGGACCAATAGAGAAAAGGCCTCAGCGTTGTGAAGATATCTCAACAAACCCAATTGTGTTTTGCCTCGCTCCAAACATCACACACACACCAGTCTTTCTCTGTGGTCAGGGCTGTTGTGCGAAAAGTCCTCCTTGGACCAAAGCTGGTTCAGTCACAAAACCAGCTTAACTTTCCAAATAGTGTCTGGTGAGTGCTCTAGCCTGAGTGGCCGAAGTGGCCTTGAGGAAAACAGATGATATCAAAGTAATCAATTAAATATGTGAGGACATCAATAATGGCTGTCTGTGGAAAAGGCTTTCAACCGACCGTCTTAAGTGGTGTTTTCTATTCAAAACTTTGTAAACATTCAACTTTCCAACTGAAATAATATGTTTCATAAAAATATAAATACCCTTAAAGCAAGAATATACACAAATAATACATTATCTGAAGAAATTGCTTTAGAAAGGGTCACAAGACAGGGATGTCCTCTCTCCCCCTTCCTGTTTGCACTGGCAAATGATCCGCTTGCAGAAATAATTGGACAATAATAATCTCCCCATGAATCTTAAAGTTAGAATAAACCTCTAGAATGGCAAGGCTCTCGAAGTTTTTGTATTTGTTTTCGGTAACACTAATTACCCCACAGGAGACATTCTTAGTATACTTGGCCATAACAGACTTTATATGGGCAAATAAAACTCAGAGAATAAATAGGAAAGGTTTATATTTCCCTAAGTCTAAGGGTGGTTAGAGACAAAGTAGAGTAGCAATTCAACAGCTGAAACGTGAGACGTATGTGGCAGGGTCTACTGTCAATCACGGATTACAAAAAGAAAACCAGCCCCATCGCGAACATCAACGTCCTGCTTCCAGACAAATTAAACAACTTCTTTGCTCGCTTTGAGGACAATACAGTGCCACTGATACGGCCCGCTACCAAAGCCTGTGAGCTCTCTTTCACCATGGCCAACATGAGTAAAACATTTAAACGTGTAAACCCTCGCAAGGCTGCCGGCCCAGACGGCATCCCATGCTGCGCCCTCAGGGCATGCGCAGACCAGCTGGCTGGTGTGTTTACGGACATATTCAATCAATCCATATCCGAGTCTGCTGTGCCCACATGCTTCAAGATGGTCACCATTGTTCCTGTTCCCAAAAAATCTAAGGCAACTGAACTAAATGACTATCGCCCTGTAGCACTCACTTATGTCATCATGAAGTGCTTTGAGAGACTAGTCAAGGATCATATCACCTCCACCCTACCTGATCCCCTAGACCCACTCCAATTTGCTTACTGCCCCAATAGGTCCACAGACAACGCAATTGCCACCACACTGCACACTGCCCTATTCCATCTGGACAAGAGGAATACCTATGTAAGAATGCTGTTCATCGACTACAGCTCAGCATTTAACACCACAGTACCCTCCAAACTCGACCGCGCCCTGTGCAATTGGGTCCTGGACTTTCTGACGTGCCGCCCCCCAGGTGGTGAGGATAGGAAACAACATCTCCACCCACTGATCCTCAACACTGGGGCCCCACAAGGGTGCATTCTCAGCCCTCTCCAGGGAGGAGGTGAGGGCCCTCGGAGTGTGGTGTAAGGAGAATAACCTCTCACTCAACGGCATTGACGGGACAGTAGTGGAGAAGGTGGAAAGTTTTAAGTTCCTCGGCGTACACATCACGGACAAACTGAAATGGTCCACCCACACAGACAGCGTGGTGAAGAAGGCGCAACAGCGCCTTTCCAACCTCAGAAGGCTGAAGAAATTTGGCTTGTCACCTAAAACACTCACAAACTTTTACAGATGCACAATCGAGAGCATCCTCTTGGGCTGTATCACCACCTGGTAGGCAACTGCTCCGCCCACAACCGCAAGGCTCTCCAGAGGATAGTGCGGTCTGCACAACACATCACCGGGGGCAAACTTTCTGCCCTCCAGGACACCTACACCACAGGAATGCCAAAACGATCATCAAGGACAACAACCAACTGAGCCTCTGCCTGTTCACCCCGCCATCATCCAGAAGGCGAGGTCAATACAGGTGCATTAAAGCTGGGATCGAGAGACTGAAAAACAGCTCCTATCTCAAGGCCAGCCGCCTGTTAAACAGCCAATACTAACATAGAGTGGCTGCTGCCAAAATACAGACTCAAATCTCTGGCCACTTTAAGAAATGTAATAAATGGATTTAATAAAGGTATCACTAGTTACTTTAAATAACGGCACTTTAATAATATTTACATATCCTACATTACTCATTTCTTATGTATATACTGTATTCTATACCATGCACTGACTCTTGCCTATGCCGCAAGGCCATTGCTCATCTATATAATTATATGTACATATTCTTATTCATCCCTTTACATTTATGTGTATAAAGTAGTCGTTGTAATTTTGTTACATTACTTGTTAGATATTACTGTCGGAACTAGAAGCACAAGCATTTCGCTGCACTCGCATTAACATCTGCTAACCATGTGTATGTGATCAGTAACATTTGATTTGATTTGAACTTCCAGATTTGGAATTGTATCAACTCAACCACCCGAGGCTTTTACCTGCGACATATTGTTAAATGCACTAAACGTTTATCCCCAGAATCTTTTCACATGTCTGTTTTCAAAGGATGACGCTAAGAACATGAACAACTTCACAGTTAAGAACACTATAACAACATGGAAGAAAATGAAACGCATTCTACAAGAACCACTACCACTTCCTGAAAACACACCCTTATGGAACAATCCGTGGACAGCTTTTCAGAATTGACCGATAAATTGGCTCACATGGAAAACTGAAGACATAGAAATCTTAAATGACATGCTAATAGAAAATGCAACTTTTTAATGGCAGAATTAGAAAGTCATTTTGGACAGAACAATGTAGACATTTTCAAATATATGCAACAAAATATTGACCTAAGAGCTTTTGGACATCAGAGCAACATTGAGGGAATTCTACTTGAGTCAGAAACAGATACTCATATGATAGATAGGTCCAGTAGCAATTTTAGAATGTCAATCTTGGTGGGGCAAAAAACAAAAATTGGGGGGGGGGGGGAGATGCATGCCAGCAAAGCCTCTACACAACACAACCCTAACCAATACATTAATTGCACTATAAAGGTGACAAATGGTGCCCACAAACTGTTAGGGCCTACATACAGTGCATTCGGGAAGTATTCAAACCGCTTGACTTTTTCCACATTTTGTTATGTTACAGCCTTATTCTAAAACGAATTAAATTGTTTTTTCCCGTTGCCAATATACACACAATACCCCGTAATGACAAAGCAAAAACAGGTTTTTAGACATTTTTACAAATGTAGTAAAAAACTGAAAATCACATTTACATAAGTATTCAGACCCTTTACTCAGTACTTTGTTGAAGCACTTTTGGCAGCGATTACAGCCTTGAGTCTTCTTGAATTTGAAGCTACAAGCTTGGCGCACCTGTATTTGGGGAGTTTCTCCTATTCTTCTCTGCAGATCCTCTCAAGCTCTGTCAAGTTGGATGGGGAGCATCACTGCACAGCTATTTTCAGGTCTCTCCAGAGATGTTCGATCGAGTTCAAGTCCGGTCTCTGGCTAGGCCACTCAAGGACATTCAGAGACTTGTCCCAAAGCCACTCCTGCGTTGTCTTGGCTGGTTGCTTAGGGTCGTTGTCTTGTTGGAAGGTGAACCTGACTAATCTCCCAGCCCCTGCCACTGAAAAACATCCCCACAGCATGATGCTGCCACCACCATGCTTCACCCTAGGGATGGTGCCAGGTTTCTTCCAGACGTCACGCTTGGTATTCAGGACAAAGAGTTCAATCTTGGTTTCATCACACCAGAGAATCTTGTTTCTCATGGTCTGAGAGTCTTTAGGTGCCTTTTCGCAAACTCCAAGCGGGCTGTCATGTGTCATTTACTGAGGAGTGGCTTCTGTCTGGCCACTCTACCATAAAGGCCTGATTGGTGGAGTGCTGCAGAGATGGTTGTCCTTCTGGAAGATTCTCCCATCTCTACAGAGGAACTCTGGAGCTCTGTCAGAGTGACCATTGGGTTCTTTATCACCTTCCTGACCAAGGCCCTTCTCCCCCGATTGCTAAGCTTGGCCAGGTGGCCAGCTCTAGGAAGAGTCTTGGTGGTTCCAAACTTCTTCCATTTAAGAATGGTGGAGGCCACTGTGTTCTTGGGGACATCCAATTCTGCAGAATTGTTTTGGTACCCTTCCCCAGATCTGTGCCTCGACACAATCCTGTCTCAGAGCTCTGTGGACAATTCCTTCGACCTTATGGCTTTTGCTCTGACATGCACTGTCAACTGTGGGACCTTAGACAGGTTTGTGCTTCTCCAAATCATGTCCAATCAATTGAATTTACCACAGGTGGACTCCAATCAAGTTATAGAAACATCTCAAGGATGATCAATGGAAACATGATTGACCTAAGCTCAATTTTGAGTCTCATAGCAAAGAGTCTGAATACTTATGTAAATAAGGAATTTCAGTTTATATTTTTTAATACATTTGCAACAATTTATAAAAAAACGTTTTTCACTTTGTCGTTATGGGGAATTGTGTGTAGATTGATGAGGGAAAAAAATAATTTGATTAATTTTAGAGTAAGGCTGTAACGTAACAAAACGTGGAAAAAGTCAAAGGGTCTGAATACTTTCCGAATGCACTGTAAAACTGTCCCAAAAGCAAAGTCCCAACAGCAGTCCCAACACTTTACCACTGCTACACCTGGCTATCAGCGGAGCCTTGTCTGGCATCCAAACCGTTAATTCAGCCTCATTTACTGTCTTTAAAAAAAACATAGCGGATAGGGCTGACTTGCTTAAACAAATGTGGTTTCTACTGACAATTGAGATGTAGAAACTATGGCATAAGGGGACGACAAGCGGATAAGAGGCAATCCGTAATGTCGATTAAGACATTAATGAGCGAGCTAGGACGGACGTAGTCAATATAACTACAGTGCCTTGCGAAAGTATTCGGCCCCCTTGAACTTTGCGACCTTTTGCCACATTTCAGGCTTCAAACATAAAGAGATAAAAATGATTTTTTTGTGAAGAATCAACAACAAGTGGGACACAATCATGAAGTGGAACAACATTTATTGGATATTTCAAACTTTTTTAACAAATCAAAAACTGAAAAATTGGGCGTGCAAAATTATTCAACGGCTTGTGGCCGTTCTTACAATGTTCTCCCTGTACACCAAGTCAAAACAGTAACGTTAGGTGAAATTAATTGAGGGAAAAATAGACCAAATTATTAGGGTGCGGCACATGGGCTACTAACAGCTTATTACACAACATACACTTAGTATTACTTTCTTAGCTACAGTATACATATCTCCCTGGAATATTACATAATTTATGCAGCAGCATACAAGACATTTTTTGCACTCACCTTGTTGTGCTGTGCTCACTTAACAGAAAGGTGGGGCGGAGGTCCTTTGTGGGCAGATTTTGTCATCAAAGTTAGTCATCAAAGCTTGGCATTCTCTGGATTTATGGTGCTTTCAATACAACTGGGAACTCTGAAAAAAACAAGGTTGAATGATGATGACGTCAGTGATCTTCAGGTCGTAGCTCTAGAAAAAGGCCAGAGTTCCCGATTTACAATTCCGAGTTGGATGACCGTTCAAAAAAGTATATTCCCAGTCGGAGCTCGTTTTTTCCTGTTTTCCCAGTTGACTTGAACTCACTGGTGAGATTTCCCAATTACGAGTTAACAGTTGTTTTGAGCGCGACAGAAATTATGCTGGATTGACAGCATAGCCAATGTTGAATGTTTATAATTTTAAACTTGGAAAAAAAATCCTTAAACCCAGATTTGGGACAACACAGCCACCACTGAATAGCAGGCTAGTGATTGCTTTGCAATGCTTGCAGTTAGCCATTGATTCCTTCCAAACCACTCATTGCTGAATTTGCGATTTCCAATTTGTTGTGTAATGTTTAGGTCCGATGGCCGATGTGTACCGATACGTTTTATCTATAATTTCTCTTCATTATTTATCTTCATATGACAAGGATTAAAAAGGATTTACCAGTAGATTGTCATCTTGATTCATGTTGATGACTGCTAGCTAAGATTATGAAAGTATGATGTTGACATGATCAGTCCAATCAAAGCTACTGTAGATATAACGGGATTTGAGGTCATTTTATCTGTGGCCAAAGACCTTGAGTCTTCTTGGATGGGCACTTCTAATGTAACTCTATGGAAGCACCCCAAGGGGCTTGAGTTTTCGAGCTCCCCATGAGTGACAGAACACTGAGCTAATCACTGCGCAACTAGAGAACATTACAAACTCTTACGCTCTGTTTTTTCCGCTGGCTGCCCCACCACCACAGAAAGTTAGGCTGAAACACCTGCATTTTGGAGCTGCCTTACTCAAGAAAGCAAAACAAAGTTTGTATGTGGCTTTATTAACTCAATTATTTTATCTTATTTTATTGACATTGTTTGCAAACTAACATGTGACACGTATTAATGCAAAAATAACATTAGCTGTGGCCTCTCGGGTGGTTAAGGGCGCTGTACTGCAGCGCCAGCTGTGCCATCAGAGTCCTGGGTTCGCGCCCAGGCTCTGTCGTAACCGGCCGCGACCGGGAGGTCCGTGGGGCGACGCACAATTGGCCTAGCGTCGCCCGGGTTAGGGAGGGCTTGGTCGGTAGGGGTGTCCTTGTCTCATCGCGCACCAGCGACTCCTGTGGCGGGCTGGGCGCAGCCAAGGTGGCCAGGTGCACGGTGTTTCCTCCGGCGCATTGGTGCGGCTGGCTTCCGGGTTGGATGTGCGCTGTGTTAAAGAAGCAGCGGCTTGGTTGGTTGTGTATCGGAGGATGCATGACTTTCAACCTTCGTCTCTCCCGAGCCCGTACGGGAGTTGTAGCGATGAGACAAGATAGTAATTGGGGAGAAAAAGGGGTAAAATTCAAAAAAATAAATAAAAAATTAATAAAATAACATTAGCTGAAAATGACGGGTCGCCATTGGACAGGCCAGATGTACAAAACCTTGCAGAACCAAGACTTAAAAATGACTGATATTGAGTGTTGGAACATAATGAACGAAATTACATGCCTTATTATTTAAATATATATTTTAACATCTGGCTACAGACAGAAACAACATAAAACAATTTGAAGTCTTACAAGCATTAGAAACAACATTGGGTGTGGATATGGTGGGAACATTCATATGTGTGGAAATGTACGTAGAAAGTTAAGTTGTCTATTGTTTTCGTTAATGTGTGTTTTTGTTTATTGTATATAAAAAAAAAAAAAGAAGTAAAATAAAATATATACAAATAAAATAAATGCTTGAGTACAAGAGTCGGCCCTAATTCATTCAGAGAAGGGAGGCCTGCCACTGTGGTCTCTCTTCAGTCTAGTCACTGCCTATGGGAATCAACAGCAGCTCCCAATTTATACAATTTAACATTCATTAGGAGCCCTGAAATTGGCTTCTGTTGTGTTTACTCACTTGCATAAATATCCCATTTTCCAAATTAATAATTTACCTAGGAGAGAGAATGGGAGGGAGGGGAGAGAAAGAGAGAAAGGGAGGGAGGGGGGGGGGGGGGGGGGGGGGAGAGAGGGAAAGAGAAGGGAGGGAGGGTGAAGATGGACATTGTCTGAAGTAGATTTATTGTTTCCTTTCTGCTCAGACTGCTGAGCACAGCTTTGGGTATAGTTATTTTCAGTTATTCAAATTAGTCTGGCTTATATGCAAGGCACTGAGCTGGGGGACTCACAATATAGGCCCTATTGAGTCTATGTACTGATCTAATACATTTTTATAGAACATTTTATTTAATCAAATGAAATTGAAAATCCATATCATAATGCATGGCATGCATTGCAAGTTGGTGCTGTTCAGTATGATAAACTGGGTGATTCGAGCCTGAATGCTGATTGTCTGATAGCCGTGGTATATCAGACTGTATACCACGGGTATGACAAAACATGTATTTTTACTTCTCTGATTACGTTAGTAACCAGTTTATAATAGCAATAAGGCACATCGGGGGGTTGTGCTATATGGCCAACATACCACGCCTAATCGGCTGTAAGAAAAGTCCTTAGCGCTGGTATATTGGCCATATACCACACCCCCCATGTCTTATTGCTTAATTGTTGTTGTTGTTGTTGTTCTATTATAAGGAGGGATAGGCCCTCAACACAATATGTTCGTATTTATTCAAGTCACGATATCAGTCAGCAGGTCTCAGTCAATGACTACATAGATCTACATTTGAATTTATTTCAGCATTGACGCCTTCATCACCACACAATAGTATGGTGCAATGTCGCGCACATGTGGACATTACAGTTATTACACCAGCACAGAATACATTGAAATGACGCGAAATGAGCAGAAAAACATAAAATAATATGAAAATGTGGTGTGATTATTAAATTCCGATTATATCGGATCAAATCCCCCAAAATATACAACTTCGTCAAAATGCTGGAAAGACGTATTTAAATCACTTTTGTTTAGTGCACGTGTTCCATCAGCACAGCATTGTGGGTGCAAATCATAATCCACTTCCTCCACTTGAAGAAGCGCCATTTTCGGCGTTGTCACACAGCATGTCGCTAATGTTTATGACATAATAAGAACGAATTTCAGTGTTTGTTATTCTACGTTAGCTTTCCAAGTACTCTCTGAAAGATGGGGCGAAAGAAGAAGAAGCAGATGAAGCCATGGTGCTGGTATCCTTTGGTTTGGGGAATAGACCAAACGCAAATCATGAAAGGAAAGTGAGGGCTCGAGTGCTTAGCAAGGTAGCTACTAAGATACTGTAGGCCTCACAAGACCCGTTCGGACTTTTGATACTTTGTCGTATGTTTGTAATATTGTTGTGGCAATTTAAGTTTACAACATTCTCTTTTAGTTTTATCTCAACAAAGTTAACCTAAATGGTGTATATTGACGAACATTTATACCGGAAATCTAGGTATGTTCGTTAACTAGCTAGCGGGTTTATTAGTTAGCAAAGTAACTTATTGTATTCATTATGTAGCTATCTACAACTACCCAGTTTGACGCTTACTCGGCATACTTTGTCTGTCATAGATGGTGGTCAGAAGTTGTGCTCAAAGAGTAACTATACCTTACGTTCAAATAAAGGAGTAACGTTAATAGCAGGGAGCAGGCACCATCGATTGAATTAACTGAAACCAACTAGCTAGCTTGCTGACGTTGGTTTATACACTGACATTTCCTTAGTTCACAACTTGAAGGTATTGTAATCGAGATTTCGATGATGAAAAGATCCTCATCCAACATCAAAAGGCCAAACATTTTAAGTGCCATATATGTCACAAGAAGTTGTACACTGGTCCAGGGCTGGCAATTCACTGTATGCAGGTTGGTATTCACATTAACAACATGTTGGTTATTCATTCATCTGTTGTCGTCATACCTTTGATTTGTGATATGAATCATTGATGGTGTGAGTCGTGTGTGTTTCAGGTTCACAAAGAGACCATCGACGGGGTCCCCAACGCTATACCTGGAAGGGTAGACATAGAATTGGAAATCTATGGCATGGAAGGAATTCCAGAGAAGGATATGCAGGAGAGGAGACGGACATTGGAACAAAAGCAGGGTTAGTTAGTGTTAACATTTCCTGAATTTGTAAATGGGGGGGGGGGGGGCATAGAAATCTACAGCCAGGACAAATCATGTTAAACAAATATTGTGTGGCTAAAATACCCCCTTATGTTCAGAGAGCCAGAAGAAGAAGCAGAATCAGGACGACTCTGACGAGGATGACGACGATGATGATGCTCCAGGCCCTTCGTTCGTTCAGCAGCAGATGCCTGTTGCCCAGCCCCAGGCTAGCTACGTCCCTCCCATGGCCCAGCCCAGCATCCCCCCTGGGGCCAGGGCTCCGGGCATGCCACCAGGAGCTTACTCAGGTAGAACATGGGCTGAATGGCCATACGATTGCTCTGTTCTGCCAGTAAGACATTTGCATCAAGTAATGATGATTGGCAAAAATGTTCAACTGCTCTGAATTGTGAATGAATCGTGCCCATTCTGAACAAACCACAAACTGGGAAAAAAATACATTCCCTTCATCACCATATAATGGATGATAAGCTATACCTGGTGTGTTTAAAATCTAGTTCTTTCCCTTTTCTCCCCAATGCAGGAATGCCCCCTATGATGCCAGGTCACGGTGTCCCGCCCATGATGCATGGGATGCCCCCTGGTATGCACGGAATGCCACCAGGGTGAGTACTAACTCGTACTACTCAGTGGGTGACATTTTCCTCTCTCAATGCGTTTGCTCACTCTTTGCAGGAGTTAAATGTCGCCCCGAACTGGTCCATCGTTGCAGAATCTGACTTATTATTAAAGCTTCAGACAGTTAGATTTGATCATTCAGATTGTAACTCACACCTGTTGGTTTGATCTCCATACAGCATGATGCACGGGATGGGAGGGATGATGCCTCCAATGATGCAAGGGATGCCCGGTATGCCGCCAGGTAAGCACTGTCCTAGGAGGTACTCCTCTTCCCGTCCCTTACTCCAGTCACTCTGTACTCAGTGAGGTGGTCTTGCATTGACAGGGAATACAGCACCACGGCCCTCTCCCCTCTGATCTAGGACTATTCTCCTATATGAGGCTTGTGAGTGAGCGAGTTGACAATTTCACAAGAATAGAATGGTGCATAGAGCTGGGCGACATGGACAAATCTATTTAATGATAAGCTTGAAACATGAATGTGCACCACCGTTGTTTTAATATTACCCGTAAAAAATACTACTTTGAATGTTGTCGCTATCGACTGTTCGGTTATCAATCACCTATATGAAACAAAATAAGTTTGCTGAAACATCACATTTCTCTAGTAGGGCCCTATAGGTTATTTATTGTAATGAACGATATCAGCAAAATGCCCACGATAAGTGGTCGATGTCGATCATTTTCGGTTTATCGTCCTGGCTCTAGTAGCACAAAATCATGTTCACTCCATTCTATCATGACCTAGAAACCCATCTGCTCCCCTAACTCCTTGAGAAAGAACTGTGATTTGATATTGAGACCTGATGTCTTGTCTATAGGAATGCCACCTCACATGGGTCACCGTCCTGGTATTCCCCACATGGCCCAGGCCCCCACCCCGGCAGGGATGCCCAGGCCCGCCGCAGCAGCCCCTGCTGCTGTCAGCAAGCCCCTGTTCCCCAGCGCAGTACAGGTGGGTCACCTTGCCTAGATGCGAAGGTGGGATGGAGCTGTAGCTTGTCATACCTGTCTCATTGGTTTACCTTCTTCATTTTAAATGGTGTCTATTGAATAATTTGCCAAGAGGATTTCCTCTGTATTAAGATGGTTGTACTGGTGCGCTCATCTCAGGCACATGCATACTATCAGAGTATCATCATCATTAATGATGGTGAGTAGGCTTGGGCGGTATCCAGATTGTCATACCGACCTTGTGCCATATCGGTATATTTGGTAATACTGGCACTGAACACAAGGGGCACTATTTTCAAACCCCAGCTGAGCTTTTGTAATTCAAAGGTTAGCAATGCTAACAAGTACATGTAAAATCCCATAGAATGCTAAAAAGCACATCGTGAACATTTAGACAGCCTCTGACCTAAACTGTTTTCAGGAGAGACATCTCAGTTCACAAAGTTATAAAAGTAACTTTGATATGCTACAGTTTGCTGCATGCACAACACAATTATTAGACGGCAAGGCTCTTGATCCAGGAGGGGGTTTTCTGCTGTTACCGGCAGTATAATTAATTTTGTAAGAAGCTAACTACTTAGTTAGATAGCTAACTAGCTACTAAATTAGCAAACCAAATGTACAGCTACAGAGCATTTAGCACATTTTACTTAAACGTTTACTTAAGTTATAAAACTGGCTGGTCTAGCTGGTGAACATTTAGTTGTGAATTCCATACTGTAACCTGGCGTGTGCTGCACAACAATTAGTGACTCACAAGGCTCTGATCTCGTTATTGTGTGCTTGCAAACAAACACCATGTGACTGGGTACTAGCGGTAAGCTTCATAATAAACAATTCTGACAGGTGAAATGAAATACTCAATCATTGTCTCTTAATATATTGCACAAGTTGACTGTAGGTATTTACTTGGAATGTAAGCAACAAATATTCACATTTATACAATCTCCAAATAAATCATTTCAATGATATTGAAAAACCATCCTGTGGTTATTTCCAAATACCCCGGTATATGGTATACTGTCCAAGCCTAATAGGGAGCAGCAATAGCAAAGTTGTATCGGTAATGCATCCATAGTAAGGAACAATAGTCAACTATAGCTCATTATCAAACTGCCCTCTTCTCAATTTCCTCTCTAGAGCTGCTGGTATTCACTCTAGGTTCTGCTAGTGTTGTTCACACTCTGCCTCTCTTCTTTATGCTGCAGATGGGCTCTCATGTTCCAAACACCATCACAGCCTCTCCCAGTAGCACTGCAGACTCTCAGTCTGCTGCCTCTAAGCCTCTGTTCTCTAACACTCCACAAGTAGGCAGGACTCTTTCACTCCCATGTCCCATAGACGCTTGTGGCATGCAGCATATCCGCTTGATTTGGTTGGGAATGCTACAAAATGTCTGTGTTCTGACATACACATAAGTTAACATATTCAGCAGGCTTTTTGTCATTCCTTATGCATTTTTATGAATCGCTCCACCAAAAGGATGAGCTGCCGGTCGGCTTTCCCTTAGGAGGACTTGCTGCATGCCTGTGTGTGGCCTGCCTTAGTATTCTTAGCACTGGATTGGTGATTTAAATGTGTTTTGTTTAGGCACAGCTTGCATTTTAGTCATTTTTCCCTTCCCCTGACTTGTTAGCATGATTTCCTAAGATGGTATTTCGCACAATGCAATGCTCATCAGCAATATGTGATATGGCAAGTTTTTCTTGCGTGTTTCAGCTGAACTTATGTTTCAATCACTTTTTCAAACTGCAATTTTATATGAATATAACCACCTGTGGAATCCTGATATTTTCCAGTCATTTAAAGTGCTAATCGGTTCAGCGTTAGATTTACAGTGCACTCTGCTTATAAAAATCTGAGGAATCAACCAATCTTGTTGTGATCAAAAATCATGGGACAAATTCTGTTTAGAACGCACTTCTAAGGACTCAATAGGTCAAATGTCTAAATAACTGATTCCTATGAGAGGAGAGCATTGTAATCTGTGTGTGATTATGAGGAGTCGCTCACCCATCTGACGGTGCCTCTTCCTTCCTGTCTCCCAGGCCCAGCAGAGTGCCTCTGGAGCTGTGCCCCACAACGCGCCCTCCACCTCCTCTGACCCTCCCAAAGCAACATTCCCCGCCTACACCCAGTCCTCTGCCTCCTCCTCCAACCCCCCTAGTAACACTGTGGCCAAGCCCCCCGCCACAGTGACCAGTAAGCCAGCCACCCTCACCACCATGAGTGCAACCAGTAAGTTGATCCACCCTGATGAGGATATCTCACTGGTAAGTTGCTCCTGCTTTGCGTTTTGCCCTTAAACAGTAAGTAATGAATGAGATAAAGTACATTTCTGTTTTGATACTTGTAATATTAGTTTAAAGCAAATTAGTTAAATCTAATATAATTGAGTTAGTTGTGTGATTTGTCATTACCGTTGCACTGAAAGGGATAGGCTAGTGTTGCGTCCTGTCTAAGAATCCTCTCTGTGTTTGTCTGCCCGGTAACAGGAGGAGCGACGGGCTCAGTTGCCCCGGTACCAGCGTAACGTGCCCAGGCAGGGGCAGGTCCACATGTCTGCCCCTCCTGTGGCGGCCGTGGGCGGCATGATGCCCCCACAGCAGGGCATGCCCCCCCAGCAGCCTGGCATGAGGCACCCCATGCACGGTAGGAGACATTATGGCATCACTAGACCAGAAACTTGTAGCCTTTAATGGCACGAAAGACCCAAGTATCATATAAGTCAAAACATGGGGTTTTTGCATTTGCTTGCATTGTGACTGTGACGTTTCAATATACTTCCTTCTCCCTCCAGGTCAGTATGGTGGTCCCCCCCAGGGCATGCCTGGCTACATGCAGGGCGGGATGCCTCCGTATGGGCAGGGCCCTCCGATGGGATACCAAGGAGGGCCTCCCATGGGCATGAGGCCCCCCGTCATGTCTCCTGCTGGACGATACTGAAGAAGTCGCAACGACCTGGCCCCTCACTAGGTTTGGTGGTTAAACCTTTTCTCACCTTGTGCTTTTTAAAACTAGCCCAAGCCAATGAGCAGTAAGACCAACCAGTGATGGTGAAGAAAAGTATTGATGGAAAAAAAATATATACGCAGCACACGGACATTTAACATGACATCTTTAATGGGGGAAAAAACATAGAAACAACAAAACACACAAAACAACTTGTTGATAATGACAACTTTGTCGTTGTGCAGATTTGATACATGTATGGTGTTTTTCTTCTCATGTTTCACTCAGGTTTGTAGAAGTGAAGTGTGTTAAATATGGTTCATATTATTTTGACTGCTCGCTGCTGGAGTAACATGATCGTACCCCCCCCCCCCCCCTTACAAAAAGGCAAGTTTCCTGTAAATATATGATTTTCTGTTGTGTAGAGTAAGTCGGTGACGAGGCCCTCACAGCACACTTTGTGTGTTGTTGGACGCCCTGTCCCCAACCATATGGTTGGTGAGGGTCCTCCTTTATGATGATGATGATTCCAACTGTTTAGGAGTTTACCACCAGATCTATGGATTATTATCTATCAGTCTCTAGCTTCATTCTTATTTCAGGTTTATTCCATGATCAAAAGGGTAACTTGTGTGGATTTATTCTCTGTACTGTTTTAAACAATCTATGTTGTAATAAAACTCACTTAAAATCCAACACTGTTTTCTTCCTGACCCGTGGATGGGGATGAGGCTTCATGAAGGTTTGTACCATGAAGGTTAGTACCTTCATCATGAAGGTTTGTACATAAATGTTGTATTTATGAAATATTGCTCAAATAATAGGATGTCAACTTTCTAGGTCTCTGGTATTTTTTAAAACATGTTTTAATATACAAATTGTATTGATGCAGATAAGTTTATAGCCTAGACCTTCTTTAATAGTAATCCAGTCATTTAATACCTGCACCCTGAATTAGTTTATCTTCCTCACCTTAGGTTCACTAACATTTGCATGCAAGTGCTCTATGCTGTGTTTGTGTGTGTGAGTAGTTGATGATAAATATACAGTTTACTTGATGTCAGGTGTATTTTTCCTAAACCACCTACTCATGTCCTCCGGTTGTCTAGCTTTTCAAGTCAGAGGTCCTTATTTGGTGTTCGTTCACTATGGTGCATCAGTGTTTCCCCTATATGCATTTAGCAGCAGCACAACGCCGCTGCTAAACCGTGGCCACCACTGCAAAAAAAATATATTTAAATGACTAAAACCAGGAATATAGAAACAATAATGGAGCAATTTGTTTTTGAACTAAAAATAGCTAAAATAACTAGACAGTCGGAGTATCTAAAATTCCAAAATGTCATGTCATTAGGTCCCCCTTTGATTTTGTTTGAGTCGTTTACATAAATTAAGAACAATGCATAAGCCATGGCAAAATGTGTAGAATTGCAGGAAATTAGCTTTAAAACTGTAAAATATTCATGCCAAAATGTGTAGAATTGCAGTAAACTTGCTTTAGAACAGCTACAGTTTCTCTGTGGCTGAGAGGAGGGCCTCTAAAATGTGCCATTTGCCATGCCCACTACCCCCACACGCTAACTTTGCCATCGCTGTTGGAAAAAAATACTAGGGGAAACACTGCATTGCATATTAAAATCGAAAAAACATTACTTTTATACTTTCTTTTAAGCCCATGTCTATTTTGATGGTAATGTCCTTATCTGCTTTTCAGCCTAAAACACAGATTTCTTGCGAAACAGGTCAGTTATATCTGTAAGTACCCATTCCCTTACCATAGTGTGGCTGTATCTTGCACCGGATGTACCGTTTTTAGTAGTAACTAGTTATTGAATCTGAAATCATGCATTTTGGGTGTTTTCCAAGATTTGGATATATTGTAGAGTTATTCTAAAGTACTTACTCAAGATTTGTTACACCATTTGGTTGCATACAAATGTAATGAATGTTGAATGCTGTGGTGTGCCATTGTTGCCTCTTTCTGTCTGGTGGTGAAGGGGGCTGTTCGGTGGAATCTGGACACATTTTTATCCCACTCATTTGGTAAGTAGGATTTCACATCAGCTTTGAAAGTATTCATACCCCTTGTTACAGCCTGAATTCAAAATGGATTAAATAGATTCTCACAGATCTACCCACAATACCCCATAATGACAAAGTGAAATCACGTTTGAAAATGAAATGCATATCTCATAAGTATTCAACCCTTGAGTCAATATGTTAGAATCACCTTTGGAAGCCATTACAACTGAGTCTTTCTGGGTAAGTCTGAGCTTTGCACACCTGGATTGTATTATATTTGTGCTATCTTTAATTCTTCAAGCTCTGTCAATTTGGTTGTTGATCATTGCTAGACAGCCATTTTCAAGTCTTGCCATAGATTTTCAAACCGATTTGTAAGTCAACTCTTAACTAGGCCATTCAGGAACTTTCAATGTCTTCTTGGTAAGCAACTCCTGTGTATATTTGACCTGTGTTTTAGGTTATTGTCTTGCTGAAAGGTAAATTTGTCTCCCAGTGTTTTGGAAAGCAGGCTGAACCAGGTTTTCCTTTAGGTGTTTTCATGTGCTTAGCTCTATTCTGTTTCTTTTTTTATCCTAAACTGCCTAGTCCTTGCCGACGACTAGCATACCCATAACATGATGCAGCCACCACCACCACCATGCTTGAAAATATGACGAGGGGTAGTCATTGACGTGTTGTTGGATTTGCCCCAAACATAATGCTTTATATTCAGGACATAAAGTTGATTTCTTTGTCACATAAAAATAAAAAATGCTTTACAGGCTTCCTGTTCACGCTGTCATTTAGGTTAGTATTATGGAGTAACAATGTTGATCAATCATCAGTTTTCTATCACAACCATTAAACTCAAATGTTTTATTGGCCTCGTGGTGAAATCCCTGAACGGTTTCCTCTCCGGGAACTGAGTAAGGAAGGATGTCTATCTTTGTAGTGACTGGGTGTATTGATACACCATCCAAAGTATTATAACTTCACCACGCTCAAAGGGATATTCAATGTCTGCTTTTGATTTTAATTTGACCCACCTGCCAATAGATACCCTTTGCGAGGCATTTGAAAACCTCCCTGGTCTTTGTGGTGAATCTGTTTTGAAATTCACTGCTCGGCTCGGGAACCTTTTATCTGTATGTGTGGGGTACATGAATGAGGTAGTTATTCAAATCATGTTAAGCACTATTAATGCACACGGTGAGTCTATACAATTTATATTGTGACTTAAGCAAAAATTTTACTCCAGAATTTATTTAGGCTTGCCATAACAAAGGGGTTGAATACTTTGATTCAAGACGTTTCAGCTTTCCATTGAATTAATTAGTATAAAGTAAAAAATAAATCCACTTTGACATTGTGCGGTATTGTACAAGCAAGTGACAATCTCAATTGAATCCATTTTTAAATTCAGGCTGGAACACAAAGTACAAAAAGTCAAGGGGGTGAATACTTTTGGAAGGCACTTGCTGACGATGGCAGTTATAAAATAATGATTGACAAGTTCATTTGAAAACACTCCCAAACAATATTACGGTTTTTAAAAAAAGTTTTCCCCAAGTGATGATTCATTGTTTACAGATGAATAGATTATGAATAATTATAGTATTTGAGCTGTTAGATGTCGTTCTCAACAAGAGTCCGAACTTGTCTTCCAACTTTCGTTAACAATGCTCAACTGTCTCGGATATGCTGCTGTCATTAATACTGTTACTCCACAATACTCCATAAAGCTGTTACTAGGATTAGCTTCACCATTGTAATTGAATTCTCCCCACTTATAAAAAATGGTCAACATACATCCCTTTTAAAGGGAACATTGGCCTGTTTGTTCATTAACTATACCTTTCACATAAAGCAGATGGACATGTTATTTCACTGTGATACTGCCATGTAGGCAGTATCACAGTTGCTCTCCCCTTGCTGATGTGCATACATGTATCCTAATATAAGAATCCAAATGCTTTGTATCAACACTCACTGTATAATAAATCATGTGTATATACTGTACAATTTTCAGTGTCTTTTTTTTTGAAGCCTATTGTTTAAAAACCCATTTTATATCAGGAACAGGACACATCTGAAGCATCTTTGTAAGAGTACCACTAGATGGTCTTGTTGGGTCGTGAACTTGACTTTCTCAAAATAACTGTTTCCATTATCTCCCACAACATTACAGTGAACAGTTAGTCTTGTATGTTGTAACTTTTTAAACATTTTATAAACCTTCAACACATTTAGTTACTTTGAAGTTGTTTGGTTGATACCTAAATATATTCTCTTAGTAGCAGTATTTGGATGAAATTGACTGATTTTTGCAGCTTTACCAATGGCTAAGAACTCAGTATTTTTATACTCTTAGTATAAGGTCAACACATTTTGTCTGGCTTCAGTATTTTGCAGAACCATCTCATCTTCGCAGATCTATGTTGTAGTAATGGTGGGCGTGGCTATTTGCTGTGACACTAGTGATAGTCATTTAGAAACCTCTCTTCCTCTTTAGCGTTACGTTTTGAGGTGGAGCATATTAGAACTTCCTGTAACTAGTCACCAATTTCCCCTCATCTGGCTGAGACCCCCCCCAGTCAGTGAACCACACTCAATAATTCTAGTTTACTACTCCACTTATGTCTGAGGCTCACTGCATGCTGCTCAGTGTGATAGCATCATATAAGAACAAGGGAAGTCATGACTTTTCATCTGACAGGTGTTTGGCTGCTGCTCATGACATGTACTGTGTTGGGTAAGTTGTGTTTTTGTAACTTTCGGTGTGGGTTTAGTTTATTGGGAACTGTTGGCCACAGGAGGCTGCTGAAGGGAGGACGGCTCATAACGGCTGGCGTGGATGGAATGATATCAAACACTTGGGAACCACAGGTTTGATTTATTTGATACCATTCCACTCATTAACATGTGCCTGTCCTCTCCAATTAAGGTGCCATCAACCTGTGGTGTTAATTTTTTTTCTGCCATTGCATGTTTTGGATGACTTTATTAGGGAGTAGTTTTAATGCCTATCAAAACAGCACTTGTTTGGTGTAGTCTAACCAGAGCCCTGCAACTGTTCCAGAATCATTACGTTGATCATTATGCAGGTGCTTTCTTGACCAGGCTAGGGAGAGCTAAACTATGCTGTCAGTACAATGGGATTCCCTTATGATCACCAACAAGCCATTAAAAAAGACGACCAATGACACTAACGGGGCTCCCGAGTGGCGCAGTGGTCTAAGGTACTGCATCTCAGTGGTAGAGGCGTCACTACAGATAGCCTGGTTCCATTCCAGGCTGTATCACAATCGGCCCTGATTGGAAGTCCCATAACGCGGAGCACAATTGATCCAGTGTCGCCCGGGTTAGGGTTTGGCCGGGGGAGGCCATCATTTGTAAATAAGAATTTGAACAAATTCTTATTTGTGTTAACGGACTTGTCTAGTTAAATAAAAGTAAAATAAAAACGGGGAGCTAACGTTGTATTACTTTCCTATATGTTGCCTCCTAGTGTTCTGTGAAATGGAATTCCGGGAGAGAACGCAGGGTGACTCTATAGAGTTCTACTGTATCTCTGAGTTCAATGCCTCCAAGCCCATTGGGTTCTACCTGAAACGAAAGTGGCTGCAGCCCAAAAGAGAGGTCCTGTTCATGTATACTGAGCAAAACCCTGTGTTTCACCCTGACGTCAAAGAGCGCATCCATGTCATGGGAGACCCGAGTACTCACCGGGTCAACGTGACCCTCAGCCAGCTGAAGGGAACAGACACAGACCTCTACTACTGTGAGTTTGTCTTCCCCGATTCCTTCAGCTTAGATCAAAAGATTCCAAGCAAGATGGAGTTATTTCTGTACGTTGTCGATGCTGGTGAGTATTCTTTATGGATTCCTCCATTGATTTAATTAATGTTTCTTGCTGCGAGTGGAGTTGTTGACATCATGATGTGTCAGTCACAGTAGCCTGTCAGTTTCCCCCTTTTTTGTTAATTACTCCAGATGCCATAGCTGAGCCACACTGTTCATGTTATGCATCCTGCCACTGCTTCCTCCTTTAGAATAGCCCTGGCTATAGCAATAGACTCTCATCTCCCACAACCTCATAGACAGTTATAGTGTTTGTGTCCCATGTGGAGAAGATGCCCCAGACAGCAAGATGGATGTAGGCCTAATAGAGACGTGCGCCGGGGGGTCAGCTGTTCTCCCCTGCCTCGCCCCCTACGGTTCCCCCTCGGCCATGGAAGGGGTATGCCTGAAGAGGCGGTGGGGCCGGGCTCCAGTGGAGGTGCTGTTCCACTCAACGCGCCCCTTTTCCTCCGCCTCGTTCCCCCCAGAAGAAAGGCTTCACCTGGGCACGGGGCTGGGCGGCCTGGCCTACAACCTCACCCTGCTAAAGATGCAGCCGGAAGAGAGCGCCTTTTACAGCTGTGAGCTGCTGCTCCCCGGCAGGCCCGACAACAGTGCCAGGCTAGGGAGACACGTATACTTTGTTTCTGTGCAAGGTGGGTCTTTATCTACTTCCCCAGAGTCAGATAAACTCATGGATATTTTTGTCTGCGTCTAGTATGAAGGGGAAGTCGGCGGTAGTTTCGCGAGACAATACTAGCTAGAGTTAGCGCAATGATTCAAACTGCACACAGACATAAAATGGTCTCCACAAGTTAATCTGCCAAAATCCCAAACTCTCCCTTTTTAAACTGTAAATTCATGCCATAAAATGTCCAGTTAATCTGTGGAAACTGTTTCTATGACGCTGTATTGTTTATTAACTCTAGTAGCCAATTCAGTAACCCAGGTAACAATTATCAAACAGACAATGTTCTATTAGTAATTAATTTAATGTTCACCATACACAGTATCTGAAGGGTTGTCAATGTATTTTTAATTCCTGTAGTGAGCTGACATTCTGTGAAAGGCTTTAAAGTCTGACACCACATATTGGATTTTGTTGTTTCTCCAGATGTTAGGTGTAGCTGTGCGGGTTACGCTCCACTGCTCTATGCCCTTTCTGCTACTGTGGGGCTGCTACTCATCTTCGTTATGGCCCTGGGAGTGGCTCATTATGTGAGTGGGACTGTAACCTACTCACTATGGACAAAACGATTGACACACAGAATATTATTTATAGAAATGGTAGCCACTCCAGTTTTTTGCTGCTTTCAGGCCATAATTTAAAAAGCATTACAACCTCACATTCTGCAAAATTCTCATACATTTTCTTGAAATCACAAACCATTATTCGCTCTGAGTTTATAAAGCCACACTCTAACCTTTTACAGCCACACCTGTAACCTCTATGGTTGTAGACTGGGGAGACATGATATTGTAATGTTTTTAGATACTTACTCATTTGGTAGCTACTGTATTCCTCAAGTGACAAATGTGTCAGTACCATAACACTGATTTCTGACCGGTATGACAATGTACCAGTGATTTGTCAAACACATCAAATTGAGGAAGGATGCCACTTTGAATCAAAGCATCCATCCTCTTACTATTCACAGAATTTCACACCGGAAAGATACTAGTTTCACTAGTTGTTTTCACCTGCTGTCTTCTCTGATTGGCTTCTGCCCACTGTTGTCAGGGTAAGACCCGAGGCGACCGTGTCAAACCGCAGCCCCACCAGGTCTCCATCTACGAGGAGATGGTCGGGGTGCGGCCCCCCAACCGGAATGGAAAAGTGTCCCCCTCTTACCACCCGAGGCCCCCCTTTCTTCTGGAGGAAAAGGATGCTTCCGCCTATGACACCCCCCCCCTGAGGTCTCGACAGGAAAACCACTATGAGAGGCCTGAAGGGGTACCGCTAGTATCTGAAACTGTTGGGGAGATGTGAGGAACGAGGTTGGCCCAATCTCACAAACACTGTGTTTAACTATTCTTTATAAACTGGAGTCTGAACTGTAACTACAACTTACTCACATAACTTTCAATTTGGACAACCAACATCCACCTTAGCCCACCTAACTTAGTTTGTTGTACTGTAAATGCTGTTGTGGAGTTTTAATCAAGGATGTTTTGTATTTTATGTAAATGCTGGCAGCTGAATGTTGTAGCTTTTGCTTTTTTAAAGGAATGGTATTCCATTTTTTTTTAAATAAACAAAGTGTAATACTTGTCTTGATTAGTGTTGTATTATTTTGACATTTACATGTATCCATGCCCTTTCCTCACTGTCCAGTCCACAGGGAACTGTTATTGCCAATCATGGAGATGGGCTTAATATTTCTGCTGGATCAGTGCTGGAAACAGACAAGAATCGTGGCCATCCCATTATACCAGGGATGCAACTAGTCACCTTATGGCGAAATTCGCCGTTTTGAATCTAAAATAGGTGACCTACGTGAATCGTGTAGATCAGATGAGAAAAGTTTGGGTCACTACTAGCTGTTAAGCGAACGAGTGATGCGCGGCTCAACCAATCGTTCACATGACAACAGAATGCCGCGCTCTGGAGAGACAGCAGTAGGGTTCAAATGCAGTTTGCCAGTTACAGCAGCGCGTCCCCTGAACGATAGCGAAGAGGTAGGTGAGAAGGTGATGAAACTTACTTCAGGAGCTGTAACCGAAAAAGAACTTGCATTTGGAAAATGTATCTTGCTATAGTACATTCTGTTAGCTAGCCAGATAAATGTTGAGCAACATTATCCAAATTAGCTGATCAAATAATTGAGTTAATTGTTTGAAAATTAGTTGGCTAACAAAGTCAGACAGCTAGCTAATGTGAGTAACCTAACCAATTCGCTATAGTATTGACTCGTTGATGTCCCCTAATCCCCCCCCTTCGCATCGACACGCACTCAATTCATTGCTGCGACTTGCTTGCTGAGATTTCTGATCACGGAACCCAAACGGTTGCGCGCGGTGTAGTCAAGCGTATTAGTCCCTGACTGCGTCTTGCGTATAAATCTGTTATTGCACCAATGAGCGTCTAGCTAAAATAGAAGTAAAAAAATAACTCACTTATAACAAGGGGTGCTTCTCAAGTGTAAAGTTAAGTGGATTCCTCAGTGGTGTGTCTCAATAGTCTAGTGGCTTCATTGTGTGGGTGAGTTGTCTAAAGGTCGCTTCCTTATCCGTCCGCATCTAGTTACTAGCTTTCTCTGGGGGTTGTGTCAATGCTGTGGTTTCTTTGTCTCTAGAGGTGCATTAATAACTAAATGTCCACATGAAAAATCAAATCCACAGCGAAGACTACACAATTTTTAACAGCCAAGAAAAATTTCAATTTATTAATATAGTCCGAAAGAACTTATGGAAACATGTTTTTTTCCGGTGCATATCATTAACAATTACATTCTATGAGGAGAGAAAAAAAAAAAAAAAAGCCATAACTTTCTCAGCACAGACACTTCGCCTTAACGTTTTTTTTAAATAAAAAAGGCGATAGGCAGATTACCACCTCCTCCCCCTT
Organism: Oncorhynchus clarkii lewisi; assembly: GCF_045791955.1. Taxonomy (NCBI): domain Eukaryota; kingdom Metazoa; phylum Chordata; class Actinopteri; order Salmoniformes; family Salmonidae; genus Oncorhynchus; species Oncorhynchus clarkii. The sequence goes on along the minus strand of NC_092159.1, from coordinate 20,879,546 downwards.
ACAAAAACCAGATTGCCTTAAATCATGGGCTTTTTCTCAGTATAACCCAGTGCTTTAGCAGAAGGATAAGCGCTCATTGGTTAACGATTACACAGCATGGTGAAGCAATAAAGTTGCCATAAATCTGATGAGGGGGAAGAAAATCTAACATAGCACAACAATGACACACATCAAACCCTGAACCCCAGAGTACCAGTCCTGGGCCCCAAGAGAAAAGCAGGCCTGGACTCTCCCTCCCACTTGTGCATAGATCATGAGCCTTTAAAAACCAGCTCCCCCCCCCCCACTTCAAATCTTTCTCCTGAAACCCATCTATTAGACATTAGAATCTCTTAACTCATTGAATACCTGCCACAGGAACAGAGGCATAAGAGTAATGCACAATGCTCCTGAACGTTACTGGATGGAACCGCAAAGAAAAGACATAAGTAAAACTAAAACCATTGATCATTTTTGTTTCAATGTAAAGCAATTTCTACATTGATTTTACATGTAAAGCACTCCACTTTTTCAGTCATTTATTTGGTAAATATGTAACCACTACGGATTTTTAGAATCAATGGTATTTCATATTCTATTTAAATCCCTAACTTTCAGTGCTTGGAGTTAGATTTCTCAAAGTTATTCTAATTTAAAACTCAAATTTAAATAAAAACGGTGGAGTTTGAACTCTGGAAATCCTGGCCTTCCCGAGACAAGGTCCACATCTTTACGAGTGTGCAAGATAGTAAGCAGATTGCGTTGCCTTTTTACAAGACAAAATTCAAATAAATCAATACGTCTGTCGACATAAAAAAAAAAAAAAAAAAATGAAAAATTGAAATACGACAACACTGATCAATCCCAGAGTTCTGAAAGTAGCATAAATCTTAATTTTGCAAAGTTGGTTTAATGTTCATATTTGATGGAAGATGGAATTTGTCTTTTTCAACATTTTCATTATAAAATTCATTTTTCCTCAACTTCAGACAAATTAAATGTTTGTAAACGACAGGTGGCTTTGCAAAAAAAATAATTACAAAATAAAATAAAAATAGGCACCTCTGAAATGAGTCCTGTAACAAACTCACATCCCCACATTATCCCTTTCCATTTCTCCATGAAGTTAACATGGGGATTACTAGTCCTACCATCTATGGCCACAAATCTTAGATTGTTCATTTTTTGTAGTCTTTTTTTCATTACATTTGTATGTAATCAGAACAAAATGGTGCAATACTCAATGATAATCCTTGTTTTGGATTATTCAACAATAAAAAGCCACTATAAGGTTGATAAACATTTTACAGATAAAACAACAACTTTTTTTCCCCCATTAAGTCCTTGAGTAAACATTTACACATGAATTATCACCCTCTCCCCTCAGTACTTAGTCTCGTTTGTCTACGATTAGCTGAGTGAGGGGTAGAAGACACTCAGTGCCATGTTAGAAGATAGACATTGTTATCAAAATATAGTTGACAAGCAAAAAAATAAACTGAATAAAAGGACAGACAACAATGTCAATACACAACATACTGAATGGAACATGACAGCAGTCCTAAGCCTGCCAAGCACACAGTCGTTTGCACACATACATTTGACTTTCAAACACACAAAATAATTTTTGCACATTTTTCTCCAATATTTTTTTTATAATTTTTTATATATATTTTTTTTAACTGATGACCTCAAAAAGCTTGGAAGTGTACAAGTCAGACTAATTATTATTATTTTTTTTACAATTTTTAATTATATATTTTTTTTTTACAAAAGACTTCACATTACGTTATTGGCGCTCCTTGATTCAAGTATTTGTGTATTTTTGTGTTGATATGTTTAATGATATTTTTCTCTGCTGGGAAAGTATACATTTAAAAAACAGGTGATTTCAGGTTGGGTTGTTTAGACAAATTCACATACAGTACAAGTACTTCAAGGTACTTACTGTAATATGTTCATAAATCCAGAACGTGCATATCCAACTCCAGGTAGGAAAGACATTACTTATGATCCAACAAGTACCAGTTTAACCCCTAACCCCATTTAATTTCCTTCAGATCACTTATTTCCGGAGGGGAATAAATATTGCTTATTTTCAGTTTGTATAGAACCCAGACCTTTTAAAAGGAAAAGGTTTTAGGAGGTTGAGATCCAAGGTGTCTGTTGATGTGCTACCTACCACACACCATACGTACATTTCCATATGTGTATATACACACACACAATCTATCTATAGTTAAGCTGTAGAGAGTGCACGGCGTGCCCCTCAATGCTGGTGTAGCACCACACAGAGCGGACGTTTGGAGGCCCCCACCCGGCTAATTGGTCTCTGAGTTTGGATCAAGGCAGTTACAGAAACAGGCAATAGTGATTTTTGCTAGTGTGCTGCAGGACACCTCAGAGTCCCAAAAGGTAGCCTTATCCCATTTTATTTATTTTTTTATTTTTAAGAATTTTTGTACCTTTTTGAAATGCGCCCCCTCTCGTTGCCCACCGCAGACGCAGTGAGGCGAGCGACCTGGGCTGATACAGTGGGCCCGAAGCCATCTGGGTCTGTGGAAATATAGTTGTGGGCCCGCTTTGGGCGGAAACACTAACAAATAGGATAAAATATAGCATCCACAAAAAGGCTCCCCAACCTGCATTCTGGAAGCTAGAGGACTGGAGACATTTCAGCTAGAAGTGCAGAGCTTTAGTTAACATTATAGATCTTTTATTGATTTTTGTACTTAAAAAAACATTATTTTTTTTTAGACTTTGTGTCAAACTTCATATTAAAAATGACATTAAACTTGAAGAATTTCATTTTTGGTTTAAAAAAATATGTACCCGGGATTACCCGTCAAACTGACTGTGCACCGTAGCATACTTGGATCCCGCAAACTCAGTAAAGATTTTATCCTCAACAACGGGGCATTCCCCACTAAAGCAAAGACTGCCTAAATGGCACCCTATGTCCCTATATAATGCACTACCTAGTGAACAGGGTGCCATTTGAGACACAGCTATATTATCTCAGGAGTTCAGGATGAGGTGTGTTGCCCCCACCCATCTGTTTAATCCCTCCTGCCCCCCTGCCTCCATCACAAAGGTTATCAAAGATCCTCCATCCAGAGAGAAGAGCTCTTTCTCCAGATCGTATAACATGGGATAGTTTTATAGATCTATATATTTTTTGTTATTGGCACATAGGATAACACTGGCCTCTACATTGTAACATTACAGTAGGCCCATAGTTGGGAAGGGAATTCATTACTATTCCATTCCCAAAAAAACAATTATCCAGCCAATACAAGTCTATAGTACTACTACTGCACAGCTTGCCATTAGTTAGTGTAGAACTTGGCTCTCTTACACTACAGCAAAAGGACATACATACAGAGAGAGATGCATCTTTTAACGTCGTCTCCTACCCTGAGATCAAGCTGACAGGAGATCAGTCTTCTTCAGCACAGTAAAGAGAGGCCTACTATACCTCCACTCCAATGGTACTAACTCCCCATAGAGGGTGGAAGTTTGGAATACGACAGTGTTGTGGTTTAAACCCAGCTATAAGGACCAAGAGCAGACATGTTCTAAGTGCTGAAGGGTACATACATCAGGAGGTCGTTGGTTCTAGCTCCAAGTCGGTGCTCAATCTTTAGGGCAGGATTGGCACGTTGGCTGTAAAGGGTCCGCAGCCTCTAGTCTTTTGCATAGAAACAGAACTGAGTCGCTTTTTATGTCTGGTCAAGGGGAGGGCCATGGTTGCTTTGGAGGGGACTGGAGGAGGGTGTAGCGTAGCAGCTGTGTGAGGGGGCGAGGGGACAGCCCTGGCAGAACCCAGGTGGAGCAGCTAGGGTCAGGCAGGACACACTCACCCATCTGAGACACCCTATTGGTCTAACTTACACATATTGAGATACTACCTGGAAGTACTACAGCATACTGTCCAAAACAAAGCAATGATCAATCAATCAGTTAAGATACTAACTAATAATAGACAATCAATGACGGGCTGTAGTATTGATCCTCGTTTGCATTCAATACACAGGATGAACATACAGAGGCACCTCTGACCAAAGTGTTTCTGCATATGAACAGTGAAAAGGGCTAGTTTCAAGCAGCCACCTTGAAAAGACCACTGCATTTAGACAAAAATAAACCAAAAAATACACAACGTCAAATGAAAACTAAATCAAATGAATCAAACACTGGCAAAATTCCAGAAATTTGACTGTCTCTTGACTTCCAGCTAAAGTGATCTTTGTGTGAAAGAAGATTAGGGGAAATGGAGAGGGTTGGTTGAGACGAGGTCGAGTGCTGCTGGCGCGGTCGTTAGCTAGCTAGCTCCGTGCTGATTGGCCAGTCTTGGAGGGAGCGTGGTTTCCTGCTGGGCTGAGGGTGTCCAATGAGAGAGCTCGGTGCAAGCCCAGGAGGAAATGCTGCTGTAGAAATAGCCTTGCCTAGCGACCGTCGCCATGGGCACCACAGCAGAGAGGCACTCAGTGGACCGTGACCGTCCCCCTCCCCACTCCGACCGACCGTTGGCCGGAGACAGGTAACATTGCATGTCTAGCGTCTCCAGACAAGAAAAAGGCTAAACATTTTGGAGTAACAGTGATATTCACTTTGATATAGTCAAAAGAAAATGTCTTTAGAAAAAAAATCACACTGCAGAATATTTTTTTCAGATAAAAGTAGATTTCCATTTTTTTTTTTCATCCTGCTACCATTTCAAAGTTCATACAAGTCCTTGGACCAAAGAGGAACAAACAAATACCAGAAGTTATTTCCAAGTATAGATACAGTACAAAAAGAGCAAGTTCTTTTTGTATTTTTTTCAGTTTTCAAAGTTGCTGCTCCATTTGTCTGATTTATTGGTTTGCAAGTTGAAGCGTTTAGCTTTCTTCATAAGTGCTATGATAAAACCCTTTGATATAGACAAAAGGTTAGTCGCTCTTACATTTTTTGTACAGTACCAAATACAAGGAACACTCGTAGTAGATCTACTGCATTAGGAGAAACCCCTCTTATTTGGTATTGTGCCACTCCAGTGACTCCCCCATCTGGATTCACCATGTTCGGTGTGGCAACGCGGAGAGGAAGGGCTTTCTCATGTACCCCAGTTCAATATGAGGAGTTTCAGGGCTGCAGGGACTGTTTCTGAACGCACAGTTATAATAGTAACACCATCCTCGCTCCTCCTCTCCGCAAGACTTAACGCAACAGTTTCTTAGGGAGTGGCCTGGTGGGAATCAAAAATGAGAAAAGGTAACGTTTCTGTAGTTCTTAAGTTCTTTGCTTTGATCAACAACGACAATACAAATCAAGAACGAAAAATGTAAAGAAACCAGCTCCTGCTTTGACTTGAGTGTGGACGGAAGAAGGGTCTGTGGCGTATATATTGCACAATGTAACTGTCACATCAAGTTGAAGCGTTTTTTTTTGTCGTCGTTTCCAGAAATTGGTGGACCATAATGGGGACGAGAGGGTCAACAACGGAATCAACTAATAATGTTAATTGACAAGAAGCATCTGTAAGTCCTGTTAGGTGAATATGGCTGAAGTCGTAGTTCTGAGCAGTGGTAATCTGAACTCCCAGACGTGAATGATTAGGTTCCATCAGACATATACTCAAGTACACACACAAAACAGACGCAGCTAGCTCGGTCGATGTGTATTAATCTCAGTTTATGTTGCGATAGATATTATAAAAATGCGCCTGGATATACAAAAAGAACAAAAACAGCAGTGTAAATCCCTTTAAGAACAAATGAATGACCAAAAAACGGAAAAGGTTTTAACTGATGATTGGTTGGGTCAGTGTTGACAGGCCTCATACTGCCGAGTGACTTGGGGGTCATATTCATTAGGTGCACACGTGGCAAAATGTTTTGCAACAGCATGCAAAAACAAGCTTTTCTTGTTGGACAAAGTTCAGGTAGTCCCTCAGTTTCGGTCCGCTTGCTTCCGTTTCGTTCATAGTGAATACGACCTTGGTTGATCACACTTGTTCTGTTCCATTCACTGGCTCAGAGATGGGAACTGTGCAAGCTTTTAAACTCATACAATTTTCCTTCAGTTTCAAAACAATGAAAAAGGCTTGAGATTGAAGGAGGACCTGGGCCGCAGTAGAGCACTTAAGGCGAATATTAGTGCTTGGAAACAAAACAATAACATAAGTAAAATGTCTTTGAACCACATCATTGGCCACGGGCATGCTGGGAATGGTATTTTTTTAAATCAATTTTGAGTTTCGTGGGCAAAGGAAAGATTCAAAATGGCAGCTTTTTCGATTGCTTCTCCTTAAAAACACTTCACACAGAATGTGCGATATTCATGGAAACTTAAAAACACTTAACGGTTCTCTCTTCATCGAGTCTTTGACATTTCATTTTTGTTTGCTTCCAACAATTGATCAAATACTAAAAACAAAATCCCCTTTTAAAAAGAAGAAAACATAAAAACCGAAGGGTGTAGGGGTCAGCAGTCTTGTGTCGTCGCCCCCAGCCTTCCGGTACACGATTCACAGTTCCGTTGATACTGATTATCGCCACATGATTTGCTTGGTTTTGCTCCTGTTCATTGTCATTTTTTTTGTGTATTTCTGTATTTATTATTATTTTTCCACTGTCTGTTCCGGCATTGAAAATCCATTCTCATGGTTGGTTTGTTAGTGTGTTGTCCTACATGGACTCTCCACTCAGCAGGTCGCCTGGCAACAGCGTGTTAATGGGGTTGGGGCTCCCGATGACGCCGCGACTGTCATCGCCACTAGGGGGCCCCCACAGGCTGGAGTACTGGGGCACGCCCCCCCACAGGAGGTCTCCGCCTCCGCCCGTCTTGGCTCCTCCCCCCAGGCCTCCACCGCCGCTGCTCCAGTGATGGCCAATAGCGTGCTGCTGCGAACCTCCGCCTCCTCCCATGCGCGTCTGATTGGTGCCGGGGTTGGGCTGCCAGCTGGTGGTGGGCGGGAGCTGCTGCTGGCCTTGTGCAAAGTAGCGGTTCACCTCCTCCTCCCCAGCAAACTCTGCCAGGATGGTGGTGTTCCCCAGCACACACCTAAGAGGACAGGTGTCAGTTATACATCACATACTTACAAGTGTTACAGTATCAACATGGATTTTCTTACACCTGGTGAAGTGCAGTACAAGTATTTCCTTATAGACAATTTGTCAGTGAGATGTGTATAGCCTAGAAGTTGAGACAATATTTTGTGTTTCGTTTTAGGTCAGACGGAGAAAATCACTACCCTAAACAGCCTAGAGTATGGATGAAAGAAAACCCACTCAATCTTTTGGTATTTTTTTCATTAGTCCACTGTTGATACAGTCCCACAATGCTTTTTCATGTCAGCAGTCAAGTTTTCAAGATATTGGACTTTCAAGAAGAAAATGAGTCACCAGCCACATGGCGATGCATGTTTTTTTCCATTCAAGTATGGGAGTCTTACATGTGCAGGGACTTCTGGGCCTTGGCAGCCTCCTCCTTGGAGCTGTATCGCACCACAGCGTTTCCCTGGGTCAGGAAGAGGTGGAATGTGATGAGGGGGCCGTGCTGCATGCACAGCGTCCGCAGGGTGGAGCCGTCTATCTGGGGGGTGAGGTTCCTCAGTACCAGCCAGCTACTGGTCCTGTTGGAGCTGTCTGTGCTCCAGGTTGTGCCCTCTGAGAGAAACAGAGAGGGGAACATGATCAGTCAATATTCAGGTCCTCACAAAATATAAATCAATCATTTTTGGTCAATAACTTGTCTTCTATTAATGACAACATATTTGTATGTATGTACATAAGTTGTCCTTGTCTATGCATGTTCTTTTTTTTTTTTTTTTAAACAACATTTGCATTGTCTCATGTAAGCACTTTTACACTTGTACTACTACCACCTCAGTGTGACCTTAGGACTCATGCCAAAATAAGGTCACACACAGTTTAGGTTCTCTTTGAAGCCATGACAACAGTCCTTTAAGTCTTCTCTTGTAAGCCGCAAGACTTCAGTATGACAAGGGCCTCTAACCACAGCGGGGTGTGTAATTGCTCCACCTTACTACAGCGAGTGACAAGGAGAGGAGCTCAAAAAAAACACGGGGGAGAATCACACTCTACAACAACCACACCTAGGAACATTACACGCTTATGTGGTGTCCTACGCTATGCTTCTTTAGGCAAATGTGTCAAAAACATTATGTAGGATGTTGACACAGCACAAAGTAAGGTCAGCTCAAATCCACAGTCAATGGTTTTCAATCGATCTCAAAACGACTGATTTTCCTCTACTAGGTATATTACCAGGTTTAAGTCTTTCCAGTCTTGTTACAGAGGAACTCCCCCGGTCTATATTTCAGGCTGAGGAGTTGTACGGTGGCATCTCACCTGAGGTGTACGAGCTGCTCCAGCCTTGGGCCAGACCCAGGGAGTTTCCCCCCCAGGTGGATGAGGGCTTGGCTGGGTTGGTGAGGCCGGGAGGTGGCCTTGAAGGGGCTGTGTTGTTACGGGGCCCCTGGGGGACCTTCCACAGCTCGTGGGATAGAGAGGCCTGGGAGGGGTGGGAGATGGGCCCCGGGGACCAGGTGGACTTCATGTCAGATAGCTTACCTGAGAGAGAGAGAGAGAGAGAGAGAGAGAGAGAAGAGGGGAACCTATGAGATCCTGTTGTAGAGATGGAGACCCTTTATGAAGCCTATGTTCTATGACAGATTCTTCAAAATCTAACTTTGGGAAGATGCAAAGTTTTAAAAAGATGCCCCCTATTAACAGTTGTTCAACAAGAAACCTCAATCTTGACTTCATGGGTTTATATGAGTCATAATGGAGAACGCATTGAGGACTACAGGAAACATGAATGGAAAAAGAGAATGCAGATCACTCAGACATTTAAAGGGGGACATTTTTCAAGTATTCATAGCAATTCTCAGTGGGTTGCTTAACGGCAACAAAAATGTCACGTCAACACATACTTATGAATAGGGGTCTAGGGCCACAACTTTCAAAGCATTTCTTGATTCAAACACTCAAACTTTTCATTCCATGAGGAATACAATGCAATCACATCGTGGAGCACTTGATACACCGGCACTGGGTAGTTGGTAGTAGGATTAAATTAGGCAAAGGAAGGATCTATCTAGCGTAACACTCAACAAACACAGACCACACACAAACAATAGGATAAAGGTGTGTTGCTATGGTGGTAAATAGGGGTGGGGTGGGGGGGTCAAGCTTGAGGACCATGGGTCAGCATGTCCACATAGGGGGCTGTGATCTGTACCTGCACTCTCCTCATCCGGGGAGGACAGACTGAAAGAGCTAGTGTAGCAGCCACTGACTGGCCAGTCCGTGGAGGGGGGCAGAGCACCGTTCTGAGGCGGTGAAGGAGTGGAGGAGCCTAGCCGTGGTGGCCCATTGTTATTAACAGAGGGGGTGGTGGGGAAAGAAACATGTACAACTTGATTTAAAGAATGTGTATAAATACAACAGGGCCTGTGCTACTGGATGACACGGTCACAACAAGTGAGGTAGTACTGTAACCCCTTCAGTGCCATGGAAAGGAATAGGATATAAGCTTAAAGTTGTCAATATAGTAACACAAGTCAACACCTGTTTGAGAATCAGCAGAGACCTGCCCTGTTAATGAGCATATACAGTCTGTATCTTAAAGCCAACTAACTACAGACCCTGTCTCTCTGATTGACCCCCTCACCTCCGCTGCGGTCCCGGAGCAGGTAGCGGTTGACGTCCTGGATGTTGGTGTTGATGGTGGGGCCGCTGGGAACGCTTCCTGGGGTCATGTTGGGGTCGTTCTCGGGGTCAATGTTCTGCAGGCCCTTCCAGGGCACGCCTGGACAGAACTCTGAGGAGACAACATGGAGGACAAATGGTTATTTATCCTTTAAACTCAACTGATGTTGTGGGGAACAATTTAAATCAGATTTTTTCATTTTCTAAATCTTTCTTTTCTCTCTAAAATCAAAACAGTTTAGAAGAGTTTAAATCTCTTTTCTTTGTCCTCTATCAGTAACGTGTGTCATGATCACGTGGGAAATAACGTTTGATCTGATTGAAATGTTGGTTTTCTCTACCAACCTGGGGGCCAGTTGATATTCGTTCCATTGGTGATCTGATCCTTGGGGCTCTTTCCTGGTCCCTGGCCCCAGCTGTCAGGGGGAACCAGGGGGGAGGTGGGAGACTCAGACCCACCCATCATACTGTATGGGCTGTAGGAGTCATCCATGTGGGGGGGCTTTCCGGAGGGGCCCAGGTTAGAAGCAGCAGATATGGCACCTAGGACAAAGGGTCAAGTCAAAGGAACTCATTAATTCAGTCGACAGACATTTAAAATGCATACAGTACTAGTCAAAAGTTTGGACACATCAACAGGTGTGCCTTATTAATTTGCGCTCTTAATGCGTTTCAGCCAATCAGTTGTGTTGTGACAAAGTAGGGGTGGTATACAGAAGGAAGACCCAGAGTTACCTCTGCTGCTAAGGATAAGTTCATTAGTTACCAGCCTCAGAAATTACAGTCCACCAAGGCACTACATCGCAGTGCTAGCTGTGCCACTAGAGATCCTGGTTCGAGTCCAGGCTCTGTCGCAGACGGCCACGTCCGGGAGACCCATGGGGCGGCACACAATTGGCCCAGCGTCATCTAGGTTAGGGGAGGGTCTGGCTGGCCGGGAAGTCCTTGTCCTATAACAACTCCTGTGGCGGGCCAGAGCATGCACGCTGACACGGTCGCCAGGTGTACGTTTTTTCCCCCGACACATTGGTGCGGCTGGCCTCCGGGTTAAGCGGGCATTGTGTCAAGAAGCAGTGCGACATGGCTGGGACGTGTTTCGGAGGACGCACAGCTCTCGACCTTCGCCTCTCCCGAGTCCGTACGGGAGTTGCAGCGATAGGACCAGACTAAGCTACCAATTGGATACCAAGAAATAGGGGAGGAATAGGGACAAAAAAATGTACATTAAAATTGTAGCCCAAATAAATGCGTCAAAGTTCAAGTAACAGACAACTGTTCAGAGGAGACTGTGAATCAGGCCTTCATGGTTGAAGTGCTGCAAAGAAACCACTACTAAAGGAAATCAATCAGAAGAAGACTTGCTTGGACGAAGAAACACGAGCAATGGACATTAGACTGGTGGAAATGTGTCCTTTGGTCTGTTGAGTCCAAATTTGAGATTTTTGGTTCCAACCACTGTCTTTGTGAGTCGCAGATTAGCTGAATGGATGATCTCCGCAAGTGTGGTTCTCACCGTGAAGCATGGAGGTGGTGGTGTGATGGTGCTTTGCTGGCGACACTGAATTATTTAGAATTCAATCACACTTAACCAGCATGGCTACCACCGTATTCTGCGGCGATACACCATCCTACCTGGTTTGTCCTTAGTGGGGCTATCACTTGTTTTTCAACAGGACAAATCAAAATCAAACTTTGTCACATGCGCCAAATACAACAATTATGTCAAGAAAGAGTTAAGATTTTTATCCCCCCAAAAAGTAACAGAACGGCTATATACAGGGTGTACTGGTACTGAGTCAATGTGCAGGGGTACAGGTTCGTCGAGGTAGTTTGTACATGTAGGTAAGGGTGAATTGACTAATAATAATAATAAACACAAGCAACAGTGTACTAAACAAATGGGGGGGGGGGGGTCAATGTAAATAGTCTGATGGCCATTGATTAATTGTTCAGTAGTCCTATAGCTTGGGGGTAGAAGCTGTTAAGGAGCCTTTTGGACCTAGACTTGGCGCTCCAGTAACGATTGCAGAGAAAACAGTCTGACTAGGGTGGCTGGAATCTGACAATTTTTGGGGCTTTCCTCTGACATTGTCTAGTATATTGGTCCTGGATTAGAGGTCGACCGATTAATTAGGCCGATTTTCAAGTTTTCATAACAATCGGTAATCAGCATTTTTGGACACCGATCATGGCCGATTACATTGCACTCCACAAGAGACTGCGTGGCAGGCTGACTACCTGTTATGCGAGTGCAGCAAGGAGCCAAGTTAAGGTGCAAGCTAGCAATAAACGTATCTTATAAAAAACAATCACTCTTAACATAATCACTACATAAACTAGTAATATCTTCAACCATGTGTAGTTATCTAGCTTGTCCTCCGTTGCATATACATCGATGTGGTGTCTGTTAATTTATCATTGAATCACTTCACGCCTACTTCGCCAAACGGGTGATTTAACAAGCGCATTCGTGAAAAAAAGCACTGTCGTTGCTCCAATGTGTACCTAACCAAACATCAATGCCTTTCTTAAAATCAATACACAAGTATATTTTTTAAACCTGCATATTTAGTTAATATTGCCTGCTAACATTAATTTATTTTAACTAGGGAAATTATCACTTCTCTTGAGTTCTGTGCAACAGAGTCAGGGTATATGCAGCTGTTTGAGCCGCCTGACTCGTTGCAAACTGAAGACCATTTCTTCCTAACAAAGACAGACAACTTCGTCAAACGGGGGATGATTTAACAAAAGCGCATTTGTGAAAAAAGCACAATCGTTGCACGAATGTACCTAACCATAAACAATGCTTTTCTTAAAAGTAATACACAGAAGTATATACACTGCTCAAAAAAATAAAGGGAACACTTAAACAATGTAACTCCAAGTCAATCACACTTCTGTCCACTTAGGAAGCAACACTGATTGACAATGAATTTCACATGCTGTTGTGCAAATGGAATAGACAACAGGTGGAAATTATAGTCAATTAGCAAGACACACCCAATAAAGGAGTGGTTCTGCAGACCACTTCTCAGTTCCTATGCTTCCTGGCTGATGTTTTGGTCACTTTTGAATGCTGGCGGTGCTTTCACTCTAGTGGTAGCATGAGACGGAGTCTACAACCCACATAATTGGCTCAGGTAGTGCAGCTCATCCAGGATGGCACATCAATGCCAACTGTGGCAAGAAGGTTTGCTGTGTCTGTCAGCGTAGTGTCCAGAGCATGGCGGCGCTACCAGGAGACAGGCCAGTACATCAGGAGACGTGGAGGAGGCCGTAGGAGGGCAACAACCCAGCAGCAGGACCGCTACCTCCGCATTTGTGCGAGGAGCAGCAGGAGGAGCACTGCCAGAGCCCTGCTAAATGACCTCCAGCAGGCCACAAATGTGCATGTGTCTGCTCAAACGGTCAGAAACAGACTCCATGAGGGTGGTATGAGGGCCCGACATCCACAGGTGGGGGTTGTGCTTACAGCCCAACACCGTGCAGGACGTTTGGCATTTGCCAGAGAACACCAAGATTGGCAAATTCGCCACTGGCGCCCTGTGCTCTTCACAGATGAAAGCAGGTTTACACTGAGCACATGTGACAGACGTGACAGTCTGGAGACACCGTGGAGAACATTCTGCTGCCTGCAACATCCTCCAGCGTGACCGGTTTGGCGGTGGGTCAGTCATGGTGTGGGGTGGCATTTCTTTGGGGGGCCGCACAGCCCTCTATATGCTCGCCAGAGGTAGCCTGACTGCCATTAGGTACCGAGATGAGATCCTCAGACCCCTTGTGAGACCATATGCTGGTGCGGTTGGCCCTGGGTTCCTCCTAATGCAAGACAATGCTAGACCTCATGTGGCTGGAGTGTGTCAGCAGTTCCTGCAAGAGGAAAGCATTGATGCTATGGACTGGCCCGCCCGTTCCCCAGACCTGAATCCAATTGAGCACATCTGGGACATCATGTCTCGCTCTATCCACCAACGCCACGTTGCTCCACAGACTGTCCAGGAGTTGGCGGATGCTTTAGTCCAGGTCTGGGAGGAGATCCCTCAGGAGACCATCCACTACCTCATCAGGAGCATGCCGAGGCGTTGTAGGGAGGTCATACAGGCACGTGGAGGCCACACACACTACTGAGCCTCATTTTGACTTGTTTTAAGGACATTACATCAAAGTTGGATCAGCCTGTAGTGTGGTTTTCCATTTTAATTTTGAGTGTGACTCCAAATCCAGACCTCCATGGGTTGATAAATTTGATTTCCATTGATCATTTTTGTGTGATTTTGTTGTCAGCACATTCAACTATGTAAAGAAAAAAGTATTTAATAAGAATATTTAATTCATTCATTCAGATCTAGGATGTGTTATTTTAGTGTTCCCTTTATTTTTTTGAGCAGTGTATATTTTTAAACCTGCATATTTAGTTGAAAGAAATTCATGTTAGCAGGCAAATTGTGTCACTTCTCTTGCGTTCATTGCACGCAGAGTCAGGGTATATGCAACAGTTTGGGCCGCCTGGCTCGTTGCGAACTAATTTGCCAGAATTGTACATAATTATGACATAACATTGAAGGTTGTGCAATGTAACGGCAATGTTTAGACTTATGGATGCCACCTGAAAGAAAAAACGTTTTCGAAATGATAGTTTTCAGATTTGACCATAATGACCCACGGCTCGTATTTCTGTGTTTTATTATATTATAATTAAGTCTATGATTTGATAGAACAGTGAGCGGTGACTGAGCGGTGGTAGGCAGCAGCAGGCTCGTAAGCATTCATTCAAACAGCACTTTCCTGCGTTTGCCAGCAGCTCTTCGCAATGCTTCAAGCATTGCGCTGTTAATGACTTCAAGCCCATCAACTCCCGAGATTAGGCTGGCAATACTAAAGTACCTATTAGAACATCCAATTCGTCAAAGGTATATGAAATACAAATGGTATAGAGAGACAGTCCTGTAATGACTACAACCTAAAACTTCTTTCTTGGGAATATTAAGACTCACGTTAAAAGGAACCACCAGCGTTCTCATGTTCTGAGCAAGGAACTTAAACGTTAGCTTTTTTACATGGCACATATGGCACTTTTACTTTCTTCTCCAACACTTTGTTTTGGCATGATTTAAACTAAATGATTCATTAATTATTTGAAACTAAATGAATTTTATTGATGTATTATATTAAGTTAAAATAAAAATGTTCATTCAGTATTGTTGTAGTTGTCATTACAAATAAATACATTTAAAAATATATAAAAATAATAATTCAGCATCAGCTTTTTTTGGTCCTCCAATAAATCGATATCGGTGTTGAAAAATCATAATCGGTCGACCTCTATCCTGGATGGCAGGAAGCTTGGCCCCAGTTATGTACTGCGCCATACACACTATCCTCTGTAACGACTTATGGTCAGATGCCGAGCAGTTGCCATACCAGGCAGTGACGCAACCGGTCAGAATGCGCTCGATGGTGCAGCTGTAAAACTAAGGATCTGGGGACCCATGCCAAATCTTGAGGGGGAAAATGTGTCCATCAGGAAGTCCAGGATCCAGTTGCAGAGGGATGGGCTTAGTCCCAGGGTCCTTAGCTTAGTGATGAGCTTTGTGGGCACCATGGTGTTGAACGCTGAGCTGTAGTCAATTAACAGCACTCTCACATAGGTGTTCCTTTAGTCCAGGTGGGAAAGGGCAGTGTGGAGTGCAATTGAGATTGCGTCATCTGTGGATCTGTTGGGGCGGTATGTAAATTGGAGTGGGTCTAGGGTATCCGGGAGGATGCTGTTGATGTGAGCCATGACCAGCCTTTCAAAGCACTTCATGGCTAACGACGTGAGTGCTACGGGGCGGTAATTATTTAGGCAGGTTACCTTCACTTCCATGGGCACAGGGACTATGGTGGTCTGCTTGAAACATGTAGGTATTACAGACTGTCAGGGAGAGGTTGAAAATGGCAGTGAACTTGCCAGTTGGTCCACGCATGTTTTGAGTACGCGTCCTGGTAATCCGTCTGGCTCCGCGTTTTTTGTGAAAATGACCTGTTTAAAGGTCTTGCTCACATCGGCTACCGAGAGTGTTATCACACAGTCGTCCAGAACAGCTGGTGCTCTCATGCATACTTCAGTGTTACTTCCCTCGAAGCGAGCATAAGTAGGCATTTAGCTCATCTGTTGCCTGTAATTCATGGCTTCTGGTTGGGATGTACGTACGGTCAACTGTGGGGACGACGTCGTCAATGCACTTATTGATAAAGCAGATGACTGAGGTGGTGTACTCCTCAATGCCATTGGATGAATCCCGGAACGATTCCAGTCTGTGCTAGCAAAGCAGTCCTATAGCGTAGCATCAGCGTCATCTGACCACTTCCGTATTGAGCGAGTCACTGGTACTTCCTGCTTTAGTTTCTGTTTATAAACCGAAGGATAGAATTATGGTCAGATTTGCCAAATGGGAGGGCGGGGTAGAGCTTTGTATCCACCTCTGTGTGTGGAGTAAAGGTGGTTGTTTTTCCCCCTCTGGTTGCACGTGACATTTAAGTTTGCCTGCATTAAAGTCCTTGGCCACAAGGAGCGCCGCTTCTGGATGAGCATTTTCTTGTTTGCTTATTGCCTTATACAGTTGGTTGAGAGCGGTCTTAGTGCCAGCTTAGTTTTGTGTTGTTAAATAGACGGCTAGGAATAATATAGATGGGAACTCTTGGTAGATAGTGTTGGTAGTCTGGAGTAAACTTTGAACATTGTTATAGGAACATTATTTACACAAGAGACATGAGGTATGCCATAATAAAGCTTAGGAGGGGCTGAGTACAGGGAAAACAATCACATGTGACAGTACCAATAAGGGGAGAAACCGTTGAAGGCTCATATCACTTAGTTCCCTGCTTAGCAGGAAGGATGCAATGTTTAGAGATAAGGAAGAGACTCCACCCAAAGTGGGGTATGAATACCACCACGGGGGAAGCCATGTCTTTTTTCTGAATACAGCTGTGTCGACCCTTTGGGAAGAATTAAACTTGGTTAAGCTTCTCTAGTGTCCGTGAGTTATTTACTCTGAAAAGTAAGAACCTAACAGTGTTGTCTACAGCTTATCATAAAGTACGCTACCTTAGGCGAGCAATACCCTACCTCAGGCGAGCAATACCCTGAGGCTTAAATATTAGACATCGCGCAACAGCTGTTATTGACAAAGGCACACCCACCCACCCACCCCTCGTCTTACCAGAGGTAGCTTCTTGTCCTACCGGTGCATGCAAAATCCCGCCAGCTCTATATTATCCATGTCGTCGTTCAGCCACGACTCAATGAAACATTAGTTTTTACTGTCCCGTTGGTAGGATAATGTTGATCGTAGGTCATCGATTTTATTTTCCAATGATTGCACGTTGGCCAATAGAACGGGATGGCAGTGGGGGTTTGCTCACTCGCTTATGAATTCTCAGAAGGCTGCCGGAACGCCTCCCCCTTTTCTCAGGCTTTTCTTCGTGCAAATGACAGGGATTTGGGCCTGCTGCCGAGAAAGCAGTATATCCTTTGCATCGGACATGTTAAAGAATACAGCTTCTTACAGTTCGATGTGAGTAATAGCTGTTATGATGTCCAGAAGTTATTTTCCGGTCATAAGAGATGATAGCAGCAACATTATGTAAAAAATAGGTAAGTTAAATGAAAAAAAAAAAACAGATCACAATAGCACAGTTGGTTAGGAGCACGTAAAACCATCACCCCGGCGTCATTCTACCTACTACAATGACAACACACCTCCAGGCTGTGTAAGGGCCATTTGACCAAGGAGGAGAATGATGCAGTGCTGCATCAGATGACCTGACCTCAACTCAATTGAGATGGTTTGGGATGAGTTGGACCGCAGAGTGAAAGAAAAGCAGCCAACAACTGCTCAGCATGTGGGAACTCCTTCAAGACTGTTGCAAAAGCATTCCAGGTGAAGCTGGTTGAGAGAATGCCAAGCGTGTGCAAAGTTGTCATCAAGGCAAAGGGTGGGTACTCTCAACAATCTCAAATATATTGATTTGTAACACTTTGTTGCTACTTGATTCCATGTAGAAAATAGTAAAAATTAAGAAAAACCCTTGAATGAGTAGGTGTTTCCATACTTTTGACTGGTAATGTATATAGATGTCTCAATCATAAAGGCTTAAAAACATGGCAAAGTAAGAGTGGTTGTCAGTGTTGCTCTTAGTGGAGTATGGAGGGCAAAACACTGAACACTGGGTCGCAAGGATACATCCAGATGAATATCAACGTGAGACATCACTTGAGAAATAGAAATGGATTTAAAAAGTCATTTTAAATGTCAGACACTAAAGAGAAACCATTGATTTCATACTGAATACTTCCAGTTGAGATTTCTCACACCGTTTCATCACTGAGATATGTGGAAACATACAAAAGCCTTTGAGTAATAACAACCCCTGTTTACTGGTACAAGTTGATTACTATAAGGGCAGAACAGCAGCTTGTTGCTCGCGCCACAGTGGGAGAGGTTAGGGGAGGTGGTGTTTGTGGCTCACACGTTCAATTTCCAGTGTTAACGTGTGTTGTGAATGCAAAACCGTGTGAAAGAAACCCAGAGAATGTCTGTTGGCTGGTGAGAGAGTTGGTGTGAAATACGTTAATGTTATTCAGAGCGAGTCAAATAAGTCACTATGTTGGGGAAGAAAATCGACTAAGTGAGCAGAAAACCCCATTTTTCTACCGAGATGACTAATAGATTGATTTCTTGTTTGACAGCGTGTATTTGTTTATTTATTTGCCCCCCCCCCGAGGGAACAACAGAATTTAAATGAGACTTCAAAGTTCCTAATGTTCCTCCTACCGTGCTTATTGAGGTTGGGCTCCATGTGGGAGGAGTTTCCAGAGAGGCTGTCCATGGAGTTGGAGTGGGTCCACTGGGACAGACGGGACTGGGGCTGGGGAGGCTCCTTCATGGACAGGCCCCCCACCTCCATGCAGTTTACATTCATGTTTGGATTGAGTCCAGCTAAGAGAGAGAAAACATCTAACATTGAATACACAGCTCAATACAAACCAGATAGATAAAAGACATTGCAGGGACTTATACTGACGTATTTAAGGCTTACTAGTTATACAAACAGCTTGTTTGTGAGAGATGTAGAGAGAGCGTAGGGGCTGAAGGAGTGCGTGTGTGAATGACAGTGTGAGTGCTGGACTCACAGAGGGGGTAGGGGCTGTAGGAGTTGGGAGAAGACTGCGGCTCTTTGGTGTGCAGGTCGGAGAGGCCCGGTGCCTGGGGGTGGCCTGGGAACGAGTCCAGGGCTGATTTGCCTTGGCCGGGGTGCAGGCCGGAGTGGGAGCCGGGGGGCTGCTGCTTCATCAGCAGGGCCTGGTACAGCTGACGCTGGTGCTGTTGGATCTGCTGCTGCATGTTATTGATTGTACGTGCAACCTGGGGGGGGGGTGTTGAGAAAGAAACAGAACAGGAGAAAGAGGGGGACAAAGGAGAGAGAAAGAGTGAGGGCATAAGGTTACAATGACCAAGACCAACAGACCGTGGCATGACTCCTACAATCAGCACCTCATCAACAGTCACTTATCTGGTGGGAAAAGGCTGCCTTTAGTGCAGGCGGTTCCCAAACTAGGGGTCTATGAAAATGGATAACACTGAATTGATGCTATAGTTAGCAATCAAGAGGAAACTGACTGAAAGACTCAAACTCTCCACTTTATTCTCTCCAAATGGACGTTAGCTTTGAGGGCCGAGGTGCATTGACTTTTGTCAGGGGATGCTATACACGAGGACATATTGTTCTGTCTCACGATTCCCGAGCATGAAACAGCACAGGTGATGTTCCGCGTGGCTATATTGATGAAAAACTGATTCCACTCTAGTTATGAATGAGTCTCCCTCTACCATATGGACGCATTGTATGATACACCCGCTGAGGTATAATAGGTACACCGAAAGCAACTGGCAGCAAGAGCGCAGAACTCAGATACGCAGCAGGTAACTTCGACTGTAAACTACATCGCGCACGCCTGTTCCCAAACTTTTACGGCGATATGGGATCAGAGCATGACAATGTTCCATTTCAAACCGAGGCTTGGTGGTTATCGAGGGGGAGTGTGGGAAATTTATATTTTTTAAATTGAGAGTAAGTGTCATAGGCAATGGATGTAAAAAAACAAAAACAAACAAACATACTTAACTGAAAATGAAACATGTCTCCTTGCCTATGTACCAGACATATTTGGGAAACTGAAAGCAATCATGCAGGGCAAATAGGGGAAAAAGGATACAGATGAGTGACCAAATCAGCGAAATCCGTTTGTGATCCTGGATCAGTTGATGGGTCGGTAAGTGAAATGGAACAGCTGACCGAGCTGCGATGTCAAATCAAATTCTGTTTTGTCACGTGCGCTGAATACAATGCTTACTTACAGGCTCTAACCAATAGCACAAAAAAGGTATTAGGTGAACAATAGGTAAAGAAATAAAAACAACAGTAAAAAGACAGTGAAAAACAGTAGCGAGGCTATAAAAGTAGCGAGGCTACATACAGACACCGGTTAGTCAGGCTGATTGAGGTAGTATGTACATGTAGATATGGCTAAAGTGACTATGCATATATGATAAACAGAGAGTAGCAGCAGCGTAAAAAGATGGGTTGGGGGGCACACATCCGGGTAGCCATTAGATTACCTATTCAGGAGACTTATGGCTTGGGGGTAAAAACGGTTGAGAAACCTTTTTGTCCTAGACTTGGCACTCCGGTACCGCTTGCCATGCGGTAGTAGAGAGAACAGTCTATGACTGGGGTGGCTGGGGTCTTTGACAATTTTTAGGGCCTTCCTCTGACACCACCTGGTGTAGAGGTCCTGGATGGCAGGCAGCTTAGCCCCGGTGATGTACTGGGCCGTACTCACTACCCTCTGTAGTGCTGCTGCTCCAGTTTAAACTACCTGTCCCAGACCTGCTGTTTTCAACTCTAGAGACAGCAGGAGTGGTAGAGATACTCTTAATGATCAGCTATGAAAAGCCAACTGACATTTACTCCTGAGGTGCTGACTTGCTGCACCCTCGACAACTACTGTGATTATTATTATTTGACCATGCTGGTCATTTATGAACATTTGAACATCTTGGCCATGTTCTGTTATAATCTCCACCAGGCACAGCCAGAAGAGGACTGGCCACCCCTCATAGCCTGGTTCCTCTCTAGGTTTCTTCCTAGGTTTTGGCCTTTCTGGGGAGTTTTTCCTAGCCACCGTACTTCTACACCTGCATTGCTTGCTGTTTGGGGTTTTAGGCTAGGTTTCTGTACAGCACTTTGACATATCAGCTGATGTACGAAGGGCTATATAAATACATTTGATTTGATTTGTAGTGCCTTGCGGTCAGAGGCTGAGCAATTGCCATACCAGGCAGTGATGCAACCAGTCAGGATGCTGTCGATGTTGCAGCTGTAGAACCTTTTTAGGATCTCAGGACCCATGCCAAATCTTTTTAGTTTCCTGAAGGGGAATAGGCTTTGTCGTGCCCTCTTCACAACTGTCTTGGTGTGTTTGGACCATGATAGTTTGTTTGAACCTGAAGCTCTCAACCTGCTCCACTACAGCCCTGTCGATGAGAATGAGGGCGTGCTTGGTCCTCCTTTTCCTGTAGTCCACAATCATCTCCGTTGTCTTGATCACGTTGAGGGATGTTATTCTGGCACCACCCGGCCAGGTCTCTGACTTCCCCCCCTATAGGCCGTCTCGTCGCAGTCGATGTGACCGTATGTTGCAGACAACGCATTCACGGGTCACTATTGAGGAGTTTTGGTTCCTGACTCAAAAGGAATACCGTGTCGTCTCCCTCCAAGAATTAAAACTCATAGTACGCCGATTCAGTGCGTTCATCTGCGTTAAAAACAAATATTGATCCAGGTTGGATGTGACAGGAGAGATGAGGTGCGCACTGTGGACCACACCCCTCGACTTTGAGAAGCGCAGATGCGACATGCATCAAGCACACCCATGTCATTATTGGTGGTGACATAATTGATCTTATGTCAGACTCACTTGTAATTGACTCATAGCCCCACATTAAAAGTATGTGATGGTGAGTTGAGAATACAAAACAGAAATACTGTCAGAATGTTTCGCAATTGACTGCCATGGCCCCAGTTTAAAAAAGTAAACATTGGCTGTTAATCACATGGTTGGGGTCGCGAGAACTTTCAGATATCAAAATGGGGTCACGTGCCAAAAGGGTTTGGGAATCCCTGCTTTAGTGTCTTCAGATTATTTTACAGAAGTTCTCAATTTGCAAGAAAAAAGAAGAAGAAAAGGATCCAACCACACAAGCAACCAACTTCTGTAACCACTTCTCCATACATTCTAGAGAAATAGCAAGTTTGAGCAACTGGAGGTGCTTTTGACAAACACATTTCCCCTGACTCACACGCAACTTTAAATCAGCATATCCGGTCTAGTTCAACACTCATCGTAAACAATACAATTTATAGCACATATCTATAGATTCTTTAAATCGTCATTTTTAACTTTGTCAATGATCAAAAACTGTGCACGCTGATTATTTTTGCAGATGTTGTAGCTTAGACCCGATTTTGATATTATCTTTGGTGTTTGTTGTGCCTGCCATTGGTTGAGACACCATGCTCTTCAACAGAGGGTGGATGTTCTGAAATGGGAATACATTTAAAAATGTCAACTTTCAAAATGGTAGCAGGTCCACACATCAGAATGTTGACTTGAATGGGAATATCAGTTGTTTTACATTATACATAGGAAACAGAGATAAATGTCTGTTCTATTATTTGTTTTATGTTGACATTTAATGGTGGGTGGACCAGCGGCCATCTTTGTCGGAGCAATTGGAAGTAAACATTTCAATTCAAATGTCAATGATATACCAGATAAATTGCACCGGTTTGAAGGGTTATGCCCATTCTGTTTCTAGGATTGAAATGACACACCTTGATTTCAAGAGCATATGCTGTCTCAATCGATTGCGAGCACAAAAAAAAACAAAAAAAACTCAGATGACGTCAAATCGGGTCTAAGCTACAACACATATGCCCGAAATGCAAAAACAAAAACTAAATTAAAATATATAATCAATCGAGGTTATGAGGTTTTAGATAAACAACGTTAAAGGATGTAATTTTTTTTATACTTGACATTTTCTCTTGAAATTATAAAATAGTTCGTAAGCTTTTAAATGATATCACGCTCAACGGTTTATCTTTTCCAGTGATGAAGACATGGATGTAGGTAGGGTATGCAAAATGGGTCAACTGAGCACCTCCATCTTCTCACTTTCTGACCACTTCTACCATGGGCAAATATGTATGGAAAGTTTAGTTCAAAATCAAAAAGTGATTGTAATCAAATGGAACGACCCAGAGGGTCACACAGTGATGAGAAAGTATAGGGGTTGAAACAGGGGCCTCTTACTTGCTGCTCTTGTTGTCTGATGGGGCCCGAGACGTTGCGCTGAGCTTGCATCATCTGCTGCTGGATTTGTAAACGCTGGTACGCCTAGAAACAGAGAGAAAGAAAGACGGAAAGAGTCAATGCAAGAGAGCGAAAGGCAGAGGGAAACGAAGAGAAAGAGAGAAAGGGTCATCACCTTATCCAAAAGACTCTGGGGTACCCCTGAGGGTGTCCATAAAAAATACAATAAGAATAGCCCATCCTGTCTGGTTCAGTTAGAACGAACCCTGTTTCTAATGCAGACAGGCCCATCCTGTCTGGTTCGGTTAGAGCAAACCCTGTTTCTAATGGAGACAGGCCCATCCTGCCTGGTTCTGGGAGTACAAACCCTGTTTCTAATGCAGACAGGCCCATCCGGTCTGGTTCGGTTAGAACAAACCCTGTTTCTAATGCAGACAGGCCCATCCTGCCTGGTTCTGGGTGTACGAACCCTGTTTCTAATGCAGACAGGCCCATTCTGTCTGGTTCGGTGAGTACGAACCCTGTTTCTAATGCAGACAGGGGCCTTTGGCTTGTACTCACCATTTGCAGTTGCTGAAGTTGGTACAACAGGGTCATTTGTTGAGGGTTTATTGGTGAGGTTAAAAGTGCAGGGTTCAGACCAATGTTTTTTGCGGCAAACTGCAAGAGCTGTGCTTGAACCTGGAGGGGAGGACAAGGAGACAGATGACAGTTGTTCAGAACATCTCAAAATATCTTAACAGAGTAAAGCAGTCATGGAGAGAGCCTGGGGCTGGGGGACAGAAAAGTGTGTGAAAGGTGTGTGTGAACGGAGAGAAACTTGGCTGAGGCATAGTGTGTGTGTGTACCTGAGGGGTGAGAAACTGAGGCACTTGAGCGCGTAGATTAGGCTGGGAGGAGCCGAGAGGCGGCACTGACGGCTGAGGAGGCGGCTGCTGCATGGCCCGGGATAGTGCTGCTCCACTACTGCCCAACATTCCACTCTGCATCTAGACACACACACAAACACGAGAGGAAATGACTAAATGTCAATAAGAGTTGACATAGCAATTACTCAATCCACTCATTCCCTCCAGACATTCGATGAATAGGATGTCCCTCACAATACACAACTCTGGCTCACACAGTCTCAGAGAAACCACAAATAAAGACAAGCTATTTCTCCACCACTACCCAAATCATCCAGGGTCCATTTGAAAGAAAATTGTTGAAAACCTAAGGTCTACCATATTGAACCACTGACCAATACTGGAGAAACTGGCACATTTGGAGTGCATTCAGTTGGATTAAATGGTGATTGTGATTAAATGATAGTGCTCTTTAAATGCCTCCAGCAATATGCCAATAAAGGAAAATGGGACTTATGTAAAGAGAATTATGTTCAATGTCAGACAAGAAGTTGTTCAATTCAATACTGTTATGACAGAGTTACAGTGCTTTGTTGAGCTTTCAAGGACTCTTATGTTCTATAAAAGGACTCATATTTCTATGGCAGCTCCTTTCTGTAAAATTGATGATACATAAACTATGCCATTTCAATGGGCTCCGCAGGCAAGGTTACAGACGTAACGACCCTTGAGAGAGTGGTGGAGAGCTGAATGGAATTCTCAACTACGTTCAAAGTGTTTTCCCTTTAGTGTCGCATATCGAGGCCCCTCTATTCTCCAGCTCCTGGCAATGGGTTCATTGTGTGTGTGTGAGAGATTGTCATGTAAGCACGTGTGTGTGTGGTTGTGTATGTGCTACTGTATACTTATCTACACTAAATGTGTTTGTGGTTATGTATACATCTATTTGTGTGTGTGTCACAGACGGGACCTGAACCAACGTCTTAACCGTTAGCCATAATAGAGCCGAGGGTGACACTAATCGTAGGAAGGGCTACCTCATTACGAGACTGAGGTGCAGCGCATGCGTTGCGTTCCCCCCCCCCTTACCTGTCTGTTGTTCAAGTTCTGCATGTTGAGCCCCGGGGAGCCCAGGGCCAGCCCAGGCTGAAGGTTGTTAACCAGGGGGAGCTTCAGGCTGACGGGAGAAGGCAGAAACGGTGAGGGGGGGGCGTCGTCTGACAGACCACCGTCCTGGAGCCAGGGAGGAGGGGAGACGAGATCAGTCAGTCAGTAAATCATTTCAGTTAAATCAATCACTTTTGTTTGTGTATGGCACGCTTTACAAAGGACACTGTCAACTTCTCGTAATCCCAATCGCGGTAATAAGAAAAGGTGGGACGGAAACAAGACCCCTGTATTTTCACCATTCATAGGCACGTGCGTTTGTGGTTTAATCCTTCGTCAATGGACATGTCTTTCACTAGCTGTCTTTCCATTGGACATGACGGCTGTCGATTCCTGATACAATGCTAGTGGCATTCATAAAGTACCTTGTCTAGGAATGGGCTGCGGTCCGAGGAGGGGTCTTTGGAGAGGGCCTGGGGACGACAACCCAACGGCTTGTTCATCCCGTTGTTGTAGTCCGACATGCCCATGCCCCGCTTGTCCAGTTCAGTCTTCTTCTCCAACAAAGCGCCTTGGGAGAGAGGTCAGATAAATATGGAATGCGCATACACAGCAACAAGCAGAAACACACGTAGATGTGCGCCCACACACAGTCAGACACACACACAGGGAAAACCTACTCATGGCCTGGTCCAGGTTCATGTCGTTGCTCTTCAGAGCCTCCTCGGCAGGATCCCTCTGTAACACAATGGCAACACGAGACACCCAGTCAGTGACAACTTCAACTATACAATACACCGACTACATGCTTGATACATACATTTAAATGTGTGGATTCTGAAACAATTTCAAATCATTTCAAATACTTCATATCTGTGCTTGACTGAAATTGCCTGGTATAAAGGACAAAATAATTATCCCAAAACCTTACACAACCCCCCCCCCCCCCCCCCCCCCGGCACTCCAGGAGGCTGGAGCAAAAGTAGTTGAAATATATAAAATAGTATTTGAACCCAGGTCTAATTCTGACATTGCAAAACACATCACATTCATACCGGGAAGCCCATGTCCGTGAGCTGCTTGATGAGACGGTTCATGATCCAGGCTTCGTCTGGCTGGTTGCCCATCTTGCCCTTGGGCGGGCCCTTCTTGGGCGGCTGGCCCCACGAGTTACAGGAGGTGCTGCTCTCCTGGGAGGTAGGGCTGTTCCACATGTCTCCGGCGTCAGCATCCCATTGGCCAGAAGACATGCCCATCTCCTCCTCCCTCCCGCCTCCCCAGCCGTCTTGCATAGATTTGGGGGCTGGAAGAGAAGCAGTGCAGGGTAAATGTCCTGGATATGAATTCCAAGTAAAAGTGATTTAGTAAGTGCCTTGTTGTAATATAGCTGGTTCATTGAAATCTGACTGTAGAGCCCAAACAGTAGTATCAAGCTAACCTTAGTATCTGTGTTTCTGCTGTACCAGTATACTGGTAGTCTAACCTTAGCACGTAGACAAGCAAGCATTTCACTGTACCATGTGACTAATACACTTTGATTTGACTTTTGAATGCTTGCAAAGATCAAGGGCAACCCCTTTGCGTGCAATTGGAATGCAACCACTTGGTGCCAGTATTGTCACACAAGTCCCTCCTTTTCTTGTCTGCCTTCTAGTATAAAAATTCATGCAATAGCAGAAACAGCAGTGACACCGTGTTCTTCAAGACATCTAGAAAAGCAAATCTTTAACAGAAGCTTTCAGGTGATTACAAACACTAGAGTATTTTTTATTTACTGATGAGTAAGTGAGTGTTAACCATGTTTGTACACCAACGGCGTGTGGTCCTAACCTGGCTTGCAGGGTGCAGGTCCAGAGGGTCCATTGTTGCCCCTCCTGTAGGGTCCATTGGGCTCGTGCCCCCCATCGCCCCAGCCTCCAGGAACACCGGGGGGTTTGCCCCAGGCAGAGGTGCCGTTGTCCACTGCAGGAGAGGGGCCAGCGGGTTCCCCCCATGCCAGCTCTGGCTTGGGCTGCTGGACACTGGGCAGCTCCCCCCAGCCTGGGAGAAGAGAGGGAAGGACATATTTATAAATGTATGCTTTAAAGTGATGTGTGCGTCACTTTATTGCAAGTATATTCACTTACAAGACCAGCAAACAGTGATCAACAGACATATTGTTAGCAGTTGCAGTCTGGCAGTCTAGTTTTACTGCCAGCCAACTGGTTCCATTACTGATGAAAATGGAACCATAAAACTACTGAGGAACAGTGTGTGCTAGCTTCCATTCATTCACTTGCACTGCACCCCGTTCTACTCTCAATCCTCAGGCTTTTCCTCCTTGTAAAACAGTGAGCCAAGTTGTTACATGTTAATCAGGGGCAGTATGGCTGTGTACCAAATGGCACCCTATTCCCTATATAGTGCATTACTTTTGACCAAGGCCCTTTGGGCTCTGGCCAAAAGTAGTGCACTATATAGGGAATAGGGTGCCATTTTGGACGTAAGCATAGGTTGATGCGGTGCCATGATGCTGCTATATATAGTCAGAGGGCTTTCAGCCTACGACAGAAGAGTCCGGCCAAGAGAGAGGGCGAGAGGCAGAGGAGGACGGCCGTGACTGTTTAACTCCTGGCCCAGCTCCCAGACCCTCTTGTCTGAGCTGGCTGAGTCCACCGAGGAGCACTGTGAGCAGGCAGACCAGAGCAGTGTGTGCCAAGCCTGGCTGATCAGTCTCTGGTTACTGGGGTTGTACACAGAGATAAACAGCAGGGGGCACTGGTCTCACTCTCATCCATAACCTTCCAGCAAGAACAGTGCCACAGTCTGCTTTCACTTTGTCTTTGCAGTGGGGTGCCTTGAAAAGCTATGGCACTGTGCATGCTCTAGAATGCTGAGCGATTAGTGCTTTTTAAGGTTGGTTCGGTTTCTACACATTTTCAATTCCAATAATTTAACTTTAAATGCACTATGCATTATGTGGGTTGAATGCTGCAACATAGAATAAAACAATTAATTAAAGTCCCATGATGGTAGTGACTGCCCATTAACTGCTTATGAACCTTCATTCACATTACTTTACTCAAATATTTCACTTTAATTCCAAGTGATCATCTCATCTCTATAGAGCTGCTGTCTATACTGTCTGACAAACACACTATTTTAGAAGTTCTTCAAAGTAAATAAAGGTATACTATAATGACTGCTGAATAGCAGCTATCAATCACTTAGATCACACAGGTAGAGAGACCTTGCTATGCAACTCTCTCGATCACTCATTCTTCAGTCTCTTATGTAGCAGGCGTAAAAGAAACAGACAGGACAAGTAGGCACATAATGGATTATGGTCATTGTAGGTAATTACCAAACTCTCTAACGGGTGTCATCCGTTTGATATCTAAAGAAACTGTGCAATGTGCACATTGAGCTCACAGAAAACCCCAAACAAAATGGAATTTAAACAATTGAACCATGTCGCTCAATTTGTTGTTTAAAAAAAATGATGAATCGCACCAATATTCAATGACAAAATATATACTTGGAACGTTGGATATTTCCTCAGACATAAGTCTCTCACTTGCAGTCTTTCCAGTATAGGTTAATCACAGGGCTAATACCACAATACATTACAGCGGTGCATGATAACCAGTTTTACAGACATTTCAGAAAAGTGAGTGGGGTCAGTTTCTTACCTGGGTTGGCCATAGGTGGTCTGCCCTGGGGTCCACTGCCCTGGTGCGGGGCGGCGGTGTTGGGGGATCCATTGTTGTTGCCGTGGTGCTGGCTGTGTGGCGGGGGCTGTCCGTGGTGCGGGTGGTGGTGGTTCATGTGGTGGTGATTGTTGTTGCTAGGGGGGACGGAGGAGTGGTTGTGGCTGTTGTTGACGGCCATGCTTCCGTTGCTCTTGCTGGTCAGTGGCTGGGTGGGGGCGTTGCCTTGGTTACCGTTACCTCCAGTGGGGTTGTTGCGGTCCCACATATTCACGGTCTTGTTGTAGGCGCTGGGGTCTCCCCATGTGGACGTTCCGTCATCGATCTCCATCTTGCGGCGGATGGAGGGAGGAGAGGGTTCCTCCCAGCCGGTGGGCTCCATCGCTGGGTCGGGTTTGGCTCCGGAGCTCCCCGGGCCCCAGCCGGGGTTGGAACTCTGCCTTACAGATGCAGGGCCGCCCCAGGACCCCATGCTGCCTCCTCCTGTTCCAACACCTCCACTATTTCCGTTGGGGCTTTCCTGGGGCTTGGTGCCCCATCCTGGTGCTGGGCCGTTGGTGCTTTCCTGGGGCTTGGAGCCCCATCCTGGTGCTGAGCCGTTGGGGCTTTCCTGGGGCTTGGAGCCCCATCCTGGTGCTGAGCCGTTGGGGCTTTCCTGGGGCTTGGAGCCCCATCCTGGTGCTGAGCCGTTGGGGCTTTCCTGGGGCTTGGAGCCCCATCCTTGTGCTGGGCCGTTGGGGCTTTCCTGGGGCTTGGAGCCCCATCCTGGTGCCGGGTTGTTGGGGCTTTCCTGGGGCTTGGAGCCCCATCCTGGTGCTGGGCCGTTGGGGCTTTCCTGGGGCTTGGAGCCCCATCCTGGTGCTGGGCTGTTGGGATGCTGGGTCTGCACCCAGCCACCACCTCCAACAGCAGGGGCAGGCTTTGACGCCCAGCCGCCCCCATTTCCTCCACCTCCTCTGGGGCTGTCCTTCCACCCTCCTCCTCCTCGTCCATTTCCTCCTTCTCCTTCCCACATGTGGCTGGAGGATCCATTCTTCTTCACCTCGGCCGGTTCTCTCCACTCTCCTCCATTGGAGCCGTTGGAGCCATTGGAGCCACGGCTGCCACTTCCGTGGCCGGAGCCCCAGCCGTGGGAGGACTTGGGACCCTCTCCCCAGCTCTGGGACTGGTTCTGCTGGGTCTTGGTTGGCCCGTCATCCCAGGTAGGGGAGGACTTCCCCTCAGGGACGCCCCAGGATTGAACTCCACTCTTGGGGCCATTGTTTGTGGTGTTGTGGCCTTGGGCCATGGGCTCCCCCCAACCACTGACGGAACCGTTGGGGGCCTTGTTGACAGGCTGCTCCCCCCAGCCTGAGCGTAGAGGGCCTCCCCAGCCGGAGGGGCCCTCGCTCTTGCCTCCGGAGCCCCCTGAGCCTGGCCTCTGAGATGGTCCCAGGTTGGGGTTGGCTCCCCCGTTCCGGGGGTCCGGTGGGGATCCGGAAGAGGGGCTGCTGGAGCCCTTCCATGTGTCCCCTCCAGCACCTCCCCTCATCTCGCTGGTTTTCCTCTCGTTGGCGGCGCGCTGCTCCTCCATCTCCCAGGAGGTGTGCTGGCGGACGGGCGTCTGGCCCCAACCTGTGTTGCAGAGCACCCGGGGGTCCAGGTCCTGCCGAGGCAGGGGAGGGGGGCCTCCATCCTCGCTGCCGGTCCTGTCCCTGCGGTGGGAGCGCCCCTCGCTGCCGCCGCTTCCGCTACCCTCACTAGTCGGGGCCGGGGTTGGCTGGCCCCAGGAGCTTACCTGCTGGTCCTGGGCTGGGCCATCTGAGGAATCCCAGCCTCCTTTGGCCTCGCCTCCACCGCTGGAGGGCTTCCCCCAGTCTTCTCCCCAGCCTCCTTCTCCACTGCCACTCCCGCCTCCTCCGCTGCCAGAGTGGCCCCAGCCGGACATGCCTCCAGAGGGTGCCGAGTCCCAGCCTGAGTTTTTGGAGTCAGCGGAAGTCTTGGTGTCTCCGTTGCCCCAGACGGAGCTCCCTGCGTCTCCGTTGAGCTGGGAGGACTCAGTAGGGGACTGGCCTCCCCAGCCGGGCAGGCCGTGGATGGGGCTGAGTGGCTGCTTAGTGTGGTGGCTGTTTTGTCCGTCAGTGTTAAGGTTGGGATGTTCCATGCTGCTGAAAGACACATTCTTATTGGAGGACGGGGCGTCAGGGCTCATCATGCCTCCCCAGGTGCTGCTGCTGTTGTTCTCTTCCCCTCCCAGGCTACTGTTGCCCAGGCTGCTGTTGGGAGGAAGTGAGGCGGGGTTGGGGCCACCTCCAGCCCCCTCTTGCCCCAGCACGGGCCAGGCCGAGGGGTTGGCGTTGGGGTTCAGGTTCAGGCTAAAACTGGGCTGGGAGTTCCAGCCGGGTGCTCCTCCACTACGACCCATATTGGGCCCTAGGCCGTCGGGTTTGGCTCCCTCAGTGGGGCCCATGGTGATGGGGCCTGATCCGGAGCCCCAGCCCCTGCTGCCGATGGCTCCAACTCCCTGGCCACCGCCAGGCTGCATCATGTTAGTGACGTTAGCTTTGAGAGAGGGGTAGTGGGCCTGCTGGCTAGTAGCCCCCGCGGCTATGCTCATGTTGCTGCTGGTCTCTGGGTTCGTACAGTCAGCGGCTGTGGCACATTCTGAAGGATTCGCTGGTCGGCTGTCGCTGCTGCGACTGATGGAGGGCCAGGTCTCGGTGTCGCTCCTGTCAATGATCACTTGATCCCAGCTACTACTGGTGGTGCTGCTGCTGCGGTCAGTGGCTGGTGGTAAGGCTCCCCAGTGGGGATTCTCATACTGGGCACCAGGACCACTCTGGAAGGGCAGGTCTGGAGGAGAAAAAGAGAAATATATATATACAGGTGAGTGAGTGAGAGAGAGAATACCATGTAATAAACTCCCTCAGCTCCTAGAAGAAGTCATTGTACTGTCTCCCCTTGGTTGGTTAAACTGTTACCATCCGACATGGCAGCAGTCAGAGGAGAGCGACGGTCACGCTCTCCTGGTCGGTTCTCCAGTCAGATGCCTGCCATAATCAGAATGTACAGCAGATCGTGCCCCATATCCTATTAGCTATGGCAAATCCATATATTCCTGCTTTGGGGCAGTCAAATGTGGAGTGGCTGGGTGAGCGATAGGAGCCCTCCCTCTCCTACTTTCACTCCCCCTAACCCTCCTTCCGTCCTACTCTCCCTCTATGTGAGTGGGTGAAATGGAACCCTCTCCCTTTCCTCCCACCTGCTCTCGCCGTCTCCTCCTGAACTGAGAGGCCCATCAGTCTTCCCTAGCTGTGGCTGTGAAGGGAAGCCCAAGTGGAAAGCTGCTCACTTATTGAAATGAAACCAAGATGGCTCCCTCCTCCATCACTCCCTACGCTCCAACAGGTCCCCACAAAGCACTAGACCCAGCGACACTGATACTGTGGAGACTGCAGAGTAGAGGTCGACCGATTAATTAGGGACGATTTCAAGTTTTCATAACAATTGGAAATCGGTATTTTTGGGCACCGATTTGGCAGAT
Source organism: Oncorhynchus clarkii lewisi (assembly GCF_045791955.1). Taxonomy (NCBI): domain Eukaryota; kingdom Metazoa; phylum Chordata; class Actinopteri; order Salmoniformes; family Salmonidae; genus Oncorhynchus; species Oncorhynchus clarkii. The sequence goes on along the minus strand of NC_092159.1, from coordinate 20,847,258 downwards.
TTTTTTTTTTTTACACCTTTATTTAATCTTTATTTAACTAGGCAAGTCAGTTAAGAACACATTCTTATTTTCAATGACGGCCTAGGAATGGTGGGTTAACTGCCTCGTTCAGGGGCAGAACGACACATTTTCACCTTGTCAGCTCAGGAGATCCAATCTTGCAACCTTACAGTTAACTAGTCCAACGCTATAACGACCTGCCTCTTTCTCGTTGCACCCCACAAGGCCTGTTACGCAAATGCAGTAAGCTAAGTTAAGTTGCTAGCTGGCATTAAACTTCTTATAAAAACAATCAATCATAATCAGTAGTTAACTACACATGGTTGATGATATTACTAGATATTATCTAGCATGTCCTGCGTTGCATATAATCTGACTGAGCATACAAGCATACAAGTATCTGACTGAGCGGTGGATGGCGCGTAAACATTCTTTCAAACAGCCCTTTCGTGCGTTTTGCCAGCAGCTCTTCGTTGTGCATCAAGCATTGCGCTGTTTATGACTTCAAGCCCATCAACTCCCGAGATGACGCTGGTGTAACCGAAGTGAAATGGCTATCTAGTTAGCGCGCGCTAATAGCGTTTCAAACGTCACTCGCTCTGAACTTTGGAGTGGTTGTTCCCCTTGCTCTGAATGGGTAACGCTGCTTCGATGGTGGCTGTTGTCATTGTGTTCCTGGTTCGAGCCCAGGTAGGGGTGAGGAGAGGGACGGAAGCTATACTGTTACACTGGCAATACTAAAGTGCCTATAAGAACATCCAATAGTCAAAGGGAAATAGTCCTATAATAACTACAACCTAAAACTTCTTAACTGGGAGTATTGAAGACTCATGTTAAAAGGAACCACCAGCTTTCATATATTCTCACGTTCTGAGCAAGGAACTTAAACGTTAGCTTTCTTACATGGCACGGCATATTGCACTTTTACTTTCTTCCTCAACACAGCATTATTTAAACCAAATTGAACATGGTTCATTATTTGAGGCTATTTGAGGCTAAATTGATTTAATTGATGTTTTATATTAAGTTAAAATAAGTGTTCATTCAGTATTGTTGTAATTGGCGGCAGGGTAGCCTAGTGGTTAGAGCGTTGGACTAGTAACCGGAAGGTTGCAAGTTCAAATCCCCGAGCTGTCGTTCTGCCCCTGAACAGGCAGTTCACCCACTGTTCCTAGGCTGTCATTGACTTGCCTAGTTAAATAAAGGTAAAATAAAATAAAAAAAAAACAAAAACAGCCGATTAGTCAGTATCGGCTTTTTTGGTCATCCAATAATCGGTATCGGCGTTGAAAACTCATAATCGGTCAACCTTACTGCAGAGTACACACATTACTCTGCTTTCTTCAATTGTATCTTTCAAATGCTATTTCCTCATACTAAGAGAGGAGAAAAACAAGATAAGTCTAGCCCACACTGTGGAACATCGCCTCAGCCTACAGACAAACACTCATTAACGCCGATGAGAAAAACAAGTCCCGGTAACAACTAATAATAGGCAGGTAATCAATGGCCTTATTAATGCTGCTGGAGAGAAGAGAGGAGGTATTGATCCACCAACCACCATGCAAAGCCAACCGCTAAACTGGTCTTATCTACAGAGAGGACCTAAGAACACGGTTGTTCCCACTCGTCTTCATGACTTTAGCGCGGGGTCGGGGCCAATTGCAATTCAATCCGAGTCAATTCAGACTGAATAGAAATGAGATTGACCTCAACCCTGCTTACATTATGAAACTGCACATTGTTGAAGGCTGTATTCTTATAATCTACTTGTTTTTGCAATTCACAAATCCAATAAGCTCATCAATTGTTATATAAAAAATAAATGGTATCCCATTGCTAGCTATTTTATCTATCAAAGTCGTCTTAGACATATAGAAAACGTATAGCCTCTAACTTTCCTTAGTGTGAAACAGTGGGGTGGGTCATATTTGGTCATCACCCCGTTTCAAATGGAGATTCTTACCTTCTCTATTAGCTCGCTATTGGAGTCCACTGGATTCTATCAGACCGTTTCGTGATTTGCATGATTGCCTGGAGTTTATCCATCACAGATAAAGCTATGGTCAAAACAATCCGGTCAAATAGTGGGTGGGGGACTAGCTTCCGTTTGAGACACACACTGACTGACAGATGTGTGGTTAGGCTTAAGATACAGCGCAACGCGCCTCCGAGTCCCTCCAAATGCAATTTTCCCCTCAACATACTTATCTCCTCTTCTCAGACTGCCTTATCACACAGGGTCGTCAGTGTGTGTAGAAAGGAACACACACACAGTCTGCAATCAGCTCTACACTTCCTAGAAAGTGTAACCAGAGGTACCACAAAATTCCCATCTCAAATCCTAACTTCAACAATGTTGAAAAAGATTTCCCATTAAAAGTTTCTCCTACTACATTTGAAAAAAAAAAAAACAAGTGCGCCCTGGCTGTTAGGTTCCGCCCCTCGCACTGCCGGCTGTTAGGTTCCGCCCCTCGCACTGCCGGCTGTTAGGTTCCGCCCCTCGCACTGCCGGCTGTTAGGTTCCGCCCCTCGCACTGCCGGCTGTTAGGTTCCGCCCCTCGCACTGCCGGCTGTTAGGTTCCGCCCCTCGCACTGCCGGCTGTTAGGTTCCGCCCCTCGCACTGCCGGCTGTTAGGTTCCGCCCCTCGCACTGCCGGCTGTTAGGTTCCGCCCCTCGCACTGCCGGCTGTTAGGTTCCGCCCCTCGCACTGCCGGCTGTTAGGTTCCGCCCCTCGCACTGCCGGCTGTTAGGTTCCGCCCCTCGCACTGCCGGCTGTTAGGTTCCGCCCCTCGCACTGCCGGCTGTTAGGTTCTGCCATCCCTCCTTCAAAACTGTACAAATAGAAAATAACATCTGGGGCATCTAGGGTCAAGCTGAGCTGCACGTCCAAGACACATCCCACAAAGCACAGTGACAGACCAGCCATGTAACAAAAGAGTGCATTAGGCTGAGTGATCCTTATGTAAGCAACCTACATGCTCTGTTCAAAAGTAGTGCACTATAAAAAGGGAATAGGGTGCCATTTGGGACAACTTTTCTATGGCTTTGTTCACTTAGGAATACATATATCCATACCACATTGATCATAACTCTCCATTGGTTTAAATAGTCCCGGTAAGTAACATCTTCAACCCACAACTGAACCACAACCTCTTCCTCATGGCCCTCGAGAACAAACATCAAAGTCAGTACACAACATCTAATGTCAGTGGCCAGCGCCCACAACAACCAATGAGGTTTTGCATGACGTGCATATTTTAGGAGTCGTTCCAACAGAGAGCCCTGTGTGGGTGTGTGAGAGATTCAGTGTCTTTGGCAGGATTTTTCTTTGGTAGGTTTGGCACTGTTTCAACGCCATTGTTTTGGTGCCGTACACCTGCCTGCCTTTCAGTCAAATCGCAGAGATAGCTAACCGCTAACCTAACATACAAAAGCTCATTGTTTCGCTGACGCTAACACCCACAATGTCAATCCATGTACCTGCAAGGCTGCTAGGTGTGTGTGTGTGTGTGTGTGTGCGTGCGCGTGTTTGTGTATACATACATACATATACACTGCTCAAAAAAATAAAGGGAACACTAAAATAACACATCCTAGATCTGAATGAATGAAATATTCTTATTAAATACTTTTTTCTTTACATAGTTGAATGTGCTGACAACAAAATCACACAAAAATGATCAATGGAAATCAAATTTATCAACCCATGGAGGTCTGGATTTGGAGTCACACTCAAAATTAAAAGTGGAAAACCACACTACAGGCTGATCCAACTTTGATGGAATGTCCTTAAAACAAGTCAAAATGAGGTTAAGTAGTGTGTGTGGCCTCCACGTGCCTGTATGACCTCCCTACAACGCCTGGGCATGCTCCTGATGAGGTGGCGGATGGTCTCCTGAGGGATGGAGCGAGACATGATGTCCCAGATGTGCTCAATTGGATTCAGGTCTGGGGAACGGGCGGGCCAGTCCATAGCATCAATGCCTTCCTCTTGCAGGAACTGCTGATACACTCCAGCCACATGAGGTCTAGCATTAGGAGGAACCCAGGGCCAACCGCACCAGCATATGGTCTCACAAGGGGTCTGAGGATCTCATCTCGGTACCTAATGGCAGTCAGGCTACCTCTGGCAAGCACATGGAGGGCTGTGCGGCCCCCCAAAGAAATGCCACCCCACACCATGACTGACCCACCGCCAAACCGGTCATGCTGGAGGATGTTGCAGGCAGCAGAACGTTCTCCACGGCATCTCCAGACTCTGTCACGTCTGTCACATGTGCTCAGTGTGAACCTGCTTTCATCTGTGAAGAGCACAGGGCGCCAGTGGCGAATTTGCCAATCTTGGTGTTCTCTGGCAAATGCCAAACGTCCTGTTGGACTGTAAGCACAACCCCCACCTGTGGACGTCGGGCCCTCATACCACCCTCATGGAGTCTGTTTCTGACCGTTTGACCAGACACATGCACATTTGTGGCCTGTTGGAGGTCATTTAGCATGGCTCTGGCAGTGCTCCTCCTGCTCCTCCTTGCACAAATGCGGAGGTAGCGGTCCTGCTGCTGGGTTGTTGCCCTCCTACGGCCTCCTCCACGTCTCCTGATGTACTGGCCTATCTCCTGGTAGCACCGCCATGCTCTGGACACTACGCTGACAGACACAGCAAACCTTCTTGCCACAGTTGGCATTGATGTGCCATCCTGGATGAGCTGCACTACCTGAGCCACTTGTGTGGGTTGTAGACTCCATCTCATGCTACCACTAGAGTGAAAGCACCGCCAGCATTCAAAAGTGACCAAAACATCAGCCAGGAAGCATAGGAACTGAGAAGTGGTCTGTGGTCACCACCTGCAGAACCACTCCTTTATTGGGTGTGTCTTGCTAATTGCCTATAATTTCCACCTGTTGTCTATTCCATTTGCACAACAGCATGTGAAATGTATTGTCAATCAGTGTTGCTTCAATCAGTGGACAGTTTGATTTCACAGAAGTGTGATTGACTTGGAGTTACATTGTGTTGTTTAAGTGTTCCCTTTATTTTTTTGAGCAGTATCTAACGCACACAAGCGTCGCTCCCCCTCTCCGTCTGTCTTCAAGCCCGCCGAGCAGCAAGGAACGCCATTTTATCGGGCAGACCTGAAACTCAGCCAAGAGCTCAGAGGCTGCTGCCTGCAGCAAGAACGTCTCGCTCTGCCCTCTGCTTTCTCCCTTTCATTTATTTGCCCCCCCCTCCCCACGCACATTTTCTCTGAAGGGGCATAATAGGTTGCATGATAAATCAATCATATACTACACAGAAAAGCGTGCAGCTCAGCCCTATTTTTCTCTTCCGTCACTGCCCGTCACGGATACTACAACTCCACGAGCTAAACAAAATAACCCCGGAGTAGAGAGAGAAGAAAAGATAAGAGCTGATGGCAGCTGTAAAGAAGGGGGTCAGGGGTAGAGTGGAAAAATACCTGAAGAGAGGTGGTGCTGCTGCAACACCATGCTGTGAGGCGCTACAGCCATCGCCATCCTCCATTCAATATGTCTGCTACTGTTCGCTGCAAAGCATCGCAACTGCTTCCTTGACACGATGCCAAGAAATTGAGGCTGGCTGGCTGCGTAATGTGAATGTCTACTCAACCTTGCCCACTCTTTTCCTTACAACTCTGTACAACCTTATTTCTGGTAGGCATTCCAATAGATTAGTGAGAAATTTTCCTGTGTCGGGGAAAAAGGTGTGTGTCTGTGTGCGAGAGAAACGGGGGACAAAACCAAAGCTAAGGCAACAAGGGAAAAAAAGGGGACAATTCTATTCCGTCTCTGTTCAGCCGTCAGTAATGTCTAGCTGCTTCCATTCTGGTCCCAATTAGGAGGGCAGTGGGTAACGATGGTGCTCGCTGAATGAATAGCGGCGACAGAAATAAAAACAATACGGCTTCTGTTCTTTGGCTCTGATGCAGCTCCCTGGTACCAAAGATGCAGTGCTGTGACAGCACGCACACACACATCTACAAAATCACTTCATATAGCAGCTCAGCTTCCTATTATAGAGCACTAGCCTACTACTCAGAATAAGACAAGGCGACAGTGGTGCTAGCCCTGCCGGGGAAACAACTACCAGGAGATCAGGCTGCTGCTGATAATGAGGATGCTACTAGCAGGCAGCCAAAAGTTAGACACTGCCTTTCTCTCCCTATGAAAGCCAGGGTGACGGGGAGAAGGGGGGAGGAGTTGACAGTGGCAAAGGGAGAGACACAGAGAGACGGCATGTATGAAGAAAAAGAAAGACACGGTGCACCAAAAAGGATTAAGTGCCTGTAATCAACATCTTGAGCAATAGCGTAGCCTTGGAGCTAGCTGTGAAATGCAGCCAGGAGCCACACGAATGGGACCGAACAGGATGCCATTATTCTCCCATTCATTCAACACTGCCAATTCACCACATTATCTCTAGCCAAACCTCACCGTGACGCACCACAAGCAGTAAACACACCATTTAATCCCCTTTGTCCTCAAAATAGACCCTCTTTCCCCTTTCAGGAACTTCTGAGTTCCGGTCTCCGGGATCAAAAGATTCTGGTTTGTTTTCCAGAAATGGAGAGACACAGAGAGAGAAAAGGAGTGAGAGTGGGCACAGGAGGGTTTAAAACCGGAGAGGTAGTTTCCTCTTGGTTCCCTGGCAGAGTCTGGGCTAATGAGGCCACTAGGGGCTGGAGGAGAGGGGAAAGGGAGAGAGCGGGGCGGGCGGGCGGGCGGGCGAGAGAGAGAGAGAGAGAGAGAGAGGGAGAGAGAGAGAGAGGGGCTGGCATTCTCTCTAGCCTAGTCTGGCCAACTCCATTGACTAGTGGAATCAGTGTCATGCATATAGTGCTGTGAAAAGGTATTTGCCCCCTTCCTGATTTCTTATTTTTTTGCACATTTGTCACACTTAAATGTTTCAGGTCAAACTAATTTAAATATTACACAAAGATAACCCAAGTAAACACAAATTGCAGTTAAGACAAGATTTTATTTATTAAGGTAAAAAAGCTATCCGAACCTTCATGGCCCTATGTGACAAAGTAATTGCCCCCTAAAGCTAATAACTGGTTGTGCCACCCTCGGCAACTGCAATTAAGCGTTTGCGATAACTGGCAATGAGTCTTTCACATCGCTGTGGAGGAATTTTGACCCACTCTTCTTTGCGGAATTGTTTTCATTCAGCCACATTGGAGGATTTTTGAGCCACAGCATCTCAGTCAGATTCAAGTCCAGACTTTGACTAGGCCACACCAAAACCTTCATTTTGTTATTGTTAAGCCATTCAGGAGGTGAACTTGCTGGTGTGTTTTGGATCATTGTCCTGCTGCAGAACCCAAGTGTGCTTCAGCTTGAGGTCACGAACTGGTGACCGGACATTCTCCTTCAGGATTTTTTGGTAGAGAGCAGAATTCATGGTTCCATCAATCACAGCAAGTCGTACAGGTCCTGAAGCAGCCCATTGTCTTGCCAATCCACAGAATATTTTCCCAAAAGCCTTGGGGATCATCAAGATGTTTTTTGCCAAAAGTGAGACGCGATTGTTATTTCTGGTCAGCAGTGGTTTTCGCCTTGGAACTCTGCCATGGATGCCATTTTTGCCCGGTCTCTTTCTTATGGTTGGGTCATGAACACTGACCTCAACTGAGGCAAGTGAGGCCTGCAGTTCTTTAGATGTTGTTGTGGGTTCTTTTGTGAACTCTTGGATGAGTTGTCGCTGCGCTCTTGGGGTAATTTTGGTAGGCCAGCCACTCCTGGGAAGGTTCACCACTGTTCCAAATGTTCTCAATTTGTGGATAATGGCTCTCACTGTGGTTCGCTGGAGTCCCAAAGCTTTAGAAATGGCTTTGTAATCCTGTTCCTGAATTTGTTTGGATCGCGGCATGATGTCTTGCTTTTTGAGATCTTTTGGCCTACTTCACTTTGTCAGACAGGTTCTATTTAAGTCATTTCTTGATTCAACAGGTCTGGCAGTAATCAGGCCTGGGTGTGGCTCAGCTTTCCAGAAAATGTGATTAACCACAGTAAATTCATGATTTAAAAAGGGGGGGGGGGGGGGGGGGCAATTTCTTTGTCACATAGGACCACGAAGGTTCGGATAGCTTTTTTCCCTTAATAAATGTATTGCGTAAATCTGCATTGTGTCATCTTTGTGGAATATTAAAATTGGTTTGATGAACTGAAACATTGAAGTGTGACAAATGTGAAAGAAAACAAAGAAATCAGGAATGGGGCAAATACTTTCACAGCACTGCACCTCAACATTCTTCACTTACGTGGCCCTGACAACGATGGTCAAAGGAATAGCCTTACGGCTAAAAGCACATTAGGCAGTGATCACTGATGGGAATACCTGGCTGAACAGTCACCAATGGGACGTGTTACGTATTGGTCTTTATCCGCAGACAAAACAATAGCGTCTGCAACTGGAATCAAAAGAACAAATATGCCACCCCATCCAGGCGTTTGAAAACAAAGCCAAGGGGCCAAATTAGAAGGGCGGCAGGGCCAACGCATGTTAACAACATCTAGCCAACAGTATTCCTTCTGGCCACAATCTACGTCACCCAGGGGCTTAGGAGACAGAGCCATGAATGAACCAGCTGTTGTAGAGGACTGAGTGCGTTTCCCACAGCACGGCTTGCATCTCAGACCCCCACTACAGCACCTGCTATGCTACGAGACGAAGGCCATACAGGCTGCAGCACTCACTGGGCTGTAATGCCATCAGCTGTTGTATTGGAGAGGGGGTTGTGTCTAATGAGGACCACAATGGAAATAGGCCTATGACTGTTTGTGTTCACTATGATTTTTAATGCATTGTTGTTCTCTCACTCGAGTCTTGTGCATTTTTAAAATGGTCAGATAAAATTAATTCATTATTGAATTGGTTGATTGTGTTGTGACCATCCAGGCCTAGTGTGTAGCCAGCTGGGCCCGTGGGCAGACAGATGTGAGAGGACTTAACTGGGTCAAGGCAGTAACAGTGGATCTCCTCACTGACTCTTGTCCAGTCACAGCAGGCCTCTTGGGGCTGGAAGCATCTGTGTCCTCTCTGTACTGTGAACCATGATGACTTCACTAGCAGGGAGGTCAAAGGGAAGCTGACCACAAAAGCAGAGCTCATCGACATACATAGTGTCGCACATTCAGCCTGGGGACAAATTAGATTGGCCCCATGTTTGCATGAATTTTGACCCATGCTGGCAGGAAAAAAAGTTACCTCGTAAACTTGAGTGATGCTCGATACCGAAATCAAATGCATGCTTCTCAAAACTGCATCCATCCCAAATCTGTATTCCTTACTGTCAATGCCAAAACTAATGCTGTATCTCTTTCTGTAATTGGCAGTAGAGTACAGCCATAGAAAAAAAAGAAGCTATTTATGACAAGGCAGACAGAGGGAAGGACAGTTGATCAGAAGCCCCCAGAGACCCCCAGGGACTTAAAGCCTTCCCCAGCTCGGGCCTCTCCTGCCTGGGGCGGTTTGCGCAGAGGGCCCCTGGGAGAGCTGTCCAGCCAGTCAGTAAAAATAAAAAAAGGTTATCAGACCATCAGTGTGTGCGCTTGAGTGCGTATACACACACTGCATGTGTGTGTGTGGCAACATTTGTCTGTAATGCTCTGTGCTGCCCAGGGCTCTGCAGAGAAATTGTGTTTACAGTGATGCTGCAGGCAGCCCCCTCAGAGTAAACATGGGAGTCAGTAATGGAAGACAGCACCACAGAGGGAGGGAGGGGTAGAGGAGTAAAATAAAACAGTATGTGAACAGACACCCGCAGCAAGCTCTTCGTCTCCCTCCGCCTCGTCCTCTAAGTGCCGTACAACAATTCACTGTGCGGTTATCGGCCTTTAACACGGAGGTAAACCACGTCAATAAAAGAGAATAGATAGAGGTGTTGGTTGAGCTACCTTCCATCGGGATGTGAAGACCGGTGGTGGTCAGAGAAAAGCTGCAGGGTCAAGGCATAGAAAGGAAGACGGTGGGCTAACACAGTGGTTCCCCAGACAGCTTGCAGAGACAGCACGCCTCCACTGCCTCACTGGAGGAAAAACGATGCTGGAGACATATCTACTCAAAGCTCATATCGTTTGTCCACCTACTCTCTCTCTTTCACCCTAAATTAAAGCCCACTGGCAGGTTTCTCCGCTGTCCACAGACCCGTTCGCTGCGGAGTTAATTATAATTTTTTTTAAAAAGGTGACTGCGGGCGGTAAAGGTCCCGAGCGCTCTCCAATCGCCACAGCACCTACTCAGTGGCTCAACACCATCACGGCCATATTTCAATAGGGTCAAGCGAAAACCTCTCTGCAGTGCACAGAGCCCATGTAGAAACACAGGTGAACCAATGGGTCAGAGTGGAGGAGATTCTCAGAGTAACACACCATCATCAATTCCCTAATGTCAGTGCTCGAGTATAGAGAGAACAGGGGCAGTAACAAAAAGGCTTTTTGGACTGACCCACAGATGGACCCATCATACGGATTTGCAATTCGCTCCATTCTTCCTCAACCTGTTGCAGGGCTCTAACACCGCAAACATTTCTCGCATATGGGCCTAAATATTTGCTGTCGACCTTGAATTTGAATTTCAGCGCACCTAGAACATTTTGGGATTATAGCTTTAATATTTAAAATATTATTCGTAGCGCTCCTAAATGTATTTGTGTGTGCCTACATTTCTTTCAAGTTAAGCGCACACGTGTGCCTTGTAAAGGTCAGCGTAGAGCCCCATGTTGAACAGCCTCATCCAGCTACCACGATGACCTGCGACACTTCATTTCATGGGACCAATTTAGTAACATCAGCTTCTCTATCAAGTTACACAGAGAAACAGGACACATTCCTACTGGGGAACCAGATCTAGCCAAGGAGCCAAGGGTAAGACGCAATAAGCAGGGAACTGACCTGTGTGGCGCTTGCCTGTGGAGGAAGAAGAAGCGGGGGCACCGGGGGTGAGCGGGTCGGGGGCAGGGGTCACGGTGAGGCTACTCAAGGCTCCGGCTGGCAGTGGCTGGCCCCTCTTCAGTAGCTGCTTGTGCTCCTGCTGGCGGAAACGCGGGGGCACCTCACGGGGCGGGTAGCGGGGGCCTGAGGACGACGACGGAGGCTGAGGTGGGGTCTGCTGCTGTGGAGTTTGCTGGGTGGTAGGGGGGGCGCGCTTCCCATTGGTTCTGACTGAAGAGGACGAGGAGGGGGGGTGTGAGGCCTGGGGCAGGGTCACACAGGTGGTGGGGTGGTGGAGGGGACCGGGGCTGGGCTTAGCTGGCTCTGGAGGAGGACGCAAACACAACACAGGAAGCAAGGTATTAGCTAATGCTGCACAGCACACATCACTAATCCACTGTACTTTACAAGACAACATTGTTGGTTGAATGAGGTTAGTGTTATATCCCTGATCGAGTGCGACATGAACACACTGATCATTTGAACCGATGTTCACAGGTTGAAACATTAAATGACCTCTAACCTTATAATACATATGGCAAGGTTTTATTCTCAAAAACGTTACACCCCAAATATCTGACACCCGTATAACATGGATTGAAAACATTTCCCTTATTTACTAAGAAGAAATCAAGCAAAACGTGGTTAGCATTTCCAAAGTAGCGTCTTAGTAATAACCTTCCCTATGAGCTGGCCTGTGCTTGAACACCACCGACAGACAGCCCAGACAACATGAAAGGGCAAGTTCTCTCACACACACACACACACTCACCTCTGCCAGGCCCTGTGCATTCTTCTGTCTATTAGTTCCCCAGAGAGAACAGCCCTCTAATCAAGCCTTGCCCAGACTGAGTGGTATTAGCAGTCGGTACTAGCAGGACCTACTGGGTCAGCCTACTGTAGCTAAAAGGAGCTTAGCCGAGCCCTCTGGGTGGACAGGCTAAGAGCTATCCGCAAGGGCTGGAGTGGAAAAGGCACAGAGGCTTACGGAAGCACAGGTGTGTGTGTTTGTATGCGCGCGTGTGTGTCCCCGCACCAAGGCTTATGGAGCACAAGCGTGTGTGAGCATTAAGCAACTGCATTGGAAAGAGGTTAACACCCTACATATCTGACATGGTATGCTCCCTGTCCATGCTGAGCAGAAGAGCACGGCAGCCATATTGTCTCACAACACTTCCTGACCTCAGTGTTGCGCTGAGCTGCTACATCAGTTTGGTGACTGTGAATACTGTTTGTTGTGGTTCTATTCTCCCTAGGTGGCTACAGAGGACAATTCATAGGCCGGTTTTAAAAACAACTGGCTGGCAGCTATGCCTCAGGGGAGGAGAAAGAAAAGAGAGAAGACAATCACAGACAGCCAAGAGAGGAGCGGAAGCGCGAGAGAGAAAGCGAAGGGATTGGCACAGGAGAGATGCAGATTAGCAGGCAACAGATTAGCAGGGAACAGATGTCACTCTCCTGGGAACACAGGAGCCACCGTCAGGACTCGTGCCAAGACACGCATACAAATGCACACAATGACATTCGAGGTCATATCAGTCTGACCAATAAGGACAACTGCAGCTTTTCTGTCATTGGTTCATGTTGACCAAGTTGTGGCTCCAGAGAAATCTAACAGGGTGGGACTGTGTAGAATCACACACAAGAACAGTGTAGGCCTGATGTGGCTGACTAGCTGTCCTGCGCTACAGCAGCGTTGGGTTAAAGCAAACACTGCAGGCAGGCCCACGTATTCCCTCTGCCTGCCAATGGCCTGTCCCACTGCCAACACCGTTTCTATAAAGAGAGCACCCTCTGCACATGAGCTGTGCAACCCTGTGCCTCTGACACACACACTCTCAATATTCTTCAAATACGCGCAGACACAACCAGGTTCTCGCGCTCACACAAACTGCATACTGATCAACCTCCCTCTCTGGTCAGAGCTGGACCCTCCAGCAGCAGGAGCTAGCTAGCTGGTTGGGAGTTGAGGCAGGCAGTGGGTGACGCACATATCTGATTCAATTCAGCCCCCGCCCGCCTGACGCAGTCACAGCCAATCAGCAGGCAGGGTGCTGCGTCCTCACAACCCACCCCATCCCTCGGCTCTCTCCCTCTCCTTCGTCCTGCTCCTCTCTCTGCCTCCTACTCTCTCTTGCCTTTCACAATGCCCACCCTCTCCTGTTCCGTTTCTACCTCAGCTCAGCCATTGCATTCTCTCACTTCAACCTGTCCCTCGCCCTCCCTCCCTTTCTCTGGTGCCCCCCCCCCCCCCCCGTTCATCCAATTCAGCCTCTCTCATTGTTCACTGCTGCTCTGAATCCATTAGAGGAAGCAGATGGACTGCTGGGCTGTTACTGCTCACACAGAGGCCGGCAGCCTCTCTCACACTATGAATCACAGCTTCTATGACGTAGGGGGGGGAGGGTGTGTGGGTGTACGTTGTGAGTGTGGATATCCCACATTATGCGAGTGTGTCGGGGGTTCGGTGTGTGTTCCACTCTATTCTCCAGTAGCCTCTGTTTATGACAACACGGGTGCTTTTACAACACAATGAAATAGCTATTAAAGCACTATGTGGTGTGTGTAAATGATCACAGTTCATCTAGTCTATGATGTGAAATTGCTGTTATTCCAGCCAGCTGGGTAATGTGTAGCCATCTTTGGAATAATCTCGGAAGAGAGTAGGTGTGTGTGTGTGTGTGTGTGTGTGTGCGTGCACGAGAGAGTGTGTGTGAGCATGAGTGGCGGTTACGATGCGATAGGATGTCTCAGCTCAAAACAAAGAGATTGAGCAAAACATTAGTCTTTTCCTTTTTGGGGAAGAGTTCCTTTTTAATCCATAACGGACGCTAAAGTGCTTTGTGGGAGATTTCCGAGGCGAGGGGAAACCAAATCCCTTCACTAGGATGAGAGAAAGCCATATTAAAATGCTGTCTAGTCAAGTACCCTAGCACCATCATTTGTGAGATAATTTTTTTTTTTTTTTTTATATATATATGGAGATTCACCTGCATATCTGATGGGAGAGATAGAAGGTGATACGTGTGACACTGTCATACACCAAAGACTTGGAGGGGAGATTGAGAGATAGTAGGAACACCCAGAGAGCGAGAGGCACAGTAAAGGTAGAGAATGAAATAGGGAATGAATGGAGAATGAGCGAGTCAGAGAATGGTACACAGAATTAGAGAGCGCAAATGAGTGTGAGAGAGAGATGGGGAGCAAACAAACTGAAATACTAGACCCTTTGGGGTTGCTAAAGCCTTAAAAACACTATTTGATGTTCAAAGGAGTCAATTAAATAAACCATTATAATGAGACGCACTGTAAATTCCATTAAACCCTCAATGGAGAATCACTCCTAGCCAAACGTGTAATTATGGCCTCCTGTCCCCCACTCTCAATGGTTAATTACACCGAAAGAGGAGAAAAAGCCTGAGCGAAAAGGATGATGGTCAAGAGGGCAGGCCCTGGTGCATAAGGAGCCATTGTGATTGGCTCGGTTATGGAGTGAGCGCGCCTTTGAAGGGTTCTGGGAATCGCCTAGGTCAGAGGTTAGCTACGTGCTGCCATTGTGTGATGACACATTTTAATATGCGACTGTGTTTACATCGGGTGAGGGCTGTGTGTGGAACACACAAGTGGACTACAGAAGAGGTTTTTCAACCTCCTGTATTGAGTTACACGACTCTCATTGAAAATCAAACGTTATGAGACTTCATGAAAAAGACACATCCAAGAAACACGTTGGAAAGACGTGATGTGGCGGAGATTTAACTAAACCATTTGACTGATGAGGTGTATGTGTTTAGTGGCCTTGTTTAATGTGCATACAGGGTAGTTGAGAGAACTGACAGAGAACTGACAGTACTAAAGGTTAAGAGGGGCTATAGATTTTAGTGGTACTGAAGGAGCAGTAGTTTTGAGTTGGGATGGTTGCTTGTTAAGATACACCCAGACAGTGTCTTGTGAGAGTGCAAAGGGGGGGGGGGGGGGGGTCTGAGGTTCCATCTGTCAGTAGTAAACCCTGTAGCGGGTCAGAGACACCCCCCCCCCCACACACAGACTAAAAAGGCACAGCTTTCCACCCCTCACCCTTCCCTGGGTACTAGGCCATCACCATGGAGATAAGCACTGTTCCCATGCCTAATGCACCTCTGCTCTGTGGGCCTCCTGTGACCCCCCCCCCACCCTCGACACACACGCTAATGAGCAGAGGGCTCATCTCAGCAGTGCCGACCCATTCTCTCCACACTTTCTACATGTTTTTGGAGTCGTGGTTGATCCATAGAGACTATTCATAGAGATGGCTTGTTAGAATTCACTATGGGTAGATAACACTAAGTTCCACACTTAGATACGATTCAGTCTTCCCTTATCCATACAGTTTATCCAAAGTAGAAGGTTGCCCAAAGACTGATCTAAGGTCAGATGTGTATTTTCTACACCTTATGGTGAGGAGAAGGTAAGCTGATCCTAGATATGCGCACAAGGACAGCTTCCATCCACGTGCCTTAGGAGTCGGGTGTATACCACCGAGCCAATGCTTCCCACGTAGATATGATGAGTCAGTAAATCCTCGTCAACACACAAAAAAAATGGCTGAATGGTGGTTTGGTCATGAAGAGGCAGAACCTGAAGCAAAAGACTGCCTCTTCCAGACACACCAGGAAGTCCCTGCACAGCAACACACACCCTCTCCACCATACAAAGACTGCCTCTTCCAGACACACCAGGAAGTACCTGCACAGCAACACACACCCTCTCCACCATACAAAGACTGCCTCTTCCAGACACACCAGGAAGTCCCTGCACAGCAACACACACCCTCTCCACCATACAAAGACTGCCTCTTCCAGACACACCAGGAAGTCCCTGCACAGCAACACACACCCTCTCCACCATACAAAGACTGCCTCTTCCAGACACACCAGGAAGTCCCTGCACAGCAACACACACCCTCTCCACCATACAAAGACTGCCTCTTCCAGACACACCAGGAAGTCCCTGCACAGCAACACACACCCTCTCCACCATACAAAGACTGCCTCTTCCAGACACACCAGGAAGTCCCTGCACAGCAACACACACCCTCTCCACCATACAAAGACTGCCTCTTCCAGACACACCAGGAAGTCCCGGCCTAGCAACACACACCCTCTCCACCATACAAAGACTGCCTCTTCCAGACACACCAGGAAGTCCCTGCACAGCAACACACACCCTCTCCACCATACAAAGACTGCCTCTTCCAGACACACCAGGAAGTCCCGGCCTAGCAACACACACCCTCTCCACCATACAAAGACTGCCTCTTCCAGACACACCAGGAAGTCCCTGCACAGCAACACACACCCTCTCCACCATACAAAGACTGCCTCTTCCAGACACACCAGGAAGTCCCTACACAGCAACACACACCCTCTCCACCATACAAAGAAGCCTCTTCGGTAAACGCCATTAACATCAGCAAATACACTTCACTATTAATCTGCCTTTAAATGTGACATGAGCCCTCTCAGCTGTGGTATAACTGGGGGAGGTATTGAATTACCTCTTCTGTCTGCAGCGTGTGAGTGATAATCTGCATGAATACATGCAGAAAACCCCCCCCATCTCTTTCTCTCTTTGTCCCCTCCCTTCATCCCCCCCTCTCCACCCCTAATCAACCCCCTCGACTTGACATGCAAGCAAAGAGAAAACAATTATCCTTCGCATCCATAAATCCACGGGACGTAAACCAGGACCCAGTCACTCACTATTAATTTACAGAGTATTTATTAAATGTTGCAGTTCGACACAGGAAGGCGACGGCGCCCCTCCCTCCCACGGGAAAGTCAATTATCCCCCAATTAGATTGTGATTCAAGAAATACGACTAAAACGTGTTGACAAAATTAATTGAATGTGAAATCGCAAATTAATCCAATATGCATATTACGATGCGATGTCGTCCGGTTTCCTGTGTGGAAATAATGCAGTTCTCCTGTGGCCGCGGTGACGCCGTGTAAATATGTCAGTCGCCGTGGCAATTGGTGGGTCGCCATGGTAGCAGGGCAGGGGGTGGGGGTCTCCCGGGAAAGGGAGAAAACAGCATGGGTAAAGGTGTCCTCATTTTTCCCAGCCGAAAACAGTTCGGAAGAGTACGTGCATATAATATGACGACATTGACGTTTTTGTTCATTTTTTTATTTGGTAAGATTATTTTGGGGCAGTTTGATGCACAGAAAATGTTTTTCTTCTAGAGGCAAGCCAAAGTCAGTAGTCGATGTCCACGCCCCTTCGTCGGTGACTGGTCAACAGTAGGGATTCAACGAGAGACAACTCCTTTTCCTGCACATTTCCTCATTGAGAAATACTGCACCAAACATCATGCTTAGATGTAAAAATTGCACAACTAAGAGCTCTCAGATTAATTGTGGCTATTTTAAGGAAGTGTATACTGGCGACAGCATCTCTAAATGGACAATGCGTACTACTATTGCCGCTTTTTTTCTCTTTTTCAGCGAATGTCTTAGGGGAGTATGCAAGCACATTCGCTCGGGTCGCCTAGCCGACTTCGGCTAGCAGCCAGCCGAACTGAAGCATGCCGACGCCTTAATGGGAAATGTAGATGGAAATTTGACACGCATTACATTTAGTTCCTTAACACATTAAAAAGGCAGGCGCTGATGCTCCGATCACACCAGGGCTGGGTAGAGGATGCGTCAGGTGTACCCGGGTATTACTGATGGCTTTCACTCACCAAAACTCGGAAGCCGCCACCTGTTTCCATGAATTGCATTTGCATCACTCTGGGCCAGTTCCGTGTATTCTCCTAACTTTTTGAATGTGTGTGTTTACGTGTGCATACAGAAAGTTAGCGTGGCAATGGCTTTAAAAGCATATCCTTGCCTGGGAAGTTCCACACTAAGCATTTTCTCCAATTACAGGGGGAACTGGATTGAGTCTCCCGGTCCCTATAGGGATGGGGGAGCTAGGTGTGTGTGGGGGGGGGCATTGTGCATTATTGTGTGTGCGCAGCAAGATGAGGTTTGATTGTGGGGAATAATCAGCGTTCCCCTGCCCTCCATACTAATAGAGGGCTGAGGCGCTCTCATTCTACCCCAACAGGGACTGCCTGGATGGGGGAAGTCTGGTGGCTGGTCCGCCGTCTCACTGGAGCTCCATGGCTAATGGGGGGGGGCACAGGAGTTAATTCCGCAGCTCTTTATCTAACTTTCATACATATGAACGCGCCAGGCAAGATCGATTACCACAAACAAATTGAAACGTGAGAGGAAGGGAGGAGGGAGAGGTGATGAGGCTGGGGGGGGGGGGGGGGGGGGGGGGGTGTACAAAACTTCTTTGTTCCACGTTATGTTTGAGTGATCATTAATATGGATGAAGAGACATCACAGCTGCATACTGATTTGCCCTCACACACTTAGTGACATGGATGCTAACTGAAGTAAAACAGTCCTATGCTACTTAGTGGGCCCTGCAGCAGATTGAGCGGAGAACATTTTCTCTCTTGCTTACTTTGAAAGTAGGCTATACGGTGTCCATTTATTAGTTTCAGCTCTACAAGTTCCTTTTTGGTCCTATTCTCTGTAGGCTGACACTTGAACACACTCACTCCACTTCCTTTCTTTCTCACTCACTCACTCACTCACTCCCTTCCTTCCTTCCTTCCTTTCTCCCTCTCAGATTTTACATCTCTGTCATTTGACTTCAAACTAACCTTCTCAGTCTGTTGAAAGACACCCTCCGTCACCCCTCGGCTTAAAATGGTCCCTTCACACTGGGTGACTCACTAACACCAGATAGAGCAGCCCCCCCCCCCCAGAGATAACGAGACAGAGGTCAAGAAAGGGCCATTGACCTCTACACAACGCCAACGGACATCGGGACAATCCCCAAAGGCTATTGGCGAGGGCTGTTAGTTAGCAGTTAGACTGCCTGGTGTGTGTTGGGGCCAATCCCTGGTAACACAAACACACACCTTTTAGAGGGCGAGGTGCTGACCAATGCAACCTGAACAGATGCTCTAATTGGCTTTAGAGTGGACCAAAGCCCTGGCCCCATCTGTCTAATGCCTGCCTGCAGGGGTTTAAGCACTAACAACGACCCCCTGGCTTCCTCACCCGCAATGACACAGATTGTTCACACACGCTTGACTAATTCGTTGGCTAAATACAATAGGAAACGTTTGACGTGGGGGACCAAGTGGAGCAGCAGTCTAAGGCACTGCATCACCACAGATCCTGGTTCGATCCCGGGCTGTAATCACAACCGGCCGCAATTGGGAGTCCAATAGGGCGGCGCACAATTGGCCCAGCGTCGTCCGGGTTTGGGGAGGGTTTGGCCGGGGGTAGGCCGCCATTGTAAATACGAATTTGATCTTAATCGACTCGCTTAGTTAAATGGTTCAATTAAATAAAGTAAAGAAACGCACCAAATGGAAACGGACGCAGAAATAGCAAACATACTTCACATACTACCGATGTGAGCACACATGCTGCTGGGACAGCGTGGAACTGGTCGCCCCTGGAACTGACTGAACTCCTTACCCTCCCCATTCATCCCCAAACCCACCCTCTCCCCACTGTTAGGAGCTCCCACCTGGGTGCCCGCCTCACAAATCATTGGCCAGCACTGCTGATCTCAGAGGAGTAGTCACTGTGCATCAGTGTGTGTTAGAGGACGCTGGACTGACTCGATAGCTGTAGGTTACAGGGGCCCTGCTACTACACAGCCCTTGTCTGTATATATACACACCTTTATGGCTCATATGACCTCCCTTAATCAGCGCTGATTAGGGCCGTGTGGGTCAATCATTTTCAAGTATTTAAAAAAAAAAGAAAAAAGCTGTGCGGCATTGAGTGGCAGTTAGGCATTCCACTCACCTTTGGTTTTCAGGTCAGCAGCCTAGAAGACACACAGGGAGAGAGAGAAGTCAACAGCTGTAAACGTGTTGCTTTTGTTCAATGATTCATGTGGAGCTAGCAAAACGGCATGTCATAAAAGTTTGTCATTAACTAAAACATTAGCGCATTACAGGAAGGAACGTGTGTACTTTTACACAACAGGAAAAGAAACTGTTAAACTCACAATCAAAGTAAACATGAGAAATGATGTTCCCAGTAGATCATTACATTGCAGGCTGCCAAATTGGATGCAGCCCACAAATCACAGTCATACAACGAGAATGGCTAAATATCGCAAATGAAAATCAGATTGAAATGAGTTGAAAATGTAGGGATCTGAGACATTGAGACATACAACTGGCAGTAGGGCCTGACTAGACATGCAAGGTAAAACAGCATCTTCAAGAGCAAAACAACCCCACCTGGGAAGACGCCTGCTATGAAGTGCCTTGGCATGGCTGCTGGCTAGTGGAAGTGATAATTACAGGCTGTCTAATCTGTCTGAGTGCAAATGTGTATGTTAGCAACTCGATCAATATGGGATTTTTGGGTCCGATTCTAGGGAGGCAAAAGGTCACCGATTACCGATATACGTTCCAATGTTTTTTTTGTTTTTTTTAGGAGATGGAATGAAATGTTTATATTTTTTTTACAGATACTCTAGATGATTATTTATTAACAAAATATTAAAATGAACATTAAAATAACATTTTATTTGTGGTTTATATAACCACCAAAAAGCCACTATATCCTCTATGAAAACAAAAGTAAATACAAAAACACTTGTTCAGTTGACCAATGTAAGTTCAGTGGATAAGAATGCAGAAGTGTTTGTGCTGAAGCACCACAAGCACATTAATAAAACAAGGCTGAGAGTTCCTAATGTCGCCACTAGATGTCAGCATTTAAATTGAGTTGATTGCCTACAGTGCTTTACAACAGGTAAGTAAAGAAACACTATGGCAACCTTGCAAAGCACACGCTAGCTGTACATTATAAAAATGTTTTCTTACTGAAACCATAATGTGAATTATACTGTTATTCAATACAAAAATGTATTTGGCTATATATTTCAACTGCAGATGGCATGCGCTGATGACTGAAAACGTTCATGCAGGAAAATGCTTGCCGCACTGGTTTTAGTCACACGTTCACGGATATCTCACGCATTAGTCAGTGTTCACTTTGACGTCAGTCCAGTGCTTGCGCATATGTAGCACAGATTGCTAGCTAGAAGAACTACATAAGTAGCAACCGTGCTGGCTAGCTAGCTAAGTGAGCATACGATGAGGACAGGGCTCCTTGCTTGGTAAAGGGTACCTTTGATTATTTACTCATTGAAATACGCCGTCGCTGGCTGTGGAAAGCCATCATGCCCACTCTCTCGCGTCCTGGTGGGCTGAAGGATGTTCAAGGAGCAGCTCTTAGAGCGCCCTCTTCGGGCAAACATTGAAAACGTATTTGTTCATTCTACGTATATAATATCAGCGCATGTGTCTGTAAAAAGGCTAATAAATCGTCCAATAATATCGATCAACCGATTTATCTGTCGGGCTCTAGTGTATGTTTGTGCATTTCATTGTGTTTTTATATGCCTGTGTGTACAATTGTATGAATGTGCGTGAATGGCGTGTGTCTATGTGCAACAGCAACATCTCCTTGGTTACCAGAGCCAGGCTAGTGTTTCCAACAGAGCAGTAGCTACTGTGCCAACTCTAATCTGTCTTTAAATAGAGTCCATACACCTGGCAGTGAGCTGCCTACAGGGTTACGGGCTCTAGGATAATCCACGACGATAAACTAGCGAGGTACTCCCACACTCAGTCATATATGGACTATACTGAACACACCTACCTGGGGAACAGAGGTGAATGAAGGAGAGGGGGGAGGGAGAAGGTGTAGACTGATGGAGAAATTTTTCAGAAGGAGGTACTCGATTTGAGGAGACAGCGAGACAGAGACAGACTTAAAACACACAACTCACCTGTTTCTGAGCAGCTTCCTTCTTGGTCTTGTCTTGCTTTTTATTTTCTTCCATCAAATGGTTCTCTTCTCGTGTTGTTAGCGTCTCTCAGCTGCAAACAGAAAGGGAGAGGTTTTCAGAACAGGGCAGAGAGGAGCAGCAGGCTTTACGTTCAGAAACCTAGCGCTACAATTTCCCATTCATCTGCTTAGAGGTCAATGTCAGAGCTAGCAAACGGTTTCCAGAGAAGACCTTCAGACGCCAAGCACATTCAGCATTTCAGAAGTAACACATTGAGTTGCTTCTTAAATGCAATTTCCTTCATGGCCAGAGAAAGATTGGGGGTGGGGAACAGAGAGACATCCAGAAACTGACAGAGGGAGAAATGGGAGGAAGAGATGGGGGGGGGGGGGGGAAAGGAAAGAATGAGAAAAGAACAAACTCAAAGCCTTTCCCACCGTCTGTCTCCAGTGGTCTGCCAGGCAGCCAAAGGAGAGATCAGATAGCTGGAGAGCCAGCGAGAGAAAGTGGTTTATTTAAGCCTTAATTTGTTTTGGCTGAAGTTTGGTGACGGTTCCTGGAAACTATTAAAGGTATGAAGAGAGGACTGGGGGAGCCTGTGTGTGTGTGTGTGTGTACGTACGTGTGTTTGTGTGTCTAAAGCCTGCTAATGCAGGTTAGCCATTCCAATCTGGTCAGTGTTGCCAGCTAAGTGCCACTCACAGTGGACATTCTGGTTATTATCTGGTCAATGGGGAAACTCAAGTGTGGGCAATACAGCTTCCAACTGCCTGGCTGTTCCTCTCACTGCAAATCCAGCAAGCTATCGTGGGACTCTGGGATCTCACTGTACTCTTCAACTCCCTCCACACACACAATCGGCCATTGTGCTCTGTCCTCAGCAATACGAAGGGCATAAACATTTTTTGTTTTAATCAGTGCCTGAGTGACTGACACACACAGGAGCTGACCGGAGTTCCTCCAGCCTCAGACAAAGTGTCTGCAGACAGTGTCCATAGGGGTCTGCATATGAATACATTGATGAATTATCATAATAATGAACGGAGAGTAATGACAGGCCCGTCTCCCGGTGTGTTGCCTGTTGGTAGGGGAATGGAACTGTCAATCAAAGCGATAGGCAGAGGCAGGCTAAGAGTGAGTAATGGTGGGGAGGAATGTCCTCAGGGACAGCCATGTTCTGACACAGAGAGAGTGAGGGGCCTGTTGCCTCAAGTTAAGGGCAACCAGTGAACAAACACCATTGTAAATACAACTTGTTTATTTATTTTCCCTTTTGTACATCATTACAACACTGTATATAGACATATAGCATCTGAAATGTCTATTCTTTTGGAACTGTAATGTGTAATGTTTACAGTAATGTTTACTGTAAATATGTTATTGTTTATTTCACTTTTGTTTATTATCTATTTCACTTGCTTTGGCAATGTACACATGTTTCCCCATGCCAATAAAGCCCCTTAAATGAAATGGAGAGAGTGCAAGAGAGGGAGACAGACAAGAGATTGCGAGAGAAAGAAATTGGCAGGCATGGCCATTAACAACTGTCAATCTACAGTACAGCTAGTGCACTGCTTAACAGTAGGGAATACTGAAAGAGGACGAATACAGCTGTAATGACTGGGGGAGGACAGTACAACTCACTATCAAACACCTATTCATTTTAGGGGGAACTGTGTGTGTGGTGCACTAGTATCTAATCAGGCAGAAAGGCTGGTTGGTTCTCTGCCTGGTAATAAGTAGAAGCTCAATAGTGTCTCCTCTCTCAGATCTGCCTATTAACCAGACCAGCGCTCCTGCAGGGTGCTAACAATCCAACAACCCCATAGGCTACCACTCCCCCTTCACCCGCCCCCTACTACCCCCTCGACCAATCACAACGCCCTAGTCAGTCTAACTGGCATCTCACCCCACCATCCCCCCTGCTCTGATATTCCTTGGCACCAGTCCAAAAAGTAGGAGGGGGGGGGGGGTAGGCTAGCTGGCACTGTTCTGAATGTTGAAATCACCCTCAGAATAGAAAGGGGTGGAAGGAGGGGGAAGGGGACATTGGATCGGGACATAAAAATATCCGGCGGAACCCTTTGTGTGCTGGAATTTTCAGAAAGAGAGCCTCCGACTCAGTCCATCTACTGCTTCGTGACTACTAGCCTACCGCCGACCTAGCTATTGTTAACATGGGATCTCCCATACAGTCCATCTACTGCTTCGTGACTACTAGCCTACCGCCGACCTAGCTATTGTTAACATGGGATCTCCCATACAGTCCATCTACTGCTTCGTGACTACTAGCCTACCGCCGACCTAGCTATTGTTAACATGGGATCTCCCATACAGCCCATCTACTGCTTCGTGACTACTAGCCTACCGCCGACCTAGCTATTGTTAACATGGGATCTCCCATACAGCCCATCTACTGCTTCGTGACTACTAGCCTACCGCCGACCTAGCTATTGTTAACATGGGATCTCCCATACAGTCCATCTACTGCTTCGTGACTACTAGCCTACCGCCGACCTAGCTATTGTTAACATGGGATCTCCCATACAGTCCATCTACTGCTTCGTGACTACTAGCCTACCGCCGACCTAGCTATTGTTAACATGGGATCTCCCATACAGCCCATCTACTGCTTCGTGACTACTAGCCTACCGCCGACCTAGCTATTGTTAACATGGGATCTCCCATACAGCCCATCTACTGCTTCGTGACTACTAGCCTACCGCCGACCTAGCTATTGTTAACATGGGATCTCCCATACAGTCCATCTACTGCTTCGTGACTACTAGCCTACCGCCGACCTAGCTATTGTTAACATGAGATCTCCCATACAGTCCATCTACTGCTTCGTGACTACTAGCCTACCGCCGACCTAGCTATTGTTAACATGGGATCTCCCATACAGCCCATCTACTGCTTTGTGACTACTAGCCTACCGCCGACCTAGCTGTTGTTAACATGGGATCTCCCATACAGCCCATCTGGTGGGCCAGCTTATGACGGAGGAGACGGAAGCGGGGGAAGGGTTATGACAATAATAGTACACCACTCGTATTTACTTATTGACCTCACATCCCTAGAAAATACACGGTTAAGGAAACGGATAAAGGATGATGGTCGGTCTATTTTGGTAGCAGGCTAGTAGAGGTTGACCTAACACACCCCGCTGTACAGTACAACCACCTGGCTGGTCCTGTATCCAAGATCATAACAAGCCATTGTTCACTGCTGTGCCCCACTCATCCATAGGAGCAGCATTGGAAATCGAAACCTAATTTATTGATGTGCAGCCTATATTTTGGGTAATTACTACAGGACTCGTCTGTAAAAGAGACCGTGGTCTCAGCATGACTTCCTGTCAAAATAAAAGGTTAAATAAAAAACATTTAGCTTATGTAGGCTATTCCCAAAATATCATGTCACAGATATCCATTTCTGCACCGCAGCACAGACCAAATGAAAATCATTTATTGTTATTGTGCTGAATGTCCACTAATGTCCGCCATAGAAATAGATTCAATAGAACAGGCATCCCCATTCAAGTCAATGTTCTACTCGTCTGGTCTGAGCCAGAGATTTAACATGACAGCACAGTGCCAGTGCTCTGTCCCTAACAGAGTCTTAGTGTTGTAACTGTCTCACACTAAACCCAAAGTAGTTGACGTTCAATCTAAATCCTAGAAAGCACAGTACAATTTGAAGACTTAACTAGCAGCTGGGCCTAATCCGAGAAGAGCCAAAAAAGCAGCATAATTGTGCCGACTAAGACAGAGACAGCACTGTCTTCAGCTACGACGCTGAAGCAACTGCTCTGTCTGCCCCAGGAGTTCCTCCTCACAGGAGTTCCCTCCAGAGACAGGACAGAGTCACAAGGGGTGGTGGTGAGCATGGTGCCCTGCTTCTCACTTCTAATTACCCTCAAGGGAGCCAGGTGAGAGGAAGAAAACGAGAAAAGCAAAAGGGGATGAGAGAATGAAAAGTGAGAAAGAGAAATGTACAGTATAGATGATCAAATAGCATAGTTGTCCAATGACAGAACAAGATAGAGAGATAGCAATGCAGACAGTTCAGGGGAAATGACAAAGGCAGTGTGACTGTGCCCTTCTGTCCCCACTGAGCTGCTGACACAGTCACCCCCAGAGTCAGGCTGACACGTTGGGTTGGCTGGGGATCAAGTTACACCTGCCTGGCAGAGGCACCCCACACAGCGAGCGACAAGCTGACATACTCTGGTGAAGCAGCGCTCTCTGAACCTGCCTGGCACTCCAGTCTAGTAAGTCTATACAGTGTCATATGCCTGTGTTGGATACTGTGGAAGACCTATAGCCTAGATACATGTATATCGCCCTTCCCCATGTTTTCGGATTACACTCTTCACCTATACAGATGGATTTGTTGTGCCGCTTTATAGCACATGTCTAACAATTGTGTATGGATAAAAATAGTAGCCGAGTTGAGCATTCAAGGGCGTCGCATTGCAAAGGTCTCCTTCCATCTGTGTGCCGCATATAAACTCTGCATGACCAGAATCAAAGCAGACAGAAAGCATAACAGGGAGGAAAGACTTATATGGTCTGTGAGGATCCTGCTACACAAAAATAGCAGCGCTTGTTAAGAGGGATTAACTGGTGTGTGTGTGTGTGTGTGAGAGAGAGAGACGCACAGCGGCACAGGGAGTCTGAGACATGTTCACAGAGAGATGCGGGAGCTGCTGCTCACACCGGGGAGGAGGAGAGGAAAACCGGAGGATGAAAAGACAGGCAGAGCAACACCAATTAAGAACGACAGCCGTCGGGAGAGGGCGATAGGAGAAGAAGAGAGCAGAGAGGGAGAGGGAGATAGGAGAAGAAGAGAGCAGACAGGGAGAGGGAGATGGGAGAAGAAGAGAGCAGACAGGGAGAGGGAGATGGGAGAAGAAGAGAGCAGACAGGGAGAGGGAGATGGGAGAAGAAGAGAGCAGACAGGGAGAGAGGAGAGCATCTGTGAAGGGAGAGCAAAAGCTCACTGTGGAGCAGAGGAAAAACACAGCAAGATAGAGGAAGGCGAGAAAGAGAGATATGGAGAAAAGAGAAGCTTAATTATATCCACGCACCTTGGGTGAGCAAGCAAGGAGGAGAAGAGGCGGCGAGAGAGTGCGTGTGAGAGAGTGCGTGCGAGAGAGTGCGTGCGAGAGAGTGCGTGCGAGAGAGAGCGTGCGAGAGAGCGCGAGAGAGAGCGCGAGAGAGAGCGCGAGAGAGAGCGCAAGAGAGAGCGCGAGAGAGCGAGAGAGAGCGAGAGAGAGCGAGAGCGAGCGAGAGAGCGAGAGAGAGAGCGAGAGAGCGAGAGAGCGAGAGAGAGAGAGCGAGAGAGAGAGAGAGAGCGAGAGAGAGAGCGAGAGAGAGCGAGAGAGAGAGAGCGAGAGAGAGAGAGCGCCCGGCTCAGGCTGTAGGGCAGTGTGCAGAGCAGAACTAGACGCCCCTGACACAGAGACAAGGTTGCCACGATGCCGCAAGGCAAACAGTGCTGCGGCGTGCTCCGGAGCCCTTCCGGCTAACACTGCCACTGCACGAACGAACAACGGAGCAAAGCCATGGAGGATGAGGAAGGGAAGAGGGGGGGGGTGAAGCCATTTCCTTTTGCTTTCCTGCAGCCAGGCATTAGGAAAGCCACAGCTCTCCTGAGCCCTTTCACATGGCCATTATCCAGGGCGGCTACCGACAACCTGGCTGGAGAGTAGTAAATAAACAGCCACCATTAAAGACTGAGGAGACTAGAGTAGTCTTAGGCTGTGTCCAAACTGGCACCCCATTCCCTATATAGTGCACTGCTTTTGGCAAGAGCCCCTACTCCCTATAAAGTGCACAGCTTTTGACCAGCTCTGGCACGAGCCTTCGTTTAGTCCGGCTTACACTTCTAAATGAATGATATGTACCCATTGATTCTTGAGAAATATACTTAGAAATGCCTCATGCCCGTAGTTTAACTGTCGTACCACATCAGAACCAAAAGTAAGCTTGTTTTAATTCAATGTTTGTAAACAAAGTAAATGTAAACACTATTTAGCCTCAAAACATGCCTAAAAAAGGTACATTTTGAAGTCATGGGTGGTCAGTCCTTGCATCCATCGCTCTGTCTATGAATTTGAGAGTGGTTACATTTCTCCAGCCCCATCCCTCAGATTTTTACAGAAACAGGGGTGGGGAGTTGGCTTTGTTATTGTTTCAACGGCTCATTGCGGCTTTAATGCTGATGGACGGGAAAACAGGCCTGTAAATTCCCCAACGGAAGTAATAAAAACAGTGTGTCAATCTCAGTTTTGGAGCATTCTGCTCATTCCAGGCACCAGTGCCCTGCTGCTTTAAAGCCAGGTGGAGATCAGCATGTGGAAATATGCTGCCTGCCCTTATGAGTGGGAACAAACAGCCATCTCAACTATGCTGCTGGGCTGACTCAATGAATGGAAAAGAGGGGGGTGGTTTTCATACTCTTGGTTGATGGCTGCCGGCGAGAGCCCAACGGAAAGCTAAGAATAAAATTCCTTTGAAGTTTTCTTTTAGAAATGATTAGACGTCAATGTCTTCGCTAGCTGCTTCCTCGCCAAGTCAACAGGGAACTTATGTTCTGGCAGTTCATTAGGTAAAGAACTCCAACTTTAAGTTGATAAAAAGCTTCTGTTGTGCCAAAGGCATATAGACTAGACTATCGGGGATACTGCAGTGTATAGAGAAGGCATGGGGAGTCCGTCAGTTTCTAGACTTTTATTATTTTATTTATTTAACTAGACAAGTCCGTGAAGAATAAATTCTTATTTACGATGACGGCCTACTCGGGCCAGGCCCTCCCCTAACCCGCACGACGCTGGGCCAATTATATGCCACCCTATGGGACTCTCGATCACGGCCGGTTGGGATACAGCCTGGGATCGAACCAGGATCTGTAGTGACGCCTTAGACCACTGCGCCACTCGGGAGCCTAAAGGACAAGGCTGTCAATGGCTGTGTTAAGACAGGCAGGCCAATTCTAATATTTTTCCCCACTAATTGGTCTTTTCACATCAGATCTTTTTCGAAGCTGATCCGATTGGTCAGAAGGAGAGAAAAAATATCAGAATTGGGCTGCCTGTCTAAAAGCAGCCAGAGAAATGTGGATTGTGGACCGTGACGCCGACAATAAGGAAAAGTACCCTAGTACTTTTTTCTTAGGCTGAGAAGAGTTACATGACCATAACGGTAATTGAGAAAAGCTCTTAGTAGAGCACTGTACTCTGATAACCTGTACTTCAGCTGGGTTGACAAGCCACATAGGCCACTGGAGAGGTGAGAGAAAAGTGGGTCTATTTGTGAGACAGTCATTCTACTGCAACTCAAGATAGAGTGGAACATTGTCTGGTTGACAACAGTGCTGGAGCAACCTTAACCTTAACAACTTCAGCTTTTGTTAATGATATGTTGTTTTTATTACTTCATCAAGATAACTATACAGATCAAGATGTTTATCAGGACTAAGACGAATGTAAACTAAAGCTGCAAAGCGAAGACTAGTATCTACTAACTAGGCATTGGACTGCCTTGTTCCAGTACTACTATAGTCTAATAAAACTGTCAAAGCCTTGAGGACTCAGCGAAATTAAACCGACAGAAGAAAAAGGCAAACAGTTGGTCTCCTGAATGGAGCCAGTTGACTACATTCCCTCAAGGTTGCTCTGACATTGACTGTCTGCCTTTCATTGCTGCCAACCACAGCAGAGAGAGACAGGATCTGTCGAAATAAAAAAAAGCAGAAAGCACAACAGTCTGAGAAAGAGGAAAAATAACATAGCTCAGATCTGATGTGTTTGAAAGATGCTGCGAGGAGACGGACGGACGGACGGACGGACGGACGGACGTCTGTTAACTTACTAATGCCTTCACGGCTGACAAGATGGATGGGAATTTAGCTAATGTGCAATAGGACAAAGAGGCCATCTTATCAAGGTACTGAAGTTACCCCATAAGTAGCTTATTGCAAAAGCTGTTTGTCATTTAGTGCCGTGTTCTACTCATGGAAATCTATGAAGTATTGGAAGAGGCTGAGAAAAACAGCTGAGGTGCATGTAGGCTAAAAACAAACATGGACTCCAACTGGAAATGCAAGCCAATGTTGAAATATTTTGCCATTCAAAAGTGAAGTGAACAAACAAGACTTAATTGCCATGTGCGCTAAAGCACTCAACACTATGCAGTCTAACTATGCCAAGTATGAATGCCATTCATGTCACTGGGCTGATTCAGACAAGCATCAATGAAGATGCAGGTGGGGATTTGACAGGTATGTTCAAAATAAACAAAGTCTCAACCTAACCTGGAAAAGCCTTAGCACACACAAGACTTATCCCACAGCATGTAGCCTAATATAACTTAAGTTATCCACATACAGTGCCTTGCGAAAGTATTCGGCCCCCTTGAACTTTGCGACCTTTTGCCACATTTCAGGCTTCAAACATAAAGATATAAAACTGTATTTTTTGGTGAAGAATCAACAACAAGTGGGACACAATCATGAAGTGGAACGAAATTTATTGGATATTTCAAACTTTTTTAACAAATCAAAAACTGAAAAATTGGGCGTGCAAAATTATTCAGCCCCCTTAAGTTAATACTTTGTAGCGCCACCTTTTGCTGTGATTACAGCTGTAAGTCGCTTGGGGTATGTCTCTATCAGTTTTGCACATCGAGAGACTGAAATTTTTTCCCATTCCTCCTTGCAAAACAGCTCGAGCTCAGTGAGGTTGGATGGAGAGCATTTGTGAACAGCAGTTTTCAGTTCTTTCCACAGATTCTCGATTGGATTCAGGTCTGGACTTTGACTTGGCCATTCTAACACCTGGATATGTTTATTTTTGAACCATTCCATTTGTAGATTTTGCTTTATGTTTTGGATCATTGTCTTGTTGGAAGACAAATCTCCGTCCCAGTCTCAGGTCTTTTGCAGACTCCATCAGGTTTTCTTCCAGAATGGTCCTGTATTTGGCTCCATCCATCTTCCCATCAATTTTAACCATCTTCCCTGTCCCTGCTGAAGAAAAGCAGGCCCAAACCATGATGCTGCCACCACCATGTTTGACAGTGGGGATGGTGTGTTCAGGGTGATGAGCTGTGTTGCTTTTACGCCAAACATAACGTTTTGCATTGTTGCCAAAAAGTTCAATTTTGGTTTCATCTGACCAGAGCACCTTCTTCCACATGTTTGGTGTGTCTCCCAGGTGGCTTGTGGCAAACTTTAAACAACACTTTTTATGGATATCTTTAAGAAATGGCTTTCTTTTTGCCACTCTTCCATAAAGGCCAGATTTGTGCAATATACGACTGATTGTTGTCCTATGGACAGAGTCTCCCACCTCAGCTGTAGATCTCTGCAGTTCATCCAGAGTGATCATGGGCCTCTTGGCTGCATCTCTGATCAGTCTTCTCCTTGTATGAGTTGAAAGTTTAGAGGGACGGCCAGGTCTTGGTAGATTTGCAGTGGTCTGATACTCCTTCCATTTCAATATTATCGCTTGCACAGTGCTCCTTGGGATGTTTAAAGCTTGGGAAATATTTTTGTATCCAAATCCGGCTTTAAACTTCTTCACAACAGTATCTCGGACCTGCCTGGTGTGTTCCTTGTTCTTCATGATGCTCTCTGCGCTTTTAACGGACCTCTGAGACTATAACAGTGCAGGTGCATTTATACGGAGACTTGATTACACACAGGTGGATTGTATTTATCATCATTAGTCATTTAGGTCAACATTGGATCATTCAGAGATCCTCACTGAACTTCTGGAGAGAGTTTGCTGCACTGAAAGTAAAGGGGCTGAATAATTTTGCACGCCCAATTTTTCAGTTTTTGATTTGTTAAAAGTTTGAAATATCCAATAAATGTCGTTCCACTTCATGATTGTGTCCCACTTGTTGTTGATTCTTCACAAAAAAATACAGTTTTATATCTTTATGTTTGAAGCCTGAAATGTGGCAAAAGGTCGCAAAGTTCAAGGGGGCCGAATACTTTCGCAAGGCACTGTAACTGCAAACAAACATGGGCTATCCCAAATGTAAGTTGTCATTACATTGTCTAATAGTCTGACAGAAACAGTACGCTCAGTCCAGCTTCTCTCTGCCCTCTACATGTGATGATGCCCCTCTGCCTCACGTCTCTCCAATTAGCCAACATAACAGGGAGGGGGAGAGGGAGGCCCCCACCAGCCCCAGCCTCGAAACCGACTGGACATTCCCCTAGATCGCTGCCAGACACAGTTCCTGCCTGGGCTCCCCCCATTCTTGTGCCCCTGCCAGGCCCTCCCCTCTCACATGGACCAGACGAGCGCAGGCAGGCTGCACCATGGTTAGTTAGTAAGTTACAGCCTTCTACATTAGGGGTCCTGGCCGATCGACCTCACCCACCCCATCCACATAAGCAACGGTTATGGCAATGGGGTCCTTGAGGGAAGGGTTTCCATTTCCCACTTTCAACCTCTCCTGGCCTCACACACAAGAGGCCGACTCCCCTTGAAGTAATGACATATTGATTGTGTTTACTTTCGAGGAAGACTGCCTTTGTAGGAACTTACAAGTGTTGGCAGGAAAGGAACTAAACTAGCCACCAGCGTCCACCCCATTGAAAGATCTTCAATTCATTCCAATTTTGATTACATTACACCAGTCAGACAACAGCTGTTTGGCTCAAGCTTTACCCCGGGACTTATAAAGAACACCTGTGTGCTATAGGATAATGGGTTTGGCAGAAGCCTTCTTTGAGTTAAGTTGATTTCACTGTTGACGCCCCTCTACCGCCAGCCCCTGACCAGCCTCAGCCATGACGACCCCTTGGCACAAAGAGAGCGCATGTTATCCATCAGGCCTGTGTGTTTTTTTTTTTTTTTAAAGGCTCGTAATCGCCAGGCGTAGTATTGCAGCGGTGCGCGGAAGCCTGGGCCAGACTGAGATCAGTGTGGGATCTGGATGGATAGACTGAGGCAAATGGCACCCCGTGGGTTTGCCTACTCTGCTCATGACGTTTTGTCTGCAAGGCTGTTGAGGACATCGACGGAGAATCCAAAGCGGCTTGTGTTTTTACATCCGCCTCAGGCAGCCTTCACTCTAATTTCAAACAAATGATCCTTCTGAACAGGAGATAAGGGTTTTGGTGTAGTGTTGCTAGGCAGCCATCCCTCGGCTCCTTTACAAGACTCTAATCAAAACAAACGTGTCGTAATCAGTCTGGTAATGAAACAGCTCCCTCTCCAGTTCCATGCACATTTCATTCCCTAAGCACAGCTCTACACTGTGTTATAACATCTACCAGAATAGTCAAGTCAAATAGTTTAATAAAATAATGCTTTTTTCCTGGAAAAAAAATAACATTGTGTAACTGAAGGTCGAAATAACACCTGTAGGTTACAGGAACGTCATAAGTAGCCAACATCCTCATTATGTTAAGACAACATGCCCAGTCAGTCCCTAGACTGCCCCTTCCTTCCCCATTGCCCTATCACCTGCTGTTGTCTGGAGAGGGTAATGGTGTCCACATGATTCCAATCACAAACAGTTTGTGCATACATGACAATTGAGACTTTTTTTCTCGTTTTGGTCTTCTGCAAGGGTTTTTCCCGGCTGTTCGCAGAGCTGAAGTCTACGCCCCTTCGACCGGTCAACAGTAGGGATTCTTCAATTAAGTGTTTGTTGTCCATAAACGATGTGTGGTGCAGTATTTTCTCAAAAACACACTTGAGAAATACTGCACCAAACATCTTAGATAGATGTCAAATTGCGTGACTAAGATCTCCTTGGCAAAAACATCAACATTTGTTGAGTTATCCTAGATTCATTCAGACTATTTTGAGGAATGTATACTGTTACGGTGTCTCCATAGGGACAAAGTACCATTTCAGACTTTTTAAAATGTTCAAGTGAAGGTCATTTAAGAGAGTATGCGAGCACACTCGTTCGGCCAGCTGAACCAAAGCATGCAGAAACCTTAAGCCACCAAACAGTATGGCAACCGACATAAACCCCCCCCCCCACACACAGACCCTTTTCACTTCCAATGAGTGCTTACAGACCCCTAAAACGCCTTGACAATTTTCCCATCCCCTCCCCCATGAATGCCCAGGGGGGTTGAACAGGGGTGGTGAGGTAGAGAAAGGTTGCTGGGGTGTAGGGTTCGGTTTGGGGGGCTGTCAGTTGGGCTAGGGCGTTGCAGGGAGGAATCTTCACAAACTGATTAAGAACTGCAGCGCGTTAACCAATTGGCAGCCAGAGCCTTCAGATTGACATGAAATGGTCACACTCCTCCCGGTAAGCACGTTAAGCATTCTATATACCCACCATGTCCCCCACTCCCCGGTCGCTATGCATTTCATTATTGCCCCACTGGTGCGTGAAGACTGAGATAAGATGGGTGGTGGAGGCTATAGGATCTACTCCAGCACCTTGGGATGGGAGGATGCATAGGGATAGTAGGGGGAAAGCGATCAATCACAACTCATATCTTCCTCTACTGTATGAAAAGGGGGTAGTGATGTTTAACAAATAAACAAACACTGCACAGTGCAGTCCACATTATTGTAGCAATTTGATGGAATGGAATCAACAGAGGAATAATGAACGTCTCAAATATGACGGTGTGTGGGGGTATGCCTTTTGCCTATATTCCAGGATGAATATGACACAGTCAACTGACTTATTTGACATGGAAAGTATTCCCAAAATCTGCGCTTTTCCTACAATTGTATTCGCTCGAATGAGGACAGCCAGTCCATTCCAGTGCCATTTCAACCCGCGCTAAACTGACCGTTAATTAGATGATATAACCTGCCTCTGGTGCTCCTGATTTGCGATTCTGAAAACAAAACTCTCGTGCATTTCCATCCAAACCAATGGATAAATCATGGTGTGTTTTAGAGAAGGCAACCCCTGTCAATAACAGCTAACGTTACTAACGAGTTCTCATCAAATTCTTTATAACCGTGCAACTAAGCCGATCAGCAATGCACCCTACCCTTGTAGTTATATTTAAAGCTTCAGCTTGTTGGCGTCAAGTCTTACCAGCCTAGCTACTATCATTGATATTGGCTCGTTGACTGTAAAGCAAAATAATATAGCTGACGTTACCCTTTCCCATAACGTATTGCTACAAGTCATCAGCTAATATAAGTTAGTAAATAAAAGCAACGTAACTATGAAAACTGGAAGAGAACACTAACGGTAGTGTTAGTCCTCGAGTCACATAATAATAGAACACAATATATGTGGCGGCTTGTCAAACAAGCTGTGGTTTTGGATATCAATAATGTATTCATTACCTTGCGTAATCACACGTTGAGCTTTGGCAGCTTTCAATACAAAGTCGGTGCATGGCAGAAGATGATGCAGAAAAGCATTCTGCTGTGCGTTTACCCGAAATAAAATACCCGTAAATGACAAATCAGGAATTCAGTCTTCGCAGTTATCCAGCTAGCTAGCATTAGCCACCGTCAGCTCTCCTGCTGCATGGGGATAACTGACTGACTGGATAACAGCTAGAGCAGCTTCATAACAAAAAATACCGAGATCGATACTTGACAAACACACAGCAAGAACTTTGTATTTTAGCGCAACGATGTACTAAAATGACAATTTTCGCAACACAAAACAATGCTAAACGTCAAAAGTATCACGTTATAGAAAAAAAAAATCGAAAAAAGCAGCTAAACGAAAAAGCAACAGAAACAATTCGACTCAAAAAGTAGCGGAGTTAATGTTAGCTAGTTGGCATTAGTCATCGACTGTTGTAAGGAGTCATTTGCAAATGAAAGAAAACAGGCAGATTTCAGTAAATTGTCGACGAAAATTGCTAGCTAGCTAGCCAACTTGGGTTAAAGTGCAAAATGAAATAAGTTGTGTTTAGGCCGCTAGCTGAGGAGCTAGCAGGTTAGCAACAACATCTGTCCGACGACCTTGCTACTACGAATGCAAATTGAAAAACGAATCCAAGAAAATACATTCGCGAAAAATCCAAATGTAGGAGTGGACAGTCATAATGCGTTCAGTGAGCTCTCGTTGACAGCGTTCTTGCAGCCATTTTGTTCAAACTAGGACCGCTCGCTCTTCTCCTCTGAGCAGAAATAATGTAGGAAGTGGCCCCCATGCCCAAGCAGCCAATCCACGTGATCTCCCACTAACAACACAGCATGATCCCGCCCCGTCGTACCCTTGACAATGGCAGTCTGATTTGCTCACTAGAATAAATGATGGACAGGGACAGACAGAGGATGATAAAATAGTGCATGTTTTATTTGCAGCCTACCTTGGACACTATTCAGTTGCATGTGTGTGGTAAATGTGGCAATGACTACCATATAGGTTATTTATGTTATTGGTGATTTACACAGCCTATGTTTATATTTACGGCAATGCAAAATAACAAATTTAGTTCTGTGAACAAAAGGCTAAATACTTTCAATAATGTATCAAAATAGTATGTGATTCGTTTGCAAATTAGAAGTTTATGCTAGAAGAATAAATAATTTTACAAGGGCCCTTGATTCTATCACATTACCTTCCTCAAAATCTTGAAGTCACATGAAGTCCACCAAGAAGGAGCATATTTCAATTCCAGACTATTTGACAATTGATTGATGAAGGACGACTATTCCCCTTGTTCTGCTTCTCAGATTCAAGAAAGGATTGCGGCCCCAACTCATTCTCAATGCCTCTTTTCTTATGGAAATGACCATGCATCGTGCAGTATGCACAGTGGGAATAGGTCAAAGTTGTGGTCAACAAAGGGGAGAATTGACCAGTGAGAACAGCCTAGACTAGACTGCACAGCCCCATAGATCACAGCAGAGACTGTCGATGAGAAAGCCAGAACCCAGACAAAGTTTATTCATATTCAAGGCAAGCTGCCCAAAGCTATTGCGAAAGCCAACTCTAGCTGAATGGGAAAAACAGCTGTTTAATCTTGGGGGTTAAGGGAGGTGAGCAGAGAAGGCTGCATTCCTTGGAGTTTTCATGTGATAACAAACTTGTAATACTGCCACACATACAGTGAGCTCCAAAAGTAAAACTATGAGGTTAAAGTGCAGACTGCTAACTTTCATTTGAGTGTATGTTTATCCATATTGGGTGAACAGTTTAGAAATTACAACCCCTTTTGTACATAGTCCCCCCCATTTTTGGGGACCAAAAGTATTTGGACAAATGCACTTATATGTGTATTAAAGTAGTAAAAAATTAAGTATTTAGTCCAATATTCATAGAGGGCAATGACTACATCAAACTTGTGACTACACATTTGTTGAATGCATTTGCTGTTTGTTTTGGTTAAGTTTCTGATTATCTTGTGCCCAGTAGAAATGAATTGTAAATAATGTATTGTCATTTTAGACTCAATTTTATTGTAAATAAGAATATACTATGTTTCTAAACACTTCTACTTTAATGTGGATGCTACCATGAATCCTGAATTAATTGTGAATAATGATGAGTGAGAAACTTACACGCACAAATATCCTACCCCCAAGACATGCTAACCTCTCACCATTACAATAACAGGGGAGGTTAGCATGTTGGAGGGGTATGTGCCACTGTCCTAATACTTTGAGGTCACTGTATATACTGTAGGTAGGTGTGAGGTTATTCACATTAAAATACTGCACTTTTGTAGAGTGCATTTTGCAAGCACCTGCCAGCATCAGAGCAAGCCTGCCATCCAGGCAGGATAATGCAGAACTAACATCCACATTTGCAGAACTCACCACAAAGTCATTAGTGCACTTTAAAAAGAGAGATGGAGATCTATGCCCCCACGTAGGACACCATCACATCTCCCACTTTAATAGTGAGTGGCAAGTAGCTGGACGTGAATGCAGAGAAGAACAAAAGGGTAAACAACTGACATCTATTCTGAGTTCAGATCCTAAATGGCACCCTTTTCCCTACATAGTGCACTACTTTTGACCAGAGCCAGTCAAAAGTAGTGCACTACATAGGGAATAGGGTGCCATTCGGGACAATCCTTAATCAGTGCTGCAATTCTTTTTTTTTGTAGGTGTCTCGGATGATTCTTTGAATTGGGCCAATTTCCCTAATTGCTTTCACATTTAAGCTAGCCGTCTGATGGAGGGGCGGCAATGAGAAAGGTCTGGTTGATATTCTGTTAAGAGGAAATCCAGACATGAGGTGAGGCGGATGGACTGCGGCGCTGGCAATCACTCACTTTCTCCTCTCTTCTGCTCTCCTGGGATACTCCTCTCCTCAGTCTTTCTTTCCCATTCTTTCTTTTCTTCATTTAAGCACCCTGTGATCATGTCTTTTGTTTTAATTCCAGTTCAATCACGAGTGCGTTCCACAGAAGGTTTTCATTTCTTGCCTGCCATG
This sequence comes from Oncorhynchus clarkii lewisi, assembly GCF_045791955.1. Lineage (NCBI taxonomy): Eukaryota > Metazoa > Chordata > Actinopteri > Salmoniformes > Salmonidae > Oncorhynchus > Oncorhynchus clarkii. The sequence goes on along the minus strand of NC_092159.1, from coordinate 20,809,075 downwards.
AGATCTTGCTAGCAGAGAGACACTCCCACACACAAGTTACTGTATATCTGCGCACACACACTATTGTGGCTACATGTATATTTGATGCATGTGCTTTGGCTACAGTGTAACATTTTAAAAATGTTATACTTTAAACATGCTTGCCATGAGGGGAAGTATCACTCCCTTCTGAAACATTTCTAGACAGTCAAAACTGAGACGGACACAATCAGGAACCAATTGTACAAAGCAAATCTCAATAGGTTTGGCGTTTCTTTAAGGAACAGACAGAGATATTCCATGTGTTATGATGAGGAAGAATACTAGCCTGGTCCCAGATCAGTTTGTGCTGTCTTGCCATCTCCTATGGTCATTGGAGAGCTAAACATTCAAGCCGACATGGGAGTACCAAGAGACAACAACCAAACTAGAGCCTGAGTGTCCCCAACTCTGTGGTTTTCACCCTACTGAATAGAGAGGTGACTATCAAAGTTCCGCGCACCAATAATACAAATCATAACATCATTCCATGCTGCTACAGGTATAAGATTCATTTAGCAATCCAAATCAAATAACATTTATTTATATAGCCCTTCGTACATCAGCTGATATCTCAAAGTGCTGTACAGAAACCTAGCCTAAAACCCCAAACAGCAAGCAATGCAGGTGTAGAAGCACGGTGGCTAGGAAAAACTCCCTAGAAAGGCCAAAACCTAGGAAGAAACCTAGAGAGGAACCTGGCTATGTGGGGTGGCCAGTCCTCCTTTGGCTGTGCCGGGTGGAGATTATAACAGAACATGGCCAAGATGTTCAAATGCTCATAAATGACCAGCATGGTCAAATAATAATAATCACAGGCAGAACAGTTGAAACTGGAGCAGCAGCACGGCCAGGTGGACTGGGGACAGCAAGGAGTCATCATGTCAGGTAGTCTTGAGGCATGGTCCTAGGACTCAGGTCCTCCAAGAGAGAGAAAGAAAGAGAGAAAGAGAGAATTAGAGAGGGCATACTTAAATTCACACAGGACACCGGATGGGACAGGAGAAGTACTCCAGATATAACAAACTGACCCTAGCCCCCCAACACAAACTACTGCAGCATAAATAATGGAGGCTGAGACAGGAGGGGTCAGGAGACACTGTGGCCCCATCTGAGGACACCCCCGGACAGGGCCAAACAGGAAGGATATAACCCCACCCACTTTGCCAAAGCACAGCCCCCACACCACTAGAGGGATATCTTCAACCACCAACTTACCATCCTGAGACAAGGCCGAGTATAGCCCACAAAGATCTCCGCCACGGCACAACCCAAGGGGGGGCGCCAACCCAGACAGGAAGATCACATCAGTGACTCAACCCACTCAAGTGACGCACCCCTCCTAGGGAAGGTATGAAAGAGCCCTAGTAAGCCAGTGACTCAGCTCCTGTAATAGGGTTAGAGGCAGAGAATCCCAGTGGAAAGAGGGGAACCGGCCAGGCAGAGACAGCAAGGGCGGTTCGTTGCTCCAGAGCCTTTCCGTTCACCTTCCCACTCCTGGGCCAGACTACACTCAATCATATGACCCACTGAAGAGATGAGTCTTCAGTAAAGACTTAAAGGTTGAGACCGAGTTTGCGTCTCTGACATGGGTAGGCAGACCGTTCCATAAAAATGGAGCTCTATAGGAGAAAGCCCTGCCTCCAGCTGTTTCCTTAGATATTCTAGGGACAATTAGGAGGCCTGCGTCTTGTGACCGTAGCGTACATGTAGGTATGTGCGGCAGGACCAAATCAGAGAGATAGGTAGGAGCAAGCCCATGTAATGCTTTGTAGAAACCGTGAAACTAGTCATTTACTGTAGTAGTGGTAGGGCTGTCATATAACCTATACTGTCATCTTCTCTGAGGGCCATACCATTGTAATGTGAGAAGAGGGACTTTAGAAAGCATATTGCCATACCCATCAGGTGGACAGAGCCTTTTTTATTATAGGCCTTGTAAAGATTACAGTGAATTACCCAGAGGACAAGGCCAATAAAATATGTGAAAGAGAGTGAGAGGAATAGAATCTGGAACATATAGATAGATAGATAGATAGAGAGATAGAGAGAGAGAGAGAGAGAGAGAGAGAGAGAGAGCCTGTTCACCTGTGCAGTGCATAGTGGACCTTGGCCACAGGGTGACTGATTAAATTTCTATACAGGGGACAACAACAAGCAGAGCTTCTACAGAATAGCCGGTTACAGCAGCAGGCCTAGGAGACTGTATCGACTGAGGGAGGGTTGTGTGTGTGTGTATTGTAGTGCTGGTGGTGTGTTGTATGGGCCGAGGGGAGAGTGGAGCAGTGCGGTGCAGTAGGACAGCGTTTCTGAGCTGTGGTAATTTCCCCAGAGAGTACTGGCCAGGGAGAGGGAGGAGAAGGAAGGAGGAGTGGAAGAGGAAAGGAGGGAGGAAGAGAGTGGGAGTGTGTTCAGAAATAATGAGGGATCATACAAACAGCATAGACGGGAGTAATGGAAAGAGTGGCGAAAGAGAGGAAAGGAAGGTGCATCCAACGCACAGCATCATTAAAAACTCTTTTCAAGCTTTATTTTTGGGACAACTGCTGTCAACACATTTAATAAGCCCATTTCTATTCTCCTTTCCAACGTGTCATTTTTTATCAATAAGCAGTTGAAGTGCCGTATTGTTTTCGTTGCTAATTCCATCTATTAATTACACTTCAGGTTTACTGATGACCTTGTATATTTTGTTGTTCGTGGTGCCCCTTAATATTAGCATACATTAATCCCAGCTTATCTTTCATCCCCAATGAATAGCTCTTTGCATATTGTGTGCGTACATGTGAGTGTGTGTACATGTGAGTGTGTGTATACCGTTCTGTTTGTGTGTGTGAGAGTGTGTGTGTGTACAGTGCTTGACTTGGGCAGGAGCTCACTGGAGCAGAGTACTGCTAGAGCTCTTGTTCCTGTTATAGAATATTATTGTGGAGCACCTGTACCTAAATATAAACTGTACCGGCACCCAAAATGAGTACTGGGACATATTTCAGTCATAGTCAAGCACTGTGTGTGTGTTTGTGTGCATACATTAACGTATGCATGGGTATTTTCCCCCGCCCTCTCCACAAATTAATTAAAGGGAATAAGACCTGTGTGGATTTTATGGTGTTTTGGGAACCGACTGGCTAATCAGATTTATTGCACACTTAAGCTTAATTAATTGCATTTATGGATTCAAATGAATAATGAAGTACTCACAAGCGTTGTATCTGTTTCATCAACCTGCAGAGAGGCAAACCACTGGAACGATGATAATGACCTGGGGATGGGACAGGAGAGCTGTCAATCAACTAAGGTTCAACTCAACAATATCTACTCTTACTGTGTAGAATGCCGTGTTCCTCTAACTACCAATGAAATTAGCCAAATGTAGCCTATTAGATGTATTTCAAATGGGATTGGATTAATTTGTTTTGTATGCAAACATGGCTTCTGGTTTAGAAATCTATGATTATAGGAATAGACAACTGATTCAACCACTAACAGATTAACAACAGAGGGGAAAAATAAGTGTGCGTGTCTGCACGCACGCTCTACGTCCTCATTGGACTCCCCAAAACGCTCCAAGCTTTCCATTAGAAAAGGTGGCACTTGTCCAATGAAAGCCAATGTGTATTACTGTGTATTACTACCTGGGCCTCCACAAACAGACAACATATCCTGACCTTCATATGATCTACCACCAGATCAATAACATCATCATTGCAGAGGACTGTCCACATATTAACCCAGCCAGGGCTCCTGCACGCACACACATCTTCCCCCAGCAGGGCCCCATCGTCATCGATCAGCCTGTATTGACTGACACAGAGCCACAGAACTGCCGTGTGTATTGTACACACACACACACACACACACACACACACACACACACACACACACACACACACACACACACACACATAGCTGTTGACTTTAATTTGCCAAAAGGCAGCCAAGTCATTCCCGCTCCCATGTAAATGTAGGTGGCATATCCAAAGGCTAGGGCTGATATTTAGGAGTCCATTAACAGAGGTCTGAGATGGGTTAATTCACTGTTTGCAGCACCAGGAACCCCAGGGCCTCAGGGCACAGAGAGAGAAGGGAGGGATGCAGAGAAGATGGAAAGGGAGAGGGGTTTGTGGTGAGCAATATCATCCCTTTCCCCTCTTTCTCTCTTTGCCTCTCTGCCCACCACCATGTCATTTTGATTAATGCTGCTTTCCTTTGCGGTCACAGGAATAGTGGGACGCTCCCCTCCCCTCCCCCACACACATGAACTGGAGGAGGGTAACGGCGGCATAATTCACTCCCCGGTGAAAGCTGTGCTCTCTCCGCGGCGGCTGTGGCTCTAATCTGAAATGTAATCAAAACTGTCCGTAATACAATTGTGTTTCAAGAGGCTAGAGAGAGAAGCCTAATGATACATTTTATATTTGAGATTCTTCAAAGTAGCCACCTTTTGCCTTGATGACTGCTTCGCACACTCTCAATTAACAGGTGTACCTTTGTGGAATTTCTTTCCTTCTTAATTCATTTGAGCCAATCAGTTGTGATGTGACAAGGTAGGGGTGGTATACAGAAGATAGCCCTATTTGGTACAAGACCAAGTCCACATTATGGCAAGAACAGCACAAATAAGCAAAGAGAAACGACAGTCCATCATTACTTTAAGACATGAAGGTCAGTCAATGCGGAAAATGTCAAGAACTGTGAATCCAGCGCTATGATGAGACTGGCTCTCATGAGGACCGCCACAGGAAAGGAAGACCCAGAGTTGCATAACCCCAGTATGTCGTGGACAGAGAGGAGGTTGTTGGGATGGTCGCAGGAATGTCATGGGTGGTGTCTCTCTGTGTCAATATGTGCCACCTCCGTGGAAAGTCTGGGCCAGGCCACCCACGTCCCTATCCTACAGCCCTGCAGATTGCTGAGGCTCTCTTCTCTCACGTCTTCCGGCACTACGGGATCCCGGAGGATCCTCAGTTCACCTCCCGTGTCTGGAAGGCCTTCATGGAACGACTGGGGATCACGGTTAGCCTCACCTCCGGGTCCCATCCCCAATCTAATGGGCAGGTGTGAAGGGTAAATCAGGAACTGGGTAGGTACCTTCGTAGTTACTGTCAGGACCAGCCCGGGGGAGTGGGTTGCGTTTCTGCCTTGGGAAGAATTGTGCATAAAAATCCCTCTGTCCCTCCTCCACTAACTTCACACCCTTTCAGTGTGTTCTACGCTATCAGTCGGCCCAGGCACCGGAGTCAGATAGAGGCTTCTGCGGTGGACGATTGGTTCTGGCGCCGAGGTGGTATGGAACACCGCGCACACCCGTCACACCAGCCTTCGCTTGGTCTCCCCCTCCTACCCAGCTCAGGAGTTTGGCGTCGCCGGCCTACTGCTGGCAAACGCCCTTCACTCATGAAGCCCGGACTTGTCTCGTCATCATTACACACACCTGGTTCCAATCCCCACTCTATCACTGTATATATATACTCCCTCTGTCATTTGTCGGTCATCGTAAATGTTACTTGTTTTCCTGAGAGGAATCTCTCCTACTATTTCCTGAGCACTTTATATTTTGCACTTTGGGTTCACCCTGTGCATTTTTGTTTATGAAGATATATTTTGAGCACAACAACGTTTGGGTTTTGTTTCAGATTTGGTCTATGGTGCTTAAATAAACTCAGTAGTTCTAAACCTGCGACTGCCTCCTGTCTACTCCTCTCTACACCAGTGACAAATAGACTCCCGAAGACACATACTGGCACACACAAATACAATCACACATACAGCCTGCTTACAACCACACAAGAATACAAGCACATCCTAAATGGACACCGACACATCAACATTCTGTTTGCTTCAAAGACACAACACGAGTCCTCCTCCTCCTTTCCCATACCCATTCCCAGATGACTACCAGAGTGATGTCACAATCTTATGAATAGAGTTGTGTTGGCTTGGCTCTGTCACCATGCTTCCTTTGGCCATGGCAGCTCTTAGCAACCAATACCCCCCCCCCCCCAGTCTCAGTCTGCTCCGGCTTGGCACAGACCTCTTAGGATGCGTCCCAAATGGCAACCCATTCCCTATATAGTCCTTCAAAGGTAGTGCACTATAAAGGGAATAGGGTGCAATTTGGGACGCAGCCATAGACCAGACTGGCGCACAGGCACAGAGAGTGTGCCAGCCTGATTAACGCCATCATTATCACAGCACATGTTAGTACAGCAGACGCCCTCTGCTCTCTCCGTCTGCTCTGAATTCAATACGGGTCCATCAGAGAAGCATGGAGTTCTATGGCCTACGGTCTATTTGAAAGCCCATTAGAGACAATGCTTCAGTAACAATAGCTGACAGAAAGAGGGCATATAGGTTATGTGAGTCAGTAGTGTGCGTGTGCGACCCTTGCATGCGTTTGATGTGTACGTGTGTTTTTTGTGTGTGTGAGGGGGTCAGTGGCCAGTGCAGTGAACCGCAGGCCTGTCCAACCAAGATGGCCACCTCCAACTGTGGTCAAAGGAGAAGCCTGTAATCTCAGCCTGGAAGCCAGTCCTGCTGTGCACCATCAATTTCTCTCACTTCTCTCTCCCCCTCCCCCTCTCGCCTTTCTTCTCTCCCTACTCCCTGCTCTCTTTTTCCAGTCGGCGCACACACACACACTCCGGATCGTCATGAATCTTTCATGGCATCACTCTGTATAATCCCTGAGGCGTGCTCCCCCGAGACCCACACACACACCCCGCCTCCATCACCTTATGCCAGGCGAGAAAGAGGGAGGGAGGGATGGCGAGAGGGAGAGAGGGAGGGAGAGAGAGAGATGGGGAAAAGGTGAGAGGGATATAAGGGCGGGAGAGCAAGAGTGACAGAAAGGGGAAGGGAAGATTGATGAGAGGGAAGAGAGAGAGAGAGTGAGAGAGAGAGATAGTCAAAGACAAATTGTAGGTTTGCAGAAGTACGGGCTTCACAGGGGTCTGAATCCACCACACCTTGGACCAAAGAAAACAACTGAGGAAGAGAGTGGGAGATAACAAAAGAAAAAGGTTTGTTCTTCTCTTTCGCGCTCAGGCATCAATGCAGTCAATTGGCTGGGGCATGGTCTGAGCGAAACACTGCTGAAGATATCGATCCCTATGATAATAAAAGGAGCTGTGTGTGTGTGGTGTGATTAAACACGTACTTAATATGTATTGTGTAATAAATGTGTAACTTACACGTGATAAATGCTACGTAACTAAATTCTTAATAAATGCTGAATATTTTTTAACCCTGTGATGTCACATAATTCACGTCATATAATACATGCATAGTATGCTTAAATGCTTAACAGTAGATTCATTCCAGTTCACTGGGTTTTTGAGAGAGAAAATATCTTGGGAACATAAGTCAACGTGGGAGCAGCAATGCACCCTGGGAGAGCTGAGGTCTAGTGTGTGCATGATGTACTCGTGGTAGGAGGAGGGATGGATTAGATGCTTTAATTATGAGGAAAAACACACGGGAGGCATCAAGGCATGGAGAATATCTCACCTCACAGCCCAGATGAGCTTATTACACCGCCGCTCCTGATTTACACTGACACTGATTAAGAAGGCTGTCCAGAAGTCAAAGTATGTGTGATAAAACGATAGAAAGAGGTCACTGAGGTTGCAAGGTCCCCATACATGCAGAGAAAAAGAAAGAGAGAGAGAAAGAAAGGGAAAAAGAGAGAAAGAAAGAGAGAAATAATGACATTACGCTGCTTTTACAAGGTCCTGATATACAGTATGTGCCATATACACTTAAGACACAAGGCACCACTCTCGCCCTAGAGGAGGGTACACTTCAAGGTCTTTGGCAAACAGGTTAGATAAAGGGTTACGTGTGTGTGTCGTAAATACCAGTGCATTTGGAGGGTCCAAAGTAGTGCACTATATAGGGAATAGGGTGCCTTTGGGATGCAACCCTAAGAGGTCAGTAATGTGTCCCTGCTGGACCTCTGCCCTTCTTTCCATTACGGCTCCCACAAATCCTGCTGTATTAAACGTAGCAGAGGCTCTTTGCACATCACACACACTGCTCTGCCATGCGCTCTGTGTTTGAGCACCACCTACGAAATGCAATTAGGGTGAGTTATTGCCAGGCTGTAGTGGTGGGGGAAGGGGGTGAGAGGGGGATGCATCCCATCAGCAGCACAGCAACAACCTCACCGCTGCAGCACAGCCCAGCCAGCCAGTAAGCCAGCCAGTAAGCCAGCCAGCCATCTACGGTCCTTCCAGTCAGTCAGACCTCCAGTCAGTCAGCAGCTCCTTGGCAAGCGGAGAGAGAGGGGGCAAATGGAGGGGGCAGTGCCAATTTCACGCCTCTGCTCCTGCCTCTTCCAGCTGCATGTTTCCTGCCTAGCTCTCTTCAAAACCCCCCTATCCTATCACCCTTCCTCCACTGACTACACCCTCTCTCCCTCCCTCCCTCCCTCCCTCCCTCCATCCCCTCCTCCCCCGGTCAGAGAGTGACAGCGCGGTGGCATGGGCATCCATCTCCAGATAATAACCCAGCTGTATAATAAACCGCTGCCCGCCACATCTGAGCTGTTGAGGAGGAATAAAAAAAAGAAACATTTAGCATCAGCCAGCAGCAGCATGACAAACCACGTCCCCTTTAGCAGCTCTGCATCGATGCCTCGCTACGAGGAGACAAATGCCTCGCTGTGGTCACTAATACATACCCAGTACAAGGGCAAGAGGAGGGCATAAAAACACCTTTATTTGCATGCGTAAAGGTAACATTCGTTTACCATTTGCGCAACACGACGCCTCTTAACGACCCTCCCTCTTCTCCTGATTGAAGCGCCTGCTAATTTGCCGTAAGTGCACAACAATAGAATAAGCAATTCATGTGAGATGCAGATGTACGTTGACATATTCCCACTTGTGCAAATGTAAAAAATGCATTACTAAATGCCTGTTGTGGCTACGGCTATCTAAGCAGTCATAAACAGTTGCGAAGGTGTGTATCTTGTAGCACTACAGGACTACAATACATTCTCTTCTTCCCAGTAACATGGCAAGCAACACCCCTGATAGGTTTGTCCGCTGCTAATTGTTGGCAGCAGTTGGATTTTCAAAGACAGGAGCCGGTGAGGGTTTCCCTTTTTAGTGGCACACTGTTTACAGCCTCCACTGCAGAGCAGAGATGTCGGCTGAGTCCCAAATGGCACCCTATTCCCTTTTGAGGGGACTACTATTGACCAGGGCCCTGTTCAAAAGTTGTGCCCTAAATAGGGAATAGGTTACCATTTGGGAGTCAACCAGAGCCAGGGCCGCATGGCTACCTTTGTTTGTAGAGCAGCTCCTCCACGCAGTAACAGAGATAGTCTCCACTGCTTCTCAGAACGACAGACTGCTGGCTTGCAGAGAGCCCTGGTAGTCTAGAGAGAAGCCCCCCGAGGGAGAAGGATGGTGGGGATGGAGCGGTGTGAATGTCTGGGTGGGAGGATGGAGGTAAGCGTGATGAGGAGAGGGGTGGGGTAGACTGAGCTGTGTGGTTGTCTGGGTGGGGTGGGTTGGGTTGGATAGAAAGCTTATGAGGAGAGATGTGGGAGTAGAGTAGCATGAGGCAGCATGGATGTCTGGGGTGGGTCGGCTGGGTGGTGGATGCATGGAGGTGTGGAATGGTATCAAATACATCAAACATGCCATTTCCAACCACTCTGTTCCAGCCATTATGATGAGCCATCCTCCCCTCAGCAGCCTCCTGTGGAGAGGGGATACTGTACAGGGAGGGAGTTTGGGGAGGGGGGGAAGGGGTTTGACAACTTAGAAACAGAGAGCGTCCCTCCCAAGGCCATCAATGGGATTAAGCAGTGCTACCAAGATACTTTTATTGAACCAGGGGGACCAGTTGAATCCGGGGACTATTTTTATCCATATTTTCTCACCATTATATCCATATGGTGCCTTGCCTTTTCCCCATGATTTAAGGGAAAGAGACAGACAGTTTGTGATCTACAAATGAATGTAATCGCCAACATGGATTGCCATGACCACCTCAGAACTCACGATACCTGAAAATTCCATGATTCCCTGGAATATCCCTGGAGATTATGCCAAGAAAAGGATTTCACACATACGTGAACTGTGAGATTCCCTCTTTTCCTTAAGGCATCTATCAGAGCGCTGAGAAAATCCTGCCTTCTCTGGTCAATCTTCCCTTATTCCCTGGCACGTTGCCCCAATTCCACACTCGTCTGGGATTTTCCAGAAAAACGTGAATAGTCTACATGAATGGTCTAGGAGGGGTTATTTTGCAAATGACACATTATCCATGTGCAGGAAGTGGAGGCCTATTAAAGTTGAATCAGACATTGATGCTGCGCGTATCTGGAGAACAATCTCCCGGTTACATTAATAACTGACAATTAATCACCGGTCACTTAGCAGACGGATAACGACATGCTGTTAAAGACATCCTAATCTGTCCGTCCGCCGAGGGAAGGATGGAAGCAGAGAGTAGGATGAGGAAATTCGCACAGTGTAATCTGTCTGTCAACGGAGAGAGAGGAGAGAAGGGTGGGGGAAATTATCACAAATTGTAATCTGGGTGAGGAAAGAGGTAGAGACAGATGGAGCGAAATTGGCAAAGTGTAAAATCGAAGAAGAGAGCTGGGTGTTTCTCCTTGACAGCCTGCCAAGGTGAGGGGGTTATAGCCTGGTCCCAGATCTGTTTGTGCCTTCTTGCCAACTTGGCTAGCAATAACAGATAGCATAGCAATAACAGATTAGGGACCAGACCATGAGGGGGTAGCTGGCTGCTGAGATCCCTTGCCATGCCCAGTTTCTGGGCACTGATCTGGGCAAGGGATGAAAGCTGGAAGGGGGATTAGATATGGGCAACAGCACTGGATATGCTCACTACATGTCTCTATTGCTAAGAGTTCTGAGGATGGACCTGCAACAGAAAACCACCAATGTTCTGTCAGAAAACAGAGAAGAGACGAGGGAGTAGGCATGGAGAGAGGAAGAGACAGAGGTGAGGGGAGACAAGCAGCGGGGAAAATTCACTTCCACAGTTGGCTAGTAGAGGAAATCCTGCAATTTCTCCGCAGTGAGAAACCAGTGGCGTAAAACATTTTGCTTCAGAGCTGCATCCCTTCATCACCCCCTTTCTTAAACCCCCCCCCCCCCCCTTCCATGGTGGTCTACGCCAGTGACACTTCCCTATAGAGTTCTCACTGTACAACAACAAACCACCCTGTCCCTGAACCCGTGAAGTCTACCCCACTCTCCAAACAAAACAATGACTACATTTCCACCTACGGATCCTACAATACCTGATAGATGGGAGGGGTCAACAGAGGTTAAAACAGAGCTTTGAATATTAGAGTGGGTGAATGGCACACAACAAAGGACATAATTGAGACGCTCCAACAAAGCAATTACATCCTTTATAAAGCCATAATTGTGTTTCATTACGACACACGTGGCAGCGACATCTATTTGCGGCCTCCTTTTATTCTCTCCACTTCAAGTGTTGTGTGGGCTGCTAACCTCCAAGTGCCTCAAACAATGCATACTATTCTTTTGCTGGTGATCAGAGCACACACGTACACGAACACAAAGTGCACACACACACACACACACACGAGACACTCTGCTCGCAGCGACAACGTGGAAATCTCTCCATTGAGAACCTGTAATTATAGGCTCTCAAGATAAATCAATTAACAAGAACATATAGCCTTTAATTTAATCCACGGCTAATTAAAGAGGGATACGAGGGTGGGGGGAGGAGAGGGAGAGGGAATGAGTTATGGGTGGGGTGTGTATCCAATGTTGTGAGTGAACGAGGCTGGGGGATTGTTAGGGTATAGAGAGAGTATAATGGCATCACAAATGGTACCCTATTCCCTTTGTAGTGCACTAATTTTGAGCAGGGCCCATAGTGGCTCTGGTCAAAAGAAGTGCACCATATAAGGAAAAGGGTGCCATTTGGAACATACTATATGAATAGCCTGATTGAAGCCAAATCCGTTGGTAGTTAAATCTCCAATGTTAGTTCAACCAACCTAAATATCACCTGGGGGTAGAGACTGACAGGTGGCACTTTTAATTGAACTGAATGAGAAGTTGATTAGAGAAATGGTAGGTCTGATGGGAGTGTGAGGTAAGAGGGGTAGAAACGAACGCTGGAGACCGACACAAAAGAACCTCGCTGAACTAATTATCGGGAGCTCGATTCCTTGACTCCCTGTGGTCAGAAAAACATGCAATCCTTCATCCTGCAGAACGAATCCCTTTGCGCAAATAAACATTCATTCTCACCTTCACTTTACTATACCAGCAGTCTATTCGCAAGATGGTACGTGTCTCTTGCAGTGGTAGTCAATGGGAAGCTTTTTGAACAGGATATGACAAGAGTGTGTGTGTGCATATTGGAGAAACTCACTCCGCACATATCCCCCAACCGGGGATGGGAATCTGCATCAGCTGGTTGTATGTATGCGGCCCTGCTCTGCGCTGATGGCAATCTCCCAGTTTCAATTTAGCCGAGCGGCACGGAGATGTCGGCGTGTTCCGGTCCCGGTATCATGAAACTATATCGAACTCAGAGGGACTTACAGGAATCTCTTTGATCGATTAGAAAATGAGGGGGAAAGAGAGAAAGGGATAGAACAAATGAAAGAGAAACCTTGACTGTGTCAGTGTGAAATGTGATGGACTCCTCCCACTTACGGTAATTTCTCTTCCTGGTGTGGCGTGCTGAGCGTGATGTCACCACAACACTACCACTACTGTTTATGACACAGGGAGTGTCTCTGGTCCGCCCCACACTGGGCACCAGTGGTGTAAAGTACTGAAGTAAAAATACTTAAGTCGTTTTTTGGGGTATTTGTACTTTACGATTTATATTTGACAACTTTTCTTCACTACATTTCTAAAGAAAATAATGTACTTTTTAATCCATAGATTCTCAATGACACCCAAGCGTACTCTAATGGTCTAATTCACACACTTATCAAGAGAACGTCCTAAACACATGCTTAGTTTGTGAATTATGTCTGAGTGTTGGAGAGTGCCCCTGGCTATCCATAAATTAAAAAAACAAGAAAATTGTGCCATCTGGTTTGCTTAATATAAAGAATTTTAAATTATTTATACTTTTACTTTTGATACTTAAGTATATTTGAGCAATTACATTTATTTTTTATAATTAAGTATATATAAAACCAAATACTTAAACTTTTACTCAAGCAGGATTTTACTGGGTGACTTTCACTTTTACTTGAGTCATTTTCTTTTAAGGGTATCTTTACTTTTACTCAAGTATGACAATTGTGTACTTTTTCTACCACTGCTGGGTACATTAATCTTCATTTGGAACTAATGCCTTTAGTCAGGAGGATTTGGGAGACCTGAGAGTCTGTGTCTATCTGACAAAATCCACAAAAAAATACCATACCACTTAGAATGAGACACTGTATAGGGCATACATTGGCGTAGTCGGCTGGATTAATTACTCAGATCTATCAGTAAATCCTTCTAAGCGGTGTTCTTAGTGTTATTCTAGTATGGACATTGGTACGAAGCCTGTAACTGGAAGGAAGCACAGCATGGTTGAGGCTGGCTAGCTGGCTATGGAATGACTGACTGGCTGGCTGAGCTGCCATTCATTGGTATTAGTGTAATTACAGCCACAGATGAGCTCTGCGATGCTATTGATTTTCTCTGTTCCAAACACTGGGGATGGAGAGAGCGAGAGAGAGGGAGTGAGAAACTGAGGGGATATGGAGATTACAATTATGGACAACCTTGAACCAAGATAAGGACAAAAGACAACCAGTGTAAGAGAAACAATATAGGCATATGAGCTGTATCTAAATGTATATGCATCTTAAAGCTACCTTCAAGCTAACAACGACAGAGGCTATTATAGGCTATTGAGTGGATATAGATGGATTATATGCTAACATTCCACACTGCACACACACTCTCCCCCCGTGCCCTCTGGACTCATAGAGAGCTCATTAATTCCTTGAATTAGCTTATATTAACCTGACCAGATTTCTGAAATTAAAACCGGGGACATTTTCAGTTCGACGGTTAATATATCATTAAAATTTCCAATGTTATTATCTATGATAAAAAAACACGGGGACAATTCCGGTTTTGTGTATTTAGTGTAACAGGCACACTGTGACAGACAAAACAACTATTACAGAAACACTACAGACAAGACAGAACTGTCCGTTCTGAACAGCCATTCAGTGGTCCTGCTAGTCTGGGTAGAATAAGAGCAGAAAAGAACATGAGCATAATTGGAAAAAAAAACAGACAATAGTATGTGTGAAATATTTAACAACATAATAACGAAATAAGACGATGATGATGGGGGGGGGGGGCGCTAGAGAGCGTGCTATGGAGTAGACGTGCTTTGCTAGAGCTCCGCTCCATTTTTAAACAAATTAGTATTTATCTTAACCTCTCACGACCTATAACTTCAAACAAATATGACAAAGGGAAAAGGCACCAGAAAAGGGAGTACTAAACAAGATAACTTGAATGAGATAGACAGCGAACCAATTTCAACGTCGCCAACCCACGAGGAGTTAGCTGAAGAGGCTAGCTTCCAAGAGTCCCCCACAGAGCCTACGCAAAGTGACATACTGGCTGCCATAAACTCACTAAGCAAGAAGGTTGGCTGATATCTCAAAGAGTATTGGGACTTTGGACGAAACTATGAAGGCAACTCAGAGAAGGGTGCATGAGGTTGAGCAAATGACAGTCGATCACGAGGCCAGGCTACAGGACATAGAGAAACAGTGCACAACAAAAACCCGAAAGCCTGACTGGAAATGCTCGAGTTGCATTCAAGACGTCAGAACATCTGAATATGTGGCATTCAGGAGAAAGGGAAAATCCACTGAATTTGTCTCGGAGCTGATACCGGCCCTGCTGGGGAGTGAACACTTCAAAAGGGCCATCCTGATCGAACGCGCACACAGATCTCAGGCAACGACGCCGGCCAAGGGCGGGCCACCAAGGCCATTCATTGTACGGCTGCACTTTCTCCAGACCAGGGACCTCATCCTCAAGATGGCTAGTCAAAAGTTCCCCCTTAACTACAACAGAGCCAGGGTGTCTTTCTACCCAGATCTTACCTTGGAGGTGAGCAACCAACGGAAAGAGTATGATGAGGTACGCAACAAATGCAGGGCGGCCAACATCCGATATGGATTCCTCTTCCCAGCCCGGTTTAAGGTGACAGTCGAAGGATCAACACGTACGTTTGACAACCCAAAAGAGGCCGATCTGTTCTTGACAAACAAGCTCCCTGGCTGAGGATACAGAACGGCTGTGTCAGCCGGCTAAATGACCAAATACAGGCCAGGAATGTGTTTGGATTTCCGGACTATGGCTTTTCGATTAGAAGATCAGAATTTGGGACTTATGATTGGTGAGATGTTGTGGCTAATATAGCATTGTTTGGCACATCATGTTTTAGCGCCACTCACCCCCTAACGTGAGAGTTAAGTGTTATTTAATATTAGTTTATATGCGGAGCATCTATAGACGACGAGTTAGTTCAAGCTGTATGTCTAGACACCCTAAGGTTTGTGTGTTAGCCAAGGAGTGCTTCGTTTGGGGAAGTCACTCAGTAAAGGGACGGGAGGGGGGATGGGTTCTGTGTTTTATGTTCACGTTTATTAATAGTACAGGTGGCATGACAAGCTCCCGCACGGCGGGACGTTTTTCTTCTGAGTTTTGTATGACAGCAACAATTTGCTCTAAAATAAGAAATGCCACATAGTGACAGAGCACAGAGTAGACCAGGTGGAATAAAGATAGTCAGCTGGAACTGTAATGGCCTAGGGCATGTGGTGAAACGAGCTAAGGTTTTTCTCATCTTAAATCACTGGGTGCTGACATAGTGCTTCTTCAAGAAACTCATATTAAACGCTCCGCTCAGGCCAAGCTACGAGTCGGCTGGATCGGTCAGATATACCAGTCTAACTTTGATGCAAAAGCGAGAGGGGTAGCAATCCTGATAAGGAAAAACATTCTGTTTGTTTACTCATCCTCGATTTCAGATCCTAATGGTCGGTATATTATTGTGGCTGGTACACTGAATTCGAAACCAGTAACCTTGGTCAATTTATATGGACCCAACTTCAATGACCCATTATTTTTTCAAAGGGTATTTAAGGACATACCAAATATCTCGGATACAAGTGTTATTGTTGGAGGGGACTTTAACTGCACGTTAGATCCTCTTTTAGATAAACAGCTATCAAGGTCACTTCAACCATCAAATGCCAGTGTCTGTCTAAATACATTGATGACAAACCTTAACATTGTTGATATTTGGAGACTGATGCACCCAACAGACAGGGATTATTCTTTCTTTTCATCAGTTCAATAAATCATATTCCAGAATTGACTATTTTTTGTTGGACTCCAAACTAATTTCAGCAGCTGAGTCAGTTACCCATCACCCTGTTCTAATTACGGACCACTCTCCTTTGTCCATGGTGCTGAAACTCGACAATATGTCGACAGGTCGGCGACCGTGGCGCTTAGACGCATACCTGCTGAAAGATGAGGCTTTTTGTCAGTATTTGAAGGAGCAGATTGCCTTTTCCTCGGAACTAACGACACGGGGGATGTTGACGACTCCACCCTTTGGGAATCTCTAAAGGCTGTGATTAGAGGTTACATTATTTCTTATACATCAGAGAGGAAGAAACGCGCCAATACTAGGCTGAGAGAAATTGAAAGAGAGTTAGGGGAACAGGAGAACGTTTTTAGGACAAATTCCTCGTATACAGTCCTTGAGAAGATCAAAGTTAAAATATGAATACAATACCATCCTTTCGAAACGGGTGGGCTCTTTACTTTCTAGAACGCAACAAAGTTATTTTGAACTGGGTGACAAACCACATAAATGATTAGCAAGACAGCTAATGCATGTACAGGCATCTAGAGCTATTCACAAAATAAAAGACAAGAAGGGTAAAATAGTAACAGATACGCAGGATATTAATAAATGCTTTGCGCAGTTTTACTCAGAGCTATACCAATCAAAATGCGATGCTACTGATCCACAAACTATGGAACGCTTTCTCGCTGAATGTGAACTTCCTAAACTAGACAGGGGGGCAGCTTCTGCACTCGATGCAGGGATAACTTTGGAGGAAATTAACACAGCGATAGCACAATTTCCAAACAGCAAGGCCCCTGGGCCCGATGGATATGTAATAGAATTCTATAAGAAGTACTGTGCCAGTCTAGCTCCACTTATGTTGCGAATGTTTAAACAATCCAAAGACAATGCCAAACTCCCGCAAACACTGTATGAGGCTATAATAGCACTGATCTTGAAAAAAGATAGAGATTCCATGGAGATGTCGTCTTATCGCCCCGTGTCGTTACTCCCCATAGAAAACAAGGTGTTGACAAAGATATTGGCAAACCGATTGAAAACATATTTCTGACATCATACACCCTACCCTGACCAGACAGGTTTTTATCCCGGGCCGACATATACACTACAATTTGAGACGTCTTTTCAACGTAATGTATCACGATCATAAGGTTGAGGCAGTGGTAATAGCTCTTGATGCAGAGAAGGCGTTTGACCGGATTGAGTGGAAATATATGATGTCGGTTCTGGAGCACTTCGGGTTTGGAAAGGAATTTATTAATTGGATAAGAATTATTTATGCACACCCAATGGCGTCCGTGGTAACCAATCAAGAAATGTCGCAGTCATTCCGCTTGTTCAAGGGGTGCCGACAGGGGTGCCCTATTTCGCCTGCTCTCTTCGCTATAGCCATGGAACCCCTTGCTACTGGCATTCGGGCATGTGCCGATATAGCTTCTGTTAAAATAAAGGACACACAGCACAAAATATCCCTATATGCAGACGATGTTCTTTTGTTTTTGTCCAAGCCTAAAACTTCTATTCTACCCTTACTTAACTTGATGAACACATTTGGCACCTTCTCTGGCTACAAGATAAACTGGCAAAAAAAGTGAGTTGATGCCAATTTCACGGCCTGTGGATATGCAATTTCTGCAATCTACCCCGTTTAGAACAGTTATGGACAAGTTCACAAGCCTTGACATTGTAGTGACAAGAGACCTTGATCAGCGATTGAAAGCGAATTGGGACATGAAAATATATCAGCTTAAACAAAATATAGATTTTTGGAAAACTCTGCCTATCTCCTTGGTTGGTCGTATAAACGCTATTAAAATGGTTGTCCTACCCAGGTTTCTTTACCTCTTCCAATGTCTCCCCAATTTCATACCACAAAGCTATTTTAAGAAACTAGATTCAATAGTAACTCCATTTTTATGGGATAACAAGGCAGCCAGAATTTCAAAGAAGCATTTATGCAAGTACAAGATAGAGGGGGGCTTTGGCCTTCCTCACTTTAAACTGTATTATTGGGCTGATAATCTGAACATTGTGTCTTTCTGGAGGGAAAGTTTACCTGCGATGAGACAGAAGGATATGCCTGGCTTTTGATTGAGCAGGCCTCCTGTCAACGTTTTTCACTCCCTGCACTTGTTAATAGCCCATCATATGTGAAAAAATCCACTTATGACTCTAACCCAGTCATTTGTCATATGCTTAGGATCTGGAAACAGATTAGGTATTTTCTTAACATACAGTCCATACATTGACAGCCCGATTTGCCTGAATCATGCTTTCCACCCCGCATTGGATGATGTGGTGTTTTCACAGTGGAGGGAGAAGGGGCTCACAACAATTGGTAATCTATACATAGATGGTCAGTTAGCTTCATTTCAACAATTACAGGGAAAGTTCAACATGCCAAAAACACATTTTTTCAGATACCTCCAAATCAGGAATTTCGTAAGGACACATATCCCACACTATGGCATGAAGCCAAATAGTCCTACATTAGATAGCTTGATCCTTGTCAAACCCCATTCAAAAGGGTCGGTCTCTAGACTGTATGATGTGCTACAGGCCCACATAGAGGTATCCACAGACACCATTAAAAGGGCTTGGGAACAAGAACTTGGCTCAGAAATCTCAGATGAGGACTGGGTAGAAGCTCTCAGGAATATAAACCACAGTTCAGTGAATGCCAGACACAACCTTGTACAGTTTAAGGTGATACACAGGTTACATTACTCAAAAGTAAAACTGCATAAAATATTCCCGGACACCTCACCACTGTGTGAGAGGTG
The DNA here is from genome assembly GCF_045791955.1 of Oncorhynchus clarkii lewisi. Classification (NCBI taxonomy): domain Eukaryota; kingdom Metazoa; phylum Chordata; class Actinopteri; order Salmoniformes; family Salmonidae; genus Oncorhynchus; species Oncorhynchus clarkii. The sequence goes on along the minus strand of NC_092159.1, from coordinate 20,789,876 downwards.
CAAGCAGGATGAGGGGACGTTGACCCACTTATTCTGGACATGTCCTAAGTTACATGTTTACTGGGCTCTCATTTTTGATTATTTATCTAGAGCCTTTGATAGAGTTCTAGCCCCAGACCCATTGATCGCTCTGTTTGGTACAGTTGATGGGAATAACCAGGAAGGGAAGGCTGTCTCTCTTTGTACTCTATTAGCCAAAAGGCTCATATTGCAATTTTGGAAACTGGAGACTGTACCTACCTTTGAAATGTGGTTACGGGATTTAGGAAATGTAAAACGTATGGAAAAGATTCGATACAATACCTCCAATAGAAGTCCAATGTTTTACAAAATATGGCAGCCGATACTGGATAAATGGTCTAGTCCCGCTTCATAACTGGGTTGACGATCTGCTGCTACTCTGTGCTGTACTCCACTCAATATTTATTTTTGGCTTAACTACACTGCTTGTAATAACTATATGCTGTCTTCTTATACATGTACCACCTAATAGGATTTTGTTTTGTGTATGTGTGAGTTAAGTTTAGTTTTGTCCTCTAAATTGGCCATCCCATTCAACTGTACAATGAATGTCATTGTTTGTATTGCTGTCTTTTATATTTGATTTTTTAATTGTAAAATAATAAACATATTATACAAAAAATCAATGAAAAGACGATGATGAGATTATATTATGTAGTCAGAAAGAAAAATGGCACATACCTTTCTAGAGCAGGGAGCATGGACAGCCTGCAAACATTGCTGTGTCCTAAAATGTTATGGTACTCCTGGCCAACAAACTCACAAAAGCTCTTCAGTCTTTCTTTTTTTTTTTTTTTGAATTTTTACCCCTTTTTCTCCCCAATTTCGTAGTATCCAATTGTTGTAGTAGCTACTATCTTGTCTCATCGCTACAACTCCGGTACGGGCTCGGGAGAGACGAAGGTTGAAAGTCATGCGTCCTCCGATACACAACCAACCAAGCCACTGCTTCTTTAACACAGCGCACATCCAACCCGGAAGCCAGCCGCACCAATGCGCCGGAGGAAACACCGTGCACCTGGCCACCTTGGCTAGCGTACACTGCGCCCAGCCCGCCACAGGAGTCGCTGGTGCGCGATGAGACAAGGACACCCCTACCGACCAAGCCCTCCCTAACCCGGGCGACGCTAGGCCAATTGTGCGTCGCCCCACGGACCTCCCGGTCGCGGCCGGTTACGACAGAGCCTGGGCGCGAACCCAGGACTCTGATGGCACAGCTGGCGTACAGCGCCCTTAACCACTGCGCCACCCGGGAGGCCGCTCTTCAGTCTTTCTACTCTGACGGTGAAAATATCTTTGTGAGCAGGTACTCAACATCAAGGGGAATCATATCCAAAGCTGTTCTGGCTGTGTTATGAGTGATGTGGGCAGGACAACCTAAGCCAATCACCTCCCGCTGCAGAGCATTTTTAACTTTGGTATGGACCCTCCCCAGCCTATTCAGTCCTCCAAAGTTGGTATGTGTGTTTTCGGCAGAGAATGCCACGACTTTGTTTTCCAGGTTACATTGTTGGATGACCACCAGGAACTCAGCAGCAATCTCCTCTGCTGTTTCTCCTTTCAATTCAACAAAATCAAGCATGTTTCCACAGATGTGTTGCCACCATATATCTTACAATATCCGACTACTATTGGCAGCAGCTTTACATGTCCATGATTGGACGCATCAATGGACAGGGACACAAATTCAACCTGGTCTAGGTCCTGTGTTACCAAAGTAGTTGCTCATGGTGCTAACACGTCACATTTTGTCCTAGCACATGTCAACTTCGGCTCATAAAGCTTTTGTGTCAGTTGTGCTGTGCAGTCCATAGATCTGCAACTATGATTGTGTCACATAGTGTGGTATGCACAGCTAAATCATATTCTTCTTGGGAAGGCTCTACCTTCTTGAAGAATGTGGTGACAGAGGGCAAACCAACACGGCCAATCAGACAGGCTTTATGCTTTTTTGTCTGTTGATGTTCTACTACTGCCGTTCTTCCCCCGCTGCCAATTGAAAAAGAGGAATTACAAAGGGTCCATTCTATCGTCTTGACCTGAGCGTATAAATGGAAATTCTCTCATCATGTTGTCATTAAAATGGCATTTCTGATTCTTGGAAATAGCCATTGTACCTCCTCTGTCTGCTCTTCTTCACTCTCCTTGTGTCACTCTTCTTACTCTCAACTTTTTCTTTCTCCTCCAATCGCCTTCCTGATCTTTCTTCCTTTCCACCTCACTCTTCCACACTCTCCTCGCTTCACTCTTTTCACTCCCTTCATGTTTCCTTCTTCTCAAATCTGTATTAATAAATAGTACACTATTAGATAACCAAAGTATTTAACAGATTCCCATTGCTTGCCTCATTTTTGTATTTTATCTCAAAAACATTGTTTGGAATAATAAATTGGCAGGCTCTGTAATCATATCTTTATCTTTCCTCCTCTCTCTTACTCTTCCTCCTCTCCACTCTCTAACAGAAAACATTATGCTAATGTTATCCATGAAAATGTCTAAATAGATTTTCACACTACTTATGCCAAACCATTAAAATGGTAATCTACAAATAAATATAAATCACAGAATTGTGCATTCATTTAATATAATCATATTTTCAAAATAGCCCGTCCACTGCATGTTTACATGTGAACGTTTTTTAACCTAGCTACCATGACAGCAGCTAGCTAACCTAGCTAGATAACTTAGTCGACATAGGTTATGCTAGCTAACATTAGCTATTTAAAACCTTATAAAGCAGAGCATCTATCTATATAATAACATCATTAGCTAGTATCTCAAACGAGTGTAATTTACCTGGCTTGAAAAAAACGTTTGTGGTGATGTTGTCGATTCACTTGACAGCTTCTGGCCGAGTTTTCCACAGCAGTTTTTTCTAAAACTATCGCGAGCAAGTAGTTAGTAGAAGAAGAGTGAATGAAGCTGCTATAGCGAGCAGCCCCCTCTGCTGGACAAAACAAGCACAACGCGATTGAGACGTCAACCGGTAGACTCTGCTGCCCTGTCTTTCTTGCCACGTAAAATATTATTTCACTTTGCAGTCTGTTTTTAACGCAGTTAATGAGATCTTTAATGATATCTTTAACGCAGTTAAAAACGGGGACATTTCCGGGGACAGCTCCAGCCGGGGACAGGTCACTAAAAACGGGGACTGTCTCCGGAAAATGGGGACGTCTGGTCACCCTAGCTTAAATGCCCTTATTTGATAATACCTTTCATGATTATTTGGACCTTAAGTATTCCCTAAGTGGGCCGCCGCCTGCGTGCCTCTGGTTCTGACAGTTTAGGGAAGGGGCTGTGTCCCAAATGGAACCCCATTCCCTATAGGGCTCTGGTCAAAACTAGTGCACTGCATAGGGAGGCAGGGCAGCTAGACCTCTCTTGCCAAGCACCGAGGGTCTTCACTAGCACGGTTACCAAGGCAACGGGCATTTCACGGCTGGCAGCCGATATAAAGCTGCCAAATGGAAAATGTCAATTACAGGAGAATATGTAGATCTAGAGGAGAGAGGCAGTGGTGGAGGGAGGCAGGCTGGTGCAGTGGAGGGGGAAGAGGTAGACAACAGGCAGAGAAAGGCAGGGAGGATGGCGAGAGGGATGGGGAGGGAGGGAGGGAGGGGTGTTAAATGCAGAGATGAGAGGCTGGCTGGCTGGATTCGGAGAGAGAGCACAACGCTGACAGGGAACGTCTGTCTACATCCATTATAACACCTTTCCCTCTGGAGAAGAGAGCCTGCTGTCTGTGTGGAAGTCTCACCTAACTCTCTCTCCCTTTCTTTCTCTCTCCCACTCTCTGCCTCCCACATCTCGCTCTCTCGCTGCTTTCCCCACCACCGCCTGCCACCCCGACTGGCAATTTGATTATGCTTGTGAGATAAGGTCGGAGGGAGTAGCGGGGGATAGCGAGAGTGAGAGAGAACAGGATAGAGGGAGGAATCGAGAGAGAGAGAGAGAGAACCATTCTGTGGGTAATCAAAACATTGATCTCCTACCATGTGGCAAGTGCTGATTGTGGAAGAGAGTTAGGTCCATCATGGGGTGACTATAAAATGTAGAGACCATGGGGAGGGGAGTGTGTGTGTTCTACTGATCTATACAGCAGGAGTGATGAGATAATACTGAATTAATGTCTCCCAAAACCCCCTCACTCCTAACAACATCTGAGGTTCCTTGACCCGAGCACTCACTGGAATACACAATGATTCATTCGAGGTTTGGAGGAGACCATTGCTGGAGAAAACAGGGACTAGGCAAGTCAGTTAAGAACAAATTCTTATTTTCAATGACGGCCTAGGAACAGTGGGTTAACTGCCTTGTTCAGGGGCAGAACATCAGATTTTTACCTTGTCAGCTCGGGGATTCGATCTCGCAACCGTTCAGTTGGTCGAAGTCAACGGTCTAACCACTACGCTACGTGCCACCCCTTTGTGTCTGGGTGGTCACATGTGGGATCTCTACTGGGGACTACACAGCACACATGATAGATAACAGAAAAGGATCACAACGAAGAAGACAAATAGATGTTAGAAAGGCAGACATATTTAAGCAATAAGACCCGAGGGGGTGTGGTATATTGCCAATATACCATGGTTAAGGGCTGTTCTTAGGCACGACATAACATAATTTAATATTGTCTCATAGTCGACATGCTCTCCCTCTCTGCTTAACTAGTTTGCAATGATATCTTCAAGGAAAAGGATGAGTAAGAAGAAAAATAAATTAAAAAGGCAATTTCAGTTTCTATAAGATCTGAGTTTGTCTGAGCTGCTGGTAGCCTGGAGGCAGGAAGTCTCTCCGTTCATTTTTTTCCCATGGCTTTTTGAAGTGGGATTCACCTGGGTTTGTGACAGATGGCTATTTCATCACACACAAGGGAGAATGATGTTGATGAAGGGAGAGCGAGCTCATGATGTTGTTGTGGGGGATGTGGTGGTGTGTGTGTGTGTGTGTGTGTGTGTGTGAGAGAGAGAGAGAGAGAGAGAGGGGTCCCTACATAATTTTGCCACTGGACCAATCACTAATTGAAGTTTATATATGTGTTCCCTCCATAGGGCTTTTGGGTATTGTGGCGTTCTTTAGGCAGATACGTAATGCTAACTCCCAAATGTACTATGCACTTGTCTATGTACTTGTCTATGAAGGTACTCCGGTGTATTAGAATGAGGAAAAGTTAGTAGTGCAGCTGGTATGAGACATGCTGTCATCTACAGCGAACTCGCTAAGCCTGCACTGACTAAGGACTTGTGTTCTCACAATGCTAACAAGAGCCTTAGCACATGCAAAAACACTCCTCACCTTCTTCAACCTCAACAACACGAATAAAGCGTGGCAATTCCTCAACATACCGTAGACATGAGTGAAAATGGAGTAGCAGTAATCCAATGGAGTCATTTGAGATGGCCTGCTGCTCTGGGCCACCTGTCACGGCAGACCTCTGACAACGTCATTACGTGACATTAACCTGTCCCCTTATATCCTACTCCACGTCTTTCCCCCTCGCTCAATCCCTGCTCATTTACTCCTGGCCATGCTAACTAATGATGGGGAATGGGGGTGAGCGGTAGGCAGGGGGGAGTGAGGGGGAGGCAGGGTGGGAGAGGGGAGGCGGGCTGGGAGAGGGCAGGGTTGGAGGCCAGACAGACTTGCAGCATTCAGAAGACCCAGCCTGGACCCCTCCAAATGACCTGGAGCCAGTGTCTGAAACGCACGCGTGTGTGTGTGTGTGTGTGTGTGTGTGTGTGTGTGTGTGTGTGTGTGTGTGTGTGTGTGTGTGGTGTGTATAGCCAGACTGAGGCGCTGTAGACTCTAGACTGATGGAAAATGTGTGTGTGTAATGTGTTTGTGTGCTTGAATGTCTCTATGCAAGTGTGCCCTTGAGAAAGAGTGTGTGCGCGCGCAAGTCACATGTATGTGTGTGTAAGAGGCACATACATGAATCATAAATAAATCACCCAGCCAGAACGTGAGATATTACCTTGAGCCGGAACTAAAGGTAAAGAAAGGACAAGCAACCAAGGTGACCAGAAAATGTCAAGGAGAAAGAAGGGAAGGAGGATATGGAGAGAAAAAGGTTGACTAGTGTATAAAACAATTATATTATGGATGGAGAGAATGGAAGTGAAAGCAGAGTTGGGGAAACCTGGTTCTGTCTGTTGACAAGGCTGGGCTCTGGGAACACCACTCTGAATAGGAATGTCTGTTGACAAGGCTGGGCTCTGGGAACACCACTCTGAATAGGAATGTCTGTTCTGTCTGTTGACAAGGCTGGGCTCTGGGAACACCACTGAATAGGAACGTCTGCAGCGAGAGAAGGATAATGAAATGGGCCTGCACATTGGATAGGTATGAAAACAGTGAGAGAGCAGTGAGAGACAGGAGTGACAGTGAGCAAGAGAATGAAAGCCAGAGAGAGACTGAGCCAAACAATCCCACGGCAGGAGTCAATCTCAACAAAACATCCGCTTTACATGAACGACAATCAAAACTAACACATGGCGCGATAATGACATTGAATCACATTAAACCATAAACGCGTTCAAACATATGCAAATATATCATCTCAGAATCAATCACATGCACAGTACACACAATTTGATTAGGCTACGACACTAACGTGATTGATATAATCCTGATTATCATTGTCATAAACACAAGCATCGTGCACACACACACACACAGTCCGTTACTAGAGTACTCTTCCCTTTCAGTATATCAAGGTGAGAAACCCCTCTCGTCTTAGCTAGATTTACTTAATTCATCCACTCATAATCTCTATTAATCTGCCTTTCACAAATTGGGCTAATTTACCCTCTCTCCCGCACAGTTTATTAGCGAGTTTGCGCTAAGGCCCAGCAGTGCATTACTATCACCGCTAATCCAATTAGCGCAATGTATTGGTGGATGCCTACAGGGGAGGGGGTAGGCAAGGCATGCAGCTGAGGCAGCTCCCTGCTGGGGGGGAAAGCGCATTAGGGAGACCCCCTCCGTGCTCCCGGTGCCTTTTGATCGCTGTTGTCGTGATAATGGCCTGAGAACCCATGTGTGATTGTGTTGGGACTAGGGAGGAAAGGTAGTGTGTTGTGTGTGTGTGTGTTTACACAGCTAAGGCTGGGTGATCACGGAGGCCTCATGGGGCAGCCCCATTTCACAGCTAGCGCACAGACCTGTAACGCCCTCCTCTCTATCCCCCCTAACTCAACTGGGCACCCTGAACAGGGGCTCTGGTGTTTTTGGGGAGTTTCTCCCATTCTTCTCTGTAGATCCTCTCAAACTCTGTCAGGTTGGATGGGGAACGTCAATGCACAGCTATTTTCAGGTCTCTCCAGAGATGTTTGATCAGGGACAAGTCTGGGCCACTCAAGGACATTCAGAGACTTGTCCTGAAGCAACTCCTGCGTTGTCTGGCTGTGTGCTTAGGGTTGTTGTCCTGTTGGAAGGTGAACCTTCGCCCCAGTCTGAGGTCCTGAGAACTGTGGAGCAAGTTATCATAAAGGATCTCTCTGTACTTTGCACCGTTCATCTTTGACTCGATCCTGACTAGTCTCCCAGTCCCTGCCACTGAAAAACATCCCCACAGCATGATGCTGCCACCACCATGCTTCACCCTAGGGATGGTGCCAGGTTTCTTCCAGACGTGATGCTTAGCATTTAGGCCAAAGAGTTCACTCTTGGTTTCATCAGACAAGAGAATCTTGTTTCTCATGGTCTGAGAGTCTTGTGTGCATGTTACTGAGGAGTGGCTTCTGTCTGACCACTACCATAAAGGCCTTATTGGTGGAGAGCTGCAGATATAATTGTCCTGGAAGGTTCTCCCATCTCCACAGAGGTACTCTAGAGCTCTGTCAGAGTGACCATCGGGTTCTTGTTCACCTCCCTGACCAAGACCCTTCTCCCCCGTTTGGCTAGGCGGCCAGCTCTAGGAAGAGTCTTGGTGGTTCCAAACTTCTTCCATTTAAGAATGATGGAGGCCACTGTGTTCTTGGGGACCTTCAATGCTGTACCCTTATCCAGATCTGTGCCTTGACACAATCCTGTTTCAGAGTTCTACCGACAATTCCTTCGACCTCATGGCTTGGTTTATGCTCTGACATGCACTGTCAACTGTGGGACCTTCTATAGACTAGAGGTCGACCGATTAATCGGAATGGCCGATTAATTAGGGCCGATTTAAAGTTTTCAGAACAATCGTAAATCGGTATTTTTAGACACCGTTTTGGCCCCCAACTTTTTTTACACCTTTATTTAAATCTTTATTTAATGGCAAGTCAGTTAAGAACACATTCTTATTTTCAACAACGGCCTAGGAAAGGTGGGTTAACTGCCTTGTTCAGGGGCAGAACATATTTTTACCTTGTCAGCTCGGGGATTCAATCTTGCAACCTTACAGTTAACTAGTCCAACGCTCTAACCACCTGCCTCATTGCACTGCACAAGGAGCCTGCCTGTTACGCGAATGCAGTAAGCCAAGGTAGGTTGCTAGCTAGCATTAAACTTATCTTATAAAAAAATCAATCAATCAATCATAATCACTAGTTAAAACCTCTTGATGCACCCATCCCTTTAGCGGGATCATTTTCGTCAACATCCGCTGAATTGCAGTGCGCCAAATTCAAATTAAATTACTACAAATATTACATTTTCATGAAATCACAAGTGCAATATAGCAAAACACAACTTAGCTTATTGTTAATTAATCCACCTGGGGTGTCAGATTTCAATAAAGCTTTTCGGCGAAAGCATACCAAGCGTTTACGTAAGGACATCTCTCTCAGTAGACAAAATATTACAAACAGCTAGCAGCCAAGTAGATTAGTCACGAAAGTCAGAAAAGCAATAAAATGAATCGCTTACCTTTGCAAACATCCGAAGATCATCACTCACAAGACTCCCAGTTACACAATAAATGTTTCTTTTGTTCCATAAAGATTATTTTTATATCCAAAATACTTCCATTTGGTTGGCACGTTATGTTCAGAAATCCACAGGCTCGAGCGGTCACGACATCGCAGACGAAAATTCCAAATAGTATCCGTAATGTTCGTAGAAACATGTCAAACGTTTTTTATAATCAATCCTCAGGTTGTTTTTACAATATATAATCAATAAAATATCAACCGGGACTGTAGCTTCTTCAATAGGAGAGAGAGAGAAATGTCTGCTCCAAGCTGTTGCGCATGCAAAACGCTGCTGGCACCCAGCCATACAATGACGCAATGTGATCTTTGTCGCTCATTTTTCAAAATAAAGCCTGAAACTATGCCTGAAGACTGTTCACACCATGGGGAAGCCATAGGAAAATGAATCTGGTTGATATCCCTTTAAATGGAGCGAAGGCAGGCTATGGAACAGAGAGCTTTCAGGAAAAACAACACTTCCGGGTTGGATTTTCCTCAGGTTTTCGCCTGCAATATCAGTTCTGTTATACTCACAGACAATATTTTGACAGTTTTGGAAATGTTAGAGTGTTTTCTATCCTATTCTGACAATTATATGCATATTCTAGATTCTGAACCTGAGAAATAGGCAGTTTAATTTGGGTACGTTTTTCATCCAAACATCAAAATACTGCCCCCTACACTCAAGAGGTTAACAACACATGTTATTGTGTCACTTCTTGCGTTCATTGCACGCAGAGTCAGGGTATATGCAACAGTTTGGGCTGCCTAATTTGCCAGAAATGTACGTAATTATTACATAACTTTGAAGGTTGTGCAATGTAACAGGAATATTTAGACTTATGGATGCCACCCGTTAGATAAGAATAAACGTCTTGTTTTCGAGATGAAAGTTTCCGGATTCGACCATATTAATGACCTAAGGCTTGTATTTATGTGTGTTATTATGTTATAATTAAGTCTATGATTTGATAGAGCAGTCTGAGCGATGGTAGTCACCAGCAGGCTCGTAAGCATTCATTCAAACAGCCCTTTCGTACCTTTTGCCAGCAGCTCTTTGCTGTGCTTCAAGCACTGCGCTGTTTATGACTTCAACTCCCGAGATTAGGCTGGTGTAAACAATGTGAAATGGCTAGCTAGTTAGTGGGGTGCGCACTAATAGCGTTTCAAACGTCACTCGCTCTGAGACTTGGAGTAGTTATTCCCCTTGCTCTGCATGTGTAACGCTGCTTCGAGGGTGGCTGTTGTCAATGTGTTCCTGGTTCGAGCCCAGGTAGGGGCGAGGAGAGGGACGGAGGCTATACTGTTACACTGGCAATGCTAAAGTGCCTATAAGAACATTCAATAGTCAAAGGTATATGAAATACAAATGGTATAGAGGGAAATAGTCCTATAATTCCTATAATAACTACAACCTAAAACTTCTTACCTGGGAATATTGAAGACTCGTGTTAAATGGAACCGCCAGCTTTCATATGTTCTCATGTTCTGAGAAAGGAACTTAAACGTTAGCTTTCTTACATGGCACATATTGCACTTTTACTTTCTTCTCCAACACTTTGTTTTTGCACGATTTAAACCAAATTGAACATGTTTCATTATTTATTTGAGGCTAAATTGATTTTATTGATGTATTATATTAGTGTTAAAATAAATGTTAATTCAGTGTTGTTGTAATTGTCATTATTACAAATAAATACAATTTAAAAATGGGTATCGGCTTTTTTTGGTCCTCCAATCATCGGTATCAGTATCGGCGTTGAAAAAAATCATAATCGGTCGACCTCTAATATAGACCGGTGTGTGCCACTCTAAATCATATCCAATCAATTGAATTTACCATGGGTGGACTCCAATAAAGTTGTAGAAACATCTCAAGAATGATCAATGGAAACAGGATGCACATGAGCTCAATTTCGAGTCTCATAGCAAAGGGTCTGAAGACTTATATAAATAAGACATTTCAGTTCTTTGTAATACATTTGCAAACATTTATAAAAACCAGTTTTCGCTTTGTCATTTTGGGGTATTGTGTGTAGATTGCTGACAAATTGTTGTTTTTTAATCCATTTTAGAATAAGGCTGTAACGTAACACAATGGGGAAAAAGTCAAGGGGCTTGAATACTTTCCGAAGGCACTGGGTGTAGCTCTGACTATATCTAGTTGCTATTCAAACACAGTGTTAACCTGCTGAATGGCACACTGAAATCTGTCAATCTTCAGACTTATATTGCATATTTGAAAAAAATCATATTACTTACCCACTTCCTTGAACACACAGAAAACAAGTGTTTCGCTAAATGCATGTTTCTCTCAATGATGAGCTCACACACACACACACACACACACACACACACACACACACACACACACACACACACACACACACACACACACACACACACACACACACACACACACACACACACACACACACACACACACACACACACACACACACACACACACACACACACACAGAGAGAGAGAGACAGAGAGAGAAGCTCAGAGATTAGCTCAGAGAGATTAGCTCATACAGAAAGATAGTGGAACTGTTTGCTGCACTCTAGACACCAATTAGAACACAGTCAACTAATTAAACAAGCCTAGAATCATCCTCTAGGGGGAACCAGGGTTTCTGACATTGAGTACAAAACCTCAAGCATTACCCAGTCTGGTAGTTTTGATGTGACAACAACAAATATTAGCTGCAATATTTGAAAGAGAAAAATATTTGTTTTGACAGTAATATACCTTTGGTGTATAGTTTTGAAATTGATGGAATAAAAAAAAAAAAATTATACAGTATGAAAATATATTTTTAATTACCTAGACAACAACCGGCAGTTGTTACGCAAAAATGCAAGACTACATTCTCAGGCTAATTTCGGTGCAGTGTTCAGAATTGCAGACGGGTAAATGGGTTCCCATTATTTCACAAAACAATTTTATCCACTGCGGCATAAAAAACAAGAATGAAGAGTGGTCTTAAAATATTTTGTTCTTTACAAAATAAACACACGTATGCACGTCACACACGCACACACACTAGCATTAGCACTTGAGTGCCAACCAGTCATCTCCTGTTTTCCACATCTCTTCCTGCTCTCTCTCTGTGGAACGAGGGAAGGTAAACAGAGCTCTCGAGACAGAAAACAAAAAGACAGAGATGAGAGAAGAGCCCATTTAGCTGGGTGTATAGGGCCCTTCCGAGCCTCTCTCTCCCAGACCAGCCGGACTCACTAATAATCAGCACTATTGTCCTGGTTCCATCGTGAACAGGAGCGCAGAAGGACACACACGTGTGTGTGTGTGTGTGTGTGTGTGTGTGTGTGTGTTGTAGAGTGGAGAGCTCTAGTCCAGTGAAATTATATTGTGTGTATTGAGGATGTATGAGGTTGAACGCTAAACAAATAAGACCTACTCAGGCATCATTATAAAGAAACACCCGGCAGTGACGTTCTCTGTGTCCTTACCCTCAAGGAATATTCATTTCTCTCAACCCACTTGGCTTCAAATACTATTTTAAAAAATTAATCTAAAATGCTTTATTTTGTGCTTGATTGAGATTGCCTGGCTTAAATAGACTGATAGAATAGCCCCAAACCCCACCCATCTAACACTCCAAGCAGGCTAGGGAAAACACTCAAAGTTCTTGAAAGATGTCAAATGTGGCTTGAACCCAATACTGACACGCTAGCTGGATAGTAGATAGGTTTACAATAGGATTTAGTCAAAAAGGCTTCATGTATGCTCTTCCAGTGTGGATAGAGCAATTACCCAAGGTGCATTAGCGACCCAACATCCCATTTCCACGTTATTACAAAGCACTTATGAATACAACAACCCCACTTTGGCTTCTAAAACCAACCCTTCATTCCGCCATTTTCTCCCTCCTATTTCCCTGAAAACGACTGGAGGGGAAATGTTAAAAATGGGGTGATTGTCGAAGCTATTCAGGGCCTTCCAACAAATTCCATTGAAGGCAGCTAGCTAGTCTTTCTTCCATTAACAATCATGTCTGCTTTGTGTCAGGACTAAGTACTGAGGCCTGTAGAAACTGGGCCTCAACCAGGAAGCCACCGAAGGGAGTTATACATGACAAGCCTAAAATGGAGGGAAATCAGGCCCTGTGATTGGTCATTTACCTCTATGACGGCTGTTTGGGAGCTCTATTTCATGGAGCTATTCGCCTGGGTTGGATCTATCCATCTGGATGGTCATTACAGACGGAGAACCCAAAACTCCCCATTGGAAATTGTACAGAGGTACTAGAAAAGTGCTAACTCAAAAACATGGGAGAACAGACAAATAACACAGGCCAACACACCCAGAGATATACCCCACCCACCTTGATTTATTAGGTATAGTAAAAAAGGGTAACGAAGGGCTAACTTAAAAACATAGGAGAGCACACAGGCCAACACACAGAGACATTGGAACACACACATAGACATGAAAACACACAGAGACATTAAAACACAGACACAGACACAGACACACACACACACTGTCCTGGCCTGCTCTGATCACAAAGCCCAGTGTGTTTCTATGTAGTTGGTCTGAAAGAGGTGACCCATGTTTGGCCAGAGGCTCACTGGTGGACAACCAGTCAGAGTTTTTCTTCTTGATCATCCTCACAACTGAATCCTCCGGCATAAAAAACAGACCGAACTCTGTATTTGATGACACACAACGGCGCAGGTGATCATGTGGAGCATATCATGGCAGCATTACAATCAGAGGAAAGACAAACAGCCCTGGATAGAAGAGCCACGTAATTCACTGAAATGTTCACAACCGTTTGGGTGAACATGAATGATATTTCTCTACAGAGGCTCATCTGAAACATGTGGGGATGCGGATCCCTGACTGCATCTCCCAAGACACTCCTGCTCTACAGAGCACTGCTTTCACTCCCATAAGCCTATCATTCAGCACTTCAATGTATATTTATACAAGGGTAAATCATGTATCATGTGTATATCATGAAATTGTATTATATGATTTATTCTTCAGTTGAAGAGAGAGGACTGACACTGTCAGTCCAACCAATAGGGGGGTCTTTGGTTGTGAGAACGGTCCATATACACCTTTTAGATAGAAACAAAGGATGTACACAGTGCCTTCAGAAAGTACTCACACCCCTTGACCTTTCCCACATTTTGTTGTGTTACAGCCTAAATTTAAAATGGATTCAATTTAAATGTTTTGTCACTGGCCAACACACACGCACGCCATAGTGTAATTATGTTTTTCAAAATATTTACAAAATAATTACAACTGTAAAGTCGTAATGGTTTGAATCAATAAGTATTCAACCCCTTTGTTACAGGCTAAACACGTATAGGAGTAAACATCTGCTTAACAAGTCACATAATAAGTTGCATGAACTCACTCGTTCACTAGCGTTTAAGATGCTTTTTTTTTAAAATGACTACCTCATCTCTGTACCCCCTCAGTCGAGCAGTGAATTTCAAACACAGATTCAACCACAAAGACCAGGGAGGCTTTTCAATGCCTTGCATCTATTGGTAGATGGGTAAATATAAAAAAGCAGACAATGAATATCCCTTTGAGCAAAGTGAAGTTATTAATTACACTTTGGATGGTCTATCAATACACCCAGTCACTGAAAAGATACAGGCGTCCTTCCTAACTCAGTTGCCGGAGAGGAAGGAAACCGTTCAGGGACTTCACCATGAGGCCAATGGGGACTTTAAAACAGTTACAGAGTTTAATGGCTGAGAAAATTGAGGATGAATCAACAACATTGTAGTTAGTTCACAATACTAACCTAACTGACACAGTTAAAAGAAGGAAGCCTGTAGAGAAAAAAATATTACAAAACATGCATCCTGTTTGCAACATTGCAAAACGATGTGGCAAAGCAATTCACTTTTTGTCCTGAATACAAAGTGTTATGTTTGGGGCAAATCCAATACAATACATTACTGAATACCGCTCTCCATATTTTCAAGCATAGTGGTGGCTGCATCATGTTATGGGTACGCTTATAATCATTAAGGACTGGGGAGCTTTTCATCACTGGAGGCTTCTTGCCATGGATCCTCACTGGAGGCTTCTTGCCATGGATCATCACTAGAGGCTTCTTGCCATGGATCATCACTGGAGGCTTCTTGCCATGGATCATCACTGGAGGCTTCTTGCCATGGATCATCACTGGAGGCTTCTTGCCATGGATCATCACTGGAGGCTTCTTGCCATGGATCATCACTGGGCTGGAGAGACACACATGAGGGCCTGGCTCTGGGAGCAGGCACAGGACTCACCAGGCTGGGAAGACATACAGGAGGCCTAGCTCTGGGAGCGGGCACAGGATACACTGGGCCGTGGCTAGACTCTAAACTCTCCTTCCAGACCCATATCAAACATCTCCAATCGAAAATCAAATCAAGAGTCGGCTTTCTATTCCGCAACAAAGCCTCCTTCACTCACGCCGCCAAACTTACCCTAGTAAAACTGACTATCCTACCGATCCTCGACTTCGGCGATGTCATCTACAAAATTGCTTCCAACACTCTACTCAGCAAACTGGATGCAGTTTATCACAGTGCCATCCGTTTTGTCACTAAAGCACCTTATACCACCCACCACTGCGACTTGTATGCTCTAATCGGCTGGCCCTCGCTACATATTCGTCGCCAGACCCACTGGCTCCAGCTCATCTACAAGTCCATGCTAGGTAAAGCTCCGCCTTATCTCAGTTCACTGGTTACGATGGCAACACCCATCCGTAGCACGCGCTCCAGCAGGTGTATCTCACTGATCATCCCTAAAGCCAACACCTCATTTGGCCGCCTTTCGTTCCAGTTCTCTGCTGCCTGTGATTGGAACGAATTGCAAAAATCACTGAAGTTGGAGACTTTTATCTCCCTCACCAACTTCAAACATCTGCTATCTGAGCAGCTAACCGATCGCTGCAGCTGTACATAGTCTATTGGTAAATAGCCCACCCATTTTCACCTACCTCATCCCCATACTGTTTTTATTTATTTATTTTTCTGCTCTTTTGCACGCCAATATCTCTACCTTTACATAACCATCTGATCATTTATCACTCCAGTGTTAATCTGCATAATTGTAATTATTTGCCTACCTTCTCATGCCTTTTGCACACAATGTATATATAGACTCCCCTTTTTTCTACTGTGTTATTGACTTGTTAATTGTTTACTCCATGTGTAACTCTGTGTTGTCTGTTCACACTGCTATGCCTTATCTTGGCCAGGTCGCAGTTGTAAATGAGAACTTGTTCTCAACTAGCCTACCTGGTTAAATAAAGGTGAAATAAATAAAAAATAAAAATAAAAAAAAAAGTGGAGGCGCACTGGAGGTCTCGAGCGTAGAGCCTGCACAACCCGTCCTGGCTGGATAGTTACTATGGCCCTGCACGTGCGGGGCGCAGGCACAGGACGCACTGGGCTGTGCAGACGCACGGGAGACACAGTGCGCAGAGCCGGCGCAGGATATCCTGGGCCGTAGAGACATACTGGCGGCCAGATGCGCTGAGCCGGCACCCTCCGACCTGGCTGGTTGCCCACTCTAGCCCGGCCGATTCGGGGAGCTGGAAGGTAGCGCACCGGGCTGTGAACGCGCACTGGAGACACCGTGCGCTCCACCGCATAACACGGTGCCTGACCAGTATGACGCTCGCCAAGGTAAGCACGGGGAGATGGCTCAGGTCTCCAACCTGACTCAGCCAAACTCCCCATGTTGCCTCTCGGGCTTGCTCGCCGTGTTCCCTCGTAACGATGGGCCCCTTTACCAGCTGCCTCCTCCTTCCTGGCTGCTTCCACCTGCTTCCATGGAAGGCGACCGCTTCTGGCCAGGATCTCCTCCCATGTCCAGGATCCTTTTTACCACGCTGCTTGGTCCTTTTGTGGTGGGTAGTTCTGTCACGGCCGTTGGAAAGAAGTAGACCAAAGTGCAGCGTTGTGAGCGTACTTTTTCCTTTATTATGGAATGACTCCAACAAAACAACAAACAGAATTAACAACCGTGAAGCTTACAGGGCTATAGACATAAAATGGCTCTAAGGTCAGGGTGTGACAGAAAGACCTGGAAATGACTGTCTAGCAATGATTAACAACCAATTTGACAGAGCTTGAAGAATTTTGAAAGGAATAATGAGCAAATCTTACACAATCCAGGTGTGGAAAGCTCTTAGAGACCCAGAAAGATTCACAGCTGTAATCATTCCCAAAGGTGCTTCTACAAAGTATTGACTCAGGGCTGTGAATACTAAATGTAAATGAGATATTTCTGTATTTTCATTTCCAATACATTTGCAAAAAGTAAAAATTAAAATTAAATTAAATTAAAAACACTTTAATTATGGGGTATTCTCAAAGTAGTCCATTTAAAATGCAGGCTGTCACACAACAAACATGTGGAATAAGTAAAGGGGTATAAAGAGTTTGAGAAAAATAAATAAATCGGATCTGAGGGGTTCTGATCGTCTGGTCCGAGGGACAACGCAGCTGTATAATCAGCGATCCCATGGGGACGTCAGAGCTGGCTTCAGCGACTATCTATCACCAGGCAGCACGCTGCATGCATGGGAGCACACACACAGGGGTCTAAGAGAGGCTGACTTCAAACACACAGAACATGCCCCCCTCCCGTGGCCTTCTCTCCACAGCCCTGTGGGAGACCTGCACACACACACACAGTCTATCTGTCACACACACACACACACCATGGCTGTCGCCTTTAGAACACACACATCACAGACTAGCCATCATAAACCCGCCTGTCTGCACCAGCACACATGCACATTAATGTGTACACACACACACACACACACACACACACACACACACACACCTCTCTGATTAGGCCTTCTTACATCTGCCAATCATCCCATTCCAAGCCCTGTCTGTACGGATGACTAAAATGGATAAGGAAACTGCTTTCTGCAGTTAGGATTGGATTCCACTGTTCAAAAGCCACAATTGATACGCTGCTTTGGAATTGATGGCTTCATGCTAACATTACTGGTGAGCACATAACACATCTCCATACATTATGCCACACAAAAACTGCTACTCATGTGTGCATACAAGTTTTATAATCGTCTACATACTCCCAGTGTGTGAGATAAACATCTGCCAGTAGCGGATGCTAATCTGCAGTGAAAGTCATTAGCTGTGTTTCCTGGGCCATTAGCGTAATGCTAAGGGATTAGCACAGGCTGTGAATGAGGCTACATTGCTAACAGGAGCTAATCAGGGGGCATGTTTGGGATGCTGTAAATGGGAGCAGTTTACATAGGACGTTTCGCAAACTGGTATTATACAGTCAGTGTCTCTGCATATTATTGGACCAATGAAGAGTTTCCATTCTCTCTTTTTCAATCACTGTATTTTACCAAGCAACAGAAAGTCTCAAAAGCTTTCCTCTAACATTGAAGGTAAAAATCATCCTGGGCTTTTACTAAATGATCAAATCCGTCCGCTAACGAGGCATGTTTCACAGCCGTTTTACTTTTTAAATGAGCTGCTACCCAGAGAGGTTGACCCGCCGTTCTGCAACGGGCCTCTGGTATCATACGCACCGCCGAGAATGAATCAAGGCCATAACTCCATATTAAGCAGTCACAGATCCATATTTACTGAGAGTTAATTCACAAGCCCGGCCCCATGAGATATATACACTAACTCACTATGTGGGTAGTGTCGGTGGAGGGGTGTGTGTGTGTGTGTGTGTGTGTGTGTGTGTGTTTGTGTGTGTGTGTGTGTGTGTGTGTGGGGGGGGGGGGGGGGGTTGTACGGTGTGGCGTGAGGTAGCCTGATGGTTAGAGCCTTGGGCTAGTAACCGAAAGGTTACTGATTCGAGTACCTGAGTCGACAAGGTTAAAAAAAAAACGTGCCCTTGATGTGCTCCAACAACACATCTCACTGCACCTATACAATAAAACATCAACACAAAATCTTGGACACACCTACTCATTCAAAGGTTTTTCTTTATTTTTACTACTTTCCACATTTTGAAGTTTCTTCAGCATATGTGGGAACTCCTTCAAGTGTTGGAAAAGCATTCCAGCATTGAAGCTGGTTGAGAGAATGTCAAGAGCGTGCAAAGCTGTCATCAAGGCAAAGGGTGGCTACTTTGAAGAATCCAAAATCTAAAATGTATTTTGATTTGTTTAACACTTTTTTTGGTTACTACATGATTCCATATGTGTTATTTCATATTCATTTCATTTGATGTCTTCACTATTATTCTACAATGTAGAAAATAGTAAAAATACAGAAAAACCCTGGAATGAGAAGGTGTCCAAACTTTTGACTGGTACTGTATATATGTTTTTTCATTTGTTATTACTATATGTGCATGCACCCGTGTCAACATGGAAGGAAACGGTCTGGGTTAGAAAATCCCCTTCCACTTCAGACACTCTTTAAAGCTTTAAAAGCAGAGACAAAATGGTGGCTTCGTCTTAGACCCTGGGCCATCAACATCTGCCTGCATTTCAAAGCTGGACCGGTAATAGATGACTGGCTGATGCAGAGCTGAAGGAGAGCCAGGACATTTGATGGGGGATACAAAGGAACAAACTTTGTGACCAGGTGGGGAGATAGACGGCTCCGATAGCGACCCCACGGCGGAAGAGGTGACGAGAGGTGGCGAAAGGAGCAAGCGATGGAGTGAGGCAGAAAATGAGGGAGAGAGCTACAAACAGTTCCAGGATGAAAAGAAAAAAGAAACAGAAAATGAGGGAGAGACCTTCAAACAGTTCCAGGATGAAAAGAAACAGAAAATGAGGGAGAGACCTTCAAACAGTTCCAGGATGAAAAGAAACAGAAAATGAGGGAGAGACCTTCAAACAGTTCCAGGATGAAAAGAAACAGAAAATGAGGGAGAGACCTTCAAACAGTTCCAGGATGAAAAGAAACAGAAAATGAGGGAGAGACCTTCAAACAGTTCCAGGATGAAAAGAAACAGAAAATGAGGGAGAGACCTTCAAACGGTTCCAGGACGAAAAGAAACAGAAAAGGGCGGGAGGGAGGGATGAGACGAGTAGACGTCCTCAGCGGCCCGCCCTGCTTTGCATATTGGCCCCTTCATTAGGCAGGTCTACGCTGATGGGGGAGGTGATGGAGGGATGAATGGAGCGATAGAAAAGATAGGAGGGGGAGGTCAGGAGCAAATCCTATTAGCACGGTCCTTCACCTCTTCACCCCTGGGTCAGCTCATCTCCATAAAGGATCTGACCCCCTGTGTTAGTGGCTCATTAGACCAGGGGGAGGGGGAGGGGAGACAGACGCCTGTCACCTCCAAGACAGATGAAACAATGGAGGCTGGGAGAGGGGGAGAGGGGATGAGGAGGGTATGACAGGTTTGATCCTCAGAGGGTGGAGAGGGGAGAGCTGAACGGAGCTGACCCAACTTGGGGAGGCGGGGGACCACAGAAGGTGGGTGAGGACGATGGGAAAGGATGGGGGCGAAAGGTTAGATCCCTAGACGTAGGAGAGTGGCGAGGTGAAGTTGACCTCTCTCTTCTTCTTCCCTAGCTGAAGCTATAATACACAAATGGACTCGAGGACGGCTCTCAATGGCACTTCCTTTACTCAGTGCTCCTTATTCATTCTGTCGTTACTGTGGAACCAATATTGTAAATGAGAGCTGGTTTTCTACTGACAGATCTGGATACCAGGTAAAGATGTGTTTTGCAGAACAGGTCACCTCAGCTGTGTCTATATTTATAGTCTTACTTCCACACTGAACCGCAAATGAGAACACATTTGTAGTGAGCTGGTACACGAGGATATGGAGTGCGAGAGATAGATTGACTGACAGGCTGTCTCGCCATTCGGGTCAGTCCAATGTTTTTTTTTGGATCCTAACTAGGGAGCCCAATTGGTCCAGACACTGTCCCCTCCTAACCCACCATTGATTAAGTCTCGCGCCCCCACACCAGACTCCCACAGGACCAAACCAGGACAGGGGTCATAGATTAGAGGTCAAGGGTTATGGACGCAGTCTGGCTCGCTCCAATTGGATGTTGATCACCTCATTGCAAACGGATTGATAGACTGCAGACTGACCAACTGACCAATCGATATATAGCAGCTGTCCCCAACAAACGAGCATCTGATTCCTGATTAGTAGTGTTTGATCTCCATTGCAAATGAACAGATTTGTGACAAAGGGACGTATTTGGATCTAACACCTCGTCTCTTGCCTACCATCCAGAAGAATGCTCTTGATGTGTTGAGGCCATAGCTTTAAACATAATGTTATACAATCTCTAATACTATACGAAAATGTAATGGTCCTCTATTGGTTTGTAAAAACAGAATTGATGTTGTATTGGAGATATTGCAAGTCTTCTCTGGCTAGTGAGTAACAGCTAGCCATCCTTCATGTGTCTTGCCTGCCTTCTTCATGTCCACTGTGATAGGATCTCGTGTTATAGACTGCAGAAAGCAGAGAGGAATCAGAATAACCTCAGCTCTGAGACTTCACGGCCCACTGGCAGAGAGGAACAATGTCAGGGCAGAAAGTGTGCATGTGAGTGTGGCACTGTGTATTGGCGTGCATGCATCTCTGTGCCAGAGTGTATGTGTGTGTGTGTGCGTATTACCCAGTATGTGTGTCCCTCCCCTGTTAGCCCTGAGCGTCTGGTCCAGTGTGATTACTGCTGCCTTTCCTCTTCACTGGCCTCGTCTCTCCCAGCTCATTTCCCCTGCAGCTCCGCCGGCGATTGATAAGCCTGATCTCATCTCACCCCTCTCTCTCCATTCTCTCTCTTTTGCTCCCACTCCCGTTCTTTCTCTTTTCCCTTCTCTCTCTGTATCCTTCTCTCCCATTTGAATGGTTTCTCCTTCTCCATCTCTCCCCTTCATTTTCTCCCTCCACCTGCCTCCCTCCTTTCCAGGGCTGTGCGCCTGCTTGCAATCTGCAGCCAAACACACAGAGGGCTCCCCAGAGAGTGGTGTGGGCTGGTTCATACTGTATGTCCGATTGGCTTTGAAAGGTGTATCATCTGTGCTTTCATGGATCTGAGAGTGTGAGCTCCCCACAGGCGATTGCTTCCTCCCCAAAGGGTCCTCCAAGGATTAAAGTGTAAACAGCACAGCCCTCCCAGCAAGGTTCCCACCTTTATGTGTGATACTGGAATATTAGTGCGCTTACAGTCTCCTACACACACACACACACACACACACACACACTGCGTGTTGCAAATCAATACACACACAAACACACACTCCTCCCTACCCGTCCCCACACATCTACCTCTGAGTGGATTAACCTCTTTGATCTCTAGGGGCGCTATTTCATTTTTGGATAAAAAACGTTCCCGTTTTAAGCGCGATATTTTGTCGCGAAAAGATGCTCGACTATGCATATTCTTGACAGTTTTTGAAAGAAAACACTCTGAAGTTTCAGAATCTGCAAAGATATTGTCTGTAAGTGCCCCAGAACTCATTCTACAGGCGAAACCAAGATGATGCATCAACCAGGAAATGAGCAGAATTTCTGAAGCTCTGTTTTCCATTGTCTCCTTATATGGCTGTGATTGCGCAAGGAATGAGCCTACACTTTCTGTCGTTCCCCCAAAGTGTTAGCAGCATTGTGACGTATTTGTAGGCATATCATTGGAAGATTGACCATAAGAGACTACATTTTCCAAGTGTCCGCCTGGTGTCCCTGCGTCGAAATTGGAGCGTAAAGCCAGGTGCAATTATTTTTCCATTTGAGAGCAAGGAGAAACCAGGCTTCCACGAAGGATATATCATTGAAGAGATATGTGGAAAAACACCTTGAGGATTGATTCTAAACCACGTTTGCCATGTTTCAGTCGATATTATGGAGTTAATTTGGAAAAAAGTTCGCGTTTTGAGGGCTGAATTTTCGTTTTTTTTTTTTTTTTTTTGGTAGCCAAATGTGATGTACAAAACGGAGCTATTTCTAATACACAAAGAATCTTTTTGGAAAAACGGAGCATCTGCTATCTAACTGAGAGTCTCCTCATTGAAAACATCAGAAGTTCTTCAAAGGTAAGTTATTTTATTTGAAGGCTTTACTTGTTTTTGTGATAGTTGCCTGCTAAATGCTAACGCTAATGCTAACGCTAATGCTAACGCTAAATGCTACGCTAGCTAGCTACTGTTACACAAATGATTGTTTTCCTATGGTTGAAAAGCATATTTTGAAAATCTGAGATGACAGTGTTGTTAACAAAAGGCTAAGCTTGAGAGCTAGCATATTTATTTCATTTCATTTGCGATTTTCATGAATAGTTAACGTTGCGTTATGGTAATGAGCTTAGGTCTATAAATAGAATCCCGGATCCGGGTTTGGTCGTCGCAACAGGTTAAGGATTCAGTACCTCTTCCCAACAAATGGAGAATCCCTAAACAAATTTGCAGATCTCACAAACCGCTCTCTCTCTCTCTCTACCTCTTTGCCTCTCACATTCCTCCTCTTTCGGTCTACTGTTTTAATGTGTTCCCAGGGACCTAGTAGCCATTTAAACCTTTAAACAGGTGCACCTGCCTGTCAAGGGCTAGATTGGAGAGATAGAGATGGAGAGGAGGTAAACTAAGAGTCTCTCGTCTCCTCCTCTCACCCTGTCCCTCTGCCACCACAACACCACCCTGACTTATCTAGGATACTGTCACGACTTCCGCCGAAGTTGGCTCCCCTGCCTGTTCGGGCGGTGCTCGGCGGTCGTCGTCACCGTCCTACTAGCCACTACAGATCCCTTTTTCGTTTGTCTGTTGGTTTTGTCTTATTAGTTTCACCTGTGTGTATTTTAGTTTAATTAGCGTCCTTATATTTAGTAGGTTGTCCCGCCCTTGTTTTGTGCGGGATTGTTTAGTATTCCTGTTATTTGGTGGTGTTCATGAGTTTTATTCTCCGGACTATTTTGGTCCTGCTTTGGATTATTCACCCTGTGTGTTGGGTTGACCGTTGTTTTGTGCGCCGGAGAATAAACTGTCTAATAATTGAAACCTGCTCTCTGCGCCTGATTCCACCCACCTTAGTAATTTGTGACAGATACGTCCCCAAATGGCACCCTATTCCCTTTATGGTGCACTTCGTTTGACCAAGGCCTACTGGGCTCCAGTCAAAGGTAGTGCACTCTATGGGATGCATCATCTAACGTTTGCTTTAATTTGCTCAGCGGGCTGCAGCCCCTCAGCTTCTTATTTATTTTGATAAATCCAAGGGGAAGTCCTGCTAATAAATCAGCCTGGATGATGAATAAAAGCCCTAAATAGGAAATTAAGATTTATATCAGCCAGGCCTTGGACTCGCTGACAAGTAAACAATCGTGGAGCGATTCTCTCTCTTCAAGTCAAATTGGCCTGCCTGACTTTCATGGCGCCGACAGAGAGGAGATGGACGGAGAGAGAGGTAGGAGCGAGAGAACGAGAGAGGGGAGCAAAGGAAAGAGAGAGGTAGGAGCGAGAGAACGAGAGAGGGGAGCAAAGGAAAGAGAGAGGGGGAGCAGAGAGAACGAGAGAGGGGAGCAAAGGAAAGAGAGAGGGGGAGCAGAGAGTGAAGGGGGGTGGAAGAGAGAAAGAGTGTTAGCAAGTGAGAGTGAGCGAGGGAGCGGAAGGGGCTCTTTTTGCTGCAGCCTGTGTGTCATTGGCTCTGTGTGTGTGTCCCCCTCCCTGGGTCTGCAGTGTGATCACACACAGCCTTACTTACTGTGGAGGAGAGGCGAGGCACTGGCCCCAGGTACTGAAGCCCCGCCTGGAATAATTGCTTTTTATCCATCCCCCTGTGGCACCAATGACCTTTGTTCCTAATGCCAGAGCTCAGATCTGTTTGTGTGTACGTGTGTGTGTGTGTGTGTCCAGCTGTGTGTGTGCTCAAACATGTACAACCGAATAAATGAGTGACTGTGTATTTTAAATGTATGTCGTGTGCTTGCGGCTGTTTCTTTACGTGTCCCCTCTGTAAATGATGCACGGGCTCTATTGAATCGCCATGCACACACACACACACACACACACACATACATACACACACACACACACACACACACGTGAGTAATTGCTGTTGCCGCTTTCGCCAGTCACTCCAGTATCTGCTCTATTAGACTGTTGAGTAATGTAGCTTTTAACTCGGTTCCCGTAATTAAGCCCAGTGTACAATTGAACACTCAGAGGCGCTGGGCATGTTTCATGGGTAATGATTACAATTAAGGGTCACACACAAAGCTGGAGGCTGCCATTGGAGGCACGAGCGCACAACGCCGCAATTAATTGAAAATACAGGGTGGATGAGAACTAGGTGTATGGAAAGTTACTGGCCGAGACAGAAAGTTCATATTCTGTTCAAACAAGTTATTGTTGAATATCAATGTTCCTAAGGAGGGAGGCAAAGGGCAACAGTCTAGCTTCAGTTCCTGATAAGGCAGGCCAGCTGCGGAACGAGGGCGGAGTGATGAATTCGGCTCGAGGTCAAGTCAACAGATGAAGTGAGAAGAAACCTCTGGGAGGGGAGCCAAACGACCCTTCTACTACAGTCCTCTCACACACACATACACTGCCACGCCCACAAAGGTTCTAGCATCAGGCAGGGCCATGACTACACCAGTGAGAAGAACCAATTCAGTTCCTGCCTAGCAACAGAGGTGTTTTGGCTGTCTAGATGTGAAAGGAGTTGACCCCGCCTAGTAGGAGGTTATAAATATATATGATTGTGTAATCATACCTTCCATTTGCAGCTGTATGACAACAGTAGGGGAATACACTTGGTTTGAGCACTTCCTAGCCATCCGATTGAGTTCTTACTCTGTTAGTTCAGAACCTAACAGTATCTATCCAGCTACAGACATATTGCATGGATTTGTCATTAGAGGTACACGTTGAGGTTACGTTGAGGTGACATACCAATGATCCAGCAATCAAACCATCCCCTGTAACCTGATTGGAGTGAAATATAGGTTACCATACGAGAACACACTCCGTCAAGGTACGCATAAACACAGGTCTGCTGGTACGCAGGCATAAACACACACAGTGCTGCAGAGTGCTGTTGTCTTGACAACAATGGAGGCACAGTGGCTGGGCCCTGAGCTTTGGGTAGCGTGAGGAGAATGAATAAACAGAGCGAGAGAGTGAGAGAGAACTAACACAGAGGGCAGGGGAGCTACATGCATTATAGTCTGCACACATGGAGACAGCCAACGCAAAACATCCAACACGAGTGTGAATGAACATCAGTCTCGACACGCAAACCTCCAACACGCATGCACTCAGGCACACAGCAACAGGAACCACAGTCCTACGTAGACCTCATAGAGCTGGAGGAACAGGCTCAGTGTGCTGTCTAAAATGGCATCCCATTTCCTAAACAGTGCACTAATTTTGACCCGAGGCCAATGCACTATATTGGAAATGGGGAGCCATTTTAGATGCTGCTTCAGTCTCCTTCTCTCATTAGTGTGTAGTACTCCAGACAGAGCAGCGCTGAATATTCCCAGTGTTCCCAGTCATTAAGCCAGAAGCTTCCTCATCCTCCTGTACATCATTAGAAGAACCAGAGAGAGGCCCCCAGGACCAAGAGGCTACACATATTACTCAAATGTAAACTTGTGTACTTGTTATGTCTCAACTGCTACTGCCAGGAGGTAACACACAACACTCGCCCCGACACTTACCTGACAGTTGCCCCCCTTGAAGCAGGGCAGTGTAAATAGAATAGTCTCCTTGAGCCAACAGTCCTACAGTATAAATGGTAATGATGTTTTTGAAACAGCAGAAATGTAGAAATGTTCCTAATATATTTGAGACTTGTTTTATTTAGTTTTTAGTTTACCTGATATTGCAGTAACAGCCTGTCACAGTGGGGAATGATCGCAGTAGCTGCCGGCTGCACAGAGCCACGTAAAACTATGGAAGCCCATTCCCACCAAAATGTACAGAGCATTCGGAAAGTATTCAGACCCCTTCCCCTTTTCCACATTTTGTTACGTTACAGCCTTATTCTAAAATGTATTATAGAAATGTCATCAATCTACACACAATACAATACCCCATAATGACAAAGTGAAAACAGTTTTTTTGAAATGTTTTCAAATTTATAAAATATTTAAAATATTGCTATGAGATTCAAAATAGAGATCAGGTGCATCCTGTTTCCATTGATCATCCTTGAGATGTTTCTACAACTTGATTGGAGTCCACCTGTGGTAAATTAAATTGAATCGGACATGATTTGGAAAGGCACACCTGTCTATATAAAGGTCCTACAGTTGACAGTGCATGTCAGAGCAAAAACCAAGCCATGAGCTCGAAGGAATTGTCCGTAGAGCTCCGAGACAGGATTGTGTCAAGGCACAGATTTGGGGAAGGGTACCAAAACATGTCTGCTGCATTGAAGGTCCCCAAGAACACACTGGCCTCCATCATTCTTAAATGGAAGAAGTTTGAAACCACCAAGACTCTTCCTAGAGCTGGCCGCCCGGCCAAACTGAGCAATCAAGGGAGAAGGGCCTTGGTCAGGGAGGTGACCAAGAACCTCACATCAGGAAGAAACCTGGCACTATCCCGAAGGTGAAGCATGGTGGTGGCAGCATCATTCTGTGGTGATGTTTTTCAATGGCAGGGACTGGGAGACTAGTCAGGACCGAGGGAATAATGAACAGAGCAAAGTACAGAGAGCTCCTTGATGAAAAGCTGCTCCAGAGCGCTCAGGACCTCAGACTGGGGCGAAGGTTCACCTTCCAACAGGAAAACGACCCTAAGCACACTGCCAAGGCTTAAGGACAAGTCTCTGAATGTCCTTGAGTAGCCCAGCCAGAGGCCGGACTTGAAGCCGGTCTAACATCTCTGGAGAGACCTGAAAATAGCTGTGCAGCGACACTCCCCATCCAACCTGACAGAGCTGGAAAGGATCTGCAGAGAAGAATGGGAGAAACTCCCCAAATACAGGTGTGCCAAGCTTGCAGCGTCATACCCAAGAAGACTCAAGGCTGTAATTGCTGCCAAAGGTGCTTCAACAAAGTACTGAGTAAAGGGTCTGAATACTTACGTAAATGTGATTTCAGTTTTTTATTTTAAATACATTTGCAAAAATTCCCCAATTTTTTTTCCTGGGGCCCAGAGTTTTTCCTGATCTGGTAGTAGGCTAACCTAACCAACTCCGGACCCTAGTTGTAGCGTATGACATAGTAATAAATCAGCTGTAATAGACGTAATAGATTATTTTAGGGGGAAGAGGAGCTGTTCGACAGGCGTGATCCTCTGTGTGGCTCCCGATGGCTCCACACTGCAATGGGTCTAAGACCAAGCCACTGGTGCTAGTGGATCTAATTGAACTACTGGTATGGGTTAGAATAGGGAGTAGGGTGAATCTGCCCCATGACATTGATCTAAAGTCAGTTTGGCGTTTTACCCCCTGGTAGGGATGATTCTAAATCTGTGCCTAAGGGTAACTTCTAACTGGAGATTGCTTTATAGCAGCAAGGTCAATGAGAGGCCAGTCGCTGTAAGTGGTTTCTGATGAAAGGGGAGAGTGGAAAGAGGGGAGAGACTGGCAGGCTGGTCCTCTCAGTGGGAGGGTTGTGGGTGTGCCCAATCTATCTAGGACTAGATGAGCTTCTCTCTGTGCCAAGTCTGCACCAATGCCCCACATTACTGCCACGGGTTAACCCCGGTTGGTTTCTGTGCTGTGGTAGGGCATGGCTGGTTGTGCATGGCAGGGAGTGGGATGGCTCCTGGCCGGTGCCAAACCTGATCTATGGCGGCGCCAGCCTTCCTCCTCATGGGCCTCACTGAGACATGAGGAACTAAGGGGGTTGGCAGAACAAAGGGTTACTCCAAGACACTTCATCAACCCTGTCGGGGGAAGGGGGAAGGGGGGGCAGTCAGCCACTCTCTCTCACAGTCACGGAGATGTAGCCAGTCAGCAAGTCTGCTCGTTTACGTGTTAATTAGCCAGCCTGGCTCTCTTGTAGGGTAATTAAACTCCGGGGCCACTGTCAATCATTACGGGCCACCACTCATGCCACGCAAGGCAGTGGGGAGACGTCACGCCGGCATGACGATAAGACGAGCCCTAAGATTCTACCTCTACTTGGGGACAACAGATGCTAATATTAAGAATTACACCACTTCTTTATACTGTATCGTACCATAGAAAGAAAGGTCAAGAGACAGGGAGAAAGAGAGTGAAAGACAGAAGAGGATGCAATAAAATGGTTCCTTTAGAAACCAGAGCTGGTGTTAAATTCAGAGATGAGAGAGTGAGACGGAGAATCCCAGTGACTGGTGTTAAATTCAGAGATGAGAGAGTGAGACGGAGAATCCCAGTGACTGGTGTTAAATTCAGAGATGAGAGAGTGAGACGGAGAATCCCAGTGACTGGTGTTAAATTCAGAGATGAGAGAGTGAGACGGAGAAGCCCAGTGACTGGTGTTAAATTCAGAGATGAGAGAGTGAGACGGAGAATCCCAGTGACTGGTGTTAAATTCAGAGATGAGAGAGTGAGACGGAGAATCCCAGTGACTGGTGTTAAATTCAGAGATGAGAGAGTGAGACGGAGAATCCCAGTGACTGGTGTTAAATTTAGAGATGAGAGAGTGAGACGGAGAAGCCCAGTGACTGGTGTCTCCCGCGCACGAGAAGCGGCCCGTCTGCCTGTGTGCATCTGTCTGACAGACCAGATTAAGAGGAGTTTGTTTTATGCACGGCGGCTAATTGAGTTGGTTAGATTGCAGTCATCCCCCCCGCCTCATTCCCTCCTTTCATATCTCAGTGCTGCAGCAGCCTAGTCCATCTATCTCCATTCCTCTCCCTCCTCCTCTTCTTCTTCATTTGAGCTTATAGTCAGTCCTCTGTTTTAATTAGAGCCCTCACCTTCCCTCCATCACCAGCCGCCCCATGGACACCCATGCCTGCCCCATCCTCTCATTTCTCGCTCCCTCTATCTCTGCAACCCCCTCGTTCCTGTTATCTTCCCTTCTCTGAATTCCAGCCCCTCCATTTCTACCAATCCTCACCCCTTCTCTCCATCTTCCACCCAACTGTTCTTCACTGCCCTCTACATTTTTCACCTCCCCCTTCTGTTTCTCTACCCTTCTTTCCATCTTGAGAGAGAGAGAGAGAGATCATCCATTACACATTGTGTGTGTGTGTGTGTGTACGAGTGGACATAATAGTGAGGAGGAAGAGAACGAGAAAGAAAAAAATAATTATGGATTTGACAGTCTCTTCACAGTCACGTGTAGGAGACTACAGTATTTCCCATAGAAAATGGTTCCGTTATAAAACCGCGTATAGCCCCCAAGGCAGAAATGCACCGGTTTACACCAATACAGCAATGGCTCTAATAATGTCTCAAAATTCATCCATATCAGTGTGTGAATGAGAGCTAGAGTACATGCTCTTAGTGTCAAGGCTTTTCCATTGGGGCTCTCAAGCACAAGTCACTGACTATTGTGTTGAATTATAAACTGGCCTTTCGTTCTCTGATAATTAGCACACTGCTACTCTGGAGGGCTATAGTGCTAAAGCCTCTGTCTCCATGGAGAATCTGTCAGCGGAGTAGTGATCCTCTGGACAAAAGGGGCGCGATGTAGCCCTCACACTGCTAGAGTAGCTAGTCCTACGCCAACACGACTGAGAGTCAATGAGGTTTCTCTATGGCAGGGGTATTCAAATCTTACCCTACGAGGTCTGAGAGAGCACGCTGGTTTTCTGTTCTACCTGATGATTAATTGCACCCACCTGGCTGTGTTAGGTCTAAATCAGTCCCTGATTAAAAGGGAACAATCAAAACAAGCAGTGGCACTGGATTCGAGGTCTAGAGTTGAGTTTGAGGGCTCTTTGGAGTATTTCTCTATGGTTAGACAGCCTTTTTTAATTTCGGGAATTGGTTGATTAATAATAGTAATTCAAACAGATAGGAATTATATAGAGCTTGTCAAGGACCCAAAGTCACTTTCTAATTGTTGAAAAAAATTGTAGCAACATCAGACTTAACAAAAACATTTAACAAAGAGAAGGAGATGGGGAAAAAGTGTGATGTGTCAAGTGTATGGAAGGTGGAAGAATTAGGATTCGACTGTGTCTTATGTGGTGGTCGATGGAGAGGGTGGAGTCCAGGGTTGTCCAAGGTTGCACGCGTGGGGGCAGGGAGAGGCAGTGATGTCATCAATGGCAAGGGTGCGTTTGCAACTTTGATTAGGGTGGATTTGTGCCTAGGTCAAATTTAATTGCTACTTGCTATTTGTATGTATTTTGCCAAAGCAGCAGCTCCTCTTCTTGGGGTCCAGCTAAATTAAGGCAGGTTATACAATTTTAAAAACATTACAATACATTCACAGATTTCACAACACACTGTGTGCCCTCAGGCCCCTACTCCACCACTACCACATATCTACAGTACTAATTCTGTGTATGTGTGTGTATAGTGCGTATGTTATCGTGTGTGTGTGTATGCATGTGTCTGTGCCTATGTTTGTGTTGCTAAGGTGTTTTCTTATCTGTTTTTTAAATCTAATTTTACTGCTTGCATCAGTTACTTGATGTGGAATAGAGTTCCATGTAGTCATGGCTCTATGTAGTACTGTGTGCCGTCCATAGTCTGTTCTGGACTTGGGGACTGTGAAGAGACCTCTTGTGGCATGTCTTGTGGGGTATGCATGGGGGTCCGAGCCCTTTGCCAGTAGTTTAAACAGACAGGTGCATTCAACATGTTACCTCTCATAAGTACAAGTAGTGATACAGTCAATCTCTCCTCCACTTTGAGCCAGGAGAGATTGACATGCATATTATTAAGGTTTGCTCTCTGTGTACATCTAAGTGCCACCCGTGCTGCCCTGTTCTGAACCAATTGCACCTGACCACACGACTGAACAGTAGTCAAGGTGCGACAAAACTAGGTCCTGTAGGACCCACGCTAAACGTGCTATCATGTTTAGCGTGGGTATTCAACAGCAGGGACATTTTAAATATGGCAACTGTATGTGACTTCTGGTAAGTAATCTCCTTTTCCCATATGTCCCCCTCGTCTTCCTTTTCAATCCATTACATTTACCCTGGAGTAAATTGGGGCGATCGGTAGACTAGTGGTTAGAGCATTGGACTAGTAAACGAAAGGTTGCAAGATTGAATCCCTGAGCCGACAAGGTAAAAATCTCTCGTTCTGCCCCTGAACAAGGCAGTTAACCCACTGTTCCTAGGCCGTCATTGAAAATAAGAATTTGTTCTTAACTGACTTGCCTAGTTAAATAAAGGTAAAATAAAAAAATAAGCGATAACCAACCAATTTGGTGTCGTTACGAAACATTTTCCGCACTGTCAGGACTACCAGGCGGTTCTACTTCCCATGATCAGCTGAACCCTTGTTGTACATAAACAAATGCCTGGTCAGGGCTACCGGGTGCAATTCTCCCTAACAACTGAACCCTTACTGTAGGAAAACAAACAGGTTCAGGCTGTTGATCATGCATCATGACAAATATAGAAACGCGAGGTCTAGAGAGTGGTGAGCCGGCCAGGAGATCATTTCCCTGCCTTTCCTCGATAAACAAAGCAATCAGTGACAGTCGGTGACACAATGAGGTAATTATAGAAAATAACTATTCCCTCTTCAACCTTTCACGCTTGTTTCACAGAGCACCGACAGCTTTCACCTCATGTACCCTTCCATGCACACACATATATTCGCATACACACACACACACACCCCCAAGAACCCCTCTTAATTAGCAGCCAATAAGCCATCTCATGGCAACATGCTTGTCAATCTCATTCTGCGCCATGGAGAGAGCGCTAATTAACAGATTTAAAAAGTGAGTGTGTAACAGAGTGACACAGAACACAGGTCTCTTCCCCCTACCTCCTTCCTCCATCCCTCGATTGACCTGGCTGATTACTGCTGTCACAGCGTGAAGCGCCTCTCTGCCAACTGGCAAGCCCCCATGCTCTGTGCCTGCATAGCTGGTTGCATGGCACAGACTAACACGTTTCACAATATGGTCATTATACCATGGCTGGGTCCGTTGGGAGGGGATATGCTAAATGTTTGAATTAGAATGACATCGTGGTTTCAGAGCGCAGTAGTGAGTGACTGAGTGTTGATGAAAGCTCGGCATATAACCGGAGGGTGAATTGAGAAAAAAAATGAAAATAATAGAAATAGCTTGGGGGTACTAAGACAAGCGTACAGTCCATTTTTTGTAAGACGGGAATGAACAAGATTGACAGTCTCTAGACAGACATTCTCTGTTTTTCTTAGGGCGTCCAGGCTACATGCGCCTAGTACCAATGCAGAGGGGGCAGATACACAGGGGTACAAGGAGAAGACAAATCTCTGTTGTCCCCTCCGGGTCCCCGATCCTAACTAATGTTGAAGCCCTGCTCCACCAGAGAGGTGTTAGCAGCATTAGGAGGATAAATGATGGTCAATAAATCCTCCTGACCAACTGGGAGATCAGCACCACCTCCTTCTCCAGATGAGGTCTGGGAGGAGGTGTCATGGGAGGTCCTGGCCTGGGTGAGGTGTTACCTCGGGCCTCTCTGAGTTGCCCTGGGGCCCCCCGGACCCGCTCTCACGCTTCAATTATCCCTGAGTATGATGAAGCACTACTCTACCACAGGGCCACATAGCTGGCAGTGGGGTCCCTCAAGGAACAGTGCTGAGTCTCATCAATGTTTCAGATCCTGGAATATATATATGGCTTGTTTTTTCTTGAGAGGATGGTCAGGGGGCCGAAACATAATAAAAAAATATGTGTAGCCTGCAAATTTAACACAAGATGCCAAATATATATAATATTTGACTGAAAACAATAATTTCAAATATTTTCGTATACGATCACATACACTACTGGTCAAATGTTTTAGAAGACCTACTCATTCAAATGGTTTTACTTTCAAAGTTTTTTGACATTTTCCATATTAACTGACCTTCATGTCTTAAAGTAATGATGGACTGTCATTTCTCTCTGCTTATTTGAGCTGTTCTTGGCATAATATGGACTTGGTCTTTTACCAAATAGGGCTATCTTCTGTTTACCCATCTACCTTGTCACAACAGAACTGATTGCCTGAAATGCATTAAGACGGTAAGAAATTCCACAAATTCACTTTTAAGAAGGCACACCTGTTAATTGAAATGCATTCCAGATGACTACATCATGAAGCTGGTTGAGAGAATGCCAAGAGTGTGTAAAGCTGTTATCAAGGCAAAGTGTGGCTATTTGAAGAATCTCAAATATAAAATATCAAACAATTTAAATATATATACACTACCGTTCAAAAGTTTTGTTTTTTTGAAAGAAAATCACATTTTTTTCCATTAAAATAACATAAAATTGATCAGAAATACAGTGTAGACATTGTTAATGTTGTAAATGACCATCGTAGCTGGAAACGGCTGATTTGTAATGGAATATCTCCATAGGCGTACAGAGACACATTATCAGAAACCATCAGTCCTGTGTTCCAATGGCATGTTGTGTTAGCTAATCCAAGTTTATCATTTTAAAAGGCTAATTGATCATTAGAACACCCTTTTGCAATTATGTTAGCACAGCTGAAAACTGTAGTTCTGATTAAAGAAACAATAAAACTGGACTTCTTTAGACTAGTTGAGTATCTGGAGCATCAGCATTTGTGGGTTCGATTACAGGCTCAAAATGGCCAGAAAAAAATACTTTCTTCTGAAACTCGTTAGTCTATTCTTGTTCTGAGAAATGAAGGCTATTCCATGCGAGAAATTGCCAAGAAACTGAAGATCTCGTACAATGCTGTGTACTACTCCCTTCACAGTCCTCAACTGGCACCTTCATTAAATAGTACCCGCAAAACAGCAGTCTCAACGTCAACAGTGAAGAGGCGACTCCGGGATGCTTGCCTTCTAGGCAGAGTTCCTCTGTCCAGTGTCTGTGTTCTTTTGCCCATCTTAATATTTTATTTTTATTGGCCAGTCTGAGATATGGCTTTTCTTTGCAACTCTTCCTAGAAGGCCAGCATCCCGGAGTACCAGCATGCGGGTACTATTTAATGAAGCTGCCAGTTGAGGACTTGTGAGGCGTCTGTTTCTCAAACTAGACACTAATGTACTTGTCCTCTTGCTCAGTTGTGCACCGGGGCCTCCCACCCCTCTTTCTATTCTGGTTAGAGACAGTTTGTGATGTACGCCTATGTATCAGCGGCTGATAATTTGTTCCTGTATGCCTATGTAGATATTCCATTATAATCTGCTGTTTCCAGCTCCAATAGTCATTTACAACATTAACAATGTCTACACTGTATTTCTGATCAATTTAATGTTATTTAAATGGACAAAAAATGTGCTCATCCTGACATGACCCTCCAGCATGACAATGTCACCAGCCATACTGCTTGTTCTGTGCGTGATTTCCTGCAAGACAGGAATGTCAGTGTTCTGCCATGGCCAGCGAAAAGCCCGGATCTAAATCCGATTGAGAACGTCTGGGACCTGTTGGATCAGAGGGTGAGGGCTAGGGCCTTTCCCCCAGAAATGTCCGGGCTGTGTCCCACTAGTCTTGAAATGGCATCCTATAGGGTGCCATTTGAGCTTGCATTGAATCCAGGGTCCAAAGCTGGGGTTGGGATCCCATAAGGTGCAGTCTCATCAATATTCTCCTTTATCAGTCTCTTTCTCAACTATTCTGTATTCTACCATGTGCTGGACTAGTCTATAATAGCCTGCTTTGAATTGCACCCCCCTCCAAGTAGTAGCTCTATCACGGTGGATGAGGAATAAAAGCAATAGTCAACACCTGAACAAAACCCACGACTATGCCACAGATGTGGTTAAATCAGGAGGAAGCAAGCCCGATTGTCTGTAAAGTGAAGCCTGAATTCAGCAGCAGGCTCAATAGAAGGTCTATTGGTACAAAATAAAAGCATACAGTGGGGAGTTGGGCCACCCCCG
Organism: Oncorhynchus clarkii lewisi; assembly: GCF_045791955.1. Classification (NCBI taxonomy): domain Eukaryota; kingdom Metazoa; phylum Chordata; class Actinopteri; order Salmoniformes; family Salmonidae; genus Oncorhynchus; species Oncorhynchus clarkii. Next base: position 20,754,059 of record NC_092159.1, on the reverse strand, counting down.
GAGATTGTGCCACAGAGCCATAAAATAACCCAGGCTGCCTGTCCGCTTGGGATCCTATCAGACCTGGTTGTTTACAAATCACTCTCTTTTCAGGACAGATGGGGGAAAATGAGGAAAGAGGTATGAAATGAAAGTAAAGGGGTTTTGCAGTGCTGGGTCTGGGCAGCCCGGTTTAGGAGGGCATTTTCCGTTGGCCATTCATTCTCCACAGCAGCTACTGCATATCTAAGATCATCACAATCCCCAGTAATGCCCACAGTCTCTTCCTCTCCTCCTTCCTGCACCAGGAACGTCTTGAGATCCTCCGTTTTTCATCATTTTATCGCGGATAACTAATTCCGGCTTTATCCCCGAGTAATATTGCCCTTATCGAGGGGGAAGGCGAGGGGAGGCAGGAGCCGGTTGGAAGTTGGAATGTCAGTATGGCGGAACTGATTGCGAGCGCCCAGCGAGGCGTGCGTTGCCGAGCGGTTGTGGCGTAACCCAGTGCTGCTCCATTAACTCCCCCAGGTCCCCTGCCCTCCTAAGCCCCACAATATTGCCACTGATATTGCCCTGGCGTTACATCACTCAGCCTACGCACTGCCACACCAGCCCCGCTTGCCCACCACACACACACAGAGAAAGCCTAATACACACACACGTCTGACTGACACAGCCGCGGAAAAGCCATTTCATTCCCTCACCCCCCCTCACCCCACCACCTCTATTTTCTCCTCCCTCCGCCTTTTCTCATTCCACTTCTCAATTACTGGCAAGATACGGTGGGTGCAACCCTCAGCAACCCCCCACCACACACACACAGAGTAAACAAGGTATAGATGTCAGGAAGCATAGGAGTGTAGAGTACACCACCACACACTTATAATGTAGCCTGTATACACACACACACACACACACACACACTCGTGCACAGTACCCAGGTCAGTTTTCATTGCTGTGAAGTAAATGACACAGGAGGATCTCACTGCGTACAACATGTACTGCACTGTATGCAAATCATCCTCCCTCCAATGTTTTATAAAGTAAAGGACATTTGACACACATCCCTCAAACCTGGGAACTTTCAGGACACACTTCTATTTGGTTAATGAAGAACTATGACAGGTGTAGAGATGACATTTAAAGACATTATTCATCTGTCCTCTGGCACCATTTTGTACGGTGTGTCTGTCACTGGTTTTGGACCGAGACACAGAAAAACAGATCCTGTAATGGGGAAACAAGCTCTGCCCTTGGCTACTACCCTCTCCCCTCTTTTCATCATCCTCCCTTTCTCCCGGCTCTCTCCCTCTCCCGACTCCCCTCCTCCTCTCCCCCTCTCCGCTCTGCTCTAAGGACACAGGCACTGGGTGATTGATGTGGTGAGTGAGCGGGTTGCCATGGTGCTGTACCTGATGGGGAGGAATATGCTGCGGTGGTGTGTGTGCGCTGCTAGCGCTGCACTGGTCGCCTGCCAATGAGAGAGCGGTTAGAGAAACTCTTGTTTCACACACTGTCAGAAACACACACACACACACACACACACACACACACACACAAACGTGCACAGACATACACAAACACGCACTCTCGCACCATTCTCTACCAGAATTAAATCAGGGTAGCTCCCAGACAGTAGTGCAGTTGAATTATTTATGGGTGCCCGTCGCTGAGGCTGGCCGTAATAAAGTTACCACGGCGACTAATTTGCAGTTTGATCAGGTGGGCTTTTAGCAGTGGATCCTGGGCCCCAACATTAAGTAGATATTGTTTTTACAGATTTGATTACTTTTTTTATTGTTATTTTTATTAATGCACTGGGTTTGCACAGTGTAAAGTAGGCTAGACCGCCCAGCCTGGCTAGCCAGCTCAATACAAAAACCAACGGGAGCTTTTAGCTTAGACTGAATGTCTACTACCACGTAGGGAGCACAGGAGGCTGGTGAGGGGAGGACGGCTCATAATAATGGCTGGAAGGGTGTGGTATCAAACGCATGGAAACCCTGAGTTTGATGTGTGATACCATTCCACTAAATCCGTTCCAGCCATTACTATGAGCCCGTTCTCCCAAATTAAAGAACCACCAGCCACCAATTGTAGGAAGCCATACAACATTATATAGGGATATCATCTAAGCGCTTTAAGCGTCCCAATAAGCTCAGGGCTATGTGATTAAAAATACATAAGATACATATGAATCAGAGCTTAATTGGACCTGTGCGGGTGGGGGCGTGTGCGTGTATGCATCCCACAGTCGCCGTGTTGGGTGATGATAAGGACTGTATAATACAGAAATGGGAATGGCAATATGTCCTACACCAAAACCTCTTAGCCATTATGAATGCTATGATAATCTGTACTATAAATTATGGTTACTATAATGTATTATTATAATAACCTAATAATATTATTACTTTTAGTGACGTTAATACTACAATGAATATTATCCTCATTATTGGTATTGGTATTACTTCTCTTCCTACATATCGTCATTCCTGGCATCTTCAATAATATCCGTTTGCTTCAGTACTTCATTTCTACTGACTGCTCCTGGTTAAAAGTTACTATATTTTTGTATGAAGTGCTTACATTATTACGGGTATTGTCTAATTTGAAAGGAATTCATGCTTTCAGGGATATTTTTTTTTCCACAAAAATATATTTTCAAGGGAAGGGTTCCAATTTCCTCTAGGATCCATGTGAAAAATGGAAACCGACTGATCCAAAACCAAACTTATTTATTTTTAAATACCAAATTAAGTCAGAAAATATTGATTTTTTTTAGTCGCGATATTTACTAAACATAAATATTATGATAGTGGCCCAAAGGCCCAGAAACTACTAACATTTAGACTGAGAAAATAAAGGGGCCAACAGTATCCCGAAAATAATCTAAATAGCTAATGAATTTGCCCGATACTACCAAAAACGATATTTACCAGGTCAAGAATCTAACAGAGAAATTAAGCAATATAATTCCAGATATCATAAACTCAGACTAAACGGGTTGTGTCCAGCAGACTCCTGAGTGATAATGTTAACTCAACGTTTAATGTAATGCAACACGCTCAAGAAAAAACCTCACCTGCCTATGCTAACTCTCGATGGAGATAAAGCCTTTGACAGGGTGTCATGGCCGTTCATCTTTGAAACATGTAAAGAAATTGTACTTTTGTGAAACTTTCCTGAGCTGGCTGCAAATGATGTACAAAACACCAAATGGCAGAACAAGGATAAATGGTACAATTTTGCGCTCTATTTGACCTCCTTATCACACTCTAACTCGGCTAGGTGAACCGAACAGGTGTGCTCATATAACTCCCTTTAAAAAATTACAAGACCTAAGATTGAAAAATTAGAAAAAAGGTGGCAATAGTACTGTTTGTCCATCTCGAGACATCGTTGCCAGTATACTCTTCCTCAAAATAAATCTGAGATAACTCAAGAAAACGTGAAAATGTATGACAGTTTTACATTTTTGCCAAGGAGATCTTAGTCGGGCAATTTTACATTTAACTAAGTTCTTTGGTGCAGTATTCTATAGTGATTTTTAAAAAATTAATGAAAACCAGTCTATCATTGAAATACAACAAACACTTAAATGAAGAAACCCTACTGTTGATCAATGACCCACAAAGAGACGTGCTGTAGCCTTCGGCTACCAAAATTTGGCTAAAAAAAACCTTTGCTGAAGACCATAACTAACAAAAACGTCATAATATATGCATAATATATGGACTGTTTCGGATGGGAAGCATGCGGACGCCTTAAGGGGGACAAGACGGGGAGAACGTCTGTCATCTTTCATTCAAAATATAAGAACCAAATTGGCAAATACAAGGTCTACAGATCGACCAGGAAAAACAACAAATTAGCAATGTAGGCAGATGACGTGATTATCTACCTGACAAACATACCTCAGTCAGTGCCTGCCACTATGGATGAGATGAAACAATACAGTGTCGTATCTGGGTACAGAATAAACACAGGGAAATCATGACGGTAGGTCAACCAACATCCCAAGACATCAAAACTCATTTTAAACTTAAATGGGATTCAAATAAAGTGAAGTACTTATGGATACTATCCTTGTACTATCCTTCAAGATCTGACAAAACTACATCAGTATGGCTTTAGAACACTGGACAACCAGTTTAAACAGGACCTTCAAAGATGGAAATGAGTACCTTTAACAATAACAGGAAGAATTGAAACTATTCAAATGAATGTCCTCCCAAGATTTGTATTCCTGTTCCAAAATCGACCAATAACTATTACTCCAAACACTTTTAAACAGTGGGACAAACTCCTGAGTAAATGTATCTGGGGAGGAAGAAAAGCCCGTGTCAAACTTAAAACAATCAAACAATGTAAACAAGCAGGGGGACTAGCACTACCGAATCTAATTATTACCTAGCCGGCCAACTAAATTCAATTATTGCATGGATGAACCCGGCATCAACCACCTAAATGGAGACCGATGGAAATCCAACTAATGGAAAAACCAATAAGTACAACTATATTTATGAGGACAACCAATACACACACTAGGAAGATAGAAAATACCTCAATAACACCATAAAGGTTTGGACAAATATCACCAAAACAGAATGCCTCCAAAAAGGCCTGATCTACCTGCGATAAATTGTTATAGACAGCGACTTTAAGCCAATTCGCGATACATTTAAAACTTTGGGGTAAAAAAGGACTGACCAGGTATCAGATGTTCACAGAGAAGGGGCTAGATACATTTGAGAATCTATCAAATAACTTCTTGTAGAAGTTATCTTACTAAGTGACAGTTCATCATTTACTGGACACGCTCCCCCCCCCTCATAGAATAATGTTTACAACCACAAATAATAACTAATACTTGCCACTTCAGCATGCTTTTGTGGCACAGTCGATGCCACGCAGGGCTACGGACCAAAAGGTTGAGGGTTCACTGACCACCATGGAGGTGCTCACTCTCTCTGCCGGTTTCATTACACTGAGATCAGAGCCGGCTGCAGACAATGACCAGCAAGGGGGAAATCAGATTTGAAACATTTTTATGCCATATTTATAATGATATAAAATATATGCAACACATTTTCCACCAACAGGCTTCTCTGCCAATGCACCTCACAACCAATAAACAAAACATACCAACTTCAGGTACTTCAATATCATGGTTTGCATTTTCAACACCACAATAAATAGATTATGTCAATCTCGACAAACAGAAAATACATCCCTATCTTGTAAGGCATACCCAATATCGAATTGTGTTGTAACAGAAGTCACTTTCCATTCATCAAATGGCCGCTGTTTGGAATGATTGATTTTATTTGTCCATTTGTAGCTAGGTTTCCATCCAATTGGCGACAGATTTTCATGAAAATACTAAAAAAATCTGCATTAAAAACAATATGTGCATTTTCCAAATCAGAGTGTTTTCCATCAAATTGGCTTGTTGCAGATAAGTGTGCGTAAATACTTAGTGCACATAAAAATAACAGTTCAATTCCCATGTAGAGAATAAAAAGGACAAGTTTAAATGGGTTTCCATCACATTTTCCACTCTAGACCCACTGATGATTTTGTCACTATAAATGTTGCCTAGGTGTAGCCACTGGTATTGGCACGTGTGCTCTAAAGGCTGGACATCATTTTGATCTGGCAGGATCAATCTTCATGTCACCAGAATAAGAGAGCTCCGAGCTCGTCGATGTGCACTTTCCACCACCCTTTGAAGTTCATCATAACCTATTTCATGTGTAGCCTAAAACTGCATGCTTTCTCATGATGTTGTGACATTTTCTATCCGACATAAGACATAAGACTTAAAAATACAGCCAGACTGGCCGGCTACTGTGCCTTTCTAGACCTTATAAAGTGTGGAGAATAGACCCACAACTGATCCAAACAGAATGAAACTTTCAAATCAAATTCCATTTTCACTGCAGCCTGGAGTAGAATGTTGAAGGCTAGTCCGGTGTTGAAGGCTAGTCCGGTGTTGAAGGCTAGTCCGGTGTTGAAGGCTAGTCTGGGTAGGAAACTTGGATTGTGCCTAAACAAGATCAATACGGGAGCTTTTTGAGCTGTGTGTCTTCTGTCTTCACAGTTCTTTCATGCGCAATGATGTACCTGGCCTCTCCGCTGTTCATCGGCTATTCTTATTTGTTCTTGTGGATTCATATTGGAAAATGGATGCAGCTTTGAGTGCTTTTATGATTGCTACTTAGCCTATTGCAGATTCTCTCCCCCAAAAGCAGTGGGATCTAATAAAAACGCTTCATGATTAACATCCTTTCAATTAGATATAGCAAAGGCATATAACAATGTAAATGCCAAGAATGTGCCGGGGCACATACAGTACACAGAATTATCGAAGAAAGAAACAAAAGATGAGACTATTATAGCGGTAACCAATTGGGAAGATGAGCTGTATTTAGTGATAACCCAAGAGGACTGGGAGGAAATATCTAGAAAAACGTCAGAGACAATCAACACTCTACTCTGGAGGGAATACTTCTCATAAATCCTATAATACAGTCAAAATACATCCGTGACATCACACCAAGTTGCTAGTGTAACAGATGGGAGAGCAGGGCTAACCACACCCACATAGTGTATTCCTGCCCAGTCCTCAAACCCCTCATGTACTGCTCCTTGAATCCTCTTCAGCATTCTGAGAATAACTGCACTTAAACAGATTACTAGAAAACTGGCTTAAACCGCTGGCACCACAAATAAGCAATTGGAAACAAACAATTATTGAAATCTATAGTATGGAAATGATAACTCACAGAACACGACACCAAATTACTATTTGCATGCATGAGTGGGTGTGTGTCTGCGTGTGGGTGTGTTATGCATGCAAAGACGGTGAAAACGCAATGCAGATAGGGATGCCAACACTACGCATATGAGATTTAACCAACACGTACATAAATGAAAACAAGCAAACGGCAAACAAAGACCTTGCTTTTGCAATATCTATAAATAAACACAGCATTTGTGTGTGTGTGTATGTACAGTACCAGTCAAAAGTTTGGACACCTTCTCATTCCAGGGTTTTTCTGTATTTTTACTATTTTCTACATTGTAGAATAATAATAGTGAAGACATCAAATGAAATGAATATGAAATAACACATGGAATCATGTAGTAACCAAAAAAAGTGTTAAACAAATCTATATATATATATATATATATATATTCAAGATTCTTCAAAGTAGCCACCCTTTGCCTTGACGACAGCATTGCACACGCTTGGCATTCTCTCAACCAGCTTCAATGCTGGAATGCTTTTCCAACACTTGAAGGAGTTCCCACATACTGTATGCTGAGCACTTGTTGGCTGCTTTACCTTCACTCTGGGGTCAAACTCATCCCAAACCATCCCAATATTGGTTTAAGGTCAGGTGATTGGGGAGACCAGGTCATCTGATGCAGCACTCCGTCACTCTCCTTCTTGGTCAAATAGCCCTTACACAGCCTGGAGGTGTGTTTTGGGTCATTGTCCCGTCGAAAAACAAATGATAGTGGGACTAAGTGCAAACCAGATGGGATGGTGTATCGCTGCAGGATGGTTAAGTGTGCTGTTGAATTTTTAATACATCACTGACAGTGTCACCAGCAAAGCACCCCCACACCTCCTCCTCCATGCTTCACGGTGGGAACCACACATGCGGAGATCATCCATTCACCTACTCTGTGTCTCACAAAGACACGGCTGTTGGAACCAAAAATCTCAAATTTTGAATTATCAGACCAAAGGACAGATTTCCACCAGTCTAATATCCATTGCTCTTGTTTCTTGGCCTAAGCAAGTCTCTTCTTATTGTGCTTTACTAGTGGTTTCTTTGCAGTAATTCAACCATGAAGACCATCAACCATGAAGACCTGATTCTCCTCTGAACAGTCAATGTTGAGATGTGTCTTACTTGAAATCTGAAGCATTTATTTGGGCTGCAATCTGAGGTGCAGTTAACTCTAATGAACTTATCCTCTGCAGCAGAGGTTACTCTGGGTCTTCCTTTCCTGTGGCGGTCTTCATGAGAGCAAGTTTCATCATAGCACTTGCTGTTTTTTGCGACGGCACTTGAAGAAACATTCAAAGTTCTTGACATTTTCCAGAATGACTAACCTTCATGTCTTAAAGTAATGATGGACTGTCTGTCAAGTGTGTGCGTACTGGTAGCGAAGTCAGGTGCAGGAGAGCAGAGTTGTGTGAACAGGCGCACACTTTATTTAGGCGAAAGTGCAAAACGTGCAAAAGAGTCACAAGAATTATGTTTAACAATAAACATCTTCGTGAAAAATAACACGGAAAAAACAAGCCAGTCTGGCGCGTCAACAATACACATGTAACACAAACAATCTTACACAAAGACATGATGGGGAACAGAGGAATAAATACATGCAGATTGATTGGGGAATGAAAACCAGGTGTGCAGGGAACAAGACAAAACAAATGGGTACATGAAAAATGGAGCGGCGATGGCTAGAAAGCCGGCGACGTCGACCACCGAACGAACAAGGAGAGGAGCCGACTTCGGCGGAAGTCGTGACACTGTCGTTTCTCTTTGCTTATTTGAGCTGTTCTTGCCATAATATGGACTTGGTCTTTTACCAAATAGGGCTATCTTCTTTATACCACCCCTACCTTGTCACATCACAACTGATTGGCTCAAATGCGTTAAGAAATTCTACAAATGAACTTTTAACAAGGCACACCTGTTAATTGAGAGAATGCCAAGGCACACCTGGTTGAGAGAATGCCAAGGCACACCTGGTTGAGAGAATGCCAAGGCACACCTGGTTGAGAGAATGCCAAGGCACACCTGGTTGAGAGAATGCCAAGGCACACCTGGTTGAGAGAATGCCAAGGCACACCTGGTTGAGAGAATGCCAAGAGTGTGTAAAGCTGTCAGAGGCAAAGGGTGGCTACTTTGACTTGTTTAACACTTTTTTGGTTACTTCATGATTCCATGTGTTATTTCATAGTTTCGATGTCTTCACTATTATTCTACAATGTAGAAAATAGTAAAAATACAGAAAAACCCTGGAATGAGAAGGTGTCCAAACTTTTGACTGGTACTGTGTACACACACGTCAAAAGTTGACACACCTACCCATTCCAGGGTTTTTCTTTATTTTTACTATTTTCTACAATATGTATTTATATTTTGTTGTGATTCTGTTGTGATCTAAAACCAGTAAATGGTTTTACACAATTACAAAATAACTCTATGGTAGTGTTAAGTTGTGTACTGAAATGACACTTCTGTAAACCAACAGTGACAACCAATGAAGCATCTATTCAAATGATGATGCTTATCAACAGCAGCTAATTAACTATCCAATACAATAAATATATCTTACAGTATCTCTCCAAATAAGACTCCCACCAATTTAAGCTAGACAATTATTTGATTAATGACACCAAGCCATATTAATATATTTTTAATACACAAGAAAGAAACAAGATGACAAACTTAACAATTAGGCCCATTACTGCATGACAATAGTTTTGTTGGGGTTAATGAGCAGCTCTCGTCATGAGGACGCTGTTCATCCGAGTGCCAATGACACGTTACAAAGCACACATGCTAATGAGTTAGCTCACCTACTGCACCTACAGACATGCAGAGATGCATTTTGTGTTATTGACGGGTTGGTTTGTGATGTGCGTGTGCAGAATGTGTGTGTACAGAATTTGTATCTGTGGTGTGTACAGAATTTGAATGTGCCTGTGCAGTACGTGTGTATAGGTGTATGAAGGTGTGTGTGTCTTAATATGTGTGTGTGTGGGTATATGAGCCCAGGCTCCAGTGTGTTATCCATGCAGTAGCTGTAGGTATTAACTGTTCTCCTGATGAGCTGAGAGATAAGGAGAGGCAGTGCGTTAGGGGGGCCAGCCCCAGCCTGTGGAGGACGATTAATTAATCAAAACAGGACACTTGAATCAGAGCGAAGCCACTCCACAGGGCTCATCATCCCATCGCTCCCCCTCTTTTCTCCCTCCCATCTCTGCACACACACACATTGGCTATTCATATACACTGCATGCGCTCGCTCGCACACGCACACACACACACACACTCTCTGTTTGGCGTGCAGTGTTCTATAGTGGTGGGTGCAAATGACAAATCCAGGGAGGTCATTTCCATATTCACTTAACAGTGGAGTGTCACAGCTCCCGCTCCTTTTTCAACTGAAGCGGTTTTAATCAAAGAGCTACACTACTGTGCCACAAGGTCATAAATGGCCCTGAAGCACCTTTGAAACACAGTAAGCATTGACACTGGTGTCGCCCGTGAAAAGGACAGGCTTTTTCCCCCCTTAAATGGCTTGTAAAAGGGACCCATTGATTAAACAGTCTTTCTTTCGGGGCGCCTTTGTTCCGAAGCGACGACTGAAGCAATGAAACCTTGACGACAAGTCTGTTCTAGCGGCATGTGTGTGCGCGCGTGTGTGTCTTTCAATAATGCAGAATGCACTGGAGGTAGGAAATATTTCTTGACATTTCCAGACCGGTCCTCTCTGCTTTAAGAGGAGGAGTCTGGATCCCATAGAGCAGAGCAGTATCAAAACGGATGGAATGCTATTACTGTAATGTAAAAGTCACACACACACACACACACACACACACACACACACACACACACACAGACAGTCACACAACGGCAGCGAAAGGAAGAAAATAAAAGCCATGGATCCTAACGGCTTCAATAGGAAGGCTGTCATCCATCAGAGGTTATTGCCTGTCCTTGTTATGAGTCCTAATCCACTTGTTTCTACCAGTTATTCTCCTGATAGTAGACTAGCTCTCCTCAAGACTAATGGCTATGGAGTGCTGAGGATAGAGATATACTGTATAGCGAGAGCGCTCGCACACACCCACACACACGCGCACCCACACACACGCACACACACAAAAGCATGCCAACCGGCACACACATCATGCACACACAAGACATCAGATGCGCTCACTTCCCCAAGGCACAGATATATAGTGCCTTCGTCAGACTGAAGGAGAAGGTACAGCGACACCACACAACAATGCATCGACTATTTGGTTACCCCTATACCTGAGTACTCACTGATGTCGTATCAAGTGCAGTCATCTCCAAAGGTGTGATTATAGTGTGAGGTTATGTAAGTGTGTGTATGTGTCAGTGTCTCCCTCTGTGTAAATGAGCCTGTGTGAGCGTGGCTCTATCAGCCCTCTCTGTGTAGTCTCTCAATTAGCCCTGAGAGGAGGCCCGTGGGGAGGCATTGTTTGAGCTGCACTGGAAGACAAACAGGGCTGCTACTACTGAACACTCCCTGGGCAACACTTGAGACTGCAGCAGCACTCAGTCTGTACACGCACACACACACACAATTAAACTTGAAAGCACACACACACAAAAACTATCTGGCGAATGAACCATAAACAAAGACCCAGAAAAATAGAGAGAGGGCCTAGTTGTTTTCCCACAAATTGTACCCAGTGGGATGGGCCCCATTTCAACAAGGACAGACCAAACAGCATTTGACGAGTGAATCGATATTCTCTCCTGCCACTTTCCATACACACTTCAATGATAACAGCAGCACCAGTGGTCATAGTAATATTTCACTTTGTAACATTGGTCCAATTTGGAAAGGAATACAACCGATTGTTATTGATTGTGTCTCTCCAACAATCTATTTTTCTCTCTCACTCTCACCCCCCCAACTCTCTCCCTCTCTAGAGACCAAATAGAGGACTTTCAAGTCAAAATATTTATTTCATCCATAATGAGCGATCGTGTACTTTTGGCCTTTTGGAGCTCATCCCCAGTTTTTATACTCCACTGAGAGGAAAGGAAGAGAAGGGAAGACATTCAGGTAGGTCTAATAGCTCTCTCTTCATCTATTCTAGGATGAGTTCAGTTATTTTCATCCTCTTCCAGGGTCAACTAAAATCTCTAGAGGGAGACGAAGATGTACTTTTCATCTCCTTCCAGGAGTCTATTTAACCATCTGAATGTAGAACTGTAGAGATGACAGTATTGAAAGGGAAAGGAACGCTCAGTGGAGGATGTTACTAGCCCAGTAAGCCCACGCAGGCTTTGGCCCTCAGTCAACTAAGCTTGTTTGTAGTGAAGGAAGGACGTTCGTGGTTGATTAAGAAGTGTCTTATTCTGAGCACAAGAATAGTGTGTTAGAAAGCACGCAAATAGAATACATTGTATTACATTAACTTCATTTCCATCCAGTTTTTAATGTAAGGTCGTACCACAGAGTTTCTCAACCCAGATGCGCAACATTGCGAGACTTCCTGGAATGCTTGCGAAACAGACCAGGCCGGGGTTTGGGGTTTAAGAAGTCAATGAGAGAAGTAAATAATTCTTCCTTAGTCGTTAATTTTCTCGAAATCTAAAGGCACAACCCGTATGCGAGCCAATGTCTTAAGTAGCTGAACATGTTATTACTCCAACCTCGTATTAGTGACAAACTGACACGTTTAAAAAAAAAAAAAAGGCTATGGATGGAGTACCTTTGATTTGACAGTGAGACGACCGTTAGACCGATGACGTGTTTCTGCACATTAGCTTAGCTAGCCAACGTCACCATGACACGGTGATTTCTATTGCAGAAGCAGTTGATGCCCATCTTCATATTGTACCTCTTGGTCACGACAGTTGTGATGGAAACAGGAAGTTTCAGTACAATTTTATAAATGCCAACAAATAACTTGTTCGTTCGAAATGGCGGGATCTTTTTGGGTCAGTATAATTAAATCTGCGAGAAATTGTGATGGAAACGCCTTTATGCGGAAATATTTATAAAATAACCATCATATGGAAGTAAACTTGGGAGTCACGCAACGATATGGTGTGGTCCTCCCACTACGACTCGGGAAACCACGCGGTTTATTAGGCTACAGACGAAATGATGAACTTCATGCGGTGGTGAATGTGCACGGTGTTGAGCTTGATGCTCCAATACAAATCAAAGGTCTTATTCTGGTTGACATGATGATCAATGCTTGACTGCAGTTTGACAAATACAAATATTCTCGCTTTCATCCACAATAACCTCATCATGTAGACTAGCCTACCCGCACTGTATTTGCGAGCTGTTGGCCAGAGCACACGCGCAAATATCAGATTAGGCACATTGGCTATTTAATGCAACAGTTTGTGAAAAAAAAAAACTGTCGTTAGAGTTGAAATTGTGATGGAAACACATTGAACTTTGGGGAAAAAAATTGGCACATGAAAACTTTAAGCTGCAAAATCTAACTTTTTGGCAACCTGACAAAATGCACATAAAAATGTTAGTTACAGATCTGTCATTTTCAATGAAAGCAAGTCTAAGAAGCAGTAGATGTGTTCGATGTACATTATTTCTATGCATCCCATTTTTAAGTTGAGTTTTTGTATCTTTTACTTTTTACGGTTGTGTACACCAACTCCAAGCAGCTGAAAATACAATATTTTTGGTTACTGTATGGGAAAATATATTTCACAGCGGTTTAGATTGTATAATGATTATTTCCACTATACTTGCTTTTTTTTGTCACAAAATGAAATTAGGTGAACAATTAGAATTTTAGTAACAAGGAAAAGGCGGCGCGATTTCTGCATAGTGCATCTTTAAGTACACCGTGTAGACTACTTCATCACTCACTGATTCTTATCCACAACAAGTGGAAACACCACTGGAGGGAAAATGCAACTACAGTATTTTCTTTTTGCAGATTTTTAGAATATTTGCATGAAAATCTGTCGCCAATTGGATGGAAACCTAGCTAATGGCCATCTCTATTAATCCTATGACAAACAGTCTGATACTGGGCTCAGAAATCTTACATGACTGACTGGTACTCAGTGGGTATTCATGCCGTGGCATCTTGTGTTTTCTGACTTCCCCCTGTCTAACCCATGCCAATTGGAGAGCAATAACATACAGTGAGTAGGGCAGCAACAAGAGAAACTAATTTCTGGACAAAGGCGGCCGAGCAGAATGGAATGCATTTCTCCTGAGGCTATGGGGGTGGGATTGACGACGACAGAGCGAGAGAGGGATGGATGGAGAAAGTGAGGGATGGAGAAATCACCTTGCGCAGCAGCCCCATATCATTTGCATGGTTTATACTCTCCAAGGCCCTCCATGCAAATGAGTCATAAAGTAGGAATAGAGAGACTTTGGAAGGGGTGTCGGAGGGAATTTATATATGATTGCCGAGGCGCTGAGTGTCCTAAATCATTTTCAATTAGGTGACACTTTCAATATCGAGCGGCTGATTTAGAGATATTAAAACTTCTCCCCTCACTTTGGCCCTTTCCCAAATGGCACCATTTCCCCTATTTAGTGCACTACTTTTGACCATGACCCACAGGGCTCTAGTTCAAAGTAGTACACTATAAAGGGAATAGGGGGGCTTTTGGGACACATCCTCTATCTTCGGCAGAGTTGAAGGAAGGCAGGTGATGCTATTCCTGCAATACTGGGGTCCCCCCCTTCTCTCAACCTCATGTTTTTCTCATCTCCCTCTTCTTAAAGGTGCATATCAAAAATATATTTAACAGGAATAAAACTGATTAAAAGTATAAAGAAAATGTGTTTTTCCAATAATGAAGCATGTTTTTGAGCGAATACAGAGGACATCTGGACAACCATATGCCAGGGCAGCAGCTGATCCCTTAAAAATACTGTCCATAATGTCTATACACACACCATCAGTTTCTGACTGTCCTTGAGTGGCCCAGCCAGAGCCCGGACTTGAACCCGATCTAACATCTCTGGAGAGACCTGAAAATAGCTGTGCAGCTAAGCTCCTCATCCAATCTGACAGAGCTTGATCTGCAGAGAAGAATGGGAGAAACTCCCCAAATATATATTCCGGAGATATACTGTATATTCTGGACTCTGACATTGCTCGTTATAGTATTTCTATGTTTCTTAAACATTTAATTTTGGGGATTTACATGTATTATTTTGTATTGTGAGGTATTACTGCACTGAGCTAGGAACGTAAGCATTTCGCATCGCCCGCAATAACATCTGCAAAATATGTCACAAATTTGATTTGAAATACGCAACAGAAAACAGACACACAGACTAAAAATAAACCGTTATTTGCATGGCGAAAATTCATATTCCACCAACCAACTGATAACCCAATGGGATCCAATCGATAACCCAATGGGATCCAATCGATAACCCAAATGGCATCTGCATTCTTATTACCTCCACATCATGACAACATGTATTGATCTC
The DNA here is from genome assembly GCF_045791955.1 of Oncorhynchus clarkii lewisi. NCBI lineage: Eukaryota > Metazoa > Chordata > Actinopteri > Salmoniformes > Salmonidae > Oncorhynchus > Oncorhynchus clarkii. The sequence goes on along the minus strand of NC_092159.1, from coordinate 20,738,831 downwards.
AATCACTTCAAATCACCCTGGCTAATTCTCATAACAGACAGGCTCCTCCATCTTGACCTTCCTCAATAAAGACCCATCTAACATTAGGTCAGGGGGCATACTCTACTACCACCCTCTCTCGATAGGCTAAATCCCGGCACCTTGAAAGACCCCATAGACACCGCCCTCCCCACCTTTTTGAAGGCAATAAAGTCCAGTGAGGTTAAGATGGACATCTCCCATCTCCTCCTCCTCCCTTCACACCTCCCTCCCTCCTTCCTATCTCCATACAGTTAACCCCAACACCTTACGAGACATTACACACACCCTCATTCTGAGGCAATAAAGTCAAGGCTTAGATGGACATCCCCCATCATCCCTTCCCTGTTTGATGATTCCTCACCCGGCCGAGGCGGCTGGCCCGACAGGTCTGGGTTCAGGTGATAACAGTGGCGTCTGAACAATGGGAATATTGTAAAGCTAATGAAAGAACAGGAAGTGGAGGAATCAGACACATAAATCAGCCTAGCTTGGCACTTGACGGGGGGTTTTCAACAGCAATAAGGGAGGCAATACCTCTCAGAGAAAAGGAGGCCCTCCGCACCTCCTCCCAATCTTGTGTGAAATAAAATGTAAAAAAGGCTTCCAGATGAATGACACTCGCAGCCGCCTGCCAGAAGCACTCTAGAGTGTGTTAAAGTGGCAATGTGTCAATCTAGGAAGGAGTTTAAGCTTGCGAGAGTAATAAGCACAGCGAGGGAGTCGTTTTACCCTTACCGGTCTGTCACGCACACACACACGCACACCTTTGGTTTTTCAGTTAGCTAAGATAATGATGGGGGCTCTTAGTAATCACTGTCAATTAAATGTTTCCTATTGTATTCTGTCTTACCGCAAAGCTTTTCTCTCTCTGCCGCAATGTCCAATTATCAGCAAATGTATCACATTTACCTCTATTGCATTTTTTGAATACATTCCCCATAGCCATCTAGGGGTGTGCAGATTGAGTAATTGCCCGCACACTCTCATGGTTAGGTCAACGGGCAAAGAGCCTCCTCTCTCACAGGTTGCTGCCTGAAACAACTTGAACTAAAGTCACTGTCTTAGTATCTGTAGACAGCATGATACAAGAAAATAGAAAGCCATGCCATTGCTCAGCCGTACGAAACGAGACCCAGCGAATTGCTCTTAACCGCTCAAACACAGGCGTACGCACACACAGGAATCTGGCAGTGTAAGATAAGTATCTTCGCCGGGCTAAAATCTCAACACTGTAATTGGCTATGGCGTAATTTCCTGACGGCGGCAAGTGGTCCAAAATGAACGTAGAGGGAGGGACGGTGGAGGGGGAGAGAGAGAGAGAGAGAAGTAAAGCGGGTGAAACAGTAAGAACGAGAAGGAGAGAGAAAGAGTGTGGGAGGGGGGGGTAGAGCGAGAGTGATTAGACGTATTCCACAGGTCTTAAATCTCCATTAATCATTGGCGTTCCTTCCATTCATTCCCAGTCTGGGGCCTCTGACACTGATAAGGGCCCGTAGAAAAGAGAAGGAAAGAGAGAAGAAATGGCGGGGAGATCCCAGACTTGTTAAATATAATAAGCTGCTCAGGAGGAGCCACGTGGAGTGGACCGGCGAGACGGGAATCACTGATTCAATTAAAGGCTCGTTAATCAGCCCTCCTTGACGACTCCCGTTTTTCTTGTTCATCTACATCGGCCCCAGTGGGTTGCCAGGTCTACATGTCCACCCCTCACGGTCCTGGAGAGGGTCAGGGTCAAGATTCAGTAGGAGGGGGGTAAAGGGTGTGGAACCTGGCAACCCGCTCATGTCATTAACCAAAAACCATGGCTGTAAGGCATGAGTAGGCACGGTGGTTGTGGTGATGAAGGAGGCGGAGGGTGGGGGAAAGGCAGCGTGTTTCATAACGACGCTAAACATGCTGATTATGCTGCTGAAGTCATTACGAATACTGCATAGTATTATTACGTCCCTCTGCCAGAGAGGGGTTTCCCCGGAATCAGTTACGATATGAAACCATTACCATAATGAAATACTGAAAAAGCGATATCCTTGTGCCTGTGGGTGGGTCTTGCAGTTGAAGCCATCTACGTCGCATGTAGCCTACGATCCGCTGCCTGTGTAGGATCAAATTCCTTCTGCAGTGGTACCCCTCTATCCGTCTCCCCCTCATTCAACCAATCACTGTCAGTAAAACACTTTTTTTTTTAAAGAGAACCGCCCCCATACTTTACAATGAGCCAAGCCCTTTAACAATTGTCTTGTCAGTGGACATCATGTATTGAATGGGAAGAAAACCAGGTATCAGACAGACTGGCACACCCACTCTCACATAGCCCTGTGAGATCCCCTTAGGATCACCATATAAATTGAACAGAGCCCTTGACATATCTGACAACACCCACTTCTCTCCTCCTCCACAGCCCTCCCTCTCTCTCCTCCCCCTCCGCCACAGCCCCCCCTTGGCCACGGCCCCCCATCCCTCACTCTGCCACAATCATCCCCATCCCTCCCTCGCTCCGCCACAGCCCCCCCTTCCTTCCCTGCCTCCTCCCCATCCCTCGCTTTGCCACAGGGCAGTGGAGTAATAGGATCCCTGGGTGAACTGACCCCCACATATCTAAAGGGCTGACACACACACACACACACAGTTACAAAGGAATAGGAATGGAGGCGAAGACAGAAGAGAGAGAAAAAAAGAGAGAGTGGAGGAGTGTGATGGGAGGAGAGAGAAAAAACAAGCGGCCAGCCTTGTGTGAAAGACATAATTGAAAATGTCAAAAGATGTAAGGAATGACAGCAATGAACTGGCTGAGCACGGCGATGCAGTCTGTTAGATCAGAGAGAGGCTGCAACCCTGAATGGATTTGTTCAATCTCTCACACACACTTTGTCTATTTCCTCCCCTTGTAATCTTGTGTCTCTGTGCTACCTAACTCACAGTATTAACAGGCCTTTTTGGCACATACTGTATATCTGCCCTCATGATAATGGGTTTGTTAGTGTGAAGCAGGCACATGTAGACACTAACACGTGCATGTGAGTGTACGTATAACACAGAGGGGTCGTCTCAACAGGTGGTGAGGAGAGACACAGGGTCTGGTCCCGCGTGAACCACATCTCCGGCCCTTGAAACAGACACAAGGCCTACTCCCCCCTCTTCTTCTCTCCATCTCTCCGTCCATCCATCTCGACTTCTTCAAAAGGTGACCCTCAGCCTGTGTGTGGCGCTAGCCAGGCCTTATTATTTCATCTATCCCTCCAGCCATCGCTACTTCTTTAAAGATGTGACGCTCCACCCCGTGTGTGCATACATAACAGATCATTCACGTAGCTATGCTCCCATCTGATAGAAGCCATCTCATTTTAGCTGGTTAGTGATATTCATTCGAGGAATAACCACGTGCGGTATCAGATCCTGAACATGTCTCACGGGTACAGGACAGCTCTCTGAGAAACATTGAACTGAGAAACATTGCCAAATAAGGGGGCTACAGGTAGCCCAGAGGTTAAGAGTGTTGGGCCAGGAATCGAAAGATCGCTGGTTCGAATTTCCGACCCGGCAATGTGGAACAATCTGCCATTCTGCCCTTGAGCAAGGCAGTTAACCCCCAACAACAACTGCTGCCCGGGTGCCGATGGCATGGACGTTGACTAAGGCAGCCTCCCACACCTCTCTGATTCAGAGGGGAAGAATGGCAGATTGAATGCATTCAGTTGTGCAACTGACTAGGTATCCCCCTTCCCCATCCTTTAATGGAGACTCTTCTTCATATAAGCCCTTCTAAGTTCCATGTCACACCACTCCTCCATTGGCTTCCAGTCGAAGCATGCATCATCTTCAAGACCCTGGTGCTTGGCTACAGAACTGCATCCCCTTACCTTCAGGCTATGCTCAAACCCTACACCCCAACCAGAGCACTCCATTCCCACTACCTCTGGTCTCTTGGCCCTCCCACCCCTGCGGGAGGGCAGCTCCCGCTCAGCCCAGTCCAAGCTCTTCTCTGTCCCGGAACAAGCTTCCCCCTAAAGTCCAAAAAGTGGAGTCCCTGCCCATCTCCGGGAAAACTTCAGAAACCCTTCCTCTTTGAAGAGCATCTTAAATAACTCACGGTGCCCCGACACCCTCTTTCCCCACTAGTGCTGACTTTTCTAATAAATACTTTGTGGAGGGAAAATGTACAAGATACAATTGTGACGTGTTGCTGCCTCACCTAGCTATCTTAAGATGGATGCACTAACTGTAAGTTGCTGTGGATAAGAGAGGCTGCTGTATGACTGAAATGTAGAGAAGCTCAGGGAGAACTTGAATCAAAACAATGAAAACAGAATGAGCATTATGATCAAAAAAACCTGCCAACTCCTTGGCAGATGTGTTTTATAACTGGGGAGAGTTAACAAAAATGACTGTTGTCTGCTAATATTCTTCGCCACAATGCATATTTGAAGACAATTAGCAACCATTTCCCCTTGAGAGAGAGCGCTGAGCGAGCGAGAGAGCACTCTGAGAAAGAGAAGGAAAGATCATAACGTAGCGTCTCCTGGTTACAACAGCCTCTCTATATGGAAAGAGCAAGGGAGCGACATAATTATAATTATTTTGTTTCGATCTCAGTTTGTCTAATTTGGCAGAGCGATCAGTTGTCTCCGTCTTTATAATAGGCAATCAATTCCCTAACATGAACTTGTGGCATTTTTTTTCTCAGTCCATCAATGACGCGAACGACAGAAAGACCTAAAGCTTGTGCAATTTCCCCCCAAAATATATCAAGTTTGTCCATCTGTTCAGAAATAGGGTGTGTTGATACGTCTCTCTATGGACAAACTGCCTGAAGCTATTGACTGTAGATCAAGATATTGAGCGATGCTCATCCACCACCAAAAGGTCAGATAACTTACTGCTATAGGCCTTGGGGTTAACTCAGGGTTAAAACTGGCCCCAGGGCTAGCTTAACCCTTCTCAGCCTAGCAGGTTAAGCAGAACACATTACTATAACACAAAGCTGAGCTATGCTACAGTAACCCTGCTCTGGACTAAACAGGGTGAGCGAAGTCCAGGGCTCAGGATCAAAATGAAGGTGTGAAATGTGGCTTAGACCTGGGCTATAAGAACTCATGAAAGCCTAAAATGGTCCAGTGGCACATGCCCTTATGTGAAAGCTGTGGCGGATCTTCTCAAGCCGAACAGTAGTAAGAATGCTTGAGTTGGTATACCGTAGGCCTATCAGCAACAACAATTCCATTCAGTAAAAAAGTGACATCAATGTTTCTTACCAAAAATCTAAAGTGTAGCCTCTGGCCAGGAGGAAAGACAAAGCAAAGAGAAAAGCCCTGAACACACACACAATACAAAGGCTGTTCCTCCTCACCGCCTGTAGGTATCAGTTATATTTACATTGTACCCTCCCGGAAGAGAGAGAGAGAGAGAGAGAGAGAGAGAGAGGGATGAGAGGAAGAGGGATAGGGTAGGTAGGCAGGAATGGCTGCAGGAAGCGCCAGGGAGCGAGTTTATTTGAGATTTGAATTACACAGCTAGAGCAGAGTCGCCAACCCAAATTAAACCCTTAATGGCCATATTAACACCCCTGCAAATACATAGTGGCTGGATGGGCGATGGTGTGTGTGTGTGTGTGTGTGTGTGTGTGACAATGCTTGCATGTGTGTATGTGTAAGGGTGGCAGGAGGGAGTGGCGAGATCTCTTACCAAACTAACTGTTTAATTTGATAAGACGTGTTTAAATAATGTACCCCCCTTGATCAGACTTCAACATTCCTCGGGCCAAAAACTTCAGGACAATCAGATTTGTCAACGACAAGTCCTTTTATGTAATCACTTGAGCTTCAATATGGACTACTGTATAGTTATTATCCAATACTCATTCATGCATATGAACAAATCCCTAAAACACAATAAAAAAGGCAAACCATTGAAAATGTTTGTCCATTCAGTGATGAGAAAAATACAGTAGTGTTCTTTTTATGACACACGTGTGTGTGTGTGTGTGTGTGTGTGTGTGTGTGTGTGTGTGTCACGTGTGTGTGCATTCACAGAACACACATGATGCATTCACATTGTGGGAAAGCTGAGCGTGAGAAAGAGTGCAGACACAGCAGACAATGCAGAGGCGAGGGACACCCGGTAATGGGATAAGTGGTGGGTTGCAAACGTGTCAACTAGACTGTGACCACTGTGTTAAGTATGCAAATGAGACGCCAGCCAGGGCCCCGGCATGGGCCATCTAGCCTACCACTGTGACACTGTGTGTGTGAGTGTGAGAGAGGGTGAGGGTGGGTGTGTGTGTGTCACAGTGAGGGTTAACATACTATACGGGAGAGAGAGGTTTGACCTTGATTGTCTGTGGTTGTGCCAGGAAAGGTCGAAGGTCAATTCCATTTCAATTCAGTTCAGTTCAGTTAAGAGATTAATTGAAAATGTATCTTCAATGAGGTTATTTTCCATGTTTCAAATGAAATTTAAATTCACCTCCTGTATAGTGAAATTGAAATGGAATTGACCCCAACCTAACCCTGGTATCTAGTCAAAGATTATAATGGAAATACATTCAACCAACAATAAACTCGTTCCTTAGAAATTTAGTTTTATGAATAACTTAAAGTATGTCTGACTGTCTGGATACTGCTGCAGCTGTCCAAGTTCTCCTGACCTCACAATGAGATGCACTATTCGCTAGTGAGTATTGTACAGAAGATCACCATCGCCACATCTCCATGCTATCCAAAACCAAACCGTTCCAACAGTGTATCGTAGCCTTCAGTCCCACGCTTGTGATATTTCACAGACAAGCCCAGAATATTCAAATCTTACGACTTTGAGGATTCTCCTCTGGAAATACAATGCAGCCCTGATGCAGCTCTGATTGTAGGCTAAAATGGCTGAATAGGAGAGGCAATTCAGGGCTGATGTGTTTTACAATGCCATCCACATACTCCCTCTACATCCCTCCTAAATCACAGGCAATCTTGGCAGTGGTTTGTGTTTTGTTCTGTGTTTGCATATTCAAAAACCTTGGTCCAATGACATCGTTTTGGCTGTTCTGTATTGTGTCGATATGTTGTGTTGTTGTGTGAAGCCTGGTATCACAGTGCAACATTACTCGGTGAGCCAATTTGCACAGTGTCTTTTTTTGATCTGCCAACCGTACAGCAGGGGAGTTTGTTTGTCCCTTTGTCCATAAACAAAAAAGACAAAAAGGGGAAATTTATGGCGAATGACTGAAAAAGTCAAAAAGAAAGGAACGGCTTCCTGATGAAGTGGCCGCGACTCTTTTGAAGAAAAGTCAGGAGCCCTTAAGATTCAGAAGGAAAAACCTCCAACACATTTCTTTGTCCTTTCAGCCCTCTCTACCCAATTCCTCCATCCTTCCCCTCTACCCCACTCCTCCATCCTTCCCCTCTACCCCACTCCTCCATCCTTCCCCTCTACCCCACTCCTCCATCCTTCCCCTCCTCCTACCCCACTCCTCCATCCTTCCCCTCTCCTCCTCCTACCCCACTCCTCCATCCTTCCCCTCTCCTCCTCCTACCCCACTCCATCCTTCCCCTCCCCCACTCCTCCATCCTTCCCCTCCCCTCCATCCTTCCCCTCCCCTCCTCCTACCCCACTCCTCCTCCCCCTCCCCTCCTCCTACCCCACTCCTCCATCCTTCCCCTCCTCCTACCCCACTCCTCCATCCTTCCCCTCTCCTCCATCCTTCCCCTCCCCTCCTCCTACCCCTCCCCTCCTCCATCCTACCCCACTCCTCCATCCTTCCCCACTCCTCCATCCTTCCCCACTCCTCCATCCTTCCCCACTCCTCCATCCTTCCCCACTCCTCCATCCTTCCCCACTCCATCCTTCCCCTCCCCCACTCCATCCTTCCCCTCCCCCACTCCTCCATCCTTCCCCTCCCCTCCATCCTTCCCCTCCCCTCCTCCTACCCCACTCCTCCTCCTACCCCACTCCTCCTCCATCCTTCCCCTCCCCTCCTCCTACCCCACTCCTCCTCCATCCTTCCCCTCCCCTCCTCCTACCCCACTCCTCCATCCTTCCCCTCCTCCTACCCCACTCCTCCATCCTTCCCCTCTCCATCCTTCCCCTCCCCTCCATCCACCCCTCTCCTCCATCCTACCCCACTCCTCCATCCTTCCCCACTCCTCCATCCTTCCCCACTCCTCCATCCTTCCCCACTCCTCCTCCTACCCCCCCTTTCTAATTTTCCTGAGGACGGAGGAGGCTGGCACATGACATTGATTTCCATCAGGCTTGCAAATAACCTCCGCCTGCCGTCCGCATTTACCTTTTTGCGTTTTTGCTGCAAGTTTTCCATCAGCGTTGGAGCGGGAGGCTGAGGCCGGGACTCAGAAAGCATATCGTCAGAATGACAAATGCGCTCACGTGGGGCAATGGCAGGGCTAGGGGGAGAAGGGATGGATGACAGAGAGAAATAGAAACAGATGGGCATACCAGACAGGAGCGCCACTGCAGCTCTCTATTCTGTCATAAGCTGTGTATGTGTGTGTGTGACTGATGGCCTTCCATCTGATTCCGGGGCCGAGAGGGAGGAATAATAAAACACCAGAGCTCTGACACCAATGGACTGCAGCTTCCTAATTAACTCTATATAAGACAAGAGGCAGAGACAGCGCGTGAAAGAGAAAGACAGCATATGAGAGAGAGAGAGACTGCGCGCGAGAGAGAGAGAGACAGCTAACGAGCGCGAGAGAGAGACAGCTAACGAGCGCGAGAGAGAGACAGCTAACGAGCGCGAGAGACAGCTAACGAGCGCGAGAGACAGCTAACGAGCGCGAGAGACAGCTAACGAGCGCGAGAGACAGCTAACGAGCGCGAGAGACAGCTAACGAGCGCGAGAGACAGCTAACGAGCGCGAGAGACAGCTAACGAGCGCGAGAGACAGCTAACGAGCGCGAGAGACAGCTAACGAGCGCGAGAGACAGCTAACGAGCGCGAGAGACAGCTAACGAGCGCGAGAGACAGCTAACGAGCGCGAGAGACAGCTAACGAGCGCGAGAGAGAGCTAACGAGCGCGAGAGAGAGCTAACGAGCGCGAGAGAGAGCTAACGAGCGCGAGAGAGAGCTAACGAGCGCGAGAGAGAGCTAACGAGCGCGAGAGACAGCTAACGAGCGCGAGAGACAGCTAACGAGCGCGAGAGAGAGAGACAGCTAACGAGCGCGAGAGAGAGAGACAGCTAACGAGCGCGAGAGAGAGAGACAGCTAACGAGCGCGAGAGAGAGAGACAGCTAACGAGCGCGAGAGAGAGAGACAGCTAACGAGCGCGAGAGAGAGAGACAGCTAACGAGCGCGAGAGAGAGAGACAGCTAACGAGCGCGAGAGAGAGAGACAGCTAACGAGCGCGAGAGAGAGAGACAGCTAACGAGCGCGAGAGAGAGAGACAGCTAACGAGCGCGAGAGAGAGAGACAGCTAACGAGCGCGAGAGAGAGAGACAGCTAACGAGCGCGAGAGAGAGAGACAGCTAACGAGCGCGAGAGAGAGAGACAGCTAACGAGCGCGAGAGAGAGAGACAGCTAACGAGCGCGAGAGAGAGAGACAGCTAACGAGCGCGAGAGAGAGAGACAGCTAACGAGCGCGAGAGAGAGAGACAGCTAACGAGCGCGAGAGAGAGAGACAGCTAACGAGCGCGAGAGAGAGAGACAGCTAACGAGCGCGAGAGAGAGAGACAGCTAACGAGCGCGAGAGAGAGAGACAGCTAACGAGCGCGAGAGAGAGAGACAGCTAACGAGCGCGAGAGAGAGAGACAGCTAACGAGCGCGAGAGAGAGACAGCTAACGAGCGCGAGAGAGACAGCTAACGAGCGCGAGAGAGACAGCTAACGAGCGCGAGAGAGACAGCTAACGAGCGCGAGAGAGAGAGAGACAGCGAGCGCGAGAGAGAGAGAGACAGCGAGCGCGAGAGAGAGAGAGACAGCGAGCGCGAGAGAGAGAGAGACAGCGAGCGCGAGAGAGAGAGAGACAGCGAGCGCGAGAGAGAGAGAGACAGCGAGCGCGAGAGAGAGAGACAGCGAGCGCGAGAGAGAGAGACAGCGAGCGCGAGAGAGAGAGAGACAGCGAGCGCGAGAGAGAGAGAGACAGCGAGCGCGAGAGAGAGAGAGACAGCGAGCGCGAGAGAGAGAGAGACAGCGAGCGCGAGAGAGAGAGACAGCGAGCGCGAGAGAGAGACAGCGAGCGCGAGAGAGAGAGACAGCGAGCGCGAGAGAGAGAGACAGCGAGCGCGAGAGAGAGAGACAGCGAGCGCGAGAGAGAGAGACAGCGAGCGCGAGAGAGAGAGACAGCGAGCGCGAGAGAGAGAGACAGCGAGCGCGAGAGAGAGAGACAGCGAGCGCGAGAGAGAGAGACAGCAAGAGAGACAGACAGCGAGCACAAGAGAGAGACAGCACGTGAGAGACAGACAGCGAGCGCGAGACAGCACGTGAGAGAGAGAGTGAGCGACAGAGAGAGACAGACAGCGAGCGCGAGAGAGACAGCACGTGAGAGAGAGAGACAGCGCGAGAGAGACAGACAGCGTGCGCGAGAGAGACAGCGCTCGCGAAAGAGAGAGAGACAGCGCGAGAGAGAGAGCGCGAGAGAGCGAGAGACAGCGAGCACAAGAGAGAGACAGCACGTGAGACAGACAGCGAACGCGAGAGAGAGACAGCACGTGAGACAGACAGAGCGCGACAGAGACAGACAGCAGGCGCGAGAGAGAGAGACAGCGCGTGAGAGACAGACAGCGAGCGCGAGACAGCACGTGAGAGAGAGAGTGAGCGACAGAGAGAGACAGACAGCGAGCGCGAGAGAGACAGCACGTGAGAGAGAGACAGCACGTGAGAGAGAGACAGCGCACGCGCGCGAGAGAGAAAGACAGCGCCCAAAAGAGAGAGACAGTGCGAGAGACAGACAGCGTGCACGCGCGAGAGAGACAGCGCGAGAGAGAAAGAAAGACAGCAAGAGAGAGAGACAGAGAGAGAGAGATTGAGCGCGAGAGACAGTGTGCGAGAGAAAGAGAGAAAGGATAGTGTACGAGAGAGGAGAGAGTGCGAAAGACACAGCGCAGAGAGAGAGCGTGAGAGAGAGCGCAAGGAGAGAGAGAGAAAGAGAGAGAAGGAGAGAGAGAGAGAATTTGTGATGGGATTAAAACAAGGGAGCCTATACCTCTTCACGTCATCCCAACACTGACACATCACCACATCTCATGTTACACCTCACACAAGCGTCTCTTCAACTCTCTGGGGATTGAGTACACGATGTTCCTCCACTCTCTGGGGATTGAGAACACGATGTCCCTCGTCTGAGGGATAGCCTGCAGTATCACTGGCTGTTGTTTTGTGTGGATGTGGTGCCCAGGTCATCTGCAGTGACGAGTGACCTTTGAGTCTACTCTGAGTGTTGATTACATTCGTCTACTGTTGTTGGTCATGTCATACATTGGTCCAGCGTGGAGGATGGGGGTTGGTGGCAGAAGGGTATGTGTGTGTGTGTGTGTGTGAGAGACAGGGACACAAAGTGGGTGGGCAGGGGGGGGGGGGGGCATAATGGGGTCAGTGAGCCAGCGGAGTGTCAGCCAGGAGGGCTAGTTGCGGTTCACTCGAGGCAACCTGAGAAATCCCTTGACTTCTTCACCTTGTATCAACACCCCAATCAAAGTGCAGCCAGGGAGAAAATGTATTTGGTATTACCGGATTATATTATTGGGTTTGGCTTGGAGTGTCTGATAAATATTCCACATCCACGTTTCATCAGTGGCAGGGCAGGCAGACCAGGGCTGCATGGGTTAGGGCTGAGGCTGGGAGGGGAGGGCTGTAATCACCTGAGTCGTCCGCCATGAATATAAAGACTGGCGTTGGTAATATGCTGGCAGAAAGTAATTTTCTACAGTGCTATTCCCTCTAGTCTACACTCGGCAGGCAAGCACACACACACACACACACCAAATCAATGGCCATTCTTTCACAATGGGTCCGGGGAGTTCAGCTCGAGCATCGAGGTACACACACCCACACACACGGACACACACACACACAAACCCACATGAGCCGTGGGCTTTCTTTCAAATAAACTTGAGCTGACTGGATTCATCAAGCCAGCCCGTAGTCCTCTTTTCGTTCTTTCATTTCCCCCACTCCTCTCCTCCAAACAGCAAGGGTTAAAGACATGTGTCTCTGAGCGCCCCCCCGCCACCAAGATTCTTGCCAACATTCCACAAACACACCACCCTCATGATGGAATTTAGAGGCCATTAGAGAGGAGAGAAAATGAAAAATGATATTTTGAAGACCGCCCCTGGCAGCAACAACCCAACTAAATAAATAAATAAATAAATAAATAAATAAATAAATATACACAGAACAAGAAAGATGGACATTTCTAGCCCTAAATCAAATCTTAGGTTATGTACCCATGACTCAAAATAGACTGATAAGAGCTTTAAGGGGAGGGTAGGGTAAACAAAATGTATCATTACCAAATTCATGAGGTCCACAAATCCCAAACGTGGGTCTGCATCTTCCTACAGGGCAATGTTATTATTTTTCTCTACCCGGGAACAAATCTGTGTGTTCAATGACCAAGTCTCGGAAAAGGGCACATTTGCATAGTCCATAAGGAAGCGAAAGTCTGATCATATAAATGTAAATAAGGTGAGCTTAACTTATATTTTCCTTGACAAAACAGTGATAAGATGAGTGAGAGAGGGGTGGATGGAGTGGCGAGGGCTCAGAGCGGGCTGATGAATCAGAATGTGCATTGTTGTCAGAAATAAATTAGCTTCAGCCCATGGTGAGGGTAAACAGGCAGGAGGGTGAAATACTACCGACATATAGCAGGGGGCAGTGTAGCAACACTATCAGCAGAGCAATAGCCTATACACATGTACTGGAAAGCATGAGCACGGTCAATAAATGAATCCCTACCAAAACATAGGCTGTGAATTCTTAAAATCAATAACAACCTGTCCATTTTCCCCCAAATAAACTACATTCACTGATTTTGCTCCAAAATAAATATTGCCGCAGCAATTTGCCTTAGTTTCACAAAAAGAACAGAGTTGTACCGTGCATTCCTGCACGACAGTATGTGATGTGACTGCCCAGAGAAAAACATCAACCTTCTCAGAAAAGGACACAGCCTGAAGCACCGCTGCCCATCTTAGACTGAAAGAAACACAAATACAATCTGTGTGGATGCCAACCCGGTCCATCCGTATAACTGCCTATTTCATTGACATGACTTTCACGGCACCATTTCCTCTGGTTTTTGTTCTATGTGGCCACCCTTGGCTTGCACCTGCCCACCCCTTACCAACCCCCTACTCTTTTGTCTGTCTACTTTCATTGTTTGTGATTTATTATGCATCCCCCCATCCCGAATACATTCCACTGGAGCTGGCTGCATGCCAACAGTCCCACCCTCTTACCCTCACCCACCCCTATGGCCTTACAGTGTGCACACCCACCCATACATCACCCACACCCCCTTAGAGGACCCATACGCCACCACCTTAGCCCTCAGGGACGGCAAAGAGGACAAACTGAGGAAGACAATACAAGCTCTCCTTGACTTGGCTCAAGGACGGTGAAGCGAAAGCCGCACATTTCACCTGCCAGTGTAACCAAACCTGAGACTTTGCAAAGCGTCTCTGACGTCACAGAACCACTGCATTCTAGCGTCCGTCTGTGTGATTTCACTCTCAATTTGTCTTGCTATCGTAACACAACACATTACTACAGTGTTAGCCTCACCCTCCAACCAATGAGCCAGTGTGGTCCATCACCCCCCAAAGCAGGCCCTGGGCAGCTCTTTTGTTCCACTCTTTTAGCTCCCTGTTTCCATCTGAAAACAGCAAACACTCACAACATTCACTAAGCTAAACAACCCTCCAGCTCCCTGGAGATGCAGCATGCCTCATCCTTGCTTCCTGTGTGTGTGGTGCCAAGTTGAAACAAATATGCAGCTGTCTTTTAATCAAAACTAGGGTAATTTGTATACCGGCAGGGCGGGGGCGGCAGCCCCTCCTATCCGAGGGCCGTCTGAGAGCTGGCTATTAGCCAGGAGATGGAAACCAAGGGAGTGTCCTGGCGTGGTTATGAATGCCGGTAATGAGGTGTGTGTGTGCATGTCGAAGGGTGATAACATGGCTGGAAACAAGCAAAATCAGAATTAAGCAAACAAACAGATGGACGATGGGGCATTAACATAGATCAACAACAAACAGGGGTACGGAAGGCTCTTCCGTTCGCGGAGCGGAGCTCTCAAGGGTAAAGTGGGCAGAATAAGGGGGCGACTGGGTGTCTGGGGGGGCGGGGTCCCGCTGCCACCAGACGAACCGGGGGTGTCGAAAACCACCCAAAACACAGATTTTCAAGCGGCTTATTAACAAACGGCGAGGGACAGAAAAAAACGAAACATTCATGCTTTAAATGCGATGCCATTAACAATCCCGCAATTAATTAGCGACAAATTACCTTGTGTTGATTATTTGCGTCGGGCAGGGGGGAGAGGAGCGGGCGGGGCTGGCGATCTTTTGTTTTGGTGGCGATCGTTTGTTTTGGCTTGAATGGGCTGTTTTTCACAGACGACGAGGTTGGGGAGTAGTGACGACAGACTGACTAGACTGACTTCTCCTGTGCCGCGTGTCTGAGCCTCTGGAAGAGAGACTGAGAATGAGACTCACTGAGGAAGACGTGGGATAGTTAAACATGGGAGAAAAGAGAAGGAAATTTCCTCTGGTGCAATATTACCAACACAGACCGCGTATCAGCCTATGAACTCTGCCTAGCAACGACATAGCGAGCAACCAGTACGACTACATGCAGAGTGATTGTAGAGGCACCAGACAGTCAGCACTGTGACTGTATGTACGCCATCTTCTCTCTCTACCACCCAAACAACGCGCCCTCTATACGACGACACGTCTGTGTATATACGATGACGGGTTTCAGAAGTGAACCATCTCGGTGCCAAACGACCATGGCGCCATGCCACGTTAAAGCAATACGTTGTGAATACGGTGTGGCTGGCAGTCTGGCACACAAGGATGCCATATATGAGTCCCTATAGACCGAACCCCCTGTTACACTTGGCATGAGTACCAACGTTGACTCAGCACTGGAGGGGAAAAAAGGTGTGGTTTGGTCAGTTCCCCTTCCTGAAGGCCACCCTCAGCTCAACATTGGTGCTCAGGACGCCATCCCTCACTTTCCAATTGCATAGTTTCTCATGACAGACTGACTGTTGACATAAACGTAAACAATAAACAAAATCTAGATTTAGTTCTGGGTTACCCAAGACTACCCATTGCATTAATGTCGTAACATAAGTATCAATTTCAATGCTTTATTTATGGGCAACGATACTGAATTATCCTACTAACTCCCATCCACTACAAAAGGCACAGATAGTCAACCACAGACCACACACCCTGTCAAAAAAATTACTGAAACCCTATTGAAACCCTGCCAAATGTACAATGTCGACGTCTGCTGCCCCCAGCCTCCAGCGTGTGTACATTAGGCTGTGTGATTGTCTCATTAATGCAGACCACCTAGTGTTTCCCAGTGTACTACAGCATGCTGACTCCCCTGGTACAGTGTAACAAACACTGGTACTGCAGCAACATGGGGGCATCGCCCTGACACACACAGCACGCGTAAACACACACAGCACGCGTGCACACACACAGCGCCAGAGAGAACTGTCTGGGAGAAAAGACTAGGGCTCCCTTGAGCGCGATAAGCTCAATGGGGTTTCTCGCGCTGTCTGACAAGGGTAGCAGATACATGGTGGAAAAACAAACCAATCTACAGCTGTTTGATTACTAACTAACAAGTATGGCGCTACAATGCCCAGCCTCTCACGAAGCACACACACACACACACTCCATCGGGTCTCTGCTCTTTAAAAGTGTCACTGAATGGCAAATTAATTGAATTACACCGTGACACAAAAGCGGTGTTTTGGAAAATAAAAAGTTAGGGAAGAAGGGAGTGTGTGTGTTTGGGCACTGAGTGAACACTGCTGCTATGGATCTGAGAGCAGCACGTGTCTCTCTCCCTCTCTAAGGGATACGCAGGCGGCACTGTGCTGGAAAGAGTGTGAGATAACGAGCTGCTCTTTACCTGGCAGTAGCAGACAGAGCAAAATCCAAAACGTACTAGCCAGAGGAAAGGGCGTGAGGGAGGGAGGGAGCGAGAGCACCCACCCGGCTGGCTGGTTCGGGGGAAAAAGGTGAGAGAAAGAGCCACACACAGCGGGCGCCATTTTGACCCCGACGTCTCGCCATTTTACAAGAGAAGAGAGGGGGGGGTATGAAAAGTCCCTGACCCACACACACACTTCTAAACAAAAGCATTTGCATACCAAAACAATAAGCTTCGCTCTTCACTGCCAAGAGGACTCCCTTAATTAGCCAACAGACGACTTGGGTTGAGTACAGAATGTTTTCAAGGTGTCCTTTAACGATGGTTGTGGAGTGGTTGAGATAACTGCTAAGTTATTCTGCGTTCATAACAAGTGGGGAACTAAATGTGGACTGGGAGAAACGAGTTGTGCGCGTTCACGTGCGTTGAACTCGTTGAGAATGCCATTTGGCTAATGGCAAACAGGCTCCGTCAACTATAAACGAAAAGTACAACTTTCGTGCTCGTAAACAATTTACAGTGTTTACATAGACTATAAATAGATTGTCATACATTTAATAAATAAATGTTTTGTTGTTCCATTTAACTGCTGAAAATGCTGTTACCAAGGTCATTTCCTTGGTAGGTGACGTCAGAGCTCAGCATGTGGGAGAAGTTGGAGCTCAGAGAGGAGATGAGTTCTCCACTAGTAATTACGAGTTGGAGGGGCATATGCTCATATCTGCGAATTTACGAGATGTTTTAAGCACAGCATTTAGGTAACAATCTGGTATATGTACAAATATATCTACAATATGGCAGGTGTCATTCATATACACAACATTTACACAGCCTGCACACATTATCAACTTGAACAAAGTTGTGTATAACCCATCATCCACCTCTTTTCCTTCGTAGTAGTCAGCATCTGCATCAATGTCAGCAGAGTAGATGATTAGGCTTATTCAGTTTTCAGGCAGGTCTTTCAAAACTAGCCTGGGAGGAGGCATGGAAGGCAGAGAGCGACTGTGAGATAGACTGACCAGCTAGTTAAACATGCCAACATGGATTTAGGAACTGATGGTACTCGGCAGCTGAGAAAAGATGACAGGAGAGGTATAAATGAGTGTACCCAGTGTTGCGTGAACAAGGTGTGATTCGTGAAGCTCCGGTTTGAAGCGTTGTCACGCCGCAGGACATGGCCTGCCGTGAGCTAGTTGCTATTTTCCCACTCTACAGTACCTGTCTGGCGTTGACAACTGAATAGTTGTCAGAACTGCAAATGTATAGGCTACTGTGAAATTAATAAATCCGTTCTAGAAAACAAAAAGTAGCCTATAGACCTACACATTTGCCTTGGAACATTTTGGAATAACATTGTAGCTTCTCTACTGTAGTTTATTATCCAACATTGTTTATTAGGCCTATGAAGGCAGTTAAATACAATGACCACCTTGAAATACTAGACTGCAACGGTACACCTACATCACCAAACTTACAAATATTTACAAGTTGTTGACTTTTTCATTGCAATTTGGTAGGCATATTTTACCCCCATCAGACCACTTCCAGTATCATATTGTTTTCGAAATACCTTGTAGCTTGGTTCTCCTCATTACGACTTTGAAAAAATACTTCGTTATGACGATGAAACCCAAACTTCAATGGTAAAGCTTTGGTAAAAAGCTTTTTTGGTAGTTTTTCCGAAATGAACACGTGAACTTGTTTCGCAGGGTTTCAGACACGCCAAATTGCGTATGAGGAAAGGGGCTTTTGTGATTGGTTGAGTCAGGTCAATAATTGGCCATCAATACTGAAAAAGTGTAAACAATAAAAGTCTTAATTTCTTTGAGATAGGTTAAGATGCGTCTTTGATATGCTATCATACCATAAATTACACAACAATAAACATTGCAGTAACTTTTGTCATTTATGTTATCGAGCTACATGGCTGAATGAATAGTACTCTCTGTGAGTTTTTAGCTGAGTGATGAACTGTGTTTGGCTGAATGGCACATTTATAACTTTTTGGAATAAATGTTTAGTAGGGAAGATAAGGGAGTTAGTTATAGGTCGACTACACCCAGAATGCAAAACTGTCAGGGGAACTAAATATGATTTCAAACTGTGTATACAGGCAACATATTCTTCCTCCCTGTAGTCCTAACCTGCATCATGTCCAAAAAGACAGAATATAAATCTAGATTCATACAATTCCCTATAAATAAAGGGGACATAAAGTAAGGAGATACTGATAAATACAACCAAACAGGGTCTACATAGGTTTTCCTTGCCTGGCTACCCAGACTCAAAGGCTACGCCAACAGACGTTAGTTTCTTCTCCGTAGCGAACGACAGAGCGGGAGAATGTCAGAAGAATAAGGGGTGTGTTTAGAAGCCTATGAGCGTCATCTAACTCAAAAGGGTACATAAGAAGCATAAACAGAAAGGATATTTATTTGGTTTGCAGAAGAGAAAACACATTAGGGAGAAAACAGGTGTGTTCCCTACACCCAAATCTAGCTAAAAAACAACGCAATAATATTATAATAACAACAACACAACAGTAAATGTCACAAATATGACATTGGCGTATTGGTATAGACGGGATCATTTGGCAAGAGGTCGTACTGCTCCACACTGCATTGCTGTTTTACTGTGCAGCGCAGACGTGTCAAAATGTACAAAGAACCTAAACCCTACCTCCCAATATCTAGACAACACTGTACAGCACAACACTACGTAGACCAGGTCATTTCAACCAGGTCTTTCTAGTTTAACTAAACGTTGGTCTGCTATACTTAGATAGCTGGTCTGTACACTTCTTCTGTGTGTTAGAATACAGTGGCATCCCATCTCCCTAGGGGACATCTTGTACTGTTTACCCAACAGCTCTGACCTACAACGAGCTACACTAGAACTTCCAGCTAACAGAGACTCTGTTTTGGCAGTTGATCATGTAAAAATGGTTATACACTTGGTATTGGTATGTACAGTCCTTTATGTCATGTCAGCCAGTGATGATGGGGAGATGTCGGAGGAGGCTCAGTGTGAGTGGATGTGTGTGTGTGTGTGTGTGTGTGTGTGTGTGTCACATTAGTTGCCAGCCATTAAAGTGATGGGTTGTTCCACAAAATGAGTCCCTTTTGCATCCCTTTGATATTTAAAGTTGAACTTGTGCACCAATTAAAAAGCCTGTTTAAATGAATGAAATAAAATTAGATTTTTTAAAATATGAATAAGACTTGACAAAGTGCCAAAATTCAGCATTTTGACATGTCTCATAATATTTAGACATTGATCAGCTTCCCTACTCATTTGCGTAGACTACCTAAATAACGTTGAATAGTTGAAAGTAGCCTAACGAACTGTTCTTACACAAGCTGTATGTGAAAGTACATTTGGAGTGAGATTGGGTTTATGTAGGCTATTGACATCTGATTTGCCCAAAGGTATACTATCATTCATCCATGGTTGATTGGAACTTATCATTAGCCCTATGAATAGGATGCCATATTCATTATATTAAAACTAGAATCCGCAGTTGAAACCACAACAAAGCTGCAACCCCGCCTCTGTTTTGATTAAAAGCTGAGGGATGGGCCTCCAGAAATGCAATCACTTTTAAATTCATAGACCGAGCTATGGCTTGCAAGGACCATTATATCCATTATATCAAAATGATAGTTTTAACCATGTTTTGAGGCTATACAGTGTTGCTTAAATGTATGTTGTTTACAAATATTGGAGTTAAAACAATTTTAGATTTAGGGTTCATGATGGGGTACAACAGTTGAACTAAGCTCATGAGGCATTTATAAGTTGTATTCTCGAGGAATCAAATTGGTATATACAATTTATTTATGAGTCCAAAAATGTATCAAGCAACTGCAGATTGCCACTTTAATATGACACTTTTACCTTTAGATAGTATTTTATGTGCATTCAGCAAGTATTAACACCCCGACTTTTTCCTACGATGGAGGTGCAGACATGCCCAGCAGCGCTCTTCCTCTCACTCACTCCCTCATAATAGTTTGTAGCTCAAAGAGTTCAGATTCTACAGACAAAAGTTGGCACAGTCAGTACAGACTTCAGACGAGTCCCGTGAAGCTAGTGGGGTCGTGAAGCTAGTGTGGTCGTGAAGCTAGTGTGGTCGTGAAGCTAGTGGGGGTCGGGAAGCTAGTGGGGGTCGGGAAGCTAGTGGGGGTCGGGAAGCTAGTGGGGGTCGGGAAGCTAGTGGGGTCGTGAAGCTAGTGGGGGTCGGGAAGCTAGTGGGGGTCGGGAAGTTAGTGGGGTCGTGAAGCTAGTGGGGTCGTGAAGCTAGTGGGGTCGTGAAGCAAAAAATGCCCAAACTCTTTGGACTCTGCAGACGTTTTATTGAGAAAAATAGATTTTCGGGGATGTCTCCTGGTCTGATAAACACCGCTGTAACTCTGACACCTTCCAGCACAGATGCGGAAGGACGATTGAGAAGAAGGCGTCCAGCTTGAATAGAAAGAGTTGTATTGGTATGCTAATTAGATTGAAGCACAGGCACGTCAATCGACTATGGGGTAGGAGACCTTGACAGTTCCAGAACAGGAGCTAAGTGCCAGAACACTAGAAAGCTAAGCTCTGGTTGGTTGGTTCTTTGAACAGACCTAACAGGAATAGAGGTCCAGAATAATATAGTTGTTCTATACAAGTGTGGAGTGATGAAAGGAGCATTCACCAAGGGCCAAGAGGGGCCCTGAAGGGGCCAGGTGCATTCTGGGAAGGAAACAGTCGAGCCTCCAGTAAACAGGTGCTTTGACATTCCTCTCTTTCCCCCTCCTCTCTTTGTTCACCCCCCCCCCCCCCCCCCGCCCCCCTATTCCCCCAGCAGTGAATCAAGGACGCTCACTTGGTACAACCCCGAACTTGGCAGTAAGAATGCTCAGCGCAGTCCAAAAACCATAAACACTACGATAGTTTGTGTGAGGCGTAGGTGCACGCATGCTCTCAACTACAGTATAGTACACCCGTGTCTGTCATAGACATTCAAACCAGTAGATGGTGAATTGCGCTGACGTCATCCACGTATTCCTATGGAAAACTCCCGATGGCGCATGAATCCGGAAATATCCGAATTTGAAGGGCCGCCATATTGCTAAATGAGACTGAACGGCACCAACAACAACAAAAATCAGCTAAGGATCACGGTGAAAGTGACCGTAACTAGCAAAGGAACATGGTCGATGTAGTCGTTTTCATCCTGCCTGAGAGAGTCAACCTTAATGTCTACGGCATGGGGGGGCAAGCCTCCTCGTAGCCTGCCGACCCTTCATTTTGGTCTGTGTCAGCACCTGGTCCTGTGTGGACAAACGTAGTAGTCAGAATGGATGACTACATTAAATATATATCTCGATTTGTAGCAAACTTTAAAATAATTCACAGTGGGGATTGAACTTGATCATTATAAACACATATTAGAGCCCAAAACGAGATCGAAACATTTTTTGGTGGGGGTCGTCCTGGCAGTTGTAATTTACATAGGCTTTTTGCGGCAGACCAGGGCTTTTGGCACTACTAGGTTGCTATGCAGTAGCCGACCAGCAGAGCTCATGACATCACGCTCCAGACGGGACACTGGGGGTCTGGTGTCTGTGCACAATTTCCCCCGTTGTTCCCCGGATTCAGACGGTTTGGGAAATCGTCCTCCTCGCGTCTATTACTCCTAAATCTGTTTAGTCAAAGACAGACCAGAGAAACGTGAATGAGTGAGACGACAGATGTTTAAATCAGTTGGCTGGGATTTAAACATGTACTGGCAGGAGTAACATGCATGATTGATCCGCTGTACTGTGCAGTCCAGTTAGGCAATGGCAAATCTGCTTCAACCCATTTGACATGATTCGTTTGACAGGGATAGTAAGGGTCGTGTGTGTGTGTGTGTGTGTGTGTGTGTGTGTGTGTGGAAGTACCTTCTATGGTTCCCCACTTAGTTTTTCTGCCCAGAAGCCTCTTTCCATTGACCTGGTACTCCTGGTTGCTCCCCACCACAGCAAATGGGATCATCTCCAGACGATAATGAATCCATGCGTCGGTCGGTTGGTCATGTGTGTGTGTGTATTTACAACACTGTAAACTCACCTTTATCCATTCAGTCATCAGAATCCTCGTCAAACACCTTCAGAGGGTAGACGTCGATCCCGTTGTCTCTCAGTCCTTCCCTGATCTGCACAAACATAAAACAGAAACACGTCACAATCCGACACCATGTTGCAGTGTCACATCAAATGTACTGTAGAACAGCAGTCAGGGCAAAACAATGGCTGTTTTCACCTCATGTCATCTACCAAGTCACCCTGGTAGTCCGGGAAGTGGAGGAGTATGTGTCCTGCCCAGTGCATCACACACCAAAGCCTTTCACTCACCACCAGGGGAAAGCCCGGGGGAAGGGAAGCTGAGACTTGTATCACATCAGAATCCATCGACAGTAAATAAGCCTACCGGTACTCATTCTTCCAACTCAACTTTCACTGGCTAACTGCCAACAATAAAAACAGAGGGAGGCTTGGTGACATCATAAATATTCTTCATGTAGATCTCCAGATACACTGGTCCAAACAATCAGGGTAAGGTCACCATTACTGAAACGATAAATATACAAGTATTTAATCTCAGAGAATATGAAATGATTGACGACATGTCGACCGCACTGTAGCTCACTCGGATTCCACCATAAATACTCTATCATGCTGTTAAGGCTGGTGATGACCTTAAACAATGTAATGTGGAGGTTAACAACCATTAAACAAATATACAGCCGGACACAAAATGGCCGCCTTTTTTATAATGACAAACACAGACAGGCTTCTTCTGCCAGCGGTGATGACCTTTAAATGAACGAATGTTCCGCTCACAGTTTACACTTGGCCGATGATCAAACAGATTTTCTACATTTCTCTGTTTATACTTTTTGAAAAGTTTAAACTTGTAACTTTTTAAACTTTCTCAGCCTTCGGCCTACATTATAGGATGAAATGTAAACTGACTACATTTTTTTTTTAAGCTACAACAGAACACACTGTTGGACACAGATGGCAAAACCATAATAAAAAGCTCTCTAGTTCCCTTTGCTTGCATGTCAACTGCTGCAGGGAACAAGAAAAAAAAACGTCAAAAAAATGTTAAGATCACAATCCCAGGGTCGTACATTGCCCAGCCCATGCAGCCAACCAAAACAAGCAGGGTTACAAGCCCCAGAGCTTCCACCTTGCTCTGCCTTGTTCTCATTGGCCGTTGTCGTGGGAACGGTAGCCAAGTCGCCCAATGTGTATCCTCCTCCAGAATTAATAAAGCTGTCGCAGGATGCCAGAGAGTGGAGACTAGCGTCCCTCTAGAGAGTGTGTGCTCGTGTACATGTGCATGTTCCTTTTCTTCTCTGTGTGTGTGTGTGTGTGTACATGTTCCTTTTCTTCTCCCAGGCTGACCACTGGCCAACAGAAACAGAGGAACAGAGGGGGGGTGCAGAGGCCTCTTTAGACTGAACTAAGCAGGTAGTTTAGGCCTGTGTGTCCTGGTATGGTGTAGAGTAGAAGTGACAACAGGAAGAGAAAGCAGCATTTGAGAATTCCATTGAATTCCAAATAATATAAACTACATTTAAATCGGCAGAGGGCCTCTAGTCTCTATACCACAAGCATGACTCAGTCATCAACAGAAAGGGTTATGCTTTCTATCATGGAGGAGTAGCTACTAGACAGCCTCTACCAAGTAGCTACTAGACAGCCTCTACCACTAGACAGCCTCTACCACTAGACAGCCTCTACCACTAGACAGCCTCTACCAGTAGCTACCAGACAGCCTCTACCAAGCAGCTACCAGACAGCCTCTACCAAGTGCTGCATAAACCTTACTCTAAACTCTGGAGGGGAACTCCTCATCTGAGGTCCTGTGTGGTTTCTCCATCTCCTGTACCCAGTAGCTTATTGCTAATAAGAGACTAGCCTGCTACAGTAAACTGGCATCTGTGCAGACGTCAGCTGCCTCGGAGGTTTACAGAAAGCTGCAATACTGTAAATAAAGCACTTCTTAAAATGCTCCTTTCTGGCTAAAAACATCTGTTAAGTTTTCCAGGGTTTCATACCACTACTCCCCAGACTGGGCAGAGTACAGTAGTTTATCCAGATGGCTGCTGTTTGTAATGCCTGGCATCGCTTCATACCGGCCTGTGTGTTATCTTACCCTCTCGTTAAAAAGCAAATCTACAGATCAACATCATAGGCTTTTTGTGTACACACACGTGCATGTATACACATCACACACAAACACACACACACCTTACCGTCTGTTTGAAGAAGTCCCTCTCCTCCAGGGTGAGTGTGTCTGCCTTGGCGATGACAGGGACTATGTTGACCACTTTACTCAGACGACTCAAACTCCACATCCAGGGGCCTCAGACGGGAGAGAAACAACATGGGGGGGGAGAGAGAGAGAGAGAGAGAGAGAGAGAGAGAGAGAGAGAGAGAGAGAGAGAGAGAGAGAGAGAGAGAGATGTTAACAAGATAACTTCAAGAGTAAAGGAGATAAGGGAGTAGAGAGACAACATGGAGACAACATGGAGGGAGAGAGAGAGAGAGAGAGAGAGAGGAGGGAGGGAGGGAGGGAGGGAGGGAGGGAGGGGGAGAGAGAGAGAGAGAGAGAGAGAGGGAGGGAGGGAGGGAGGGAGGGAGGGAGGGAGGGAGGGCGAGAAGGAGAGAGACAACATGGAGGGAGAGAGAGAGGGGAGGGGGGAGAAGGAAAGAGAAAGATGTTAATAAGATAACTTCCAGAGAAAAGGAGGTATTTTCTGATTGGTAGGTTATATTGTAATGCAGCACTGTGGCATAATTGAAAACATGTCCAAAACGTGTATTCAATCACAAAGGACATTTCTTTTGAGTATGATAGAGCAGTTGTGGGGCAATGCATGTCACATCCACTGATGACTTTTCAGTCATGGATGTTATGAGACAGATATACCACTAGGGGGCAATGATGGTCCATTGTCTATTATTTTCTGATCGATGAGCAGTGTGCAAGTATAATCCTAATTCTCAAATTTAAAAGGCGGATCTTTCCAAGGTTAAACACAAAATGCACAAAACGGTTAGGAGGAAAAGTGTGGGGATAATGCAACTGAATACATATCTATATTGAGCATCATGTGATGAGAGATATTGTCCTCAACTGTTGCTGAATGTGTAATCCTAAAAGGTGGGATGTGATTGGTTAATGACCTATAATGTTCATTTCTATGTATAAAATGGGTCGTACCAGAGAGCCAACTCTGGAAATGTGATGTGTATGAAGACTATAGTGTCCCACACAATAGGTCTAAAATTAAGGGATAAAAGCTACATCAAAAACGGTAGTTTGGAGATGTTCCTAGTTTTAATGTTGAATAAATGAATGTGAAAATGTGTATTTCAGAATCTGAACATAATCCATGTTAGTGCACACTATAAGTTGTATATTTGACTTCAAGATGCCTGTATCATGTACTGTTCAGAGATCATTGGTCTTACAGGAGGCATGTATAGGTCTAAACATGGCCTAAAATGGTAAATAGTTTGTGATTCGAATGTAAAAAGCATTTCAAAGCAGCCATTTTGGATGCAACCATAGTCATGTGTATTTATCTCAAACCGCTCCAGCTGGGCTTTACAGAAGAGTGGCCAAAAAAAGCCATTGCTTAAAGATAAAATAAAACACTTGGTGTTCACCAAAAGGCATGTGGGAGACTCCCCCAAAATAATATAAGGTACTCTGGTCAGATGAGACAGTAAAGCATGGTGGTTTCAGTCTTCCAGAGATTTGATACCGGGATGAAGGTTCACCTTCCAGCAGGACAATGACCCTAAGCATACTGCTAAACAACACTCAAGTTGTTTAAGGGGAAACATTTAAATGTCTTGGAATGGCCTAGTCAAAGCCCAGAACTCCATCCAATTGAGAATCTGTGGTATGATTTAAAGATTGCTGTACACCAGCAGAACCCATCCAACTTGAAGGAGCTGGAGCAGTTTTGCCTTAAAGAATGTGAAAAAATCCCAGTGGCTAGATGTGCCAAGCTTAAAGAGACATTTCCCAAGAGACTTGCAGCTGGGATTGCGGCAAAAGGTGGCTCTACAAGGTATTGACTTTGGGAGGGTGAATAGTTATGCACGCTCAAGTTCTGTTTTTTTGTTGTCTTATTTCTTGTTTGTTTCACAATAAAAACATATTTTGCGTTTTCAAAGAGGTAGGCATGTTGTGTAAATCAAATGTTACAAACCCCCCCAAAATCCAGTTTAATTCCAGGTTGTAAGGCAACAAAATAGGAAAAATGCCAAGGGGGGTGAATACTTTCGCAACCCACTCTAGTTCACTACTTTTAACCAGAGACATAGGGGCTCTGCTCAAAAGCAGTGCACTACAGGGAAAAGGGTGACATTTGGAATGCACAAATGGCTTTGGCATCGTGTCTATGTAATTGACTACAGGCCCTTGTTTCAAACCTCAACCGACTGACGATAATCCATTTGTGAAAGCAATGAATAATGAGGGAAGAAAAAGGGAGAAAGAAGAAATGGGGAGTATTTGGGTTTTGGGGAGAAATGTTTTAATAGTTCCAGAGCTTCTCAAGTCTAGACCATGAACCATGTTCCACCCACTGTAAGATGTACATTTGCTTATAGAACACCAGAACACCAGAATTCAGAGTTATACCCTCACATTGCCCTAAAGAGCAGCATCGACTACCCAACACATTATTTTAGTGTCTCTCCCCTCATCGCCTGTCATGCCATCTGTTTTGTGACTAAGTGTTTTGTGACTAAGTGTTTTGTGACTAAGTGTTGTGTGACTAAGTGTTGTGTGACTAAGTGTTGTGTGACTAAGTGTTGTGTGACTAAGTGTTGTGTGATGTGTGACTAAGTGTTGTGTGACTAAGTGTTGTGTGACTAAGTGTTGTGTGACTAAGTGTTGCGTGACTAAGTGTTGCGTGACTAAGTGTTGTGTGTCGTGTTGTTTCTATTCATGTGTGTGCCTCAACACCAGAAAGGCCCAACCACCACTCACCCCTGCCCACACTGCACCAAAATATGTGGCTACCGGTTCAACCTCTACAGCCATCTGAAGACCCACAAATACTAGACCCTACGGGCACGTGTGAGACTAACCCGGGTGCACACAAGGACACTTTCCTCCCGGTTAAATGAATCTAACAAACTGCAGATGTGAGTAATGGGAACATTTGCTAAGTCACTAGCAGAGCGGCATGAGGCAATGTGGTTGGTATTGCTGAGACATTAAGAGTGTGTGTCCATGCAAACGTTATGAAAAATTAACAAAATAGCCACCACCCGGGTGTTTAATCTGATTATATTTGCTGCTAGTTGCTCACTAAATGAACTGTGATGATTCACATGCATGCTGATGTTTCAAGGTTTAATCATCCATTCCTGAAATCACAAGAAACAGCACATTTTAAACATTTAAATGGTTGTGGCCCCGTTCCTAGTCATTTTTAGGCACCTCACACACTATTCCCACCTGAACATATTCAAATGTATTCTAAATGCATTGCTATACTCCCTGCCTAATGTTTTCTAGACTGGGTACTATAGTCTACAAAAGTATCTGCAGTCAAAAGGAGTCTTTGTGAAACTTGATTCCTAAAGCGATACCTCAGTGTCTCTGTGGACAGAATGAGTTCCACATGTGGTCGAAAGAGAGAGGGAAGGAGAGGAAGGGGGAGAGGATAGTGTAGGAGTGAAGAGGGAGGGGAGGAGAAGGAGGGAGGGTAGGAGAGGGGCAGTTTAAAGGAAGTGGTGAGGAGCATCTAATTTGAAAACATTTCTACGGTATTAAAGTTATAACTTTTTTAAATTCCACAGGAAATTAAGTTTTTCTCTTTCTTGTGAGGCAAGTGTCAAGGTGATGCATTAAAAGCAACGGAAAGACAATATTCATTTAAAAAAAAAAATTAAAAAAAAATTGTGCTTCATTGAGTGTTTGACAGGTCATTACAAACATTTCCACAGTCATAGCGTTAACGTGAAAAAAACTACAGGCACAAGCAAGAGCATGAAAGAGTCGCAGGAGTAAAATTGAAGCAATCAATCCAAGATTTAAGTGACAATTGGATTTTGCACCCCTCAAACACAGGAAATACAGTGCCTTGCGAAAGTATTCGGCCCCCTTGAACTTTGCGACCTTTTGCCACATTTCAGGTTTCAAACATAAAGATATAAAACTGTATTTTTTTGTGAAGAATCAACAACAAGTGGGACACAATCATGAAGTGGAACGACATTTATTGGATATTTAAAACTTTTTTAACA
Source organism: Oncorhynchus clarkii lewisi (assembly GCF_045791955.1). NCBI lineage: Eukaryota > Metazoa > Chordata > Actinopteri > Salmoniformes > Salmonidae > Oncorhynchus > Oncorhynchus clarkii. The sequence goes on along the minus strand of NC_092159.1, from coordinate 20,710,374 downwards.
AATCAAAAACTGAAAAATTGGGCGTGCAAAATTATTCCGCCCCCTTAAGTTAATACTTTGTAGCGCCACCTTTTGCTGCGATTACAGCTGTAAGTCGCTTGGGGTATGTCTCTATCAGTTTTGCACATCGAGAGACTGACATTTTTTCCCATTCCTCCTTGCAAAAATGTGTATGAACATAAGACTCAACAACTGAGACATAAACTGAACAAGTTCCACAGACATGTGACTAACATAAATGGAATAAAGCGGAGGGGGGGAGGTCAAAATCAAAAGTAACACTCAGTATCTGGTGTGGCCACCAGCTGCATTAAGTACTGCACTGCACCAGATTTGCCAGTTCTTGCTGTGAGATGTTACCCCACTCTTCCACCAAGGCACCTGCAAGTTCCCGGACATTTCTGTGGGGAATGGCCCTAGCCCTCACCCTCCGATCCAACAGGTCCCAGATGTGCTCAATGGGATTGAGATCCGGGCTCTTCGCTGGCTATGGCAGAAGACTGACATTCCTGTCTTGCAGGAATCACGCACAGAACGAGCAGTATGGCTGGTGACATTGTCATGCTGGAGGGTCATGTCAGGATGAGCCTGCAGGAAGGGTACCACATGAGGGAGGAAGATGTCTTCCCTGTAACGCACAGCGTTGAGATTGCCTGCAATGACAACAAGTTCACTCCGATGATGCTGTGACACACCGCCCCAGACCATGACGGACCCTCCACCTCCAAAATCGATCCCGCTCCAGAGTACAGGCCAGAGTACAACGCTCATTCCATCGACGATAAACGCGAATCCGACCATCACCCCTGGTGAGACAAAACTGTGACTCGTCAGTGAAGAGCACTTTTTGCCAGTCCTGTCTGGTCCAGCGACGGTGGGTTTGTGCGCATAGGCGACGTTGTTGCCGGTGATGTCTGGTGCATTACAACAGGCCTACAAGCCCTCAGTCCTGCCTCTCTCAGCCTATTTTTGAACAGTCTGAACACTGATGGAGGGATTGTGCGTTCCTGGTGTAACTCGGGCAGTTGTTGTTGCTATCCTGTACTTGTCCCGCAGGTGTGATGTTCGGATGTACCGATCCTGTATAGGTGTTGTTACACGTTGTCTGCCAGCTGTCCGTCCTGTCTCCCTGTAGCGCTGTCTTAGGCGTCTCACAGTACGGACATTGCAATTTATTGCCCTGGCCACATCTGCAGTCCTCATCTGCAGTCCTTGCAGCATGCCTAAGGCACGTTCACGCAGATGAGCAGGGACCCTAGGCAGAGACCCTGAGTCAGTAGAAAGGCTTCTTGTGTCCTAAGTTTTCACAACTGTGACCTTTATTGCCTACCATCTGTAAGCTGTTAGTGTCTTAACGACCGTTCCACAGGTGTATGTTCATTAATTATTCATTGAACAAGCATGGGAAACAGTGTTTAAACCCTTTACAATGAAGATCTGTGACGTTATTTGGATTCTTATCGTTGGAAGACAGGGTCCTGAAAAAGGGATGTTTCTTTTTTTGCTGAGTTTATTTAAGTGAGTGTGCGAGGCACAAATCGAATCTCCTTTTAATTGTATTTTCAACCTGTGTCTGTGGATGCCTTGATACAGCAGAGGCTTTATTAGTCAGAAAAAAAGAGTGAATGCATCAAAATGGGTCGCTGCACAAAGGGAAGGGTTTTAGGAACACAGGTGTGCCCCTCCCCCCATAGTGGGTTGAACTGTTGGTTGTCCCTCTCTGCCGTGTACCCCTAGGTTGGGCACCCATTCCCCTCAGGGGAATCAAATGAGCGGGACCTCGATGTGGCTGCAGGGAAGGAACATTTTCCTCACTGTCAGCCCCTGTTAGGGAATCCGAACAGTCGAAGACCGCTGTGTCGCTGGGGGCTTCTCGCAGAAAGCTCTGGTGCCAGCAAATTTCCCTCTCTGGTTATGAAGCCTTGGCTTCTGGAGGGGGTTGGCCGGGTAACCACGATTCCCAGATCTACAGAGTTTGCACTTCTTCCCGAATGCTGGCGACAGGTGGTCCAAACAGTCCTTTCATCTCGACAGGAAATGTGCTTTTCTCCTTGTCTGTTAGCCACACCTCTCCCCTACCACGCAAGGCTCATGGCACAACCACAGGCTTGAATGGCACAACCTGGAGGCTCGGAGGTTGAGGTTTGTGACCACATTTCCCAAAGGTTTGGGTTAGGCTTGCCAATCAATAGGAGATTATGCATCTCCAGCATCAAATTGGCCTGGTAAGCCAGTAGTATGGGGCGTAATGTTCAACGCTCGTAAATAATGTGCAGCAGACACTTACACATTTTGGTAGATAGATGCGGAGACGCTGTTCGTCTTAACTGGGATATAAGTGTCCATCTTTGACAAGGTACTGGGGTTGAAGTGGTTGGCCAGTGACTGCTCAACCACCGGTGGCTTGTCCTTGACATTCATTTTGGCAAAAAGTCTGGTTTGGACATTGCCAGTCAAAGGTTTTCAAAATTACATTTGGCTTCAGCCATGCAGGCTGAGAGGAGTTGTTTTCCTGGGACAGTGCTAGAGGGGAGTTTACTCCTGTCATACCAGTCCCTCTCTGATGCCACCCCCCATGGCTTCAGGCCACTCAATATGCTACCTGTTTGCAGACATCAATGAGCGAATATCTTATCCGCCATTGATGCCCAGCTAAGCTAGCAGGTTCTATGGCTCCAAAAAAACAGCTAAAAAAGTGAAACGTAACTAGTGTTCACCACTTGGGCTAGTAGCCTAGGTAGTTAAAACAGTGCTGGCCGGAAAAGCTAATCCTTTTACAATGTGAACGTAGCTAGCGTTTGCCATGAGGGTTAGTAGCCTAGCTAGTCAGCAAAGTTAGTGCTAGCTTCCTTTGGCTATGTTGGTCTTGCAACGTTATCTTGACCGATAAGCAGTGACGCTTGGATGGTCGGTCTAGCCAATGCCGATGAAGGGTCGACCTAAATGAGAGAGCAAACTAGCAATTCTACCCTTCCAAGTAGAAAAGCTAGTCGTAGGATAGCTAGCCCTGCAGCGAGTTAGCCAGGTTAGCTAAGCCTTGCAGCTAAGCTAGCCATGTCTCCGCAGTTAGCCGTGTGATGCTAGCTACAAAAGGAGACAAAGGAATAAAGCCACTGAAGCTAAATCTTACCCGAAAATGTCACTCAACACAAAAGACTTGAGCTGATAAGGTTACGCCACCGAGTGCAGGGCTAACGGCACATGTGAACAGTTAAACAGGAAAAAGTATCAAGTCGAGGTGAGCTGGGGAGAGCCAAGTAGAAGTCTTCTGTGAGGAAGAGAGGTGAGAATGAGGGAAGGTGAGTGGCTCTTTGGTATGAGGGCTCCCTCACTCGCCACTTGACCGGTCTGATTAGTCCTTCAAGCTACTTATGTCGAAACAAGTAATTGAAAGAGAACCAGTGTGCGTCTTTGACATTTAAGTAGCTGCCCTTTTATCATGTAGAAGAGGGTAAGAAGAGAACTCCCTCACCATTGTTGTTCATAGGCCAAAGAGCTACAGTATATTTTCCTCTCATCCAACAAATGTAAACAGAGTTTGCATGGAGTTAAACTCAAATTTTCAAAACAACATTGGCATTGAGTAGAACAGGTTAGTCAGATGACATGAAAATAGAGTTCTTTGGCCACGCACAACAGCGGTGGGTTTGGCATCAAAATGAGAATGCATGAGCAGAAATGAATCCCATACCAACTTTCAAATATAGTGTTGAATTTTATTGAACCTTTATTTTATCAGGGAGTCATACTGAGACCAAGGCTTCTTTTTACAGAAGAGCCCTGAATTACATAAATTACAGAAAATAAACATCAATATAAATACAAAATGGAAGAAGGAAACCAGGTCACAAAAAAACCACTTGAATCAGTAATACTGTCCTCAAATCAGCTTCCTGACTTAGAGGCACCGCAACGTCACATTTAACAACATTTTGAAGATTGTTCCAGAAATAAGGTGTAAGAAAACTAAAAGCTGATTTACCTAACTCAGTAGAGACCAAAGGAGTTTCCAGAGTTAACCATCCCGGAGACCGGGTATTGTAACTCGTATGTCTAAAGTTTAGTAATGATGTTAGGTACAGTGGGACTTTTTGTAAAAGGTGTTATAAATGAAAACATAGCAATGCATCAACCTACATGTTTGGGACATTATGCTTCCACTGGTCCTGGGGCCCTTGTTAAGGTCAACAGCATAGTGAACTTCACCAAGTACCAGGGACATTTTAGCCAAAAAGCTGGTTACCTCTGCCAGGAGGTTGAAACTTGGCCACAACTGGCTCGTCCTGCATGACAATAACCCCAAGCACACATCAAAATCCACTTAGAAATAGTTAATTGGCCACACAACAACATTTTGAAATGGCCATGTCAGTCTCTGGACTTGAAACCTATTGAAAACCGGTGGTTTGAATAAAGAGGGCAGTCCATTGGCCCAGACAAAGGATGTCAAGGATCTGGAAGGATTCTGTGAGGAGGAATGGTATAAGATCACTCCCAATGTGTTCTCCAACTCATAACATGTTTTCAAAAAAAGCTCAGTGCCATTATTCTCGGTAAGGTAAGGTATTGACAAGGTATTGAAAACAGGGGTGTCAATCACTTTGATCCCTACGTTTTCAGGTATAAAATGTATTGTTAAAACAATTCTCTCTGAGACATTGTATTAGTATAAAACAATATAATTTCCACATTTTTTGAACATACAATAAGGCTCAGTATTAGAATTATTATTTTTTTAAAGTTATTTTTTGCTCATCTTTATCAAGGGTGTCAATATTTTTGGGCACCACCATATGTGTGTGTGTGTGTGTGTGTGTGTGTGTGTGTGTGTATGTGTGTTACCGTGACTGATGGACTTGATCTCAATGGTCTTGGGGATCCTCTCCTCGGGGGTGGACACCACACCAAGGGGTTAGTTAGCTATAGTTTTGGACGGACGGACACGCACGCACATATATACACACACACACACACACAGAATCTTCCTAGCTCATACATGACGGCAATGAGAGAATGAATACTTTTTGACCTTGCCCAGATAGGTCTTCATTGACTTGGTGGCATGAGATGCCACCCTTGTTTTAAACAACATTCCCCAATCACTGTTTGTAATGGTTTAGGATCTCCTCAGAACCACTATGACACCTAGTATGTATATAAAACACACTCCCGCAGGGCTCCTATACAAGCACACTATGTGTGTGTGTGTGCGTGCATGTGTGTGCATTCTCTCTTCTCTACCAGCATCACCACGCAAACATAAATAATTGGCTAACGGTACCGGTGCATCAAGTCTGACACAAACAGGCTCCTAAACAGCTTCTACCCCCAAGCTATAGCTAACAGAATGAATTGGCCCTTGTATTTCATTTATTTTTTCACTGACTATACACACTCACACTCCATGACACATAACATGCACACACACATTTATACCAACTCCACACACCTGACATTAAAACTTGAAACTTTAAACACAGTGATATCTAAGCTGGGAAGAAAGACTCAAGGTCTTTCAACATGCTCTTTGTAGCTTCAATCACTTCTCAGTGTGTTCTCATCCTCCTAGATCCATCTGCTGGCTCAGGCTCTGCACACTCTTGGGTTGCATCCTACCTGGCAGGTCGCTCCTAGCAGGTGATGTGGAGAGGATCTGTGTCTGCACCACATGTGCTCACTACCGGTGTCCCCCAGGGCTCAATTCTAGATCCTTTCCTCTAAACACCAAATCACTCGGCTCCATCATATCCTCACAGTTGCACCTATAAACTATTCTTCTCCTTCCCACCCCTTCTGACACCCAGGTGGCGACATGCATCTCTGAGTGCCTGGCAGACATCTCAGCTTGGAAGTCGGCCCACCACCTCAAGCTCAACAAGAAGGAGCTACTCTTCCTCGGGCGGGGAAGGCCTGCCCGCTCCAAGACCTCTCCATCACAGTTGACGCCATGGGGTTCCCCTCCCAGAGTTCAAAGAACCTTGGTGTGACCATGGACAACAATCTGTCATTCCCTGCAAACATCAAAGCAGGGACTCACTCCTGCAGGTTCATGCTCTACAACATCCATAGAGTACGACCTTTCCTCACACAGGAAGCGGTGCAGGTCCTAATCTAGGCACTTGTCATCTCCTGTCTGGACTACTGAAACTCTGTTGGCTGGGCTCCCCGCTTGTGCCAGAAAGGACCAAGCAGCGTGGTAACAGGGAGCAGAGGGTTCAAGACTCCTGGACATGGGAGGAGATATTGGACGGCAAGGGACCCTGGGCACAGGCTGGGGAATATCACCGCCCCAAAGAAGAACTGGAGGCAGCTAAAGCTGAGCGGTAGCGATATGAGGTAAGGCAGCGCAACAGGCACGAGAGGCAGTTGTTTTTGGGTGGGCACACGGGGAGATTGGTGGAGTCAGGCGATAGACCTGAGCCAACTCCTCGTGCTTACCGAAAGCAGCATTGTACTTGTCAGGCACCGTGTTATGCGGTGAAGCGCACGGTGTCGCCAGTACGCGCTCATAGCTCGGAGCGCTATAGGCCAGCCCACCGCAAGTGCCATGCGAAAGTGGGCATCCAGCCAGGGTGGATTGTGCCAGCTCAGCGTGTTTGGTCTCCGGTACGCCGTTTCGGCCCAGGGTATCCTGCACCGGCTCTGCGTGCTGTGTCTCCTGGGCGATGGGAGGGTGCAGTTCACCCTATGCCTGCGCTCCGCCCGTGCCAGGCGAATGTGGGCATTGAGCCTAAGGGAGAGGTGCGAGTGGTGGGCCCTGTGGAAGCGCCACGCACCAGGCTGTCTCTCTGTCTCCTCCCTCCAGGTTCGCCCTCCTGTCCGAAGCTGCCAGAGCCGCCCTCCTGTCCGGAGCTGCCAGAGCCGCCCGTCTGTCCGGAGCTGCCAGAGCCGCCCGTCTGTCCGGAGCTGCCAGAGTCGCCCGTCAGTCAGGAGCTGCCAGAGCCGCCCGTCAGTCAGGAGCTGCCAGAGCTTCCCGTCAGTCAGGAGCTGCCAGAGTCTCCCGCCTGTCCAGCGCTGCCAGAGTCTCCCGTCTATTCGGGGCCCGCTGCAAGGGTCCCCAGTCCGGGGTCGGCGGCGAGGGTTGCCGCTCCAAAGGCGCCACCTAAGTGGGCCAGGACTAAGTTGGAGTGGGGTCTACGTCCTGCACCAGAGCCGCCACACGGTGAAATGCCCACCCAGACCCTCCCCTATAGGTTCAGGTTTTGCGGCCGGAGTCCGCACCTTTGGGGAGGGGGGGGGGTACTGTCACGTCCTGACTGTCACGTCCTTTTTTATGTCTCTATTTTAGTTTGGTCAGGGCGTGAGTTGGGATGGGCATTCTATGTCTTGTTCTGTGTGTTATATTTCTAAGTGTTTGGCCTGGTATGGTTCCCAATAAGAGGCAGCTGTCAATAGTTGTCTCTGATTGAGAACCATACTTATGCAGCCTGTTTTCCCACTTTTGTTTGTGGGTGGTTGTTTTCTGTTTTGTGTGTATTGCACCTTGCAGAACTGTTCGTTTGTCGTGTTGTTTTTTGTTTAAGTATTCGTATTTATTAAAAGTATTATGAATACTTACCACGCTGCACCTTGGTCCTCTTCTCTTTCTCCCGACGACAATCGTTACACCACCTAACATCAGGAAAGCAGAGAACCTGCCCATCTTCCCGAAAACGTCTGAAACCCTACTTCAAATTGTTTATGTCACTTGCGCCAAACACAACAGTGTAGACTTTACCGTGAAATGCTTACTTATGACCCCTTTCTCAACGACGCAGAGTTAAAAAGAAAAATCAACAAAATAAAAAATGAAGTGGTAACAAAATAGCAATAACAAGTAGCTACTCGTTCCCTAGCCTCGGGCTCTCCACTGGCACACAATTAACTCATACTACAACCAGGGTGCCCCAACTGGGGGATTGTATTTGGCCTCCCAAGTTTGTTATTGGACATGAGACTAAAAACACCAGCAAATCAGCTCCAAGTGATTTTAATTTCGGAAATGTGTTACGAAGTATTCCCAAGCATAATAAAAATAGATATATGCAATCGCATACAAACGTTAGCAAGGTTTGAAATGATGTTTTAGTCAAATATTATATCCGTTTGGGCTTTTTGGGGTCAATTTGCAGTCTACAAAGGATTTGTAATGATGTTCCAGCCCCCTGACCATCCACTTAAAAAAAAGGTATAATTGGCCCGCGGCTGAATCTGGTTGATGATCCTGGTCATACACACACACACGCAGGCGCCCATACACCCACACACCCGCACAAGAAGTGCATGCAACATTTTAAAAAGGCGAAGTTGTAAGAGCCCCTATCATGTGTGTGTGAAGGGCACAGATTTGGCGGTGGCTTTTAATTGGCCCTTTTGAGCGGTTGATGTTCTCTTAACGAGAGTCTGCTAGAGCTTGTTAGAGTATGGGCATCATTACTCCACCATATCTCTGCCTGACAGCTTTCTTTCATCTACTGAAGGATGCATGCCACAATGTGTAGTGTGTACCAATCTCAGGAGCACTCGGGGTAAGGGTTCCATGCGAGTACTCAAAGAACAAACTGGAGTGTGTGTGTGTGTGTGTGTCTACGTGCATATTAAATGCCACTCAGCCACAACCATGTCGAACAAGAATCCAACTGTAGCCACAGGCCTAAACACTCGTACTCCAACACAAAACATAGAATGAAATGACTCAGGACCCCCCCCCCCTTAACCTACTAAAATGGAAGATTCCAGATCCCTGAGGGATCAAACAGAGCCAACAACCTGTTAAAATGGAAGATTCCAGATCCCCGAGGGATCAAACCGAGCCAACAACCTGCAGAGATCAGTAAATCACACAGAGCAGCTTACGAAACACATCCGCTCCCTAGCGTCGCATCAATCTGAAGATATATATTCAACTCGTCATGCCTTACAATAGCCATTCATTTTGTTTGGATTCAGACTGTTGCGTTCCCCAGAAGGACATTTGGTGAACAATGATGGGAAGCTGTAAAGTGGAGTGTGTGTGTGTGTGTGTAACTGGCTACAATGTGCGTTGTGGGTGTGCGTGTACACACGTGACTCGGTGTGTGGCACTAGGAGGTGGAGCAAGGTCCCCTGCTGCAGTGGTTCTCAAAACCTCTCCTGGGGAATCGCCAGACGTTTCACCATTTTGATGTAGCCCTGAACTAACATCTGATTCACCTACAAGTCAAGGGCTTGATGAGTAGTCGACAAGTTAAATCAGGTGTTAAAGCTCTGGAATAGTTCAGATACATGGAACGGCTGGGGGTCCCCGGGGAGAGGTTTGAGAACAGGATACAAATAGGCACTAATGATGATATTAAAGTTCAATCTATAGCCCTGGATACCACGACGGTGCCAGTCAGCTCCCCCTGTGCCATCTGCTGGGTTATGTGACATCTGTGTTCTCCAAGAACACACTTCACACATAACGCACAATACTGTATTCCCAGCCCTGAACATTCAACTGTCTATGGCAACATTTCCCAAACTCGGTCCTGGTCGACTCCAAGGGGTACACGTTTTGGCTTATGCCCCAGCACCACATAGCGGATTAAAATAATCTAAGTTTGATGACGAGTTCATTATTTGAATCAGCGGTGTCGTGCTAGGGCAAAACAACAAAAAGTTCATCCCTCTGGGGTCCCAAGGACCAAGTTTTGGAAACGCTGGTCTATGGGCCCTTGGCCATGAGCTTGTAAACATGAAAAACATTGGCATTTAAAGATCCAATCACCTGATTTAAAACAGACCAGTGAAAATATGACTACTACTCATTCTAAACTAAGCTCACGCTAATGACCCTAATTTCACGTAAAGAAAAATAAAAACTCCAATACACATTGTATTTACATCAATTCACCCACAGATTGTTTATAATAACTTGCAGCTTGTTCTTCCCCATTATGACTTTGCAAAGACACTTTGACACTAAAACCTAAACTTTGATGGCAAACTAAATAAAGGGGTACCCTTCTTTTTCGCACGGTTTCAGACATGCCAAATTGCACTTGCGCAAAGGGGCTTTTGTGATTGGTTAAGAGAGGAGTCACCTGCACAGGTGAAATGAATTGGCAATCAAGACAATTGTAAACAATAAAAATATCAATCTTTATTTCTTTGACATAGCATATCAAAGATAAACCATACTCTCATCATACTATAACAAGTTACACAATAACTATACAACAATAAACATTGCATTAACTTTTGTCATTTATGTTATCGAGCTACATGGCTGAATGAATAGTACTCTCGGTTTTGACCTCCGTCCATGAGTTTTTAGCTGAGTGATGAATAGTAGGGAAGATAAGGGTCGACTACACCCAGAATGCAAAACTGTCAGGGGAACTAAATATGATTTCAAACTGTGTATACAGGCAACATATTCAACCTACCTGTAGTCCTACTCTGCATCATGTCCAAAAAGACAGAATATAAATCTAGATTCATACAATTCCCTATAAATAAAGGGGAGACAATGCAAGGTGGCAAGCAAATACAACCAAAGAGGATCTCTGTAGATTTCCCATTCTCTCTGACACAACTACTCTCTGAGAACAATGGGAGTGTGTAGGCTATATGAATATCAAACTCAAATTAAAAAGTGAATACATAACAAGCATAAATACCTATTTATAAATCAATTCTATATATTTGCTTCTCTTTAAAACAGAAAGGACATTTTATTTGGTTTAGAGAAAGGTCTGCGTCCCCACCATCCAGACAATAAACAATACAATAATATAACACAACAGTAAATGTCAAATGCACTTTATGCATTAACATGATACGTTTAACAACATATGACATTGGCATATTGGTATAGACAGGATGGTTTGGTAAGAGGTCTTAAACATACGAAAACACAATGGAAAAAGACAAAAAGGGATTTCAAAGCTGCTCCACACTGCATTGCTGCTTTTCGAGGCAGTGCAGATGTGTCCAAAAATATACAAAGAACCTAAACCCTACCTCCTAATATCTCCAGTATCTAGACAACACTATACAGCACAACCCAAAACGTAGACCAGGTCATTTCGGCCAGTTATTTCTGGTTAAGCTAATTGATCCGCTATACTTAGATAGCTGGTCTATACACTTCTTCTGTGTGTTAGAAGATCTCCCTAGGGGACATCTTGTACTGTTTACCCAACAGCTCTGACCTACAACGAGCTACACTAGACCTTCCAGGTAACAGAAACTCTTTTGGCAGTTGATCATGTAAAAAATTGGTATACACTTGATATTGGAATCCTCTTTGGAGTGTGTACAGTCCATATCGGCCAGTTAGGATGGGTGGGTATGTGTGAGTCATGTGTGTGTCACTTGGTGTGTTTGCATGTGGTGTGTCACAGTTGCCAGCCATTAAAGGTGTGTGTGTGTGTGTATGTTGTGTGTGTGTTGTGTATGCGTGTGTGTGTGTGTGTGTGTGCGCGCAGATGGTCAGATGTCTACATCTCATGGGTCAGGACTTGGTGCTGCGCTGCCACCCCGTTGGCCTGCTGTGGCTGTGGGTTGACCAGTGTGTTGGGTGGCTGGCCGTTGGGCTGGGCGCCGGTCTCATTTAGCCTGCGGACACGGTACACCTCGTAGTGGATGCTACTGGTGATGTCCTTGATGTTCTGCATGTGGGTCCTGACAGGGAGGAAACACAGATGACGATTTAGTGAGCAATGTAACCCAGAGAAACGTCAAGCGTCATCCAAACACTGCTCAAACACAGTATCGCCATCACTTCAAACCCAGTTAATATTCACCTGATGAGAAGGTCTCGCAGGTGGGCAAACTCACAGTGCGCAATGTTCTCAACTGCAAAAACAGAGTAAAGAAAATGAAATTGCATTCTATGGGATAAACAGCAAGTGTTTTCTGTTTACAGTTACTCAAATCATATTCAACACAATAGCCACGTAAGCATAATATGTTGTGTATCAGGGTGTGCGTAACAAGTTAAATGCCATGTGCTATTCTACACTCTGCCACAAGATGGGAGTGTTGCGCCAAAGACAGGTCAAAGAAGCCCATTTAACTTGACATCTGCCGCAAAATGAAAAAGGAGCGTGAAATTGCAGCACAGGAAATTTCATTCCATTTCATCCCTCTTAGGGAGGGGCGGGGGAGAGGAGGGGGGAGAAGAGGGTGCTGCTGTGTGACCACCACAGTCTGTGGGTGGGTGTACTGATTCACGTGGTGGTGGGTCTCCCTCAACCAGGCAGGTTTTTAAATGTTTCTCGGGCTAACACTTTCCTCCACCCATTGCAAACAGGGGACTAACACGTCAAACCACACACAGAGACCGACGCGTTGTATATGTTGCCGTACTGGGCACCAGCCCTCTCTGAGAGAAGGAGGGGGAGGAAGAACGGTCGATAGTGAGAAAGAGAGAATGACATTGGGGCAGTGGTAGAGGAAAAAGAGAACGTAAGAGACGACAGAAAGAAAGAGGAGAGAGGGAGAAAAAGTGAGAGCGAGTAAGAGAATCAGCGAGAGAGAGAAAGAAAGAAAGAAAGAAAGGAGGAGAGAGGAGGAGAACGAGGAGAACCAGGTCCTGGCTATGAGAATCCTGGGCCCACAGGCCTCCCTCCTCTTGTGGCCTAATTTATGATATCGGTGCAGACGTGCCCAGCAGCTTCCTCTCCGATTGCTCCCTCCCTCTTCATCCTTTCCTCCCTTACGCCCTCTTTCCCTCCGCCTGAGCACACTGACTGCCTGGCTGGGTTAGAGTCATTGTTCCCACAGCCAGGGGACAACCACATTACTCACTCTTATCACACCCGTGCTCACAAACACACCTTTGTCTTAGAGTTCAATTACAGTCCATGGGTGTTTAAAGAACACCTTGACAGTTCCAGAACAGGAACTAAGTACCAGAACACTAGAAAGCTAAGCTCTGGTTGGTTGGTTCTTTGAACAGACCTAACAGGAATAGAGGTCCAGAATAATATAGTTGTTCTATACAAGTGTGGAGTGATGAAAGGAGCATTCACCAAGGGCCAAGAGGGGCCCTGAAGGGGCCAGGTGCATTCTGGGAAGGAAACAATCAGCCCTCTCTCCTTTTCCCCCCACTGTGTTTTTGATAAAGATGGCTCAGTAAATCCTCCTTGGGTCTGTGACTCAGAAATGTCTTTAGTCACAGACCAGAGAAACGTGGATATGAGAAACGCACGCTCATAGTCACAAAAGACTCAATCATTTGGCCGTGATTTAAACATGTACTGGCAGCAGTAACATACGTATGCATGGTTTCTCCACTGTACCGTGCAGTCCAGCCAAGTAAATCTGCTTCAACCCATTTGACATGATTAGTTTGACAGGGATAGTAAGGGTTGTGTGTGTGTGTGTGTGTGTTGAATTACCTTCTATGGTTCCCCACTTAGTTTTTCTGCCCAGAAGCCTCTTTCCATTGACCTGGTACTCCTGGTTGCTCCCCACCACAGCAAATGGGATCATCTCCTGAACCCACACACACAGTTTAAGACAAACAATTGCTTTGTAATGAATCCATGCGTCAGTGTGTGTGTGTATGTGTGTGTGTGTGTGTGTGTGTGGGAGGGGGGGGGGGGGTTCCGCATGCCTATACACACACTGTAAACCCACCCTGATCTTATCATTGATCATCCTGTCATCAGAATCCTCGTCAAACTCTTCCTGAGGGTAGACGTCGATCCCGTTGGCTCGCAGTCCTTCCCTGATCTGCACAAACATAAAACAGAAATACGTCACAATCTGACACCATGTTGCAGTGTCACATCAACTGTACTGTAGAAGCCCGGGGGAAGGGAAGCTGAGACTTGTATCACGTCAGAATCCATCGACAGTAAATAAGCCTACCGGTACTCATTCTTCCAACTCAACTTTCACTGGCTAACTGCCAACAATAAAAAGATAAATGATTCATGCAGATAGCCAGATTGTTAGATCAGTATGAGGTCAACGTGACTGAAAATATAACAGAACAGGAAATGACTGACCTCAATTCTAGAGTAGCTCACTCCGAGTCCACCGTAAACACTGCTAAGGCTGGTGTTGACGTTAAATGATCTTTAATGATCCTTAACATGGAGAGTTGATGTGGAGGTTAACCACTATCACACAAATATACAGCCAGACACCCAGGTTTACAAAATGGCTGCCTTCTTCTATGTCTTTATAATGGCTGGAAGACAGACGAGAGAGTGAGAATGACAGACTTCTCCTGCCAGCGGTGATGGCCTTTAAATGAATGACCGTTCCGCTCACAATTACTACTTTGGCAGTTTCCACTTGGTCGACGATGAACAGGTTTTCTAAATTTCTCTGTTTATACTTCTTGGAAAGTTTAAACTTGTAACATTCTCAGTCTTAGGCCTATATTATAAGCCAACAAAAGTCGGGGGATTGTGACCAGAGCACACACGCACGCACACGCACGCACACCCCCAACGAACTGTGGACACAGAGGGTAAAACAATAAAAAGCTCTCTGGTTCCCTTTGCATGCGTGTCAACTGCTGCAGGGAACAGAGAACAAGGAAGAAACGTCAAAAAAAATCATTAAGATCACAATCCCAGGGTCGTACATGGCCCAGTCCATGCAGCCAACCAAAACAAGATGGTTACAAGCCCCAGAGCTTCCATCTCGCCTGCCCTTGTTCTCATTGGCCGTTGTCAAGGAAAATGGTAGCCAAGTTGCCCAGCGTGTTTCCTCCTCCAGAATTAATCAAGTTCTGTCTCTGGATGCCAGAGAGGGGGAGACTAGCGTCCCTCGAGTGTGTGTGTGTGTGTGTTCTTTTCTTCTGCCAGGCTGACCACCAAACACACACTGGAACAGAGGGGGGAGGGGGGGGGGGGCAGAGGCCTCTTTAAAACTAAGCCAAGCAGGTCATTGAGGCCTGTGTATCCTGGTATGGTGCAACTTTCAAGAGAAAGCAGGAAGAGAAAGCAGCAACAGAGAATTCCATCGAAATCAGCAGAGATGGTCTCTGTACCATAGACATGAGTCATCAACAGAAAGGGCTGTGCTTTCTTTCACGGAGGAGTAGCTACTGACAGACCTCCACCAGACAGCCTCTACCGAGCAGCTACCAGACAGCCTCTACCGAGCAGCTACCAGACAGCCTCTACCGTGTGATCTTACCCTCTCGTTACCCTGTGTGTGTGTGTGTGTGTGTGTGTGTGTGTGTGTGTGTGTGTGATCTTACCCTCTCGTTACCCTGTTTCTACCTTGCTGTAAAGGCCTAATGTCAGCCCAGGTCAGGTTGTTGTAGTGCAAAAGGGACTAGTTAAAAAGCAAATCTACAGATCAACATCATAGGCTTTTTGTGTACACACACGTGCATGTATACACATCACACACACACACACCTTACCGTCTGTTTGAAGAAGTCCCTCTCCTCCAGGGTGAGTGTGTCTGCCTTAGCGATGACAGGGACTATGTTGACCACTTTACTCAGACGACTCATAAACTCCACATCCAGGGGCCTCAGACTGGAAAGAAACAACATGGGGGGGGGGGGGGGGGAAGAGAGAGAGAGAGAGGGGGGGGGGGGGGGGGGGAGGAAGAGAAAGATGTTAACAAGATAACTTCAAGAGTAAAGGAGATATTTTCTGATCAAATCAAATGTTATTTGTCACATGAGCAGAATACAACAGGTGTAGTAGACCTTACAGTGAAATGCTTACTTACAAGCCCTTAACCAACAATTATTTAAGAAGTTAAGAAGATAAATGTGTTAACTATAAAATAGATAATAGATAAAAGTAACAAATAATTAAACAGCAGCAGTAAAATAACAATAGTGAGGCTTTATACAAGGGGTACCGGTACAGAGTTAATGTGCGGGAGCACCGGTTAGTCGACGTAATATGTACATGTAGGTAGAGTTAAAGTGACCATGCATTGATAATAAACAGAGAGTAGCAGCAGCGTAAAAGAGGGGTCTGGGTAGCATTTTGATTAGCTGTTCAGGAGTCTTATGGCTTGGGGTAGAAGCTGTTAAGAAGCGTTTTGGACTTGCACTCCGGTACCTCTTGCCGTGCGGTAGCAGAGAGAACAGTCTATGACTAGGGTTGCTGGCTGGCCTTCCTCTGACACCGCCTGGTATAGAGGTCCTGGATGGCGGGAAGCTTGTCCCCACGCACTACCCTTAGTAGGTGCCTTGCGTTCCAAGGCCGAGCGGATGCAACCAGTCAGGATGCTCTCGATGGTGCAGCTGTTGAACCTTTTGAGAATCTGAGGACACATGCCAAATCTTTTCAGTCTCCTGAGGGGGAATAGGCTTTGTCGTGCCCTCTTCACAACTGTCTTGGTGTGTTTGGACCATGATAGTTTGTTGGTGATGTGGACACCAAGGAACTTGACGTTCTCAACCTGCTCCACTGCAGCCCCGTCGATGAGAATGGGGGCGTGCTCAGTCCTCCTTTTCCTGTAGTCCACAATCATCTCCTTTGTCTTGATCAAGTTGAGGGAGAGGTTGCTGTTCTGGCACCATACGGCCAGGTCTCTGACCTCCTCCCTATAGGCTGTCTCATCGTTGTTGGTGATCAGGCCTACCACTGTTGTGTCATCTGCAAACTTGATGATGGTGTTGAAGTCGTGCCTGGCCATGCAGTCATGAGTGAACAGGGAGTACAGGCGGGGACCCAGCATGCACCCATGAGGGGCACATGTGTTGAGGATCAGCATGGCAGATTACCTACCCATACCACCTGGGGGCAACCTGCCAGGAAGTCCAGGATCCAGTTGCAGATGGAGGTGTTCAGTCCCAGGGTCCTTAACTTAGTGATGAGCTTTGAGGGCGCAATGCCACTGAACACTGAGCTGTAGTCTCACATAGGTGTTCCTTTTGTCCAGGTGGGAAAGGGCAGTGTGGAGTGCAATAGAGATTGCACCATCTGTGGATCTGTTGAGGCGGATATGTGAAGTGAAGTGGGGTCTAGGGTTTCTTGGATAATGGTATTGATGTGAGCCATGACCAGCCTTTCGCAGGACTTCATGGCTACAGACGTGAGTGCTACGGGTCGGTAGTCATTTAGGCAGGTTACCTTAGTGTTGGGCACAGGGACTATGGTGGTCTGCTTGAAACATGTTGGTATTACAGATTCTGTCAGGGAGAGGTTGAAAATGTCAGTGAAGACACTTGCCAGTTGGTCAGCCCATGCTCGGAGTACACGTCCTGGTAATCCGTCTGGCTCTCTGGCCTTGTGAATGTTGACCTGTTTACAGGTCTTACTCACGTCGGCGACGGAGAGTGTGATCACACAGTCGTCCAGAACACTGATGCTCTCATGTTACTTGCCTCGAAGCGAGCATAGAAGTAATTTAGCTTGTTTGGTAGGCTTGTGTCACTGGGCAGCTCTCGGCTGTGCTTCCCTTTGTAGTCTGTAATAGTTTGCAAGCCCTGCCACATCCGACGAGCGTCAGAGCCGGTGTTGTACGATTCAACCTTTGTCCTGTATTGATGCTTTGCCTGTTTGATGGTTCCTTGGAGGTCATAGCAGGATCTCTTATAAGCTTCCCTGGTTAGAGTCCCACTCCTTGAAAGCGGCAGCTCTACCCTTTAGCGCAGTGCAGATGTTGCCTGTAATCCATGGCTTCTGGTTGGGGTATGTACGTACAGTCACTGTGGGAACAACGTCATCAATGCACTTATTGATGAATCCAGTGACTGATGTGTTGTACTCCTCAATGACATCATTAGGATCCCGGAACATATTCCAGTCTGTGCTAGCAAAACGTCCTGTAGCTTAGCTTGGTAGGTTATATTGTAATGCAGCACTGTGGCATAATTGAAAACATGTCCAAAACGTGTATTCAATCACAAAGGACATTTCTTTTGAGTATGATAGAGCAGTTGTGGGGCAATGAATGTCACATCCACTGATTACTTTTCAGTCATGGATGTTATGAGACAGATATACCACTAGGGGGCAATGATGGTCCATTGTCTATTATTTTCTGATCGATGACAATGTGATTGTGCAGCAGTGTGCCAGTATAATCCTAATTCTCAAATTTAAAAGACTAATCTTTCCAAGGTTAAACACAAAATGGTTAAGAACTGAAACTGATATAAGCCTGGAAACATATAAAGGTCGTCTCAAGATTTGTCATGGACGGCAGCTTTAGGAGGTGAAACGTGTTGGATAACGCAATTGAATACATATCTATATTGAGCATCATGTGATGAGAGATATTGTCCTCAACTAACCACTCACACAAAGCTTGTGCATCCTACTCCCAAGTCAAGTCTTCAGAGCTTCTCTACTCTTCTGTCCTCCTGTAAACCTTATCTCTTCCCCCATCTCATCTCTTTCTATCCTGTACACACTCTCCTCTCTGTTCTCTATCAGAGGAGAATGCATGGGAATGTTCAGGCAATAGCTAGCCTGGCAGGGCCTCTGGTTGTTCCGTATGTCTAGATTCTGAAATACACATTTTCACATTCATTCATTCAACATTGAAAATATGAATATCTAAACACTACCCTTTTTTGATGCTGTTCATTTTAAGACATACCGTTTGGAACAATACTCTATACAAGTACATCACATTTACAGAGTGGGCTCTCTGCTAATTCTGAATTTCTGATAATTGTATGAGCACCGCCATAGCTCCCTCTCTTTTCCCCCAAATCTCTTTTCACCGTGTGAAAATTATGGCATCACCACTCTCTGCCTGGCTGGCAGTAATGCTTCTGGTTGTTCCCCACTCCAGCTCCTCTCCTTCTGCTCTCCTCTCCCCTCCAATTATCCCAGCCATGCTGGGTCACCCTGGTTCAAAGACCTGGAGCAGCTGGACTATAGAGGGGCCCCCTCAGGAGAGAGGAGAGACAGGCACACTGAACGGGGCGGGAACAGAACACATCACGTGTCAACACACGTCATACGAGGGTGTCCTGAGAGAGACCCACGTGACACGGTGAGAGAGAGAGAGAGAGAGGACCGACAGAGACAGACAGTCAACACACGTCATACTAGGGTGTCCTGAGAGAGACCCACGTGACACGGTGAGAGAGAGAGAGAGAGAGGACCGACAGAGACAGACAGTCAACACACGTCATACTAGGGTGTCCTGAGAGAGACCCACGTGACACGGTGAGAGAGAGAGAGAGAGAGAGAGAGGACCGACAGAGACAGTCAATACACGTCATACTAGGGTGTCCTGAGAGAGACCCTCGTGACACAGTGAGAGAGAGAGAGAGGACCGACAGAGACAGACAGTCAACACACACGTCATACTAGGGTGTCCTGAGAGAGACCCACGTGACACGGTGAGAGAGAGAGAGAGGACAGACAGAGACAGACAGTCAATACACGTCATACTAGGGTGTCCTGAGAGAGACCCACGTGACACGGTGAGAGAGAGAGAGAGAGGACCGACAGAGACAGACAGTCAACACACGTCATACTAGGGTGTCCTGAGAGAGACCCACGTGACACGGTGAGAGAGAGAGAGCGAGGAGCGACAGAGACAGACAGTCAACACCACTTCATGGTATAGGGAAATAAAAAGAAAGGAGAGTGTGAGAGAGATCCCCCCCCCCACCCCCCCATAGGTCAACGATCCCCTGTTGCAGCTCTCCTTGGATCCGCCTATAATTTAATCTCGTGTCCCCTCAGGAACCGTGACCTCAGCTTTGTGGACTGTAAGTCAGACACACACGTGCTTCATGTGCATCAGTGGTATGTAGGCTTACTGTACACAGGTACAGTGTAGATGTTCGACTGAGAAAATGTTCACGCGCTCCGGAACAAAAAAGACGAGACCGAGGTTCAAATTGACGCACAGCACGTGTGAATCACATATCGGTCAACACACACACATACCACAGATAGACACGCACATGTCAACACACACACACACATAGACATGCACAATGTGCACACACAATATGGCTAGAGTTCTTCACTTAAAACGGGAAATTATCAACAAAAAGGTCAACACACAAAATGCACTCCTACGCACTAAACATATGTACCGTACATATTTATGCACACAGAGAGACGCCAACACACAAAATGCACTCCTACGCACTAAACATATGTACCGTACATATTTATGCACACAGAGAGACGCCAACACACAAAATGCACTCCTACGCACTAAACATATGTACCGTACATATTTATGCACACAGAGAGACGCCATATGCTCAAATTCTCCACTTCAAAAAGGGAAATAGTCAACTTGGTAGCTGTGTCTGCAGAGGGAGTGCTGAGCTGTCAGTGATAACTCTGTTCTGTGGTCAAAATGGAAGCAACCATGTAGAGGAAGGGGGGGGGGGGGGGTGACCACACCGTAGACTGCTCTCTTCCCTCCACTTTCTCCGATGCATTTAATAAAACCCCCTCACGGGTCAAGAGAGTCCAAGTGCAACATTGCCTGGCGTAACCGCGGGTTACCCTGGTAGTTCTCAAGGAAGGGATCCTTCACGAGGTAACACGAGGACAGCCTAGAGGGGAGGAGTGCCGGTCAACCATTCAGTCAACGGCTGCTATGCACTTCCATTGACGACAGGTGCGGCCAAAATGGCATCTTATTCCCTATACAGAGCACTACTTTTGGCCATAGTCCACAGAGCGCCGTTTGGGACGCACCCTATGTCAATGGAAAACCGGTCGAGCTACTAAAAAAAGAGACCTTGAAGCAAATTGCTGACACTTAAAGTACTCTAACTAACCCAAGGTGCAATACCTTCAAATTGAAGTTTGACAATAAAAAGAGCCACCACCATTGGGATATAAAACTTGATGTCTCTGCTATTATTTGGTGATATGGGATGCCAGGATTACTGAATATTCAGCGTAGTGTCCATTACGGACGTAATGGCACCAAAGCACGGAGCTGTCCTAGACACATGGGTTCATTCCCAAATGGTATCCTAATCCCTATGTAGTTCCCTACTTTTGACCAGAGACATAGGGGCCCTGGTCAATACTAGTGGACTAAAATAGGTAACAGGGGGTAATTTGTTACGCAGCCATGGGGCACTGCGCAACAAATTTATGGGGCACTCGAGGTCAAGGGGGTTAGAGAGGGAGGGGACTGGCAGGAGAAGAGAGGCATTTTAGCTTTTGGGACGAGAGAGAACGAGGGAAAAAGCCTTGGCTCGTGCTTTGCGAAAGAGGGTCTGGACAATGCACTGACTGTAGAGCTGCCACACACACACACACACACACACACACACACACACACACACACACACACACACACACACACAATGCAGCTGTGGTGTCACAAGGAGGTGAGAGAGTGTGTCAAACAGTGGGATACACACACTCAATACACTCCTGAGAATAACTAATGGACAAACAGCCACCACCTGGGTGTTTAAAAACTATTCTATTAGTAATGCATACCCATCTAGAAGACTGCAGGACCTTGACAGAATCTTTACATGCTCGGAGACAGACTGAAGCCACTTAACGACTTCCCCGTCGATTAGAATAAAATGCTTTTAACTTTGCATGAATGTCGAGGATTTTGATGTTTATATTTCAGTTAGTTAATATGAAGTAATTCTCTAAAATTTCCCCACGGACGCAGTTCCTGGTCAAATACACAAATGTTTCCTAAACACTTTGTTGTACATACATGGTCTTAGTCTCCCTGGCACTCATTGTTTTGCTTTCACAGTCTATACGATTGGGTACTATAGCATCTGAGTCTTTGTGAAAGCTGATTCCCAAAGTGATACCTCCGAGTCTCGGTGGACAAGATGACGTCTACAAGCGGTCGAGAGAAAAGGGGGGCAGTCTAGAGGAAGTGGTGAAGTCCCAGACAAACAGAGTGTGTGTGTGTGTGTGTGTGTGTGTGTGTGTTTTTGTGTGTGTGAGAGAGAGAGAGAGAGAGAGAGAGAGAGCAAGAGAGAGAGAGCAAGAGAGAGTGTGTATCCATAACTCACCAGTGTCCAGTAGGTGGTATGAAGTACATGCAGCAGTGAACCCGTGAGTCTGGGATCCTCTTCTTCCTGTTGATGTTGATCTCCTCCTGCAGGTACTGCTCATACTGGTCGTTGATGAACTTCATGATTGGCTGCCAGCTGATGGGGGGGGGCACATGGGAAATGGAGTTCACAGACAGGCGACGACCCAGTCATTCACTCTGTGGTAGGGATTAAAAAAGAAAAACTACAACTCACCAGTTCTCGTTGTTGATGTGGTCCCCAAAGCCGGGAGTGTCGATTACCGTTAGTTTCATCCTCACGCCCTTCTCTTCGATGTCTAGACAGAGAGAGACACAGGAGAAATCCATGACATGTATTACATTGCTAAATGTATACTGATTACCACAGATCCGTATGTGTGTGTGTGTGTGTGTGTGTGTGTGTGTGTGTGTGTGTGTGTGTGTGTTACCGTGGCTGATGGACTTGATCTCGATGGTCTTGGGGATCCTCTCCTCGGGGGTGGACACCACAGACTTCCTGCTGACCTTAGACTTGAACAGGGTGTTCATCAGGGTCGACTTCCCCAGACCACTCTGACCTGTTAGAGACCAACACAGGGGGTGAACTATAGGTCTGGACACACAAACAGAGAGGGGCTTCTCCTCAACCATGAGGCTCTTCTCACTTCTCTTCTTCCTGCCTTTCAAGGGAGTTTTTCCTAGCCACTGTGCTTCTACATCTGCATTGCTTGCTGTTTTAGTCTGGGTTTCTGTATAAGCACTTTGTAACAACTGCTGATGTAAAAAGAGCTTTATAAATACATTTGATTGATTCCGCCATCTCCCCATAGGCATCCATTAGCAGCAGGCATCGGCAGCCCAGCCGTGCCAGCTTAATTAACCTTTAGGCATCGGGGACACTGCTGCGGTCTAAGGGGCTTTAGGGCTGGGATTAGGGTCATACATCTCACAGAGAGGCCTTACGAGTCTGAGTTAAATCTCCACTGACCTTTCACACAATGCCTTTAGAGAGGGACAGACAGTACTGCTGCTGTGTCAAACTCTGTCCATACAGACCTTCTCCAGATCCTTCAGGTTTCGGGGCTGTCGCTGGGCAATACGGACTATCAGCTCCCTCCAAATATTTTCTATTGGGTTCAGGTCAGGAGACTGGCTAGGCCACTCCAGGACCTTGAGATGCTTCTTACGGAGCAACTACTTAGTTGCCCTGGCTGTGTGTTTCGGGTCGTTGTCATGCTGGAAGACCCAGCCACGACCCATCTCCAATGCTCTTACTGAGGGAAGGAGGTTGTTGGCCAAGATCTTGCGATACATGGCCCCATCCATCCTCCCCTCAATACGGTGCAGTCGTCCTGTCCCCTTTGCAGAAAAGCATCCCCAAAGAATGATGTTTCCACCTCCATGCTTCACGGTTGGGATGGTGTGCTTGCGGTTGTACTCATCCTTCTTCTTCCTCCACACACGGCGAGTGGAGTTTAGACCAAAACAACTCTACTTTTGTCTCATCAGACCACATGACCTTCTCCCATTCCTCCTCTGGATCATCCAGATGGTCATTGGCAAACTTCAGACGGGCCTGGACATGCGCTGGCTTGAGCAGGGGGACCTTGCGTGCGCTGCAGGATTTTAATCCATGACGGCATAGTGTGTTACTAATGGTTTTCTTTGAGACTGTGGTCCCAGCTCTCTTCAGGTCATTGACCAGGTCCTGTCCTTACACAGCTTTCTGGTTTTGGCCATTGTGGAGAGGTTGGAGTCTGTTTGATTGAGTGTGTGGACAGGTGTCTTTTATACAGGTAACGGGTTCAAACAGGTGCAGTTAATACAGGTAATGAGTGGAGAACAGGAGGGATTCTTAAAGAAAAACTAATAGGTCTGTGAGAGACGGAATTCTTACTGGTTGGTAGGTGATCAAATACTTATGTCATGCAATAATTTTCTAGATTTTTGTTTAAGATTCCGTCTCTCACAGTTGAAGTGTACCTATGATAAAAACTACAAACCTCTACATGCTTTGTAAGTAGGAAAACCTGCAAAATCGGCAGTGTATCAAATACTTGTTCTCCCCACTGTATGCACACTATTGCACAACATACCCTTTGCTCATAAACTATCCCATTCACTAGAGGTCTGCCTTTCTCCGACGTTACCACTCCACTTCAAGTGGGCACACGTTTCTGACGTCTCTAATGTAGCGCTGACTGAATGCTGCAATTTGCCCGAAAACAACTATGAGGATTGTGATGCATATCAATGACGACGTGCCGACAAGAGAAAGATATAGCCTAGTCAGAGAACATGGAAGTCTGGCGTAAAATGTTTTATTGATTGAATTGATCTTCCTACATGATGGCCATGAGAGAAAGTAATACTTTTTGACCTTGCCCAGATGGGTCTTCATTGACTTGGTACCTTGAGATGCCACCTTTATTTTAAACAAAAACATTCCAATGAACCACTATGACAGCTAGTATGTATAGGGCTCCTATACAACATACTGTGTGTGTGTGTGTGTGTCTCCGCGCTCTACTCTACCACCATCCCCTCCGACAGCCACGCAAACACAGAGACATCTAAGCTGGGAAGAGAGACTCAAGGTCCTTCAACATGCTCTTCGTAGCTTCAGTCACTTCTCACCGTGGTAAAGTACAGGTAACTGCCAAAATAAAGGAAACACCAACATAAAGTGTCTTAATAGGGCAGTGGGCCACCATGAGCCACATCAGCTTCAATGCACCTTGGCATAGATTCTACAAGTGTCTGGAACTCTATTGGAGGGATGCAACACCATTCTTCCATGAGAAATTCCATCATTTGGTGTTTTGTTGATGGTAAGCGCCACTGTTCAATTCGGTTGAGATCTGGTGACTGAGACACGCGCGAGCTGTGGTGAGCTGAGGGCAGAGTGGTGTGTGCTAGAGCTCTTCACCATTAATGGGCATCATTACTCCACCATCTCTCTGCCTGACAGCTTTATTTTATACTGAAGGATGCATGCCACTATGTGTAGTGTGTACCAATCTCAGGAGCACTCGGGGTAAGGGTTCCCCAATGGGGTTCCACGCTAGTTAGTCCTGGAAGATCAAGCACTCACTCCAGGCTCATTTCCCAATGACAGTTTGACTTTGAAAACATTTAAATGCAGAGTTTAGAAAATAAAGTCTCTCTCTCTGGGGATGGGTGGATGTAACAGATGTGATGGTGAGGACGTGTGTGTGTGTGTGTGTTCACGTGTGTTTAAAACCATTCACTCACATCCATGATCTCAAAAGGGTGTGTGTTACACATGTGTGTTTTGCTTGTGTGTGTTCACTGTTCAACACCACTCACCGACGATCATGATGTTGAGCTCAAAGCCCTGTTTCATGGCCTTCCTCCTCATCTGCTCCAGGATGGCATCGATGCCCACGTAGCTGAAGTCACCAGCGGCATGTGACGCTCCCTTGGCAGGGGGTTGCGGGTGCGGCGGGGTGGACATGTTGCTGTGGCTCGGCTTGACCTCTGACCCTGATGATGAAAGAGAGAGAGAGAGAGAGAGAGAGAGAGAGAGAGAGAGATCAGTGTTCAGCATGGAACATTTTATATAGGTTCCATCTCACTCATCACTGTAGCTGCTGATCAATGAGTAGATTTCACGACAGTTCACTGAATTCCAGCTGGTTATATCAAACTGTACTGAACCCAAACTACACCGGACAAATGCAACTTATCAAACTGATTCTTCACAACGGTAGTGGCATGTTTGGTGAATAACATGCTATGGGTATGACGGTTAACACCTCCACCTCACACAATAACTCAGACTCTTAACAAGAGTCCAACTGTAGCCACAGGAAAAGACACTCATACACCAACACTGCATACACCAACACTGCATACACCAACACTGCATACACCAACACTGCATACACCAACACTGCATGAAATGACTCAGATCCCCCCCCCCCCCCCCCCCCCCCCCCCCGCCGTCTCCGTCCACACCCAACCGTCAAACACGGATCCCTGAGGAATTAAACTGAGTGATATGTCCAACAACCTATAGACTATAGCCCAACAAATGACACATAGAACAGTGGACAAAAACACATCCGCTCCCCTACGTCACATATATCTGAAGACGTACACGCGTGTGTTGTGGTGAACAATGGCGGCAAGCTGCAGCTGTAAAGTGGATGTAGTACTCACAATATTTTAAACTACAAATAAATTTAAAAAAAGTAAGTACACAGACTCATATTGAAGAATAGTAGCAGTTACAAGTTACCACTCACCTGAGTGAGTGACTGGGAGGCAGGTAGATGAAAAGTACAGTCTACAGTGAAGTAGACCTAAAATAGTCCAAAGTCGTTGAAGAGAAGGTATGACTGCCTATCGTAGCAAGGCTAACTGCCAAAGCAGTGTCTGGACGAGCCTACTGAACAGAAAACAAGCTACTTTCAACTGTTACACACACACACACACACGTTAGCCCCGGCGTGGTGGGAGGAGACAGTTGGGTGTTTTTCCCTTTTGACAGCGTGCTGTGGTATCATCTACTGCTCGAGGTTTACAGACACTCCAAAACCACAGACAGAGGCATAATCACAGCCAGCAAAATAGCTGTGAATGAATTCAAACATGCGATCAGAAGATCCACAGACAAACCTCAAGACAAAATGTCCATATCCTGTAAACACGGACCACTATCAACGTGCTCCAGATAAGGGGGAACTGTGGCTGTCGTTTCCAGTGCTTCACATTCTAGTTTGTGTCCATGCACTCACAGTAGGAGAGAAAGTGGGACTCCCTTTCGAGTTTGACAACGTCAGCTCTAGCGGCCTGTGACAGGTCATTGTAACCACCTTGCCCTGCTCCTTGTCCGCGGTGTCCCCGTTGACCTGATGAATATGGGTTGAGCATCAACAGCCACGCCTGTCTTTACAGCGGAATCTTCACCGCAGTCTCTGGGTTTCCTGTTCATCACACTAGCCTCCACATCCTCTCGCTTTAGCTCGCCGGGCCTGATGATTCAAGTCTTGCACACCGGAAGTCATTGTCACACTGCGCCTCATTTCCTGTCCATGTCTGATAACGACAATTGTGAGCGTGCCCATAAAACACGCCGCCTCCGATCTGACACTAAATTCAATGTCACATATAGAAACTTCTCCAGTGTCTTTCTGCACAATACGTAAGCATGTTGTGGAACCATTACAGCAGGAGCTTTCGTTTATTTGGACTGGGACGTACTAGACTTTCCACATGGAAGCCCTGGGAAAAGTGCTGCTAATAAACTTTTAATAAACAGTGTTCCCAACTGGTCTATCGGAGCTAGAATTTCAGTGCCAAACGGGACCCTCGCCCAGTAACTACCACACACGCATACATCACCTACACACACTTCCCACCCACACACCCTTCAAAAACCCACACCCCAGAATGTAGGACTCCCAGTAGAATAATCGGAACGCCTGGGAATCTCTGAACGGAATGCCCGTTTCTTCTCCACTCATAGTCAGAGTGAGACGACACAATAGAAGAGAATGAGTAGGTGGGGATGGACCACACCTTCACTAGCCGGCATCTGTGTGGAGCTGCAGTCTCGACCTTCAGTTTCCCAGACCCTGTGATGATTGATGGAGGCTACGACCCCGCAGAGCGGCTTGGCTGAAACGTCCTGGGAACATGAACTTCATAGACGAAAAAGCCGTGCCTCTTCACGGTCATCAATCAACACACATCACCGTCAGAGTACTGGGTTTTGTTTTTTATGTTCCCTCAACACTCAGCACTCTTCAACTTCTTTATGCGCCTTCATTAAGCTCACATGAAACATTCGATCAAATGGGGAAATGTGAACCCTTTGGTCGGATGAAACCGCCCCTACTGTATGTAAGAGCAGATGTGCGGTGCTGCTATCCCTGTTGAACAGACAATCCCCTGTAGTGGGAATAAGATGTAGAAATACACACAGAGTGCTCATTTGATGTTAAAGGGGGAGGGAAAGCATGACACAGTGGCATGTACAGGGCCTTTGTTGATGTTGTGGTGCCTCCCTGCCTGCCATTGCTGGTTTGCCTCTGAAGCTAAACAGGGTTGGTTCTGGTCGGGACCTGGATGGGAGACCAGATGCTGCTGGAAGTGGTGTTGGAGGGCCAGTAGGAGGCCCTCTTTCCTCTGGTCCCCCAAAAAACGTATATACCAATACCCCAGGGCAGTGATTGGGGACATTGCCCTGTGTAGGGTGCTGTCTTAAATAAAGACTCTCTGTGGTCACTAAAGAGCCCATGGTACTTATCGTAAGAGTAGGGGTGTTAACCCCGGTGTCCTGGCTAAATTCACAATCTGGCCCTCATACCATCATGGCCACCTAATCATCCCTAGCTTCCAATTGGCTCATTCATCCCCCTCCTCTCCCCTGTAACTATTCCCCAGGTCATTGCCATAAATTAGATGTGTACAGTCAACTTATCTGGTAAAATAAGAGTTAACTCAAATACATTTTCAAAAAAAGAGTAAGGAAGTGCAGGAAGCAGCCTCTCTAAGAAAGAGACAGGATACAAACCGGCACTGGTGGCATATTAAGGGTCTATGAGCCATCCCACCCCTGGGTACCACAATGGCAGCTCCCCCTGTGCCATCTGGTGGGTAACTTCTGTGTACACACACACACACACACACACACACACACACACACACACACACACACACACACACACACACACACACACACACACACACACACACACACACACACACACACACACACACACAGAGAAAGGAGAAAAATGTGTGCTGATGGCAGTTACATTACTCAGGCCTGAGAATCTGCTGTCTGAATTCTTTGTTCCTGTTTGACTGGCACAACAGACGAGAACGATCAGTTTCACTCTCAGTGACAGTGACCACTGATCAAATCTCATTTTATTGGGTCAAATACACCTGTTATTGTGGGTGTCGCCAAATGCTTGTGTTTCGAGCCACAACAGTGCGGTATTATCTAACAAGCAATATCTAACAATTTCCCAACAATACACACAAATCTAAAGTAAAGGAATGGAATTAATGTCCACTTCTCGTCTCTAGCCTAGTCTGGCCATAGGCCTAGTCAGAAACATTTCACCTTCCAAGGACCCTTCCTCCTCATTTATGAGCTACAAGAAAAACAACATTGGGGTTTGAGGATCCAGGCTTTTATAGAAAGCCTTGCCTTCCTTTTATAAGTCAGAATAGCGGCCAGGCGTAAACATTGTTCTACAGAGCACTGGCAGCCTTTGAAGCCTGCTGGGTCTCTGGCTGAGTCACCTGATTAAAACGGACCAGTGAAACTATGACTACTACACATTCTAAACTTAACTCACGCTAATGACCCTAATTTGCTGTGAAAGCCCCTTCAATACGCGTTGCATCCAAACTGAAGACGAACGGCCCCTAAGCCCAACAAAGCAGCTGTTGCTTATCCAAACGCAATGAGATGTTTGACCTGTAAAAACACCTAGCTGACCCCAGAATGAACCCCTCAAACACAACGTCAAAGTATTTCTTCCACTTATTAACACTTCAAACTGACTACCAAACACAGTGTTTACCAGAACTCTGAAAACAGACAACTGTTACGACTGGGGTTGAAAAAAAGGCTAACTGACATTTCTGACTTGAGTGTGACAAGAGATTTAAGTATTAAGGGAAAGCATGTGGAGCTGCTTTCCTTGCATGGATGAATGAATAAAATGGATGGATGAGACCCTAACAGCTGCTGTTTCCAGACTCCACATCTAGATTTGCTCCATTGGGAACCACCTCTGATTCATCTAAACAGTGGTTTGTTACACACATCCTAGATCAATGGGGACCATATGGACACTCATCCTAGATCAATGGGGACCATGTGGACACTCATCCTAGATCAATGGGGACCATGTGGACACTCATCCTAGATCAATGGGGACCATGTGGACACTCATCCTAGATCAATGGGGACCATGTGGACACTCATCCTAGATCAACGGGGACCATGTGGACACTCATCCTAGATCAACGGGGACCATGTGGACCCTCATCCTAGATCAACGGGGACCATGTGGACACTCATCCTAGATCAATGGGGACCATGTGGACACTCATCCTAGATCAATGGGGACCATGTGGACCCTCATCCTAGATCAACGGGGACCATGTGGACCCTCATCCTAGATCAACGGGGACCATGTGGACCCTCATCCTAGATCAACGGGGACCATGTGGACCCTCATCCTAGATCAACGGGGACCATGTGGACCCTCATCCTAGATCAACGGGGACCATGTGGACACTCATCCTAGATCAATGGGGACCATGTGGACACTCATCCTAGATCAATGGGGACCATGTGGACACTCATCCTAGATCAACGGGGACCATGTGGACACTCATCCTAGATCAACGGGGACCATGTGGACACTCATCCTAGATCAACGGGGACCATGTGGACCCTCATCCTAGATCAACGGGGACCATGTGGACCCTCATCCTAGATCAACGGGGACCATGTGGACCCTCATCCTAGATCAATGGGGACCATGTGGACACTCATCCTAGATCAATGGGGACCATGTGGACACTCATCCTAGATCAACGGGGACCATGTGGACACTCATCCTAGATCAACGGGGACCATGTGGACCCTCATCCTAGATCAACGGGGACCATGTGGACCCTCATCCTAGATCAATGGGGACCATGTGGACACTCATCCTAGATCAATGGGGACCATGTGGACACTCATCCTATATCAACGGGGACCATGCGGACACTCATCCTAGATCAACGGGGACCATGTGGACACTCATCCTAGATCAACGGGGACCATGTGGACACTCATCCTAGATCAACGGGGACCATGTGGACACTCATCCTAGATCAACGGGGACCATGTGGACACTCATCCTAGATCAACGGGGACCATGTGGACACTCATCCTAGATCAACGGGGACCATGTGGACACTCATCCTAGATCAACGGGGACCATGTGGACACTCATCCTAGATCAACGGGGACCATGTGGACACTCATCCTAGATCAACGGGGACCATGTGGACTCCCAGCACCTTGGTCAAATGAGGAGGATTCTATTTAAAAATACATGAATGAACAAGGGTGGAAATAAGATGTTTAGAAGTTCAATTATCTTGTGTAAAGAAGCGGTTGAGATCTGAATGTTGAAGGCTAGTTACGCTACACGGTCTCATAGGGGACTGCATTGGTGGTGGTTATGGTTAGGGTATGGGATAGCACCCGGGTCTGCGTGCCACATCTAACCTCTCTACTGCCATGTAGAATGAATGTGAACATGGGCTCATACAGAGATACGTAAATCAGTGATCTCTAGTAAAGATTGAGCACGAGCTACATCGTTCCACCCCACACGTGAGGTTTCAGGCTCGGCGGTAGATTGACGGTTTCCTGTTTGTCAGTGGAGACACAACGGAAGAGGCCTAGGCGAGACAGCGAACGAGACATCAATGAGAAATGTATCAACTCATACGCCACCTGAAGACTATAAAAGTCAACATGTTTAAAAAGAAGAAAAGAAAGAAGAGAAAAGCACTTCTGATTCATTTCAAATGACAGCTACACGGACCATTTCAAGACCTTGGACAGGGAATTTGGGGGATAGTGTTAATCATGCCAGCTGACAGCAGTGTTGCA
Organism: Oncorhynchus clarkii lewisi; assembly: GCF_045791955.1. Taxonomy (NCBI): domain Eukaryota; kingdom Metazoa; phylum Chordata; class Actinopteri; order Salmoniformes; family Salmonidae; genus Oncorhynchus; species Oncorhynchus clarkii. Next base: position 20,678,828 of record NC_092159.1, on the reverse strand, counting down.
CTAGTACTACTATATAGCGTATCAAACCACAAACCATCTTAAAAAGCACAGCCACCACATTCCCCACTCCCCTCAAGGGTTGGAGTCAATTCCGATTCAGTCAGTAAACTGAAATTCCAATTCTCCTCGTTGAAAAGCAATCCCCTTACCCAACATGCACCCTGTGCCCACCCGGTGCTCCTGGCCAGCCTACACGGCGTTCCCAAAGGAATGTTTCCCCCTCTCTCTCTCCGGGAATCTCTCCCACATCCCATTCGGATACAATCCGCCCAGTCTGCACCGGAGGATCCCTTACTGAGTTACATGCAGCCATAACCAAACATTGTTCTGCTTTCATTCTGACATTCATTATATCAGGCACATCCTGACCCAAATACAATATTCAAGGAGTGTAATTCATATTATGAATTGTATTCAAACATGTTTGTAGAGTTATGAGACAATAGGTTGGTTGTTTGCGGAGAGATGTGCTTTCGGTTTGTTTTGGTTTCGATATATTAAATAATGCAATTTGGCGGAACCTTATTCTAAACGTGTTAACTGTCAGAACCTTTCCAATTTAAACCACAACCTCTTTAGTTGCCTTTCTGTTGTGTTTTTCTTCTTCTCCGTTCTTTGAGGCAAATCCAACCTTTGACGATACCAGAACTCCGGACACCACAGAGAAGGGAAACATGGGTGAGCGAGACCATGACAATGATTCATCTCATGCACAACGAGTAACTTGGCCTGATGTTGGACCACGCGGTTTGAATTGTGCGGTCAATGATTGAGCTGGTCCATCCGGGACTGGTCTGGTCCTCGTCTCTTCACAAGACAACGGGTCATAAAGAACAAGAACCAGCACCAGTCATCCAATCCAGTTTGAAGGTCTCTGGACTTCTGAGGAGATCACACCAGTTAAGCTGCTTCCTCATAACTGGTGCAACACACATTGTGACAGATCCTATTTGCATGGCTCAGATAAGAGACAGTCTTCTCTTCAACCCTTTAGCACATGGATGCCAAGGATGTCATGACTCTCCGTTTGGGCTTTGGGAGGAAGCCTAGGCATCCTCTGCTTCTTGGTCACACACCGTTACTGATCCACTTAACAACACGGTCTGCTCTTTTAAAGTCCCAGTCCCTAGGGGGTGACCTTGTGTCCCAGTAGCCTGGTCCCAGATCTGTTTGTTCCATCTTGCGTCTTGTGTCAATTGTCACACCAGGACTTGGAGTTGGCAAGACAGCACAAACAGATCTTTGATCAGGCTAGGGTCTCAGCCCAGCGCCAACCAAATGGTCACCCCCCCCCCCCCCCCCACTCTTGGGCAATTTAACCTACGAGCTGGGCTCACTCTTGGGCAATTTAACCTGCAGGTTCACTCTTGGGCAATTTAACCTACGAGCTGGGCTCACTCTTGGGCAATTTAACCTATGAGCTGGGCTCACTCTTGGGCAATTTAACCTACGAGCTGGGCTCACTCTTGGGCAATTTAACCTACGAGCTGGGCTCACTCTTGGGCAATTTAACCTATGAGCTGGGCTCACTCTTGGGCAATTTAACCTACGAGCTGGGCTCACTCTTGGGCAATTATCACTTTCCTCTCTCTCAACCAAGGGGTGTAAATCTTGGGATGCATTTATGCCAACTTACCAATGTTCTCTCAGTTCCTGTTTTTCAGCATCAGTTTGACAACCATCCACCTCCCCACCACCAGCTATAATAACCTCCAGGCCCGTCATTGCAACTCCTTTCTGGGTTCCCGCTGCACAGCAAAGGGCTACCTGTCATCGGCATGTGGCTCGGAGACGAGGCCATACCCCAAACTATTTAAATGACACTCCATCCTCGGCTGTTGTGTCAGTGAGACCTGTACTTGATTGAACTCGGGTATCAAGAAACATTCCGATTGTAAAGGTCGGAGATTATCTGGTCACTCGTCCTGATTGGTTAAACCCATGCTGGGTACTGTAAAAGTCCTCAAGCAGAAACAAAAGAGTGGAGAGCAATGCTGGACATCCTGTTTCCCAAGAGGACCAAGTCAAGTACTGGTGGTATGTACAGGATAAACAGGGTACACACGCCGTCCAACGTAAGGCTGACGTGCAGGTTCCGTCGACAACGCAACCATAACAACTAACACAACATGAGAAGAAAGTAAATGGCCCAGTAGAATAGAAGAAACATTTTAGCAGTAAGTATAATACAGGAAGGGTGAACTGTGTGATTGAGATATAAGAGGTCATTTTTTCGGTTGGTCAACAACTTGGGGGTCAATGGAAGGCTGGAACAGTCCGTTGAGGTGAGGCTAGGTACAGTAGGGGGACATACGTAACTGCCCTGTAGTGTACATCCAAGAGGATATCCACTCACTCAATCTCTCATCCGTCCTTTGAACCAAAGGGAACCAGCTGATTAAGGAGGTCAACGTGCCACTTTACTGCAATAACACCATAGCATGCGATACAGTGGGCTTGAAGAATAGAACGGTGGACAGCACACACACACACACACACACACACACACACTCCCCCAGCCTCCTCACACACGCTTCAGATGGCGGTGGGTGACGAATGCTACTGGCTCACTTCATCTTTCACTACTGCCGTCGCTCGTCAAGCCCCCTGAGAATGTGACCTTTGGCCCCGCGCGGCCCAAAGCAGATGGTGTTAAAAGACAGCTTTCCACACGGGAACTTCTGGAACACAAAGATAATGACCTGCCCCCTTTACCCACCACAGAGACAGCGGCAGAGAGAGAGAGAGAGAGAGAACATGAGGCAGGCTGTAAATACAGCGACAGAGTGAGAAATACGGAGAGAAGGAAACACAGTTGAGAATGATATAAGGGAGGAGAGAGGCCCACGCTACAAACACAAGGTGAAAGACAGAGTGCGAGAGAGAGAGAGAGAGCAAGATGGAGTATATGAGAGAGGAGAGGAAGGCCCAGCATAAGTGCGGCCATTATTGTGTTGTTGAGTGCCATGACGGACACTGTGTGCAAACCAGCTGCTTTAAGTCATATACCTACCACAACAATATAAAACCCTCCAGGCCTCTGAGAAAAAGGGAAGAGAGACTGAAAGGAAGTCATTCAGAGCAGCATTATAGGGAACTGGGGAAACTGGTGTATGACAGTCACACGACCACCAAGTATGAAGTGGGAAGTTGGGTGGTTTAAAAAATATATATTGGATCCTCGTTGAAAACTGTTACTCTTCCTTATGAGAGGAAAATGTAATTACGTTCAGAGTGGAGGCCTCAGACAATACGTTGCCCTGAGAAGATACGGTGGGGAATATCGTTCAGAGATATTTGTTTCATTTCGTGCCTGCGTGTGCTGCAATTAGCTACACATAAAAATGTTTCCAATTAGTTGTATTAGCCAGTTACCCCCTTTATATATTTCCACACATTGTGTTATTGGAAGATATGCAATTATGAGCACTCCCATTGGCCAAGAACAACCACAAGAACAAAGAAGTCAAATAAATGTTCCTTTGCGCATTAATAGGGGGCTTCAATAGACTTAAGAGAAAAGGGTTTACAGATGTCTGGGCATTAATCAAGTTGTTTTGCTCACATCTCCTAAGTAGTGTGTTCTACAGGGCCAGAAACATTGATCTCATTTCCCTGTTAACGACCTGAACGTGCTCCACTACGTGAGAGGGATCACACAACAGGGTTCAAACAGGCTGGTACCCTTCAGGCAGCACAAACAGAGGAGGTCAGCAAAGAGGACGTACGGGAATCAAAGAAAGAAGTCCTGTTACACCAGAGCTAAACCAAATACTCTCCGAATCCGATCTAGAGACAGCACTGAGAAATGAATGACGGCTGCAACGGCTGGCTAATCCCGACCGATGTTAGTTTAAACGCCAGGCAACGGTTACACGTAAACCCAGAAGCTATTCCTCTAACAATCATTCGGATTGATACTGTAAACGGAGTCAATAGATTGCAAGTATGTGTCGCTGACGAACACCATGCCAAGGAGGACCGTGCGTACGCCGTCACCCAGTACTGTCAATCATGACGGACGTCCTGTCATGTCGTCGTGACTCTGTGTAGCTGTCATACGGCCGACGGGCCCATAGCCGGCTGTGCACATGCTGCCACGGGCCCCTCGCCGGCACACCAACAACAACCATCACCTCTAACAGGAAGTGACACGTCTGCTGTTCCTCCCTGCTCATGTCCTCCCTTCCCCCGTCTCGTCCTCCTTCCATCCTCCTCTCATATACACTATACAGTTAACCTCCCGGTGTGGTCTGGTAGATAGAGGACTAGAGGAGTCTGTCATTGGATGAGAAAAGGAAAGGCTACGTTTCGGGAACACGATTCGTTATGGTGTTTATGGCATAACAGGCCACAGATCCACCTCTTAAGAGCGCTCTACCTCCAGGATAGTCACCTGAACAGGGTCGGTCTCAGTAGGGAGAAAACACGTAAGAAATAGAGTGAAATGGGACAGATATTTGCTTTCCCGAAGGGTTTCGCCACAGAGTGTGACCCACGTTCAGTCCTGCCACCTGGCCTGCGAGCGGAATAGTAACTAAAGCCTGAAACAAATGATGGACGCAGTAGCGAACAGCTACACTGTAATCACAATGCAACTACTCCCTTGTGGGCTAATGTAGCTAATTAACGGTTGGTTTCTTGTGTTGATGGTTAATAACTGTAGCGGCTAGCCCAGAGGCTGTAAACACGTTACAGCTTAATATACTTTAATATAACGTCAGTGTCTCTTACTCTAAAGCGGTGGTGAACTAATGAATGAAGGACTAAACACCTGTAACAGGGTTGGTTATGTTTCCTCTTGACACCGCAGAAATATGTAGTCAATGTTTACGTATTCCTATTGGTTGGTTGAATTTGCATATCAATGAGGTGTTATGACATTGGTCAGGGAGAGACCATGAACACGCAAGCGGTAGGTCAAGTTCTGAAATACTATATTTTAAATGTTATATTTACAATGTGTACGAGTTCATTATGTACATATCCTGATGTGTATATACACAGAGTTTACAAAACATTAAGAGCACCAGCTCCTTCCATGACATAGACTGACCAGGTGAAAGCTATGACCCCTTATTGATGTTAAATCCACATCAAATCAGCGTAGACGAAGACAGGTTAAAGAAGGATTTTGATTCATGGATTGTGTGTGTGTGCGCCATTCAGAGGGTGAACGGGCAAGACAGAAATAACGCAAGTGCCTTTGTACAGGGTTTGGTAGCACTGGTTTGTGTCAAGAACTGCAACGCTGCTGGGTTTCTCACACTAAACAGTTTCCCGTGTGTATCAAGAATGGTCCACCACCCAAAGGACATCCAGCCAACTTGACAAGTGTGGGAAGCATTGGAGTCAACATGGGCCAGCATCCCTGTTGAACGCTTTCGGCACTTTGTAGAGTCCACGCCTCCGACGAATTGAGTCTGTTCTGATGGCCAAAAGGGTGCAACTCCATATTCCTAACGTGTGGTGTACGTTACCTGTTCGATACTGGCCGGAAGTGTGGGATGTGCTTTCGTATGTTATTGCTTGTAAGAGTGAGTTAGCTCGCTCGAGAAATGCCCCTGCTAAAATTCACAGTTATTTCCCTGCCGAGTGCAGAATCACGAATCTACAGCCATCAACATCCTGTTGTCCTGCACGTCTAATGTGCTTCCTTGTGTCCAACGTCAGAATAAACACCAATCGACTGGGGCCTCCGGCTGGACAGTCCTTTCTTTAAAAGCACAAAACGCAAGAGAGATAGAAGTACGGTCACATCTGGTGCTGAGACCACTTTTCTTGTCGTCGCTGCATAGTGCACACACACACACACACACACACACACACACACACACACACACACACACACACACACACACACACACACACACACACACACACACACACACACACACACACACACACACACACACACACACACAAATGTTGACTGCAGTTTAAGCTAACAGTATCACTCCTTGGTCGTATAGGGATACAGTGTGGCGGACACTCCGAGGCAAGGACATCTAGAACATCTGACGTGTACTATGGTGTGACGACAGGAGCAGAAAACTACACTGCTGCGTCTTGTTCTACTGTCTTCAACGGTCGCTGTCTATTGGTGGACAATTACAACCTGTCGAACGCTAGGTAAAATGGAGGCCGTGTGGCCAAGAACTGGAACTACTGCAACTAGAAGCCATATGGCTGATATATTCAACAGCAGAAACAGGGAACGGAACATGGTCAGTCACATAAGACGGGGCACAAACGTGGTTCTTTCTTGAGAGGCAGGTGAAGCGGAGGGGCTGGGGGTGGGTTGTAAAGGAATGGGCCACTCTTCCATTGAAGAAAGTCTCATGCAGAAAATGTGGCCTGACGCTTCGCCTTGAACTTGCAACAGCAACCCACCAGAGAGCAGATGCATGGGGTTGCCAAAATTAAATCAAACTTACTAATCCACTGCAATTGATCAAAGTCAAGCCAGAACATTCGACACAGGGAGCAATTAGGACTAACATGATTGGTCAATAAATACTCCCCACCCATTTAAGCAGATTGATTATTTAAGCTGAATGGGGCCGAGCACAAAGGAAAGAGGGGGTAGAGAGAGGGGGATAGGAAACAGATAGAGAGAGGGGGGTAACCTAAAAGAGAGGGAGCAGTAAACCCCCCAAACTCTCCCAGAGAGCACAATGGAACAAGAGAAAGACCGATAGAAAAAAAAAGGTCTGGTCTGAATATTATTATGACACCGTTCCAATCCCTGACAAATACAGCTGTCACACACACTACACGGTCCAGCTCCAAAACCTCATCCAGACAGGACACACACACACACACACACAGACTGAACAACCCCGCCAGCCCTCTCTTTCCTTTCTATCACTCCTCCAGCCTCTCTACAATAGGAAATCACACAAACAAATCAGAGAAACAAGAAGCCGTAGCATGTTATGAATGAACAGAAAACCAGAGACACTCACCCTAGCCTCTCTCTCTTCCCTCTCAGCCACCCTGATCTCTGCTCCAGCTGGGCAGGCTCTGCTGCTGCTCCCAGGCCCCGCCCCCACAGCCTGGACACATGACCCACCACTCTACACCCAAGCAGGCCAGCCAGGCGGCCAGCAGCAGGCATGCCACACCCCTCATTCAGGGAGAGTTGAATGGGGAGCATTGTGAATGTGCTGGACACATTGTGTGTGTGTGTGTGTGTGTGTGTGTGTTCAGGGGGGGGGGGGGGGCAGTTGGAAATGGGAGGAAAGGAGTGTGTTATAAGAGTACATATGTTTAAGGAATGGAGAGAAAAGGGTGAATGTGTTTGACAGGAAAAGTGAGTGTGTGTAAGAGGTGGAAACGGAAAGATTAAAGAACATGTGACAGTTTGCACGTGCTTAAAAAGGAGAAAAAAAAAGTATAACAAATGTGTATTCAGTGAAAGAGAGTATGTGTGTTGATGTCCATCTGTCCCTTCCCTCCAAATGCTCAGCGCAGTGTCTCTCCCTGTATGTGTGTATGTGTGTGTGTGTGTGTGTGTATGCACACTGTGTGTGTACTGTGAGGAGGCCACTGGCTCTTTCTCCTCCTGGGTTAAAATGAGTCCCCATCCATCACATTAATGCCTGCCTCATACAGCCCCATGACTAAAGGAATATGTCCCAGATAACAAATGAATAGCATCCCACAGTCATCAGACTCCGCATGAAACATTCTATGGGAAACAGCTCTGTCGACTGCAATTCAAAACATTATGAACTGCATAAGAGTACAATGTGTGACTTCCTTTTGGTCTCATACGTTCACTTGTTGCATGCAATAACTGCGGAGCTTGGACTTAATCATGTCTACATACAGTGAAATACGTTAGCGTGGTATTTTCCTTGGGTTTCCAGGCTGCAATCACTTGCTACGTGGGCCAATCCATGCAACGTGTGTGGAATTGTGTCTATCATAAATCTGTAGTCACACTTATGAAAATCACAATCCTTTCAATGCCGAAACACTTCCTTCTTATCCGATTACTGGAATTAAGAGAGAAATGTGTTTTATCACAAGCGGGTGGAAAGATGGAAAGTGAAACATCTCCGTACTGCACTTACCTAAACAAGCTTTTCCCCCCACATTTGCAAGCTGATGAGAGGGCCCAAGAGACGTTTTCTCATATTCAGCACAAACGCTTCCTTCCTGTCATGGTTTCGGTGGTTTGTGTATGTATTGGACCAAAATGGTTTGTGCACCTGGCCCTATAGGCATCCGGTCTCAGTGAGAGATAGATATGAGCGAGCAGGTCGTCTTCTCCTGAACTAATACAGATCATCACCCGCAGGCTCGTTGGGTTGAGGCTCTATTTGGAATACATCGGTAGCGTGTCTGTTTATTCTCCCCCCCCAAAAAACTTCATATTGAAGCCAGGCAAGCTGCATGTGGTTTCTGATTCAATGTAGGGCAGGTTATGCAGTATGCCCTGCATTGTCCATGATTTGTTCATCTGCAGCATAAAACACTGCAGCACAAATGCTGTTTGTTTGTTGCTCTCCCTCGTCTTGGGAGAACCCAGAGATCAACTGGGACTGAATCAATGACCGCCATACATGTAGCTGGTCCTGTGGAATAGCAGCTAGTTCGGAAGGATCACCCTTGTCACGATGAGCGAATTCTAAATTGAAAGTAAAGCTTTGCTCATTGACTGAGTCTATTTCAGTGCTCCAAATGGTCGCAAAATGACTAAGTCGCCGGCCCATAGAAATAGAAGTCCTAGAACAGGCATCCTCCGATTACTACTGTACGCTCATGACCATAGCAACTGATCCGAGTCCAGCCCTTCAGCCCTTTAGCTAATAGACCTCAGAAGACTTTTTTTGGCAAAGAGAAGTCTGTGGGTGAGAGATCACATTCAGACTTCCTTCCTTATCTTGATTGCATGCCACGATAACGAGATGAGACCCTGGAGCCACGTCCTTGTTTTGCAGTTGCAAACAAACATTTGAATTATTGTGCCAGAACCTTATTAAATGACCCAGTTCTTAGGCGGCTGTTGCTCTGTTGGCTGAACGTCTCGCCAGAGTTTTGTTTGTCATTGTTTGTTTTGTCATTTACCCCACTTCTGGAGGCCAGCTTCGTATAATCACATCAAACTGTGTGGGCCGAACAGGCAACTGGAGACCCATGCAGGCACAACCCCAGAGGGGAGCTCTCTGATTGGACTAGAGGTCAGATCTGATTGGAGGAGGCCCACACAGTGATTAGAACACATGGAGCTGATTAACCAAGTCACCTCAATGACTCAGCAGAGAGAGTGACTCACACAGACATACAGCCTCCCACCCAGAGAGATGGAAGAAGGGATGAAGAAGGACAGCGGAGGAGGAGGGAGAGAACATCTGGCCAAGCTTATCTGGGAAGGAGAGAAACAAGCGACTTCCTGTTGAGCTGTAGCCCAGGCTGCTCTGCTCCCCTGTGGTGCAGATGGAGACAGCATGTGAGGATGCATGCAACCAGATGAAAACATCTGAGGCTCTGGGAGCATCTCTCTAGTCCAAAGGGGCTTCCTCTCCTCGTCTCCTTCTCGTCGTCCACACTCATCTGACGGAACCGGATAAGTGATAGCAAATTCCCACCAGGATTAGATCAGTGCAGGTGAAGGAAAGCAGACGGATAGAGGTAGCTCCTTTACACTATTGAGATGAACCCATAATCTCATGGCACCACATGGGAGACATTGTATAGACAGAAAAAGGCCCGTTTTAGAGTTAGGGATCGACTTCTGACTGTGTGACCAGACCAGGATAAACTCTGATCTTAGTCACATGGTCAGGAAAACCCCCTAGCCTACTTGCTCTTCTCACTCCACCCTGAAGACATGACGTTCGTGCAGTCCATTTCTAATCCTCCACATACACACACTGTACTACTCCCTCGGGGACTGTGCTGCACTCCAGCAATGCTACACGATCCCTCCAACTCTGCTCCTGACTCATCGCAGACCTCCGCTTGTATGTTGCTCTTCAAGGTTACAATAAACCTGGCCTAGTTTGCTTTCATCTGCACTTTTCTGCACTCGAGGCACACACACGCACACACACACACACACACTCTCTCTCTTTTGAAAGACCCATGCGCCTGTTGTTTGAACAGCGGCCGCAAAGTAGATTAACTGTCGGAATTTGTGGTCAGAGGTTTGTTTTAGCCAAGGTGTTTATCTAATGGATTGTTTCCTCTCAGTTTTACAGTGACACTTCCCAACTGTGTTACATAACAGAGCCAAATAACTTCCAGATATATACATACATACAGTTCAAGATTACATACACCTGAGCCAAATACATTTAAACTCAGTTTTTCACAATTCCTGACATTTAATCCTAGTAAATATTCCCTGTCTTAGGTCAGTTAGGGTCACCACTTTATTTTAAGAATGTGAAATGTCAGAATAATAGTAGAGAGAATGATTTATTTCAGCTTTTATTTCTTTCATCACATTTCAAGTAGGTCAGAAGTTTACATACACTCAATTAGTATTTGGTAGCATTGCCTTTAAATTGTTTAACTTGGGTCAAACGTTTCGGGTAGCCTTCCACAAGCTTCCCACAATAAGTTGGGTGAATTTTGGCCCATTCCTCCTGACAGAGCTGGTGTAACGGAGTCAGGTTTGTAGGCCTCCTTGCTCGCACATGCTTTTTCAGTTCTGCCCACAAATTGTCTATAGGATTGAGGTCAGGGCTTTGTGATGGCCATTCCATTACGTTGACTTTGTTGTCCTTAAGACATTTTGCAACAGCTTTGAAAATATGCTTGGGGTCATTGTCCATTTGGAAGACCCATTTGTGACCAAGCTTTAACTTCCTGACTGAAGTCTTGAGATGTTGCTTCAATATATCCACATAATTTTCCTACCTCATGAAGCCATCTATTTTGTGAAGTGCATCAGTCCCTCCTGCAGCAAAGCACCCCCACAACATGATGCTGCCACCCCTGTGCTTCACGGTTGGGATGGTGTTCTTCGGCTTGCAAGCCTGCCTCTTTCCTCCAAACATAACGATGGTCATTACGGCCAAACAGTTCTGTTTTTGTTTCATCAGACCAGAGGACATTTCTCCAAAAATGTACGATATTTGTCCCCATGTGCAGTTGCAAACCGTAGTCTGGCTTTTTTTAATGATGGTTCTGGGGTAGTGGCTTCTTCCTTGCTGAGCGGCCTTTCAGGTTATGTCGATATAGGACTCGTTTTACTGTGGATATAGATACTTTTGTACCTGACGGCTGGTATGACGGCTAAAGAGCACTAGAGAGAGGGAGAGAGAGAGAGCTAGAGGGGGAGAGAGAGCTAGAGGGGAGAGAGAGCTAGAGGGGAGAGAGAGCTAGAGGGGAGAGAGAGCGCAAGAGCGAGCTAGAGAGCAAGCTAGAGAGCACGAGAGCGAGAGAGAGCGCGAGAGCGAGCTAGGGTGCGAGAGCGCGCTAGAGCAAGAGAGCGCGCTAGAGCGAGAAAGCGCTAGAGCGGGAGAGCAAGATAACGAGAGAGAACGAGAGAGCTAGAGAGAGCTAGAGAGAGAGCTAGAGAGAGAGAGAGCTAGAGGAGGAGCGCGAGAGCGAGTTAGAGCGAGAGAGAGCGCAAGAGCGAGCTAGAGCGAGAGAGAGCGCAAGAGCGAGCTAGAGCGAGAGAGAGCGCAAGAGCGAGCTAGAGAGCGAGCTAGAGCGAGTTAGGGTGCGAGAGCGCGCGCTAGAGCGAGAGAGCGCGCTAGAGCGAGAGAGAGCTAGAGAGAGCGCTAGAGAGAGAGCTAGAGAGAGCGCTAGAGAGAGAGCTAGAGAGAGAGCTAGAACTAGAGAGAGAGCCTGAGAGAGAGCTAGAGCGAGAGAGAGCGCTAGAGCGAGCTAGAGAGCGCGAGAGCGAGCTAGAGAGCGAGCTAGGGTGCGAGAGAGCGTGCTAGGGTGCGAGAGAGCGTGCTAGGGTGTGAGAGAGCGTGCTAGGGTGCGAGAGAGCGTGCTAGGGTGCGAGAGAGCGTGCTAGAGAGAACGAGAGAGCGCGCTAGAGAGAACGAGAGAGCTAGAGAGAACGAGAGAGCGAGCGAGCGCTAGAGCGAGCGCTAGAGCGAGAGAAAGAGAGGCTAGCATGCACAAGGATTCCATCAAACCCACATTAGAAGCATGCAGACTCAGACATAACACATACTGTGTATATGCAAACTATTCAACTCCACTTTCGAATCAAGGAAATTCTTAGTGATACATAACTCAACTGTGGACATGGAGCCTTAATGCAACATACAAGAGTAGCACGAAACAGCACAGATGATAAAACAAAACTTCAGGGAGAGAGAAATCAATGCAGACCCTATGCGGCCTTACCTCATCTAAACTGAGGTTTTAGGGGGAGAAGAGGAACTTATTAAAAAGCATCTTGGGATGTCCCTGATTGCCTTTCCATTTCCTCAGCGTCTAAAGTAGAGTTAAACATCATGTAGCCCTGATTGGCCTTAATAGAAACCAGTTGTCTCAGTCACACCAGTTGTCTCAACAGCCCTCCCCCTTCCTTCAAGTTTGCATCTCAAAGAACCCTATGGACCCTGGTCAAAAGTAGTGGACAATATAGGGAATATGGTTCCATTTGTGAAGCAACCCATCAGCCATACTCACAGAGGACCTCCATCTCAGGGTTAATGTGCATCTCTGCACCACATGCAGCCATGTCTTCCAATCACAGTCCCAGTCGAAGCACCACAGAACAAACTATTCCGAAGTGGAAGTAAAAAAAAATCCCAAATAAAATTCCCAACTGCTTCCCAAACCTAAACTCTTCACGGTGACAGCTGGGAGTGCCTGGGAGCGACTGGGATCTAATGTACAGTTTCTGTAACGCTCCCTCTTCCCGATATTCCCAACTCTGCGTTCCTTACCCGGAGCCTCAAGACTGAACAATAAACAGAGCTCCACCGATGGGATTGGGCTTCCGGGGGAATCCCTGCCCCTAATTCCAGCTGGAATTCTAGGGGGAGCTGGATGCCTCAGCTTGGAATGAGAAGAAAGAGAGGAAGAAGACGGGACCCTGATGACATACTTCCTCTCTGCGCGGTCGTTCCAGAACACTTCCCAGAGTTATGATGATAATGATCCTTAATAGAAACTTTGCCATGTGCTGAACTGGGAGAGACAGAGAGCTTATCAGTGTTACAGTAAATGAACACCAAAAGATCTAGTCGTAACGTAAGTAGTCAACGGTTTGCCCCAATTATAGCTTTACTGTAAGTTGGATGATTTAAATGGTGTATCCTGTTCCTAAAAGATATGTCAGTACAGTCCAGAAAGGGAGAATAGGACTAACCGTAGACGTGTGTACTACTGTACTCAAAACAGCCTCTACTTTGTCTGCAATTCAATGACTTTACTTAGCTAACCAACACCACATACTGTCAGAGGCAGTACCGTTGCCCTTTCCCCTACATCTTCAGCTGCTCTTGCTTGTTCCGTCTTCTGAATAATGAATAATCAAAACCAAAAATATATTTAATTCATAATTATGTATTTTCTCATGATATTTGAATAGCAATATGCAAATATTTTGTATTTTATATTAACAAACCTTTTTATTCATTCATGTCTCATCACTGAGTACAAAGCTCCAACGCTTCGCACATTGTGAAGGTGAAAGTTCACGCAGAGTTCCTCGGAGCCGAGCTACTTGAGCTAAATTGTCAAAGCTAGCTACTTCCACCGGATAATGACTCCCAATGTAGCGGTGTTAGCTGTGTTTAGGCAATAGAGGACTCCATGGAGGTGAGAAGCAATGTGTGTGCGTGCATGTTTGTGTGCGTGCTAACCCAGTGTTGTTTGATCTAAGGCTGTTCAGAGGGGATTAGGGTTTAAGTCTAGTCATATTACCCCTGTCAAAAACACCTCCAGGCACTGTGCCGTGCGTCAATGGGTGCGATGATGACTCCATTATGAAGAGTGGTCTCATTCACCTCAATGTAAAGTGAGCATCAGCTAGGAAGCAGTTGCCGCAGCTATAATCAGCATGGGGCCCCAGCCTGTGCAACTGGACACCATTTTGTGTCAAAGGCCCTACAGTACTTGCATTTTGTCCTGAGGAAATTTATTGAATGACAGGTCAAAATCACGTAAACCTGGGAGGGGCCTATACGACCAAATCGATGAGGTCTGCCAGTGAGACATTTAATTAACATGGAATCATGTCTTTATAAAAAATATATGATTGAAGATGAATTAACAATTGATCATAAAAAGTAACCGTCTTCCTCTTCTATTGAACATCTAAGGGTCAATAACTCCCTGCAGTACTGTGTCTCTAACCCCCCCCCCTCAATATAGAATCACAGAACATTGACGCCGTTCTAGTAATTATATTTCTATGGTGACTGATTACTATTATTTAGGTACCTCCTTAGGAGAGGTCCAGCAGGGAGAGGGGGTGTACTGACCCCACACATACCCTGCCCTGCCTCCCATCTGCCCACTGCCCGGCCTAGCAGATGGCACAACAGTGGTACGTATGGCCATCTGTCCAGTGCCCCCTCACAATTCGTGTGCGCTCACTGAATCTTTGGCCACACAACAACAACTGTTGGTTGCGAGGCACTGCACTCGACAAAGACCTGTACATGACGTCAATATCTGGGAACCTTGTATTGTTATGGTGAAAGAGAGAGTTTAATTACAGCAAAACACCATTATCATTCCAAACATGGCCCTTATCAGCCAGGGATGAGGAAAACCTCATTAGCAGAGGGTGTTTGTACGGTCGTGACTAGTGTCAGGCCAGCTTGACCAGCATTCAGAGAACTCACTAAGGAAGAAAAGGGTGGGGACTGGGAGATAGCAGCTCAGGGAGACTGGAAATAGGAGGAATGGGGAACTGGAGTTGCTTTAGTGGAGTGTGTGCGTGTGTGTGTGCTGCATGGGAACCTTGTTTAACCCCTGACTTCCACCAGGCGGAGCAGAGTAAACAGTAGCTTCCGGAAACCTTATCTGGGGGACCCTGTCCGGTTTCCACTTCACTCAGCTCAGCTCTCACTCAGTGGAAGCGCTCAATACACACAGACAGACACAGGCTTTCCACTGACCCAGTCAGAGTCCACAGCCTCCAAAAACACTTTAAATCACATCAGGGATAAATCCCACATAACACAACCAGACACATTCATTCAGTTTTAGTGAGATACAGAACAATGTGTGGGTGAGAGAAGAGAAAGGGGGGAGAGAAATGAAAGAAACAGAGTGGATAAGAGAACGAGAGATGTACTTCGAAATGCACCTTTAAGTACTGTCTATATGCCCTCAGCAACGTCCTGTATAAGATGCAATCAGTACCTGCAAGCCAGGTCCCACAGCCATCTCCCCTAAGCCAAACCCTACACTCCACATGTGATACTGCACCTCCTGCTGGCCACTCTGAGCTCTGCACCCACAGACATGATGATGAGCTAACACCGCTTGCCCTCAGGGGAGCTGAAAGTGAGTGGCCGACACTGCAGTCTAATGACCTCACTCTGTAGTTTTCCTAGCCCGCTAACGCTAACCCTGAGAGGTTTGGAACCTGTAAACAGTTTAAGATGAGCCACAATGATATGCTCTAGCAGACGGCCTCCTCTACTCAATTCAAGGGCTTCATTGGCGTGTTATCGTTGCCAAAGCAAGTGAAGTAGATAATAAACAAAAGTGAAATAAACAAAAAATGAACAGTAAACATCGCACTCACAAAAGTTCCAAAAGAATAAAGACAGTTCTACTCTCTCTTTCTACTCGCTCTCATAATGACACAGCAGGTCACGCTGAGTGCAATTAAACTGGGAGACGCCTGACCACTGTCTGAGGTGGTGTGTGTGTGCGTACATGCATGTGTGTGTGAGTGTGTCATAGTCCTCCCTTGCCATCAAGTCCCTGCTTGTTAGCTGTGTAAAAGCTAAATGTACACCAGCCCAAACCCTGCAGCGCTCCCCTCTCCCCTAAGGTGTTGCCCCATTCCTAGTTCTGTCCACAAACTGAAAACAAATGTGACTCCAGAGTAGACATGTGTTAAAGAACACCCAATAAGCATCATCTCCAGGTCACTATCTGCCAGGTTAAAAGGAGTGGGGCCTCCTTCCTCTCCTCGTACCATAGTGACTTGGTGAATGACTTTATGAAAGCCCCGCGAGCGAAAGAAGAGAGGCATCTCTTGCTATGATGGATACCAGGGGCGTATCCTGTTGCAACATTCCTTTTAAAACGGAAGCAAACAAGGGGCCTACCTGAATTTGTCCAAATAGAAACTCTAGTTTTGCTCTGTTCGCTTCCGTTTGGTTCTTAAACGGTAAACGGTTTCCGTAAGGAATGCACCACAGTGCCTGCTGTCAAGAGATGCTTTAATCACAACGACCTTACCTGAGATACCAATCGGAGTGCTTCAACTAAAGACTAAGGCGACGGAGTAGGTTTAAATCACATAGCGCTGTAGGTCATTCAGGCTCCACATATATGACACAGCATGGAATGACATGGGGAAGGGGAAACTGAATACAGTACTTTACAATTCTAGGGAATTAGTACAACGTTTCTTACTTTGGGAATGTTTACACTCGATTTCACAGTACAGGCCCAGTGTGTGTGTGTGTGTGTGTGTGTTAGCGCGACGTTAGCCAGATGGGAATGGCTGCCCCCCCCAATGCCCTAACCTTTCCTCCTGGGGGGTCCACTGCTAATCATGTTAATCAGCCTAGGATCTCCCCACCCTTCTGGCTCTCTGTGTGCGGGGGGAATCTCTGTAGAAAGGGGATAGAGGGGCCCTCATCTGGTGTGACGCTGCAGAAGGTCACATGGGGGTACAAGGGTGTAGGGGACCGGGACCGGCAACACACAGGCAGGCCACCAGAGGAGAATGACGGGGCATGGAGGAGAACAGTGAGAGGAGTGGGTCACGGAACAAACAAACTCCTTCGTCACAACTTTGTTGATCAACCAAACATGTCAGTTCAGGGCCAATGAGACACTGAGGATTTATACAAACAAATCCAATGCTGGGTTAGAGGGCTTGAAGTGTCAGAACTGATGGCATAACCAACCACCCCCCAGGACAGAGTGGTCGATTTGAATCTCAATGGGAATTCCTGTCTGTATTGTTACAGTATAATATAACAGTCATCTACAGTATAATGGACCTCTGGTTGTAGCGAGGTCAAAGGGCGGCAGCTAGCCTAGTGGTTAGAGCGTTGGGCTAGTAACTGAAAGGTTGCTAGATTGAATCCCCGAGCCGACAAAGGTTAAAAAAAATCTGTCGTTCTGCCCCTGAACAAGACATTTAACCCACTGTTCCCTGGTAGGTCGTCATTGTAAACAAGAATTTGTTCTTAACTGACTTGCCTAGTTAAATAAATGTTATAGAAAAAAAAATTCAAAGGGCAGTCAACCGAGGCAAATCATAAACCTGTCAATCTACAGTGATGTTCAATGTAGACATGTGAATGGGAGCAACACTGATTCTGCCTCCGGGTGGCGCAGTGGTTAAGGGCAGCGCCAGCTGTGCCACCAGATACTCTGGGTTCGCGACCGGGAGGTCCGTGGGGCGACGCACAATTGGCCTAGCGTCGTCCGGGTTAGGGAGGGGTTGGCCGGTAGGGATTTCCTTGTCTCATCGTGCACCAGCAACTCCTGTGGCGGGCCTGGCGCAGTGCACGCTAACCAAGGTTGGCAGGTGCATGAAATTGGGGAGAAAAAGGTGGTACAAAAAAACAAAAAACAGTGATTCAATAAAAGAGTCTTCCAATTTCTTCTTTGTTGATATTTAAAGCCACCTACAGAGATTAGAGTCTGACATTTTCTTTTTGTGTGTCAATTTTACCCCTTTTTCGTGGTATCCAATTGTTAGTAGCTACTATCTTGTCTCATCGCTACAACTCCCGTACGGGCTCGGGAGAGACGAAGGTCGAAAATCATGCGTCCTCTGATACACAACCCAACCAAGCCGCACTGCTTCTTAACACAGCTCGCATTCAACCCGGAAGCCAGCCGCACCAATGTGTCGGAGGAAACACCGTGCACCTGGCCACCTTGGTTAGCGCGCACTGAGCCTGGCCTACCACAGGAGTCGCTGGTGCACGATGAGACAAGGACATCCCTACCGGCCAAACCCTGCCTAACCCGGACGAAGCTGGGCCAATTGTGCATCGCCCCACGGACCTCCCGGTCGCGGCCGGTTACGATAGAGCCTGGGCGCAAACCCAGAGTCTCTGGTGGCACAGCTGGTGCTGCAGTACAGCTCCCTTAACCACTGCGCCACCCGGTAGGCAGAGACTGACATTTTGATCCTTGAAATGAACTAAAAATGTATCCAGATGTGTGATCTCACCACAAAAGAACTGTCTGGAAGGGCCACTGACTCTGATCCCATGACCGAGGCTGAGAGAGGAAGAGAGGCGCGGTCAGGACGAGGGGAAACAATCGTCCTGACGGACAGCACACGGAAGGAAGGAAGCCCGGGAAACCAGAGTGTGTGTCTCTGATGTCATTACCCGTTTGAAAAACTGAATGGACAGGAAAACGGCTTATCACTCACAAAAACACAGCTGAGAGTAACTTGGAAAACTTCACACGAGGCACGGAGTCAACAATCTGTACGCCAATGTAAAGAGTTTCACATCCACCAGTATCTAGGTAATATCTTGTCATGAAAGAGAATCAATATCACTTTTAAGTCACTTGTGAAACCATCACATCTATCACTCATAGTCGCCTATTGAAATGAATTAGGGCCTACTTGTGTGTTATGTTGGAGCCAATTTCTCCTACTTGACACAAAATCTGATGGAAACAACCCACTAGCAGTCCACTACAGTGCTGTGTTGTTCACGTTTCTGCTCCACTGACGCCATCTCCCCTCATTGACAGACGGAGCAGGGGTCAGAGTCACTCAGTCAGTCAGGGTGGGCCCCGGCCTCAGGCCCTCCAGGCAGGTCACCCTTCATTGAGAGCCCTAATAAGGCCCTCTCCCTCTGGGCAAATAACGAGCCCAGACCTCCGTGGCCTGAGTAGGAACCAGACTACAAGACTCCCAGCTCCAGAGCAGGAAAGAAACACTCACTCGCTCTCTCTATCGTCCCATCAAATCTGAGCTCTTAATATTGGAATATAGCCTACAAACTCGTACCGAATGATAAAGTATGTTCATTTATACCAATACTGTTCCAATCCTCGAACACCTAATGCTAAAATGGTCTGTGTCCACAGGGGGAAAAGCCTACAGAATTATAGCTAATTAATTATAGCTAATTAAAGGCCAAGTAAGCCAAATACTTGGCAATGTCACTAATAGCGACACTGGAACATACTGGCTTATTAAATACTAAAAGCCGTGAGTCATTTGATAACTGCGGAGTTGGAGATTGAGGAAGCGAAACGAGCAAAAAGTAGAATGCTTTTCTGCATGTGGCTGTGTCCAAAATGGGAATTACCCTATTCCCTATGGCACTAGCTTTGACTAGAGCCATAGCTCCAATATATAGGGAATAGGGTACCATCTGGGTTGCAGAATGTGTGCTTTTGTCCACCTGATAAACAAAAACCAACGCGTCTAGCAGCTGCAGTTTCCCTGCAGTTTCCCTGCAGCTGGCCCCATGCTGTCGGCTCCCTCAGTCTCAGGTCTGAAACGTTGTCTAAACGTTATTTATACATTCTCTAAAACGCTCTGGCGTGAATGCTGTCTAAAGACTGTAAATGCTGACACATTAGGTCATATTTGGCTCCGGGTTTTATCCCTCAGTTTACAGGAATCTAACTTGGCTCGTGTCGGACGCCCCTTCTGGGGGCCTGAGACACGCTCAATCTGCAGAGGGAGGAAAGAAGAAGAGGAGCGTCTGTGCGTGTGTTGTAAGAAAGAGAGAGGAGGAAAGAAGAGGAGTGTTTGTGCGTGTGTTGTATGAAAGAGAGAGGAGGAAAGAAGAGGAGTGTTTGTGCGTGTGTTGTAAAAAAGAGAGAGGAGGAAAGAAGAGGAGTGTCTGTGCGTGTGTTGTAAGAAAGGGAGCGCAGGAAAGAGAGGGATAGACAAGGAAAGTGAAAAGCAAAGGAGAGCGAGTGGAACCCAAATGTGTCAGATGCTGCCGACTGCTAAAACACGCTGGTTTGCTTTAGGACAGGGATGAAGAGAACCATTTATACATTTGTCTTTTGCATATGTAGGAGAATAAAACGAAATATTGTTGTTATCTCACAGTCTACCAAGAGTGCATGAATTGAAGAACAAATTGGCCGAATATTTTTTGTACAGTCAGCGATAGGGGACTGAGTTGAGAGGGAATTGAAGAACAACGCAGCCGAGCATTCATGATTGCATCTTCCAGTCCCTCTGTGAGGTGGTAGAGGGGGGCAACTGGAGGGGGATGATGTGTTGTGGAAGATGTACTGTACCCCCACCACTGGAGTTGTGAAAACGAAAAGTGTATCCAAAATGTGGATACCTACACTATCGTGTACTGCGGAGGTATGTGCATATTGCCAATAGTCTTAAAAACTGTCTGTATCAGACTGGAGGCACTCAGCCTCAGCGTTGGAGGCCACTCCTAGAAACAGGCCCCAGATTAGTGGAGTGAGCCTATTACTGCCTCCACGCCTCATTGGGCCTCTCTGCTTTAACACACAAAAGCTTCTGATCAGCAGCCTGTGCAATGCCAGAGGGAACTCTAGCCCAGATCACACACACACACACACACACACACACACACACACACACACACACACACACACACACACACACACACACACACACACACACACACACCAGATCCTATGATCGGTGGTTAGTAGCACACACAGCAGGCCCAAAGCCTCAAAACACTGCTTTACTCTCCCTTGTTTATACATGTATATACTGGTCATCTCCATAGCAGCTTCACAGTGACACAATTGAAAGACAATGGAAAGTTGGGGCCTTCCTACAAACCCAAGCATCTCTATGGCTGTTTGTGTTCTCCCCTACTTGAAGCCCCTCACTCTGTTAGAGTGACTACATCCAGGATCACATGAGGAACCTAAGGAGTTAGAGGGTTCAGGAGAAGAAAGGGTCAGAGGTAGGGTCAGGGTCAGAGGTTACTTACTGTCAGGGTTGGGGGACTTGGTGCGGTTGGGCGAGGAGCAGCGGATGGTGGTGACGATGGTGTTGTGGTGGGGGTTGGCGTGGTGCGGGTGGTGGACTGGTGCATGATGACCATGGTTCTCGTGGTTGTTCTTTCCATTCCCCGTTGTCTCGGGTGCTTTGGTGACGCTGATCCCTGGTGTGGTCCTAGCGGCCGGGCCGTCCCCCAGATTGGGGGGATCGAACCTCCGGGCATGGCTGGGGGGCTCGGGGGTCCGGGCCCCTCCGCGAATCACCACATCCTGGGGTGTTTTAGCGAAGGTCACCTCCCGTTTGTGGCCCACCTCGGGGGTCTTGGAGTGGCCTAGGACCTCGGGTCGTTTCGTGCCGAATCGGAGGGAACCAGGGCTGGTTGGATCCACCTGCTTGGAGGAAATGTCGATGGAGAGCTCCGTGCGTCCCCGGGATATGGGTTCAGGAGGCTTGGAGCCGCCCCCTCCCATGATGGTCTTGGAGATGGAGCCGTTGTTGTTATTGCTGGCGCCCAGTTCACGGTAGTAGACGCTGGTGGGGGACATGACGGGGCGGTGGTTGGGGTTGCTGGGCGCCCGGCGGGAGCCTGGTGAGGAGTTGGCCGAGGTGTCCACATCCTCCACCTCAAACGACCTCTTTAGAGCTGCATGGAGGGTGAGATGAGACAGACACACTCAGTCAATGAGTCATCCATTCTTGACCATTTCTGACATTGCTGATAATCAGAGTGCACTTAGGGCCGGTTTCCTAAACAAACATTGCGGCTAGTCCTGGACCAAACATATACGTCAGCAAATATATGAACAGTGTATTCTAATTCCAGAGGAGCAACATGAACTGTATTGACGTCCCTGGCATCATAGCTGCTCGAGGTTAGTGGGTAGAGAGAAGCTGGAAAAGCAATTTCGGTGACATCACAAAGGAAAATGGCAGCAACAAGCAATTAAGCCAAGCTCAACTCATTTCAATAACTCTTTATTAGTGGTGCCAATCTGTCACTACATACGACTGCAGATGGCACTGCATACGTTTATATGGTGCCAGTTGTATGACACAGTGTGGTACTTACTGTATGTTATAAAATGTGATCCAATTTATACACCCACTTGCACAGCCTCAAATGGCCGTATACTTCCGTGGCCTTATATTCTCTACATGCATTCTTTAATATTGTATGAGATATGGATGAGTTATGGAAGAGTAGTGGTGGTAGTAACTGATGCATAGCCTATATACAATGCATTAATACCAAATTAACAAAAAGGAGCCACGCTTCCCCCAGGTTACTGGTGGCTTTGTGAGAAAAAAAAAAAAAAAAGTTTCAACCAAAACATAAGGCTAGTTTGGCCTTGTAGGCATTGCCTCTTGGAAGTCAACTTGAATCCCATGGGGAACATGCTAAGCTAGTCACTGTGGTTACGAGCTGGTTATGACATCACAGTCACACACATCCATGTCCTCTCTGTACCACTCAACACAACTCCAAGCTAATGATCCGTTCTGTTATGGCCTAAAGAGTGTGTGTGTGTCTGTCTGTCTACACGCGTGTATGTATGTGTGTATGTATGTATGTACACCCACAGAGGGGGTACTCAGCCCCTATCCCATTGCCCTCTCCGTAAACCCAGTCAGAGCAGTGAAGGGACTCAGGGAGCTGGAGGCAATCACACCTCAAGCCTTTCCTCAAAACATCAGTTACGGGCCTAATCTAATTTTACTGCTATAAACCTCTTCATTTTATGACAGCGATACTCTTTCTCCCCCTAAGACAAATCCTCTTCTTGCCAAACTATAATTTAGCGTGCTGGAGGAAATGTCTTGCTCTTCTTTGACTGTCCAATGGCAATTGTCCAGTTCAAGAACCTTTTTATGGCCTCATAAGTGTCCATGATGTCTATATTCTGTTGTATGATTGGTGTTGCTAGCACCCCTTCCCTCTGTAGCTCTCTATTTAAAACACGCACTCCTGCTATGGCTACCATACGTCTTTCCATTTTATTTGACTGATCTGCCTCTCCGTGGTCTTGCATTCCCTGCGCATTGAAAAGCTAGCTAACCAACGTTAGCATAGCAGCATTAGCAAACTGCTAAATCGCCCAACTGCACTTGAAGGGTCTCGTGTGTACATACTGTAGCTGTTAAATGCTCTTAACAACCCCCCCAAAACACTTTCTGAAAACTTAAAACTTAAACATTTATTTCCAACGACTAACTGTTATTCTCTCATGCTTCCTCCATTACGCTCTCGTGATTTGGGGAATATTGGCGTTAAATTTTACGAGTCTACGAGGCATTATAAAAAAAAAAACGTTTTAGTCCTCCATTTTAAGGATGGGCGTTGCTTTGGCTGTTACTAAAAACACGTCCCATCTCCCATATCTTCAATTAGAACGGGAGACCCAATCCCAAATGCCGCTTATATAATACAGAAGTTATTTCCATGTCCAAACCCCTTTGCCACTCTACTCCATCCCCCATAACCCCCCTTTCCTCCCTTTTGTGTTTTATGATTGTGTGGAACGATTCCAAGGTTCCGGCTACTTTCAACTCGGTCCAGGACAAGGACTTGACTGCCAAATCAGTCCGCTGCTTAGTGCTTAGCAAACAGTGAGCTGGGAGGCCATTAGTGCATTCAGTGATCGGAAACGTTCTGAACGTTGCAGACAGAAATCGAATGAACAGAGCTGGCACGATTCCCTATTCTATCTTTTCTACCACATACATTTCTATCTGAATGTTCTGTATCGTTGCATGCTCTTGAACATTGCAGAGTTGCAATGCATAGAGAGACAGCCGGTATATGCCTAACACTGATAGGACGTAAGTGTTGCCATCAGGGAGAAACGGTACAATGTATGATTAAATGCTCGATGCTTAAAAAACAGTCGGCTGGGTGTAAGACCACGGTTTCATAGCGACGGTCAGAAACCGCATAACACTGATAGAACTTAAGTGTTATCATAACATCCAAGATGGCTGCATATGATTTAATATGACCTACAAATGCAACTTTCTCAACAGACACCATATGCCTCAGAATGACTTGGAAAGAGAGAGAGACATTACGGGAATTGCTATAGCAAATATGAACGTTCCGCGACTCAGTTCCACCATGCGGTTTCCCACGGTTTTCTATACACTCAGAGGTCACTCTTTCCAACGTCATTCCATTAGAAGACAGAGAAGAAGGATTACGTGTTTCCGAGGAAGCATCCAAGGATATCCTTGTCATGGATTTCACACATGCTGGATTGACCTGGGACGATACCAGGCGGTAGGCCAGGCGGACGATACCGTCTCACCCCCCCCCCCCCCCCCCCCCCCCCCCCAAAGTGAAATGGCATTCCCAGACAATGAGCTGGAAATACAGAACGTCTCTGCGGAATCTCCTTAACAAACAGAGCCTACTTCTCTCTCTCCATGTGTAGCCTACCTCTTGGTGTTCTGTGTCCCACAGTCTCCCGTGAGGGGATGACCATAACAGTGGCCATAGGGCCAGGCATTTTTCCTGACCAAGAACAAATCTGGGCCCATAGTCCAAGGCCTATAACTGGGCCAACAGAGTTTTTCCTGGCCAGATGTTGTGGTCAGAAAAACTCCTGGTCCTAGAATAGCACAACACACTAAGATGGAGGCTCTCTTACCACCTGGCCTAAATAGTAGGGCCGGTAGATACCAGCATCGCAAAAAAAAATGTCCATAGCAAAAATGAAAACACGAAGCAAACTCAACTCTTTGGTCCTTTAAAAAAAACAGCTATGTAAAATATTGTGCTGTAGCTTGGAAAATAAATGCATGTGACTCTGGACGACAACATAATGATGTTTGTTTTCCAACATTAGAACCTGTTTTCCTAAAGAAGTTAAATCTGCTTCGTGTTTTGTTTCCCTGCCACGACACTAACGAGTATCGCACTACTGGTATCGTCCTGGGCGATTTAAATAGAGGAGAAATACCCTGCTAGGCCCAGGTGTTAGCCTTGACTTCCTGTCCCTGTGTGCATTACTGGCGTTAGCTCATCTCCTCAAGGACACACAGAGTAATGGACAATAGATACTGTACAGCTCTGATGCAGCTAGAAAGAGATATGCTTATGATAATTATACAGCTATCCAGGTGCTTTTATTTAATGGTTTGAGTTAACACAGTCAGTGTGCATTTCACTGCTAGTCTACACCTGTTATTCACGAAGCATGTGACAAATAAAATTCGATTTTTATGGAGCTGGGAAATGTAATTATGCTCCAACCAAAACGAGCCATCAGAACCAAAACGTATTGTTTCCTGTTTACAGTCTCACGGTAGATATAGAAAGAGACCGACTTCCTGGTTGTGTTGGGCTCTGACTGAGGTCAGAAAGATCAAAGTCATCACCGCATCCTGTTGTGGGGTTTAGTGAGGCTAGAGAAAAGATTGAACACTGAGGAAAGAGAGGGCGAGAGAGGGACCATATACGTATACTAAAACTGACTAAAAAGGTCAAGACATGAGGTTGTGTTCTCTAGGGCCCACTGTTGCACTACAGCTCATCCACATCAGCACACTATCCTACTAAACAAGGCCAACGGACATCATGGTGGCCTTCATGTTAGAGTCCCAGGCCTTAATCAATACTCCTTCTCTGAGACGCTTTGTGAGTATGGGCCCTGAGCTCCATGTCGTCTGAGTCCTGATGTGACCGGCTGGATCAGCTTCCTCAAAGAAATGGGTCTAGACGGGGGCCAGACGGCTTCAGACCGGCCTCTTAGAACTGAAGAGTGAAGGGAGCTCTCCTGGGGACCCAAATGCTAGAGTTTCATCTGTGTGTGTGTGTGTGTGTGTGTGTGTGTGTGTGTGTGTGTGTGTGTGTCTGTCTAGTCTAATTTATGTCTATTGGGTCGGATGTGCAAGTGTGTGTTTTGAGGGTTCTTTAGGGCAGAAAAGGCCAACTGTACTGTAGCAAATATATAGTATTACACACTATCTATGGGATACTGGAGAAGATATTGCCGAATAATATTGCTGACCTTTCTCTGCTCATATAACACCATGGTATTAAGTCTGTAGTCAATGGTTGTCTCACTGAACAATCTCTTACATTCCCGACTCGCTCACTTCCTGATCCGTATCACATGACGGTGGAACTATGAGGACGCTGACAGTTACTGTAATACTGCCAGATTATGGTCTATGAAACATAAGAGGCATGATGATATAATGCTAGCATTTAAAACTGTGCAGTTTCAGACATATATATATATATATATATATATATATATATATATATATATATATATATATATATATACCACTGTACACACAATACCAAACCCACTGGCAAAACAGTGATTATGACTTGAACAGAATGTCTATTCAAGTTTGACAACACTTTATCTTGATACGCTAACACAAACTATAATGGTGAAGTTTAACTTCGGGGCGCTACATACCCACGCGTACGCACACAGCGGTTCTGCCAGTGTCAACAGAAGCTATAGAAATCTTTCAAAACCAAGTCTGACAAGGCAAGGCCATCGAATGACCGATAACTTTACACAAATCCTCCCCCGAAGATATTTCACTTGATCAGTCCAAAGCTTAGCCACCGCTATCGTTAGGGTGTCAAATATACACTTCCTCATGTCTTCTCTGGACACGGTTGGGTTTACGCTGACACACAGTGTGACAAAGAGAGAGAGAGAAAGAGGAACTCAAAGTGAATGCAGCTGTTGGTAGTTCAGTAGTGCTTGGCTCCATACCTTTCAGTCTGAACCCCTGGGTGCTTGGCAGGTAAGGCCTAGTTCAGTCCTTTGAACAAGCAACAGCCACAGGTTAACGACTAGAAAGCCTTCTGTACTGCAGGCCACTGCCATCCTGATTTACATCACTTGTTGACCACAGGAGCCGTTTCCAATGTTAGAAGTAGCAAGAGGCGGATGGATTCCAGACAACACCTGCAACTATTTCAAACTCCACCATAGCAAACAGACCCCGAGAGGATCATTCCCTATTTAGTTGACTCTCTATTGAGTTGATTCAATTAATCAGAGAGCAATAATAGACCAAGGCTTATGAATTGATGGTGATCTCAGGTGCACTCAGAAATAAGAAATTAAAATCCATACCGACGCACTAACATAAACCACACAATCTAAACACACACACACTGTCCACAAACAATAAGCCTCTGGAAAATCCCCACACTTCTAGTTTGAGACAGACATAACACGGACCAGACTGGATTTGCAATTAAATGGCAGAGTAGTCCGACGTCAGCTGTGTTTCAGCAGCAGTGCGCGACCAATAGTGACGTTTCTACACGGCCCCAGATCAGATACCAGAGAGTATCAGATTCAAGCAGAATCCACTACTGCCTGAGAGGACAGGCTGAGTGACAGGGTGGCTGACACCATCCTGTTACCATGGCACTGATATGGTATTTTTCATCCATTTGATCACATAGTACTGCTAATGGAAAGTTAACAGCACACTGTACCTAAACTGAGTTTACAAAAGAAAGTGGTGCACAAGCCCCCAAATATGGTCATAAAAGTGCACGGACACTCCACCAAATATACATAAACACATGCCACTTTAAAAGAGAGCCCAGGCAATAGAACACATGTTTACTTTACCTATTTTTGGCAGGGTAACACACACACACACACACACACACACACACACACACACTCTCACTCACTCTCGGTGGAATTTCCTCTCCCTGCCCAAACAGCGGCACACTCCCTCAGAACACATAATCACTCACTAAACAAAACTACCTGGACATAAACCTACAGATGTGGGAGATAGAGTTTGGTCTGTCCAATATGGAGAGATCACCACAATCCTTTCTGTCAAAGAACAAGGTCTTAACCCTCATGCCCGGACGGATATTGTTTTGAGCTTCACTGACTCAAAACTACTTTCTGAAGCAGGACCACACATCCAGAAGTATAATTCTAAGGGAGTGAATGCACATATACCGATCTGACCAAGAGAGCGAGAACTCAACGCTCATCAAGTTCTGGACTGTGTCCATGTGACCCTAAAGAAATGAAATGAACAATACTGACATGTTTAACTGTGTTCAGTCACACATTCAGATTCTCAGATCTGACGGAGGAAACACACTTTCAGTTCAAAGTGTGTGGGTTCTGGTTTTACAATCGTTGTGGGGATAAAAATAAGAAACCCGCACACTGCTCTCGATAGTATCACTGCTCTTTAATAAGCTTTACGTATCGGCCTCCAGAGCCCTCACAGGGATAGTAAAACAAGGAAAATTCAGACAAATGGGTACATTTTGTCAAGACCACAAGGGATAAGGCTTTTTTTTTAGCTTCAGCGGTTAGGTTTAGGCTTACAATTAGGGTTAGAGTTAGTTTTAGGATTAAGGTTAGATTAAGGATTAGGGGTTAGGGCAGTGTTTCCCCAACTCGTTCCTTGGGACCCCAAGGGGTGCATGTTTTGTTTTATGCCCTAGCACTACACAGCTGATTCAAATAAATCAACTAATCATCTAGCTTTGATCATTTTAATCAGCTGTTAAGTTAGGCCAAAACCCAAAATGTGCACCCCTTGGGGTCCGAGGACTGAGTTTGGGAAACGCTGGGTTAGGGAAAATAGGATTTTGAATGGGAATCAATTGTTTGTTCCCCACAAGGATAGCAAAACAAACGTGTGTGTGTGTGTGTGTGGCACCTGTCAGACCTCTCACAGCTGGAGGGAAGGACACACTCGGACCGGAGGAGGAAGAGGACAACAAAGGAAATCAATGCTAGCTTCACAGGACAGCTAGGAAAACAAAGGAGAGAGACAGAGGACACTGAGGAGTTGTGAATGAATGGGGGTTTGATGCGGTGGCCAGATGTGAGGCTTTACTATGAGTCCCTTTAATGCTTTCAGCTGGAAGGTTTCCTGTGGTGGAGTAGCACTGTCAATACTGACAGTGACGTAACTAGGATATTTTGTATTTACCTTTATTTAACAAGGCAAGTCAGCTAAGAACAAATTCTTATTTTACAGGGAAGAACGACAGATTTTTACCTTGTCAGCTTGGGGATCCGATCTAGCAACCGTTCGGTTACTGGCCCAATGCTCTAACCACTAGGCTACCTGCAACCCCATATAATCAATAGCAGACTCGGATTAAGAGGGGCGGCAGGGTAGCCTAGTGGTTAGAGCGTTGGCCAAGTTCGAATCCCTGAGCTGACAAGGTACAAATCTGTAGTTATGACCCTGAACAAGGCAGTTAACCCACTGTTCCTAGGCCGTCATTGAAAATAAGAATTTGTTCTTAACTGACTTGCCTGGTTCAATATAGGTCAAATAAAAAAGAGACTGAGGGGAACACATGCCCAATGTGTGTACAAACAAACTCAAGAAACAAAAACAGAGTGAGAGAGACCAGTGCTGTTAAGTGGAAAAGGCTAGTGACTCAATTGTAAATTCGATCTAGAAATAGTAGTTTTGACATCAGTTATCGTCAGTCGTTAGTCACCACTGGCTGTCGATAGGAACGTCTGTGACAAATAAAAGAGGGTGATCAAAACGTGACAAACCTTCAAAGTCAGAGATAATTCCGTCCAAGTGAGCAGTAACCTTGGAGTCAGACATCTTGCTGGTTTGATATCCAAGTAAACAGAATTCCCAAATCCCTTCCCAATCAAGGTAACGTTCCAGAGTCCCCCTATTGATTCTAAACAAATCCAAAATTAGGAGCCAGTGTAAAAAACCAGAGTGCTGAGTAGTAGATCTGATCCAATCCAACAGCTTTCTTAAAGGAGCAACTTATTTTTTTCTCTGCTTCCTCCTATGCCTGGCACTACATCGCAGCACTCAGTCTTCAGAGAGTGAAAAGCAAGCCCTCCTCTCCTCCCCTCAGAGAGAAACTCCCTCCCTTTATTTTGTGCATCTCCCTGCCTGCCGCCTCCCTCTCAATGAGGGGCGGCAGGGTAGCCTAGTGGTTAGAGTGTTGGACTAGTAACCGAAAGGTTCCAAGTTCAAAGTTCTGAGCTGACAAGGTACAAATCTGTCGTTCTGCCCCTGAACAGGCAGTTAACCCACTGTTCCTAGGCTGTCATTGTAAATAAGAATTTGTTCTTAATAACTGACTTGCCTGGTAAAAAAAAAAAGTAATATAAAAATGACTGTGTCTGTGTGTCAAGTCTGTAAAAAAGACATGAGCCAACAGGGGAATTGTCACACAGCCACTTAATCAACTTCCTGGCTTCATCTAATCAACCAGAAAGCTCAGGCCCTCAAAAATGGCCTTCATAAAACTCAAGCCACTCAGTCCCACTCCAATCGAGCTAACATGAACTAAGTACCTCAGTAGTTATTGATAAACATGTAATTCTGCCTCTCTAGCACTAATTAAAGAACACTCACTTCTCTGGTGCTTTCCTGACACAAAGTCTGACTGCATCTGCAATGGCACCCTTTTCCCTATATAGGGTCAAAAAGGTATATGAGCCCTGGTCAAAAAGGTAGAGCACTATATGAGCCCAGGTCAAAAAGGTAATGCACTATAGGAGCCCTGGTCAAAAAGGTACACTATATGAGCCCTAGTCAAAAAGGTAGAGCACTATATGAGCCCTGGTCAAAAAGGTAATGCACTATAGGAGCCCTTGTCAAAAAGGTAATGCTCTATAGGAGCCCTGGTCAAAAAGGTAGAGCACTATAGGAGCCCTGGTCAAAAAGGTCATGCACTATAGGAGCCCTGGTCAAAAAGGTAGAGCACTATATGAGCCCTGGTCAAAAAGGTAATGCACTATAGGAGCCCTGGTCAAAAAGGTAGAGCACTATAGGAGCCCTGGTCAAAAAGGTAGAGCACTATATGAGCCCTGGTCAAAAAGGTAATGCACTATAGGAGCCCTGGTCAAAAAGGTAATGCACTATAGGAGCCCTGGTCAAAAAGGTAATGCACTATAGGAGCCCTGGTCAAAAAGGTAATGCACTATAGGAGCCCTGGTCAAAAAGGTAATGCACTATAGGAGCCCTGGTCAAAAAGGTAATGCACAATAGGAGCCCTGGTCAAAAAGGTAGAGCGCTATAGGAGCCCTGGTCAAAAAGGTAGTGCACTATATGAGCCCTGGTCAAAAAGGTAATGCACTATAGGAGCCCTGGTCAAAAAGGTAGTGCACTATATAGTATAGTCCAGGCTGCATCACATCAGGTCATGATAGGAGTCCCATAGGGAAAGGCACAATAGTCCCAGCGTGGTCCAGGTTTGGCCGGGGTAGGAAGTCATTGTAAATAAGAATTGACTTGCCTAGTTATATAAAAGGTTAAATAAAAAAATGTAGATGTTTTTAGGGAACAGGGGTCCATTTCAGACTCATCCTTAGACTCACTACCTCTCTAATTAAAGAACACTCACTTCTCTGGAAGTGGGCCCACCTGGTGGCTGGCGTCGCCTCACCCTAACAGCTTCACAAATGCTCTCCATCCAACCTCACTGAGCTCGAGCTGTTTTGCAAGGAGGAATGGGAAAAAATGTCAGTCTCTCGATGTGCAAAACTGATAGAGACATACCCCAAGCGACTTACAGCTGTAATTGCAGCAAAAGGTGGCGCTACAAAGTATTAACTTAAGGGGGCTGAATAATTTTGCACGCCCAATTTTTCAGTTTTTTATTTGTTAAAAAAGTTTGAAATATCCAATAAATGTCGTTCCACTTCATGATTGTGTCCCACTTGTTGTTGATTCTTCACAAAAAAATACAGTTTTATATCTTTATGTTTGAAGCCTGAAATGTGGCAAAAGGTCGCAAAGTTCAAGGGGGCCGAATACTTTCGCAAGGCACTGTATATACCAGTTATAGGACTGGAATACCTCTTCTAGACTGCTACCATGTTTTGTTTTTTTACCACTTGTGCTGTGTTGGAAAGGTTACAGTCTTCTATGGATTGTGTAGGCTGCCTCAGTGCTGAAAGCAACCATGGGTTGAGTCCGCCTCATAAGTACTCACATACCCACATTGTGTGTATCGCACATCCAGTAAAACCTGACAGCTGTGTATAGGCGTGTGGTGTGTGTGCCTGCGTGGATGTGTGCGCGTGCATCTGTGTTACATCCACACTAACCCATGCCTGTGCATTCATGTACGTATCTTCGGTCAAACGGAGCAGTGTGTGGCCCCCTGGTACTCAGACTCAGTGGCAGTACTGTAAACCATATGCCACACAGCCCCAGTCCTCAATTAAACCTAAAAACACACAGTGCGAAATACACACCTCCCCAGCCAGCATATATTTATCTAAACACGCACGCAAACACACACGCCGATGATGGCTCCCTCCCAGGCATAGAGAGACGGATTTTCAAAACAACATCTGGAGCGCGTGTGTGTGTGTTTCAGTACCCCTGAAATAGCCCAGTAAACAGTGTTTGAAGGCTCAGGGCTAAACTGTAGAAAAATCCCCACCAAAACAATACAGCCGGGTTCTGGATAATGGCAGAGAGAGAGAGAGAGGAGACAGGAGAGCTGTGGTGTAGATGCATGTTGTTTGTGTAAAAGGGTGCCGGTTTGGGTCAGTACAATGTACTTATAGGATAGGCTGGTCTAGGACTCTTCACATATTCACACTTGTTACTTCACGTGTGGGTGGGTTAGCTTTGTCACTTACTGTGTGGGCCTCCTAATACGTCCCTGGTTCTACCTGCAGACCTGGTCGTCAGGCCAATTTCAGACGAATAGGAACACAACCACAGACGTTTATCACGAGGAAGTGACAAAACCAGTCGCCCCACATCAACTCCATTTATGAGTGTGTGTGTGTGTGTGTGTGTGTGCGTGTGTGCATGCGAGAGGTTAGACAGTTCCTCTAAAATGTCACCTTTTAAAAACGGCATTGTCCTGACCTTTCAGTCCAGACAGTGTGGCAACAGTGCACTGATGACTGCTGATGGAATTAACAGAGCTAAATAAACGTGGCTTCAATAAAAATCTTGAGTAGAGAAACTACTCAATTAAACGGGATAATAACACACACAGAAACAGACAGAGACAGAGGAGAGAGAGAGAGAGAGAGACAGAGAGAACAAGGGCACGAGAGAGCTGTCCAACTAGAACTTGTAAACACGCCAGGCCTCCTAGCCTGACTGGATCATTTCACACTTTGCCCATCAGGCATAAAAAAAAACACTGTGCGATGAAGTGTGCCTTTTCACAAGTCATGTTATGCTGCGTTTAGACGAGGGACGCAAAGAACATCATACCAGTCGTCATCAAATCACATTTTATTTGTCACAGGCGCCGAATACAACTGGTGTAGACTTTACTGTGACACGCTTACAAGCCCTTCCCAACAAGGCAGAGTTAACAAAAAAAAACAAAAATAGTAACAC
Source organism: Oncorhynchus clarkii lewisi (assembly GCF_045791955.1). NCBI lineage: Eukaryota > Metazoa > Chordata > Actinopteri > Salmoniformes > Salmonidae > Oncorhynchus > Oncorhynchus clarkii. Next base: position 20,645,431 of record NC_092159.1, on the reverse strand, counting down.
AAGAGGAATAAAATACACAAGAATGTAGCTATATACTGGGAGTACCAGTACAATGTGCAGTAGTACTATTTCAGGTAGATATGTACATGAAGGCAGGGTAAAGTGACTAGGCATCAGGATAGATAATAATAAGGTATTTGAGGTAGATATGTATATGAAGGCAGGGTAAAGTGACTAGACGTCAGGATAGATAATAATAAGGTATTTGAGGTAGATATGTATATGAAGGCAGGGTAAAGTGACTAGACATCAGGATAGATAATAATAAGGTATATGAGGTAGATATGTACATGAAGGCAGGGTAAAGTGACTAGACGTCAGGATAGATAATAATAAGGTATTTGAGGTAGATATGTATATGAAGGCAGGGTAAAGTGACTAGACATCAGGATAGATAATAATAAGGTATTTGAGGTAGATATGTACATGAAGGCAGGGTAAAGTGACTAGACATCAGGATAGATAATAATAAGGTATTTGAGGTAGATATGTACCTGAAGGCAGGGTAAAGTGACTAGACATCAGGATAGATAATAAGACAAAAATAAAGAACAGAACATAGCGAGACATGGCAGAAGGCAAAAGTTTCAATATTTGAACTCTGGCGGCAAGTCCCATCTACCTGACGGCATTCACCGCCAACCTCAACGGTTTACTGTCGTGCTCTCATTGAAAACAATGACATCTGGTTTGCCATCTACCGTCTACCCCGTACCATCTAAAAGTACCATTATTGTAGCATTCCCTACAGGTTACATTAGCATTTTCCACACCTTCAATGAATGTTCCACTGGTACAAGGCCCAGTCAGACCCGTAGATCATACAAGGGCCACACGAGAGCTGGCCCTTGCCGTGATACACCTTCAGGGCCACCAGTATCCATCGACGAATAGATCATGACTAAGCTAACACCATGATTTGACCCCTGTTCCATCATTTTCATGTAATAGCCTAGTACCAGCCAAACTCCCAACACCAAAAGGTGGGGCTGCCCGCCCAGTTTCCGACTTTCCTGTTCTCAATGTCCAGGGCCATGTTCTTTGGGCCCGGTCTTATCCTAGTGGAGAAATAATAATATTAGCAGACAATAAAAGGTAGGGTGCATGGGGGGTGGGAAGGTAGAAGTGTCGACAGCTGACTCATGGAGGAAATCCTGTACACTGCTTGTATGGAACACAAAGAGCCTTGCGACTTCCTCGACAGGGGGTTCGCCACTGGGTAGTGTGCATGTGTGTGTGAGTGGAGTCTTGCATGCGTTTGTTGTGCTGTGTCTTAAGGGTACTGCATTGGCTATCGTTAGCATTCACTGCACTGTGTACATTGTGCAAAACCCAAACGAATGCAAAGGAATATTCACACACAGCAGCCGAAGGATGAGTAAGCTGACGTGACACACTGAACAGGCCTTGTGTTGATCCAGAGCATGTAAGTGTTCAGAGCAAAGCCCCATCGCCACCTCCCTCCCTCCCTCCCTCCCTCCCTCCCTCCCTCCGCCTTGACCTCAACAGGTCTGTCAACTCACACCTCAGCCACCAATAGCCTGCCATGGCTGTGATGAGAGCGTCACTCAACAGGATATCCTGTACTGATCATCTCCATTAGAAATGTCACAATACAGACATGGACATGGCATTTCTGATTTCCTCTCATTTCCACTATTAAACATAGATTTCGAATTGTATCACTGAAGCAGCAGCCAAACACAATGAGGGAGTCAACTATCTGACATTATAGCCCAATGTGCTGCCAATACTTAGAGATGATCAATAAGACATCACATTGAACATATTATCTTAAATCCAGCACAGCCGAGGGTAGAGAGGCTACGGCCGTACCGTTGAGGTCTGATGCTACGGTTTATAGCAGAGGTTTGAAACACTACAGAGACAAAACGGAGAGGGTAGAGAGGCTCATAACACGGGTCCAAAATGTCCCGTTAAGACAATACTGTAGCTCATATAGCTCTCAAAACAAGTTACGTGTTGTTGTTTTTTTTGGGGGGGGGGGGGGGGGTTGTCGTAGCAACATATCTAAAAAACAACCCTATAAAGACAAAACAAAGAGGAAGTTGCTCAACCCAGGGCTTCCTGGATGAAAGGCGACTGCTGCCACCAAACGCTCGAGCTGTGGAAAAACCTCACACTTCTCCTCACCCCCACCAACGTCCGACTTTGCTATATTCTTCCAAATCACACAAGAAAGAAATCCCTGTCTGCAAAATATGAATCATCCACATGGAACTTTTCACAGTACTCAGTGAAATGGTGGTGCACTCCAGAAACAGTTTCTGCCTGCCTGCAGAAACAGATGGCTAAGGGAAAACTCACATAGCAACACTGCCTCCCTGTGGTCTAATCTAGAACTATACAGAGTCTGCACAGCAGATCAGACTCACTGAGCTGAAGCGGAGCCATCTCATTAGCAGCTGAATGAAGGATCATTTTCAGAGTGACGCTCGGCTTGATGTCCGACGCTAATCTCCACAAGCCTGTTGGATTAGCGTTATCGTTTTAATCCAGACTGAGCCCATATGGGCCAGTTTAGAAGCCCCTCTACAACTCAAAACTTATCAAAAAACAGAAAATCCAATGAAAGACCTGATAAGGCAGATCTATGGATCAGAGATAGCTTCAGTTGTAGCACTGTGTGTAAACAGAGAGGGTGACATTAACAGGGGAAGTGGAGGAATATCAACCCTGAAGCTGAGAGCAACAGCGTGGAGGACACAGCATGACAAGACACGCAGTCGGACAGGACACAGTGTGTGGGACGTGCCAGGCTTTCCTGAAAAGACGCTGGCGGAGGCCACAACCGGGAAAAAAAGCATATTAGCGACGATATGAGACATGAGCTCATGCCTCATCCCATAACTAAAAATAGAGACTTTCCCATCAATCATAGTTAATCCAGATGACTGAAATCAAGCATAAACTCCCTCGTATGCATGGCTATGACATTATTCAGAGTTAATCATGTCTATCTATAGTCCAGCTCCCACATCAAGGTCAACTGTGGTGAATCATTATTCCATCCTATCCAATGCAATCCTACTGCAATGCCTCAGTCACAAATTGCATGTTTGGTTTTGTGGCTTTTCCACATTTCTTTCCATAGTAGTGTCCAGGATACCTTGTAGTCATGGTGATTTAGACACTTCTTCACATGATGCCCCCCTCTCACGCACACACTCATGCAGACAAGCACATTCAGTAAAGACAGCATCTCACAGCTGACCGTGTCAGAAAGAGAGACAAAGACTACCACCAGCTGTAGAGTAAACTATTACAAGTCAACCCTTAAAAATGGAGTGAATTCAACAACAACAAAAATCCAAAGTGAGAAGAGTGAAATCATCATTAGAGCCGATGATCATGTTCTTGTCGAATTTACTAGCAAGATGAATTAGTTAGTCCTGTACTCTTTCAAACAGTAGTGAGGCAAGCGGACTAGACAGACAGGGTGCCCCAGCGTCTACTGTATTGGCCGACGAAGCAAACAGAACCCCGAATGACTCGTGGCTTCCTCTACACAGGCGAGGCAGCAAAGTTACCAAGTGAGTTAGAACAGAGTAAATTAAGCAGCTTTTCTTCAATGAAAAAGGCTCCAAACTATGCAGAAGAAAAAAGTTTGAGAGCCTAGAACTTACCGGCTATTCTGTCTCGCTCCATTACTTGCTCGCAGCCTCAGATAGCCACATGTAATGTCTGTCTTTTTTCTCTCCCTCCCTTTTTTTTTTGCTGGAGACTTCCCCTTTTTCTGTCTGACTTAGTCACCTCTCGCCCCCCCTCCCTCCCTCTGTAGTGCTAATGTCTTCAATCTGCCGTGATAATGCAGTGTCAGAACGGATCATATGGAAGTTCTCGCTCTTTTAATTCGTTTTTCTCTAGGGTCCTGGAACTCAAGCGTCCCGCTACCTCCATTCAACAGCCCCCAATCACACACACACACTCTGATACTGTAAGTGTTGGGACCTTCGACACTATTCTAAGACGCCGAGGGTACAAGGTAAATGTGGGGTAAGAGGACGAAGAACACTCTCAAAACATTACACTCAACTGAGTGAGTTATAGAGAAACTTTAACATTTCCTGACCGGAGACGATGTATTCTATCCTCCCGGAGTATCTCCAGGTCTATTGACTTGGGTTTAATCAGGAAAAACAAACACTGGAGCCACTTAACAGACCTGGAACATTCCATAGTGCCCACCCCTAACCCCACTCCCGTTCCAACCGCTCCCCTGACGCCAGGAGAGCAGGACGCACTCTGACCTCTGACCCTCCACCTTGCTCTCCAGGCGTGGTCAAGGGTCACTTAGCGAGCCGCCGTCTGGGCGAGAAAACAGCCAAACAAACACACCCATGTGTGTGTGTGAGTGAAAGGGAGAGGGCGGCCCAAGTTACAAGCACTTCCCTGCCCTTTCCATTTGTTCTCAAAGGGACATCCGATCCCTCCCTAGATACTACAGAGTTAGCGACTTTAGCTAGCCAGAGTTAGCGACTTAGCTATCTAGATAGCTTTAGCGGAAACATGACTGAGACAAACCCTTTGGCTCTTTCAGGTGAATGTGACCTGTCCTGGGCTGTTTTAGTTTAGTCTACAGTAACCGCGGCTGGGTGAGGACAGTAATATGCTACAGTTGCGATAGGGCAAATTGTTTCTCTTGGCTCACCCCGATGACAAGCTCCAGGCTTTATCGAAGGTGAGGTGTTGATACAAGAGACGTGGCTGGGGATGGTGTACGTGTCGACAGGGATTTCTTGTACGTTGTCAAAAACTTCAACCGTAGCCAAACTTTACAGTCTCTCTGCCAAAGAGTGTGATCAGAAGTGAGTTCACAAACATTCTCTGGGTTTTCCCTCATTGTAAGATCCTCTTTTTAAAAATGCTGCATCAACTGTATGAGGGACCCAAGGAAGTTGGAACCAGTCATAAAAAGGGTGCCCCATGGCCAATAGATCACGGAGTTGTGGCACACACACACACACACACACACACACACACACACACACACACACACACACACACACACACACACAAACACCCCACTCTACACACACACTGGATCCTAGTGGGAATGAGACCGGCATGGATGAGCAGTGGGGTTATCTGTATCTACGTAACGGGGTTCTGTTAAAAAGGGCTGTCTAGGGTCCCTCTTCTGACCTAAACCAGCTCTGTGGAGACGTACTGTATGTCTCTCCCCCTCCGCTGCACCTCCTTGCTCATGTCATATGGCCATATGTCTGTGTGGGGGAGTAGAGGGACTGGATGGAGGGATAGGGGTGTGTGTGGATTTTGTAGGTGTGTGTCTATGTGTACTGTGTGGTTACTAAAGGTCACACAAAGAAACAGATACACTCAGATCTAAATTCTCACTTTTTTGATGCTGAATTAAAGAGGAACTCAGTCATAAGGAAGAAGCCAACTTCCATCCACATGGTGTTTGTCAATGTTACCCAAGTCTGTCAAAAATAGAGGCCCGGTTTTAAGGCCCCTGGCTGATTCCACCAAATCCTGCACTGTGCACGTGTGTTTTAGCATGTGTGTGTGTGTGTGCGTGCGTGTGTTTTAGCATGTGTGTGTGTGTGTGTGTGTGGTGTTGGGGGGGTGTCTCATGCTGCTTAGTCCTCAGACATTTAAAGCAGAGCTAATCTGGGCCAAGACTAGCAATATATAAAAAAAGATCCCTTTTCTGTTAAAGCTGTTGCGCAATAACAAAGTTAGTAGAATGCAATGAATGCTTATGACATGTTTTAATTAAGGAGAACTCTTTAGGACAGCCAAAGGGCAGCACTTACCCGGTCTACCCTGGACCTAGTCAGTGCTCAGCTGGCCAGGCGAGATCGAGTCAGACCCTTGGCCTGAGCCCAAAAGCATTGTGGCCTCTCACACAGACTCATGCAAGCAGGCACGCATGCGGCCACACGCACAAACACACACAGAAACACAAGTGACAATCTGTGACTTCCTATTAGTGACACTCAGACAGCTAACAAAACAGCAGTATCTTTTGGTGACACACTTTTTCATGTATGATATGTGTACGGTATTTAAACAGTGGTGCTGCGGTAAGCCAGCTCTGACTCAACGTTGGTTTACTATAAGCCTCAACAGGGCTGTACTGTACTGGCTCCATTCTGAGACCTATTTGAGGAGAGAGAGACCAGCTCCAATCTGTAGAGAGAGGAGAGCGAGACCAGCTCCAGCGTCCATCTGTAGAGAAAGGAGAGAGAGAGACCAGCGTCCATCTGTAGAGGGATGGTCTCACTCATGCGTTTTACCATCTCCCCTCTAAATCATCCCAACCTGCCTGCTGGAGGAGAACCTCCCACCACACTAGCGCTGTCCCCAACGGAGAAAATAAATATCAGTGGAGGCTGCTGAGGTGAGCACGGCTCATAATAAATGGCTGGAACAGAGTGAACAGAATGGCATCAAACATATGGAAACCAGCCATTATCACTAGCCCGTCCTCCCCAATTAAGGTGCCACTAACCTCCTGTGATAGACACACCCTATATGTTTTTATATGCATTGAGCTTGTCTTATACTTTAAGCTCACTGTTTGATGAAATAAGACACAAATGACTCAAGAGGGAGCCAGAGAACAAGATAACCATAAGAAAAAAACCTTAACCTGTCCTGACCATCCAGCTCTCGCTGGCTTTCGCAGATTCTGCTATTACTCTCCTGAAGTTGCCGGTAATAGGCTACACGAGGAGTAGGCCAACTTTCTCACGTGGAATGCCAATTTATCTTACAACTTCTACTGATCTGCGTACCAGTTGTGTTTTTCATATGCACATTTATGTGGAACAATTATTTTATTTAAAATAATGTCTCCGTATCTCAAAATCATTGTCATGAGGTTAATCAAAATTCTATCCAATTCTAAATGCAAAATGATAAACCTAAAAAGTAACTTTAATTGCCATGTAAAAATAGCCTATAAAGCAAACATCTAAAAATATTTCAGCCGGCAGTGGCTACAGGTGGCCTTTCTGCAACGAACTTGAAACATTGTATCGGCTATTAACTTGGGTCTGGCCTGAAGCTCCTTGCAACATTGTATAAAATATTCTGTGCCGTCAGCTGTTGGCTATTTGCGCAAGGGATAAGTCGTAGTCAGGTAGGCCCATTTTATGATGTTTGACATCTTTCATTTCACACCGAGTGGTTATGAAAAAGGGAGAGAGCTGGAAAGACTTTTCAAATACATTGAGGAACTATTGTTAGTCTGAATGGATGTAAAAACAGACTTTGCTTCCTCGCTGTGAAGAAAACATTACGTTGAGAAGCCTATAGGCCGGCCTACTTCTATGTGTAACCAGGTGCGCGTCCTTGCTCAACATTGTCTTTTGTTTGGAGTGCTCCTGTCAATGGCTAAATTGACAGAATTCGTAAACGGAATGAAATAAACCAAAACGTGTTTCTTACAAGTGTAGTACAGGTTATGCGCTCTGCAAACAACGTGTCCACTCCGACAATGAGAAACGGGTAAACGACTGGAATAATAATATATTGAAAGCATTAACAGACATTACCGTAACCAAATAAATGTTGTAGATTAGAAATTATAGGAATTAACAGTAAAATGTACTTCTGGTGAGCTACTGTATGTAATGGGGAATTGATAGACACTAACAATGAAACTCAAACAATTCAAAAAATGAAGTTATGAAACAATGAATGTGCACAACTTGCCAGGAGAGAGCTCATTCTGGAGAGAGAAGTGCCCTTCTTGGACTGTGCCATAAATATTGCTGTTACATTGCACAACCTTCAATGTTATGTCATAATTATGTAAAATTCTGGCTAATTAGTTTGCAACGAGCCAGGCGGCCCAAACTGTTGCATATACAGTGACACAATTTCCCTAGTTTAATATTGCCTGCTAACATGAATTTCTTTTAACTAAATATGCAGGTTTAAAAAAAAATCTACTTCTGTCTATTGATTTTAAAAAATGCATTGATGTTTATGGTTAGGTACATTCGTGCAACAATTGTGCTTTTTTCGCAAATGTGCTTTTGTTAAATCATCCCCCGTTTGGCGAAGTTGGCTGTGATTCGACGATAATCAATGCGGTGCCTGTTCATTTATATGCAACGCAGGACAAGCTAGTTAACCTAGTAATATCATCAACCATGTGTAGTTAACTAGTGATTATGTGAAGATAGATTGTTTTTTATAAGATAAGTTTAATGCTAGCTAGCAACTTTCCTTGGCTCCTTGCTACACTTGCGTAACAGGTGGTCAGCCTGCCACGCAGTTTCCTCGTGGAGTGCAATCGGCATCCAAAAATGCAGATTACCGGTTGTTATGAAAACTTGAAATCAGCCCTAATTCGGCCATGCCGATTATTCGGTTGACCTCTAGCACACACACACTCACGTGCACACACACACACACACACACACACACACACACACAAATGGGCATGCACACACATACAAACACACTCACATGCAGACACACACACACAAATGGGCATGCACACACATACAAACACACTCACATGCAGACACACACACACACACACACACACTCACATGCAGACACACACACACACACACACACACACACACACACACACACACACACACACACACACACACACACACACACACACACACACCACACACACACACACACACACCCTGCGGAGGAAGGGGGCTATTCAGAAGAGGGCTGTTATTTCTCTCGCATGACCGTACATCCTGTAAACACACAAGCACACTTTGTGCAGTAGGGCAGATGGGCATAGAACGCGGACCGCCATGTACACAGAAGCACCCATGCAAGACCAAACACACAAGCCCAAAAAAGCTGGAGGCTACTGACGTTGCATGGTGAGCCTAAGGGCTCACATTAAATGGAAGCCGTCACTTTAGTACATGACCTATGGCCAAACGCCTGACCCACAACATGTTACATTTAGTTACATAAGAGTCAAGGACTGGACCAGCACACATCGGACCACTAGTATAGACATGCCTGTGGGGCGGTGATGCACTATGAAGGACACAGAACAGTCAGAAGGAGATTAAAGATGAGGGGGGAGAGAAAAGAGAGAGATAAGAGAGGAGGAGGTAGTGAAAGGACTGAATGTAAATATAAGAGAGGAGGAGGTAGTGAAAGGGCCGAATGTAAATATAAGAGAGGAGGAGGTAGTGAAAGGACTGAATGTAAATATAAGAGAGGAGGAGGTAGTGAAAGGACTGAATGTAAATGGACAGGAAGAAGAGAGGAGTGAAGGTAAAAGGGAGGAGAGATCAGGAGGTTCCCTCTGCAGGAGCATGTCTTCTGCACATCTGGGGAAGGGCCTCGGGGGGCTGATGATACACACACACACACACAATTTTAGACCGCCTTCCTAAAAATACAGTCAGAGCTGATGATGTAGAATAAAAGGAGAGCGAGGGAGAGAGAGAAAATAAAACAGACTGTGCCCGATTCGTCGCTGCAGCCACAATCTATGACCTCATCTCAGCGCTACGCAGCGCAGCTCCCTTATTCTCTGTCAGACACAGACAGGCCTGTCCTTCTCATGTGTCTCCTGCCCTGCTCCTACAACCATACCTGCTGGCCTGGGGATCATGCTCTTACAACATTCAGGAATCGATAAGCTCTACATATTAATTTCTATCTGCAATGTTCTAAAAAGGGTCACCATCTTAAATAAAAACCCTGCTACGACACATACAGCAGCTGCTAATCTAGAGCCTTTGACACACACACACACACACACACACACACACACACACACACACACACACACACACACACACACACACACACACACACACACACACACACACACACACACACACAGCCTGATTGAGGGACCTTGATTTGATCCAATCACCTGGTTCTCTCTGCTCCCGATGGCAGCCACATGCTCATCCCCAATCCCCATATTCCCCACTGATGGTGTCCAAATGCTGGGGTAGAGGGGATGAGTGAGTGGGGCTCACTGGGGCTCTGGGGGAATCTAAGGACTCTCTCACACATGCACTAATTCCCACTCGCTAGATTGGCATTTCCTGCCACGGGGCAGATAGAAGGCAATTGACCCGATGTAAAGACGCGGATTGAGATTATGTGTGGTTGAGTTAATGAGCAAGGCCTGCTTTCAATAAGACAGTGATTAGACTTGGTATTTGACGGTTCTGTTTGCCAGCAATCTCTCAATGGTTTTCATTGGTTAAAGATGATCTGGTGTAAACCAGTCAGTGAGAGAAGTTACACTTCCCAGTTCATAACCAAATAGAGAATGAATTTCATGGCCAATATACAGCGGAATAAGCAAGGCCCCGAAGGCTGAGTAACCACTCTTGGAACGGCTGATCACAGGACAAAACAGACACAAACTAGTATGTACAATCATTTCTCAACTCTAACTCAAAGACAGACTTTTTGCTTTCCAAAAGTCCCCCTCCCCCCCACCCCCCCACCCCAATTCCAGGTCAGTAAGAAGTTAAATCAAAGTGTTGTAAAAGTGCTTGGACTGCAGTCCGCCTGTCTGTCCCTCCCCAGCGTGGCTGTGGTGGTACTGGGTTTATCTGCTGGATATTTCCTCACCATAAGTTAGTAATTAGAGCCTGGAGGAAGCTGGCAGCAGACAGACCAGAATGGGATCTATCCTCACAGTGTCGGGTCCAGGCCCGGGAGTCTCCGGCTCTACCTAGCCCAGACCTAGCCTGAGTCTCTGATCTGTTTGTGTTCCAACTTGTTTGGCGTGACACTCATAGCAAGGGAGTTGGCAAGACAGCACAAACAGATCTTGGACTCAGGCTATCAGAACCACACTTAGCATTTTGAATGGCTGATAGAGTTGATAGAACTGATAGATGGAGTTAAATACTGACAACTGTTGACACTGAGAAAACAAATCAACAGTGGCTTGGATTCGTTATCAATTCAGTAAGTGCTGCCTAACACACAGCAGGGTACAGAGTGTATGGACAAACAAGACTGAGGGCTAGGTAGTCAACAATAATTCCACCCACGCACACACCTCCTGTCTCTGCGAATTAGACTAAACGGAGTCATGGTGAGGGAGTGAGTGAGCGAGTGAGAGAACGAGAGGGAGAAATGGAGTGGCAGAGAGAGAGAAAGAGTTCCTGTGGTTCCTTGTGGCTTGTGCCCCTGTAATCAGCATGGCAGGCTGCTTATGTCTAAATCTGCTGCACTGACCCAAACAGTCTCCGCGCGCGCACACACACACACACACACACACACACACACACACACACACACACACACACACACACACACACACACACACACACAGTGGTAGTGTCTGTGCATGTGGAGTTTGGTCACAGAGCACTCCCAGATAAATACAAGACCTCAGAGCGTTAAATATGCCCTACGTGGCTTCTACTGGGACATTATGCAACTATTAATTGACATGGCCATCCATATTACCTACCATAGTACTTTTAAAATCGACTATTTTTTAAAAACACACGCCATTACTCAGACAATGACTGTTTTTAATGCAGCTGCGGAAATGCAATAAACAGTTTTGGAGAAAAATCTGTTCTTTTGATTAGATGACTGACCCAGTCTATATTACCCTCTAATATGACTGTCCGCATTATGTTTACAAGCTAATCTGATGGCAATAATGACTAGCTCATTAGTTATGCTTTGTTAATGACAGCTGCTCTCAACAGAAGGTGTGTGTGTTTTATATAAGTTATATAACTAAATAATGATTAACACTAGAGGACTGCCCATCACCCTAAGCCATAGTGACATGGCCCTGTTTTCAGTGTCCTGTTTTAAGTGTGTGTGTGTGTGTGTGTGTGTGTGTGGAGGTTTTTTTGGGGGGTCTAGGCTTTAAGCTGAAATGTCATGCGTGTTACACAAATCAACATCCTTATATAGAGTTGAACTCTGACACACTGGCTAATGATGTCACAGAGCGCACCACAGTATTTCCGGCGGTTTTGACGGCATTCCGAAACAAAACGTCAGTGGGCATTCCTGCACAGCGAGGCTAATCATAGAGGCATCTGGACCTGGGGAGACAGGAGACAAATGAGCCATAATAAGTAATGGGTTACTTCCTATGGGGACGGGGCTTAAGATTAGGCTAATGAAAGATTAAAGCTTCTCCAGCAGGAAATGGAGATGGAACCGTTTGTGCGGATACGCAAATTCACAGAACACCAAGTCCCTTGGGAGGTCTGAGTGGGAGTTCTGGGTGGGAGTTCTGGGTGGGAGTTCTGGTGTGATACTCATCAACGGGAGAGGTTAATACGTCACTTAGCAGACACTTTATTCTAAAGAGACAGAATAGTCAACATTATTAACAATGACACAGGACGCACATTAACAACCAATGGCCCGTGTGGGAAGTCTAATCCACAACCCTTGTGTTGCCAGCACCATGCTCGAACACTGTGAACCATTGGAAGCACGATCCACAGTGAGTTGGGTTTGGTCCAGTACAGAGTGTCTCAGACTCAGGGAACGAGCTGGCTTCACTGTAAGGCAACATTGTTTAGGAGACGTAAATAGCAGTATTGACTCCTCATCTGCTGCTTGGTCACTACGGGACCTGGATCTGCCGTTGTGCTACTGAGTAGGAGGATGGCTGACACACTGGAGCCCAATGAGAAAAACTAGATACAAAGTTCCTTATTACATGCAGGGTTGCTCAACTCGTCCAGCCACACGGAGGGTTGATACACAGCATCCCTTTACTACGGCTTTGCTCCATTCTGGTCCAGGGACACTCACACAGTATGCAGGCGTTTGTTCCAGCCCAGCACTAATCTGATTCAGCACTTACACACCTGATGCAACTGGGCCAACAGCCTCCTTAAGCCAAATACTGTACACAGGGCTGAGATCATTTTGTCACTTCCTCACATCAATGACATCACCGGGAGTGCTGCCCCCCTTAGGGACGACTACGTCACACACAAACAATCTGACAAACAAAACACTGTTACTGATTAGTAACTCAAACACACTAACAATACATTTATTTCTGGTCTCTCTTTCCTGTCAGTACTAACTTAGCTGAAGACTAGAATATAAAACGCTGTAGGTCAGGATAACGATTTTCCTGATGACAAATCATGCAGATGGGGACGTTACGCTTCACCAAGCCATTTTATTTGCTATTAAGTCGTTGAAAGGCTTGCTGCTAATGCACATCAGAGACCTGACACCCACTTCATTATGGAGGCCAGTTTAAAAAAATAGCAAGTGCAACACGTTCATAACACCCCCTTAAGCAACTCCTGAGCACAAAAGGTTCATTCAGTGTGCGGACGAATCCTGAGAGGAGTCAGTGTACAGTGCAGCTGACTGGGTTCACTCATGTGTACAGAGAGAGAGAGAGAGAGAGAGAGATGGGGAGTGCATTTACTCTGCTGAGCCCCCACCGCACTTTCATTTGGAGATTGTTACTGGAAAATAGGCAACAGCATGGGTACATCCAACCCATTAGTAGGTAAGTAAGTAAGTAAGTAGGCAGGCAGGCAGGCAGGCAGACGCCTCTGTCCAGATGAAGATTCTCTGGCCTTGCCTTCATAGGAGACATCAGACACAAAACATGTGTTGCTCTGTGTGGAAATAAATATCTAATATCTACAGTTGACGTAGAAAGTTTACATACATTTAGGTTGGAGTCATTAAAATTTGCTTTTAAACCACTCCACAAATTTCTTGTTAACAAACTATAGTTTTGGCAAGTCGGTTAGGACATCTACTTTGTGCATGACAAGTCATTTTTCCAACAATTGTTTACAGACAGATTATTTAACTTAAAATTCACTGTATCACAATTCCAGTGGGTCGGAAGTTTACATACACTAAGTTGACTGTGCCTTCACACAGCTTGGAAAATTCCAGAAAATGATGTCATGGCTTTAGAAGCTTCTGATAGGCTAATTGACATAATTTGAGTAAATTAGAGGTGTACCTGTAGATGTATTTCAAGGCCTACCTTCAAACTCAGTGCTTCGCTGCTTGGTATCATGGGAAAATCAAAAGAAATCAGCCAAGACCTCAGAAAAATAATTGTAGACCTCCTGGTTAATCCTTGGGAGCAATTTCCAAACACCTGAAGGTACCACATTCATCTGTAAAAACAATAGTACGCAAGTATAAACACTATGGGCCCATGCAGCCATCATACCGCTCAGGAAGGAGACGCGTTCTGTCTCCTAGAGATGAACGTACTTTAGTGCAAAAAGTGCAAATCAATCCCAGAACAACATCAAAGGACCTTGTGAAGATACTGGAGGAAACAGGTACAAAAGTATCTATATCCACAGTAAAACGAGTCCTATATCGACATATGGGGACAAAGATCGTACATTTTGGAGAAATGTCCTCTAGTCTAATGAAACAAAAATAAAACTGTTCGGCCATAATGACCATTGTTATGTTTGGAGGAAAAAGGGGGAGGTTTGCAAGCCGAAGAACACCATCCCAACCGTGAAGCATGGGGGTGGCAGCGTCATGTTGTGGGTGTGCTTTGCTGCAGGAGGAACTGGTGCACTTCACAGAATAGATGGCATCATGAGGTAGGAAAATGATGTGGAACATCACAAGACATCTGTCAGGAAGTTAAAGCTTGGTCGCAAATAGGTCTTCCAAATGGACAATGACCCCAAGCATACTTCCAAAGTTGTGGCAAAATGGCTTAAGGACAACAAAGTCAATGTATTGGAGAGGCCATCACAAAGCCCTGACTTCAATCCTATAGAAAATCTGTGGGCAGAACTGAAAAAGCGTGTGCCTACAGACCTGACTCAGTTACACCAGCTCTGTCATGACGAATGGACCAAAATTCACCCAACTTATTGTGGGAAGCTTGTGGAAGGCTACCCGAAACGTGTGACCCAAGTTAAACTATTTAAAGGCAATGCTACCAAATACTAATTGAGTGTATGTAAACTTCTGACCCACTAGGAATGTGATGAAATAAATAAAAGCTGAAATAAATCACTCTCTCTACTATTATTCTGACATTTCACATTCTTAAAATAAAGTGATCGTACAGGAATTTTGAAAAACTTTGTTTAAATGTATTTGGCTAAGGTGTATGTAAACTTCCGACTTCAACTGTATGTCCACTGGTTGTTAGTAATTGAAGACTGAGGAGGAGAGTAGATGAGGGAGAAGGAACCCCCGCTGTTACACAGCGACGCGAAATAGATTAGAGCTAACCACAGGGATGGGAAATAGACCAGCGACAACCACAGGGATGGGGAATAGACCAGCGCTAACCACAGGGATGGGGAATAGACCAGCGCCAACCACAGGGATGGGGAATAGACCAGCGCTAACCACAGGGATGGGGAATAGACCAGCGCCAACCACAGGGATGGGGAATAGACCAGCGCCAACCACAGGGATGGGGAATAGACCAGCGCCAACCACAGGGATGTGGAATAGACCAGCGCCAACCACAGGGATGGGAAATAGATCAGAGCTAACCACAGGGATGGGAAATAGATCAGAGCATACCACAGGGATGGGGAATAGACCAGCGCTAACCACAGGGATGGGGAATAGACCAGCGCTAACTACAGGGACGGGAAATAGACCAGCGCTAACCCCAGCAACACGAAATAGACCAGCGCTAACCACAGGGATGGGAAATAGACCGGAGCTAACCACAGCAACACGAAATAGACCAGTGCTAACCACAGGGATGGGAAATAGACCAGCGCTAACCACAGGGATGGGAAATAGACCGGAGCTAACCACAGCAACACGAAATAGACCAGCGCTAACCACAGGGACGGGAAATAGACCAGCGCTAACCACAGGGACGGGAAATAGACCAGCGCTAACCACAGGGATGGGGAATAGACCAGCGCTAACTACAGGGTTGGGAAATAGACCAGTGCTAACCACAGAAATAGACCAGAGCTAACCACAGTGACGCGAAATAGACCAGCGCTAATCACAGCAACGCGAAATAGACCAGCGCTAATCACAGCAACGCGAAATAGACCAGCGCTAATCACAGCAACGCGAAATAGACCAGCGCTAATCACAGCAACGCGAAATAGACCAGCGCTAATCACAGCAACGCGAAATAGATCAGCGCTAATCACAGCAACGCGAAATAGACCAGCGCTAATCACAGCAACGCGAAATAGACCAGCGCTAACCACAGCAATGCAAAATAGACCAGCGCTAATCACAGCAACGCGAAATAGACCAGCGCTAATCACAGCAATGCAAAATAGACCACTGCAAACCTGAGGCAGGTGCATTTTTAGCCTTTTTGGTGCAGGTGCTTTTTCACATTTCTCCCCATTTCTCTCAACATCTCCACTTGTGACAACTACACAAGCCCAGAATTGCCGCTAGAACAGAGCATCATCATAACTCATGAGGAATCAGCTCAGAAATACAGGCAACCGAGCCGGTGGCGGTCCCTTAATCAGGACGCATCCATGCAAAGCTTGAACTATGCAGAAAAGCCCCTGGGTACGTTTCCCTTTAGAATGGGCCTCTGTTTCGCCTCATCCTCACTAACAGAGCACTGGTATCAGTATAAGCAGATCTGAAGGGCTTGGATAGGTTAAAGCAGTGTAGTGGGGGACCTTCCACCATATTGCTAACAACTTACAGATTTAATATTGAAAGGATAGGCCCAAGGAGAAGGGTTAGGGAGTGTTTTGGACAGGCTGTCTGGCTTGTCTCAACACCACCACTAAGAGAGGGCTGGTATCAGTATCAGAGCTCTCCCAGGTCTCTGGGATGATTAACAGAGATAGGAGCCGACATACAGTGATAATCACTGATAGCACCCCATAAACTGCTGAGGATAATGCTATGTAGGAAAAGGTCCTGCTTTAAAGGCCATTCTCCTTCTCTCTGAAAGGTCACATACTGACTTAATGATGCTTAGCCTGGTCCCTGATCTATTTGTGGTGTATTGCCAACTGTGACCTGAGCATGAATCCCAACACACACAAAAAAACACTGTGGCATCAGCATGTGTTCTTTTCCGATTCTCTAATCCACTTGATCCCAGGAGCCCGTCCTGCGGTCCTGAACGTTGGGAACGAGTGGGAAGCACAGATGGGGTCTGAGAGGAGCTAGTGAGCAGAGGTATGCTGTGACACACACACACACACACACACACACACACACGCACACACACACACACACACACACACACACCACTGTGTGTATTAATAGAGTGCAGCCTAGCGAGAGACCGGAACATCACAGCCATAGAGAGGGCCAGCACATCACAGCCACAGAGAGGGCCAGCACATCACAGCCACAGAGAGGGCCAGCACATCACAGCCACAGAGAGGGCCAGCACATCACAGCCACAGAGAGGGCCAGCACATCACAGCCATAGAGAGGGCCAGCACATCAGCCACAGAGAGGGCCAGCACATCACAGCCACAGAGAGGGCCAGCACATCACAGCCACAGAGAGGGCCAGCACATCACAGCCATAGAGAGGGCCAGCACATCACAGCCATAGAGAGGGCCAGCACATCACAGCTATAGAGAGGGCCAGCACATCACAGCCACAGAGAGCAGGAAGGAGAAGGACAAAGGGATGATGCATAATGAGACAGAGGCCTTAATGGCTAGAGAAGTCCAGGGGGCTCTCCTCTAGGTAGAGTACACTCAGTCTGCATACACACATTGATCAGAGGGAGAGAAGAAAATGAAAACAAAGAGAGAGAGAATGATAAAAGAAATCAAAGTAAAGAGTCTGATAATAAAAAGGAGAGAAAAGGAGTAGAGGCGACTGACCTGTACTGCTCCCTGTGTTTAAGTGTAGGCTCTTTGATTTGTCTAATGACAAGTCATGCAAGTAATGAAAATACAGGGTAATCCAGGGATATAGTTGGTACACATGCAGACATGTAAGGGAAAAACACTAGCCGATAGATCATTAAACTAAAATATATTCAGAAATGTATATAAAAAGGAGGTTCATATTAAAATAATTAAAATACAAAGGAATCAAACTAAGTGCTGAAAATACACAGTAGACAGACATGTACTCAAAAATATCACATCAGCTACAACAAGCCTTCAAGATCATTTGGAAATAAAGCAACTTGGAATTGCGGGTTGGGCGCAAAATAGTGTATTCCACAATAATAACACATTTCCCAACATACCTGAATTCGCAGGACTTTTCTTCATGTTCTGGTCGTTTGGGAGACAATTTAGTCAACGTTTTCTCAAAAAAATGTATTGAGTATTCGTCCAAGTATTCTTGTAGTAGATCCCGCTGGTCCTTTCACTGTTCGCACTGTTGCCGCGGCTCATGCGTAACCGTTCACCGTATCCCAATTCAAACCGAGTAGACAACTCTAATGTATCGTAGCCTAGACTGTATTATTTATTGTCGCTGGATGTTTCACCAAGCCTGATGTGCACTTCGTGGGATGCTCCAAGTTTCAGACCACACGAGCGTGCATACGGAATCAAGCGTGCATCAGTGGCACGAATGGATGTGGATGTGCCTTTTACGCACGTCCCACCTATGACCATGCTGTTATTTTAGTGTTGCGCTTTCCATGCATGACATCATCCGTACGTAAGCATCCAGTCAATCCATATTAAGAGAGAGGTCGCAGAGACGACGTCATGGGTTGTTGCCCTATGGAATACATTTGTTTGAGCTCATTGGCGTCCCCAAAATTTCGCTATACTGACCATTACATGGAAGATTGAGGAGGTTCTATTCGTAAATTAGAACACATCCATTGCATTTTATTGTGGTGTGAAATGTCACAAACACCCTATTTAGACCTATAAATATTAATGGCTCAGATGTTTCTATTACTGAACGAAAATATAAACGCAACATGCAACAATTTAACGGTTTACTGTTACAGTTAATTTAAGGAAATCAGTCAATTGAAATAATTATATTATGCCCTAATCTATAGATTTCACGTGACTGGGCAGGGGCACAGCCAAGAGCGGGCCTGAGAGGACATAGGCCCACCAAATTGAGAACCAGGCCCAGCCAATCAGAATGGGTTTTACCCCACAAAAGGGCTTTATTACAGACAGACATATTCCTCTGTTTCATCAGCTGTCCTGGTGGCTGGTCACAGATGATTCCATAGGTGGAGAAGCCGGATCTGGAGGTCCTGGACTGACTTGGTTACACGTGGTCTGCGGTTGTGAGGCTGGTTGGACTTACTGCCAAATTCTCTAAAATTACATTGGAGGTGGGTTATGGTAGAGACATGAACATTCAATTCTCTGGCCACTGCTCTGGTGGACATTCTTGCAGTCAGCAAGCCAATTGCATGCTCCCTCAAAACTTGAGACATCTGTGGCATTGTTGTGTGACAAAACTGCATATGTCAGCGGCCTTTATTGTCCCCAGCACAAGGCGCACCTGTGTAACAATCATGCTGTTTCATTTGCCACACCTGTCAGGTGTGTTGGACTTGTAACCGAAAGGTTGCAAAATCAAATCCCTGAGCTGAAAAGGTAAAAATCAGTCGCTCTGCAGGCAATTAACCCACTGTTCCTAGGCTGTCATTGAAAATAAGAATTTGTTCTTAACTGACTTTCCTAGTTAAATAAATAACATGGGAAAGAGGAGAATTCAAGATGGATGAGATTAGTTACTCACGTAATCTTTTATACTCATAGCTTAAGTTTCATATTTAACTTGAAATAGGCAGGTTAGCTCCTTGTCTGGGCCTTATCTAAATCCACACTAGCTCTCGAGAACCCAAGGGGGCTTATAGCCTTTTGGGTTGTAAACTGAAGGTATGGATCACAACTGGCTCTATGTGAACTACAATCCCGACGCTCTGTTTTAACGTTTAGAAACGTTCATAATCCTAGTTTGCAGTACGGTTTTGGAAACCTTTGTAACTTAACTTTTATACCAGTGAGTAAGAATCTCTCAAATACAAAAGATACTCTTACTGTAAGCAGTTTAGAAAGTTGCACCCAGCTGTAACAGCCTTCAGCCATGGAATGACACATCCTCTCACTCTGCACTCACATTTCCATTGGACCATTCCATTCCACATTTCCGGTCTGGTCAGAAGCAGGTGTTACTCAAAACACAGCTGGCTGCAACTTTGCTATACGGTGTAATGTCTACAGTAAGTGTATGTTTTGTGTTTGAAAAATGTTGTCATTCGCATTTAAAGTTAAGTTACAAATGTTTCCAAACCTGTTTTGCATTCGAGGCGTAAGTGCGATTAGATAGAGCATTTGGGCAGCGCCTAAGAGTCGGGGCATTTCCCTGACAAGGCTAAAGGGGACATCCAATGACCCAATGTGGTGCAATTGATTTGGAGTTATGATAAGGGCAAAATCCACACAAGCTTAAGACATTATTTGGGCTCCTCTTGTGAAGCCTAAAGGAAACACTTACCTTGATGAAATACAGTACATATTCATTTAAAATGGTAAGTTCCAACTCTGACCTTTTTAAAACAACAACATTTTGATCCAGGCTGCCTATACTTGGTCTGCAGAGGAGGCTAGTGAGAGGAGCTATAGGAGGACGGGCTCATTTGAATTGCTGGAATGGAATTAATGGAACAGAGTCAAACGTTTTTTTCCATATGTTTGTGTTTGATACCCTTCCATTTATTCAATTCAAGCCATTACAATGAGCCCAGCCTCCTATAACTCATCCCACCAGCCTTCTCAGGTGGTCAGTTTTTGCTATGAATGATGTTGACATAACTGCTGCCTCAATGTGCAAAAAACAACAACAATTGCCAATTGTTTAAAACAAAATGCTGTGACAAAATACCCACTGGGCACAGACGTCTATTCAACTTCATTTCATTGAAAGGACATAGAAACAACGTTGATTCAACCAGTGTGTGCCCAGTGGGTAGACTTTTGTTGGCCATTTTAGTTTACAAGCTGTGACTACATTTTTAGAAGTCTGCTTTAAAAATGTATTCAAATTATTTTAGACGTTTTTCTCTGTGTTCCTGAGCTTAGACGTTTGACACCTGACAGATCTTACAACGCCTGGATAGGTATTTTAAGTATCTGCTTACCACATGTTGTAGCAATATGTCAGTTGATGACAGTCGATGACGTGGCATGCAACCATTGGTTAATGCAAGCAACGTCTGAGCAGAACGTGACCATTGGGCTTGTTCGACACTGCAGCCGACTGCCGAATGACTGATCGACAAATCACCTTGCATCATAAATAACAACTCTTGAATATTAGTAGATCAGTCAGTCGGTCACCATTTACCCACAATGCACCATGGATTTGATGCTCTCGAACATGGCCAATGGCATCTCCTCATACACTTATATATGTGATGATGATCAGGGTTTTGCTTCCCTCTAGTGAGCATACATTTAACTACTACAGTTTCTGGTACTGTCTGAAAAATGACTGTCTTTTCTGATTTACAAGGGAGAGGCCGCAGCAGAGCACCTGTCACTGTTTTCATAGTATTGCCTGGTGTAATTAAATGTACACATTGGTTAATTGATATGGGAATGGTTTAGGTGCTAAGGTAGAAAGGCTGTCCTTTTCTCTCAGCTCAGGGTTAAACACCATTTTACAACGTGCTCCAAAGCAGTTTGTTGTGTCCGATATGTACAGGCAGTTGATTTAGGCTGTCCTGGTAGACTCTCTTTAGTCCCAGTAAAGGGGAGAGTTAGGCTCTGTTCAGAGCTGATGAAGGGGTAATCCCTAATATGCTGTTTAGCATAGACGGGTTGGTTGTTTAGCAACAACTGACTCTAGCGCAACTGGCGGGGCAAAACAGACGGGGCTGGTTTACGTCAGAGTTTCCCAAACTCGGTCCTGCCCTACCACTACACAGCTGATTCAAATAATCAAAACTTGATGAGGAGTTGGTTATTTGAATCAGCCGTGTAGTGTTAGGGCAAAAAACAAAATGTGGGGGGGAAACCCGGGATCGAGTTTTGGAAATCCTGGACTAGATCATGTTAAACTCATTCCACGGAGTGTCTGTGGGTTTTCGCTCCTCTCTTTTACTTGATGAATTATGGTCACTAATTAGTGAAGAACTTCCCTCACCTGTTTGTCTAGGTCTAAACTGAAAGTTAAAAAAAAACTGCAGACACTAGGCCCTCCATGGAATGATTTAGGCATAGTCTTAGCTGAAGTAGGAACCCTATTGAGGGGCTGAACTTTAGACTCGCTGTCATTTTTGAGAGTTTTTGGATATTGATTGTTACTGCTACGGACAACGGTTTTTCAAGACAAGCCATGTATCCTGAAAATCTTCATCTGCAATAAATTCAAGTATTGCTTTTCTGCAACCACGGGTCCTCCTCATTCCTTCCTATCACGTCCCTTGGCTACTATGGATCTGCTATTCTACAACCTGTCATTTTCTAGCACTCACTGCTTTGCTCTATTCCCTGTCTCTTGTTAATCAGGCCAACAACAATCTCTCCAAAACATTTTAGGTGTTAGTTTCACTCAGCTGCATGTGTTCTCGGGGTTGAGAGAGAGACTAGCAGTAGGTGAATATTTAGATTTGATGCCTTTCTAACTATGTATAGATAAATAATGTATTCATAAGTACTGTATGTTCAGCTGAATGGGAAATATTTTTTTGTATAGATAATTTTTATTCCATACCTTGAAAGTGGAAAGGAAATGGGAGCTGAAACTCTAACTGAATTCCAAGTGTTTCTGCCCTACCCTTCCTGTCCTCTTACTGTACGGAACACCTGCTCCCAGTATCACCTCCTACCTTACCCAGTGCATTCTAAATAACAAACCTGCCTTTTAAGTTTCTCACCTCTTTATTTACATATAGGTTGAAGTTAATGGGTATCTTCAACCTATATTAACAAAAGGGTTACGTGACAAGGCAACAGAATGAACAGGAAGACGTTAAGTCTCACAAACGACAGGAAAGCTTCACCACACTTTTCACACATGATAGAAACATACTTTATGACTGCATTAACACATGCGTCAGGGGTAGGCAAATAGATTCAGCTGCAGGGCAATTTTTGTCGGAGCGAATGGCAATGCGGCTGGAAAATAATTAGAATAATTTATACATTGCTAAATGTAGGCCTCAGTTTAATCTTGATTTCACCAAAGATGTTTACAAGCTTGAGTGATGCAGCTAAACTTGAATGCAGATACATATATATATATATATATACACACACAGTTTAAGTCGGAAGTTTACATACACTTAGGTTGGAGTCATTAAAACTAGTTTTTCAACCCCTCCACAAATTTCTTGTTAACAAACTACAGTTTTGGCAAGTCTGTTAGGACATCTACTTTGTGCTTGACACAAGTCATTTTACCAACAATTGTTTACAGACAGATTATTTCACTTATTTCACTGCATCACAATTCCAGTGGGTCAGAAGTTTACATACACTAAGTTGACTGTGCCTTTAAACAGCTTGGAAAATTCCAGAAAATTATGTCATGGATTTAGAAGCTTCTGAAAGGCTAATTGACACGTTCAACTGTACAAACAATAATACGCAAGTATAAACACCATGGGACCAGACAGCCGGCATTCTGCTCAGGAAGGAGATGCGTTCTGTCTCCTAGAGATGAACGTTCTTTGGTGCGAAAAGTGCAAATCAATCCCAGAACAACAGCAAAGGACCTTGTGAAGATGCTGGAGGAAACGGGTACAATAGTACCGATATCCACAGTAAAACGAGTCCTATATCGACATAACCTGAAAGGCCGCTCAGCAAGGAAGATGCCACTGCTCCAAAAACGCCATAAAAAAGCCAGATTACGGTTTGCAACTGCACATGGAGATAAAGACCGTACTTTTTGTAGAAATGCCGCCTGGTCTGATGAAACAAAAATAGATCTGTTTGACCATCGTTATGTTTGGAGGAAAAAGTGGGAGGCTTGCAAGCCGAAGAACACCATCCCAACCATGAAGCACGGGGGTGGCAGCATCATGTTGTGGGTGTGCTTTGCTGCAGGAGGGACTGGTGCACTTCACAAAATAGATGGCGTCATGAGGTAGGAAAATTATGTGGCTATATTGAAGCAACATCTCAAGACTTCAGTTAAAGCTTGATCGCAAATGGGTCTTCCAAATGGACAATGACCCCAAGCTTCCAAAGTTGTGGCAAAATGGCTTAAGGACAACAAAGTCAACGTATTGGAATGGCCATCACAAAGCCCTGACCTTCAATCCCATAGAAAATGTGTGGGCAGAACTGAAAAAGCATGTGCGAGCAAGGAGGCCTACACCAGCTCTGTCAGGACGAATGGGCCAAAATTCACCCAACTTATTGTGGGAAGATTGTGGAAGGCTACCCAAAACATTTGACCCAAGTTAAACAATTTAAAGGCAATGCTACCAAATACTAATTGAGTGTATGTAAACTTCTGACCCACTGGGATTGTGATGAAAGAAATAAAAGCTGAAATAAATAATTCTCTCTACTATTATTCTGACATTTCACATTCTTAAAATAAAGTGGTGATCCTAACTGACCTAAAACAGGGAATATTTACTAGGTTTAAATGTCAGGAATTGTGAAAAACTGAGTTTAAATGTATTTGGCTAAGGTGTATGTAAACTTCCAACTTCAACTGAGTGTGTGTGTGTGTGTGTGTGTGTGTATGTATATATATATATATATATATACACACAGTGCCTTTGGAAAGTATTCAGACCCCTTTACTTTTTCCCCAAAAATTTTACATTATATCCTTATTATAAAATGGATTTAAAAAAATAATCCTCAGCAATCTACACATAATGCACCATATTGACATAGCAAAACAAGGATTTTTGCAAATGTATTAAAAATAAAAAACAGAAATACCATATTTACATAAGTATTCAGACCCTTTGCTATGAGACTCAAAACTGAGCTCAGGCGTATCCTGTTTCCATTTATCATTCTTGAGATATTTCCACAACTTGATTGGAGTCCATCTGTCTATCTAAGGTCCCATCGTCGACTTTGTATGTCAGAACAAAAACCAAGCCATGAGGTTGAAGGAATTGTCAGTAGAGCTTCGAAGCAGAATTGTGTCGAGGCACAGATCTGGGGAAGAGTACCAAAAAATGTCAGCAGCATTGAAGGTCCCCAAGAACACAGTGGCCTCCATCATTTTTAAATGGAAGAAGTTTGAAACCACCAAGACTTTTCCTAGAACTGGCCATCCGGCCAAAGTGAGCTATCGGGGTGCTTTGGTCAGTGCTTTGGTCAGTGCTTTGGTCAGGGAGGTGACCAAGAACCCGATGATCACTCTGACAAAGCTCTAGAGTTCCTCTGTGGAGATGGGAGAACCTTCCAGAAGGAAAACCATCTCTGCAGCATACCACCCATCAGGCCTTTATGATAGAGTGCCAGACAGAAACCACTCAGTAAAAGCAGATGACAGCCTGTTTGGAGTTTGCCAAAAGGCACCTAAAGACTCTCAGATCCTGAGAAACAAGATTCTCTGGTCTGATGAAACCAAGGTGAAACTCTTTGGTCTGAATGCCAAGCGTAACGTCTGGAGGAACCCTGGCACAATCCCTACGGTGAAGCAAGATGGTGGCAGCATCATGCTGTGGGGATGTTGTTCAGCAGCAGGGACTGGGAGACTAGTCAGGATCGAGGCAATGATGAAAGAGCAAAGTACACAGAGATCCTTGATGAAAACTTGTTCCAGAGTGCTCAGGACCTTAGACTGGGCGAAGGTACACCTACCAACAGGACAACGACACTAAGCACACAGCCAAGACAACGCAGGAGTGGCTTCGTGACAAGTCCCTGAATATCCTTGAGTGGCCCAGCCAGAGCCAAGACTTGAACGAACATCTCTGGAGAGACCAGAAAATATAACTGTGCAGTAAAGCTCCCCATCCAACCTGACAGAGCTTGATAGGATCTGTAGAGAAGAATGGGAGAAACTCCCCCAAATACAGGTGCCCGACCTCACTAATGCTCTTGTGGCTAAATGGAAGCAAGTCCTCGCAGCAATTTCCCAACATCTAGTGGAAAGCCTCCCCAGAAGAGTGGAGGTTGTTATAGCAGCAAAAGGGGGACCAACTCCATATTAATGCCCATGATTCTGGAATGAGATGTTCGATGAGCAGGTGTCCACATACATTTGGTCATGTGGTGTATCATCCTGATCCTGCTGCCATCTACTGCAGACATACCAGAGAGGACTTGGTTGACTTCACTTAACAATGTCTATTGTTCTTGTTCTTCTTGCTGGCGTCCATTACGACTATTCCTCTGGAAAATAATCAGGAAAAATAAATCCACGCAGGGATCACAAACCCTAACACAAACGACTAACATAAACCAGGAACAATCACGCACAAAACATAATGGGAACCAGAGGGTTAAATAGGGAAATAATAATAACCTAATGGGAACCAGGTGTGTACACTCAAGACATAACAAATGGAAAACAGAAACATGGATCGGTGGAAGCTAGAAAGCCGGAGACGACGAGCGCCGAACGCCGCCCGAACAAGGAGAGGCACCAACTTTGGCGGAAGTCGTGACAATCAGTCAGGATGTGGCCCTGAAGTTCATTGACAGCATGCCAGGGCAGATTGCAGAGGTCTTGAAAAAGAAGGGTCAACACTGCAAATATTGACTCTTTGCATCAACTTCATATAATTGTCAATAAAAGCCTTTGACACCCATGAAATGCTTGCAATTATACTTCAGTATTCCATAGTAACATCTGACAAAAATATCTAAAGACACTGAAGCAGCAGACTTTTGTGTCATTCTCAAAACTTTTGGCCACAACTGTACAGTAAGTACATCAACATTGCAAATTGTTGCAATACTCAACTATATTTAATTATTTTTGGAGGACGGAGCTGGAGGCAAATAGCCAAAGAAGAAAAAGAACGGCGTTAGGACTTCTTCAGCCGCCTCTGGAGGATCACAACGTGTTCCTCTGGATCTCCAGAGGAATACTATACTATTATAACTATGAGTTATAAAACATTTTTAAATCAGAAGAGAGTACCACTTAGGCCTTGAGCATTCTGATTAAGAGTGAGATTTACGCAAAGACAAAGTAGTAGTGAGTGAGAATATTTGATACAGCCTGTGCTCCATATTCATATGCAATGCAGGGTGTGCTTTGTGTGTTTGGTCGTTGAGTTATTGTTACAGGAATTAAATTCCTTTATGTTTTATTTAACCAATTCAATGAAACACTCTGCCCACTCCTAAGAATTCTAGCTGTATTTAGACCCTCTGCCTGTTGCTTATCTGCCTTGTCTCCACTAACCCTATTTATTTGTTTAAACATTGATTCCAGTTTTTCTTTATTTAAACGTTCATCAAATTCATACTTACTCCTCCATGCTAAAATAGGTGTTCCTCTTATCTTCTTCCTGCATATATTTCTCATCTCCCGTTAATTTCGGGACCTCCTTTGAGGATTTACTACCAATGTTTAATGAATCCTTGCCGCTCCTAGTAGCAATGTTCGTACTTACTATCTACGTGTATGTATTTATATGATCTATGTATGTGCTGTTTACCATTACCTAGTTCTCTCCTTCCTTTTCTCCTTTGTGGAAACGTTGTCTATAGCGTTTACTCTCGACCAGATACCATGTCTCACCCTTAATAGCTATAAGCTATTACCCAGGGGTCGTAAATCCCTAGTTAACCTCCTATTTAATGTTACCTCATAGGACTTTTAAAGTACACCAATATCTTGTCTCACTTCGCTATATTAGGCTTCCTACTCTCCTGGAACCTCTTGTCTATAGATTTGGCTTTTATCCCATTCCTCTAGATTTTGGCTTCCCTCTCCTCCTCATTTGCACTGCATGTCCCGTCTTAATAACCCCTCTGGCCTCCAAGGCACCCGGATCTATCAAGCTAGTTTATTTATGGTGTGCACGGTACCTCAGGTTGTCGCGAACCTGCCAGTGTATATACACTGCTCAAAAAAATAAAGGGAACACTAAAATAACACATCCTAGATCTGAATGAATAAAATATTCTTATTAAGTACTATTTTAAATACTATTTTCTTTACATAGTTGAATGTGCTGACAACAAAATCGCACAAAAAGAATCAATGGAAATCAAATGTATCAACCAATGGAGGTCTGGATTTGGAGTCACACTCAAAATTAAAGTGGAAAATCACACTACAGGCTGATCCAACTTTGATGTAATGTCCTTAAAACAAGTCAAAATGAGGCTCAGTAGTGTGTGTGTGTGGCCTCCACGTGCCTGTATGACCTCCTTACAATGCCTGGACATGCTCCTGATGAGGTGGCGGATGGTCTCCTGAGGGATCTCCTCCCAGACCTGGACTAAAGCATCCGCCAACTCCTGGACAGTCTGTGGTGTAACGTGGCGTTGGTGGATGGAGCGAGACATGATGTCCTAGATGTGCTCAATTGGATTCAGGTCTGGGGAACGAGCGGGCCAGTCCATAGCATCAATGCCTTCCTCTTGCAGGAACTGCTGACACACTCCAGCCACATGAGGTCTAGCATTGTCTTGCATTAGGAGGAACCCAGGGCCAACCGCACTCACAAGGGGTCGGAGGATCTCATCTCGGTACCTAATGGCAGTCAGGCTACCTCTGGCGAGCACATGGACATGGACATGGCTGTGCGGCCCCCCAAAGAAATGCCACCCCACACCATGACTGACCCACCGCCAAACCGGTCATGCTGGAGGATGTTGCAGGCAGCAGAACGTTCTCTGCGGCGCCTCCAGACTCATCTGTGAAGAGCACAGGGCACCAGTGGCGAATTTGCCAATCTTGGTGTTCTCTGGCAAATGCCAAACGCCCTGCACGGTGTTGGGCTGTAAGCACAACCACCACCTGTGGACGTCGGGCCCTCATACCACCCTCATGGAGTCTGTTTCTGATCGTTTGAGCAGACACATGCACGTTTGTGGTCTGCTGGAGGTCATTTTGCAGGGCTCTGGCAGTGCTCCTCCTGCTCCTCCTTGCACAAAGACGCAGGTAGCGGTCCTGCTGCTGGGTTGTTGCCCTCCTACGGCCTCCTCCACGTCTCCTGATAGCGCATCCATGCACTGGACACTACGCTGACAGACACAGCAAACCTTCTTGCCACAACTCGCATTGATGTGCCATCCTGGATGAACTGCACTACCTGAGCCACTTGTGTGTGTTGTAGATTCCGTCTCATGCTACCACTAGAGTGAAAGCACCGCCAGCATTCAAAAGTGACCAAAACATCAGCCAGGAAGCATAGGAACTGAGAAGTGGTCTGTGGTCACCACCTGCAGAACCACTCCTTTATTGGGGGTGTCTTGCTAATTGCCTAGAATTTCCACCTGTTGTCTATTCCATTTGCACAACAGCATGTGAAATGTATTGTCAACCAGTGTTGCTTCCTAAGTGGACAGTTTGATTTCACAAAAGTGTGATTGACTTGGAATAACATTGTGTTGTTTAAGTGTTCCCTTTATTTTTTGAGCAGTGTACAAAACCCAGCGTATATCGGTCATACACAACCCAATGGATCTGTTTGGAATAGCAAAGCTCTTATTCTTGATAAATTCTAAAAATCAAATCAAAGATAACTTAAATCATTCCCCCCAGAATCGAGAATATAGGCTACTGACCTTGTCGCCGACTGGGAAAAGCAATGTTCGTTGGAATCTAGTCACCGTCCCTGTCGGTCTGGTCTTTAACCTCAATTCAGAGGCCAGGTCTTAAAATAACGGGACTAGACCCGCTCGTGCACGATTTTCGGCATACTACCTTCAGATGGCAGAGACGGGTATTTAGATCCGGCTCGAAGGACCAATTGTTACAGGAATTAAATTCCTTTATGTTTTATTTAACCAATTCAATTAAACACTCTGCCCACTCCTAAGAATTTGTAAGACCCTTATTTGCATAAAATGGACAGAGACCAGTCTCAAAATCAATCAGTAGCGTTTATTCTCGAGAGTACTGAACACGATACAATTTACCACAGGTTATAAACTGAAAATGACGTCATTAGTTTTCAAACTGTACCGTCTCTTCTCCACTCCGATACAATGTCAGTATAGTTCTCAAGCCTTCCCACATCGTCTCTCACCAATTTAGATAATTTATGATCGAGCCAAGGTCTTCCTGTGTAGATAAGCATTCTAGCCAGTCTGACGATAAGTTCATTCATTTCTACCAAGGAATTGTTCTAATTCTTGATTATAATTACACACATTATATTCAGTACTAGGATTAAAAGAAAATTCATACATCTATATAGTAACATAATAGTATTCTGATTAGTCAGTCCTGATTGAAATGTATACATAATTAGTCATTATTGATTAAAAAAATCCCTTAACAGTTATTCACTCGTTGAGTTATTCACTCACTGTGGTTGGTTTCTGAAAATTATGGGCGTGTAAAAGACACCCTGAGGTGTTGGGTATAGTTTCACATGGGTCTGCTGCCACCACATCAGAAGCCACCTGTCACCATTAGCACACGGAGGTCTGGCTTACAAGATATGTGTCTGTGTGACTTTAATAGAGTACTTGACTTATGGTTATGATTTTGGATATGATTGTAGAATACAGTATGTTGAAAAAACAACTTAATGATGCTGCTCATGTATATTGACATATAAATTGGACATTTAGTTGAAAATATTAAAATGCATTCAATATGTTACTCTTGGCGTTAGGCTCTGCTCCTTCGGGGTAGCTCACTGCCAGAGCATGCATAATGATAACATAATAATAACAATAATACAGAGTGAAAAAGGTATGCTATACCAATCCCCCTGACTGGAACAAAAGCAGTGCCCAAACAGGTGGAGTCTGGGGTGGGTGGTCAGAAAGCAGACATGCAGGGCGAGTACCGCATGTTACAGCATAGCATGTCACCAAGAACACCAGTGCATAGCTTGCACGCAGCAGCCAGCATGGAATAAGTGTGCATTACCTGGTTGACTAAACAGACTGCCATATTACGGTAGAGTGAATCTAATTGGTTCAAGATCAGCTGATACAAATACTCTGGTTTCCTGTCTGAACTTGTCTTTGATTTATTTAGATAGAAAGCTTTCCAAATATACAATATACTGTAAGCAATATAGCTGAACATCACCAATGCATACCGCATACAACATAAACATGAATACACAAGTTGAATATCACATGACTATCAATTATGTACCAATATTTTGATTAAAAGGCAAATGGTGAGAACATTTTTCTACCTTTAAAAAGATACAATAACCATTTACATCTATTTAAAGTGAAAATAGCTGTTATGAAGTTGAAACATAAGTAAAACACAGACTCATAATGTGAGACAATTACTACGTTTTTTTCAACCACAAGACACACTCATTACTCCTTAACAGCATGAACAATGTACTCAGACCATTATGGATTTAACATTCTAGCTATCTCAAGTAAAACCATAGAATAATCAAATGTAATGTTGAGGAAACACAGACTGCGTCACTTTTTGTTTTTAGAAGGAACAAAGTGTTGGAAATTACAAATGGTTTGCATAGTCAACTTACGTAACTAACACACGCACTTACCCCAACAGACATGCCACCAGGGGTCTTTTCACAGTCTCCAGGTCCAGAACAAGGAAACGTACAGTATTATACAGAGCCATGAGTGCATTGAACTTCCTTCCATCTTATATAGCGCAAGTGAACAGCAAACCTGGTTTAAGAAAACAAATAAAGCAACACCTCACAGCACAATGCCTCTCCCTCATGTGACCTACTTGTTGTGTTTATGTACTGACATGTATGTGTAAGTGATAGATGAACACACACACACTACATGTTAATGTTTTTAAATGTATGTAAATCAAAAAGTATTTTGTCTGTAATGTCGGACCCCAGTAAAAGTAGCTGGCACCATTGGCGTCGGCTAACGGGGATCCTAATAAATCAAGTAAAAATGAGCAAAAGAGCAAAACAAGTAAATAAAAAACAATATGGGGATGAGGTAGGTAGATTGGGCGGGATATTTACAGATGGGCTGTGCACAGCTGCAGCAATCGGCAAGCTGCTCAGATAGCTGATGCTTAAAGTTAGTGAGGGAGATATAAGTCTCCAACTTATGGAGACTTACGATTTTTGCAATTCGTTCCAGTCATTGGCAGCAGAGAACTGGAAGAAAGGAAGGCTTTGGGGATGACCAGTGAGATATACCTGCTGGAGCGCGTGCTACTGGTGGGTGTTGTTATGGTGACCAGTGAGCTGAGATAAGGTGGAGCTTTACCTAGCAGAGACTTATAGATGACCTGGAGTCAGTGGGTCTGGCGACGAATGTGTAGCAAGGGCCAGCCGACGACAGCATACAGGTCAGAGTGGTGGGTGGTATATGGGGCTTTAGTGACAAAACGGATGGCACTGTGATAGACTGCATCCAGTTTGAGTGATGGAGGCTATTTTGTAAATGACATCGCCGAAGTCGAGGATCGGTAGGATACTCAGTTTTATGAGGGTATGTTTGGCAGCATGAGTGAAGGAGGCTTTGTTGCGAAATAGGAAGCAGATTCTAGATTTCATTTTGGATTGGAGATGCTTAATATGAGTCTGGAAGGAGAGTTTACAGTCTAGCCAGACACCTAGGTATTTTTAGTTGTCCACATATTCTAATTCAGAACCGTCCAGAGTAGTGATGCTAGTCGGGCGGGCGGGTGCGGGCAGCGATCGGTTGAAGAGCATGCATTTAGTTTTACTAGCATTTAAGAACAGTTGGAGGTCACGGAAGAAGTGTTGTATTGCATTGAAGCTCATTTGGAGGTTCGTTAATACAGTGTCCAAAGAAGGGTCACGTGTATACAGAATGGTGTCGTCTGCGTAGAGGTGGAGCAAGGAATCACCAGCAGCAAGAGCGACATCATTGATATATACAGAGAAAAGAGTCGGCCCGAGAATTGAACCGTCTGGTACCCCCATAGAGACTGCCAGAGGTCCAGACAACAGGCCCTCCGATTTGACACACTGAACTCTATCTGAGAAGTAGTTGGTGAACCAGGCGAGGCAGTCATTTGAGAAACCAAGGCTGTTGAGTCTGCCGATAAGAATACAGTGATTGACAGAGTCAAAAGCTTTGGCCAGGTCGATGAAGACGGCTGCACAGTTCTTTCTTTTATTGATGGTGGTTATGATATCGTTTAGGACCTTGAGTGTGGCTGAGGTGCACCCGTGACCAGCTCAGAAACCGGATTGCACAGCGGAGAAGGTACAGTGGGATTCGAAATGATCAGTGATCTGTTTGTTAACTTGGCTTTCGAAGACTTTAGAAAGGCAGGGCAGGATGGATATAGGTTTGTAGCAGTTTGGGTCTAGAGTGTCACCCCTTTGAAGATGGGGATGACCGTGACAGCTTTCCAATCTTTATGAATCTCGGACGATACGAAAGAGAGGTTGAACAGACTGGTAATAGGGGTTGCAACAATGGTGGCGGAATATTTTAGAAAGAGAGGGTCCAGATTGTCTAGCCCAGCTGATTTGTACGGGTCCAGGTTTTGCAGCTACTTGAGAACATCTGCTATCTGGATTTGGGTGAAGGAGAAGTTGGGGAGGCTTGAGCAAGTAGCTGCTGGGGGTGCAGAGTTGTTGGCCGGGGTTGGGGTAGCCAGGAGGAAAGCATGGCCAGCCGTAGAGAAATGCTTATTGAAATTCTCGATTATCGTGGTATTATTGGTGGTGACAGTGCAGTGGGCAGCTGGGAGGAGGTGCTCTTATTTTCCATGGACTTTACAGTGTCCCAGAACTTTTTGGAGTTAGAGCTACAGGATGAACATTTCTGCTTGAAAAAGCTAGCCTTTGCTTTCCTGACTGACTGCATGTATTGGTTCCTGACTTCCCTGAACAGTTGCATATCGGGGGGGCTATTCGATGCTATTGCAGTCCGCCACAGGATGTTTTTGTGCTGGTCAAGGGCAGTCAGGTCTGGAATGAACCAAGGGCTATATCTGTTCTTAGTTCTGCATTTTTTGAATGTGGCATGCTTATCTAAGATGGTGAGGAAATTACTTTTAAAGAATGACCAGGCATCCTCGACTGACGGGATGAGGTCAATATCCTTCCAGGATACCCGGGCCAGGTCGATTGGTAAGGCCTGCTCGCAGAAGTGTTTTAGGGAGCGTTTGACAGTGCTGAGGGGTGGTCGTTTGACCGCGGACCCATAGCGGATACAGGCAATGAGGCAGTGATGGCTGAGATCCTGATTGAAAACAGCGTAGGTGTATTCGGAGGGCAAGTTGGTCAGGATAATGTCTATGAGGGTGCCCATGTTTACGGACTTAGGGTTGTACCTGGTGGGTTCCTTGATGACTTGTGTGAGATTGAGGGCATCTAGCTTAGATTGTATGACTGCCGGGGTGTTAAGCATATCCCAGTTTCGGTCAACTAACAGAACAAACTCTGAAGATAGATGGGGGGCAATCCATTCACATATGGTGTCCAGGGCACAGCTGGGAGCTGAGGGGGGTCTATAACAGGCGGCAACAGTGAGATACTTTTTTCTGGAGAGATACATTTTTTAAATTAGAAGCTTGAACTGTTTGGACATAGACCTGGAAAGTATGACAGAACTTCAACATGTATGACAGAAGTCAACAAATGAGACACACAGGGCCTGGGTTAACCTCTACATCACCCAAGAAACAGAAGGGGAGTAGGATGAGGGTACGGCTAAAGGCTATCCAAACTGGTCGTCTAGTGTGTTCTGGACAGAGAATAAAAGGAGCAGATTTCTTGGCGTGGTAGAATAGATTCAAGGCATAATGTACAGACGGGTATGGTAGGGTGCGTGTACAGTGGAGGTAAAACCTAGGCATTGAGTGACGATAAGAGAGGTTGCATCTCTGGAGGCACTAGTTATGCTAGGTGAGGTCACCGCATGTGTGGGAGGTGGGACAAAAGAGGTATCTGAGGCGTTTTGAGTTGGGCTAGAGGCTCCACAGTAAAATAAAACTGATAACTACCCAAAACAACTGTATACAAGGCATATTTACATTAGAGAGAGGCATAACGCAATCACAGGTGTTGATTTGGAGAGCTAGCTAAGACAACAACGGGTAAGACAACAACAGCTAATCAGCTAAGACAACAACAGGTAAAATGGTGATGAATGGGCAGAGAGGGTCAGTTAACTACACACAGGGACTGAGTTCGAGGCTGGGGCCGAGAGATAAACAAAATAAACAAAATGGAGTACCGTGATTAATGATCAGTCCAGCAGGCATCAGCTATGTAGCCAAGTGATCATAGGGTCCAGTGAACAGCAATAGATGAAACCGGGAAGCTGTTAGGTAGTCGTTACTACGCTAGCAAGCGGGAGACACGGCGTTCATAAAGTTAGCAGGCCGGGGATAGCAGAAGCTTCTTCACCAACGTCCAGCAAACGCCTCTTCAACCTCAGGAGGCTGAAGAAATTTGGCTTGTCACCAAAAGCACTCACAACCTTCTACAGATGCACAATTGAGAGCATCCTGTCGGGCTGTATCACCGCCTGGTACGGCAACTGCTCCGCCCACAACCATAAGGCTCTCCAGGGGGTAGTGAGGTCTGCACAACGCATCACCGGGGGCAAACTACCTGCCCTCCAGGACACCTACACCACCCGATGTCACAGGAAGTCCTTAAAGATCATCAAGGACAACAACCATCCGAGCCACTGCCTGTTCACCCCGCTATCATCCAGAAGGCGAGGTCAGTACAGGTGCGTCAAAGCTGGGACCGAGAGACTGAAAAACAGCTTCTATCTCAAGGCCATCAGACTGTTAAACAGCCACCACCAACATTGAGTGGCTGCCGCCAACATACTGACTCAACTCCAGCCACTTTAATAATGGAAATTGATGTAAAAAATGTATCACTAGCCACTTGAAACAATGCCACTTAATATAATGTTTACATACCCTACATTACTCGTCTCATATGTATATGTATATACTGTACTCTATATCATCTACTGCATCTTGCCATCTTTATGTAATACATGTATCACTAGCCACTTTAAACTATGCCACTTTATGTTTACATACCATACATTACTCATCTCATATGTACTCAATACCATCTACTGCATCTTGCCTATGCCGTTCTGTACCATCACTCATTCATATATCTTTATGTACACATTCTTTATCCCTTTACACTTGTGTGTATAAGGTAGTAGTTGAGGAATTGTTAGGTTAGATTACTCATTGGTTATTACTGCATTGTCGGAACTAGAAGCACAAGCATGTTCATACTACCTCAATCTGCTAACCACGTGTATGTGACAAATACAATTTGATTTGATTTGGTTGAGGGAACATCGGACGGAATTACGCCGGCAGACCAGTCATGATGGATTGGGGGGGCTCCGTGTCGACAAAGGATCCAGGCCAATTGGCAAAAGAGGTATTGTAGCTGGAGTAATTTAGTTTGCTAGCCGGGAGATGCACCTGGCTCGAGGTAAACTGGTGCTAGCTTCGGGACAAGGGCATTAGTCACTATAGCCACTTGGTAGCAGCTAGCTAGCTGCGATGATCTGATGCAAAAGTCCAGAGCTTACGGAAGGATTCCGGTGATGTACTGAGGAAAAGCAGAATGATATGCTCACTGTGCAGATTGTCAGGTATTATCCAAACTAAAAGCAGCTGGTGTCTGAGCTAAAGGCCGCTAGCAGTGGCTAACAATGACTAAATGGCTAATAGCTAATTAGCTGGTTAGCATCTGTTGGCCAACTTCTGATGGAGGTTCTAGCTACAGTTGAAGTCGGAAGTTTACATGCACCTTAGTCAAATACATTTAAACGCAGTTTTTCACAATTCCTAACATTTAGTCCTAGTAAAATATCCCTATCTTAGGTCAGTTAGGATCCCCACTTTAGTTTAAGAATGTGAAATGTCAGAATAATAGTAGAGAGAGGGATTTATTTCAGCTTTTATTTCTTTCATCACATTCCCCGTGGGTCAGACGTTTACATACACTCAATTAATATTTGGTAGCATTGCCTTTAAATTGTTTAACTTGGGTCAAATGTTTTGGGTAGCCTTCCACAAGCTTCCCACAATAAGTTGAGTGAACATTGGCCCATTCCTCCTGACAGAGTTGGTGTAACTGAGTCAGGTCTGTAGGCCTCCTTGCTCGCACACGCTTTTTCAGTTCTACCCACAAATCTTCTATAGGATTGAGGTGATGGCCACTCCAATACGTTGACTTTGTTGTCCTTAAGCCATTTTGCCACAACTTTGGAAGTATCCTTGGAGTCATTGTCCATTTGGAAGACCCATTTTGCAACCAAGCTTTAACTTCCTGACTGATGTCTTGAGATGTTGCTTCAATATATCCACATAATTTTCCTATCTCATGATGCCATCTATTTTGTGAAGTGCACCAGTCCCTCCTGCAGCAAAGCACCCCCACAACATGATGCTGCCACTCCCGTGCTTCACAGTTGGGATGGTGTTCTTCGGCTTACAAGCCTACCCCTTTTTCCTCCAAAACTGTAATATCCTATGTTTCACGGAATCGTGGCTGAATGACAAATGACGACATGGATATTCTGCTAGATATGCTGGATATACACGCTGCACCGGCAAGATAGAACAGCACACTCCGGTAAGGCGGTCTGTGCATATTTGTAAACAACAGCTGGTGCACGAAATCTAAGGAAGTCTCTAGATTTTGCTCGCCTGAAGTAGAGCATATTGTGATAAATTGCAGGCCACACTACTTCCCTAGAGAGTTTCAGCTATACTTTTTGTGGCTGTTTTTTTTACCACCACAGACAGATGCTGGCACTAAGACTGCACCCAGTCAGCTGTATAAGGAAATACGCAAACAGGAAACCACTTACCCAGAGGCGGCGCTCCGAGTGGCCGGGGACTTTAATTTCCATCAACATGTTAAATGTGCAACCAGAGGGGAAGAAATTCTAGATCACCTGTACTCCACACACAGAGACGAGTACAAAGCTCTCCCTCGCCCTCCATTTGGTAAATCCGACCACAACTCTATCCTTCTGATTCCTGCTTACAAGCAAAAATGAAAGCAGGGAGCACCAGTGACTCGGTCTATAAAGAAGTGGTCAGATGAAGCAGATGCTAAACTACAGGACTGTTTTGCTATCACAGACTGGAACATGTTCCGGGATTCTTCTGATGGCATTGAGGAGTACACCACATCAGTCACTGGCTTTATCAATAAGTCCATCGAGGACGTCGTCCCCACAGTGACTGTACGTACATACCCCAACCAGAAGCCATGGATTACAGGCAACATTCGCACTGAGCTAAAGGGTAGAGCTGCCGCTTTCAAGGTGCGGGAATCTATCCCTGAAGCTTACAAGATATCCTGCTATGCCCTGCGACGAACCATCAAACAGGCAAGCGTAAATACAGGGCTAAGATTGAATCATACTACACCGGCTCCGACACTCGTCTTATGTGGCAGGGCTTGCAAACTATTACAGACTACAAAGGGAAGCACAGCCGTGAGCTGCCCAGTGAAAAGAGCCTACCAGACGAGCTAAATCACTTCTATGCTCTCTTCGAGGCAAGCAA
This sequence comes from Oncorhynchus clarkii lewisi, assembly GCF_045791955.1. Classification (NCBI taxonomy): domain Eukaryota; kingdom Metazoa; phylum Chordata; class Actinopteri; order Salmoniformes; family Salmonidae; genus Oncorhynchus; species Oncorhynchus clarkii. Next base: position 20,606,956 of record NC_092159.1, on the reverse strand, counting down.
CACTGAGGCATGCATTAGAGCATCAGCTGTTCCGGACGACTGTGTGATCACGCTCTCCGTAGCTGACGTGAGTAAGACCTTTAAACAGGTCAACATACACAAGGCTGTGGGGCCAGACGGATTACCAGGACGTGTGCTCTGAGCATGTGCTGACTAACTGGCAGGTGTCTTCACTGACATTTTCAACATGTCCCTGATTAAGTCTGTAATACCAACATGTCTATATCCATGAAGTGCTTTGAAAAGTTGGTAATGGTTCACATCAACATCATTATCCCAGAACCCCAAGACCCACTCCAATTTGCATACCGCCCAAACAGATCCACAGATGATGCAATCTCTATTGCACTCCACACTGCCCTATCCCACCTGGACAAAAGGAACACTAACGTGAGAATTCATTGACTACAGCTCAGCCTTCAACACCATAGTACCCTCAAAGCTCATCACTAAGCTAAGGATCCTGGGACTAAACACCTCCCTCTGCAACTGGATCCTGGACTTCCTGACGAGAAGCCCCCCAGGTGGTGAGGGTAGGTAGCAGCACATCTGCCACGCTGATCCTCAACACTGGAGCTCCCCAGGGGTGCGTGCTCAGTCTCCTCCTGTACTCCCTGTTCACCCACGACTGCATGGCCAGGCATGACTCCAACACCATCATTAAGTTTGCAGACGACAAAACAGTGGTAGGCCTGATCACCCTATGCCCTAAGAATTGTCAAAGACCCCAGCAAGTCCAGTCATAGAAGACTGTTCTCTCTACTACCGCATGGCAAGCGGTACCGGAGTGCCAAGTCTATGACAAAAAGGCTTCTCAACAGTTTTTACCCCCAAGCCATAAGTCTCCTGAATAGGTAATCGAATGGCTACCCGGACTACCCGGATGTGTGCCTCCCCAACCCATATTTTTACGCTGCTGCTTCTCTCTGTTTATCATATATGCATAATCATTTTAACTATACATTCATGTACTACTACCTCAACTGGGCCGACCAACCAGTGCTTGCGCACAGTGGCTAACCGGGCTATCTGCATTGTGTCCCACCCACCACCCGCCAACCCCTCTTTTACGCTACTGCAACTCTCTGTTCATCATATATGATGAACTTTAACCATATATATATAGTCACTTTAACCATATCTACATGTACATACTACCTCAATCAGCCTGACTAACCGGTGTCTGTATGTAGCCTCGCTACCTTTATTGCCTTACTACTGTATATAGCCTGTCTTTTTACTGTCTTTTTACTGTTGTATTATTTCTTTACCTACCTATTGTTCACCTAATACATTTTTTGCACTATTGGTTAGATCCTGTAAGTAAGCATTTCACTGTAAGGTCTACTCCTGTTGTATTCAGCGCACTTGACAAATAAACTTTGATTTGATTTGGAGTGGTTGAAAAACAAGTTTTAATGACTCCAACCTAAGTGTATGTAAAAATAGCAGATCCGTATCACATTAGGTGAGGCGGGATGCCGGAAGGTATGTTTAATTTAAAAATGGAAAAAGAAATTGAAATATATACAAAATAATATGAAAAAAAAAACAAATTTACATGGGACAACGACAAACACGTTCGCACTGCTACGCCATCTTGGATTAACAATGCTTGTTTTGACCAACCCATAGTAGAAGACACAAAACCACCTCGACCTTAAGTCTTCTGATTAAGAATAACATTTATACGTTGAGAAAAAGTTTGACTTTTAAGACACACTTCTCTCTCAACGTGTCTCTCCGAAATAAACAACTAGTAGAGTGTGTGAGAGTGGGGATACAGCCTGCGCTCCGTATTCGTATGCCATGCAGGGTTTGCTCTGTGTGGTTGGTGTTGAGTTATTCACTCACTGTGGTGGGTTTCTGAAAATGAGTGGCGTGTAAAAGAGAAGTATCCATGTTCCCCTGAGGTGTTGGGTATAGTTTCTCATCTGTCTGCTGCCACCACATCAGAAACCCCCTGTCACCAGCAGCACACGGAGGTCTGGCTTACAGGATATGTGTCAGTGTGACATTAATAGAGTACTTGACTTATGGTTATGATTTTGGATATGATTGTAGAATACAGTATGTTGAAAAAACAACTTAATGATGCTGCTCATGTATATTTACATATAAATTGGACATTTAGTTGAAAATATTAAAATGCATTCAACATGTTACTCTTGGCGTTAGGCTCTGCTCCTTCGGGGTAGCTCACTGCCAGAACATGCATAATGATGACATAATAATAATAAACAGTGAACAAGGCAGGTGGAATCTGGGGTGGGTGGTCGGAAAGCAGTAGAGTGAATCTAATTGGTGCAATATCAGCTGATGCAAATACTCTGGTTTCCTGTCTGAACTTCTCTTCACTTGGTTTAGATAGAAAGCTTTCCAAAACATACAATATAATGTAAGAAATATAGCTGAACATCACCAATGCGTACCACATACACAAATACAACATAAACATGAATACACAAGTTAAATTACACATGAATATATCAGTACTTTGATTAAAAGGCAAATGGTGAGAATATTTTCTTCCTTTAAAAAGATACAAACACAATTACAACTATTTTAAAGTGAAAATAGCTGTTAGGAAGTTGAAACATAAGTAAGAAACTGACTCATAGTGTGAGACAAATACTACGTCACTTGGTAAAAATGAATAATTGTTTTTTCAACCATAAGACACACTCATTACTCCGTATCAGCATGAAACATTTTTACTCAGATCATTATGGTTTTAACCTACTAGCTATCTCAACTAAAACCATACAATAACCAAATGGAATGTAAAAATGGCTTATATCTTGATGTACCTGATGAAGTTTAGGCAGCTAAAATATTTGTACCTGTGATGAAATATAATAAAAGTCTTAACAAATTGTTCTCATTTTAACGTTAGCTCTTCTGACTGTGTGGCAGATACCACGAACAAGAACAGCTTGATGAGTGGTCCAGTGACCTAAAAACACTACAGAAAAACACAGCCTACACTATTGTTTAGAACTAAAAACCAATATCAATCTTATGACCTGATGTATTGAAAAAAGTTATAGGTAGGCCTCCATCGCTATCAACTGTACACCTTATGGACTAAAACAGGGATATTCAACTGGCGGCCCACGGGCCAGATCTGGACAGTTTATTAATTTAGACTGGCCCTTTGATCAATTCTGAACATTCATAAAAGATCTGCACCAAAATCCAACGTTCAGTGCCAAAATGAAAAGCACTTTGGTTGTTATCTGTTATTTATTGAGATGCTTCGTTTTCAGATGATTTTCAAATCACCAAATTACTTTAAAGAATCTTTTAATCGTTAAAATGGTGAGCAAGCATTGAGCCTTTTCCTTTTCAACGAGGAGCACATTGTTTGGTTGCACCTCAACTCACGTTGATCGAGCACTTTTCACTTCTTCCCTAACTACTATTAGCAACATTTCATTAGAAGAAAAGTGCTTTATTGGTGTGTGTGCGTCGCATGTGGAAAATGTCCGCCCCCCTGAAATGAACCTTTTTTTTTTACATCTGGCCCTCGTTAGAATATAGTTGAATAGCCCTGGAATATAACATTGGCTGTTCCCTTCTTCCCGCTGGTCTTCTGTTGAAATACGAATACTTTCCATATAGAGATTTTATTCACACACATCAGCATGGTATGGTGCGACACACACAAACCATTTACCACTAAGACTTGCATTGAGGTTAGAACTGTGAAATACAGCAGAACAGGCTTTTCAATTCTGAGAAAGCAAAGAAGCAATATTCAGAAAAAGCATTTGAAGAAGCTACTCAGTGGTCCTACTTCCTCCTTTGGAAGACACGGAATAGGGGTACGATTCTACATGTGTATCAGGTGGAGAAGTGTGATTCCTGGCCATGGCTTCATAGACACTCTCAGGAATGACCTGGGGTGTGGATCCTCCCTGTTTACAGCACCTCTTCACCTGTGAAACAGGAATGTTGCTTCAGTCATAGCTAATCAAATGGCTACCGAGACTATTTGAACCGGTACCCCCTGTAAATAACCTTGCTATTGTTATTTACTTCTGCTCTTTAATTATTTGTTTTTCTTACTTCTTTTGTTTTCTGGGTATTTTCTCAAAACTTCATTGTTGGTTAAGGGCTTGTAAGTAAGCATTTCACTGTAAGGTCCACACCTGTTGTACTCGGCGCATGTGACAAATACAATTTGATTTGATATCTTATAATGCGCTACAAGCAATCAATCATTATTACAAATTCAACCACTTTTTAATTATTCTTGGACATTGATAAAAACAATTGAATTGCATCCGAATTGCCCTTTGCTCATTTCAGTCACTACAATGACTGGCATTAAAAGGACATAGTTTATTGACAGAGTTTAGAACAAAAAGCAGATCTGTATACTGGTATTATGCTTCCAATGTGTTAAGTAGGACTAGGACAACTTGTTAAAAAAGGACAATGTTTTGAGATGCATGAGATTGACCCATCACCCGGGCAACCATCAGCACACTCACCTGTGGAGGGAGCCAGATGAGGAAGATGACTGCACACATCAGGATGGTCAAGAGGCTGGTGATGATGATGATGATGATGATGTTTACCACGCCAGATGCGCACGGCTTCTCAATGGCTGGGTGAAAGGGGGTCAGCGTTACTGCAGTAGCTGTAGGACATGGCAGCTGTAAGACATCGTCTATGGAAGACATCACCAAATGGGAAAATCTAATCAGTATGCTGCGGTATTCACACAAAATAACTATCAGAGACAGAGTTGTACAAAAGAAAAGCCCCTGAAGAACAATGTTTCTCAACTTGTTTGTATCCCGGACCAGCAGGCTATGGTTGTTTATAATGAAACTAACACTCGAGAGCTGACTAAATTGGCCTGAAACACCACAGGGACAGCTGCCAGTCCATGAACCACAGATTGAGAAACACTAGTCTGGATTCTAGATTACACAAATAAAATTCTACATGTGAAATTGACTGTTCATGATAAGAGTAAAACACATCACATCTAGAGTTTAATTATCTAGGCAAGTCAGTTAAGAACAAATTCTTGTTTTCAATGACGGCCTGAGAACAGTGGGTTACCTGCCTTATTCAGAGGCAGAACGACAGATTTGTACCTTCTCAGTTTAGAGATTTGAACTTGCAACCTTTCAGTTACCAGTCCAATGCTCTAACCACTAGGCTACACTGCCAGTCCACTAGTGTGTAAAGATACACCTACCATTCACCACGACCAGAGTGGAGCCATTTCCTTGGTTAAAATCATTTTCATACGTGGCTTCATTGAATGTTGTGTAAACACACCAGTAGACTCCTGTGTCCTCTATGGTCAGGTTACTGATGGTGATGGTCAGTTGGTCCACAGATCCCTCAGTCTTCACTCTGTCCCAGTAGCCTTTCCTGGGGGTCAGCTTGGAGTCACGCTGGTGGTAATACAACACCTCCCTGTCCCTGTCCAGCCCAACATACAGGTACATTCCATCCTGGTCTTTTAGAGTGGTGGAGCACTTCATGGTAAACTTCTCCCCTGTCTTCACCCAGAGAATGGCTTATATAGAAAAGAGAGGGAAGAAAGAGAAACCGTGGTTGTTAGATTCAAAGATACATATGTACCATACTGATGATTTAACACAGAATCAACCTTGATTGGCGGGAATAAACAGCTTGCCTTACCTGCTGCTGTGGTCAATTCATTGAATGAGAAGAAGAACAGCAAACACTTCAGCAGTGACATCACCATCACCACAGCTGCCTGTATACTGCTGTCTGTCTCTGTCTGACATCTACTTAGAAAGACAGGAAATAGGATACATTTGACATCACAGTCCCTCATAGTCAACCACACCTTCATGTATTACTGCAGTGGTTCCCAACCTTTTGCGGTTACTGTACCACCAACTGAATGTTGCCCTGCCCGGCGTACCCCCGAAGGACCCCCTCGTGCATTTTACCAGTAAGCCTATGGTCTAATCATGAGTCTTCTTAAGTTCCCACTGTGGATAGGCCAAGTACCTCCATGGGTCATAGTACCCCTGGTTAAGAACCACTGTGTTACTGAACACGATACACAATCTAATTTAGATGTCTTTATTGAATCAAATTCTCTATATATGTTATTACAATTTCAGTGGTTTATTGTGTTAGTGTGTTGGACATAAAACATGGTGAGTGGAGAGTTCAGATGGATTGCGTTGTTATAAAAACACAACAGATTCATCTGTAAATTAACTTTGTGGCATTCACATAACTACAGACATGTCAAAGCACATCAAAGTTACATCATGTTGTGTTCATGTTATTTATCTGTCAGATGTCGATTTTTCTCAATGTTAATCAAACTCAGCTCATATCTCTTCTCACACTTTGCGTCATCATTTTAATGTGAGGAGAGAATTCCCTCTAGTGGACATGTTGCCTTCTGTTCAGTGTCACATGTCTTCAGTAACTTCAGTTCAATCAATCCACGGTTGTAAGAAATGTGGAGGGACCACCAGAACATGTCCAATAAGAAATTAATACAACCCTGTACTGTCACTGGGCTAAAAAAGGACAGTCTTTAGGTACTTTAACCACTTATATAATATGTAATGATGGGGGGAAACAAGACATTATTTGTACAGTAATTGTATAAATGTTTCTTACTATGGGTTTCCTGCTTTTGGTTCCTTGAGCTAAACTTATTAAAACAGTTTCAATCTTAGAACATGAAAGAATACAGATTATTCTCTCCGTCAATTATGATTTTTGTTTGTTTAAAAAATTGAATAATTAAAAACAACAATTGAATACTTTCATTTAATTTACAAAACCTTCCATGTAACAATTTTCACATTGCCCTACAGCAGTTTCTGCTTAGTACTGTATAGAGAAGTAGAGAAGAGAAGTCTAGTGGTAGAGATGTAGCTCTGTAGCAGCCTTGACCTCTAAACCAAGCAAAAATCAAATAGTGAACTGAACACAGAGAAATAATCCCTCCTATAACTGTACGTAATACCCTCAACAGCCTCATTTCTGGTTTACACCAATTAGTATATTGCATTTCTATTGCATGGTTGGTCCTTTTGCGCCTGGTATTTGGTCAGGTTAGTGATAATTAACGTAGAATGTAAACAATAGGCCCATATGATCCCAGATGATTTCTTCAAATCATAATGAGCGTCTGTGCGCATTGACCAATTTCCAACACATGTAAAGTGTTGGTCCCATGTCTCATGAGCTGAAATAAAATATCACAGAAAGGTTCCATATGCCCCAAAAATGTTTTGCACAAATCTGTTTATATTGCTGTTAGTGAGCATTTCTCCTTTACCAAGATAATCCATCCACATGACAGTAGTGGCATATAAAGAAGCTAATTAAACAGCATGATCATTACACGGGTGCACCTTGTGCTGGGAACAATAAAAGGCCACTCTAAAATGTGCAGTTTTGTCACACCACACAATGCCAAGTTGTCTCAAGTTTTGAGGGATTGTGCAATTGGAATGCTGACTGCAGGAATGTCCACCAGAGCTCTTGCCAGATCATTTTATATACATTTCTCTACCATAAGCCACCTCCAACATTGTTTTAGAGAATTTGGCAGTACGTTCAACCGGCTTCACAACCGCAGACCACCTGTATGACGTTGTGTGGGTGAGCGGTTTGCTGATGTCAACGTTGTGAACAGAGTCTCCCATGGGGGCGGTGGGGTCATGATATGGGCAGGCATAAGCTAAGTACAACACACACAAGTGCATTTTATCAATCGCAATTTGAATACACAGAGATATCGTTGGGAGATCTTGAGGCCCATTGTCATTCCATTAATCCGTCACCATCACCCCATGTTTCAGCATGATAGTGCACAGTCCCATGTTTTAAGGATCTGTACACAATTCCTGGATGCTGAAAATGTCACAGTTCTTCCATGGCCTGTATACTCAGACATGTCACCCACTGAGCATGTTTGGGATGCTCTGGATCAACAAATATGACAGCATGATCCAATTCACAACAATATCCAGCAACTTCGCACAGCCATTAAAGAGGAGCGGGAATAACATTGCACTAGCCACAAACCTCTACCTACCTTTTTATTTTATGGTATCTGTGACCAACAGATGCATATCTGTATTCACATTCCTGCGAAATCCATAGATTAGTGCCCAATTCATTTATTTCAATTGACTGAATTCCTTATATGAACTGTAACTCAGTAAAATCATTGAAATTGTTGCATGTTGCATTTATTTCTGACCACCTATTCCAAAACAGTCTGCAACTATTTGTTAAGGGTTTCAGTGACCTCATTAGCTGTGGTTGCTGATGCGTATATGGTTGAATCATCAGCTTACATGGACACACATGCTTTGTTTAATGCCAGTGGCAGGTCATTTGTAAAAAATAGAAAAGAGTAGAGGGCCTAAATAACTACCCTGCGGTACACCACTAAGTGTATGTTGCAGAGGTGTGGACTTGAGTCACAAATATGATGACTTGCAACTCGACTTTGACTTTAACACCAATGACTCGTGACTTAACTTGGACTTGCGCCTTTTGACTCGAAATGACTTGATACCCTCCCCAAGCCCAAATATAAAAATTATGCTATTAAAAAAAGTGTGCTGCGCGTCAACTCTTCATTTAACGGATTACAGTTTGAATCTGACAGCAGCCAAACAAATTGTACCAGCTGAGAAAAAGTTGAGCGTGATTTTCTGGATTTTTGTTTTCGATTCCACCTCTCACAGTTGAAGTGTACCTGTGATAAAAATTGCAGACCTCTACATGCTTTGTAAGTAGGAAAACCTGCAAAATTGGCAGTGTATCAAATACTTGTTCTCCCCACTGTATCTACACGTACGCTACGGTCACAAGACGCAGGCCTCCTTAGTATCCCTAGAATTTCTAAGCAAACAGCTGGAGGCAGGGCTTTCGGAAAGGCGCCCTTGCTGTTTCTGCCTGGCCGGTTCCCCTCTCTCCACTGGGATTTTCTGCCTCTAACCCTATTACAGGGGCTGAGTCACTGGCTTACTGGTGCCCTTTCATGCCGTCCCCAGGAGGGGTGCGTCACTTGAGTGGGTTGAGTCACTTCCGTGATCTTCCTGTCTGGGTTGGCGCCCCCCCCCCCCCCCCTCTTGGGTTGTGCCGTGGTGGAGATCTTTGTGGGCTATACTCGGCCTTGTCTCAGGATGGTAAGTTGGCGGTTGAAGATATCCCTCTAGTGATGTGGGGGCTGTGCTTTGGCAAAGGGTGTGGGTGCCTGTTTGGCCCTGTCCAGGGGTATCGTCGGATGGGGCCACAGTGTCTTCCGACCCATCCTGTCTCAGCCTTCAGGATTCATGCTGCAGTAGTTTATGTGTCGAGGGGCTAGGGTCAGTCTGTTATATCTGGAGTATTTCTCCTTTCTTATCCAGTGTCCTGTGTGAATTTAAGCATTCTCTCTCTCTCTCTCTCTCTCTCTCTCTCTCTCTCTCTCTCTCTCTCTCTCTATCTCTCTCTCTCTGTCTCTCTCTCTCTCTCTCTCGAAAGACCCCCAAACGTGAGAGACATTGTGGTTAAATAACTTCCGGCGCCGACAGAGATGGCCGCCTCGCTTCGCGTTCCTAGGAAACTATGGATGGACGCAGGAGAGGAGGATGGACGCAATGCGGAACATATCCCAGTCCACGTGATCGAAGCAGTCTTGAAGCGTGGAATCAGATTGGTCAGACCAGCATTGAACAGACCTGAGCCCGGGAGATTCTTGTTTTAGTTTCTGTCTGTAGGCAGGGAGCAACAAAATGGAGTCGTGGTCAGCTTTTCCGAAAGGAGGGCGGGGGAGGGCCTTATATGCGTCGGGGAAGTTTGAATAGCAATGATCCAAGGTTTTTCCAGCCCTGGTTGCGCAATCGATGTGATGATACAATTTAGAGTCTTGTTTTCAGATTAACCTTGTTAAAATCCCCAGCTACAATGAATGCAGCCTCAGGATATGTGGTTTCCAGTTTGCAAAGAGTCAAATAAAGTTTGTTCAGGGCCATCGATGTGCCTGCTTGGGGGTGAATATATACGGCTGTGATTATAATCGAAGAGAATTCCCTTGGTAGATAATGCATTTGATTGTGAGGAATTCTAAGTCAGGTGAACAGAAGGACTTGAGTTCCTGTATGTTGTTATGATCACAACACGTCTCGTTAATCATAAGGCATACCCCCCCTGTCGGCGCGATGCGTGAAGAAACCAGCTGGCTGCACTGACTCCGTTAGCGTCTCTCGAGTGAGCCATATTTCCGTGAAGCGAAGAACGTTACAGTCTCTGATGTCTCTCTGGAATGCTACCCTTGCTCGGATTTCATCAACCTTGTTGTCAAGAGACTGGACATTGGCGAGTAGTATGCTAGGGAGTGGTGCGCGATGTGCCCGTCTCCGGAGCCTGACCAGAAGACCGCTTCGTTTGCCTCTTTTACGACGTTGTTGTTTTGGGTCGCAGGCTGGGATCCATTCCGTTGTCCTGGGTGGAAGGCAGAACACAGGATCCGCTTCGCGAAAGTCATATTTCTGGTTGTAATGATGGTGAGTTGACGTTGCTCTTATATTCAGTAGTTCCTGACTGTATGTAATGAAACCTAAGATTACCTGGGGTACTAATGTAAGAAATAACACGTAAAAAAACAAAACACTGCATAGTTTCCTAGGAACGCGAAGCGAGACGGCTATCTCTGTCGGCGCCCCACATTTTTACCTCCTGTTTCAGGAAGTGATGTCACTGAGTACTGCCCCTATATATAGGACCTTCCACCCCCATCTGGGATATGAATGTCTGATGAAAACCTAAGGGTCGAAACGTTGCTATAAATAAACATCACATGGGAGCATGAGCAGCAGTGTCCGGCGTTTTCCTTTCTGTTTTCCATGAGTTTCAAATAAACAACCATAGCCTGCTGGTCCTGGATTAAAAACAGTTAAGAAATACTGTTCTTTAGCGGTTATTTTTGGTACAATTGTGTGTCGGATAGTTATCTTGTTTGAGTGCCAATGCGCACTGATCGGATTTTCCCCATCGTTGATATCTCTCTACAGCTTCCATGTCCTCCAGCTACTGCGGTAACTCTGACCCCCTTTCATCCAGCCGATAAGAAGCCGTGCCCATCTCCCACTACCCTCTACGAGGGTCAGCATCATCACCAGCGTCTCCACCACCCTGCTGTGTGCTGTTCAATTTGAATCATTTCCCCAGACAAAGTGCAGTACTTTAGTAGGCTACTACAATACACCCATTGACGCTATGATAAGATGACTACACATATCTCAAAAAGAGAATTCAATTAAGGGTTGTTGTTTAGATGGTGTATAATGTTCAATACTGATGGTTGAGGAGGGAGTGGTGGTTTAGAAGGGGCTTTGATGACATTGACGCCACTTCCTCTGTCTTTAAAAGTCAGACCGACAGAGAGGCAGCAGTAACCAGGGCTTAAGTGATGGAGGTGTTACTGCACTGGTGTCTGCTGTCGATCGGTTTCTCTCTCAGCACATCGACCACAGCAACAGGTAATAAGACAAACTTTTTTTTTTCTCCCAACATTGAATTTAGAGTCACCAGTTTGGGCTCTGTTAAGCCTTTTTACACCAGGAGTAAAGTTTACACTAGAGGCAGTTTGCACCTGTTTTTAAGATGGGTATTAAACATTTTGAGACTAAAATGACACAGTAGTGTATTGTGCCCTACCTGAAAACAAATGTATGTAGAAAAAATACAAGTTGAGTTTTTGGTGTTTAACCCTTTCTGGGGGGGAAGCGGGTTCAGCCTTTGAATTTCCACTCTGACGTTTTTGTTGTAGAAACATGTTTATCTATGTATTACACAAATTCTCCAAATCATGGTTTATCTTTTCATTCACCTCTTTTCTATAGAAGCCATTCTCTGGGTGAAGACAGGGGAGAAGTTTACCATGAAGTGCTCCACCACTCTAAAAGACCAGGAAGGAATGTACCTGTATGTTGGGCTGGACAGGGATAGGGAGGTGTTGTATTACCACCAGCGTGACTCCAAGCTGACCCCCAGGAAAGGCTACTGGGACAGAGTGAAGACTGAGGGACTTGTGGTCCAACTGACCATCACCATCAGTAACCTGACCATAGAGGACACAGGAGTCTACTGGTGTGTTTACACAACATTCAACAAATCCACGTTCAATCATTTTATCATCCAAGGCAAAGGCTCCACTCTGGTGGTGGTGAATGGCTCAGACAGTGTAGTAGTGTGGGCACAATAGCATCTCATTCGTGTGCAAGATCTTGAGAATCAGCTGTACATGTGATGGAAGAATGCACTGTGCATGCAGTGGGTTGCAATTCCATTGAATTGGGGATAGTTTAAGCAAAATATGCCACAAGACCTAGGATTGCCTTATGTATATTCCACAAAAAAGGTTCACTGTTATAACCTGACTTGTTTTGATGAATTTAAGCAAAAATATCCCAAATTCCCGGGCTTCACTTCACATGGAAAATTTTCCAGAAAGTTTCCAACCCTTTGCAACCCTACTGGCCACTTTAATAATGGAACACTGGTCACTTTAATAATGGAACACAGGTCACTTTAATAATGGAACACTGGTCACTTTGATAATGGAACACTGGTCACTTTAATAATGGAACACTGGTCACTTTGATAATGGAACACAGGTCACTTTAATAATGGAACACAGGTCACTTTAATAATGGAACACAGGTCACTTTAATAATGGAACACAGGTCACTTTAATAATGGAACACTGGTCACTTTAATAATGGAACACTGGTCACTTTAATAATGGAACACTGGTCACTTTAATAATGGAACACAGGTCACTTTAATAATGGAACACTGGTCACTTTAATAATGGAACACTGGTCACTTTAATAATGGAACACAGGTCACTTTAATAATGGAACACTGGTCACTTTAATAATGGAACACTGGTCACTTTAATAATGGAACACTGGTCACTTTAATAATGGAACACAGGTCACTTTAATAATGGAACACTGGTCACTTTAATAATGGAACACTGGTCACTTTAATAATGGAACACAGGTCACTTTAATAATGGAACACAGGTCACTTTAATAATGGAACACTGGTCACTTTAATAATGGAACACTGGTCACTTTAATAATGGAACACTGGTCACTTTAATAATGGAACACTGGTCACTTTAATAATGGAACACTGGTCACTTTAATAATGAAACACTGGTCACTTTAATAATGAAACACTGATCACTTTAATAATGGAACACTGGTCACTTTAATAATGGAACACTGGTCACTTTAATAATGGAACACAGGTCACTTTAATAATGGAACACTGGTCACTTTAATAATGGAACACTGGTCACTTTAATAATGAAACACTGATCACTTTAATAATGGAACACTGGTCACTTTAATAATGGAACACTGGTCACTTTAATAATGGAACACAGGTCACTTTAATAATGGAACACTGGTCACTTTAATAATGGAACACTGGTCACTTTAATAATGGAACACTGGTCACTTTAATAATGGAACACAGGTCACTTTAATAATGGAACACTGGTCACTTTAATAATGGAACACTGGTCACTTTAATAATGGAACACAGGTCACTTTAATAATGGAACACAGGTCACTTTAATGTTTACATACTATTTTACCCATTTCATATGTATATACTGTATTATAGTCCATCCTATTCAACTATTGTTGTACATATACTATTCTATCCACAAATTCTTCAGATGTACTATTCTATCCACAAACTGTCCATAATGTTTATACATCCCACATTGCTCATCCTAATATTTAAAAATGTCTTAATTCCATTCTTTTACTTTTAGATTGGTGTGAATTGTTGTTTATCGTTAGATTTTACTGCACTGTTGGAGCTAGGAACACAAGCATTTCACGACACATGTAATAACGTCTGTTAAACATGTGTATGCGACCAATAAAATGTAAAACAGTAGTGGTTGTGTCACACCCTGGCCGAGAGGGGTTAAATTCAATTCGGTATCAGAGGCGTCAATAGCTCAATAAAACTATTTAAAATAGGCTACTAAAATCATCCAAATCCAGATTAAAAGGAAAATGCAGTTAGCAGAATTAAAGGCTGACTTTAGGACCATGTGGACACCTGGGAGAAGGAGGGAAGGCTGTTTGAATGGCTGGCTGAATTTAGGGAGAGCAGAGATCTGTATTTAATGACTAGAAGCTCATGTCTCCACCCTAACAATGGGAGTAGTTGGCAGGAAGGCAGGCGACAAAATAAACCCATAGAAACGCATTGGGCTTATTTTGGACAGATTTTGGCAAGAGGGGAACCTCTCGCTTCGCCTGTTCCTCTCTGTGGAGACCACAGGAGGTTGTCGAGGGGTAGTAATGGCTGGAACGAAGGTAACTACTGTTTAAATTGACATGAAACTAAACTAGCTTTTGAATCCCAGTGAGGAGCTTGTAGTAGCAGGCAGCTAATTGTTGAATGATCTGTTTGTAGAATGTTGAGTCAATTCAAGTAAAATTGTACTGGTTGCGCGCACACATCTTATCGCAGGTGCAGCGAAATGCTCCAACAGTGCAGTATTAGATAACAATACACATATGTATATGATGGTGTGTATAGACAGTATATGAATATAAAATGTGTGTACAGCAGAGGAGGCTGGTGGGAGGAGCTATAGGAAGACAGGCTCATTGTATAGGCTGGAATGGAGTCAAACATTTCAATGTGTTTGGTACCATTCCATTGATTCCATTCCAGCCATTACAATGAGCCTGTCCTTTGAGCCTGTCCCACCAGCCACCTCTGCTGTACAGCAGTAGTTAAGATGAGCACATAACTATTAGAATACAGTATGGAGTCAATTAAGTTGTTTTCCAAATTGCATTTTATAGTTTATTTTTAATTGTGTAGAAATTCAGTAAATTACCTCATTTTTAAAAAATAAATGTTTATCCTTGTTGGGCCAACCTTCTCACCTTTCCCTGGGCCACACATCAAATAAAGAACAATGGTTATAAACAGAGCCAATCACATAGAAAGCCAATCACATTGCTCCATGAATCAATCAATTAGGAGCACTCAATTATGGTAAAACCATGTACAGTAATTAAGGGAATTCGTCACACCTGTGACAGTTGGTCATGTTGCGTCTGCTTATTGGTCTATTTGGTGATTTTTTTTCTTATGGGGAAAGTTAGGCCCATACAACCCCAACAATATCTGGGCTGCATTTAGTAAGTTTTTATGTTCTGGAACGTAAAATGAAATGGAAACGATGCTGTACTGAATGACCAGTTGAAAAACGGGGAGGGGTTGGGTTGTAGGGTGGGGAACGCTGTCAGCATGGCCACTGCCTTAAAATACGTCACTCATTTCTTCAAGTCACACCCACCAATTGGGCGCAAACGTACAGTACCTTAAAGTCTGTTCAAGAACATATAGGAACGTTTTGGGAAACGTTGTTCAGTACAAACCGTTCCGCAAGCGAACTGAACTTACCTATGATCTAACTGTGCGTCTGTACATGTGCGTCATTATGATGACAAAATGTATAACAACATAGTCATTGCACTTAATAATTACAGTAATCAACAGTTGCAGTAACTTGGTCTCGTCTCAGTGAAGATTTCAGTACAATTGTCATGTTGGAAGTCCATAATTTGCTACCTTTGTTGTCAGTAAGGTATGTAATTCTTATCATTTAAATAACTGAATGTGTTTTTTGGTCATGCAAAACTGACAATGATATTCCATGAAGAGAAAGATAGTGACACAATTCATGATCCTTAAGGATGAACAGGAGGTGCCGTCCTACCTCACCATCCAAGCTTTGAATGTGAATGGCTATATAAAAAAAAGTTTAATGTTATGATACACAAGACTTGACACATCAGTAAAGTGTATCAAATGTATTGTTGTTCCGGGGTTTTGATAGGCCGACATGATTGTTTGATGGATTCTCCCCTCACACTAGGCCCTCCCTGAGTATGACACCCCTGGCCTAGTGTCTGCTGGTTTTTGATTTTTCCTTTCAATTAAGACATAGACAACCAGGTGTGGGGAGTTCTTTACTAATTAGTGACCTTAATTCATCAAACAAGCGCAAGGGAGGCCGAAAACACGCAGACACTCACCCTTCTGTGGAATGAGTTTGACACGTGCATTCATTTAAAAGCTACTGAGTGGCGTAGTGGTCAAAAGCTCTGCAACGCAGAGAACAATCTTTCTGACCCTTGGGTCAGAACCTGGAACACACAGGTTATGTGTTATGTTATGTGTTATGTTATGTGTTATGTTATGTGTTATGTTATGTGTTATGTTATGTGTTATGTTATGTGTTATGTTATGTGTTATGTGTTATGTTATGTTATGTGTTATGTTATGTGTTATGTAAGGCGACGACTTACGGCGCAGACATACTCCAGTTGTCAGAATCCATCTGAGCCTGGTGCCATTGTGATGGGTACCCACGACGGTCCTTTCACTCAGATCCCAGATGTTCCTGAAGGCATTGCTGCAATAAAATACAGGATTTTGTTACGTAGCCCTTTACACTCATACCCGGAACTTCTGCAAATGTTTTGTCGGAGTGAGAAATGCTGTAAATTTAAGAGCACTATGTATTTTTAAAGATGAGACGTTGAGGATTATAATAAATATCACGTTGATGTCATACAAGCAAGCAAAACACCTGTGAGTCCAAATATGCATTCCACATTTCCATATCGTAAAACTCACGTCATACACAGTGTCTGTCACTTTCTGACCTTAGTTGCTTTGTTTTAGTATGGTCAGGGCGTGAGTTGGGGTGGGCAGTCTGTTTGTTTTTCTATGTTGGTTTTTGTGTTTGGCCTAGTATGGTTCTCAATCAGAGGCAGGTGTCAATTGTTGTCCCTGATTGAGAATCATACTTAGGTAGCCTGGGTTTCACTTTTGGGTTGTGGGTGTTTGTCTTACGTGTAAGTCTTCGTACCACACGGGACTGTTTCGTTCATTTCACGTTTATTGTTTTGTATTTCGTAGTGTTCAGTTTATGTATTAAAATAAACATTATGGACACTTACCACGCTGCTAATTGGTCCTCCGATCCTTCTCGCTACTCCTCCTCAGAAGAGGATAAATAAAGATAAATATGGGTTGTATTTACTATAATCTCTTACCCTGAATTGCATTGACTGGTTCTGTACATGTGACATTGACTGGTACTGTACATGTGACATTGACTGGTACTGTACATGTGACATTGACTGGTACTGTACATGTGACATTGCCTGGTACTGTACATGTGACATTGACTGGTACTGTACATGTGACATTGACTGGTTCTGTACATGTGACATTGACTGGTACTGTACATGTGACATTGACTGGTTCTGTACATGTGACATTGACTTGTACTGTACATGTGACATTGACTGGTACTGTACATGTGACATTGACTGGTTCTGTACATGAGACATTGACTGGTTCTGTACATGTGACATTGACTGGTACTGTACATGTGACATTGACTGGTTCTGTACATGAGACATTGACTGGTTCTGTACATGTGACATTGACTGGTACTGTACATGTGACATTGACTGGTTCTGTACATGTAAGACGTAAGCTATTACACTGAAACATATTTGATTGCCTAGCTGGGTTGCTATAACGTAACATTTTAAGGCAGCAGAGTAACATCAAACTATAACTCAGGAAATCAAGTTAAGGTATTAACCCTAATATCATATTTTATAACTTAGCTAGTTTGTTGGCAATAGAACAAGCTTTCAAATGATGCCCACCTGACCCAGACTGTGATTTATAATGGACCGTTTCTGGATGGCGTAAACAATAACAGTAATTGTGTGACGGCGAGGATGCAAAGTGTTGCAAACAAAACAACTACAAGTGTGTTTGCTCTTGTTCCTCAGCGGAACAACTAGGAGAGCTCGACAAAACACCTTATAGTTGAAGACTCTTCTTTGAGTCATAAAAATGCGTAGAAATTACTTAGGAACTGTGCACACTTTAGAGAGGTGTGCGGCCACTTGGAGACACCAGTTAGTCCTCTAATTGTTTTTGTTTGTGTTGCACCTACACCATATTTTCCAGGAATATTCTTATGTTACTGATGGTATTCAGAGTATTTTCAGATTTAATTCATATTTCTGCTTTTGCTATAGTTGTGTCCTCACCTTTGGTCTAACAATTTTCCCTTAATCAACAAACTGTTTCCTTTCAATTGCTACCATGTTTACGCATATGCGTTTCATATTTCTTCTGTAAGAAACATTTCAATTCAGCCCAATCCATATAGGCCAATTCCCACGAGTGTAAAGGGTTAATATACCCCAACCACAAGTTCCCATGTGTTTTGGAATTCAAGTATGAAGAGGGTTAAGGTACCTCAGCAAGTCCAGACCCGATGCCTTGGCGGAAGCCCTTTGAGGCGTACACTCTGATCGACTTGGACGCACCATCGAAGACTTGTCGAATATATTAAATACATGCGTATCTCATGAGACCTCATGCACCAGCCATTTTGAATGACGTGGAGATGAGTCTTAGGTCTTCAACCGTGTCGCATATATCATGAAGTGGACACGCACACAAAGGATGTGAGGGTCACCTTTCTCAGGATCAGCTCTCACACACCGAGGAAGAAGGACCTTGCTGTTTGTCTGGACATCCTTTTTGGGTTTAGAGTTTATAAGAATGTAAATACCTTCGCAAATAAAGCACTAAATATGAATCAGGAGAGGGCAGTCACTTGAAAAGCTGATAAAGTAATAATGTTGAGTCAATCCGCATTTCATGCCTTCAGTTAACAAGACCGGACACGTTCATGGATATGTCTGCTTTTTGTCTAACTGCCCAACCAGGATATGAATGCACACACGGGAAGTGTTTTCACCTATTGAGAGACATTGTTGCACTGTTAATACATGGTGTACGAGGGGAGATGTGTGCATTAGACATTACATTAATTACCACACTTCTACTACATTTGTATACTCACGTCCTTGGTCTCAATTTCTGCTGCCATCTCCGTTTCTGCTTCTAGCTGGGCAAACCTTGTGTCTATATATGGATCTGTTGAGCTGAAAAATAAAAAGAGACAAACATGGCACTTGCATGGTTATGATTCGAAAGTGTGAAAGACTTTTTCATGACCCATGTTTGACATCAGTGACATTAAGACCACATTTATCGTTTGCAAACTCCCCTCCCTGGTCAGTGATGATGTGGGTGACAAGTCCAAAATCAAAAAAGGTTGTTGATGACTTTTGAAGCGATCTCTGTTCCTGATTTACCCCCCAAGGGTTCAGCAATTACCCATTTGCTGAAGAGGTCAGTATTGGTTAGGGCGTACTGTTTACCAGACGCTGTTCTCTTCTCAATGAGGGCCAATGAGATCGATGCCCAGGACAGACAATAACTGTCTAACTTTGATAGGAAGCGTCATAGGGGCCCTAGCCTATAGCATTTGGTTTGGTACAGCGGCGGTTAATATAAGCCTCGCTGTGTGCCTAACCGACCGATGCAACATGTGGCAGTTTTGTTGTTTGTCACCTCCATCTGCCATGCATATTATTACAATGGATATATCCAAATAATTGGCAATAGAAACTAAGGTAAAACAAATGAAAATGCACATAGTTTGCTGACATTTCAGCTGCTTGATGTGATTGCTGTAACGCTGAATTGCCACGATACGGATTGAATTGGCTAGCTAGCAAAGCAGAAGTAATGTCAGTCACAAAGTTAGCACTTACCTAGTAGATAGTTTCTTCCTGCAGATGTTTCCAGGTACTGTTTAGAGATAACTGTCTTGAACAAATACATGCCCTATCAATCGAAAAAGTAGTGCCAAGACCTTGCAATCGCATACAAAACTCCTCACATAAACCCTCAGCACTTTGAAGCGTGAATCCGGATTGGCAGACGTAGCAAATGCACGCACCCACCGAAAAGATTTTAGAGGTCAAGGGAAGGTGTGAGAGAGAGACATCTGCAGAAGCTCAGCCATCCACACAAAGAGACGCGCGTGCTGTGAGAAATTTTACATGACGTCACGATCAGAACGACACTTAAACAAAGCTTAAAGAGAGGGTGAAGAGCTTCAACCTCCTTGGGTTCGACAGCTCTTTGTTTGAGTCCAAGGCCACTGTCCTTGATGCCCTGATGGACAGAGGTGAAGCTCCGGATGGCCAACCTACTAGTGATCCCAGACTCTCAGCACGCTTATAGGTAAGGGCACTCAACATGTACTGCGCGCTGATACAAATGACTGATGATTGGTTGAAATAAAATGATATTAAGATGATTGTGGGAACTGTGCTGTTAGATTTTCGCGTAGCCTTTGATAGTATTGACCATAACATGCTGTATAGGGAAAACTTGCGTTATGGCTTTTCAACCATATTGTGGATTCTGAGCTATCGATCTAATAGGTTTTCTTTCATGAACGCTTCTCTAATGTCAAAGTGTGGTGTACCGCAGGGTAGTTATTTAGGCCCTCTCTTTTCTATTTTTTTTTACAAATGACCTGCCACTGGCATTAAACAAAGCATGTGTGTCCATGTAAGCTGATGATTCAACCATATACGCATCAGCAACCACAGCTAATGTTGTCACTGAAACCCTTAACAAATAGTTGCAGACAGTTTTGGAATAGGTGGTCAGAAATAAATGCAACATGCAACAATTTCAATGATTTTATTGAGTTACAGTTCATATAAGGAATTCAGTCAATTGAAATAAATGAATTGGGCACTAATCTATGGATTTCGCAGGAATGTGAATACAGATATGCATCTGTTGGTCACAGATAACATCAAATAAAAATGTAGAGGTTTGTGGCTAGTGGAATGTTATTCCCGCTCCTCTTTAATGGCTGTGCGAAGTTGCTGGATATTGTTGTGAATTGGATCATGCTGTCATATCTGTCGATCCAGAGCATCCCAAACATGCTCAGTGGGTGACATGTCTGAGTATGCAGGCCATGGAAGAACTGTGACATTTTCAGCATCCAGGAATTGTGTACAGATCCTTAAAACATGGGACTGTGCACTATCATGCTGTAACATGGGGTGATGGTGACGGATTAATGGAATGACAATGGGCCTCAAGATCTCCTAACGGTACCTCTGTGTATTCAAATTGCGATTGATAAAATGCACTTGTGTGTGTTGTACTTAGCTTATGCCTGCCCATATCATGACCCCACCGCCACCATGGGAGATTCTGTTCACAACGTTGACATCAGCAAACCGCTCACCCACACAACGCCATACAGGTGGTCTGCGGTTGTGAAGCCGGTTGAATGTACTGCCAAATTCTCTAAAACAATGTTGGAGCTGGCTTATGCTAGAGAAATGTATATACAATTATCTGGGAACAGCTCTGGTGGACATTCCTGCAGTCAGCATTCCTATTGCACAATCCCTCAAAACTTGAGACAACTTGGCATTGTGTGGTGTGACAAAACTGCACATTTTAGAGTGGCCTTTTATTGTTCCCAGCACAAGGTGCACCCGTGTAATGATCATGCTGTTTAATTAGCTTCTTTATATGCCACTACTGTCACGTGGATGGATTATCTTGGTAAAGGAGAAATGCTTACTAACAGCAATATAAACAAATTTGTGCCATTTTTGGGGGGGGCATATGGAACATTTCTGTGATCTTTTATTTCAGCTCACACACAACACACTTACCCCAACAGACATGCCACCAGGGGTCTTTTCACAGTCCCCAGGTCCAGAACAAGGAAGCGTACAGTATTATACAGAACCATGAGTGCATGGAACTTCCTTCCATCTTATATAGCGCAAGTGAACAGCAAACCTGGTTTAAGAAAACAAATAAAGCAACACCTCACAGCACAATGCCTCTCCCTCATGTGACCTACTTGTTGTGTTTATGTACTGACATGTATGTCTAATTGATAGATGAACACACACACACTACATGTTAATGTTTTTAAATGTATGTAAATCAAAAAGTATTTTGTCTGTAATGTCGGACCCCAGTAAAAGTAGCTGGCACCATTGGTGTCGGCTAATGGGGATCCTAATAAATCAAATAAAAATGGTGGGGATCCAATTTCAGTATTGAAACAATTTAGCAGATTTCGAGAGACCGACCTTAATGTTTGTACAAACCCCGGTTGTTGCAAACCAAACGTTAGGCTATAAGCAAGGGGAAATCATTTCTAGATGCTTTTTACAGTGGCGATCCAGCTAATGAATTGGCTGGCTGGGCTGAATAGACAGCGATTTCTCAGATGGATCAGAAAACAAGATGCCAATTTTTGCGTCATAGGTCTACCCGGGCTAAACTGGTTATTTGTATGGCTTAGAGTGCGTCTCAACCAATCACAATGCTTGTTTTGACCAACCCATTGTAGAATACACAAAACCACCTCAGCCTTAAGTATTCTGACTTAAGAATAAGATGTATACGTTCAGAAAAAGTTTGACTTCTAAGACACAGACACTCTCCAAAATAAATAACTAGTAGTGTGTGTGAGAGTGGGGATACAGCCTGCGCTCCGTATTCGTATGCCATGCAGGGTTTGCTCTGTGTGGTTGGTGTTGAGTTATTCACTCACTGTGGTGGGTTTCTGAAAATGAGTGGCGTGTTAAAGAGAAGTATCCATGTTCCCCTGAGGTGTTGGGTATAGTTTCTCATCTGTCTGCTGCCACCACATCAGAA
Source organism: Oncorhynchus clarkii lewisi (assembly GCF_045791955.1). Taxonomy (NCBI): domain Eukaryota; kingdom Metazoa; phylum Chordata; class Actinopteri; order Salmoniformes; family Salmonidae; genus Oncorhynchus; species Oncorhynchus clarkii. The sequence continues at coordinate 20,584,267 of NC_092159.1, read as the reverse complement.
ACCACCTGTCACCAGCAGCACACGAAGGTCTGGCTTACAGGATATGTGTCAGTGTGACATTAATAGAGTACTTGACTTATGGTTATGATTTTGGATATGATTGTAGAATACAGTATGTCGAAAAAACTATTTAATGATGCTGCTCATGGATATTGATATATAAATTGGACATTTAGTTGAAAATATTAAAATGCATTCAACATGTTACTCTTGGCGTTAGGCTCTGCTCCTTCGGGGTAGCTCACTGCCAGAGCATGCATAATGATGACATAATAATAACAATAATAAGGAGTGAAAAAGGTATGCCCTACCAATCCCCCTGACTGGAACAAAAGCAGTGCCCAAACAGGTGGTGGAGTCTGGGGTGGGTGGTCAGAAAGCAGACATGCAGGGCGAGTACCGCATGTTACAGCATAGCATGTCACCAAGAACACCAGTGTATAGCTTGCACGCAGCAGCCATCATGGAATGAGTGTGCATTACCTGGTTGACGAAACAGACTGCCATATTACGGTAGAGTGAATCTAATTGGTTCAAGATTAGCTGATACAAATACTCTGGTTTCCTGTTTGAACTTGTCTTCACGTGGTTTAGATAGAAACCTTTCCAAACAAACAATATACTGTAACAAATATAGCTGAACATCCCCAATGCGTACCACACACACATACAGTTGATGTCGGAAGTTTACATACATGTTAGCCAAATTCATTTAAACTCAGTTTTTCACAATTCCTGACATTTAATCCTTGTAAAAATGTCCCTGTCTTAGGTCGGTTAGGACCACCACTTTATTTAAGAATGTGAAATGTCAGAATAATAGTAGAGAGAATTATTTATTTCAGCTTTTATTTCTTTCACTACACTCCTTAGTGGGTCAGACGTTTACATAATTAGTATTTGGTAGCATTGCCTTTAAATTGTTTAACTTGGGTCAAACTTTTCAGGTCACCTTCCACAAGCTTCCCACAATAAGTTGGGTGAACATTGGCCCATTCCTCCTGACAGAGCTGGTGTAACTGAGACAGGTTTGTAGGCCTCCTTGCTCGCACACACTTTTTCAGTTCTGCCCACAAAGTTTCTATAGGATTGAGGTCAGGGTTTTGTGATGGCCACTCCAATACCTCAACTTTGTTGTCCTTAAGCCATTTTGCCACAACTTTGGAAGTATTTATTTATTTATTTTATTTTACCTTTATTTAAGTTAAGAACAAATTCTTATTTTCAATGACGGCCTAGGAACAGTGGGTTAACTGCCTGTTATGGGGCAGAACGACAGATTTGTACCTTGTCAGCTCGGGGATATGAACTTGCAACCTTTCGGTTACTAGTCCAACGCTCTAACCACTAGGCTACCCTGCCGTATGCTTGGGGTCATTGTCCATTTGGAAGAACCATTTGCGACCAAGCTTTAACTTCCTGACTGGTGTCTTGAGATGTTGCTTCAATATATCTACATAATTTTCCTACCTCATGATACCATCTATTTTGTGAAGTGCATCAGTCCCTCCTGCAGCAAATCACCCGCACAAACACGATGCTGCCATCCCCGTGCTTCCCGGTTGGGATGGTGTTCTTTGGCTTGCAAGCTTCCCCTTTTTTCCTCCAAACATAACAATGGTCATTATGGCCAAACAGATCTATTTTTGTTTCATCAGACCAGATAACGTTTCTCAAAAAAGTATGATCTTTGTCCCCATGTGCAGTTGCAAACCGTAGTCTGGCTTTTTTATGGCATTTTTGGAGCAGTGGCTTCTTCCTTGCTGAGCGGCCTTTCAGGTTATGTCGATATAGGACTAGTTTTACTGTGGATATAGATACTTGTGTACCTGTTGCCTCCAGCATCTTCACAAGGTCCTTTGCTGTTGTTCTGGGATTGATTTGCACTTTTCGCACCAAAGTACATTAATCTCTAGGAGACAGAACACGTCTCCTTCCTGAGCGGTATGACGGCTGCGTGGTCCTATATGGTGTATATACAGTGGGGCAAAAAAGTATTTAGCCAGCCACCAATTGTGCAAGTTCTCCCACTTAAAAAGATGAGAGAGGCCTGTAATTTTCATTATAGGTACACTTCAACTATGACAGACAAAATTAGAAAAAAAATCCAGAAAATCACATTGTAGGATTTTTAATGAATTTATTTGCAAATTATGGTGGAAAATAAGTATTTGGTCAATAACAAAAGTTTATCTCAATACTTTGTTATATACCCTTTGTTGGCAATGACAGAGGTCAAACGTTTTCTGTAAGTCTTCACAAGGTTTTCACACACTGTTGCTGGTATTTTGGCCCATTCTTCCATGGAGATCTCCTCTAGAGCAGTGATGTTTTGGGGCTGTTGCTGGGCAACACAGACTTTCCGTGTTGCCAAAATACCAGCAACAGTGTGTGAAAACCTTGTGAAGACTTACAGAAAACGTTTGACCTCTGTCATTGCCAACAAAGGGTATATAACAAAGTATTGAGATAAACTTTTGTTATTGACCAAATACTTATTTTCCACCATCATTTGCAAATAAATTCATTAAAAATCCTACAATGTGATTTTCTGGATTTTTTTTCTCATTTTGTCTGTCATAGTTGAAGTGTACCTATGATGAAAATTACAGGCCTCTCTCATCTTTTTAAGTGGGAGAACTTGCACAATTGGTGGCTGACTAAATACTTTTTTGCCCCACTTTTTTACCTTCAGGTGTTTGGAAATTGCTCCCAAGGATGAACCAGACTTGTGGATGTCTACAATTTGTTTTCTGAGGTCTTGGCTGATTTCTTTTGATTTTCCCATGATGTCAAGCAAAGAGGCACTGAGTTTGAAGGTAGGCCTTGAAATACATCCACAGGTACACCTCCAATTGACTCAAATTATGTCAATTAGCCTATCAGAAGCTTCTATAGCCATGACATTTTCTGGAATTTTCCAAGCTGTTTAAAGGCACAGTCAACTAAGTGTATGTAAACTTCTGACCCACTGGAATTGTGATACAGTGAATTATAAGTGAAATAATCTGTCTGTAAACAATTGTTGGAAAAATTAATTGTGTCATGCACAAAGTAGATGTCCTAACCGACTTGCCAAAACTATCGTTTGTTAACAAGAAATTTGTGGAGTGGTTGAAAAAGCAGTTTTAATCATTCCAACATAAGTGAATGTAAACTTCCGACTTCAACTGCATACAAATACAACATAAACATGAATACACAAGTTGAATATCACATGACTATTAATTATGCATTAATATTTTGATTAAAAGGCAATAAACGGTGTGAATATGTTTCTCACCCCAAATCATATTTTACAGGTGAACTGGTATTCAAAGTGGAAATCATTTTTAGGAAGTTGAAACTGACTCGTAGGCTTATATCCCGGTGTACCTGATCAAGTTTAGGCAGCTAAAATAGTTGTACCTATGATCACATATAATAAAGGTCTTAACACACTGTTCTCATTTTAACGTTGAAGCTCTTTTGACTGTGTGGCAGACCCCATGCACTGGAACAGCTTCCTGAGTGGTCCAGTGACAGTGACCTAAAAACATTACTCACCACAGCACTGTTTCAAACTAAAAACCAATGTAAAACTTATGACCTGATGTATTGAAAAAAAAGGTATAGGTAGGCCTCCATCGCTATCAACTTTACACCTTATGGACTAAAACAGGGATATTCAACTGGCGGAACCAAAATTTGACATTTAGTGCCAAAGTGAAAAGCACTATAGTTGTCTTATTTATTGAGAAATGTGTGCGTCGCATGTGGAAAATGTCCGCCCCCTGAAATGAACCTTTTTTTTTACATCTGGCCCTCGTAAGAATATAGTTGAATAGCCCTGGAATATAACATTGACTGTTCCCTTCTTCCCGCTGGTCTTCTGTTGAAATACGAATACTTTCCATATAGAGATTTTATTCACACACATAAGCATGGTATGGTGCGACACACACAAACCATTTACCACTAAGACTTGCATTGAGGTTAGAACTGTGAAATACAGCAGAACAGGCTTTTCAATTCTGAGAAAGCAAAGAAGCAATATTCAGAAAAAGCATTTGAAGAAGCTACTCAGTGGTCCTACTTCCTCCTTTGGAAGACACAGAATAGTGGTTTGATTCTACCTGTGTGTCAGGTGGAGAAGTGTGATTCCTGGCCATGTCTTCATAGACACACTCAGGAATGACCTGGGGTGTGGATCCTCCCTGTTTACAGCACCTCTTCACCTGTGAAACAGGAATGTTGCTTCATTCATATATTATGCGCTACAAGCAATCAAATTGTCTTATTCAACCACTTTTTAATTATTCTTGGACATTGATAAAAAAAATGATGCACCTGAATTGCCCTTTCAGTCACTACAATGACTGGCATTGAAAGGACATTGTGTTTTGACAGAGTTTAGAACAAAATATGAATCTGCACACTAGTGTTATGCTCTGAACATGTTTAGCAGGACGAGGACAACTTTTTGATAAAGGACAACGTTTTGACAGATACACGTGATTGACCCATCACCAAGGCAACCTTCAGCACACTCACCAGTGGAGCAACCCAGATGAGGAAGATGACACACAGCAGGATGGCCAAGATGCTAATGATGATGATGTTTACCACGCCAGATGGGCACGGCTTCTCATTGGCTGGGTGAAAGGGGGTCAGCGTTACTGCAGTAGCTGTAGGACATGGCAGCTGTAAGACATCGTCTATGGAAGACATCACCAAATGGGAAAATCTAATCAGTATGCTGCGGTATTCACACAAAATAACTATCGGAGACAGAGTTGTACAAAAGAAAAACCCCTGAAGAACAATGTTTCTCAACTTGTTTGTATCCCGGACCAGCAGGCTATGGTTGTTTATAATGAAACTAACACTCGAGAGCTGACTAAATGAGTCTGGAACACCAGCCTGTCTATGAACCACAGATTGAGAAACACTAGTCTGGGTTCTAGATTACACCCATTTTTTCTACATGTGAAAGTGATTGTTCATTCATGAGAAGAGAAACATATCACATCGCCTAGAGCCCTCAAACTCAACTCTGGACCTCGAAGCAACTCCTTATTTTCATTGTTCCCCTCTAATCAGGGACTGATGTAGACCTGGGACACCAGGTGTGTGCAATTCATTATCAGCTAGAACAGAAAACCAGACGGCTCTGGACCTCGTAGGGTAAGAGTTGAATACCCCTGCCCTAGAGTGTAAACACACACCTACCATTCACCACCACCAGAGTGGAGCCTTTGCCTTGGATGATAAAATTTTTTAACGTGGATTTGTTGACATTTATGTAAGCACACCAGTAGACTCCTGTGTCCTCTATGGTCAGGTTACTGACGGTGATGGTCAGTTGGTCCACAGGTCCCTCAGTCTTCACTCTGTTCCAGTAGCCTTTCCTGGAGGTCAGCTTGGAGTCACGCTGGTGGTAATACAGCACCTCCCTGTCCAGCCCAACATACAGGTACATTCCATCCTGGTCTTTTAGAGTGGTGGAGCACTTCATGGTAAACTTCTCCCCTGTCTTCACCCAGAGAATGGCTTCTATAGAAAAGAGGTGAATGAAAAGATAAACCATGATTTGGAGAATTTGTGTAATACATAGATAAACATGTTTCTACAACAAAAACGTCAGAGTGGAAATTCAAAGGCTGAACCCGCTTCCCCCCCAGAAAGGGTTAAACACCAAACTCAAATTGTATTTTTTCTACATACATTTGTTTTCAGGTAGGGCACAATACACTACTGTGTCATTTTAGTCTCAAAATGTTTAATACCCATCTTAAAAACAGGTGCAAACTGCCTCTAGTGTAAACTTTGCTCCTGGTGCAACAAGGCTTAACAGAGCCCAAACTGGTGACTCTAAATTCAATGTTGGGAGAAAAAAAAGTTTGTCTTATTACCTGTTGCTGTGGTTGATGTGCTGAGAGAGAAACCGATCGACAGCAGACACCAGTGCAGTAACATCTCCATCACTTAAGCCCTGGTTACTGCTGCCTCTCTGTCGGTCTGACTTTTAAAGACAGAGGAAGCGGCGTCAATGTCATCAAAGCCCCTTCTAAACCACCACTCCCTCCTCAACCATCAGTATTGAACATTATACACCATCTAAACAACAACCCTTAATTGAATTCTCTTTTTGAGATATGCGTAGTCATCTTAGCGTCAATGGGTGTATTGTAGTAGCCTACTAAAGTACTGCACTTTGTCTGGGGAAATGATTCAAATTGAACTCATTCTGTCTTTCATCAGGGTACAATTTCCTGTACTATCACCATATGACCCCTGGATCATTTTCACTTTTCAATGCTAACTTTATTTATCTTTTTGCTGTTACATTACCCAACTTGACACACAACAACACACACATCACAGGCTGGGGGCAGCCTCAGGAGATCTAGGGTAAACAGGCCTTGCTGAAGAGCACAACAGTGGAAAGTAGCTGATGGGATATTGAAGCCAGCAACCCTCTGGCTGCCAGTTCACTCAGTTATTGAGGAGAGACTGCCGTCTAGTGTCAAGCTAGAACAAAACAGGCAGAAAGAAAAAGGTTTTATACCATTCCACAGAAGAGTCTATTCATGTGTTTATTAACAAGTAATCAATTAGATTTGAACTAACAAGACTGTTGTTCTACTGTGATAAATAAAATGATAAAAGACTAACTGAAAAAGTACAACAGAAGGAAGAGACGGCTATAAATCCTATAAGTTCAATGGCATACATATTGTAATGATGTAAATAATCAAAACATAATAGAAACATGAAATCTGAATACTACATTTAGCTTAGTAACATAACCCTACATAAACCTTCGGGAGTTTTTCTCCCTCTAAATATGTAACCTGTTTGCCTGACAACTCAAACTGAATTATTCCGCTGCTGTATCATTCGCTACGTACTTCAGTCTGAGACTGCCATCATTGAAGTCATTTGTGATGACATCAGAATGAGAGGTGTTGTACAAAACAAATTCATCAGCGATAGGATCATCTCTAACCAATCAGAGCATCAAAGCCAATGATGAATTTTCAAAACGGTGCTTTACTCACCTGTTCTGGCTCTGGCCCAACCCATCGGTTTGTAGGACCTGTCAGATGGTCTAGAATGGATTTCCATTCTAGAATTCACCGGGGGGGTAACTCAGATCCAGATTCATTGCGGAGAAGAAACTAGCATCAGTGGGCGTGGTGTAGCGTTTGGCTGGAGCAAGGAGTTTGGGTAGCCAGGCGAGCAACCTGTAGGGTGTATGTGGATTGTTTAGACCTGCAGACAGAACAGGTCTCAGGTCTCATGGCATCCACTTTGTTCATCTTTTTTTTTTTTTACGCAAAACCAAACGGAACACAACAAGAGCTGATAATGCTACTGAACAGACATGAACCATATGCCTGTTAAGTTAAGAGTCCTGATACATATTGAGCCAAAGCGTCCCAGTTTCTGTTCCGAGAGCACCGTCTCTTTAGCAGTAGCACAATCAGGATTCCCCAGATTAGAAGATGACAGCACACTGCAGGGTGGTGGAGACGCTGGTGATGATGCTGACCCTAATAGAGGGTAGGTTTTCATCAGACATTCATATCCCAGGTGGGGGTGGAAGATCCTATATATAAGGGCAGTACTCAGTGACATCACTTCCTGAAACAGGAGGTAAAAATGTGGGCCTCCGGCGCCGACAGAGATGGCCGCCTCGCTTCGCGTTCCTAGGAAACTATGCCGTATTTTGTTTTTTTTACGTGTTATTTCTTACATTGGTACCCCAGGTAATCTTAGGTTTCATTACATACAGTCGGGAAGAACTACTGAATATAAGAGCAACGTCAACTCACCATCATTACGACCAGGAATATGACTTTCGCGAAGCGGATCCTGTGTTCTGCCTTCCACCCAGGACACCGGAATGGATCCAAACGAACGGTCTTCTGATCAGGCTCCGGAGACGGGCACATCGCGCACCACTCCCTAGCATACCACTCGCCAATGGCCAGTCTCTTGAAAACAAGGTTGATGAAATCCGAGCAAGGGTAGCATTCCAGAGAGACATCAGAGACTGTAACGTTCTTTGCTTCACGGAAACATGGCTCACTCGAGAGACGCTAACGGAGTCAGTGCAGTCAGCTGGTTTCTTCACGCATCGCGCCGACAGGGGGGGTATGCCTTTTGATTAACGAGACGTGGTGTGATCATAACAACATACAGGAACTCAAGTCCTTCTGTTCACCTGACTTAGAATTCCTCACAATCAAATGCATTATCTACCAAGGGAATTCTCTTCGATTATAATATATTCTAATATAATATATAATATAATATATATTTACCCCCAAGCAGACGCATCGATGGCCCTGAACAAACATTATTTGACTCTTTGCATACTGGAAACCACATATCCTGAGGCTGCATTCATTGTAGCTGGGGATTTTAACAAGGCTAATCTGAAAACAAGACTCCCTAAATTGTATCAGCACATCGATTGCGCAACCAGGGCTGGAAAAACCTTGGATCATTGCTATTCTAACTTCCCCGACGCAAAAGCTGACCACGACTCCATTTTGTTGCTCCCTGCCTACAGACAGAAAATAAAACAAGAATCTCCCGGCTTCAGGTCTGTTCAATGCTGGTCCGACCAATCTGATTCCACGCTTCAAGATGGCTTCGATCACGTGGACTGGGATATGTTCCGCATTGCGTCCATCCTCCCCTCCTGCGTCCATCCATAGTTTCCTAGGAACGCGAAGCGAGGCGGCCATCTCTGTCGGAGGCAGAAGTTGTTTAACCACAATGTCTGTCACGTTTGGGGGTCTTTTGAGAGAGAGAGAGAGAGAGAGAGAGAGAGAGAGAGAGAGAGAGAGAGAGAGAGAGAGATGAAATTCACACAGGACACTGGATAAGGAAGGAGAAATACTCCAGATATAACAGACTGACCCTAGCCCCTCGACACATAAACTACTGCAGCATGAATCCTGAAGGCTGAGACAGGAGGGGTCGGGAGACACTGTGGCCCCATCCGACGATACCCCTGGACAGGGCCAAACAGGCAGGATAGAAACCCACCCCCTTTGCCAAAGCACAGCCCCCACATCACTAGAGGGATATCTTCAACCGCCAACTTACCATCCTGAGACAAGGCCGAGTATAGCCCACAAAGATCTCCACCACGGCACAACCCAAGGGTGGGGGGGGGGGGGGGGCGCCAGTAAGAATTCCGGCTCTCACAGACCTGTTAGTTTTTCTTTAAGAAGCACTCCTGTTCTCCACTCATTACCTGTATTAACTGCACCTGTTTGAACTCGTTACCGGTATAAAAGACACCTGTCCACACACTCAATCAAACAGACTCCAACCTCTCCACAATGGCCAAAACCAGAAAGCTGTGTAAGGACAGGACCTGGTCAATGACCTGAAGAGAGCTGGGACCACAGTCTCAAAGAAAACCATTAGTAACACACTAAGCCGTCATGGATTAAAATCCTGCAGCGCACGCAAGGTCCCCCTGCTCAAGCCAGCGCATGTCCAGGCCGGTCTGAAGTTTGCCAATGACCATCTGGATGATCCAGAGGAGGAATGGGAGAAGGTCATGTGGTCTGATGAGACAAAAATATAGCTTTTTGGTCTAAACTCCACTCGCCGTGTTTGGAGGAAGAAGAAGGATGAGTATAACCCAAGAACACCATCCCAACCGTGAAGCATAGAGGTGGAAACATCATTCTTCGGGGATGCTTTTCTGCAAAGGGGACAGGACGACTGCACCGTATTGAGGGGAGGATGGATGGGGCCATGTATCGCGAGATCTTGGCCAACAACCTCCTTCCCTCAGTAAGAGCATTGGAGATGGGTCGTGTCTGGGTCTTTCAGTATGACAACGACCCAAAACACACAGCCAGGACAACTAAGGAGTGGCTCCGTAAGAAGCATCTCAAGGTCCTGGAGTGGCCTAGCCAGTCTCCAGACCTGAACCCAATAGAAAATCTTAGGAGGGAGCTGAAAGTCCGTATTGCCCAGCGACAGCCCCGAAACCTGAAGGATCTGGAGAAGGTCTGTATGGAGGAGTGGGCCAAAATCCCTGCTGCAGTGTGTGGTCAAGAACTACAGGAAACATATGATCTCTGTAATTGCAAACAAAGGTTTCTGTACCAAATATTAGTTCTGCTTTTCTGATGTATCAAATACTTATGTCATGCAATAAAATGCAAATTAATTACTTAAAAATCATACAATGTGATTTTCTGGATTTTTGTTTTAGATTCCGTCAGTTGAAGTGTACCTATGATAAAAATGACAGACCTCTACATGCTTTGTAAGTAGGAAATACTGCCGATTTTGCAGGTTATCAAATACTTGTTCTCCCCACTGTATGTACAGCAGGACCAAACGGGAATAATCGGTAAGAGCAAGCCCATGTAATGCTTTGGAGGTTAGCAGTAAAACATTGACATCAGCTCTTGCCTTAACAGGAAGCCAGTGTAGAGAGGCTAGCACTTGAGTAATATGATCATTTTTTGGGGTTCTAGTCAAGATTCTAGCAGCCATGTTTAGCACTAACTAAAGTTAATTTAGTGCTTTATCCGGTTAGCCGGAAAGTAGTGCATTGCAGTAGTCTAACCTAGAAGTGACAAAATCATGGATACATTTTTCTGCATTCTTTTTGGACAGAAAGTTTCCGATTTTTGCAATGTTACGTAGATGGAAAAAAGCTGTCCTTGAAACAGTCTTGATATGTTCTTCAAAAGAGAGATCAGGGTCCACAGTAACGCCAAGGTCCTTCACATTTTTATTTGAGACGACTGTACAACCATCAAGATTAATTGTCAGATTCAACAGAAGATCTCTTTGTTTCTTGGGACCAAGAACAAGCATCTCTGTTTTGTCCAAGTTTAAAATCTTGGGTACAATGATCACGTTCCCGCACTGACTGACTGTGTGGAGGCTCATTGATTTAACGTTACGTTAGCCAACATGCTACACTGGCAAAGTTATGAATGACATAGCTGTCGGCTATATTAGCCACGACTTACCGTTCTTTGTGCAGCTTCAAATGTCGAACAAAGTTTGAAGTTGTTGCACCTCTGTCTGTCATTTTCTTCCCACATGTTTTGCAAGTTGCAATCCGTTTTTGTTGATACAGTGTAGTCTTTATATGCGAAAATAATAATTTGGGGTATCATCTTTCCAAGGGCTCCATCTGAATTCACTCGCCGATGTTCCTCTGCACTGCCACGCTCAACTTTTTCTCAGCTGGTACAATTTGATTGGCTGCTGTCAGATTCAAACTGTAATCCGTTAAATGAAGAGTTGACGCACAGCACACTTTTTTAATAGCATAATTTTTAACATTTGGGCTTGGGGAGGGTATCAAGTCATTTCGAGTGAAAAGGCGCAAGTCCAAGTTAAGTCACGAGTCATTGGTGTTAAAGTCAAAGTTGAGTTGCAAGTCATCATATTTGTGACTCAAGTCCACATCTCTGCAACATACACTTAGTGTTACTTTCTTAGCTACAGTATACATACAGTGCCTTGCGAAAGTATTCGGCCCCCTTGAACTTTGCGACCTTTTGCCACATTTCAGGCTTCAAACATAAAGATATAAAACTGTATTTTTTTGTGAAGAATCAACAACAAGTGGGACACAATCATGAAGTGGAACGACATTTATTGGATATTTCAAACTTTTTTAACAAATCAAAAACTGAAAAATTGGGCGTGCAAAATTATCTCCCTAGCATATTACATCATTTATGCAGTAGCATTCAATACATTTTTGGGCTCACTGTTGTTGTGCTGTGCTCACTTGAACAGGAAGGTGGTGCGGCGGTCCTTCTTGTGGGCAAATTCTGTCATGAAACTTTGTCATCTAAGTCTGACATTCTCTGGATTTATGGCGCTTTCAAGACAACTGGGAACGGTGGAAAAAAAGATGGTTGAATCATGACTTCAGTGATCTTCAGGTCAGAGTTCTAGACACTGGGGCGACAGACAGCCTAGTGGTTAGAGCGTTGGACCGAAAGGTTGCAAGATTGAATCCGAGCTGACAAGGTAAAAATCTGTCATTCTGCCCCTGAACAAGGCAGTTAACCCACTGTTCCTAGGCCATCATTGAAAATAAGAATTTGTTCTTAACTGACATGACAAGTTAAATAAAAGGAAGAGGTCTGAGTTCCCGAGTTGGATGACCATTCAAAATGTATTTTCCAAGTTGGAGCTCGGTTTGCAATTTCCAAATTGCTGTGTATTGTTTATGTCGAATGGCCGATGAGTACTGATACCTTTAATCTATAATTTCTCTTCATATGACAAGGACTGCAAAGGATTTCCCAGTAGATTGTCGAATTGATTCATGATGATGACTACTTGTCTAGCTTGCTAGCTAAGAATCTTAAAGTATTATGTCAGTCCAATCAAAGCTACTGTAGATATAACGTGATTTGACGTCATTTTATCTGTGGCCAATGACCTTGAGCCTTCCTGGATGGGCACTTCTAATGTAAATCTATGACAGCACCTAAGGGGGCTTGAACTGCCTAGCTCATAGTGTCCCCATGAGTTTCCCCATGAGTGACAGAACACTGAGCCAATCACTGCGCAACAAGAGAAGATTACCAATGCCTACACTCTGTATTTTCCGCTGGCTGCCGCTCCACCACAGAAAGCAAGGCTGAAACACCTGCATTTTGGAGCTGCCTTACTCAAGCAAGAAAAAAAGAGGCCATGTTTGTATGCGGCTCAATAAAACATTTTTTTTACACTGTTTGCAAACTGATATGTGACACGTATTAATACCCCAAAAAGTTGGAAGTTTACATACACCTTTAAACTCAACATTTCTGACATTTAATCCTAGTATAAATTCCCTGTTTTAGGTCAGTTAGGATCACCACTTTATTTTAAGAATGTGAAATGTCAGAATAATACTAGAGAGAAATATTTATTTCAGCTTGTATTTCTTTCATCACATTCCCAGTGGGTCAGAAGTTTACATACACTCAATTAGTATTTGGTAGCATTGCTTTTAAATTGTTTAACTTGGGTCAAACATTTCGGGTCACCTTCCACAAGCTTCCCATAATGGCCAAGTTGGGTAAATTTTGGCCCATTCCTCCTGACAGAGCTGGTGTAACTGAGTCAGGTTTGTAGGCCTCCTTGCTTGTGTAGCCGATGCGAAATTGCTAGCTAGTTAGCGGTGGTGCGCGCTGGTAGCGTTTCAATCGGTGACGTCACTCGCTCTGAGACCTTGAAGTAGTGGTTCCCCTTGCTCTGCAAGGGCCGTGGCTTTTGTGGAGCGATGGGTAACGATGCTTTGTGGGTGACTGTTGACGTGTGCAGAGCGTCCCTGGTTCACGCCCAGGTCGGGGCGAGGGGACGGACGTAAAGTCTATACTGTTACACTCGCACACACTTTTTCAGTTCTGCCCACAAATTTTCTACGGGATTGAGGTCAGGGCTTTGTGATGGCCACTCCAGTACCTTGACTTTGTTGTCCTTAAGCCATTTTGCCACAACTTTGGAAGTATGCTTGGGGTCATTGTCCATTTGGAAGACCCATTTGCGACCAAGCTTTAACTTTCTGACTGATATCTTGAGATGTTGCTTCAATATATCCATATCAGTTTCCTGCCTCAACTTAGTGTATGTAAACTTCTGACCCACTGGAATTGTGATACAGTGAATTATAAGTGAAATAATCTGTCTGTAAACAATTGTTGGAAAAATGACTTGTGTCAATCACAAAGTAGATGTCCTAACCGACTTGCCAAAACTATAGTTTGTTAACAAGAAATGTATGGAGTGGTTGAAAAACGAGTTTTAATGACTCCAACCTAAGTGTACGTTAACTTCCGACTTCAACTGCATGTATGTTTTTTTAGCTAAAAAGGTGGTGCCCGCCGCTGTTGCATTCACATAACTAGAGGCATGTTAAAGCATATCAAAGTTGTATCAAGTTGCGTTCATGTCAACCCTCTTTCAGATAGTTTTTTTCTCAATGTTAATAGAACTTAGCCCATATCTCTATATCTTCCCTCTAGTGCAAGGATCATCAACTAGATTCAGATTGAGTGGATGGTCGAGGGGGCGGAACATAATTACAAATCATTTGTAGACTGCAAATTGACCGCAAGAAGCCCAAACAGATACGTTTGACGAAAACATAATAATTTCAAACCTTGTTTATATATGTATATGATCACATCTCTCTCTATGTGTGGGAATACTTGGGAACATATTTACAAAATTTAAATCATTTGGTGCTGATTTCCTGGTGTTTTTACAGTCCTGGTGTTATATGTCCAACAATGAAAATTCCAAAAAACAAAAGTTTATATATTTTTTTTGGGGGGGGGTCAGAAAACTTGAGGTGCAAAATAAAACCACCGCCCCGTGGGCTGCCAGTTGGGGAACCCTGTTCTAATAGACATGTTGTCTTCTGTTCAGCGTCACATCTCTGACTTGGATTCAATCATACCAGGGTTGTATTCACAAGGAACGAAATGATAGCAGATTGATCAAAATGTGGAGGGACCACCTGAACTTGTCCAATAAGACAATTTCAGGAGACTGAAAAGATTTGGCATGGGTCCCCAGATCCTCAAAAGGTTCTACAGCTGCACCATCGAGAACATCCTGATCGGTTGCATCACCGCCTGGTATGGCAACTGCTCGGCATCTGACCGTAATGCGCTACAGAGGGTAGTGTGAACGGTCCAGTACATCACTGGGGCCAAGCTTCCTGCCATCCAGGACCTATAAAATAGGCGGTGTCAGAGGAAAGCACATAACATTGTCAGAGACTCCAGTCACCCAAGTTATAGACTAACTGCACTGTTAGTTAAGGGCTTGTAAAGTAAGCGTTTCACGGTAAAGTCTACACTTGTTGTATTCGGCGCATATGGCAATTTGCGATTTGATTTGATTTGATATTTGTTTTCCGTTGCAAATAGTTTTGCTACGGTGTGCATTAAATAATGCAACCCTGTACTGTTGCTGGGCAAAAAAAATACAAATATTCAGGTACTGTTAAGTACTTATATAATACATAATGATGGATAAAAAATATATATATATTTGTGCAGTAATTACATACATTTTCCTCACAATGGGTTTACTGCTTTTGGTTCCTTAAAACATATTAAAATAGTTTAGATCCACCCCATCAATTATGTCACCCCATCAATTATGCTTTTTTATTTGTTTATAGATTGCAGTAATTAAAAACAACAATTAAAATCTTCACCCTGTTTACAAAACACGAACAGTGTCAAGGTGTGGGATTTGAAAAGGAATTTCACAGTGTGAAATATACAAAAAAACATCATACAAAAGATGATTCACATTTTGGGGGGGACAAAGGAGAAATGCTTTCATCTCAATTGTCGCATTAATCACAAACAAAGTCAAATATAAAAACGTACAAAAAGTAGCAACTAAAAAAATATGTTATACGGGGTAAAGTGCGGAGTAGGCATATCTGTGCAGAAAACAGGAAGTTGCTTCTTTTTTTTTCAACAAATCACTTGATATACACTTCATACAGAGAAGAAATAACACATTTTGTTGAACTGCGAAATAAACAAAACTTTACACATGAACATCTCAAACCACCATTGTAGCCAAAAGTCCAAGTTTCTTTGGAAGAGCCCTGACTAGTCCCAAGCAGGCTGGCATATAAATAGATTAATCATTCTATCTGTATAAAGAGTGCCAACTGCCAATCATGTACTGAAGTAAGAAGGAACTGATACAAGATTTGGCAGGAATTACGGGAGGTGGAGTTTTGTTGTGGACGCCATTCACCTCAAGCTGTCACAGTACAACAACAGATTTATATCAGTCTATATGACAGCAGTAAAACATCATGGGAACTGAAACAGTCATAAAACTGTTGTGGCATTTTCAAAAGTATCATAAACAACCACCAGGTAAACTTGAAACTGATACCAGTTCTCTCCCATGAATAATTGACTCTTGTTTTTCAGGTTTACAGTTGCGTTCCATTGCACTGCCTTCATGGAGGCGAGCCCTGGGCAAGATATAAATATAGACCTGAATTTTCCACCAGCAGGTGGCGCAAGACAAGAAGAAAGGAGTAAGAGGAAGGCCACAAACAAATCCTCTGTGGTAGGAGCAACAGGCTGGCTTTTGGTTAGAAGAGTGGTTGTTGTACAGTCTTGTGAAACCCTCTTTCAGAAGGGAAACCAGTTTTACTACATGTTTTCAGAAAAGTGCTGTTTTTGAATGTTCGCACAACCTTAGTATAGAACCGTGTGTAAAGTTATAGTGATTAGATGGTCTGGTGTTACAGTATACAGTAACAACCATTGTGGTAGAATCTACAGTATAGGAAACGTGGAATGTTAAACCATGCACCTTGTAGTACAGTGTGTACATTGATTAGATTACCTGGTATTACAGTATACCAATGTTCTGCAGTGGTAGAATCTAGAGCATTATGACACCATGGCAACCCTGTATAGAAACATTGATATATAGGGCAGTTACATATCATTTGTAAACAACCACAGACCTTAAAGGCTGCCATCATCAGTAGATTATGAAGAAACAGATGCCTCAATCAGAATGACCTGAGTGCCAGAGTGACTGTCATCGGACACTTAACAGGAAACAGTACATCAAAAGACAGTGATGGTGACAAGCCCCTCATTTATCGGAAGAGACTGTTTCCTTATTGAAGGAAACATTCCCTTCCAGAGACTGCCAGTTAACGAATAATTTACTAGAGACTGTCACGCTGGTCCTGTGGACTGTCACTGTTTAGACCTGGACAGAGGGAGGGAGGGAGGGAGGGAGGGAGGGAGGGAGGGAGGGAGGGAGGGAGGGAGGGAGGGAGGGAGGGAGGGAGGGAGGGAGGGAGGGAGGGAGGGAGACAGTGACAGTGAGAGTGAGAGTGAAAGAGAAAGAGAACGAATCATTTACTAAAGACTGGAATGCTGTCACTGTTTAGACCTGGAGAGAAGGAGTGAAAGAGAAAGAGAGAGAGAGAAAGAGAAAGGGAGAGGGAGAGAGAGAGAGAAAGAGAGAAAGAGAGAGAGAGAAACAGAGAGAAAGAGATAAAGAGATACACAGACAGAGAGAGAGAGCATAATGTTACACAATAATAGAAAGTAAAAACAGGAGAGACTTTTCACTAATCATTACAAGGAGCACGAGCAGCATGTAAACTACAAGATAACCACAAGGTTAACTACAGGACAATCAATCATTTAAAAAAACATGTCCCCTATGAAGCTATGATGCTGAATAGAAAGAGACCTATTATAAATACAGTAGATGTAGATACAATATGTTTCATATAGATATATTCATTATAGATGTACAATAGGAGATATAGACATGTTAGATGTCGATGCAACATACAGTGAGGATAACTTTTCCTTCTGTCTCATCATCGTGACGCCTGTCTGTTGGGTGGCCACTGTGACCTATAACCAACAAGGACAAGTCAGAGTGTGGTGGAATGTCATCTACCATTTAAATCTTCAGAGGAACATTGCCTCCTTCAAAGTTCAGTGAAATTAAGAATCGGGCGGAAAGAGAAAAGTTAGTCAAGATAGCAAATCTTCCCTCACAGTGCAGATAGGCCCATATTTCACCTAGCATTACATAATAGTATGACCCAAATACATAATCTCCCTTCACCACAGCCATGCAGCTAAACTAACAAAATGAGTACAGGGGAGAGTCAATTGTTAAGATTTCCCCATTGAAACAATGCAAAATTGTTGCCAACTGGTTTGGCAAACAATTAGTAATTATCAGCACTCCATTTTCTACTCCACTTGTGATGGATGAAACACTTCCCTTTGACCTACATTCAATCACCATAATAGTCATGTTTAATAGGAAAGCTAAGACCGATACTGTGTGTACAGCATATCAGATATTACACAGGGACAGATACCGGGACGGACTGGGACAAGAAACCAGGCCCATTCCTGCCCTGGACTGATAGGACAGATACTGTGTGTACAGCATATCAGATATTACACAGGGACAGATACTGTGTGTACAGCATATCAGATATTACACAGGGACAGATACCGGGACGGACTGGGACAAGAAACCAGGCCCATTCCTGCCCTGTACTGATAGGACAGATACTGTGTGTACAGCATATCAGATATTACACAGGGACAGATACCGGGACGGACTGGGACAAGAAACCAGGCCCATTCCTGCCCTGTACTGATAGGACAGATACTGTGTGTACAGCATATCAGATATTACACAGGGACAGATACCGGGACGGACTGGGACAAGAAACCAGGCCCATTCCTGCCCTGTACTTATAGGACAGATACTGTGTGTACAGCATATCAGATATTACACAGGGACAGATACCGGGACGGACTGGGACAAGAAACCAGGCCCATTTCTGGACAGATACTGTATGTACAGCATATCAGATATTACACAGGGACAGATACCAGGACGGACTGGGACAAGAAACCAGGCCCATTTCTGGACAGATACTGTATATACAGCATATCAGATATTACACAGGGACAGATACCAGGACGGACTGGGACAAGAAACCAGGCCCATTTCTGGACAGATACTGTATGTACAGCATATCAGATATTACACAGGGACAGATACCGGGACAAGAAACCAGGCGCATTTTTGCCCCTGGAGGCCCCCATACCTGCCCTGTACTGATGGGACAGATACTGTATGTACAGAATATCAGACATAAGGGCCCAATGTAAACAAAGTATCTCACTCTGAAGCAACACAAAAGAGGAACTTAAAATCAAACGTTTTAATAAATACTGAATATTGAAGGACTGCCTTCGAGCCCCTGTGAAAAAATGACACAAAACCTACTATTACAATAAATCTTAAAACAAACTATACTGAACAAAAATATGAACACAACATGTAAAGTGTTGGTCCCATGTTTCATGAGATGAAAAAAAAAGATCCCAGAAATGTTCCATATGCACAAAAAGCTTATTTCTCTCAAATGTTGCGCACAAATTTGTTTGCGTGCCTATTACTGAGCATTTCTCCATTGCAAAAATAATCCATCCACCTGACAGGTGTGGCATATCAAGAAGCTGATTAAACAATATCATCAATACACAGGTGCATCTTGTGCTGGGGACAATAAAAGGCCAATCTAAAATGTGCAGTTTTGTCACACATCACAATGCCATAGATGTCTCTAGTTTTGAGTGAGTGTGCATTTGGCATGTTGACTGCAGGATTTTCCTTTAGAGCTGTTGCCAGAGAATTGAATGTTCACTTCTCTACCATAACCCGCCTCCAACGTCGTTTTAGAGAATTTGGCAGTACGTCCAACCGGCCTCACAACCGCAGACCACATGTAACCACGCCAGCCCAGGACCTCCACCTCCGGCTTCTTCACCTGCAGGATCATCTGAGACCAACCAACCAGACAGCTGATGAAACTGAAGAGTATTTCTGTCTGTTTTAAAGCCCTTTTGTGGGGAAAAACTCATTCTGATAAGCTGGTCCTGGCTCCCAAGTGGGTGGGCCTATGCCCTCCCAGGCTCACCCATTGCTGCACCCCTGCCCAGTCAAGTGAAATCCATAGATTATGATTCATTTATTTATTTCAGTTGACTGATTTACTTATATGTACTGTAACTCAGTAAAATAATTGAAATTGTTGCATGTTGCATTTATACTTTTGTACAGTATACATAAAAAAGCGAATAAGTAAACCAAATGCAATGTTGATGAACAATAAATAGCCTACTAGTGCATTTCATGCTTAATCCATTAATATTGACTTGGATTGAGCATCAAATGCACTGTTTTTCATGGTTAATATAAGCCTATACCACACATGGCTGAAAGCCACTGATCGTATAGTAAAGATGTTTATCTACCGTACTTGTCGACTGGCTGAGCCTGGGGTATTTTCACTAGGTTGTTTGACTACTGAGGTACTTGGCAGTGCAACTTTAAGGTAAGCATCCCCATTCAGAGCCAAAATGGCTGGCTGCCAACTGCCAAAGCATCCAGTCCCACTGCACAGGTTCATTTAGCACAAACTAGCATGCCAAGCAGAGATCCATGATACTCAACAAAGCTTCATACAATGATATCCGTTCATGAAGGAGTTACTGTCATCGGAATTTCATAATTCCTATCATTGAATTCACTCAGTCTATTTTATAAGAATTTGTAAGATTCCTATTTAAATAAAATAGACAGAGACCAGTCTTATCAAAATTAGATAATAATATTTATTCTCGGAGCTCGCTGCCAAGGAACCACAAACAACAGTTTATATACAAAATATGACGTCATAGGTTATAAAATATCCATCCTCCTATCGACCAAGACAAAACAGCTCACTCACTCCAGACACAAACCATATCAAGATTAACTTCTGAAATCTTCTGAAATCTCACCACCATCTATCACTATTCAGCAGACAGCTCCAGATAATGGAAAACCTAGGGAGGCACTCACTGCCTTATCTAAACATCCGAGAGCTAAGTTGAGTCGGTTCAACCATAGGTTAACGACCCTTTTTGCTTACTTAAAACCCACAATCCATTCCTCCCCAACCTGGCTGGAATGATGTTTATTATGTTTAATTACCCCCTGTTTCATGCTACACAATCCCTTCCTTATGAATGAACATTATTAATCAGATATAATAAAACAGGGTAGAGTTTAACTAGTTATAGTTCTATTTAAATGTAGATATTGTTCAGTCATTATTCATAAAATTCCTAACACACACACACACACACACACACACACACACACACACACAGAGAGAGAGAGAGAGAGAGAGAGAGAGAGAGAGAGAGAGAGAGAGAGAGAGAGAGATCACACATATCAGCCAGGCCCACGTAGCACACAGTCTACGAGAGCTGTCATCAGTCTGTCATGTATGAGTATGACAATTCATGTACTTACGTTGGGCGGAGCGCCTCTTAAATATCAGCAGTGCAGCAAGGAGTCCAATGACCAGAGATCCTATGACCCCAACTGGGGCTAGCCAGTGGGTGGTGGAATCAGAAGCAAAATCATATTTTGAACCTTCAACTGCGAGGGAAAAGAAACAATTTACAAATTAAATAGGAAATTCACGTGTTTTTGAATTAAATACATGAGGTGCTACTCTATCTGTGACCAGATATAGATGCACAAAGTCCATAATTGAGAACAAATCAAATCAAAGTCAAATCCAAAATCAAATCAAATGTATTTGTCACATACACATGGTTAGCAGATGTTAATGCGAGTGTAGCGAAATGCTTGTGCTTCTAGTTCCGACAATGCAGTAATAACCAACGAGTAATCTAACCTAATAATTCCACAACTACTACCTTATACACAAAAGTGTAAAGGAATAAATAATATGTACATAAAGATATATGAATGAGTGATGGTACAGAACGGCATAGGCAAGATGCAGTAGATGGTATCGAGTACAGTATATACATATGAGATGAGTAATGTAGGGTATGTAAACAAAGTGGCATAGTTTAAAGTGGCTAGTGATACATGTATTACATAAAAATGCAGTAGATGATATAGAGTACAGTATATTCATATACATATGAGATGAGTAATGTAGGGTATGTAAACATTATATTAAGTAGCATTGTTTAAAATGGCTAGTGATATATTTTACATCAATTTCCATCAATTCCCATTATTAAAGTGGCTGGAGTTGAGTCAGTGTGTTGGCAGCAGCCACTCAATGTTAGTGGTGGCTGTTTAACAGTCTGATGGCCTTGAGATAGAAGCTGAACAAATGAAATCAGATTGATTATTTGTACAAATATATTCCAGTAGACCTGGATTCAGTCAACCAAAATTCAATGTAATTTCTACTAAATAGAAGTTCCAAAATTTTTCTAAAATATCAAATCCAGAGGAAAAGGTTAGCTATGATTGGTCAAAGTCAGTATCAGGTCATTTCACTTGTTCCAACTTAATTTCCAGCAGAGTAATTTTTCAGATTATTTTGATATCTTAAAATAAACACACAGACTAGTGCTCTTTTCTAATCTAAATATAATCTTAATTTACTTCCTATTGCTAAGAACAATTCGTTTTCGCATCAGATGGATAATTTTTATTTGGAAATTCCCAGCCAGGCAGGTCAAAAAAAAACATTTAAAATGGCTGCCACAGGAAAGAAACACAACTGCAGAGACAGAATGTTCTGGTAAGAAGGTATTATGATGACTGCACTGAATCGTGATAAGAGGGAGCCTTAGAGACGGATTGGAGACTATGAGCTCTAATTTGCAACTGGCGCAGGTAGTTACAACTCCACTATCATTATTTCATTATTAACCTAGTAATTTCCTATAGGCTCATCAGATGACAAGTAGGTTAACTTGGTTAAGCAAACATCGAAGAGCTTCTGGATTCCTGTTGAAACATGCATGGACTGTTTCTTCCCCAAACCAAGACATTCCTTTTCTTTTTTACAGTTTCAAGGAAGATGTTCAGTCAGATTGAGGAGCATTTTACGGCCTGACCTACTCCACTCCTCAGTGACATGTTGTTCTCTCATTATAAGGCTGACTTTTATTGTGCTCGCACATGATAAAGACGTCGTAAAAAAGGCCTATACTAATAAATGTAGACTTGATTGAGGCTGAATTGTTTACAATTATCAGGGTCAGGATGAGGGAATTACGAGAGACTGGCATGTTTTGGACTTGACCCTGCTTTTACAAAGGATGACATCACAAACATCGTTCATGTATACCGACCACGATGGCAGAACGTACCTGTGGAACATACAAACGGGATCTCAAATGATGCCTTCCCCTCCTGGACTCCATTGGTGTTGTGCACTGTGCATGAGTAGTTTGTGGAACCACCTGCATGTAGCCTTCAGAACTGTCAGTTTACTGGAGAGGCTAAACAGTTTGTCGTCTGTCTTTTTGGCCAGAAGTTCAGCACTGCCTGTGCAGTTTGTGCCAAACTGGTCAAACCACCAGATCAACCCTTTCTGGTGCCCGCCTGTAGAGTTGCAGAAAATGGTCACGTCTGTGTTCTGTTTGATGCAATTCTCAGGACTGGAACTCATGGTTGGTGATTTGTACATAGCTGGAAGAGAGAGAGGAAGATAAATGATATTACATACATGTGGGTGCAGTTCGCAACAACGTCAGCAACAGGCTGGCTTTTGGTTATACGAGTGGTTGTTGTACAGTCTTGTGAAACCCTCTTTCAGAAGGGAAACCAGTTTTACTACATGTTTTCAGAAAAGTGCTGTTTTTGAATGTTCGCACAACCTTAGTATAGAACCGTGTGTAAAGTTATAGTGATTAGATTTTCTGGTGTTACAGTATAGTAATAACAACCACTGTGGTAGAATCTACAGTATAGGAAACGTGGAATGTTAAACCATGCACCTTGTAGTACAGTGTGTACATTGATTAGATTACCTGGTATTACAGTATACCAATGTTCTGCAGTGGTAGAATCTAGAGCATTATGACACCATGGCAACCCTGTATAGAAACATTGATATATAGGGCAGTTACATATCATTTGTAAACAACCACAGACCTTAAAGGCTGCCATCATCAGTAGATTATGAAGAAACAGATGCCTCAATCAGAATGACCTGAGTGCCAGAGTGACTGTAATCGGACACTTAACAGGAAACAGTCCATTCTCAGGACTGGAACTCATGGTTGGTGATTTGTACATAACTGGAAGAGAGATAGGAAGATAAATAATATTACATACATGTGGGTGCAGTTCGCAACAACGTCAGCGGGTAAACATCGTTAAGACAGACTTTGCACCTTTTCAACGTCCATCCGAGGGTTATACTTACTTGGAATGAGATTACTGGAGGAGTGATTTTTAATAAACTGGAAAGACATTTCTTCTATCTCTAACACACGTTCTAATTTAGTCTGTGTACACTAGGCCTGTTGTGTAAACACTGATTGCTCTGGCTCCTGCTGTGCTGTCCAATCACACACACACACACACACACACACACACACACACACACACGAAAATAGATCTGAACTCCCCCTGAACACATTCCAGAATGAAACATCCTTACCAACTTTGTGTCGTAACTGTGTGTGTGTGTGTGTGTGTGTGTGTGTGTGTGTGTGTGTGTGTGTGTGTGTGTGTGTGTGTGTGTGTGTGTGTGTGTGTGTGTGTGTGTGTGTGTGCGAGCGACAACAACGGAAGTTGAATATAACTTTATTTCAACATGTGGGAATCATAACAGCCTGGCTGAGACACACTTAAAATAATGTAATGTTGTATTCTATTCTTCTTCTATTGACCTCCAAGAGAGGCTGAATATCTGATCAGTTTTCTCCTTTCATGAACCTGTGCTGAAAGGTGCTTATCTTTTTATAATCACACTTGGTTGAACTGTAGACAGTACAGGACTCACCTGTGACACTGAGGCTGGTTGTAGCTGTATCATCACCACGGTCTGTGGTCACCATGCATTCATACACCCCCTTGTCGGCCATCTTGGTCTTTGTCAACAACAAGGACACATTCATATTATCCTTGTTCCAGGATGGCTCAGCAAATGTAAATCCAGGTGTTAGGTTAGATGTATCTTTATGGTATTCCAACAAAAGAGGATCAGCTTCCACCCGCTTCCAGGTCACGGTCAAGATGGTCACATTCTCAACAGCTTTGACAATACACTGCAGCAATGACTGCTGACCATAAACCCCATGGTATTCTTCTTTACACTCCAGTTTGACAAATGCTGTGAGTAAAATATAATTTCAGTGAAAAGAGACAACATAAATAAAGAAGATAATTACTGTTATTGGAGTCAGTTGTATCATAATGTGACCAATCTTACTGAACTTTGAGTAAAAAATGATATACAGTTCTCCCGAACCACAAAGTTAACAATCTGCTGAAAACAATACATCTATTTTTGTATACAACATTTTCTAACCATTATTATGGCACAACTTACTCTCAGAGGAATTTCCAGCTCTGATACAGGCTAAATGGATCGCAAAAAACAGGAAGATGGTAGCTGAAGTCATCTTTGGATTCCTGAGTAGGAAGAGAGAAATGTACAATGACAACACTTGTCACAGCAGTATGAGGTAAGTCTGTAGACTGCGTGAGGTAGGTCTATAGACCGCCTATCACTCACAGAGTGGCTCTGGACTGTCGTATGGAAATAAAGTCATAAAACAGAAACAAATACAGGTAAAGTAAAGTGCTGAATAGGTCTTAATTATACTGAACAAAAATATAAACGCAATGTGCAACAATTTCTACAATTTTATTGAGTTACAGTTCATATGACGAAATAAGTCAATTGAAATCAATTCATTAGGCCATAATCTATGGATATCACATGACTGGGAATACAGATGCATCTGTTGGTCAAAGACACCTTTCAAAATAAAAGGGCCTCCCAGTAATTCTGTGCATTCAAATTGACATCGATAAAATGCAATTGTGTTCATTGTCCACAGCTTATGACTGCCCATAACCCCACCGTCACCATTGGAAACTCTGTTCACAACTTTGACTAAGAAAACCGCTTGCCCAAACGACGCAATACACTTGTCTGCAGTTGTGAGGCCGGTTGGACTTACTGCCAAATTCCCTAAAAGGACATTGGAGGTGGATTATGGTATAGAAATATACATTACATTCTCTAACAGCAGCTCTGGTGGACTTTCCTGCAGGCAGCATGCCAATTGCACTCTCCCTCAAAACTTGAGACATCTGTGACATTGTGTGGTGTGACAACACTGCACATTTTAGAGTGGCCTTTTATTGTCCCCAGCACAAGGTGCACCTGTGTAATGAGCATGCTGTTAATCATCTTCTTGATATGCCACACCTCTCAGGTGGATGGATTATCTTGGCAAAGGAGAAATGCTCACTAATAGGGATGTAAACAAATTTGTTCACAACATTTTTCTGGGATCTTTTATTTCAGCTCATGAGACATGGGACCAACACTTTACATGTTGCGTTTATGTTTTTGTTCAGTGTAAGTGCATAGTGAATGAGGGCCTAACACAGGCCATCAGGCAACTGTCCCCTATTAAACTATCTATTTGTCACCTCCCATATGAATTGTCAACATGCCTGTTTCAACTATTTGTTTGGCAGGCAAATACAATCAAATGTGAACATTATACAAATAGACAAAAGAGAATAACATTTTACATTTTAGTCAGACACTCTTATTCAAAGCGAATTAAGTGTTCATCTTAAGATACACTATGTATATATCAAAGTATGTGAACACCCCTTCAAATTAGTGGATTCGGCTATTTTAGCCACATCCGTTCATGACAGGTGCATAAAATTGAACACAAATCTATGCAATCTCCATAGACAAACATTGGCAGTAGAATGGCCTTACTGAAGAACCCAGTGACTTTCATCGTGGCACCGTCATAGAATGCCACCTTTCCAACAAGTCAGTTCATCAAATTTCTGCCCTGCTAGAGCTGCCCCGGTCAACTGTGCTGTTATTGTGCTGTTATGTGCTGTTATTGTGAAGTGGAAACATCTAAGTGTGCAAGCTCACAGACTGCGACTGGCGAGTGCTGAAGCGCGTAAAAATCGTCTGTCCTCGGTTGCAATACTCACTACCGAGTTCCAAACTGCCTCTGGAAGCAATGTCAGCACAATAACTGTTTGTCGGGAGCTACATGAAATGGGTTTCCATGGCCGAGCAGCCGCACACAAGCCTAAGATCACTATGCACAATGCCAAGTGTCAGCTGGAGTGGTGTGAAGCTTGCCGCCATTGGACTCTGGAGCAGTGGAAACGCATTC
The DNA here is from genome assembly GCF_045791955.1 of Oncorhynchus clarkii lewisi. Classification (NCBI taxonomy): domain Eukaryota; kingdom Metazoa; phylum Chordata; class Actinopteri; order Salmoniformes; family Salmonidae; genus Oncorhynchus; species Oncorhynchus clarkii. The sequence continues at coordinate 20,557,499 of NC_092159.1, read as the reverse complement.
TCTGGAGTGATGAATCACACTTCACCATCTGGCAGTCTGACGGACTAATCTGGGTTTGTCAGATGCCAGGAGAATGCTTCCTGCCTGAATGCATAGAGCACTCTATAAAGTTTGGTGGAGGAGGAATAACGATCTGGGGCTGTTTATCATGGTTCGGACTAGGCCTCTTAGTTCCAGTGAAGGGAAATCTTAATGCTACAGCATACAATGACCTTCTAGACGATTCTGTACTTTCAGCATGACAATGCCCCCGTGCACAAAGCAAGGTCCATACAGAAATGGTTTGTTGAGATCGGTGTGGAAGAACTTGACTGGCCTGCACAGAGCCCTGACCTCAACCCCATTGAACGCCTTTGGGATGAATTGGAACGCCGACTGCAAGCCAGGCCTAATCGCCCAACATCAGTGCCTGACCTCACCAATGCTCTTCTGGCTGAATGGAAGCAAGTCCTTCCCAGAAGAGTGGATGCTATTATAGCAGCAAAGTGGGGACCAACTCCATATTAATGCCCATGATTTTGGAACGAGATGTTTGACGAGCAGGTGTCCACAAAACAAACGTAATAGTACTGTAGTCTAGATAGATGGATCAACCACATATCATAGTCATTGTGAATACATTTTTCCTCAGTGAAGTAGCAATCAGCAAAGTCAGAGCTAGTAAGGGAGGGAAACGTCAATTTTCACACTGAAGGAAACACATTTTATTATTAAGGAAACAATGTGTGGGAGATGACAGTACTGTTAAATTCATTCAAGTGGCCACCTAAGCTGTTGGAGTTATTCTCCCCCACAATATCCTCATTGCTTCTGGAGCCAATGCAGCTGAACAATGCCCGAAGGAATAAACAGCTGCAATGAGAGAATAAGGGATTTTTTCCTCCCTTGTGAGGGCTACTGGAAGGACATTTTACAGAAAGATGCATGAAATAGGCCTATATCGATGCAAAAATGCAGGCAATGATCAAGGGATAAAAGGACATAGGACCCCGCTAACATGGTTGTGGTTTGAGAGAAAAAAGCATCCATATAGTATACTTGACTCCACTTGATGTGGAGAAATGTTGGATACACAAAATTAAACATTTGCAGGACTCAGAACCTTCACTTTAATGATTGAACATGATTTAACACAGAATCAACCTTGATTGGCTGGGAAGAAACAGCTTGCCTTACCTGCTGCTGTGGTCAATTCATTGAATGAGAAGAAGAACAGCAGCAAACACTTCAGCAGTGACATCACCATCACCACAGCTGCCTGTATACTGCTGTCTGTCTCTGTCTGACATCTACTTAGAAAGACAGGAAATAGGATACATCTGACATCACAGTCCCTCACAGTCAGCCACACCTTCATGTATTACTGCAGTCTAATTTAGAATTCTTAATTTAATCAAATTCTATATATGTTATTATAATTTCAATGGTTTATTGTGTTAGTCAAAAAACATGGTGAATGGAGAGTTCAGATGGATTGCATTGTTATAAAAACACAACAGATCCATCTGTAAATTAACTTTGTTGCATTCACATAACTACAGGCATGTTAAAGCACATCAAAGTTACATCATGTTGTGTTCATGTTATTTATCTGTCAGATGTCGATTTTTCTCAATGTTAATCAAACTCAGCTCATATCTCTTCTTACGCTTTGCGTCATCATTTTAATGTGAGGAGAGAAATTCCTCTAGTGGACATGTTGCCTTCTGTTCAGTGTCACATGTCTAACTTCAGTTCAATCAATCCAGGGTTGTATTCACAAGGGACAAAATGAAAGCTGAGAGGGAGAGGGACCACCTGAATATACGATACGTTTCCCGTTGCAAATTGTTTTGCTACATTTTGCTACTGTGTACTAATGTACTGTCGCTGGGCTAAAAAAATACAGTGCCTTGCGAAAATATTCACCCCCTTGGCATTTTTCCTATTTTGTTGCCTTATAACCTGAAATTATAATATATTTTTTTTGGGGGGGGGGGGGGTTGTATCATTTGATTTACACAACATGCCTACCACTTTGAAGATGCAAAATATTATTTTATTATGAAACAAACAAGAAATACTTTTTTAAAAACTGAAAACTTGAGCGTGCATAACTAAGAACCCCCCCAAAGTCAATACTTTGTAGAGCCACCTTTTGCAGCAATTACAGCTGCAAGTCTCTTGGGATATGTCTCTATAAGCTTGGCACATCTAGCCACTGGGATTTTTGCCCATTCTTCAAGGCAAAACTGCTCCAGCTCCTTCAATTTGGATGGGTTCCTGCTGGTGTAAAGCAATCTTTAATTCATACCACAGATTCTCAATTGGATTGAGGTCTGGGCTTTGATTAGGCCATTCCAAGACATTTAAATGTTTCCCCTTAAACCATTCGAGTGTTGCTTTAGCAGTATGCTAAGGGTCATTGTCCTGCTGGAAGGTGAAACTTCGTCCCAGTCTCAAATCTCTGGAAGACTGAAACAGGTTTCCATCAAGAATTTCCCTGTAATTTAGCTCCATCCTTCAATTCTGACCAGTTTCACAGTCGCTGCCGATAAAAAACATCCCCACAGCATGATGCTGCCACCACCATGCTTCACTGTGGGTATGGTGTTCTCGGGTTGATGAGAGGTGTTGGGTTTGTGCCAGACATAGCATTTCCTTGATGGCCAAAAGCTCAATTTCAGTCTCATCTGACCAGAGTACCTTCTTCCATATGTTTGGGGAGTCTCCCACATGCCTTTTGGCGAACACCAAACGTGTTTGCTTATTTTTTTTCTTTAAGCAATGGCTTTTTTCGTGGCCACTTTTCCTTAAAGCCCAGCTCTGTGGAGTGTATGGCTTAGTGGTCCTATGGACAGATACGGCAATCTCCGCTGTGGAGCTTTGCCGCTCCATCAGGGTTATCTTTGGTCTCTTTAATGCCCTACTTGCCTGGTCTGTGGGTTTTGGTGGGCGGCCCTCTCTTGGCAGGTTTGTTGTGGTACCATAGTCTTTCCATTTTTTAATAGTGGATTTAATGGTGCTCTGTGGGATGTTCAAAGTTTGATATTTTTCTATAACCCAACCCTGATCTGTACTTCCACACAACTTTGTCCCTGACCTGTTTGGAGAGCTCCTTGGTCTTCATGATGCCGCTTGCTTAGTGGTGTTGCAGACTCTGGGGCCTTTCAGAACAGGTGTATATATACTGAGATCATGTGACAGATCATGTGATGCTTAGATTGCACACAGGTGGACTTAATTTAATTAATGATGTGACTTCTGAAGGTAATTGGTTGCACCAGATCATATTTCGGGGCTTCATAGCAAAGGGAGGAATACATATGCACGCACCCCTTTTCCCCCCCCCCAAAAAATATATTTTTTAAACAACTTATTTTTTAAATTTCACTTCACCAATTTGGACTATTTTGTGTATGTAAATGTCATGAAATCCAAATAATATCCATTTAAATTACAGGTTGTAATGTAACAAAATAGGAAAAGCGCTAAAGGGGGGAAACTTTTGCAAGGTACTGTATATAAAACATCATTCTGAAGAAGAAAAAAACATTTCCTTTGTGCAGTAATTATATACATTTTCCTCACAATGTGTTTACTGCTTTTGGTTCCTTAAAACGTATTAAAACAGTTTAGATCTTAGAACAGAAAAGAATGCAGATTAGCCACCCCATCAATTATGATTTTTTATTTGTTTCAAGATGGTAGTATTTAAAAAACAACAAGTGAAAGTATTTACAAAACGTTCAGTGTAACAACTTTCTCACTGTCCTATATTGAATGAACAGTATCAAGGTGCAGGATCTGAACAGGAATTTCACAGTGCAAAATATACCCGGACATTCTATACAATAGATTATTTACATGTTATATCTGGACAAAGTAAAAAAGCTTTCATCTCAATGATGTATTCATAACAAACAAAGTCACATATAAAAACATACCAAATGTAGCAATAACAAAGTCTGTTATATGGGGTTAGATGCAGAGCAGGCCTCAAGCAGGCATATCTATGTGCTGAAAACAGGAAGTTGACTTTAAAAAAAAAACGTATTAACAAATCACTTGATAATCACTTCATATATAGACAGGATTCCTCTCTCATCTTGACCTCTTACACTACGAAATAACATGTCTTATTTTTTGTTTGAATTGGGAAATAATCATAACTTGACGCACAAACATCTCAAGCCACCATAGTAGATCAAAGCCAAAATCAACAACAACAAAAAAGATCAAAGTCCAGCCTTCTGTGGAAGAGCCCTGACTAGTTCCATGCTGACTGGCGCAGAAATAGGTTCATCATATCTGTATCTACAGCGACAACTGCCAAGTGTGCACTTTAAGTAAGAAGGAACAGACACTGTCGAGGAGTTGGAAGGAATTGTGGGAGGTGTAGTCTTGTTGTGGACAGCGTTCACCTCAAGTTGCCGCAATACAACAACAGATTTCTCAAGTCGATTTGCAATGCCATCAACAGCAGCATGATAGCAGTAAAACATCATGGGAACTGAAACAATCATTATGTAAATAGAAGACAATTGCTGCCCCACAAAACATTTTCTAAATGTTTTCCCACATTTTTCATAATCAACCACCAGGTGAAAAAAAGGAAGGAGAAATCAAAAGAAACTGCTGTGGTAGAACTGTTGAAGCAACAGGCTGGCTGCTGGTAACAAGGTTGGGTTAATGTTACAATACGTTCCAGAGGTGACACAAAGTCAAGTCAAAGGTTGAATTCAAAATGGCTCCCTGATTTCCTTCTAGTCAAAAGTGATGTACTATTTATATTTAGCCTAGCATTTCTTCACATACACATTGGAGCAGAATCAAAGTAGAGTATCTACCAGAACCGTCTTTTCAGAGGCGAAACCAGTTTACTTCATATTTTTTGGGGGAAAGTGCTTTGTACACGCGTAAACAAACAACACAGCAACATTGTCAGTCACCTCCTTGTCTGAAGGACAAGTGGAGAAACAAGTTAATGTCAAGCCTGGCATGTTTTCTTCAAAAGTCTCATTGAATGCAGCCCTACATTGAACACCACACAGTGGCTGATACTGTAGGCTGAATGATAGAACAGCTATTTCCGTGTTCAAATGTTATAGGAGGCATTTGTTCCATTGTTTTTGATGGTAGACCACTCTGGTAGGCCTACATTATGATCAAATAGCCACAGTAGCCAACTTGACCACTATTAAAACTAACTTAAAAGTGGGTACAGCCTCAGTGTTCGGAAGTGGGACAGAATTTTCACAACGTTCAAGTTTGCGCTCAGCGGAACTGAAGTTTGCTCAGTGATGAAAAAAATCAGAAGAAACATTGCTCATGAACCTTCTAGTGTAGTGTGAAACGTTACAAGGATTAGATGGCTTGGTGTTAAGAGTACAGTTTTAACAATCATACTGGTAGAATCTACAGTATACTGACACTATGGCAACCCCATACCGCAGGGATCATCAACTAGATTCAGCCGTGGGCAGATTTTTTTTTCCTGAGTCGGGGGGGGACATAATTACAAAAAATGTGTAGACTGCAAATTAAACGCAAGTAGCACAAAAATATATCATGTTTGACTAGAACAGAATCATTTCAAACCTTGCTTACATTTCTATATGAGCACGTGTCTCTCTATTCTGCATAGGAATACTTGGGAACAGACTTCTTAAATTAAAATAACTTGGAGCTGATTTCCTAGTGTTTTTATAGTTCATTTATGAAAACTTGGGGGGGGGGGGGGGGGGGGGGAAATAAAACCAATTTGACCCGTGGACAGCCAGTTGGGGAATCCTGCTGTACAGAACCAATCATGTTAGGCTTTCAAACAGAGACTGTTAAAGTCATCAACCACAGTGTTTAAAGGCTAGTATCTATATAAATATAGACCTGAATTGTCCACCAGCAGGTGGCACAAGACAAGAAGAAAGGAGTAAGAGGAAGGCCACAAACAAATCCTCTGTGGTAGGAGCAACAGGCTGGCTTTTGGTTATAAGAGTGGTTGTTGTACAGTCTTGCGAAACCCTCTTTCAGAAGGGAAACCAGTTTTACTACATGTTTTCAGAAAAGTGCTGTTTTTGAATGTTCGCACAACCTTAGTATAGAACCGTGTGTAAAGTTATAGTGATTAGATGGTCTGGTGTTACAGTATAGTAATAACAACCACTGTGGTAGAATCTACAGTACAGGAAACGTGGAATGTTAAACCATGCACCTTGTAGTACAGTGTGTACATTGATTAGATTACCTGGTATTACAGTATACCAATGTTCTGCAGTGGTAGAATCTAGAGCATTATGACACCGTGATGACACAGTGATGGTGACAAGCCCCCTTATTGATCGGAAGGGACTGTTTCCTTATTGAAGCATTATGACACCATGGCATTATGACCCCATGGCAACCCTGTATAGAAACATTGATATAGAGGGCAGTTACATATCATTTGTAATCAACCACAGACCTTAAAGGCTGTCATCATCAGTAGATTATGAAGAAACAGATGCCTCAATCAGAATGACCTGAGTGCCAAAGTGACTGTCATCGGACACTTAACAGGAAACAGTCCATCAAAAGACAGTGATGGTGACAAGCCCCTTATTGATCGGAAGGGACTGTTTCCTTATTGAAGGAAACAGTCCCTTCCAGAGACTGCCTGTTAACGAATCATTTACTAGAGACTGTCACGCTGGTCCTGTGGACTGTCACTGTTTAGACCTGGACAGAGGGAGATGGAGGGAGGGAGGGAGGGAGGGAGGGAGGGAGTGAAAGAGAGTGAAAGAAAAAGAGAACCGATAGACAGACAGAGAAGGTGAGAGAGAGAGAGAGAGAGAGAGAGAGAGAGAGAGAGAGAGAGAGAGAGAGAGAGAGAGAGAGAGAGAGAGAGAGAGAGAGAGAGAGAGAGAGAGAGAGAGAGAGAGAGAGAAATAAAGAAAGAAAGAGCATAATGTTACACAATAATAGAAAGTAAAAACAGGAGAGACTTTTCACTAATCATTACAAGGAGCACGAGTAGCATGTAAACTACAAGATAACCACAAGGTTAACTACAGGACAATCAATCATTTAAAAAATCATGTCCCCTAAGAAACCTTGATGCTGAATAGAAAATACAATGTATTTTAGACAGATATGTTCATTGTACATGTACAATATAAATATAGATATATTATTTGTAGATTGAACACATGGACACAGTACCTTCTGCCTCAACATCTCCATCATGCCTGGTATCTGGTTGGTGGTCACCTAAAAAAGAAAAAGGCTAAGTCAGAATATGATCTGTGACATATTGTGGAGGAATGTCATCTAACATTTAAATCTCCAGAGGAACATTGCCTCCTTCAAAGTTCAGTGAAATTAAGAGTCGGGCGGAAAGAGAAAAGTTAGTCAAGATAGCAAATCTTCCCTCACAGTGCAGATAGGCCCATATTTCACCCAGCATTACATAATAGTATGACCCAAATACATAATCTCCCTTCACCACAGCCATGCAGCTAAACTAACAAAATGAGTACAGGGGAGAGTCAATTGTTAAGATTTCCCCATTGAAACAATGCAAAATTGTCGCCAACTGGTTTGGCAAACAATTAGTAATCATCCACACTCCATTTTCTACTCCACTTGTGATGGATGAAACACTTCCCTTTGACCTACATTCAATCACCATAATAGTCATGTTTAATAGGAAAGCTAAGACCGATACTGTGTGTACAGCATGTCAGATATTACACAGGGACAGATACTGTGTGTACAGCATATCAGATATTACACAGGGACAGATACCGGGACGGACTGGGACAAGAAACCAGGCCCATTCCTGCCCTGGACTTATAGGACAGATACTGTATGTACAGCATATTAGATATTACACAGAGACAGATACCGGGACAGACTGGGACAAGAAACCAGGCCCATTTATGGACAGATACTGTATGTACAGCATATCAGACATAAGGGCCCAATGTAAACAAAGTATCTCCCTCTGAAGCAACACTAAAGAGGAACTGATGGAGGATGTGGTTAGTGAGGGGATTTGGAAGGGTGAGAACAGACAGACATGTGTTCCGGGTGAGTGGCCACAGTTCCCCAGTTTTACTGTCCAAGGCTGAGTGGCTAGTTTCACAAACCAAAATCATGTGAATGCTTGCCTGGTCAAATATCTGTTTGACCTAATCTTGCCTACTCCATAGCTCATTGTCAAGACAAAAATGTTAGGCATGACAATGAGTGACAAGGATTTGGCATGATAGACCAAACAGACTGGCACTCAGGCTATGTGAGTGCATTATGGAGTGTTGTTGTAATTTATAACAGCTATAAAAGTATTATACAAAGTTATAATTTATAACAGTTATAAAAGTATAAAACAAAAATATAAAACATCATTCCAAATATGATGCTGGTCATTATAAAGTATATATATTGCTTGCACAGTGTATTCTGTGAACTGTCTAGGAAAGATGGGAAAGAATAAATCTAAAGTGACAAATAAACATAAAATATTCAATATTTCAATAAATAGTGAATATCGAAGGACATACTCATTAACGGAAAGGTGGACTGCCTTCGAGCTCCTCTCAAAAATGACACAAAACCTAAATGAAATCAAAAAAGATCACCTTTACCAAAAGTAATGTTGATGAACAATAAATAGCCTACTAGTGAGTATACAAAACATCAAGGACACCTGCTCTTTCCATGACATAGACTGACCAGGTGAATCCAGGTGAAAGCTATGATCCCTTATTGATGTCACCTGTTAAATCCACTTCAATCAGTGTAGATGAAGGGGAGGACACACGTTTTAAGAAGGGTTTAAGCCTTGATACAATTGAGACATGGATTGTGTATGTGTGCCATTCAGAGGGTGAATGGGCAAGACAAAAGATTTTAGTGCCTTTGAACGGGGTATGCTAGTAGGTCCCAGGCGCAATTGTAGAACTGCAACACTACTGGGTTTTTCTACGCTCATCAGTTTCCTGTGTGTATCAAGAATGGTCCACCACCTAAAGGACAACCAGCCAACTTGACACAACTGTGGGAAGCATTGGAGTCTACATGGGCCAGCATCCCTGTATAACGCTATCGACACCTTGTAGAGTTCATCCCCTGACAAAATGAGGATGTTCTGAGGGCAAAAGGGGTTTGCAACTTAATAATAGGAAGGTGTTCCTAATGTCAGGTATACTAAGTGTATATTATAATAGTAATATGGATTGGATTAAGTATTAACTATACTGCTATTCATGGTTAATAGCATGCCACAACATGTCACTGATTTGACTACTCTAAATGATTGGCTGAGTTACCAGATAACATTACAGGTTGTGTAATACCCCATGCAAAGGAAAAATGGATGGCTGCCAGAGCATGTAGGCTTGGCAGAGGCAGGACCACAGTACAGGGCCACTGTATTATTGACTGTATGTTTTGTTTATTCCATGTGTAACTCTGTGTTGTTGTATGTGTCTAATTGCTACGCTTTATCTTGGCCAGGTCGCAGTTGTAAATGAGAACTTGTTCTCAACTAGCCTACCTGGTTAAATAAAGGTGGTCTCAACTAGCCTACCTGGTTAAATAAAGGTTAAAAAAATAAGCAGGTTATTCTAGCACTAAGCTTGCATGAAAAACATATACATGATCAGATACTAGATCAAAGCTCCATGTAGTGATATTTGTTAATGGAGTTATACACAGACAACAGTCTCTACTGTATGAGTATGACAATTCATGTACTTACGTCGGGCGGAGCGCCTCTTAAATATCAGCAGCGCAGCAAGGAGTCCAATGACCAGAGATCCTATGACTACAACCGGGGCTAGCCAGCGGATGTTGGAATCAGAATCCAAATTGTCAGCGTTCATTTCTGGACATACAAAATGGACATGAATTGGGAGTTACAAAATAAATAGGCAATTGATATGAAGTCAAGAGAAAAAGGTTAGTTGTGCTTGGGTCAAAGTCAGTGTCAGGGCGTTTCACACACACAGACTTGAGCTCTGTTCAAATCTGCATGTGTCTTAATAACCTTTTACTGCGGTGGGCTAAATCAAGGTCACACAGAGAGATTGTTAGTCTAAAACAAATCTTGAAGACTGAAATTCAACAAAACCTTTTGACATAGAAACACCGGATTTGTTTAAAAAATACAAAATAAAAATCTTTATTTGGTTTTGAAATTCTGAAAAATATTCAGAATCATTTCACCCATGAGGCCAAAGAGGGCACTTTTGGTCATTGACAGCAGGAAAGGGCTACTTAACTTCCCATTGCTAAGAACAATTAGTTTTGGCATTAGATGGATCCTTTGTCTTGGAAAATCCCCAGCCAGGCTAAAAAACAACAGCTGGAGGACCGCAGAGCAGAAAGAATATTCAAAATGGCTGCCAGAGATGAGAAAAACAACTGCAGAGACAGAATGTTCTGGTAAAAAGGTATTATGATGACTGCACTGAATCGTGACAAGAGGGAGCATTAGAGACAGATTGGGGACTATGAGCTCTAATTTGCAACTGGCGCAGGTAGTTACAACTCCACTATCATTATTTCCCTCTCTATAGACCTATTGGATCAGATCAACCTAGTAATTTCCTATAGGCTCATCAGATGACAAGTAGACTGGGTTAAGCAAACATCGAAGAGCTTCTGGATTCCTGTTGAAACACGCATGAATAGAGCTTGCCGGCTTGTAATCCTAAAACCCGCAAATGAGTTATTCTTGATTCGTTCAGCCATTCCAATGGCGAAAATTAATGGGGGAAAAATACGGTTTTGATAAACGCCAAAAATAAGGTCTGAGGTTAACACAGGTTTAGGAGATTTTATACATTTTGTTCTATGAGATAATATCAGTCAGGGTAACATGACCTTTATGAATTATGAAGCCTTTATGTGCTTTATTAAATGACATAAAGGCTTCAAAATTCACAAAAAGTTATGTTAACTGACGAAGATTTATCTCGTAGAACTAAACGTATAAAATCTCCTAAGCCTATGTTTACCACAGACCTTATTTTTGGCCTTGATCCAAAAACCCTAGAGAAACTCATTTTCCCCATAGGCTTTGTCCAACTAACCATTGGGGGAGTTAGTGCCTACAAAAATATGCCATTACTATTGCTCTCTGTTGTTTCTTACCCAAACCAACACAAGCATTTTCCTTTTCTCCAGTTTCAAGGAAGATGTTCAGTCAGATTGAGGAGCATTTTACAGCCTGACCTACTCCACTCCTCAGTGACATGTTGTTCTCTCATTATAAGGCTGACTTTTATTGTGCTCGCACATGATAAAGACATCATAAAAAAGGCCTATACTAATAAATGTAGACTTGATTGAGGCTGAATTGTTTACAATTATCAGGGTCAGGATGAGGGAATACGAGAGACTGGCATGTTTTGGACCTGACTCTGCTTTTACAAAGGATGACATCACCAACATATTCATACCCATAGGTAGCAGGCACGGCAGCACGTACCTGAGACTTGCGGCGCAAACTGGATCACAAATGACGCCATCCCCTCCACGGCACCATTGACATTGAGCACTTTGCACGTGTAGTTTGTGTAACTGGATGATGCCTTCAGCACTATGAATTTACTGGAGAGGCTAAACAGTCCATCGTCAGTCTCTTTGGCCACCAGTTCAGCCCTGTGCGTCCAATTGTAGCCATCCTGGTCAAACCACCAGATCAACCCTGTCTGTTGCCCGCCTGTAGAGTTGCAGAAAATGGTCACATCTGTGTTCTCTTTGATGTTGGTCTCAGGGATGGAGCTCATGGTTGGAGTTATGTACTTAGCTGGAAGAGAGAGAGAAATCTATCATACATGTGGGTGATATTTGCTACACCAGTAGTTAGTTATACAACGTCAGCGGGTAAACATCGTTAAGACAGACTTTGCACCTTTTCAACGTCCATCCGAGGGTTATAACTTGGAATGAGATTACTGGAGGAGTGATTTTTAATAAACTGGAAAGACATTTCTTCTATCTCTAACACACGTTCTAATGTAGTCTGTGTACACTAGGCCTACTGTGTAAACACTGATTGCATATCGTGGGTAGAATTACATTATGGAGGCTAGTTGTGGACATTCCCACTGGTACTACCCTGTGCCATTTGAGCACTGTCATTCTGAAACAGAAAGTAACTCCGGCTCCTACCAAAAAATAGATCTGAACTCCCCCTGAACATATTCCAGAATAAACATCCTTTCCAAACATCAACTTTGTATCATAACTGTATGTGTGTGTGTGTGTGTGTGTGTGTGTGTGTGTGTGTGTGTGTGTGTGTGTGTGTGTGTGTGTGTGTGTGTGTGTGTGTGTGTGTGTGTGTGTGTGTGTGTGTGTGTGTGTGTGTGTGTGACAACAACGGAAGTTGAATAGAACTTCATTTAAACACATTTCGGCATGTGGGCATCATAACACCCTGATGAAGGGTGTTATGAGATGAGACACATTTAAAAAGCTGTTGTATTCTATTCTTATATTGACCTCCAAGAGAGGCTGAATATCTGTTCAGTTTTCTCCTTTCATGAACCGGTGCTGAAAGGTGCTTATCTTTTTATAATCACACTTGGTTGAACTGTAGACAGTACAGGACTCACCTGTGACACTGAGGCTGGTTGTAGCTGTATCATCACCACGGTCTGTGGTCACCATGCATTCATACACCCCCTTGTCGGCCATCTTGGTCTTTGTCAACAACAAGGACACATTCATATTATCCTTGTTCCAGGATGGCTCAGCAAATGTAAATCCAGGTGTTAGGTTAGATGTATCTTTATGGTATTCCAACAAAAGAGGATCAGCTTCCACCCGCTTCCAGGTCACGGTCAAGATGGTCACATTCTCAACAGCTTTGACAATACACTGCAGCAATGACTGCTGACCATAAACCCCATGGTATTCTTCTTTACACTCCAGTTTGATAAATTCTGTGAGTAAAATATCATGACAGAGACAAATTGACAATAATACAAGACAGAATTACTAGTATAGTAGTCAGTTTTATCATAATGTGACCAATCTTATCGAACTTTTAGTTAACAATTAGCTGAAAATAATAAATACATTTTTGTATATAACATTTTATAACCATTATTATGGCAGTCATGGCACAACTTACTCTCAGAGGAATTTCCAGCTCTGATACAGGCTAAATGGATCGCAAAAAACAGGAAGATGGTAGCTGAAGTCATCTTTGGATTCCTGAGTAGGAAGAGAGCAATGTACAATGACAACACTTGTCACAGCAGTATGAGGTGTTAGGTTTTAATTATCAGAGTAACTGAACTCGACCCCCTTCATCACTAATCCACGACTCTCCCCCCTTATTAATGTCTGCCACATACGATTGTTTTCCCTACACTCAGTACATTCCAAGCTTCATTGCACCCACCATATACCTTCCTCCTACAGATAACCATTAACTTCTGGTGTAGACCCTCTAAACCTAAGCACTCAATATTTCAATAGGATACTTGATAATTAACCCTATCCCAAGTCCAGGAGTTAGAACCCAGAATCCATCAGAGGTAAGTCTATTGACTGCCTGTCGCTCACAAAGTGCCTCTGGACTGTTCTCCGAAAATAAAAATAAAACAGTGGCTAACAGAAACAAATCCAATTTGACTAAAAGTAAAGTGGTGAATAGGTCTTAACTAAGTACATTGTGAATGAAGGCCTAACATAGCTAACTAGGGGACAGTTGACGGTGTTGCCTATCTACTGGTCACCTCCCATCTGGACTGTCAACATGTCTGTTTCAACTATTTCCTTGACAGAGAAATGCAACAAAATGTGAACATTATAGAAATAGACAAAAGAGCATAACACTCACTGAAGGAAACACATTCTATTATTAAGGAAACAATTGTGTGGGAGATGACAGTACTGTTAAATTCATTCAAGTGGCCACTAAAGCTGTTGGAGTTATTCTCCCCCATAAAATCCTCAGCGTTTCTAGAGCCAATGCAGCTACACAATGCCCAAAGGACTAAACAGCTGCAATGGAAGAATAAGGGTGTTTTTTTGGCTCCCTAGTGAGGGCTTCTGGAGGGACCTTTAATTGAAAGATGCATGAAATAGGCCTACAGATGCAAAAATGTATGCAATAATCAAGGGACAAATGTGCAATACCCCCCTCTTCAATTTGTTATTTAGCACACTCGTTGTCGTAGAATCCCATTACACTTCACTTTAGGGGGAAGTAAATGAGAAGGAAGTTCTGCCAGTACAACCTAGCCCATGAACTTAGCACTTAACTTGATTGTGGTTTGAAGCCAAAAACAAACAAACACGTCCATATAGTATACATGTAGAGAAAGCTCCAAAATGTTTGATATACAAAATGAAACATAACCTGCTTGGAAATGCAGCACTCGGACTTTTCACTGGGCAAATATACATCGTTTTGCGATGCAAATAGACACCCACTGGCAGTGGGCACACACTGGTTGAAACAACGTTGTTTCCACGTCATTTAAATGAAATTATGTTGAACCAACATTGACGTTGAATTGACGTCTGTACTATAATGGGCATTCTGAGTCTTTTCGGGGTGCCGGCTCATTTGGCTCTGTTCACTTAAAAGAGAAGGCTCATTGGGTTCCCAAACGGTTCTTCTCTCAAAATGTTTAAAAATGTACATAGAACCATGAAAGAAAATGCTAATCTTCAACGTAAAGCTCAAATGAAGGCTATCGTTTTTTCAGATCGTGAAATGCGCGTTCAGAAAAAATGTTACCTGGCCAAATATGGAATATTACGTTTTTTTTTTAAACACACAGCAAACATGAGCATGGACCAGATTCACACGCTCTCCCCTTTATTTATTGTTTCTGCAGTGAGGATTCACCCTCTTTCGATAATTATTTTGTAACCTATCTGCATTAAATTTGAGCTCAAAAATCAATAATAGCAGTATGCAAATCATGGAGCCAATTGGCCGGCTCTTTTTTTAATCGGTAAACGCACACCTGTAAAGCAATATGGTCAACAATTAATCAACTTTAAATAATATAAAGAGAAGCTAGGCTAGAGACACGGAAAACGTTAAAATCTTACCGCACAAATGCTTCAGGTTGTTACAGTGTGGAAGGTTAGAGTGAATCTGATTTAAAGATTACACTGACAGGCTGTCTAAACTTTCAGTTTCGATTTGACGCATTGGTCGTTTTATGGTCATTGCAGTACGCAAGCCTCTCAACAGCGGCAAGGTGACCGTTCAGGAGAGGGTTGGTCCTTATACCTTAGTGAATTTATATAAAATATCCAAAATAACAAATGATTAAACATACAAACAAAGGTCTGTTTTAGACATTTTAATAATTTGTCATATGTACAGGACCACAGCAAGTGCCTTGCTCAAGAGATGTTTCACCTAGTTGGCTCAGGATTTCGAACCAGCAACCTTTCGGTTACTAGCCCAACGCGCTTAACCACTTGGCTACCTGCCTAGACCCAGTTCCTTTGCTTTTCTCATGTGAAAATAAATGTCCCCCACAAGTTATCGTTTGTTTGTGCATATATGCCTCCGCACATGCAGGACTTCTACTTTGACACGAAGAAAGCAGAGGTCTATCAGGCAAGGGGATGGCATCGTCACGTCGGGACTAGGGGACCTCATGGACTAGCAGAACTCATGGACTGGGGGGCCTTCAATTATTTAATTGAACAAATGGCGGATGGACAGCATTAAATTAACTTTGTCATCATTGGACCGATGGGTGATTGTGTAGCCCTACAGTTGGATAATACTGTTCTAGAGCCAATTCATCCAAACACTGGTTGACTTTTGAATTTTCTGTAAAAGTCAGAAATGTAGTGTGTTAACATTGGTGTTTCAAGTGCAGGAGCTGCATGAACTTGGTTATAAAACCCATCCTCCTCATTGGGAAGGAGACCAGGAAGGGTATTGAGCAGCCTTGGGTCCAGATCAAGTGGGACTACACAAATACGTTTTTTTACGCAAATCATGCTTGTAAAAAAAGTACAATTATTTGTAAAGGACTATCGGTTGATGATTTACTGGTATGTGGATAAGTAATTTAAACTACATTTTATTCAACAATTTAAAAAAATTAAAGTGGTTGCCTTAGTCACTCAGTCATGTATTGTAATTAATGTATCTGTTTCTGTGATGAAATGAAAATTTCTTCAACATTGAATATCACTGTCACAGCTTGTCACATGTCTGAGAGAGACTTACATGGTTATCAAAATGTCACGCCAGGGTAAACCTACACGAAACACAGCCCTTATGTTAAGTGTTTCTAAAAATCCACTGTGGGAAAAATGATTTGTGGAAAACGATTGGAACCATTTCCCTTCTTGACCGCTAGGTTTTATGGACACCTCCACTGTTGGACTCTATGGGGCTGAATGGCACAACAAAACAACAAGACGCCACGCTCTCCCAACGTGTCCATCATAGAGCGGGCTACAGAAGAAACATCAAAGAAGATCGATAATCTGTCATAAACTGTCAATCAACTACACAAAACTGTGAGCGAGAACAAGGAAAAAGAAAAGATAAGAAAATGAAATCCAAAAATAATGAGCTGTGTGAGAATGTAACTGAACTTCAAAGGAACTCTCGCAGGTGGAATCTGAAAATCCAAGGTATAAAAGGGGTAGAGGGAGAGGATATTAGCGAAGTAGTCATTAATATCCTGGGAAAAGTGGCTCCGTGCATCAAAGACAGGCTAAGAGACGTGATTGATGTGGTACATCGACTTGGGAAACGAAGATCTGTTGGACCCCCTCGCAATATCATCTTGCGCTTAACTATGCACCATTACAGGGACATCATATGGAACATGGCCTAGGGGAACACGTTTCTGGACGAGAAGAAGCTCCGCATCAAAGAAGCTCTGATACCGCAGGATCAGGCTGCCAGAGAGAAACTGTGGCCTCTTATACAGAAGGCGCGACAAGAGGGAAAGAAGGCAGGGTTCAAGGGCCCATACGCGTTTATCGAAGGAAGAATGATTACTGGGTAACCAAATTGGAACTGTGAGTACTACCATGAGTACAGTTAATCTACTGCCACGAATAAACATACCATTCTAACTACAACTGATGAACACTTGCCAAAGAATATGAAGTAAATAGATCCTAGTAATAGTAATCCTCTCAAGGTTCCCTGTTTGTTTTATTGTTCACATTAATACTGGTTGTCTAATTTGTGTTCTTTCTTTTTTAATGCAGGAGTTCGTTTTCAATTCACTCAATATTGTTAGTCTGAATGCTAGGGGTTTGAGAAATCCAACAAAAAGGAGAGCTTTATTTTTATACTGTAAACGCAGTGACTCAGATGTTGTCCTTCTTCAGGAAACTCATTCGGGTGAAAGTGATTTGAAATGTTGGAAAGCACAATGTGGAGATATGGCCTGTTTCAGTCATGGATCAAATCATTCTGCTGGTGTTTTGACACTTATTCACAAGTTTAAAGGTGACATTCTAGAATCCCCATCTTCACAAGACGGCAGATGGGTCATACTAACTGTTAAATTTGACAATGCTATTTTCATCATGTGTAATGTATACGGACATAACTCACATGCTCATAATAAGACCCTTTTTACCCAATTTACCAGGAAAGTACAGGATTTACGCAACAAATACTCAGAGGCCTTTCTAATTATTTCAAGGGATTTTAATGAAACACCTGATGCATCTGCTGATCGTTTTCTTCCTAGAACGAGTAAAAACCCTCAAAATAGTAACATTATCATTACATTATGCATGGATCTCTGTGTTGAGGATGCCTGGCGTTATTTCAATCCGGATGCTAAGGGTTATATCTGAACCAACAAAACTATGTCACATAAATATAGAATAGATTTATTCCTAATTTCCCCTTTTTTGTTACAATTTGTTGTAGATGTAGATCATCAGTTGGCTCCCTTTTCTGATCGTCACTTGATTTCCCTGAATTTACAAGCTACTAAAAAATCAAAAGGTAATCGAGGATATTGGAAATGAAACAACACACTTCTTAAAGATACTACTCTCATTGAAAACATCAAATCATTAGCTAAATGTATTTTTTGCAAGAAAAGACTTGGGTCATGGAAGTAGATGGGAATTTTTCAAATATAAAGTCAGAGTGGTAGCCATTAAACGCTCCAAAGAGCTGATGCGATTAAAGAACCTTAGAGAAAAGGAGATGATGAGCAATCTTGACAGTTTTCTCAAGAAAGATAATCTATCTGAAGAAGAGGAGTCTGTGTTCAGGTCTTTACAACTAGAATTAGAACAGACTTACACGGATCTGGCAAAGGGCGCCTTTGTAAGGTCAAGAGCAAAATGGATTGAAGAGGGGGAAGAAACACTAGTTACTTTTTATCACTTGAAAAGAGAAACTACAAAAGAAAATCTATAACTACACTCCAAATTAACGAGGTTTTATGCTAAGATCCCATGACAATATCATCATTTGTCAATTCCTTTTATGAAAACCTTTACAGCTCTCAATTTCAGGAAGATGGTTGTGAAAGCTACATTTGCCACATTCAGAATTATGTCCCTGTAATTGAGAATGTTTTCCACTCAGTTTACGAGTTACCTGTGTCAATTGGAGAAATTAGAGGCTCTGAATTCAAGTGAAAAAAAGGGAAATCACCTGGCCCTGATGGCCTGTCAGTTGAATTCTATAGACAGTTTTGGGGGTTACTAGAAGACCCGATTTTCAATATGTTTCAAGATTGCATTAAAAATGGGGAAATGGTCTCCACTATGAAACAGGGCTTTATTTCACTGATTCCGAAGCCCGATAAAGACCCTTCTCTCATTGACAATTGTAGACCAATTACTTTATTAAATGTTGATTACAAATTGATTGCTCTGGTTTATGCCAAAAGATTACAGAAATGAATAGATAACATTATAAATGACACTCAAACAGGATTTATGAAGGGCCGTCACATAAGCTCTAACATTCGTTTAGTCTTGGACCTTATAGATTATTCAGATGCAATTGGCTCAGATGTGGTTGTTCTATTTCTGGACTTCTGTAAAGCCTTTGACACAATTGAACATGAATTTCTCTTTAGGTCTCTTAAACTTTTTGGATTTGGTGAACATTTTATTAAAGTAATTTGCATATTTTACAAATATATAAATAGTTATGTGCTACTAAACCTTAATACTTCCAAAATATTCAGTACCAACAGAAGTGTACGACAGGGATGCCCAATTCCGCCATTTTTATTCCTTTTGTTTGTGGAACTTCTATCTCTAGATATTCTGAATAATGCACATTTGTATGGCTTGACCATTTTTAACAAAGAACTCAAAATCTGTCAACTGGCTGATGATACTACTCTTTTCTTAGGAGACAAGCACCAGGTCGCACATGCCCTTAATGCTATAACTGCATTTTCTATTGCATTAGGATTAATGCTGAATGTTTCTAAATGTGAAATCTTATGTTTATTTGACTCTGATGATAAAGAAATAGAAAATATTCCTGTAAAGGACTGTTAAATATTGAGGAATACATCTGTCAAAAAACCACTTAGTCAGACAACATTTGAATTTCTCTCCTAAAATTAAGATAACTCAAAATATCTTTAATAATTGGCTACAAAGAGATCTTTCTATACTTGGGAGAGTACTTCTGTCCAGGGCAGAGGGACTGTCATTTTGTGTACCCCTCATTATCTTTATGTGTAAATCCAGTTACTTGTAAAGAGATCAATAAGACCTTTCTTGACTTCATCTGAAAAAATAAGTCTCACAAACTAAAAAAATCTGTCCTTTCTAACAAAAGAGCTGAAGGCGGTCTAGAAGTGTTGGATTTTGTTGACATAAATAACACTTTCAAGATAAACTGGTTGAGAAAATGTTTGATCAATACTGATTCAATATGGTTTTTCATTCCAAATAATGTGTTTAATAAATTGTGAGGTCTTCAATTTTTACTGAAATGTAATTATATTCCTGAAAGATTACCTGCTAAATTGGCTAGATTTCACCAACAAGCTTTAATGGCCTGGAAAATATGTTACCTGCACAATTTTCCCTTCATAAAGCTCTTTTGTGGAATAATTCAGACATAACTGTAAGGAGTAAATCATTGTTCTACCACAGCTGGCATGAGAGGAATATTGACTTTGTCCTTGATATTTTTCCTTGATATTTTCGACAACAAGGGTAATATTCTCACATATGAACAATTTATAACATTGAAATAGTTTCCAATACCTTTCAGAGAGTTTATTTCTGTGATCAAAGCCATTCCCAGTGGTCTAACTACACTAATGAAAACTCATCTTAATTTTGGGAATGATCACAAAGTTTATCCAGAACTCAGATTGGAAGGCGTGGGCTTACTTGAGAAATCTTGTTGTAATAAATATATAAGACAAATTCTTCATTCACAAAACCAACTTACACCGAGAGGAAAGTTTTTCTGGAACATGCTTATTCCTGACATTGTCTGGAAAAATGCATGGTTAAGGCCTGACAAATACTGTATAACAAACAAAGTTAAGGAAGTGCACTTCAAAATTTTACATAAGATATATCCATGTAATTCTATGATTTCCACATTTGTGGCTATTGATGATACAGTGCCTTGCGAAAGTATTCGGCCCCCTTGAACTTTGCGACCTTTTGCCACATTTCAGGCTTCAAACATAAAGATATAAAACTGTATTTTTTTGTGAAGAATCAACAACAAGTAGGACACAATCATGAAGTGGAACGACATTTATTGGATATTTCAAACTTTTTTAACAAATCAAAAACTAAAAAATTGGGCGTGCAAAATTATTCAGCCCCCTTAAGTTAATACTTTGTAGCGCCACCTTTTGTTGCGATTACAGCTGTAAGTCGCTTGGGGTATGTCTCTATCAGTTTTGCACATCGAGAGACTGAAATTTTTTCCCATTCCTCCTTGCAAAACAGCTCGAGCTCAGTGAGGTTGGATGGAGAGCATTTGTGAAGAGCAGTTTTCAGTTCTTTCCACAGATTCTCGATTGGATTCAGGTCTGGACTTTGACTTGGCCATTCTAACACCTGGATATGTTTATTTTTGAACCATTCCATTGTAGATTTTGCTTTATGTTTTGGATCATTGTCTTGTTGGAAGACAAATGTCCGTCCCAGTCTCAGGTCTTTTGCAGACTCCATCAGGTTTTCTTCCAGAATGGTCCTGTATTTGGCTCCATCCATCTTCCCATCAATTTTAACCATCTTCCCTGTCCCTGCTGAAGAAAAGCAGGCCCAAACCATGATGCTGCCACCACCATGTTTGACAGTGGGGATGGTGTGTTCAGCTGTGTTGCTTTTACGCCAAACATAACGTTTTGCATTGTTGCCAAAAAGTTCAATTTTTGTTTCATCTGACCAGAGCACCTTCTTCCACATGTTTGGTGTGTCTCCCAGGTGGCTTGTGGCAAACTTTAAACAACACTTTTTATGGATATCTTTAAGAAATGGCTTTCTTCTTGCCACTCTTCCATAAAGGCCAGATTTGTGCAATATACGACTGAATGTTGTCCTATGGACAGAGTCTCCCACCTCAGCTGTAGATCTCTGCAGTTCGTCCAGAGTGATCATGGGCCTCTTGGCTGCATCTCTGATCAGTCTTCTCCTTGTATGAGCTGAAAGTTTAGAGGGACGCCCAGGTCTTGGTAGATTTGCAGTGGTCTGATACTCCATCCATTTCAATATTATCGCTTGCACAGTGCTCCTTGGGATGTTTAAAGCTTGGGAAATCTTTTTGTATCCAAATCCGGCTTTAAACTTCTTCACAACAGTATCTCGGACCTGCCTGGTGTGTTCCTTGTTCTTCATGATGCTCTCTGCGCTTTTAACGGACCTCTGAGACTATCACAGTGCAGGTGCATTTATACGGAGACTTGATTACACACAGGTGGATTGTATTTATCATCATTAGTCATTTAGGTCAACATTGGATCATTCAGAGATCCTCACTGATCTTCTGGAGAGAGTTTGCTGCACTGAAAGTAAAGGGACTGAATAATTTTGCACGCCCAATTTTTCAGTTTTTGATTTGTTAAAAAAGTTTGAAATATCCAATAAATGTCGTTCCACTTCATGATTGTGTCCCACTTGTTGTTGATTCTTCACAAAAAAATACAGTTTTATATCTTTATGTTTGAAGCCTGAAATGTGGCAAAAGGTCGCAAAGTTCAAGGGGGCCGAATACTTTCGCAAGGCACTGTATATGTGTTTTCTGTGACAAAGAAGGTGAGAATCTGTCTCACTTGTTCTTTGAATGTAAATTTGTTATTTACCATTATGCACACTTATGCACCCTAGTGAATAACAACAAGAATAACATCTTCATGAATCATTATAATAAGATCTTTTCAGAGAGAATATATTTGCACCTAAATTGTATATTTTTTGTATTATTTTATTGATATTTTTGTATGTTTGAGTATTCTTAATACCTGTGTTTGGTTTGTTAGACATGTTTGATGTAGCAATGTAAGTTGATTTTTGCATTATGAATAAAATAAAATAAAAAATCAAATGACATATTTTTTTAAATGTTAAAAACATTTAAAGCTTTGGAAGTGGAGAGGACAAAATGGCGACTGCTCTTGAATCTGAAAGTGCGGCAAGGGAAGTCAAATCAAATCAAATTGTATTTGTCACATGTGCCGAATACAACCTTACCTTTAAATGCTTACTTACAAGCCCTTAACCAACAATGCAGTTCAATAAATTGAGTTAATAAAATATTTACTAAATAAACTAAAGTTTAAAAAATCTAATTGATCAAAAGGTAACACAAGAAATGTACATAACAATAACGAGGCTATATAAAGGGTACCGGCACCAAGTCAATGTGCGGGGGTACAGGTTAGTCAAGGTCATTTGTAAAGTGACTATGCATAGATAATAAGCAGCGCGTAGCATTCAATTAGTTGTTCAGCAGTCTTATGGCTTGGGGGAAGAAGCTTTTTGTTCCTAGACTTGGTGCTTTAGTACCGCTTGCCGTGCGGTAGCAGAGAGAACAGTCTATGACTTGGGTGACTGGAGTCTTTGATACTTTTTTGGGCCTTCCTCTGACACTGCCTGGTATAGAAGTCCTGGATGTCAGGAAGCTTGGCCCCAGTGATCTCCTGGGCCGTACGCACTACCCTCTGTAGCGCCTTACAGTCAGATGCCAAACAGTTGCCATACCAGGCGGTGATGCAACCGGTAAGGATGCTCTGCAACCGGTCAGGATGCTCTCGATGGTGCAGTTGCAGAACTTTTGAGGTTCTGGTTACCCATGCCAAATCTTTTCAGTCTCCTGGGGGGAAAAGGTGTTGTCGTGCCCTCTTCACAACTGTCTTGGTGTGTTTGGACCATGATAGTTTGTTGGTGATGTGGACACCAAGGAACTTGAAACTCTCGACCCGCTCCACTTCAGTCCCGTCAATGTTAATATGGGCCTGTTTCGGCCCTCCCTTTCCTATAATTTACGATCAGCTCCTTTGTCTTGCTGACAATGAGAGAGAGGTTGTTGTCCTGGCACCACACTGCCAGGTCTCTGACCTCCTCCCTATAGGCTGTCTCATCGTTATCAGTGATCAGGCCTACCACTGTTGTGTCGTCAGGAAACTTAACGATAGTGTTGGAGTCGTACTTGGCCACACAGTCGTGGGTGAACAGGGAGTACAGGAGGGGACTAAGCACGTACCCCTGAGATGTGATAATGGATGGAAATTAGTGAAATAAAGACTAGAATAAAACGAGCAAAAGTTTTAGTAGAAGGACTAGTCCAATAATGCCTTTCTTATTGGACTGAGCTTTTTGGACAAGGAAATCAATTTGGGAAATCAAGAACTGTGAAGAAAAATAGTGGGAAAGATGGATTCAGTCAAGGTGACGAGAAGCGGCCTTGTTTTGGTTAATTGTGTTGATGAAGAACAGAAGAAGCGTACACTAGATCTGACTAAATTGTCCACGTCAGAAGTAACCTGTACTGATCGTCGGAGCAGGGCTCCTGCCAAAGGAGTTATAGCTGGGGTCTCGTTGGATATAGATGGTGAGTACCACTCTCAGTGCACATCTCCTGACCTGTATGGTACATGGAAGGAAGGAGAAAAGCCTGTCGATATGGTTGTTTGAGGGGACTCTACCTGAATATGTGAAGCTTGCATATTTGAGGTATGCGGTGAGAGCATTTGTGTTCAAACCATTACACTGTGAGAATTGTACAGGATATGGTCACGTGTCAAATGTTTGCAGACGTGAGAAGTATGATATTGAAGAATCTGTGAATGGAAAACGTTGCAACTGTGATGGGGATCATACTCCGGACTTCTTTGAGTGCCATGTAAAGGTGAAGGAGGTTGAGGTGTCAAGGATCAGAGCTGTGCAGCAGATCTTCTATGTGGAGGCGGTGAAGAGGGTCGAAGGGGCAATAGACAACAGTGTTGAAGATATGGCGGTGGAGGCATTGCAACCAGCTGCTAGTAGTGTTTTAAGTCAATCGGGTGATCTGGATACACTCATTGTGAAGAAGGTGGATTTTGTGGCATTTATAGCCACAGTGATTCATTGTACTGCACTAGTGTCTAAGAAGTCCAAGAAGCTGGATATCATTATATCTGCACCTGAGAAGTGTTTGGGGCTCCAAGACTTCATGGCATAAGCACTAAAAGGACCATTGTTGTGAGGAAATGTTCCACCATCACAGGAGGCTTCTGAGCCTGTGTTGGGACCTGATTAGAATTCTTTTTTTTTTTTTACAGAACAGCAAGTTGATTTTGTTTAGTTCCTTTCTTTGTTTTGATAGTTTGTATGATATTTTATTTACACAGAGGTAGGTGGCGGAATGCACATTTAACAGTTTCGAAGAAGAAACTTCGAAGAAAATCACCATTTAATTCGCTCGAGGCAGAAGATGGCGGAAACTGAGGTTTTGTTTGAAACTGCTAGTGAGTCGGGTGAAGCTAATATGTACAGGAAGTGAGAATGAGTGGGTTACCATGGCGAAGAAAAAGGGAAACAAGATAAGTAAAAAAGGAAACCACTAGACTGGTTTTTAGTCGGGAGTGAGAGTTTTGGATCAACGCTACTTGGGAAGTCCATTTAACATCACAAGGAAAATCTGGATTGTTTTGAAGGCAAGTGTGGAGGCGGTGAGAGTCACCAGAAGTGGTCTATATTTAGATTTGGTTGTGTGTCTGCGGAGCAGAGGAAGCGTGTTTTAAGACTCAAAAATATATCTGAGTGGAATGTTTCCTGTACGTATTTTCGTAGCAGGGCGCCAATCGAAGGGGGCTATTTCTGGTGGGTCGGAAGAAATAAAAGGCAGAGGACATTACTGAAGACATCGATTGGAGTGGTTGGAGCCCGTCGACTGACCTGTACGGTGGATGGAGAAAATAAATCACAGGACGTTGGTGGCACCTTAATTGGGGAGGCGGGCTGGTGGTAATGGCTGGAGGGGAATTAGTGGAATGGTAATCAACGACGTGTTGGATGCCATTCTACCCGCTTAATTCCAGCCATTATTATGAGGCAGCCTCCACTGAAATAAATTCACTTCATCCATGCTACTGTTTTTGATCAGTCTCTCCCTTCTCGTAGAAAGATAGGATTCATGAAATGCCCTGTAAGAGCTTTTGTGCACAAGCCCCTTCAGTGTCATCAATGTAAAAGACATGGTCATGTGTCAAGTGTGTGCAGAAGGGAAGAGTATCATATGCCAGATGACGTGAAATTCTGCAACTGTAGAGGTGAAAATGCGGCCGGATTCCTGGAGTGCCCTGTTAGGGTTGGAGGAGAACGAGGTGGCAAGAAGATTGGAAGGAACGAGTGTCGGGGAAGAAACTATGATATTCGGAGCCACCACCACTAGTGAAGGTTTCTCATCAACCGAAGGATAGTGAAATGCTACATGTTAAAAAGGTGGACTTTGTATTATTTGTTGCAACGGTCATAAACTGTACAGGCACAAGCGGAGAAGTAAAAAAAAAAAAAATTGGAATCATTGTGAATGCCGTTGAAATTTTTGGGGGTCTTTGTGATTTCACAGCAGAGGCCGTGCAGGAAATCCTGTCGGGGAATGTACCGCCATCGCTGTAGCCGACCAGCAGAGCTTGTGACTTCACGCTCCAGACCAGACACTGGGGGCCTGCTTGGAAGAAACCAGGAGTGCATGCAGTTTTTGCCAAACAATGAACACGGTGCAAAAGCAACGACTTCATAAGTGAAAGCCATGACATTTGGTTGTAACATTCCTTTCCAATTACTGTCAGACTGTGCTTCAAAGTTTTGAACACCACCCATTCATCTGTGAGGCACATATTGGAGCTTTTGCCAATGACACCAGATGGAGTGAGGGACAACTTAAACCTCATGCCCTTTACCCAGCACGCCTGTGACTACAGCACTATAGATGCCAGGGGCTTGGATCATGTACGTAAAGTGCTTATGTCAAAGAACTCTTACAAATCTTAAAGAGAGTGTATGAAAACAATGGACTCAGGGAGGGAGGAAGAGGAGGACAGGACTCACAGATGAATGGGGGGTATTCAAAACTTTGATGCACAGCCTGACAGAAATTGGAAAGGAATGTTACAGTGAAATGTCACGGCTTTCACTTGGCCACAGCCAGGGCATTTTGCAGTTAATATGTACAGTAATATTATTGAACTGAATCTAAATGTATTTAGATAATTGAGTGACTACACAGCCAACTGCCCTATTCCCATCAGAAATAATGATATAGCAGTGTATGGTCAAAAGTGACTTTCATGTTAATTTTATTTTCCTTTGTGCTAATATTAATTGAGACTTTTACAGCGATAAACCTGCATGAATTTGGATGAACAAGTAACGTGGTGATGTAGCCCAGCTTGACCCTTCAACATCTACAGAGCAGCACTTGAAAAATGCGAATTCACTAAAGCCATGTGTGCAATTTCATTCAAATGATATTTGTACAAAATTGACCTGTGGGTGTAAATACCTACCTGTACATTGATTGAACCACAGGTTTTCCTGTACAAGGCAGACAGTAAAATAGGCATCAGACCTGTAAGCGAGACCATGACAGAAGTTTGAACTACAACTCTGGATACTTTGCTTAACGTACCAAATTGTTGGCTCCAACATCAAGAATTAAAAGATTATAGGCAAAACGAGAACTAGGCAGAGCTGTCATAAGGTCACTTGTCATTCTGGAGATGAGAGTACCACACATAAACAGGCATACTTTAACCTGTTGCTGAAAAAGTTTCCCTTTTAAAGAACACCCAGCACTCATAACTGCCATTAAAGTTATAACTTTGACATGTAAAAAGTACAGATACAATTATTATTAAAAAAAAATCTGATTCTCCATTTCATGACATTAGTATGCCCATTCTCCAGGGTTGTAGTCTCGGTCTCGAGACCACACTGAGTGTCTCGGTCTTGTCTCCAGGTGTCAGATACATTTGTACTCGGTCTTGTCTCGGACAGTGAGGACTCGTACCAACTGACTGAGTAAAAAAAAAACGAAATTAGCAGTTTCACATGAATACCTGCAGTCTTTATATCTATTCTAGACATGTTTGCACAGTGGTGAACCTATTGGACCCAGTCCTTCAGTGTGTGGCAGGTCCGTACTGCTAAAAAGACAGTAATGGTAATACCAGTGCACTAGTCGAGGCTGCTGAGGGGAGGACCATTCATAATAATGGCTGGAACGGGGAGCATGGGAATGACATCAAACCGTGTGTTTGATACCATTCCACTGATTCCGCTCCAGCCATTACCCTGAGCCTGTCCTCCCCCAATTAAGGTGCCACCAACCTCCTGTGCAGTGCACTCATGTAGGAGAGTGCACTTTTTGTAAAAACACAAAGGGCCAGTGGTGTAGTGGAGGCAACAGTCTATGCAGGTATACACACTTTTTTCTCTCAATGGGCATTGCCTATATTCACTTCTTTACACTGATGTGCATGAAAGTAGTGTAGTGGAGGTATACGACTTGTCAAGTATGTAGTACAATAGAGAAATAATGCACAAAACAGCCTACACAATCCCAAAGGCGGCGCATACACAGCCTAGTTTCAGCTGAATATCATCTGCAGGCAGTAAGAGTGTGCAGCTCTCAACTGGTTTTGTCATGGAGCAGCTCACAGAAGAATAACATCGGTAGGGGGTAGGGTAGGTAGGAAAGACTGTTCAACTTATGATTATCTACCGGTAAGTGACAACTAAGGCAACAATGGGTATGCGAACGAGGTATTGAAAAAGATTGATCCAAATTCTTGGTTAGTAGGCTATATGTGAATTGCAATTCGGTTGTCATGTGCTGTTTGCATAAGGGGTGTAGGCATGAGTGGGCTTGGGTGGACACAGGCCAACCCACTGGGGTGCCAGGCTCTGCCCAATCAGTTTGAGCAAAAAGGAAAATATTAAAGATTATTAATACAAAAATACTACTCAGACCTCCAAAATGGTCTCCTGATGTGGTTTAAGCATTGTTGTCGTTTGTCTATTCTTAAAAAAGTGATTTTGAGAGTGAAAATGGGAAATAATATATAGAAAAACGAATAAAAAACCATTGGAAAACATAGGATTTTTCACACAGGGTGATTTTCCTTCGCTGGTGGGCCTTTTTTGTAATTATGTTTTCTTTTTTTTGTTTCTGCTCAATCTGATTGGGCAGAGCCTGGCTCCCAGTTGGCCTGTGTCCAAGCCCACTCATGCCTACACCCCTGCTTGGCAGAATTAGAGTATACCCACTTCTCCAGGTACCACTACACAGGGCTGATGGACAGCAGCATGATATCAAAGGATAAGCAGTTCTTTCACTTGAACATAATAAGCCAGTAGTTCCCAATCCGAAGACAACAAGAACACAACTATTAGTCTAAGCATTTCCCAATCAAAATTTCCCAAATCTAAACTATTACTTCCCATTGCAAAACACATTTCACATTAACCACAACAGTGACCAAAAATTTGCCTGATTTAAACATCTGGAAAATACACATTTTCAACGTCTGTAAAATATGTATTTTCAACAACAGGAATATACAGTGGGGCAAAAAAGTATTTAGTCAGCCACCAATTGTGCAAGTTCTCCCACTTAAAAAGATGAGAGGCCTGTAATTTTCATAATAGGTACACTTCAACTATGACAGACAAAATGAGAAGAAAAAAATCCAGAAAATCACATTGTAGGATTTTTAATGAATTTCTTTGCAAATTATGGTGGAAAATAAGTATTTGGTCACCTACAAACAAGCAAGATTTCTGGCTCTCACAGACCTGTAACAACTTCTTTAAGAGGCTCCTCTGTCCTCCACTCGTTACCTGTATTAATGGCACCTGTTTGAACCCATTACAAATCCAAATGTGATTGGTTGATTCACTCAATTGTTTCACCCCAAAATCTTTCTCTATCTAGGTTCTGATGGCCTAGCTAGCTATATTTATCTCCCCAGAAACCACCAAAGAAAAATCCTAATTGGATATGTTTTTATCTTCAGTGTTAACCCTTTCCTTTCCAACAAAACTGAAGATATTAAATCAGAACAAAGTTGAATATATAACTAGAATTATTATTATTTTATAAATCCTTAGCTCTTGTTTGATTGTTCCCTACTGTGTTTGGGTTAGTAACAAGTTGTAGAGTGGCTCTATTTGCCCTTAGCAAGCAGAGGAAGAGGAGGACGGGGTGGAGTCTGGAGAAAGACAGAGGTAGGGAAGGAAGGAGAGGGAACTCAACCCAGTTGGATTTATTGTATCATATGTCATCGTATTACTTATCATACGCAATCAATATCAATATCAACGGAAACAAAGAGGAGACAAGCAGCATCAACAGGTTTCCATTGGCACCGGGATGGAGTGAGGGACAACTTAAACCTCATGCCCTTTACCCAGCAGGCCTGTGACTACAGCACTACAGATGCCAGGGGCTTGGATCAGGTACATAAAGTGCTTCTGTCAAAGAACTCTTACAAATTAAAAAAAAAAGAGCGGGTATCAAAACAAAGGAAAACAATGGACTCTGGGAGGGAGGAAAGGAAGAGGAGGGTGGGACGAAATTCCTGGACTTAAATGAACGGTTTGTGAATAGGATGGCAGAGTTGGGAGAAAGAGAGCGATAGATCACCACATTCTTTTGGAGAGATTGGAAACCCAAATTGGTCTACACGGACAAGTTCTGGCCTGGTTTAGATCTTATCTGTCGGAAAGATATCAGTTTGTCTCTGTGAATGGTTTGTCCTCTGACAAATCAACTGTAAATTTCGGTGTTCCTCAAGGTTCCGTTTTAGGACCACTATTGTTTTCACTATATATTTTACCTCTTGGGGATGTCATTCGAAAACATAATGTTAACTTTCACTGCTATGCGGATGACACACAGCTGTACATTTCAATTAAACATGGTGAAGCCCCAAAATTGCCCTTGCTAGAAGAATGTGTTTCAGACATAAGGAAGTGGATGGCTGCAAACTTTCTACTTTTAAACTCGGACAAAACAGAGATGCTTGTTCTAGGTCCCAAGAAACAAAGAGATCTTCTGTTGAATCTGACAATTAATCTTAATGGTTGTACAGTCGTCTCAAATAAAACTGTGAAGGACCTCGGCGTTACTCTGGACCCTGATCTCTCTTTTGAAGAACATATCAAGACCATTTCAAGGACAGCTTTTTTCCATCTACGTAACATTGCAAAAATCAGAAACTTTCTGTCCAAAAATGATGCAGAAAAATTAATCCAAGCTTTTGTCACTTCCAGGTTAGACTACTGCAATGCTCTACTTTCCGGCTACCCGGATAAAGCACTAAATAAACTTCAGTTAGTGCTAAATACGGCTGCTAGAATCCTGACTAGAACCAAAAAATTTGATCATATTACTCCAGTGCTAGCCTCTCTACACTGGCTTCCTGTCAAAGCAAGGGCTGATTTCAAGGTTTTACTGCTAACCTACAAAGCATTACATGGGCTTGCTCCTACCTATCTCTCTGATTTGGTCCTGCCGTACATACCTACACGTATGCTACGGTCACAAGACGCAGGCCTCCTAATTGTCCCTAGAATTTTTAAGCAAACAGCTGGAGGCAGGGCTTTCTCCTATAGAGCTCCATTTTTATGGAACGGTCTGCCTACCCATGTCAGAGACGCAAACTCGGTCTCAACCTTTAAGTCTCTACTAAAGACTCATCTCTTCAGTGGGTCATATGATTGAGTGTAGTCTGGCCCAGGAGTGGGAGGGTGAACGGAAAGGCTCTGGAGCAACGAACCGCCCTTGCTGTCTCTGCCTGGCCGGTTCCCCTCTTTCCACTGGGATTCTCTGCCTCTAACCCTATTACAGGGGCTGAGTCACTGGCTTTACTGGGGCTCTCTCATGCCGTCCCTGGAGGGGGTGCGTCACCTGAGTGGGTTGAGTCACTGATGTGGTCATCCTGTCTGGGTTGGCGCCCCCCCCCCCCCCTTGGGTTGTGCCGTGGCGGAGGTCTTTGTGGGCTATACTCAGCCTTGTCTCAGGATGGTAAGTTGGTGGTTGAAGATATCCCTCTAGTGTTGTGGGGGCTGTGCTTTGGCAAAGTGGGTGGGGTTATATCCTTCCTGTTTGGCCCTGTCCGGGGGTGTCCTCGGATGGGGCCACAGTGTCTCCTGACCCCTCCTGTCTCAGCCTCCAGTATTTATGCTGCAGTAGTTTATGTGTCGGGGGGCTAGGGTCAGTTTGTTATATCTGGAGTCCTCTCCTGTCCTATTCGGTGTCCTGTGTGAATCTAAGTGTGCGTTCTCTAATTCTCTCCTTCTCTCTTTCTCTCTCTCGGAGGACCTGAGCCCTAGGACCATGCCCCAGGACTACCTGACATGATGACTCCTTGCTGTCCCCAGTCCACCTGGCTGTGCTGCTGCTCCAGTTTCAACTGACCTGAGCCATAGGACCATGCCCCAGGAATACCTGACATGATGACTCCTTGCTGTCCCCAGTCCACCTGACTGTGCTGCTGCTCCAGTTTCAACTATTCTGCCTTATTATAATTCGACCATGCTGGTCATTTATGAACATTTGAACATCTTGACCATGTTTTGTTATAATCTCCACCCGGCACAGCCAGAAGAGGACTGGCCACCCCACATAGCCTGGTTCCTCTCTAGGTTTCTTCCTAGGTTTTGGCCTTTCTAGGGAGTTTTTCCTAGCCACCGTGCTTCTACACCTGCATTGCTTGCTGTTTGGGGTTTTAGGCTGGGTTTCTGTACAGCACTTTGAGATATCAGCTGATGTACGAAGGGCTATATAAGTAAATTTGATTTGATTTAGGGAAGGAAGGAGACCTCATCCCAGGATGAGGCTGGACATGCCCTCTGGGGAGTTCCTGTGGCCTGATAGCATCCCTGCGGCAGGCTGGGAGAACCCTCCTGACAGCTGGAGCGTCTCGTCCCTCTGATCTGGAGCAGGAATGGCCTCTGCACTTACATCATTATCTAAACATGGGAAAGGAGACAGGATATCATACCAGATACTCTTAAGCATTTAAGCATGTGGTAATAGCATAGACAGAAACAAGCCTATATGCACTAAATATTCAACATTTCAACATAGCTGCGGGAAGTAAGGGTGGTGCTGCAGCACTCCATGATAAATAAATACAAATATTTTTTGTAGAAAATGACTGCACTAGGCCTTCATTACTCCTGTATGACAGGAGAAAAATACTAATCAGCAAGAGCACAAGAAAAACATATTAAACTGTCCTCACCAGCATTCCCCATGTCAAGAGGAGATTTTTGAATTTAGAATTTAATTGAACCTTTATTTAACTAGCCAATCTCAGTTAAAGAACAAATTCTTATTTACAATGACGGCTTACCCCGGCCAAAGCCGGACGACGCCGGGCCAATTGTGCGCAGCCCTATGGGACTCCCAATCACTGCCTGATGTGATACAGAGATGAATGGAAAAATAGTAAGTGATTAGAAAAAATAACAGAAAGGAGTAGGGAAACTACATGAACACAAAGTGAAAGAGAAAATCCTCAACAAGGAACGCCCATTGTTTAACTTTGAGGAAATGGCAACATGGGAAATTCTAGATTGATATCGCACCCACACACGAACACAGTGTTAAGACGTTATCTCGCCTCGGCGTTGGAGTCTTCGTGGCTGTTGGAGGAGGACTGGGCAGCACCTCAGTGGGGCAAAGGGCTGATTGATTCTCATTTATTGCCAGTGAATTGTCTGGCTAATCAGCCAAGTGATAGAGAGCTACATTCTAATCTACAGACGTCTATTGTCAAAAGTGATAACATTTTAGATGCTTGATAGCGTTATAAGCGGCCGAACACCTCATCTAATGAAGTAGAATGAAACTAAAACTGCTTAGCTTGGCCATTTCATTGATTGACCCTCACAAGGGGTTGCGAGTTATGATGTAGAAATGAAAGTTTGGAGGAAGTGTGAGAGTTCAATTGGAAAAACTCCAATTCAACATCCTGCCTGCGGGGCAAGCCAAAAACCACTCAGTCTCCCCACCTGACCTTTCAGACAGCATGTGGAACTCCCCTACTCAACAGCTGCTAATCAGATAAGTCAGTTGGATTTATTGCATCATACATCCTCGTACAATTTACAAAGCATGAGATCAAAATCACTATCAATGTAAACAAAGGAGACAAGCAGCGTCAATAGGTTTCTGACAAAGAGTCCTCGAGTGAAGGGCTGTCCATGGATGTCTATTAGAGCAGTCAGTGTAATGTAATGAACTGACTTAATGACCCCACCACAACGAGATCCTCTTGAAAGCTCTGTTTTTGAGGACTCAAAGCACCGACTAGGTTAGTCCAAGGGGGCTTTGACTGCTTTCATTCCACATTTGGCAAACAGAGACAACGTTAAGGCACAAGCAAAACCCTTGACACCGTGACATATAGGCCAGAGAAAATAAGTGGCAGAATAAACTCAACCACACCTTTGTTTCACAAAACCGAGAGAGCAAGACCTGTCCGGTAAAGTCCAGTTAGGAAGGCAGAGTGTCTGCGGGTTTTCGCTCCTTCCTTGTACTTGATGAATTAAGGTCACTAATTAGTAAAGAACTCCGTTCACCTTGTTGTCTAGATCTTAACTGAAAGGAAAAACCCAAAACCTGCAGACACTAGGCCCTCCATGGAATGAGTTTGACACAACTGATTTACAGCATCAGACTACTAAACAACCATTGGTTTAGAACCACAGAGAGTTACTGCAAGTTGAAATGAAAACAAGGACTGGCTCCACTATTCCAGTACCATTTCAACTTCAACTTTTCTATATAATGTGTGTGTGTGTGAGAGAGTGAGTGAGAATGCGTGCAAGTAGGAAAAACATGCCTACTCACCCGATTTGTAGAGCAGGGGTGTCAAACGGATTCCATGGAGAGCCTAGTGTCCGCAGGTCATGTTTTTGTACTTTTAATTAACACTTAGACAACCAGTTGAGGGTAGTTCTTTCCTATTTAGCTAGGACAACGAGATGCAAAAATGTGTTTGTTTTCTGCA
Source organism: Oncorhynchus clarkii lewisi (assembly GCF_045791955.1). Lineage (NCBI taxonomy): Eukaryota > Metazoa > Chordata > Actinopteri > Salmoniformes > Salmonidae > Oncorhynchus > Oncorhynchus clarkii. The sequence continues at coordinate 20,523,045 of NC_092159.1, read as the reverse complement.
AATGATGTTCTGCTTTTGATGTGTTGGGAGTGGTGTGAAGCCAAATCCAAACTGGCTTCCCTTGACACTTTTTTTTTAGGTGCGCCAGGACAATTCACAGCTGAGCTCACTCAGTTTAGCGCAACACTGATTGGCTACTATTATTATAATTATTTGTTTAATCAAGGGAGACCATATGCTCGTTGGCTTCCCTTGCATTCAATGCAACCATGTCAATCTTTTTGACCAGACAGCATCAGCTAGATGGCCTACACATACTAAGGAAGAGGGGCAATGTTTTACTCGCAAATCATGTCCAATCAATTGAATTTACCACAGGTTTCTACAATCAAGTTGTAGAAACATCAAGGATGCGCAATGGAAACAGGATGCGCTGGGGGGAGGGGGGGGGGAATCCATGAATACAGGCTACTGCAAGGCCTGACAGTGACACAGGGGAAGAATGGCGGCCTGACAAAGGAGGATTCACTGGGGACAATGCAGAGATCCTCATCAATATTCCAGCATGGCTCAGACTCAGTCCTGCTGGAATTCAGTGTCGGAAGGAACTGTGTCAATAACATAAGTGCACACAGCCACTGCATTGTTGGTTAAGGGTTTGAAAGTAGGCATTTCACGGTAAGGTCTACACCGGTTGTAATAGGCGCATGTGAAAAATGAACTTTTGACACGACTGTCAGGTAAAGACTTACTCAAAAGGACTGACAGTTACTCCTTATCAGACCATAGAATATTGTTTCTCATGGTCTGAGTCTTTAGGTGCCCTTTGGCAAACTCCCAGCAGGCAGTCACGTGCCTTTTACTGAGGAGTGGCATCCATCTGACCACTCTACCATATAAAGGCCTGATTGGTGGAGTGCTGCAGAGACGGTTGGCCTTCTGAAAGGTTCTCATCTCTACAGAGGCACTCTAGAGCTGTCAGTGACCATTGGATTCTTGGTCACCTCCCTGACCAAGGCCCTTCTCCCCAGTTTGGCCAGCTCTACGAAGAGTCTTGGTTGTTACAAACTTCTTCCATTTAATAATGGAGGCCACTGTGTTCTTGGGGACATTCCATGTTGCAGAAATGTACCCTTCCCCAGATCTGTGCCAAGACACAATCCTGTCGGCGCTCTACGGACAATTCCGACGACCTCATGGCTTGGTTCTTGCTCAGGCATACACGGTCAACTTTGGGACTTTATGTAGACAGGTGTGCATGCGCCTTTTCAAATCATGTCCAATCAATTGAATGGTCTCATCGTGCACCAGCGACTCCTGTGGCAGGCCGGGCGCAGTGCGCGCTAACCAAGGTTGCCAGGTGCACGGTGTTTCCTCTGGCTTCCGGGTTGGATGCGCGCTAGGTTGGGTTGTGTATCGGAGGACGCATGACTTTCAACCTTCGTCTCTCCCGAGCCTGTACGGGAGTTGTAGCGATGAGACAAGATAGTAGCTACTAAAAAAACTATTGGATATCACGAAATTTGGGGGAAAAAGGAGTTTAAAACAAAATATATATAGTAGAAACATCAAGAATGCTCAATGGAAACCGGATGCACCGGAACTAAATTTCAAGTCTCCTAGTAAAGTGTCTGAATACTTACGTAAATAAGGTATTTCAAGATTAATACATTTAAAGAAATGTATTAAACCCGTTTTTACCTTGTCATTGTGTATAGAGTGCTGAGGATTTGTATTTATCCATTTTAGAAAAAGGCTGTAACAAACAATTTGGGAAAATATCAAAGGGTCTGAATACTTTCCAAAGGCACTGTACAACAAACACCATTACTGTATAAACTGGTTAAATGTAATCAGAGCACTAAACAAGACAAGCATGTTTTGTTATATCCATGGAATAGCGTCTGATATACCATGGCTGTCAGCCGATCAGCATTCAGGGCTCAAACCACCCAGTACATAAATGTATTTAGGTCATTGAAAAACTACAGCCAACTGCACCATTGCCATCAGAAATAAAGACATAGCCATGTATGGTCAAAAAAGACTTTTAATTTGTGCCAATATTCATTGCGACTTTTACAGTGATAAACAAACCTGCATGAATTTGGATGAACAAGTAACGGTCATGTAGCCCAGCTGACCATTCAACATCTGCAGAACAGCACTTCAACATGAATTCACTAAAGCCATGTGTGCAATTTCATTCAAATTACGTTTGAGCAAAATTGAACCGTGTGTGGGTAAATACATACATTGAACCACAGGTTTTCCTGTACAAGGCAGACAGTAAAATAGGCATCAGACCTGTAAGAGACAGTGACAGAAGTTTGAACAAGAACTCTGGACAATTTGCTTAACGTACCAAATTGTGTCCAACATCGAGAATTTTAAAAAATAATAATAAATATGCAAAACGAGAACTAGGCAGAGCTGTCATAAGGTCACTTGTCATTCTATCAGATGGAGTACCACACATAAACAGGCATACTTTAACCTGTTGAGGAAGTTTCCCCCTTTAAAAAAAGATCATAAAAACCACTCAAACCTGGCACTGAAGTTAAAACTGACATGTAAGGACCACAAACACAATACAAAAATTCTATCTTATTTTTCCATTTCATGACATAAGCCCATTTTCTGGACATATTCACTGAATTTAGTCTTCAGAAATAACACCAGGGTTTGATTTGACAGCTTGGATCCCGTGTGGATTTTAGTTTCCATAGAAAGGTTTAGGTCCCGAACTTCATGCAACACTAGATCATGTACCCCTCCAATTAATTAATAATGACTCAATTTAGTCCAGCATAACCTTAAAATAAAAAACATTCACAGTATAACTTACCTCCCCCTCCCTTTTTTTTAATTTATTATTATATTTTTTTTTAACAAAGGCTTCACCAAAATGTTTTGGATGAGTCGGACTTGGAACAAACCAGGCGTGCATGCAGTTTGCCATTCAATAAACACGGTGCAAAAGCAACAACTTCATATGTATCCATTTGTGTTTTTCAAAACCTTATTGATTGCGCATCAGAACTTTTACCAATGACACCAGATGGAGTGAGGGACAACTTAAACCTCATGCCCTTTACCCAGCAGGCCTGTGACTACAGCACTACAGATGCCAGGGGCTTGGATCAGGTACATAAAGTGCTTCTGTCAACAAAAAACGTACCAAAACAATAGACTCGGGGAGGGAGAAGAGGACGGGACGAAATTCCTGGACTCAGATGAACAGGTGGAGATTCTTCTTTTAAAAAAAGAGAAAAGGACGGCGGAGTTCTGAGAAAGAGAAGGACCTCAACCCAGGATGAGGCTGGACTTGCCCCCTGGGGGGTTCCTGCGGCCTGACGTCATCCCTGCGGCTGGCTGGGAAGCCCCTGCGACGGGCTGGGAAGCCCCTCCGGATGGCTGGGGAGCCTCATCCCTCTGCTCTGGGGTGGGAACGACCTCAACAGCGTTATCTAAACATGGGAAAGCAGCCAGGTGAACATGCTTGAGACTCAGGTATTTAAAACGTAATACTGCTGCTTGAAGCTTTTAAACATCTGGTAATAGCAAAGTCAATATACACAGACACTATAAATGGTAAACATTAAACACTACAAATCATGTCTCCCCCCCCCAAATCTCTTAGCTATAATTTAACCAGCATTATTGTGAGTAAAATTAACCTAAGTTTACAAAACATGAATATGTAATCTTAAATCTGGACAACTTGTTTATTAACAGTGGAAGTTAGCAAGCAATACATTAAAGTGGTCCTCACCAGCATTTCCCATGTCATTGTCTCCATTCTAAGAGGAGATGAAGGGGAAAAAGGGTACATTATTAGAACAGAAATGAGTAGGCCAACTACATGAAAGCAAAGTGAAAGTCCTCCACAAGGAATGCCTATTGTTTAACTTTGAGGAAACGTCAACATGGGAAATTCTAGATTGTGTGTGTGTGTGTGTGTGTGTGTGTGTGTGTGTGTGTGTGTGTGATCAGCGTTGAGCCATCTCACCCCGGCGTTGGAGTCTTCGTGGTTGTTGGAGGACGACTGGGCAGCACATCTCCTCAGTGGAGCCGAGGGTTCTCCACACAGCACTCCAGTGGGCTTCCCACCTGTAGATACACAGAAATGACACTTAGCCAGGGAATGAGTCAAACCATGTTAAATCACCAAGCGATCGAGGGCTTACATTGAAATTTACAGACATCTCATGCCAGTGATAACATTTAAAATGTTTGATAAGAGTTCTAAGTAGCCAAACACCTCATCAAATCCAAAGAATGAAACAAACGGCTTAGCTCTGCCATTTCATGAATTGAGCCTACTGCTCATGAGATATATATATATATATATATATACACACATACATATATATAAACACCAGTCAGTATCTGGTGTGACCACCATTTGCCTCAAGGCAGCGCGACGCCCCATAGCATTGATCAGGCTGTTGATTGTGGCTTGTCAATTGTTGTCCCGACCAAACACGGTGACCGCTTTTCTTATAATATCTGTGAAGCGAACATGAATCACATTATCATAAATGAACATGATCTGCCCTCTTGTGGAGGAAGTTGCAACTTGCATCCCACATACAGAGCAACTCCAGGGTCGATGAAGTCTGCGCACACCTGCTGATATCCCCTTCCAGAAATGAGCCTGTTGGCAAAAAGTAGTATATTGAGGGCTGGCTCTTAAAGTGGAACTGACAGCGTCAACCAATTTGCAAATGTGAAACAGACAATCATAATATCAGTAATATAAAAATTCCCAGTTTATGCTGCAAAACTAAACTTGGTTATTTTACACCCCCCCCCCCCCAAAAAAAATCCATAATGCAAAGTAAGGCATCGTTGACAGAATAGATGGATGCATGGGTAATAATTCACCAATACATTTCTTGGTAGTCCAACAAACATTACCATCAGGTTGTATAGCAGCTGGCCTGATATCTAGCTTGTTTCAGTGACTCAATATTTTGGACAAAAAGTATCCAATACTGGGAATGTTAAATACAAGGCAAACTAGCAAGGGCAATGATCAAGTCAGTCATAACCATCAAATGTATTTATAAAGCCCTTTTTACATCGGTCAATGACAAAGTGCTATACAGAAACCCAGCCGAAAACCCCAAACAGCAAGCAATGTAGAAGCACAGTGTTTAAGAAAAACTCAAGGCAGGAACCAAGGATGAAACCAGGCTGAGGGGTGGCCAATCCTCTTCTGGCTGCACAGGGTGGAGATTATAACTGTTCAAATGTTCATAGATGCCTAGCAGGGTCAAATAATAAGTCACAGTGGTTGTAGAGGGTGCAACAGGTGGCTAACATGCTGACCAGACAGCACACGTTTAGTCAGTGAGTGTTGCAAAATAAAAATGTAGATGTTATTAAAAAATGTCAAACAAAACGGCTCACGTGAATTCAGACTTCATAGCCAGGCGCTAAAATAGAACTTGGTTCCATTTTATCCATTTGACACACTGTATGTCCCACCTCTTCAAGCTACTCATTGGTCATTACGAGCCTTTACCCACGTGGGTTATTGAAAGATGGGAGGTCCACACCTTAATGTTAAACCACCATCAGAATTCTATAAAGAGCCACAAAATATATATAAAAGCATTTCAGGTAAAAACCCATGTTTATTTCCCAGGACCAATTAGCTAGCAAGTCCAGGGATGCAAACTGGTGAGGGCCCAAACACACTTTTTTTTGCACTGATTTTTTTATATTTTTAATCCCTGCTAGGGGGGAAATAGAGGTGTTAACTAATTAAACAAAGAATATGACCTACATGATCAGTCTAAAATGAAAGTTGTTCATGTGAACATAACTCACAGCTAAAAAAAATGTAAAGAAAGCAATCCAAATGTTATTTGTTGGCTAGACTTTACTGCAAATGACACTCAAGTATTGGGAGAAAAAAAAACCCATCTTAAGTTGAAACAGAGCAAAAATAGAATGCCTGTTTCATTCTATTATAGTGGGCACTATAGTAGACATTGATCAAGTACACAAGGCTACATGTGTGCAAAAATAACATTCACTGAGTGTATTTTTATTTTTTTTAAGTGTAATAATCACCACTCACAAGTGTTACTGTCAAGTTCAACAAAAGCATTATTTTAGGGCTACACATTCCATTGTACACCTTCTGCCTTCGGACATCTGTTCTATAATGTACCAGCAGAGCAGGATATCGATTATGCCAACAAAGGGTCTCTTTCAGGCAGAGTACACCTGGCATACCCCTTTTCATTTCCTGTATTGAATGATGGAAGGAACACCATACTTTCCCACCTCTATACAGTGGTGACATCCATCTTAAGCCAGGCCCAGCTCCACTTGCTCCACTTTTAAGCCAGGCCCAGCTCCACAAGCAATGCCTCATTTTCACCAAATTCTCTCAATCTGAAAATTAACCACATACTGTAGAGGGAAAACAAGGAACAATTCAGATTGCCAGGGTCCGGTAAGCAACTAACACGTTATAACTTGAGGAATGGCAAGGAGTTGTATACCAGTTAATACTATAGTGAATGGTTAGGTTACTAACGTTCATCTGATGTTGTAGCCGTCTGACCTTACTAGCCAGATCATTTTTCTCACCATAAACTCAATTTGATCAGTTAAGTTGGCAAATGTTGCCCAACATTTCTCTGGCTGGCTAACAGAGAATTAAATCCAGCTGGCAAGATACTTAATGCTAACAATACTTGTACCATACTTTCACCCCCACCTCAAGCTTTCCAAATGCCAGTGGTTTTAAGTACGCGTCATCACCTTCTCACCTACCTCTTCGTTGTTCAGGGGACGTGCTGCTGTAAATTAACTGGTCAACTGCCTTTCCAGAGCGCGTGCTGATGATGTAACTAGCAAATTGGTTGTTCCTCTCTTCAATCGCGTGCTGCATTCCGTTATGTGAACCATTGGATTAATACTGGCTGTATCCAAGGCTCAGCCAAACACGCATCACTTGTTCACAGCCAGTAGTCATCCAAAGCCCCCAGCCTAAACTTCTCATATCTAAACAAATCACCCATTTTGGATTCAAAACTGCAAAAGGTGACTAGTTTGCGTCCCTGAGCAACAGCTAGCCATCTTAATGCTACAGCAGACAATGACATTCCAAACAATTCTGTGCTGCCAAATTTGTGGCAACAGTTTGGGGAAAGCCCTTTACTGTTTCAGCATGACAATGCCCCCTTGCACAAAGCAAGGTCCATACAGAACGAGATTGGCGTGGAAGAACTTGACTGGCTTGAACAGAGCCCTGTCCTCAACCCTATCGAACACTTTTGGAATAAATTGGAACGCCGACTGTGAAACAGTCCTAATCGGCCAACTTCAGTGATCGACCTCTAATGCTTGTGGCTGAATGGAAGCAAGTCCCCGAAGCAATGTTCCAAACATCTAGTGGAAAGCCTTCCCAGCAAAAAAAAAAGTGGGACTTGTTAGTGTCTAGTTTGAGAAACAGACGCACAGAAGTCCTCAACTGGCAGCTTCATTAAATAGTACCCGCATAACACCCGTCTCAACGTCAACAGTGAAGAGGTGACTCCAGGATGCTGGCCTTCTAGGCAGGGTTGCAAAGAAAAAGCCATCTCAGACTGGCCAATAAAAGAAAAGATGGGCAAAAGAACAGAAACTGGACAGAGGAACTCTGCCAATTTCTCACATGAAATAGTTGCTGATAATGGGCCTCTGTACACCTATGTAGATATTCCATCAAAACAATACAAATAAAGCCATTTCCAGCTACAATAGTTTTACATCTACACTATCTGATCAATTGTATGTTATTTTAATGGACAAAAAAAATTACATTTCTAAGTGACCCCAAACTTTTGAATGGTAGTGTATGCGTTATGGCTTTTCAACCTCTGCCATATTGTGATTGAGCCATCTAATAGAACTCAGTTTTCTTTAATGGAAGCTTCTCTAAAATGTCAAACAAGTAAAGTGCGGTGTACTGCAGGGCAGCTCTTTAGGCCCGCTTTTCTATTTTTTTCCAATGACCTGTTACTGGGTATAAAACAAAGGATGCGTGTCCATGTATACTGATGATTCAACCATATACGTGTCAGAAACCACAGCGAATGAAATACTGAAACCCTTAAGAGTTGTAACAGTTTTGGAATGGGTGGCCAGTAATAAACTGGTCCAGAACATAACTAAGAGCACTGTATTTGGTACAAATCATTCCCTAAGTTCTAGACCTCAGCTGAATCTGGTAATGAACGGTGTGGCTGTTGAACAAGTTGAGACTAAATTACTTGGTGTTACCTTTCATTGTAAACTGTCATGGTCAAAACAGATTCAAATGGTTGTAAAGATGGGGAGAGGTCGGTCCATAATAATGGAGATGCTCTGCTTTTTTGAAAGCGCACTCCAAAAAGCAAGTCCTGCAGGCTCTAGTTTTGTCTTATCTTGATTATTGTCCAGTCGAGTGATGCAAGGAAAGACCTAGTTAGGCGGCACGTCTTGCTCTTCATTGTAGTCAAAGGGCTAATTCTTATAAGAAACATTGTGTTGAAAATCCCAAATTGTTTGCAGTCAATTTACACATAGCTCTGACACACACCTATCCCCATCAGACATGCTACCAGGGGTATTTTCACAGTCCCCAAAACCAGAACAAATGCAAGAAAGTTTGCAGTATTATATATAGCCATTAGTGCATGGAACTCTGTTCCATCGCATATCACTATAATGAACAGCAAACCTGGTTTTACAAAACAAATAAAGCAACACCTCAAGACACATCGCCTCGTCCCTATTTTACCTAGATAGTTTGTGTGAAGGTATTGATATGTAGGTTGTGTGTGCCTTTATTTTCTTAATAAAAGTTCGGTCCATGAGCTGTTCTTGTCTATTAATGTTCTGTATGTCATGTTTCATGTGGCCCCAACAGCTAATGTGGATCCTAATAATAAAAAAAGGTATTTTTAAATGTATAGGCAATCATTCGCTCTCCTCTGACAACGGCTCGACTCACATGACGTGCACACATATGGTTGCATAGTGCCAACATTTTGAAGTGTGCCTCTAGTATTATTTGAAGTTAAAATTAGTAATAATTGCCGCAATGGCAACAATTGAGCAGTGGCACTATAACGGAAACACTAGTCATCCCAGTTGCATTTTTTAAGACCTTTGAAAACTGAATAAGATATTAAACTGAGAAATTCATTTAAGATTTAAAGACTAAGGACACGCACAGAGAAGTATTGATAAATTACATAGGCTACATACAGCTATAGGTATTATACAAGAGGCTGTGGAGGGTGATGGGTTACCAGGTGGGTTGTTCCTCCGATGAGCGTGTGGGTCATCTGGTTCAGCAAAGATGTTGGAGGCCATCTTGTTTTTGCGATTGGGGGGCTTTTCCTCATCATTGCCAAAAGAGATGTTGGATGCTCCTCCAGGGGGGCGCAGGACCCTAAGCGACAAAGCAATTAGAAAAGTATTGAGTAAAATAAATAACTAGCCTAACTTGTATCTTTCTTACTGGTATAGCCTTAAACTAGGATTTGTACCCTCTAAGAGTTCCTGCTCAAGAACCAATAAAAAAATATAAAAGTGCAGACACCTGTCTGAAATTTTGCACAGGACAAAGGGAATCATCACCAGGCTATTTGGGGATGAAGTCAGTGTCTGGTGCGCAACACTACATTAAGACCAATTCCTTTCAAAGCCTTCCTGATACCTGTCATTATGGTGGCCTGGTTAGCTGACACATTGACTGGAGCTAATCTATGCAGACTAGAAGTCGACCGATTTAAAATCGTCCATTCCGATTAATAGGGCTGATTTCAAGTTTTCATAATCGGAAATCTGTATTTTTGGACACCGATTTGTTTTATTTTTAATACACCTTTATTTAACTAGGCAAGTCAGTTAAGAACACATTCTTATTTTCAATGAAGACCTAGGAACGGTGGGTTAACTGCCTCGTTCAGGGGCAGAACGACACATTTTTACCTTGTCAGCTCGGGGATTCAATCTTGCAACCTTACAGTTAACTAGTCCAATGCTCGAACCACCTGATTACATTGCACTCCACGAGGAGCGTGCCTGTTACGCGAATAAACAATAAACTTATAAAAAAGAATAATAATCACTAGTTAAACTAGTAATATCATCAACCATGTGTAGTTAGTTATCTAGTGTGTCCTGCGTTGCATATAATCGATGCAGTGCGTATTCGCGAAAAAAGGACTGTCCTTGTTCCAATGTGTACCTAACCATAAACAATGCCTTTCTTAAAATCAATACAAGTGTATATTTTTAAACCTGCATATTTAACTAAAAGAAATCCAGGTTAGCAGGCAATATTAACCAGGTGAAATTGTGTCACTTGTCTTGCGTTCATTGCACGCAGAGTCAGTGTATATGCAACAGTTTGGGCCGCCTAATTTGCCAGAATATTACGTAATTATGACATAACATTGAAGGTTGAGCAATGTAACAGGAATATTTAGACTTATGGATGCCACCCGTTAGAAAAAAATACAGAACGGTTCCGTATTTCACTGAAAGAATAAACGTCTTGTTTTCGAGATGATCGTTTCCGGATTTGACCATATTAATGACCTAAGGCTCGTATCTCTGTGTGTTATTATGTTATAACTAAGTCTATGATTTGATAGAGCAGTCTGACTGAGCGGTGGTAGTCACCAGCAGGCTCGTAAGCATTCATTCGAACAGCACTTTTGTGCGTTTTGCCAGCAGCTCTTTGTTGCGCTTCAAGCATTGCGCTGTTTATGACTTCAAGCCTATCAACTCCCGAGAGTAGGCTGGTGTAACCGATGTGAAATGGCTAGCTAGTTAGCAGGGTGCGCGCTAATAGTGTTTCAAACGTCACTCGCTCTGAGACTTGGAGTGGTTGTTCCCCTTGCTCTGCATTGGTAACGCTGCTTCGAGGGTGGCTGTTCCTGGTCGATCTGTTCCTGGTTCGAGCCCAGGTAGGAGCGAGGGAAGGGACTGAAGCTATACTGTTACACTGGCAATACTAAAGTACCTATAAGAACATCCAATAGTCAAAGGTTAATGAAATACAAATAGTCCTATAATTCCTACAACCTAAAACTTCTTACCTGGGAATATTGAAGACTCATGTTAAAAGGAACCACCAGCTTTCATATGTTCTGAGCAAGGAACTTAAACGTTAGCTTTCTTACATGGCACATATTGCACTTTTACTTTCTTCTCCAACACTTTGTTTTTGCATTATTTAAACCAAATTGAACATGTTTCATTATTTATTTGAGGCTAAATTGATTTTATTGATGTATTATAATAAGTTAAAATAAGTGTTCATTCAGTATTGCTGTAATTGTAATTATTACAAATAAATTAATCGGCATCAGCTTTTTTTGGTCCTCCAATAAATCGGTATCGGTGTTGAAAAATCATAATTGGTCGACCTCTAATGCACACACTAAATGCTTTAAATGCATGTTAGAGACGGGCTCCTGCTGGCTCCACTCTCTTCCTGCAGTGAGTGAACCCACCTTTAAGCTGAGGTCTTAGAAGAGGATGAAAAACAGGTGTGACATAAACCCATGTAGACCAAACTTGAGGATTTTTAAAGCATGAAATAATCTTTGAAATGGCAGCTTCTCTGCATTCAGAGATAATGATAGAAAGCAATACCTTCTGCTAAGACTACCAATTAAAACTATATATTTTTGATTTACATGCCTTGTGTTTGCATAAATGTAAACCAGGTGCAAGCCCACTTGATCGATTTTCACCATAAAATACATTTTAGGTTCCCCCAGCCCACACTACAACCAGTGGGTCATAAAATATCCAGATGTCATTGTATGTGGGGCTGCTGCTTCGGCCTGATATTAACCTTAATCAAGCCACAAACCAGATGTAAAATAATTTGTGTCTGAATAGCATAGTTGGTTTTGCAAGTCAGTAACTAGCCAAATATATGTTTAGTGATTAATTTGAGCAAATCTAGTTATGGACGAGGGCTGCATGGTCGTGGTTGGCAACGTGGATACTAGTAACGTTAATCGGCTAGAAAAAGCATCTTCCACATGGGGCCCCACCCAACCATAAAATTAACTAATTGATTTGCTAGCCAACGACAAGTCTCATGTTAGAAGTCTGTCTCTAGTGTCATACACCCTGCATTGGATAAAAGAACAAGCAAATATTGATTCCTTTGAAGGCAATCAGTTAGAACCATTAGCTTGCTTTTACACACCTACGAGCACGTCGTTAGCTAGCGACATTCATTAGCTAAATGCTAGCAAGCTAACGTTAGCCTGGTCCACATACAAAAGAGGCAAATATCACCGGTGGTTGTGGCCACAGTTGCATTCATCGTAAAATACATCCTCTCACAAATCAAGTACAATGCCATTAATACGAATATGTTAAGAAAAGTGTATTGTTTGACAGTTAGCTATTGTTCACCAGATAGTTAAAGGTTAGCTAGCTAACTTAGCTGTCTAGATGAAGGGTGCATCATTTGACATTTGGCTGAAAAATGCAAGGCTCTTGACATGTCATGATGCTTACCTGGAGCTGCTTTTTGCTCCGGCTTCCATGCCTGAATATATAGTTGTCGTCGTCATTTTGTGAGAGACTGGTAAGAGTTGATAAGCTATCGCTAATAACACGACGATTTTGGTGTTTTTAGACCAATATTTCACCACCTCAGACTCGTTTTACTCCACCCGGTACAAGCAAAATGATCAATCGGCCTTTAAAACAAAAACGTGAAGAGGGCGTTTCCATGGTTGAACTACCACCCACAAAATGACGATTCGTTCTTTTGATTGGTTCCTGACTCATTAATCATGCATTTGATTGGAGAATCGGTGTACGACCTGCGCGCCCAAGGAAAAGCGCACTGTCCTCAGCAACCAAAAAATGATCCATATGTTGTCTGAATCTAGAGATGTTATAACCCTCCTTTCTGTACAATCAAACAATTTGAGATAAATCCTTTCCTGACAAATACTTCTGTTTTTCCACCCCATACAGAACCCATCAGTTGATACAATAGAGAACAATCATGAAAAATCAGACAATATGAATCAGACAGAAGGTCACCTGGACTGCATTTACACAGGCAGGCCAATTCTGATCTTTAATTCCACTAATTGCACTTTCGACAAATCATATCAGATCTTATTCATCAAACATCCCCCTTTTCTTTTTATGTATGATGGTCCAGCACCATCCTCAAGACAATTGCTTTAATTTTTGGGAAAAGGCTTAAAATCCAAGTTAAGTGACATTATTAACCAAAACACAGGGCCCTAATGACCTTTTACAGTTTGTGTGAGATTGACACACAAGCATATCAATAAAATGGCACTTTTCCTAACAAAATGTATTGAGACATCAGATGCCCATCATCAAGAGTACATGGCAGGATAAATTCAATAAGCCTAGTGTACATACATCTTTGAATGTCAGGATTGCTGTAAATGATGGCATCATCAATCTCCTCTCTACCATCTGAACACGCAGAGGTCTACAGTGCCTTCGGAAAGTATTCAGACCCCTTGACTTTTTCCACATTTTGTTACGTTACAGCCTTATTCTAAAATGTATTAAATAAAACTATTTCATCACAATACCCCATAATGACAAAATCAGGTAAAGACATTTTTGCACATTTATTAAAAATAAAAAACAGAAAATCCTTATTTACATAAGTATTCAGACCCTTAAGTATGAGACTCGAAATTGAGCTCAGGTGATCCTGTTTCCATTGATCCTCCTTGAGCTGTTTCTACAACTTGATTGGAGTCCACCTGTGGTAAATTCAATTTATTGTTTGAGTTGGGAAAGCACACACCTGTCAATATATGGTCCCACAGTTGACAGTGCATGGCAGACCAAAATCCAAGCCATGAGGTCGAAGGAATTGTCTGTAGTGCTCCGAGACAGAATTGCATCGAGGCACAGATCTGGGGAAGGGTACCAAAATATTTCTGCAGCATTGGATGTCCACAAGAACACTGTAGCTTTCATCATTCTTAAATGGAAAAAGATTGGAACCACCAAGACTCTTCCTAGAGCTGGTTGCCCAGCCAAACTGAGCAATAGGTAAAGGGCCTTGGTCAGGGAGGTGACCAAGAATCTAATAGTCACTCTGATAGAGCTCTAGAGTACCTCTGTGGAGATGGGTGAACGTTCCAGGACAACCTTCTCTGCAGCACTCCACCAATCAGGCCTTTATGGTAGAGTGGCCAGACGGAAGTCACTCCTCAGTAAAAGGCACATGACAGCCCGCTTGGTGGTGGCAGCATCATGCTGTGGTGATGGTTTTTCAGAGGCAGGGATGGGAGACTAGTCAGGATTGAGGCAAAGATGAATGGAGCAAAGTGCAGAGAGATAACCTGCTCAGGACCGCAGACTGGGGCAAAGGTTCACCTTCCAACAGGAAAACCCTAAGTACAGAGCCAAGACAACGCAGAAGTGGCTTCAGGACAAGTCTCTGAATGTCCTTGAGTGGCTTAGCCATAGCCCGGACTTGAACATCTCTGGAGACCTGAAAATAGCTGTGCAGCAACGCTCCCCATCCAACCTGACAGAGCTTAGGAGGATCTACAGCTAATGGAAGAAACTCCCCAAATAGCATCATACCCAAGAAGACTCAAAGCTGTAATTGCTGCCGAAGGTTCTTCAACAAAGTACTGAGTAAAGGGTCTGAATACTTATGTAAATAATCAGTTTATTATTTTTTTTATAAATTTGCAAAAACGTTAAACTTTTTTCTTTGTCATTATGGGTAATTGTGTGTAGATTTTATACATTTTTAGAAACAAGGCTGTAACCTAGCAATGTGGAAAAAGTTAAGGGGTCTGAACTTTCCGAAGGAACTGTACAGTGCCTTGCGAAAGTATTCGGCCCCCTTGAACTTTGCGACCTTTTGCCACATTTCAGGCTTCAAACATAAAGATATAAAACTGTATTTTTTTGTGAAGAATCGACAACAAGTGGGACACAATCATGAAGTGGAACGACATTTATTGGATATTTCAAACTTTTTTAACTAATCAAAAACTGAAAGATTGGGTGTGCAAAATTATTCAGCCCCTTTACTTTCAGTGCAGCAAACTCTCTCCAGAAGTTCAGTGAGGATCTCTGAATGATCCAATGTTGACCTAAATGACTAATGATGATAAATACAATCCACATGTGTGTAATCAAGTCTCCGTATAAATGCACCTGCACTGTGATAGTCTCAGAGGTCCGTCAAAAGCGCAGAGAGCATCATGAAGAACAAGGAACACACCAGGCAGGTCCGAGATACTGTTGTGAAGAAGTTTAAAGCCGGATTTGGATACAAAAAGATTTCTCAAGCAATAAATATCCCAAGGAGCACTGTGCAAGCGATAATATTGAAATGGAAGGAGTATCAGACCACTGCAAATCTACCAAGACCTGGCCGTCCCTCTAAACTTTCAGCTCATACAAGGAGAAGACTGATCAGAGATGCAGCCAAGAGGCCCATGATCACTCTGGATGAACTGCAGAGATCTACAGCTGAGGTGGGAGACTCTGTCCATAGGACAACAATCAGTCGTATATTGCACAAATCTGGCCTTTATGGAAGAGTGGCAAGAAGAAAGCCATTTCTTAAAGATATCCATAAAAAGTGTCGTTTAAAGTTTGCCACAAGCCACCTGGGAGACACACCAAACATGTGGAAGAAGGTGCTCTGGTCAGATGAAACCAAAATGGAACTTTTTGGCAACAATGCAAAACGTTGTTTGGCGTAAAAGCAACACAGCTCATCACCCTGAACACACCATCACCACTGTCAAACATGGTGGTGGCAGCATCATGGTTTGGGCCTGCTTTTCTTCAGCAGGGACAGGGAAGATGGTTAAAATTGATGGGAAGATGGATGGAGCCAAATACAGGACCATTCTGGAAGAAAACCTGATGGAGTCTGCAAAAGACCTGAGACTGGGACGGAGATTTGTCTACCAACAAGACAATGATGCAAAACATAAAGCAAAATCTACAATGGAATGGTTCAAAAATAAACATATCCAGGTGTTAGAATGGCCAAGTCAAAGTCCAGACCTGAATCCAATCGAGAATCTGTGGAAAGAACTGAAAACTGCTGTTCACAAATGCTCTCCATCCAACCTCACTGAGCTCGAGCTGTTTTGCAAGGAGGAATGGGAAAACATGTCAGTCTCTCGATGTGCAAAACTGATAGAGACATACCCCAAGCGACTTACAGCTGTAATCGCAGCAAAAGGTGGCGCTACAAAGTATTAACTTAAGGGGGCTGAATAATTTTGCACGCCCAATTTTTCAGTTTTTGATTTGTTAAAAAAGTTTGAAATATCCAATAAATGTCGTTCCACTTCATGATTGTGTCCCACTTGTTGTTGATTCTTCACAAAAAAATAGTTTTATATCTTTATGTTTGAAGCCTGAAATGTGGCAAAAGGTCGCAAAGTTCGAGGGGGCCGAATACTTTCGCAAGGCACTGTATGTGCTGTTTACCATTACCTAGTTCTCTCCTTCGTTTTCTCCTTTGTGGAAACGTTGTCTATAGCGTTGACTCTCGACCAGATACCATGTCTCACCCTTAATAGCTATAAGCTATTACCCAGGGGTCGTAAATCCCTAGTTAACCTCCTATTTCATGTTACCTCATAGGACTTTTAAAGTACACCAATATCTTGTCTCACTTCGCTATATTAGGCTTCCCTCTCTCCTGGAACCTCTTGTCTATAGATTTGGCTTTTATCCCATTCCTCTAGATTTTGGCTTCCCTCTCCTCCTCATTTGCACTGCATGTCCCGTCTTAATAACCCCTCTGGCCTCCAAGGCACCCGGATCTATCAAGCTAGTTTATTTATGGTGTGCACGGTACCTCAGGTTGTCGCGAACCTGCCAGTGTATATACACTTCTCAAAAAAATAAAGGGAACACTAAAATAACACATCCTAGATCTGAATAAAATATTCTTATTAAATACTTTTTTCTTTACATAGTTGAACATAGTTTACATATCTATGACCGAGACAAATATAAAAAAAGATTACATTTATTTCAACAATAACAGATGAGTCTATTTAAATGCTTATTGGAGAACATCAATACAAGTTGCATCACAAACAACTTCTACAACATAATATATAAAAAAAGAAGAAGAATCCATCTCTGAAAACAAAAACAGAAAAGTCTGACCAGCAATCGTCAAAACGGATGATATAGATGTAAAGAACTTACACACACCTTCCAAAAGACATTGTCCAGAATTGTAGGATTTGATTGCTGGATTAGTTCAGCACATGAAACAGGATCTGACAATAGGTATCCTCACTCAGTTGTTTATGTACAGAATAAATGCAAGGATGATATAATATACAACAGTATGTTATGTGCATTTTGTGAATATCAGAGTGAATGGTATTGACACTTGTAGAACTAGGTATGCTGAATCCCAAATTGACAAAACTCCTACTCCTGTAGAACTGAAACGATTGGAAGTATCCAATATGG
The DNA here is from genome assembly GCF_045791955.1 of Oncorhynchus clarkii lewisi. Lineage (NCBI taxonomy): Eukaryota > Metazoa > Chordata > Actinopteri > Salmoniformes > Salmonidae > Oncorhynchus > Oncorhynchus clarkii. The sequence continues at coordinate 20,505,591 of NC_092159.1, read as the reverse complement.
CGATAAACACAGAAAGTCAGATATTACCATATTGGTCCAATCTTTTCAGATCTGCATGAAGTGCCAGGGATAGGAGTTAGAGGTCGATTTGGAATTCAAAAGCGGAGTTTCAGAAAATACATTATTAGGGGAGGTAGGGGTGTTGGTGGGGAACATTGGACCCTAGTGAAGAAAACCTCCCGTTTGCTGCTGGAACACATCGATTGTGTCTTCATCTTCCATTTCCAACTGAAAAAACAAAAGTCATGGTCAAGATCAGTTATAGCATCATAGCAATTTATAAGCATTTTTCTACCAGAGTAAACCAGCTTCAATGGGCAGGATAAAACATGTTTAAATATTTTTGGGTGGTATTTTGAAGTTTTATTGACCAGTTCAGATCAGAATGTTAAAGATTGACTGTATGTTTTGTTTATTCCATGTGTAACTCTGTGTTGTTGTATGTGTCGAATTGCTATGCTTTATCTTGGCCAGGTCGCTGTTGCAAATGAGAACTTGTTCTCAACTAGCCTACCTGGTTAAATAAAGGTGAAATAAATATAAAGATGAGGATTACAGGAGAGAAAGTAAGTGGAGGAACAGGGATTGAACCTCTGCCTCCAGGGAACTATGTGGTCCTTGAGGCAGCCCCCGGCAAAGGATAAAAACATTTGCCAAAGAACAGTCAACTCAACCATATGATATGAGGAACAATAACAAACCTTATCCACCAACTTACTTGTGCTGGTGTGTCTGTCTCGTTGATTGGTTGACCATCGAACCGGAACCGGATTTGCCTAATCGTCAGGCCCTGTGGAAAGGCATCACAAGACACTTAAATATTAACTTCAAATACTATAAAATACACAATACTTCAATCAAGGGAACTTGTGCATTGTAATAAAGCCTTCTGTCTGGGCGCATGTCTATAGGATGTCATGTTGCTTGCTTAGTGAGACCTCTGGGACCTCTGCCTTGTAGCACACGTGACCGTAAGTTTCACACATCCCCATGTGCTACACATGCATGTTTGTCAGTCAATGGATGTTGATGTTGCCTTACCTGTCTTTCGCAATATGCCTTCATGAGTTTGCTGAGGGGTGTGTGCCTTTTGATCTTGAACTGCACCACTGAGCCGTCTTGTCCTGCCACCTTCAAGTTGATGTGGTCATTGTTCTCCGTCTTTACTCCTTCCTAAAAACAAATAAAACAGATTCCATGATTAGAGAAGGGAGTGGATATTTTAACTAAACTATCATTCACATCAAAACTAACTTTCAAATCACGGATGATATTGGATAGAGACATTATTGTGAAGTGCAATGGTCTGCAAGGAATACTCCAATTCCTAACAATGCAATGTTTACAACAAGCTAATTGATCATATTAGCATGCTAACTACTGTATGTAGCTAGCTAGCTGCCATACTGTTATTCGGGCACGGGCCCTCTATGTTAGCTAGCTAGTCATCTAGGTTGCATCATGACAAGAAAACACATGAACAATATGAAGATTACATTTAAATTAGAAAATTAAACTGCTTATATTGACTGACACAGTGAATAAATCCCATAAGGCACATTACTACTGACATTATTCGCTAGCTAGCTACACGCTAGCAGTTAGCCTAGCTGTCCAGACCGATTCTGAAATATTTCCTAGTAAATCAACCGGTTTAGTAAATTAGCTGCTCTAAACCTCAAACCTTTTCAGAATATCATACAGACCAACATACCGATAATATAACTTCACTGTAAATATTGCGAATAAAATACGTTTCATTGCTCACCTTGGGTTTTTCGTCTGCCATGGCTGCTACACTTCAGCGACTGTGCGCTTTCTCCACGACGCTTCCGCAGGAGCGCCACTTCCATCGGCGCCAGTTTGGAGAGCAGTCTGTGCTGCGCTTTTTCCATGACGATACATTTCTGAGCACTCAGTGTGTGTGCAGTGTTACAATTCTGAGCACCTACAGTGTGTGCGCCCAGTGTTGCTTGTTGGTGTGAAACTAAACTTAAAAATACAAAGTAAAATGACATTTTCTAAGAGGGTTGATTATTTAAAGGTGTTTCATCGCAGGTAATCAGACTGTATGTTAGGGCAGCCATGGCAGGCATATGAACATACCACATACAGAATGTGGCAATTCTTTAAAATTAAGACTTTAATTTTTCATGCGGTGAAACAGCTGTTTGAAAATACATTTACAGTACATACTTCTGTTCAATCTCATTAAAGAACCACACATTAATGCACATTAATTAATTTGCCAGTCTCTGAAATGGATGATAAATACAGCAACAATTTATATTGAAGTTCGGAAGAGTCCTCCCATTGTAACATTGGTACTGATAACAGAAAATGGCTTCAGAACGCAGACAGACTGAATACAGACATAAAGTCAGACACTCCTGTTACATACAAGTACATTGCAAGGGACACCCATAAACCCTATTTTGAGTGACTGATTCATGTCATATTGTACCACTGCAGGCAAAGCACCTTCACCCATGGGCTGTTTGAATGGGGATACAAGGTTTACAACGTCGCAGATAGAAATGTAATGTCTGACAAACTTCCCTATGCAAACAACTTCGTTCTACTCAATACAGGTCTATCTGAAAGTGCTGTGGTATTTCACCCTCCTGGATAAGCCCCAGGTTTCTACAAACTATTATTAAATTGCTACCAAGCCATTCAAAGTCAAGTATGCTGGGAAGAGTTCAGTATGCAAGGAAGAATTCAGCAGTAAACTGATCTCAAAACAGTAGACAGAGCTTGCTTCGCTAACAACATCTCTGGAAACCAATACTTTCATGACAAGCACCTAAAAATAAATAAATACTTAAGGATTCACAGTCACACACCTTGGCAGGCCACCACCTCCCATAACTGAAACATGTCAAAATAGCACTAATAGAAATATATAGGTAGAAATAGAAAAATCCCACCTGACCAGATAAATAGCGCTCTGCTCCCAAAAATACAAATAATTCAATTGAATATATTCAAAGACCTTCTCAACAACAGTATGCAAGTGTTCAGCATTTAGCTATCTGTACTGTCATTTATCTGCACCATCATTTTCTACTGAGGTATTGTATTGGAATAAAGTGAAAGGGGGCAGGTGGAAGAGAGATACATGTATGCTACTAGTCTAGGGCTTCTTTTCCATTAACTGTGACAAATCGGGAGATTGTCCCTGTCCAATTACTGGTAGTTCATTGTAACAGTCTTGTGTAACTGCCCGATATATATCATGTGATAACTTCCACTCTTATCACATGCTAGGCTGGCTCTTATTGACCGTTGAAAGTTACATTTCCAAGTGTATATGACTGCTCTAAAACCAAACATTGTAAGTCTGTACGGCATTTCTAAAGTGCAGCAATTCTGTAACAATTCCATTCAGAGAAGATTGGGCTTGGAGTCAAATTTTGTTTTAAAATGACACCTAACAGAAAAACAATGTAACAAATGGCACAATCATAATAGCGCTTAATAACTTACTAGTATATGAAACATTCACAAATACATTGATTCTCCCCCAAATAGTCTTTGTAGTGTCAACTGACTCAAGCTCAAGCTGTCCCCACCATGTACTGTCCTTGGCACCATTTTGCGGTTAGGGGGGCTATAGAGCCCCCCATATCTCCGCTGGGGGGAACTGGTCCACCTCCCCAGTCTCTGTGCACTGCTGCTCTCCCAGTGTGAACGTCAGCTTGTATCTCATCCGGACCTTCTCCTGCGAGAGACACACACACAGCGTTAGCATGCCAGCTTAGCCTGCAGGTTAGCATTGTAGCATCCTTTCTATTTCAAACTAGAGCACACAAATGATCCAGGAGATACGAGACATGGGTAGGTGATGTCAGGAATCATAAAGACCAAGTAACAAGTAAAGGATGGATTAATGGATCCTGAATCTTAGCAGGGATCACACAGACAAAATGTATGCACTCACTGTACCATAACATCTACTAAGTGGAATATATTATTACATTATAATAACCACATTTTCAACTCATGCAAATTTTAGATGAATAACTCCCATTGACTACACTAGGAGGACTCTCACCATCAGTGGGTTGGCCAGAAGCATGACTTGAGTGATGGCGGCGGGGGGAAAGATGGGGTTAAAGGGCGCCAGGTCAGTTCCCGAGGGCGGTTGTAGTCTCACCTTCATCGACTGGCAAGGGGGAAGGAATAAACAGGGAGGTGGTGGTGGGGGGGGTTATCAGTGACAGTTTGAAGACAGGCTGTGATTTATATATATATATATTTATTAACTCACAAATATTATAGTTTGAGCAAACTTCACTGCCTGTCTAAAGCAGTACCTCACTGAACATCTCACTTGTGAGGATTCAAGTATGCTAAAATAATGATGCTTGTGAGTTCTTTTCCTCAACTACAGCAGGGTTCCCCAACTGGCAGCGTTGGTTTTAATTGGCCCCCCAGGTTCTGAGCAAACTTTTTTCTCTCCATTGTTGGGACATATAATACTGTCAAAACACCAGGAAATCAGCTCCAAGTGATTTTAATGTTGGGGATCTGTTGCTAAGTATTCCCACACATATCTGGTCATATAAAAATGTAAGCAAGGTTTTAAATTCTGATATCTTCTTGCAGTCTACAATTGATCTGTAATTATGTAAGTACAGACCACAGTGTAATTGAATAGGTTGTAACAGTGCGAGTGTCCACTGTCCAAGCCAGCCTTACTTTGGGTACAGCAGCCTGTAGGACTATGTTCCTGACGGGAAGAGGTGCCGTGTTCAGCATGGACACCACCATCACCAGCACATCCGGCCGGCCCGGCGGACAGTCGGTGGCAAAGTGCAGGAGAACGCGGACCCCGTCTTTATCATAGGCCGTCATAGGACACAGCTTGCCTTACACATCACAGAATGACAGAGAGAGGAAGAAAATACTCAGTATCTGCACTTCCAGCCACTGTACTGAGCCATCTATGTTGACCAAACTACAATACCCAGAAACCCCTGAAGGCAGGCTAAGGTCTTCCTGGGACTCACTTGGCTTGATGACTTCCAGGGGCACGTGGACGTTACTTAGGGAGATCTCAGGGAACTTGGCTGGGCTGGCCTGCCCCAGCGGAAGAATCAGGATGGGGGACAGGGAGCGGAGAAGGGGGCTGTCATCAGCCTGGGTCTTAGGGGACAAGGTAGGTGCTGCAGCAGCAACAGCAGCCGGTAGGATACCCAGAGGAAGAGGGCTGGATCTGGAGGCGGGGATTCCAATTCTCGGGGAGGCAGTGGCACCCATAGCCTCACCCATACCAAACAGGTCGCCGGTGTTGATCACACCAGACATGCTATAGTAGATGATGAGAGATTAAAACTGTACTCTCTACCGCCCATCCCTACTGCATACACTCAAAATAATAGATCAAGGAATAACACCAATTGGTTATAATACACGGCTCAAAAAAATAAAGGGAACACTTAAACACAATGTAACTCAAAGTCAATCACACTTCTGTCAAATCAAACTGTCCACTTAGGAAGTAACACTGATTGACAATACATGTCACATGCTGTTGTGCAAATGGAATAGACAACAGGTGGAAATTATAGGCAATTAGCAAGACACCCCCAATAAAGGAGTGGTTCTGCAGGTGGTGACCACTTCTCAGTTCCTATGCTTCCTGGCTGAGTCTACAACCCACACAAGTGGCTCAGGTAGTGCAGCTCATCCAGGATGGCACATCAATGCGAGCTGTGGCAAGAAGGTTTGCTGTGTCTGTCAGCGTAGTGTCCAGAGCATGGAGGCACTACCAGGAGACAGGCCAGTACATCAGGAGACATGGAGGCCGAAAGAGGGCAACAGCCCAGCAGCAGGACCGCTACCTCCGCTTTTGTGCAAGGAGGAGCAGGAGGAGCACTGCCAGAGCCCTGCAAAATGACCTCCAGCAGGACACAAATGTGCATGTGACGCCGTGGAGAACGTTCTGCTGCCTGCAACATCCTCCAGCATGACACGTTTGGCGGTGGGTCAGTCATGGTGTGGGGTGGCATTTCTTTGGGGGGGCCGCACAGCCCTCCATGTGCTCGCCAGAGATAGCCTGACTGCCATTAGGTACCGAGATGTGATCCTCAGACCCCTTGTGAGACCATATGCTGGTGCGGTTGGCCCTGGGTTCCTCCTAACGCAAGACAATGCTAGACCTCATGTGGCTGGAGTGTGTCAGCAGTTCCTGCAAGAGGAAGGCATTGATGCTATGGACTGGCCCGCTCGTTCCCCAGACCTGAATCCAATTAAGCACATCTGGGACATCATGTCTCGCTCCATCCACCAGACTGTCCAGGAGTTGGTGGATGCTTTAGTCCAGGTCTGGGAGGAGATCCCTCAGGAGACCATCCGCCACCTCATCAGGAGCATGCCCAGGCGTTGTAGGGAGGTCATACAGGCACGTGGAGGCCACACACACTACTGAGCCTAATTTTGACTTGTTTTAAGGACATTACATCAAAGTTGGATCAGCCTGTAGTGTGGTTTTCCACTTTAATTTTGAGTGTGACTCCAAATCCAGACCTCCATGGGTTGATAAATTTGATTTCCATTTATCATTTTTATGTGATTTTGTTGTCAGCACATTCAACTATGTAAAGAAAAAAGTATTTAATAAGAATATTTCATTCATTCAGATCTAGGATGTGTTATTTTAGAGTTCCCTTTATTTTTTTGAGCAGTGTAGTTGGTGGCATTTAAATGTTACTTCAGTATCCACTTTCAAGCCTCAGTTACATGGTGTGCTACATGCTATCTAGCATCTAGCCTTCACAGGAACATAAAGTATGATTGGTAGTGGAGATAAGCACCTCTTGGGGCTGCCCAGATCCAACATGGCCAGGTCCTGCAGACTGTGGTTCAGGGAGGCGGAGACTGCCTGGGCAGCAGCACTGGGGTAGGGTAAGGAGGCCGCCACTGAGGATTGTGGGTAACTGACAGGGGCGGCTGTCTTAGAAACAGGCTCTGTTGTAGACGTTCCTAACTGGTCCAAACTGGCGGCTGTCGTAGAAGCTGCAGAGAATACAGTAGCTGGGAGGGCGCTGCCAAACAGGTCCAAAACTGGGTTGGGAGCCTGGAAGAGAAAGGGTTTAACATCACATTAAACAATGTGTGTCATGCTAATATTGTTAAGATCAATATTTCAAGGAAGGATACATATTTTTACCAGATAAATGCTTCTGAAAGTATTGACTGGTTAAAACACTTGAAAATGGCCATTTACCTGCAAAAATGTCATCCACAGATTATTCAAGTCATCTTTTGCAGGAACTGGGTCATTAAGTCCTGAAATAAACAAACAGTCCATATATCAGTCAATTTATTCTCCTGTTCTATCAAGAAAACCCACATTTCCCGGAAGAGGGGGAGACTTTGACAATATATGTGGGGATTAGGTGAGTCTACTATGTGAATTCAATGTCAAAAACATGAATCACAAAGACACACAGAAGACTAATGCTTTCTTAACAGATCCAAGACATAAAGGTGCTGATACAGGATGTGCTGTGCTGTACCTAGAGAGAGGAGCTCTTCGTCCAGTAGAGACAGTGCGGTAGAGGGTTTGCTGGGGCTGGAGTCCTCCATGACAGGGCAGGCCTGAAGATCCTGGAGGGGTGCAGACCCGTACAGTAGGTCGGCTGGGATGAGGTCTGGGTGCTGGGCTAGAGGAGGATGCTCAGGTGGGGAGGGGCTCTGGAGGTCCAGACCAGCCAGGTCTATCAGGATCTCAGACTGGTTGCTGTCTTTGGTACCTGGCCAGGGAAGGAAAGAGATTGATTGAGTTTCACTTATTTGTTGCTGCTATCATGAGATGAGGGTGAAACAGTCCAAGATGGTGAATACAATAAGACACCAATGTGTTCTCAGATGAAGGGGGGCTTATACTTTTGTAAAGAATCCCCAGACCTGGGCCTCAGAAAGGAAAAGGTGGACAATCCCTGGTAGAAAATAAAATCTGTGAACCCTCATGTTCTTACATTGTGTAGTAGTTGATGGTCCAAGTGTCTCCATCTCTCCATTGACAGTCTGTCCCTCCACAATCCTCTTATAGGAGTTGATGACGCGGGACAGGTCATCACTGGCCTGCAATATGTCACCTGGGGGTCACGTGAGGTCAAAGGTCACAATGAAGGCTCATCCAACCAATCAATATGACCAATGGAAGGGATTTGACTATTTCGGCCAATAAGATGGCATGTTGGTTACCTAAGCTGCTATCGTTGTCCTCGGTCTCTGTGGCCAGCTTGAACACAGTCCCCCTCAACTTGTCACAGTCACCGTAAAGCTCCTGAAATGAAAAAGCAACACCAATGTGAGGTCAAATATGTCATAGGTCATATATGCTTCCAAAGTGTATTAACAATTCAGGCAAACTTTCATTGTCTTGGAAGCGATTTAATTTTATTTTCCATGAAGTTAATCTATAAAAAGTCTCCATCTCAATTTTTTTGAGGGGGAAGAGTCTACAATAGTGATAGGGAAGTAAGATGTGGACCAACTTTGATAAGCTCCTTGTCGCCATCTGTTGATTGGTCCCTGCTGAAGTGGCTGAGCATCTCGTTGAGCAGTTTAACACTGTTGTTGACCTCCTCCAGAGTGCCGCTGCGCTTCGATGCTCTCTGCAGCCTCACCTCATCCTGAAACACAGCACACACCTGCCTTAAACCCACTGGGACACAGTGACTGACAGAGGGCCGGATTTAATCACTTGTCGTCATTATGGTCGTCGTCAACGTCATTATGATGCTTGTGTAGCAACTCTGTTTACACAACTACTGCCTCGATCACTGGATGCATGTCTGTATGATGATGCATGTAGGCTAACCTCTTTGACCATGTTTTTGATGAGGCGGTTGGCCTCCTGTAGATCCTCAGGCTTTTTGCTCTTCAGAAGCTCAGCCAGACGCTACAGAGAGAGGATAATAATAAGTCAGAGACTCTAGTACACTAGTCTGTTTCCCACAGTAGGGTCCAGTTACAGCAGCCAAGCCCTGTGACATATCCCAGGGCTTGAGAAAACATATTTTGATCATAGACCAATGAGAAAGAGGATGAGACAGTCAGGAGGGTTTTCATAGTGTAATTGTTATTGTCATGACATAACCATAATCTATCTAGCCTATGCCATTTGCATCCCAAAGACAGAATTCAAACATATATTTTTGAAAGATAACACAATTAAAACGTTCTTCACAAAGTAAATTCATAGCGTCCGTATACAAAGATCTTCCATCAAACATCATAAGAAGGAAACAGCTCACCTTGCTCTTCTCCTCGTTCTCAAACACAGGATTCTTGGGCCGGGAGGGGGGCGACGGCATCAGTGTCTTATCCAGAGGAACCTCGGGGTCAACTGTGACAATACCTGAAAAAAGGCAACAGTTAGAAGTGACATGGCGACTTTACAGTATAGGCTAAATACCAATGAAAACCTGAAATAGGGTCATTTTAAAATGCTGAAATACTACCTTGTTTCTTCAGCATTTGATAAGCTTCACTGATCTTAGCCTCATCGGGTAGAGAGAGCGTCCAGCTGAAGAGCATATCTACCACTCTCTTCTTCACCACCTCCGACACTCTGTCACCGAGATACTGGAACAGGAACAGGGTTCAGCTGGATGGATTCCATTTTAACAAAGCAACAAATGACATACAGAACTATGGGATTAAGGACCAATACAAAACAGTTATCTACTTACTTTAGGTGACACCACTTTGATGAGTTCATTTAGAAACCTAAATTTCCCAACTTCGTTGTGAAACCTTGTCCCGCAGTTCTTCATGCAAGCCTCTAAAACCTGCAGATTTAAGTAGTCCATGTTAGAGCTCCAAGAATTATATGCCTAGTGATAAATTACAAATACTCAATGTAAGAGTGGGATGTTACGCACCATCAAAGCCTGTATCGCCTCCCATTCTTGTGGGGACTGGATTTTATGGGCTAACAATCTCACAGCAATCTGTGGGCTGAAATTAAAATCATATAATATCAGAACAAATCTCAAACGATTCAAAGATTCAACAGTTCCAAATTAGCCTAATTTGAGATGTTGCAGTTGACAACAATAAAAAGTTGAAACCATTACATCTTCAGAAAACCCTATGGATTACAATGAGATTACTACCGTAACACTGCAGAAATGAGTTCAGCTTCTGAAATATGATCCAGGGAAACTGCAGTAACGTTACTTGAAGCGCACAGAAAAAGCATCCATACCCTTCCAATTCCTTATTGATTTGGTCACAGAATCCTATAATATACTCCCAGTCTTCCTGCCTGTTGGATGGGTTGGTGGCCTTGTCTGCAAGGGGGAAGGATCACATGAATATATATCCCTGACTGCGTTTTCATAGGCTCCTTTATAAAAAAAAACTGCTCATGGCTGACACCTGAAGGTGATAAAAGCCAAACATGTCATGTATTACTGCACATTTGTCTTGACGCAAGCACTGCAAGATCTAGTCGAATACCGGCAGCCCTTGCAGGAAAGTAGGTAGCTAGGTAGGCAGTTAGCTAGTCACAGAGTTGTGTAGCCAGCTGGAGGTTAATTTGTAAACAACTACAGTAGTTACAGTAGTTGCTAAGCTATCTAGCTAGCAAACTAACACCTAAAATCTTGACAACTAGCAAAAAATAGAAGCTTAGTTAGCTAGCTACCTAACAAGAGTCAATAAAGGGTCGTGAACATGAACTGTTGTTGCCAAAATAGCTAGCTAACGTTAGCTCATTGCAAGAAACCTCTCATGCCCCAAACATTGACTCAAAAACACGATAAATAAATGAAAATAGCCATTGTTGACATTTGTATAAAATGTGCATTCTGGCTGGCACTGGTGATGTGGTTGTGAATGGCCAAATTGTTGAACATTAAAACGATTCATAAAGAATTACATATAATTTAATTTCCAAGCATGTAACTCACTGAGCCACGATTCCAGCGACTCCCCTTCCGCATCCGCCATATTCACTGCAGATACACTAATGGGCGTATTCGATTATGCTGAACTAAGGGGCACCGGTCGTGAACGGGAAAACGCGGCGAGGGAGGAGCGCAATCTCAAATTGAACAGTAATCTGCTGCGATCGGTCAGGTTGTCTACATCATGATGCATACATCTCTTTTCCTTACAATATGTTTGAATTTTCAAAGAGTTTTCATTGGTAAGGCAGATAAAACGTTTTTATTGAAAGCAATCACTTTTGCATGTGAAAACAGAATCCTGCTCATTACTCCACGTGCTTAATAATGTCACTTTTGTTTAGGACCCATTTAGCTGGCGTTTTGAAAGGGGCACCTGGCTCAAACCCAGGAGGCAACCAACTGGGTTTGAAACTGGATCAATTGTCGGTACAGATGGTTTGTTTAGCCTACATAGCAGGTTAGGATAATTATCGTTGCGTGTTAGGAAAATGTACATCGCAGTTTCGGCGAATTAATGTAGCAGGTTAATAGAACTAAATTAGCGGATTAGGATAATTAACGTACAGGTTAGGAGAACTAACGAAGCAGGTTATGTGAATTAACCTAGCAGATTAGGAGAATAAAATGGTATTTGTCACATGCGCTGAATACAAACAGCTTCTACCCCCAAGCCATAAGACTCATGAACATCTAGTCAAATGGCTACCCAGACTATTTGCATTGCCCCCCCTGTTGTCATCTATGCATAGTCACTAATAACTCTACCTACATGTACATACTATCTCAACTAACCGGTGCCCCTGCACATTGACTCTGTACCAGCAACCCCCTGTATATATTGTTATTTTTCACTGCTGCTCTTTAATTACTTGTTACTTTTATCTCTTATTCTTACCCATATTTTTGGGGAAATGCACTGTTGGTTAGGAGCTCGTAAGTAAGCAATTCACTGTAAGGTCTACCTACACCTGTTGTATTCGGCGCATGTGACTAATGAGATTTGATTTGATTTGAAGACCTTACCGTGAAATGCTTACTTTTGAGCCCTTAGCCCTTAACCAACAATGCAGTTTTAAAAAAGTAGGTAGGAAAATGCAACTTGATGCTCTCGATGGTGCAGCTGTAGAACCTTTATACACTGCTCAAAAAAATAAAGGGAACACTAAAATAACACATCCTAGATCTGAATGAATGAAATATTCTTATTAAATACTTTTTTCTTTACATAGTTGAATGTGCTGACAACAAAATCACACAAAAATTATCAATGGAAATCAAATTTATCAACCCACTCAAAATTAAAAATGGAAAACCACACTACAGGCTGATCCAACTTTGACGTAATGTCCTTAAAACAAGTCAAAATGAGGCTCAGTAGTGTGTGTGGCCTCCACGTGCCTGTATGACCTCCCTACAACGCCTGGGCATGCTCTTGATGAGGTGGCGGATGGTCTCCTGAGGGATCTCCTCCCAGACCTGGACTAAAGCATCCGCCAACTCCTGGACAGTCTGTGGTGCAACGTTGGTGGATGGAGCGAGACATGATGTCCCAGATGTGCTCAATTGGATTCAGGTCTGGGGAACGGGTGGGCTAGTCCATAGCATCAATGCCTTCCTCTTGCAGGAACTCCAGCCACATGAGGTCTAGCATTGTCTTGCATTAGGAGGAGCCCAGGGCCAACCGCACCAGCATATGGTCTCACAAGGGGTCTGAGGATCTCATCTCGGTACCCAATGGCAGTCAGGCTACCTCTGGCGAGCACATAGAGGGCTGTGCGGCCCCCCAAAGAAATGCCACCCCACACCATGACTGACCCACCGCCAAACCGGTCATGCTGGAGGATGTTGCAGGCAGCAGAATGTTCTCCACGGCGTCTCCAGACTCTGTCACGTCTGTCACATGTGCTCAGTGTGAACCTGCTTTCATCTGTGAAGAGCACAGGGTGCCAGTGGCGAATTTGCCAATCTTGGTGTTCTCTGGCAAATGCCAAACGTCCTGCACGGTGTTGGGCTGTAAGCACAACCCCCACCTGTGGACGTCGGGCCCTCATGGAGTCTGTTTCTGACTGTTTGAGCAGACACATGCACATTTATGGTCTGCTGGAGGTCATTTTGCAGGGCTCTGGCAGTGCTCCTCCTGCTCCTCCTTGCACAAAGGCGGAGGTAGCGGTCCTGCTGCTGGGTTGTTGCCCTCCTATGGCCTCCTCCACGTCTCCTGATGTACTGGCCTGTCTCCTGGTAGCGCCTCCATGCTCTGGACACTACGCTGACAGACACAACAAACCTTCTTGCCACAGCTCGCATTGATGTGCCATCCTGGATGAGCTGCACTACCTGAGCCACTTGTGTGGGTTGTAGATTCCGTCTCATGCTACCACTAGAGTGAAAGCACCGCCAGCATTCAAAAGTGACCAAAACATCAGCCAGGAAGCATAGGAACTGAGAAGTGGTCTGTGGTCAGCACCTGCAGAACCACTCCTTTATTGGGGGTGTCTTGCTAATTGCCTATAATTTCCACCTGTTGTCTATTCCATTTGCACAACAGCATGTGAAATGTATTGTCAATCAGTGTTGCTTCCTAAGTGGACAGTTTGATTTCACAGAAGTGTGATTGACTTGGAGTTACATTGTGTTGTTTAAGTGTTCCCTTTTTTTTTTGATCAGTGTAGTATCTGAGGTCCCATGCCAAATCTTTTCAGCCTCCTGAGGGGAATAAGCATTGTCATGCCCTCTTCACAACTGTCTTGGTGTGTTTGAACCATGATAGGTCCTTAGTGATGTGGAGACTAAGGAACTTGAAGCTCTCGATCCACTCCCCTACAGCCTCATCGATGTGAATGGGGGTTTGCTCAGCCCTCCTTTTCTTGAAGTCCACGATCAGCTCCTTTGTCTTGCTTACGTTGAGGGAGAGGTTGTTGTCCTGGCACCACACTGCCAGGTCTCTGACCTCCTCCCCTATTGGCTGTCTCGTCGTCGTCTGTGATCAGGCCTACCACTGTTGTGTAGTCAGCAAACTTAATAATGGTGTTGGAGTCGTGTGTGGCCACGCAGTTGTGGGTGAACAGGGAGTACAAGAAGAGACTAAGCACGCACTCCAGAGGGGCCCCAGTGTTGAGGGTCAGTGTGGCAAATGTGTTGTTGCCTACCCTCACCACCTGGGGGCGACCTGTCAGGAAGTCCAGGATCCAGTTGCAGAGGGAGTTGTTCAGTCCCAGGGTCCTTAGCTTAGTGATGAGCTTGGAGGGCACTATGGTGTTGAACGCTGAGCTGTAGTCTCACATAGGTGTTCCTTTTGTCCAGGTGGGAAAGGGCAGTGTGGAGTGCAATAGAGATTGCGCCATCTGTGGATCTGTTGGGGCGGATATGTGAATTGAAGTGGCTGCCTCCTGGGCGTGTGCCATGTGCCCTGTTCAAAGCCCTGTTCAAAGTTTTTTCACATGCAAAAGTGATTGCTTTTGAGATAGATCTACCATCCCAATGAAAATTAGATAGAATTTTCTAACATTTATTTTATTGAAAAAAATGGATGATGCACCATTCTGCCTTGTTGACAAAATGACAGAGCGGCACAGATTACTATTCTATTTGAGAAGGCGGCTGCACTCCTCCCTCTCCGCTTTCGCCCGATCACGTAACCGGCCTTTACCTGGTGCCCCACGGCTCAGCATAATCGAATCCGCCCAGTGCCAGAACAGCGAAGTCGTCAGGAGCCAATAGAAAGAGAAGCTGGAGAGGGATTTGGTTTTTGGGCGGTTCTTCCCTGGAGTTTCACTGCCGGGACGCAGTCAGACCCTTCTCATTTTGCCTGCTGACGTCACGGCCATAGACCGGTGCACAAGATAATGACTGTATATGAGGGAGAAACCAAAGATCTGCGGAGACACCACGTGACCAAAATGACATGTCTTTGGACCAAATTTCTCACGCTTTCAACCACTGGGCTGTAGAAAGAATGACGATAAATCGTTGAAAGTATTCTGTTAATCTGGTTTGGACGCCTGAGTAGGCATAGTTAGCACCGGGTGAAAAGTGATTGTACTTTTCTGGCCAATGACAAAGTTGTCTCAATACAAAAGTAAGGTAGGTTAAGCACATGGAGTAATGCGTAGGATTCTGTGTTTTCACATGCAAAAGGGATTCCTTTTGATAAAAACGCTTTATCTGCATTGCCATGTTTCTGAACGATGGATCATGCTGCCTTGACAATATAACCGAGCGCTGCAGATTGTTGTCAGATTAGAGCAGGGTGTGCCTCCCTCACAGGGTCGGCCGGTCATGTGACGAGCCATAGCCCGGTACACTCGTGCCTGTTTAATAGAATCCCCTCATTGTAATAAAATGGTGATAGATAGGATTTGGGGTATTTTACAGCCCTCTACGAGAAACGTGGTTCTCTAGTCTGTATGGGAAACAAACTTTAAAATTACTATATGATAGGCATAAACCAAACAACAAAGTCATTTGTAACATGACACATGTTTTTGTTGTTGCTAGAATCTCTTGTACCCAGAATATAAGCTTGTTTTACTTCAATGTTTGTAAACACACACTGCATAGCCTCAAAACATGGTTAAAACTATAAATGTTGATATCATGGATGGTCAGTCCTTGCATCCATCGCTCTGTCTATGAATTTGAGAGTGGTTACATTTCTCCAGGCCCATCCCTCAGCTTATCAAAACAGGTGGGTTGGCCGCTTTGTTATTGTTTTAACTAAGGATTCAAGCTTTAATGGTTTCAGTTTCAAAATGTTAACAATACCGTTTTACAAAATAAAATATTCACGGAATGTAGAAAAATGACCGATTCAAATTGTGAACAACCAAAATCGGCAAAGGCTACTCTAGTGAAATAAGACATCTTCATTTATAAGACTTGATTAAAAGGTAAGAAAATAAACATATGCTTGATTATACAAAATAAAATCAAAAATATATAACGCAAATCAGTCAAGATAAACCTGATAATGACACATCCCTACAAGAAAGTTTTAGGGAAACGTGTAGTTCAGCACAAACCGGTCCTCAACGTAGCAAACGTTAAATCGAATTTAACGTACCACGGGTAACACTTTCCGCCAAAATGACGCCGCATTTATTTACGATGACTAACGTTACTTCGTCTTTCAAAGGTTGACCAATATGATCTGACGTCAAAGGCAGTGGCCACTATGTGATATTATTTCTTAGATCTGATTAACAATCGAATCACTTAATCAGAAGAGTTTACGAAAGTCTGATTTTTCTAATTGAAGCACGCCTGGCCATTGTAGGCTGGCTACAAGCGGGTCTACATCCACCCCACTAGAGCAGAAGTTGTCATCTTTGCCGTCATCTCGTGGACACAAGTTATCTACGTAAACATAGCTAGTACCGTAGAGCAGCTGACCTGAGCTAATAAGGCAAATGGATCCACGTTTTTCGAAGATGGATATGTGAAAAGGATGCTTGTCAACAATACAGCTGGAGGAGAGTAATGTAGTGCTTATCAAGGCAGAGGTATTGTCATCAATGAAAACAAGCGGGTGGCTCTCCCCTTGCTGCAATGTGCATCTGTGTGGTCAGTGTAGAGGGGCACTGCAACCAGAACCTGTCACACAAGAACATCCCTCCTGAGGACACGGGTACAGACAGACTTCAGTCATGGCACCGGCCAACTAAAGTGTCCAAGGAAGCAACAAAGCTGAGTGACATTGTATGATGACCGTGATGTGGCACTAGGAGCGGATGGAACAGATAACAGCTTCAAACTTCTTCGCTGTGATCAGGAGGAAAACGAAGCACACAAAGTTAGCTGACAACCTAACAAACCCAATCCTGTTCACAACCATACACACAGAGTTTGGTAAAGAGCATGAGCAGGATGCATTCAAAGCCCTTAGCCCACATTACAAGGTGAAGAACTCCGGCCTAGTGGTGCACACACCATCTCCCTTCCTGGCTGCTTCCCCAGATGGGATCGTGGTGGAAGGAGATGAAGATGCACCTGTGGGACATGAGATGCAGCTCAAAATTCAGGAATATCCACCTAAAAGAAGCAGCAAGACTTGACAAGAGTTTCCCAGCTGTAGTAGATTCAGATGACCAGCTCGGATTGAGTTAGAAACATCCGTATTACTATTGAGTAATGGGGCAAGTGGCCATTATGGGAACACATTGATGCGATGTGGTGTTCTAGACAGAGAGGAATGGAGATGTGTAAGTTCTGTTTGGTGATCGTCTATGGCAGGACTGCGTGTTCCCTTTTGGAGAGGTTCTGTTTCTTACATACGGTATGTTGCCTATGCTCACCAAGAAATCATGAATGAGGAGTCACATAAAAGTCATACTTTTACCCAGGAATATCTAAGTCTTTTTTTTTTAGCCTGCACCTTGACTCAAATTTGTTGATGAGCACTTCCTCACTCTTCCTGCTTGTGACGTATAATACATACATTATCCGGATATCATCTCATGATGTGAGGGAGGCAAAAAAGAAACAAAAAAATGTGGCGTTTGTTTTACTAACTAAATGACACTTTGTACGCTTAGATGGTCAAAGGAAGCAGTCTCTTCAGCTTTCTATGTTTCTTCTGCATATTGTATACGGTACATGTACCCACAGAGTTGTTTCATCTGTTAATATTGGTCTGGTTTCTTCAGCTTTCAATCGAAATACTACTTTTGTTCAAGGCCTAATAAAGCTATTCGATCTTGTTTCATGAGTGACTGACTTGTGTGAATTAATAGCAGTCCAGCTGCCGTGGATGTAGCTTGATTGTGTCAACAATGGGATATGTTCGACGCTTGTGAATGTGAATGAGCAACAGACATGTCTGAGGCTCAACAGCGGCTGGCTTTATTCACAGTCTTATGTTCTGGTTCAGAATGGGAGTGACATGCAGATGAGTACCCCCTTTACACTAGGACCCAAATAATCAAACTCACGTCATATACAGTGTTAGTGTTTATGATCACTATGGTTGATGTACAGTTACAAGGCGACATGGCTTCATACCCTGGGTTGCTGGAAAACAGAATGAGCCGAAGGAGTCTATTGTGAGGGAAATTGGCAGCAGAACACAAATCTGAATGCACGCATGACTCCTTTTTAATGCGCACCAAAATTACGATCTGTTTCTATGAATTACCCGGTGGAAGCCTAACACTGTAAGATCGAATTTCATAACTTAGCTAGTCATGTTGGCAATGGAACAGACTTTCAAATGATGCCCACCTGACCCAGATTGTGATTTATAATGGTCCGTTTTTGCATTGCGTAAACAAGAACAGTAATTGTGTGACGGCGGGGATGCAGGGCTGTGTTCCAAACGCAACAACTACAAGTGTGCTTGTTCTAGTTCCTCAACAGCACAGCTAGGAGAGCTCAAAACAAAACACCTCATAGTTGAAGACTTCTTTGAGTTATAAAAGTGTATTGAAATTACTTAGGAAGTGTGCACACTTTGGAAAGGGGTGGGGCCACTTGGAAGAGGTGAAAAAATTATTGTTGTCTATCAACAATGACAAGCCACCAGGGTCTGACAATCTAGATGGAAAATTACTGAGGATAATAGCAGACGATATTGCCACTCCTATTTGCCACATCTTCAATTTAAGCCTACTAGAGAGTGTGTGCCCTCAGGCCTGGAGGGAAGCTAAAGTCATTCCGCTACCCAAGAATAGTAAAGCCCCCTTTACTGGCTCAAATAGCCAACCAATCAGCCTGTTACCAACCCTTAGTAAGCTTCTGGAAGAAATTGTGTTTGACCAGAAACAATGCTATTTTACAGTAAACAAATTGACAACAGAATTTCAGCATGCTTATAGGGAAAGACACTCAACACGCACAGCACTTACACAAATGACTGATGATCAGCTGAGAGAATTTGATGATAACATTTTTTTTTGTTAGACTTCAGTGTGACTGGACATTATTGATCATAGTCTGCTGCTGGAAAAACATGTGTTATGGCTTTACACCTCCTGCTATACTGCGGATAAAGAGTTACCTGTCTAACAGAACACAGAGGGTGTTCTTTAATGGAAGCCTCTCCAACATAATCCAGGTAGAATCAGGAATTCCCCAGGGAATTCCCCAGGTGGCAAGGAATAATTTAGCCCTCAATATTTCTAAAACAAAAAGCATTGTATTTGGAACAAAACACTCACTAAACCCTAAACCTCAACCAAATCTTGAAATAAATAAGGTGGAAATTGAGCAAGTTGAGATGACTAAACTGCTTTGAGTAATACTAGATTGTAAACGGTCATGGTCAAAACATATTGATGTAGTAGTAGCTAAGATGGAGAGAAGTCTGTCTATAATAAAGCAATGCTCTGCCTACTTAACAACACTATCAACAAGGCAGGTCCTACAGGCCCTAGTTTTGTCACACCTTGACTACTGTTCAGTCGTGTGGTCAGGTGCCACAAAAAAGGACTTAGGAATATTGCAATTGGCTCAGAACAGGGCAGCATGGCTGGCACTTGGATGTACACAGAGAGCTAATATTAATAATATGCATGTCAATCTCTCCTGAGAGGTATTGACATGTTGAATGCTCCGAGCTGTCTGTCTAAACTACTGGCACACAGTTCGGACACCCATGCATACCCCACAAGACATGCCACAAGAGGTCTCTTCACAGTCCCCAAGTCCAGAACAGACTATGGGAGGCACACAGTACTACATAGAGCCATGACTACATGGAACTCTATTCCACATCAAGTAAAACATGCAAGCAGTAAAATTTGATTTAAAAAACAGATTAAGAATACACTTTATGGAACAGCGGGGACTGTGAAGCAACACAAACATTGGCACACACACACACACACACACACACACACACACACACACACACACACACAAACACATAATCAAAGAGGAAAATGTGAATGACCACTACTATACTTTAAATGTCCATAAACACTAAGATAGTTAGAACATTTAACATACAAAAAAACACTTGCTTGCCCAGAAAATGTGAGCTGTACCTAAATGATATACACTTAAATTGTCTTCCATGTTGATGGTGAGTATATGTTCAAATACACACTTATAACAGATACCTTTTTCTATTTGAAATGTAATGAAATGTATGCTCGATTACATACTAATTATTGGACAGACAGTGCGAGAGAGACCGGAAAGCCAGGAGGCGTGTCCGTGCCAGAAAGACAGCGGCCCGACTTGAACGTGACAGCACAAACACATGGGACCCCAGGGCCAGCGGCCCAGACCACCACACCACGCCAGGCTTTTCAAACCAGGGTTGGGGAAACAGTTGGTCAGATGACAACATATGTGCCAGATCTCATTCAGTTCTGAGCACATGCTGATGGGAACTTGCTGCTGGAGAAGTTTTTTTACCCGTTCAATGGCAGGATCAACATGAATTTGTAGATGAGCAATGCGCTGGGTGTCACACATCTCTGGAGCAGTGAACTGAGACTTCCCCCTCACAAATTGTGCTACAGAGACAGACTCCTTTGGAAACAAGTAAGTCCTGGATGTCAATACTCCGATCCGCCAGTACCCATCCCCTGCTTCCAGCATGTCCAGTAATCCACTTCCCCCAAAGACCTGTCTGTCAGAGGTTGCCCGTCCCATACAGATCAAACATGTACAGTGGGGCAAAAAAGTATTTAGTCAGCCACCAGTTGTGCAAGTTCTCCTACTTAAAAAGATGAGGTCTGTAATTTTCATCATAGGTACACTTCAAATATGACAGTCAAAATGAGATTTTTTTTTCCAGAAAATCACATTGTAGGATTTTTAATGAATTTATTTGCAAATTATGGTGGAAAATAAGTATTTGGTCACCTACAAACAAGCAAGATTTCTGGCTCTCACAGACCTGTAACAACTTCTTTAAGAGGCTCCTCTGTCCTCCACTCGTTACCTGTATTAATGGCACCTGTTTGAACTTGTTATCAGTATAAAAGACACCTGTCCACAACCTCAAACTGTCACACTCCAAACTCCACTATGGCCAAGACCAAAGAGCTGTCAAAAGACACCAGAAACAAAATTGTAGACCTGCACCAGGCTGGGAAGACTGAATCTGCAATAGGTAAGCAGCTTGGTTTGAAGAAATCAACTGTGGGAGCAATTATTAGGAAATGGAAGACATATAAGACCACTGATAATCTCCCTCGATCTGGGGCTCCACGCAAGATCTCACCCCATGGGGTCAAAATGATCACAAGAACGGTGAGCAAAAATCCCAGAACCACACGGGGGGACCTAGTGAATGACCTGCAGAGAGCTGGGACCGAAGTAACAAAGCCTACCATCAGTAACACACTACGCCGCCAGGGACTCAAATCCTGTAGTGCCAGACGTGTTCCCCTGCTTAAGCCAGTACATGTCCAGGCCCGTCTGAAGTTTGCTAGAGAGCATTTGGATCATCCAGAAGAAGATTGGGAGAATGTCATATGGTTAGATGAAACCAAAATATAACTTTTTGGTAAAAACTCAACTCGTCGTGTTTGGAGGACACAGAATGCTGAGTTGCATCCAAAGAACACCATACCTACTGTGAAGCATGGGGGTGGAAACATCATGCTTTGGGGCTGTTTTTCTGCAAAGGGACCAGGACGACTGATCCGTGTAAAGGAAAGAATGAATAGGGCCATGTATCGTGAGATTTTGAGTGAAATCCTCCTTCTATCAGCAAGGGCATTGAAGATGAAACGTGGCTGGGTCTTTCAGCATGACAATGATCCCAAACACAACGCCCGGGCAATGACGGAGTGGCTTCGTAAGAAGCATTTCAAGGTCCTGGAGTGGCCTAGCCAGTCTCCAGATCTCAACCTCATAGAAAATCTTTGGAGGGAGTTGAAAGTCCGTGTTGCCCAGCACTGCTCTAGAGGAGATCTGCATGGAGGAATGGGCCAAAATACCAGCAACAGTGTGTGAAAACTTTGTGAAGACTTCTAGAAAACATTTGACCTCTGTCATTGCCAACAAAGGGTATATAACAAAGTATTGAGATACACTTTTGTTATTGACCAAATACTTATTTTCCACCATAATTTGCAAAGAAATTCATAACAAATCCTACAATGTGATTTTCAGGATTTTTTTTTCTCATTTTGTCTGTCATAGTTGAAGTGTACCTATGATGAAAATTACAGGCATCTCTCATCTTTTTAAGTGGGAGAACTTGCACAATTGGTGACTGACTAAATACTTTTTTGCCCCACTGTACATAACGGAGTGATGAGGTGCAATGCACACTAAGGCCTTGGTCATGTTATGGTTCTTGTAGTTGAACCAGGTGCAGGACTGTGCGGCAAGCCTGGGTGGCTTTCAATGAAAACCTCTGTGCAGTCTACTATGACTCGACAGTTCGGGTATGTTGTCTTGACTGCGACAGGCATATGCTTCTGTACAAACTGCAGACTGGGCAGCTGCTTGAAACGATGATACATGATATTGCACCGAAACGCCAAAGCAGTCAGCAACGGTCCCTCCTTAAAAGTCTGACTCGGGGACGAATAAAGTACCAGGAACAGTTAATCCATGGGACCAAGCTTTCTGTGTCTCCCCAACTCTTGGCCATCTTTTGCCAGCTTCCCTTTGAAAACAGAGCCCCATTAGTGCAGCTGGCCACTTTGCTTTGGTCGGAGGAAGTCGTAAAAGGTCAGAAAGGTCATGTAGTCCAGTGTAAAACCATATATCACCAGCACTTCCCTGGAATCTCTCTATGGAGAAGGTTTTCCTGTGCAGCTGCCTCTGGAGGTCTTTGATTTTGGCTTCAGTCTTCTCCCGCTCGGCAGTATCTATACAGTTGCCCTCCTCATTCTTCTCACCGACTTCCCTCATTGACGCAACCATCTCTGCTATCTGACAAATAACCAGAATTTGCAATTAGTCACCCGTATGTACTTTATTGTTTATGTATTAGGGTATGTATTACTGATAGAGCTGGAGGCAGATACCTAAACATCATTGGCTTCACCTGGAATGCTTTTCCAACAGTCTTGAAGGAGTTCCCACATATGCTGAGCACTTGTTGGCTGCTTTTCCTTCACTCTGCGGTCCAACTCATTCCAAACCATCTCAATCGGGTTGAGGTTGGGTGATTGTGGAGGCCATGTTACTCCATCACTCTCCTTCTTGGTCAAATAGCCCTCACACAGCCTGGAGGTGTGTTAGGACATTGTCCTGTTGAAAAACAAATGATAGTCCCACTAAGCGCAAACCAGATGGGATGGCGTATCGCTGAAGAATGCTGTAGTAGCCATGCTAGTTAAGTGTGCCTTGAATTAAAAATAAATCACAGTGTCACCAGCAAAGCACCCCCACACCATCACATCTCCTCCTCCATGCTTCACGGTGGGAACCACACATGCAGAGATAATCCGTTCACCTACTCTGCATCTCACAAAGACATAGCGGTTGGAACCAAAAATCAAAAATTTGTACTCATCATACCAAAGGACAGATTTCCAATGGTCTAATGTCCATTGCTCGTGTTTCTTGGTC
Source organism: Oncorhynchus clarkii lewisi (assembly GCF_045791955.1). Lineage (NCBI taxonomy): Eukaryota > Metazoa > Chordata > Actinopteri > Salmoniformes > Salmonidae > Oncorhynchus > Oncorhynchus clarkii. The sequence continues at coordinate 20,482,180 of NC_092159.1, read as the reverse complement.
CAAGCAAGTCTCTTCTTATTATTGGTGTCCTTTAGTAGTGGTTTCTTTCTTTCGACCATGAAGGCCTGATTTTTTTAGGCTGCAATTTCTGAGGCTGGTTACTCTAATTAATTAACTTATCCTCTGCAACAGAGGTAACTCTGGGCCTTCCTTTTCTGTGGCGGTCCTCATGAGAGCCAGTTTCATCATAGCACTTTATGGGTTTTGAGACTGCACTTGAAGAAACTTTCTAAGTTCTTGAAATTTTCCAGATTGACTGACCTTCATCTCTTAAAGTAATGATGGACTGTCGTTTCTCTTTGCTTATTTGAGCTATTCTTGCCATAATATGGACTTGGTCTTTTACCAAATAAGGATATTGTCTGTTTACCACCCCTAACTTGTCACAACACAACTGATTGGCTCAAATGCAATAAGGAAAGAAATTCCACAAATGAACTTTTAACAAGGCACACCTGTTAATTGAAATGCATTCCAGGTGACTACCTCATGAAGCTGGTTGAGAGAATGCCAAGAGTGTGCAAAGCTGTCATCAAGGCAAAGGGTGGCTTCTTTGAAGAATCTCAAATAAAACATGTTTTTGTTTAAAACATTTTTGGTTACTACATGATTCCATGTGTTATTTCATAGTTTTGATGTCTTCACTATTATTCTACAATGTAGAAAATAGTCAAAATATAGAAAAACCCTGGAATGAGTAGGTGTATCCAAACTTTTCACTGGTACTGTATATATGTGTTTTATTCAGATTTTCCAGCTGCACCCTCAGCACCCCTTCTTCCCGCAGATTGATGCTGGTGACATGCGGTGTGTCCTCTTGCGAGATAGGGTGTAGTGTTTTTTTGGCGGGGGGGGGGGGGGTGCACAAAAACATAAGATTCATAATATATTATATGTTTACAGTTTTTAGAATAGGCTTCACTTAATTAGTTACCAGTTAAATCTTTTCTGTTGTCGCAGTGGTTGGTGTTTGGTATTTTTGTACTGTAATTGTTGTATTGCCAGCAGATGGTGCTAATAACAGTATATAATCTATGACCACCTGCCGGCCTTACTAGAAAGAGCCAGAGTACCAAAAGCCTCACAAGAGCAAAACGCTAGATAGGGCCATTGGGTCATTCATTATGCAAGTATGGTATGGGTACCATGATGCAAATGCATGTACATCATAGATAGACCGCATGTCACATTTACACTATAGTTACACCAGTTAACCTCTTCTTCAACATTCACTTCTCTCCTGTCTAGGTGAGTAACTTCCCACGGATCCTCCTCCCTGTGAACACACTGAGCGGGGGTGTGCCAATGTGTGAAAGAACAGCACAGTCTAACAGACACAGATCAAAACCTCAGATTAGATTAGAGCAGACAAAGAAACCAGTGTGAGGCAACGGAAGGGGTTTTGCATGTGTTTCAGACAGGAAGTTCATGTCAGGGAGAAGTGGCTCCTCCACCCGAAACACTGACTTTGATCTGGAGATGGGTCATACGTATGACTGACAGCAGGATGGGTGAGACAAGCCCTCCCAAACCAGAGAGAGACAATCTCTATTACATACACTCCAGGTAGAGGCAGTGGCGTGTATTCATGGATGCCAAGGGAAGCCAGGCTTCCCGCCAAAAATGTGCCAAGAATAAAAACATACATTGTTTTGTATCTTTCGTCTCCCCGTGTTTCATCAATTTCCTTCAATTCGCAAGAGGCTGAATGTATCTCACTGGAGAAAGCGTCCAAACGTATCTATATGATGCTGTCTGGTCAAAAAGAGTGACATTGTTGCCGCCAGTAGCATTGAATGCAAGGGAAGCCAACAACCATTTGGCCTCCCTTGATAATAAAACATAATAATAATAGCCAAATCAGTGTTGAGCTAAACTGAGTGAGCTCAGCTGTGATTGGTCCTGGTGCACCAAATGAAAGTGTCAAGGGAAGCCAGTGTCATAGACTGTTGAGGCAACAATTAAGAAGATGGCGGAAGTAGGGGGAGTCAACATGTTTCTTCTACTTGCACGCACACACACACACCAAATACACACAAATCAATACCATGGACAGCCACATATTTAGCTTACGTTGATTGGACTAAAAGGTTTTTGGTATCTTTTAGTTGCCACTCGATTAGACTAAGCATAGGTGATGTTGAAATGGTTCTGGAATAGTGAAGGCAGCTCCTGTTTTCCTTGCGAATTGCGGTAACTCTGTGGTTCTAAATCAATAGTTGTTTAGTAGTCTGAAAATGTTGGAAACATTACCTTGCTGTAAGTCATGTAACAGTTTGTTACATGCAAAATGGTTTGTGGACTTCACAGGACAGATGTTTCTCTCCGGTTTTGTAAGGAAACAAAAGGTGTGGTTGAATGTATTCTGCCACTATGTCTTCTTACGGTCTCAGCCTTAGTTCATATGCCTTGACATTGATCTGTAGGCCTAACAGGTTATAGAACAAACAACGCGATTATCACAGAACCATTTTCTTTTTTTTACCTGGCTTGGCTTCCCCGGTGATTTTATCCACACAACGCTACTGGGTAGAGGGAGCCTATGGGCCCGTATTTATAAAGGTTCTCAGCGTTGGAGTGCTGATCTAGGATCAGCCCCCCCCCCCACCCCCCACCACTGTCCATTTGATCATATCTAAAAGGCTATACTGACCCTATATCCGACTGTCTGGGCTGTGAACACATATCTAGGATAAGACAACTTAGACTAGTTCTAATAGTAACCATTAGTGGGTACAGGTCAAACTGATCTTAGATCAGGACTTGGGCATATTTTCTGACTACTTATGTCACCCAGTTAATCAGCATCTTTCTCTTTTGAAACATTGTGTCACAGTTTTTGGTGTTGAGTGTAACCAAACATGACACATGATAAGAGCCCACATCCAATCTGCTACATTGCTCCTCCATGCTCTCTGTAGGAACTCTCCCTGTTGTGCTCAAGTGGTGAAATAGTGGAGTAACCAGAGAGATACAGGGCCAGTTTCCCCAGATGAAGCCTAGTCCTGGATTTAAAAGCATTCTCAAATGGAGAATCTACATTGAAAAAAACAGTTTTGATGTTTTCATTTCTATGCGTAAAACTTCCTCATAAGAAAATGTGGATTGTTCTAATCTGAAACATACAGTACGCACGACAGCAAGAAGTAACCAACGTCACAACAGTAGCTTCTTCATAGTGATTGTTTTATTATTCTGTCGTCGTCTATCTACGTTCAAAGGAAATCAAATGCTGTGACAGACATCAGGGGACATCATCATCCTCCAGTTTGAAAACGGAAATGTAAAAAAAAAAAAAATCATGTTTTTAAGACGTGCACATCATGAAATGACATAAAAGCAACCATGTCAGATAGACATACATACAAAGACTTTCCAGCATAATGTAAACAATCACATCGTCTTAGGTGTCTACCACTGTATGATACCACTCTGGAATAACGTGAGTCAGACGGCTGCAATTGAGTGAACGAGGAAATAAACCATAGAAGGATACTGGTAGCAGACTGGAGACTATTGTCACCGAAGTGAAACAATAGTGAGTGCTGAGTGCAGCGGTGTCTTATTTAACTCGGCCTAATGAATGGTACACTTGCCAGCGACCTTCACACTAATGAATGGCTGACTGACTGAGGAGAGTTTAAATATTGACCACAGGAGAGTGCAAGGCTGTCCAGGAACCTAGAGACAGCGTAATTAGACATCAACATTTTGGACTATTTATCAGGCCCCTTGAGAGCAGCGAAATCCACCGTCTGGTAGTGTCAACTAACCTGGTAGAACAGACTGAATGCTGAACACAGCGTTCAATCTGGTTCAACCAGGCTAAGAGTCAACCAATAGGATACCAGTCTCAACTCTAAAACCTGCAGAAACATTGACCCTTGCAATCGCATAAGGTCTACGTCCAGGAATTTTCCCTGAACACGTGACACGACTTGGAAATACTCCAGATCAGATGGTCAGGAAAACTTCAGGGTCATACATGTCATATGATTGGCTGAGAATACAGACACACCTGAAGAAGTAAATACACACACGCGTCACACTTGTTTTACATTTTTTAAAGTTTTTTAAAGTTTTTTTTTACATAATGTGACATACTGAACTTTGAATGGGGGCTTTTTCAAACACCTGCAAGTCAATCGTAGTATCAGTTCATTGGAATGGCTCATTGCAGTTCATTGCAGGCTAGAAATACAATTGAAAAACTTGCATGGTCCACTCCCTGCATATTCCCTTCAGACCTGCCTCTGTGTATTTCAGCCATTTTACTTCAACAAACCATAAAGCATATTCGAGTAGTTTTTCAAATCAATGAGTGTAGATAGGGAATAACAAGCAGAGTGGAGGAGAGATAATATGGAATTCCTTGCATTTGAGGTCCTCCTCAAGATTCTCAAAAAGGTCCAAAGTAGAGAGTTGTGGACACAAAGCTCAATAGAGGTCAATGACCCAGGCCCCGTTGCGCTTGTCGTCCTGATCTACAGTCAGTTTGTCAGCATCATTGGTCCTTTAATCTTTTTATCAAGATGGAGGATTCCATTCTGCCTCCGTCACATGCAGACACTGACTGAAGGATAGATACTGAAGATGTTGCCCAGATCAAGCACTTTATGTCCCCTCTTTCAGGAAATGCTAAACTACCTTTTCTGTGACTTCTTTTCGCCCGCTAGCAAAAATGTCCCCCTTTAGACACAACCAAACCGACAGATCATGTGTTCGCATCTAATCGCATAGAATTCCAAAAGCCCTTTTGATACGTCCCATAATCAGACAAAACAAGACTGTCATACGCATGCCCTTCTGTTAAACATAGATCCACACTGCACATTTACATCAAACCATTTAGTCATGTCTCAAGGGAAACACTACATAACAACACCCTCTGGCACAAAACATGTTTCTCTTTCATCGAATTTTCATACTTGAAAGTGAGACAGAAGAGACTGCAAAGCTGAGACGGGTTTAGAGATTCAGACTGGGGTTTCCATCCTAACCAATTGCTGGCATGTGTGGAGAATGGAGACATTGTATTGGTCACCGTATCTCTGCGATCTGCTGCTTAAAAAGCACTCATTGGTCAACCTGGAGAGACAAAAAACACCAGAGATGGAAAAGGCACTACCCAACTTCCACAAACGCAGGGTGAAATCAGTGAGTGTAGCGCGCTCATCTGTACACTATTCAACACCTTCTTTCATAGAACTAATGATAAGGATACTGCCGTTTCAACCCAGTCAACCACTAGCAATCTCCATAAAGAACCCGTGCAACCCAATTTAGCTACATTTAGGTCATATCGAATCAGCCCCATCATCAGTTAAGTCTATTGATTGCGGATGGACATAAAACTCTATACCATTGTCTCTGATTTGATTGAGAAAGATGGCTACATTTAAGAATGCAGAAAGCGCCTACATGTCTAAACGGGTAAAAAAAGGACACAATTTGTTCCAGCTGATAGCCGCGCTTCCGCTTTCATACCAGAACAAAGTAGAAATCCTTTTCCAAATTAGATTTCCACCTTAAATATTATTCCTGTATTGAATAACTCCCGATCACATAAAAACCATTTAGCTTCTTGTCTCAGAGACTCTGTGCATGATCTGGGTCATATTAATTAGTGCACACAGTTTCAAAACGTAACAAAACGTTTTGCTACGAAAAACTACAATTAGTGTTTCTTATTCCGTTCAGGTAGTTCAATCTCTGTTTGGATCTGTTTCCTTCCATTTGGTACCAAATTAATATGATCCTAGAAAACGACAATATGTAGGCCTACAAATAGGGAAGAAATCAAGTAAATTAATGGAAAAACCCCCACACTAAAACAGGCTCAAACTACAAATATTTATAGATATACATACACATCGATAACAATAGAATTTCTCTCCAGTCCATGGTCCTTCTCGGAGAGCCCAAAGCTGGGTTGATATGAATAACACACGAGACAAGAGTCTTTGGTCTCTGACATCTTCTTCATTGTCTTTGTCTAATAGACTGAAACATAGAATGGTGATGTCATGCGTAAAGAAAGAAAACAAAGAAGGTATAGGAAGGGAGGCCGATGCCGGAGTCGAGCTATAGCCGGATCCCTTGTGTTTGTTTTTTTACTCCAACTTAGGTTCCTTTGCAATGCATCTCTGTTCCGTGTGTCTCCCTCATTGCATCAAAGAATCCACAGTCAACTGTAGAGTCTGAGTAATGAAATCTGCCTCTCGCTCGGTCTTTGCAGGGTTTTTGCTCCACTTCCCATTCTTCCATTCCTCATTTAGGTCTGTGTTTCTGAAGTGTCCCTCAAAGTCCTGAGGGGGTGTAAATGGGCCAATGGGGGGGACCATGTCATTATTCATTTAGCCAGTCAAATGTTTTGGTTGACGGGCGTGACATGATCACATGTTTTGGTTGACTGGCGTGACGTAGTTGCGCGGGAACATGCCCGTCTGGCCGTGGCAAGCCCCTTTCCACCAGTTGGGGTCGGAGTTGTCCAGGACCTGGATGAAGTCGCCGCGTCGGAAGCCCAGCTCGCCGTCCTCCTGAGGGTCAAAGTCAAACAGCGCCTGTACGTACGTTGAATGCTGGAGAGACGAGAGGAGAAACACATGGGTTAGAATACGTGATGAGGGTAGAATACGTGATGAGGGTAGTCGGGCAGGTTAGCCAAGACATAGTCATGGATCATGTTCATTAGGGCACGCAACAGATAATGTTTTAAAACGTTTTGCAACAGAATAGGAAATTAAGTGTTTAGTTTTGGTCTGTGTAGTAGACCCTCTGTTAAAGTCAGTTTTCTTCTGTTTGGTGCCTAATGAACATGACCCTTTTTTCCAACTACCTATTGTACTTCTACTTGTATATTTGTCTCATAACCAACATGGAGACCATAGTGAATTAAGCGATTTGCCTGCAAATTTGCTTGGTGAACTGTAGTTCACTGTTAATCGTCTAAGCTGTGTTTTGCATGATTGCTTAGATGAGATTACGTGACGCAATCTCATTAAATGATTGTCAGAGATGAGGATTTCCCTGGTATTCCGTATGATGTGCAGCGCTGTGTATACATACATTACCTTCAGAAAGTATTCACACCCCTCGACTTTCTCCATATTTTGTTGTGTTACAGCCTCAATTTAATATAGATTAAATTGAGATGTTTTTTTTGTCCACACAATACCCCATAATGTTAAGTGGAATTGTGTTTTTGGAAATTTTTACAAATTAATTTAAAAAAATTAAAAGCTAAAATGTCTTGAGTCAATAAGTATTCAACCCCTTTGTTACGGCAAGCCTAAATAGGTTCACGAGTAAACATTTGCTTAACAAGTCACATGTACTCACTCTGGGTGCAATAATAGTGTTTTGTTTTATGACTAGGTTCCTCAGTCAAGTAGTGAATTTCAAACACAGATTCAACCACAAAGACCGGGGAGGTTTTCCTATGCCCTGCAAAGGGTATCTATTTGAAGATTGGCCAAGTTACAGTATTCACTTAAATCTATGACAAAACCTGAAAATGGTTGCCTAGCAATGACCAACCACCACCAAGATCTTGAAGAATTTTGAAAACAATAATTGGCAAATGTTGCACAATCCAGGTGTGAAAAGCTCTTTAGAGACTTACCCAGAAAGACTTCCAGCTGTCATCGCTGTCAAAAGTGCTTCTACAAAGTATTGACTCAGGGGTGTCAATACCTATGTAAACGAGATATTTCTGTACTTCATTTTGAACACATTTGCAAACATTTCTAAAAACATGTTTTCGCTTTGTTAAGATGGGGTATTGTGTGTAGATGAGTGAGGAAAAAAATACATGTAATACACTTTTTAATTCAGGCTCTAACAAAATGTGGAATAAGTCAAGGGGTGTGAGTACTTTCTGAAGGCACTGTACGTGTGTGTGTGTGTACGTACATGTATTTGTGTGTGTGTATGTACATGTATGTGTGTGTGTGTATTGGGGGCAGGGGGGAGAACGACGAGGATGAGAAGCAGCAGAAGAGGGAGACAAGGACAGAATAAACAGAACATTTGTGATTACTGATAAGGTAAAAGGAGGAGTGATTTAGGAGAAAAGTGGCTTTTCGAAAGTAATAAAAAAGGGAAAACGGATCGATGAGGGTCCCCTGTGTGTGTGTGTGTGTCCCCTCACCTGTGGGACCTGCTCGATGTCCCTGAGGAAGATGGGCTGGTTGCGGGACACAGAGGTGGAACGGTGGTAGTCCACCAGGGAGTTGAGAGAGTTGAACTTGACCACCCACAGGAAGTACTTCCCAGCCCCGTCACGCAGGACCTTGAAGTGCTGCACGTCATTACCAAACCTGGGGAGAGGTAGCATAGATCTAGAAGTGACTGGTTAAGATTAAACAAGGTGACCGTCCTACTACTTCCATCAGTCCAACCGTTTCAGATCTGTGATGACCAAACCTGTGGTGGAGGAGAAGAGGGAGATAAGTATAGAATAAAACAGAAAGTAAGTGTTGACATTTACTGTGGTAACCAACTGAGAACAGCAGTCAAAACACTGGTAAGTCTACATCACGTGGGCCATCGTTTCATAACCATCTGTGTCAGAGCTTTCATGAATGATTTAAGCCCAGATGGCCCAGTTTCCTTCTCCCCGCGTGATACCATGAGTTTGGGATTTTGACACAGAAGATATGCTTCATTAGATTGCATTATACAGGGACAGTTGTTTGGTACACAGCTGTGACACTAGGACAGTGCAACTGTAGCAGTAGTGACAAGAATAATATACTATCACCTACTGTAAGTGCTGAACTGGAGTGTGTGTCCACAATGGCACCCTATTCTCTATAGAGTGTACAACTTTTGGCCTGGACAAAGGGAATAAGGTTCCATTTCTCACACACACACTTACTTACTGCAGACACAGCCTGGGACTAGGGAAAGTGCCAGCTTGCAAAGCTTTGATAACAGGCAGCAGCGCCCACACCGGAGCTATCTGACAGAGACCAAAGTGCTTTAGAAGCAGATAACTGTTGGTTAGCCCCAGGTGAGTCAGAGATGACACAGCCAATTAACTTGATATGGATCTGTAGATCTGCACAGCGACTTTACATAAAGACTAGAGCGGAAACAGGGTGGTCAGTCACTGACTTAGAACAGTCAGCACTTGTCAGGTCAAGCTGGCTAGACGCCACCCTCGCAAACCAAGATGGGAGCTGTGCTTAAAGAAAGAAAGCAGTTTGCACAGAGTTAGCAAAATAATTGAACGAAGGACTGATATTGGAGAAAAGTGAATATTTGAAAGGAATAAAAAAGGGATATGATCGGTTGATGAGTTATATAACGATTGAACTGAAATAAAGGTTCAATAAAACTGAGTGTGTGCGTGCGTGTGACATACTTGACAGAGAGGGAGAAGTCTCCCGGTGCGCTCTCCGACTCTCGGATGAGGAAGGCCCCATCATGCCTTTGTTTGTTCAGCATCTCCTCTGCCTTCGCCCGGGGGATCTTACCATAGAACCACCTGGGACACAACAACAAATCAGAACAAAAAAAACACTTAGAACTCATTAAAAATGATATCAAAACAAGTTGGAAGTAACAGTGACAAGTGCTGTTTTACTGCAAATGAAGAAGAAGAAAAATAGTGGTGGCAAAACTGGTTGAAATGACATTGTTTCAACCTGCCCTACCAAGCTGGGTGGTTTGTCCTTCATTTGTAGGAAAAGCAGCACTTAACCAGAATTTGATTGTGGTGTGGTTGTGACGGGTAGCTAGTTAACGTTGACCTTTTGAGTAACATCAAAGCGTAGGGTCATAGGCGTGACTCAATGTCATGGAAACATGGCCTTAAGCAGAGCTTGACCTCAAACCTGACCACTGTTATTGACAGTTGTAGTGGTTGTTGTGTCTGTGGGGGAGGAGTGAGTGAAGTGCATAGCGACCAATAACACTACTAAACAATGATGTCAAAATCAGAATATCGCATCTATTTTGCATGCCAAATAGACTGAAATCAAGTGAGCACCGGTGGGCCATTTAATTTTGTATTTTTGCATTTGTCCTAGTAGGTTGTAATTACAGGGAGGTTCCTGGTCTGATAAAAGAGCTGGTGGAGCCTTGGGCCGAGACAATGACAACTGTGTGCTGCCATGCCAACCACACCTGCTACCTACTCCTCTGGCTCTTACTGGTGCCCAACACCAGCGGTCAGTCACCAACACCCATGGATACGCCATACACAGTGTGTGTCACTGTGTGTGTGTGTGTGTTTGCGCATGGGTGTAGTGTGAGATGGTGTGTGGGACCTCCCTTTCCTTCTGTGACTCGTCAGGTGTGGAATTTTACTGTCTAGATAAAGGTGTTATGTCACAATGTGCCAACAAAAGTGTTGCAACACACGATGTTTGCCTCTATCTCCAGTGAAAGCATACACACCCTGAGCTATATCTATCTATATAGCTTAATTTAGCCATATAGCTTAGCCTTACCATATACTGTAGCTTATCTTAGCGATAGCATACCCTTGACTTAGCCAATGGCCACAGCCTCTGCAGTAGATCATGTCAATGCAGGTGAGTGCTAGCGCTAAGCCGCTTAGCTTGTTCGTTTGTGAGCTCAGACAACATGACAAAGCCAGAGGACCTGATCAACTCCAGCTGTTCCTCATGAGGGAATGATAATCCAGCCAGGTTTCACATACAGTATCATCATCAGGGCAGAGTCCTCAAACAGTGTCACAAGTCGATAGCCACATACCCACCGGCTAATTTTGCCTGCTGGGTAAAGATGACAGCTACGAGTAGCACAAGTTATCAGTCCATTACATGCGTACACACACATTGACCTCTGGGCCATTGGTTTCAACCCACAAGTCTTTAGCAATGCTATTCTTTGTGCCTGGTGTTCACACTCAAACAAGCTTAAGGGATGACAGAACTCCAACCCCCTCATCCACAGTGCTCTGATCTCCCTGAGGTAACACCCCGAGGTATCAGTAACACTGTGTGTAGAGAGATAATGTGGATATCCTCCTATTATCCTGGTCCTTCCTGCTTTGTGGTGGAGTGCTGCTCTTTGATGTGGTGCACTGACATCCACGGCTACCAGGCTTCCATAAGGGAGTCAAAGCCCTTTACACACCATCGAGCTGAACCAAACTGTTGTGACTTGGCCATCTTCTCCTCACATGATCCTTTCCAGCATGGTAACAGCAACCATGGTGGATGTAACCAGGCCAAGGCCAGCCCAATAGTGAAGTGAGTACTGTTTTTTTTTTTTTTTTTCATATCCAGCCCCACCATCTGCCTGCCTGCTATCCTGGACCCTCCTCCTCCACCAGCTGCTCCTCTATAGAGCAGGTGATTCCCTCCCTCCTGTATTTAGGCCCAGCTGACCAATCAGTCATAGGATCCTTAAAGCTAATGGACAGTCTCTTCCTGACTGCTATAATAGGGCTCTCTGTATCTGATTGGTTGCGGTGTGAGCCCTCACAGCCCTGAGAGCAGGTGGCGGTGGTGGGGAAAGCGTTCTCACACAGCTGACAACTATACAGGACAGAGCCCCTCTTTGCTACTGTGTGCGTCTGTAGAATATAAAGTACAATCCATCTCTATTTAGTGGCTACCTCAGAATAGGATCCATTTAGTGACCTTTAAGTTTATGTAGAAAGGGCTTCTGTAGGACAGTTACAGTACAATCCATCTCCTATCTGACAGTTACAGTACAATCCATCTCCTATCTGACAGTTACAGTACAATCCATCTCCTATCTGACAGTTACACAAAAGCCCTGTTGCTCAGCTGAAGTCATATTCTTCACTAAATATAGCATGTTAGAAACGGTGCCCTATATTGAAACAATATGGGGCCTACAGTGCATACGGAAAGTATTCAGACCCCTTCACCTTGTTACATTACAGCCTTATTCTAAAATTGATTAAATTATATATTTTTCCTCAATCTACACACATTACCCCATAATGACAAACCGAAAACAGTAAAGATTTGTTTTTGCAAATGTATTAAAAATATTTAAAAAACCAGAAAAACCTTATTTACATAAGTATTCAGACCCTTTGCTGTGACACTCAAAATTGAGCTCAGGTGCATCCTGTTTCCATTGATCATCCTTGAGATGTTTCTACAACTTGATTGGAGTCCGCCTGTGGTAAATTCAATTGATTGGACATGATTTTGAAAGGGCACACCTGAAAAGGCAGACCGTATTGTGTTGAGGCACAGATCTTGGGAAGGGTACCAAAAAATGTCTGCAGCATTGAAGATCCCCCAACAATGCAGTGGCCTCCATCATTCTTAAATTGAAGAAGTTTGGAACCACCAAGACTCTTCCTAGAGCTGGCCGCCCAGCCAAACTGAGCAATCGGGGGAGAAGGGCCTTGGTCAGGGAGGTGACCAAGACTCTGATGGTCACTCTGACAGAGCTCTAGAATTCCTCTGTGGAGATGGGAGAACCTTCCCAAAGGACAACCATCTCTGCAGCACTCCATCAATCAGCTGTGCAGCAACGCTCCCCATCCAACCTAACCGAGCTTGAGAGGATCTACAGAGAATAATGGAAGAAACTCCCCAAATACAGGTGTGCCAAGCTTGTAGCGTCATACCCAAGAAAACTTGAGGCTGTAATCGCTGCCAAAAGGTGCTTCAACAAAGTACTGAGTAAAAGGTCTAAATACTTATATATTTTTTTTCCTCTCTATACATTTGCCAAAATTTCTAAAAAACAACTTTTGCTTTTTCATTATGGAGTATTGTGTGTAGATTGAGTGAAAAAACAACAACTATTTAATCAATTTTAGAATAAGGCTGTAACGTTACAAAATGTGGAAAAAGTAAAGGAGTCTGAATACTTTCCTAATGCACTGTATGTAGAAAGATCCACATGGGCTATATTGGGCCAGAGGGCGATTGTGGGGGAAAACCTAATAGGTCTGACGCAGCAGAAACAGACTCTGGAATCAGGACTGACGACGCCACATGATGAGGGATTCGGAGTTGCCAAACCGACAACCCTGCGACCACATGGATCTCAGAGGCCTGTAACCCACAAATCAGATCTAGAAAGCAGGGTCGCTTCCAGACCACAGCAGCAATATGAGGAGACCTTTATCCCCCTTATCTTCAGACCAGAGGAGCATTTATCCTAGCCACAGGAGTTTGCTAGAATCTGGTTCCAGTGTCTTCTGAATGGTTCTAACCATGGGAACTAGAGAAGTAAAACTGTCTATGAAGTTACTTTTCTTCCAATATGTAACACAAATAAATGCCCTCTGGAAAAAAGACATTTGACAAACTAGTACTGGAACCAACATTAGAACCTCACATTTGATACCCTCATCTGAGCTCCAGGTTAAACATGAAGTCATTTGGGGGAGGTGAACGCTGCCATTTTGGCTCTCCAGTTTCATGTGGACTTGTGGCAGGCTCAGATAGGGCCACTGGTATCGAAGGTTGGCTCATACTTACGGGTGTCCCTTCATTTCAATGTAGTTCTTGGGGATGAAGCCTTCCTTCCCATTCAGCTCTGCCTTGTACCAGTTCTGGTCGCATTCTTCATTCAAAACCTGAAGACACAAAACAGAGGGAAGAGAGTTGGGTGGTTATAAGCATGGTCGTGACAAACATTAAGACCACACTATAAAAACCCACTGACAGAGTAGGTACATGAAAGCCAACATAATGGTGTGGAAACCATTGGATGAGCTAACAACAAATATTTTTTAAGGAAATATCATGCAGATCCTCTCTATTCATGTATTGTCATGTATATACGCTGAGTGAACAAAACATTAGGAACTGCTCTTTCCATGATAGCTTTCAGCTAGATTCACCTGGTCAGTCTATGACCCCTGATTGATGTCACTTGTTAAATCCATTTCAAAATCAGTGTAAATGAAGGGGAGGAGACAGGTTAAAGAAGGATTTTTAAGCCTTAAGACATGAATTGTGTAAGACAAAAGTACTATTGAACAGGGTATGGTAGTAGGTGCCAGGCGCACCGGATTGAGCGTGTCAAGAACTGCAATGCTACTGGGTTTATCACACTCAACAGTTTCCCGTGGGTATCAAGAATGGTCCACCACCCAAAGGACATCCAGCCAACTTGACACAACTGTAGGAAGCATTGGAGTCTACATGGGCCAGAATCCTTGTGGAACGCTTTCGACACCTTGTAGAGTCCACGCCCCGACAAATTGAAGCTGTTCCGAGGGCAAAAGGGGGTGCAACTCAATATTGGGAAGGTGTTCCTAATGTTTTGTACACAGTGCATTTCCCCCATATGCTCCCAGACGCATAGACAAAAAGCAGAACATTGCAATGTAGGAGAATACTGCTTAGAATACACCATTCATCCCATAACTGCCATATACTGTACATATTTCCCCCCTAACCTCCCATAAGTCCATTCACAAGCCTAGCCAGGTGAAATGACATTCTAGACAGACTGCCCCCATCCCTGCACCCAGGTGTCCTAGTCCGGGTCAGTCAACATGACCGTGATCATCTGGAGGCTCGACAGTGGGACCTGACCAGACTGCCACCACACCCCCTCCTGTCCCTACAGAGACACCATCTGTCACAACCACTCCGGCCACAGATCGATCAGCGTCGATGGCTGACACAAACACTCTAACCGGGCCAGAGAGCTCTGAGACAACGACCAAACACTCTGTAACCGGGCCAGAGAGCTCTGAGACAACGACCAAACACTCTGTAACCGGGCCAGAGAGCTCTCAGAGACAACGACCAAACACTCTGTAACCGGGCCAGAGAGCTCTCAGAGACAACGACCAAACACTCTGTAACCAGGCCAGATAGCTCTCAGAGACAACGACCAAACACTCTGTAACCGGGCCAGATAGCTCTCAGAGACAACGACCAAACACTCTGTAACCGGGCCAGAAAGCTCTGAGACAACGACCAAACACTCTGTAACCAGGCCAGATAGGTCTCTGAGAGACAATGACCAAAACACTCTGTGGAGTTAGATGGGTTTTTAGGGTTGGATGGAAGAGGATTCCGGTTGATAGAACATGAATTGGATTTTAGGTGTGAGAAGGAGTAGTATGAGTCTTGGTGGAATTGATCTTTCTGGATGAGTTTGTTTTGAGTGAAAAATTGCTTGTTGGTCTATAAAAAGGCAACTTCTACCTAGACAGATTATTTCAAACATAAGGCCTTACACCTCCACTCTCTATTACCCTGTCCATGTCTGATGTCAAACCAACTCAGTTTCAGCATGGGACTGCATTGTCTCCCACAAGCAAGACCATCATACAGAACACTGATGTGACTGGGGAGTGGGGCCTGCATCGTCTCCCAGTGTCTCCACACTCTACGGTGGATGACCCAGTCATCTTAGTGGAGAGAAATGGCCAGGCTCAGTCTCTTAGCCTTTGCTGGTCTTAGTAAACACCCATTAATCTTAGCTTTCTCTCGCTGTCTCTGCCATGGGGCTATGGCGCCACTCTTACCAGGCCACAAGTGAAATGGACTGCCACTGTAAACACAGAGGACAGGAAACAATGTGCACCAAGCAGGAAACAAAAAGACATGGGTTATATTTTAGGCTTCCTAATGTAAATAATAGTGGGTTAGAAAATGTATAGGCAGTTGTGATGTCACATACGGGCCAATTTTAACCATGCTAGTGATTCCTAAAATGCTTTCTGTTGTACCATGATCTTCCCCAACTCTACTACTGAGCAATTTGACGATAACAGAATGAGGCTGAGAGTCAGATGTTTCACTTTAAAATGCACGTCAAACTAAAAACAATGATTACAAAGTTAAACCATACAACTCCACGCACAAGGACGACTTCTAACAATTTCTACTGAAAATGTTACAAAAACACATTTACATGGCCTGTGCAGATGCACAGCTTGGTAACAGAATTACGGGTTGTGCCATCATTCTGTCACCAAACTTTGAATCTGCACTGTTCTTTAAGTATATTGTTTTTTGTAAAATGTTCTGTGGAAATTGTTAAATGTCATCCTTTTAAAGTGAAAAATTGGGAGTCTCAGCATCATTCTGTTACTGTGGAATTGCCCCACTGTTTACCATAGATATTTGTTCCAAAAATAACTATAACAAGGAACCAGTGATGTACTAGCTGACCTCCTTTTCCTGTGGAGAGAAATCTGAATATATGCAAAATCTGCCCCAATTTCTGTTCTATTGAATTCAAATCCCCCATTGGCAGAGATGAGGGGTTTAAGACTGATAAGCAAGCATACACACACACAGAGAGAGAGAGAAAGTGACAGATGAGGGGGTGGATACCCTTCTTTGTTCTGAGGGATGCTGGGGTGGGTCTACTGCTGGCCTCTGACTGCTTCCCAATCTGCCAATCACACACAGTCAGCACCTCCCATAGCACGACCAGCGCAGTGCAGTGTGTGTTTGGCCCATGCCTCTCTCTAACACTGGCCGGCTGTCCCTCTAAACTCTGCATGACCTCACACTCCAAAACACGGTAATAAATACTCACACAGGTTGAGAATGCAGGAGATAAACATACACAGAGAGAGCGAGAGGGGAGGGGAGAGAGAAAGACACTGTGACACACAGTTACACCCCCCCACCCCCACCAGGCACACACGCCCAGCTGCTCAGTACTGGTGACTCACCCAGTCTGTACCCTGGGGGCTGTGTTGGCCTGAGCAGGATTCTAAAGTGATAGCTACTGCTAGTGATGAAGAGAGGAGCGGTGCTGTAACCTTGTGAAGAGTCAGAGCCAATCCAGTCCTGACAGACACATGTAGGGCCTCTAGTATGACTGAATACTGCTCATACATGAATCTCTGAGGGAGAGGATGAGCTAATGTCTCTGTGCCAGTGTGTGTGTGTGTGTGTGTGGGTGGGTGAGTACATCCATGTGTGTGTGCCTGCGCAATCCCATGTCCGTGTGGAAATGTGCAACAGTGTGTGTGTCTGTGTGTGTGTGCGTGTGCACTGGAGGGAAGGAAATGAGGGATATAATGACAGTCCTCTCCCTCCCATGAGCGAGGCAGGAGCTCCGGCTG
The DNA here is from genome assembly GCF_045791955.1 of Oncorhynchus clarkii lewisi. Lineage (NCBI taxonomy): Eukaryota > Metazoa > Chordata > Actinopteri > Salmoniformes > Salmonidae > Oncorhynchus > Oncorhynchus clarkii. The sequence goes on along the minus strand of NC_092159.1, from coordinate 20,465,160 downwards.
CTGATAAAACTAATTACACCAATGCTAGGAAACAAGGAGCTAGTGCTCTGACGGAGAGAGAGAGAACGTAGAGGGAGAAGAAGTACACAGAAGTAGAGGCTGCGTCCTGTATGTGAGTGTGTGTGGTATGGGGGTCATAACAGGTGGAACAACAGAAGGGTACTGGACTCTATACTGGAAGCAATGTGGACACTCTCCACCATGCTTTCTGACTAGTAAGAGGCACCCCCTTCACATGAACCCTTCCAACACAATCACAAGAGTAAGACGTAAGAGAGAGAGTTTCTCTTAAAACACGTCTAATCCATGGTTTGGAAGGATATAACTTTGTTATCCCATTGTTTTGAATTCCTATAAAGACTTTGAGATGTTCTGAAAAAGGCAATTGGCACAATAGCAAAGTGAATTTTAGCCAGGGATTTGTTAAAGCCAAATAAAGACAAGCGCACTTCAAAGAATGAGAAACAAAACAGACTAGAAAAACCCATCCGACACGCCAATGAAGACCGTTTCAGTCAATGTCTTTTTTCTGGCTACCATTTGCAAGTAGATTTGTTGTACAGTACATCGTTTCATCAGTGGCTGTCTAATTCAGTTTGGACTTCCCATAACAGAGACCGGTAATGGGTTTTAAAGCTGGAAAAACAAAAAACTGTCTGTCGACTTCATGAAATGAGACCACACCACTCAGTGCTATAATACCATCTGCTAGTTTGATCGAATCAGGCCTAGGGACAGAAACAGAGGTAGCCTAGCTGTCACATTTGGCTGACTGGCTGGGGCAATGACATGCACACACATCTGTCTCTCCTAGCTCTTTCTTCCTGTCGCACACAGTGATGCATTTTTTCTCTCTAGCCGTCTCAATTTTCTTGATACCTCTCTGTGTCCTGCTTCATCGCAATCTCTCTGTCTCCAATTCTCTGTATTTTCTATACCGAAGCACAATGACACTATGATAAGTATAGGCTGTCATCAGCAACCACCGTGCTAACGGAGGGTGAAGCTATAAGCGCCTGCTTCCCATTCAGCAGGCAGAACCAGTCGTGGCTGAGGCACAGTCCCCTGGACAGATCTCGTTGCCTTGTTGTAAACCTCTAAGGGCGTTGATGCGGTTACATTTACAAGATCCCGGAGTAATCTCATTCACAGCTGCCACACACACCCTCCTGATCATCCCAAATCCTCATCCTGCCATCTCCTAAACCAGACGTGATAAGTCTGGTGATGGCCCCATTACTGCTGCAGCCGCTGTGCCCCGAGGAACCAAGTGTTACAGTTTGTGTGCGAAGAACCACTGTGGTTTTTCAGGAGGAACGGACACCAGACAGGGCTGTACGTGACATGAGATAGTGACCTGGGAGGAAGGTCCCGGTTAACACGCTTCCCCATGGGAGTGGAACACGCCTGTCAATAGCGGTGGGTGGCAAAACCACATGCATGGACGCATACTAACTAACACACAAGAACACATCCACAGGCATGCCCACGCATGGCTTTGCATTGTCTCTCTCACACACACACACCTTGCATGCCTATCCACATCTAAATATAGGACGCCAACGCTACTGCACCATGTTCTCTCATACTTAAATAAAATAAGGTCTCAGAAAAAGAGCATGATGGACGAGGAGTAAAATGAAGAGAAGGATGGAAGAGAGGTGAAAGAGGGGGAGAGGGAGGTGGAAGAGAGGGGTATTTGCCACTGCAGTGTAGTCCAGAGAGGATTGGGAAGGAATCAAACTACAGGATTATAACCAGGGATGTGAATTCAAAATCGGGGCAACAACTCAGCAGACACCATGCTCTTAAATGTAAAACATATCCACAGGGGGTTCCTCTCCTCCGACAAGAGACTTCTGTGTGGTGTTTGAGTGGGGGGAATGTGTGTGTATGTATTTGTGTTTTTATGTGTATGCATGTGTGTGAGCCTGTTCTGTATCCACAACCAGCCAGGGAACAAGGCATTCAGGGTGAATACTGTTTTCTGGTGCGTCATGAATATACATGAGATGGTAGACGAGAAGGAAGGAGAGACAAATTGAGCATAATGAAAGAGAGAGCGAGACAGAGACACAGAAATTCAGAGCAAGAGAGAGAGAAATACAGAGAAACACACACACTTACACACAGGAGGCAAGCTTATCTTTCTCCCAGAGATAAACAGCCAAGGTGTCTGTGGAGGCGCGTGGAGAAACAGACGGGCGATACCTGACAGAAAACTTAATGAATTATGTGATGGGAATCAGAGTGTGTGTGCGCACATTGGGAATCAGAGCAGACAAGAAAATGGATCAACTGCAGGGGGGATTGTGCAAAATAAAAATGTATATCTACACTGAACAAAAATATAAAACGCAACAATCGCAAAGATTTTACTGAGTTACAGCTCATGAGGGAATCAGTCAATTTAAATAAATTCATTAGGCCCTAATCTATGGATTTCACATGACTGGGAATACAGATATGCATCGGTTGGTCACAGATAGATACCTTAAAAAAAAAAAAAGAAGGTAGGGGCGTGGATCCGAAAGCCAGTATCTGGTGACCACCATTTGCCTCATGCAGCACGACATCTTCTTCGCATAGAGTTGTCCAGGCTGTCGATTGTGGCCTGTGGAATGGTGTCCTAGTCCCCTTCAATGTCTTGTAAAGTTGCTGGATATTGGCAGGAACTGGAACCTGCTATCGTACACGTCGATCCAGAGCATCCCAAACATGCTCAACGGGTGACATGTCTGGTGAGTATGTAAGCTATGGAAGAACTGGGATATTCGCTTCCAGGAATTGTGTACAGATCCTTGCGACATGGGGCTGTGCATTATAATGCTGAAACATGAGGTGATGGCGGCGGATGAACGGCACGACAATGAGCCTCAGGATCTCATCACGGTATCTCTATGCATTCAAATTGCCATTGATAAAATGCAATTGTGTTTGTTGTCCGTAGCTTCTGCCTGCCCATATCACAACCCTACTGCCACCATGGGGCACTCGGTTCACAACGTTGACATCCGCAAACCACTCGCTCACACGACACCACCTGCAGCTGAAACCAAGATTAATCCGTGAAGAGCACACTTCTCCAGCGTGCCAGTGGCCGTCGAAGGTGAACATTTGCCTATTGAAGTCTGTTACTATGGCGAAATGCAGTCAGATCAAGACCCTGGTGAGGAGGACACACGCAGATGAGCTTCCGTGAGAAGGTTTCTGCCAGTTTGTGCAGAAATTCTTTGGTTGTGCAAACCCCCAGTTTTATCAGCTGTCTGGGTGGCTGGTCTCAGACGAGATGTGGAGGTCCTGGGCTGGCGTAACTACACGTGGTTTGCAGTTGAGGCCAGTTGGACGTAGTGCCAAATTCTCTAAAACAACAGAGGCGGCTTATGGTAGAGCAATTAACTTTCAATTCTGTGGCAACAGCTCTGGTGGACATTCCTGCAGTCAGCATGCCACTTGCACGCTCTCTCAAAACTTGAGACAACTTGGCATTGTGTCAGGTGACAATACTGCACATGTTAGAGTGGCCTTTTAAGGTGACCCATCATGCTATTTAATCAGCTTATTGATATGCCACACCTGTCAGATGGATTGATTCTCTTGGCATAGGAGAAATGCTCACTAACAAGGACGTAAACACATTTCTGCATTTTAGAGAAATAATATTTTTGTGCATATGGAACATATCTGGGATCTTTTATTTTAGCTCATGAAACATGGGGTCGACACTTTACATGTTGCATTTACATTTTTGGTCAGTATATTTATTTCCACGAAGAGGCTCTACATAAACTCACAAGAATCTGCTTTGTCTCCACAAAAACGTACAAATAGTGCTTTAAGCAGCGATTTATAGAAGCATACTGTGGGAATTGGTACAGTGAACAACGAGGTGCATTTCCATGTACAGCACAGTGATTTGCATCCGTTTAGATCTCTGAAAACAAACAACTATGGCATGTCTAACATTTTCCAACCCACTACTTTATGAAAATAGCAACATTAAGCATCGATGCATACTTTGCATAGTAACATGGTACCTAGCGTGTCTACAACATCATCCAAACTACTGCTTTATGTAAATAGCAACACTAAAACATTGATGCATAGTATAGTAGCACAACATCACACAATCCTCTAGTTGGAATGAATCTTATATTGCCAGTTGCCACACATCCAAGCCTTCACTTGGATAAAATCAGTGGTAATTGAGGTTCATTACGCAACCTTCTAGTTTTCTGGGATTTTGGATAGTTCCAAGAGCCTAGCCTGTAGCAGCTGGAGCCTTGCTTTCCTGGAGAGCTGTGTGATGTTGTGTCCCTCTCTACCCCCTGTCCTGGTTCTGCCCGGTTGGCCCCGGTCCCAGACTCTGTTTTGGGGCTAATCCATGAGGAGGTCTATTTATCTTGTGTCGGAGGAGGGGATAAAGGGCGAGGAGCGACAGCTAAACCGCTAATCCAGCTACAGCACTGGGACACTTTTAACGAGATCCCAGATTGGGGCTGTCTGGATTACAAAGAGAGAGAGAGACAGAGAGAGAGACAGAGAGAGAAAGAGCGACAGTGTGAAAGAGCAGGCCTATTAGGTTTAGACAGACAGTCACAACATAGCCCACTCAGACTAGAGAGAGGTTCAGTGTAGGGGACAGGCCTCTGAGGATCTAGTCTGCCCAGATGGCCCCTCGCAGACACTCTCTCCCCCTGGGAGGGCTTTCTATCGATGTTTACAAACTGTCAACAACAGTAGAGTTTCAGGGTCATCACAGAGACAGAGAGAGCAAGAGAGATACCTTTTGTTTATTATCTATTTCACTTGCTTTGGCAATGTAAACATATGTTTCCCATGCCTTAAATTGAATTGAGAGCGAAAGCAGAATCGACATGAGCTTTTAATGCAGGAGAAGAAAGCATACACACACACAAACACAAGCTAACCCCTCTACCCTGCTCCACTGACAGGTGTAGTGAGTGGTATGACATCTACCACTTGTGAAGGAGCGCAGGAGTTACTTAGGGGAGGAATGAGTCACTCTGGTACTCTGGCTGGGAAGATGAAGAGAAGATGAGTGTCCCTGGTGTATCTCTAATGCGAACTGTGTCTCTCGCCTCACAGGAGACACAGCAGGCAGCCGGGCCTGGGCACGTTAGCACTAGCATAAACAAGTTAGCGTGGTAATGCTAACTGACTCACCCCAGGTGACAGACGAGCAGATGCTACAGAGGCAACTGCAACTGATCCTATTTTGAGGAGAACTATTGAAAGAGGTTATGCTTTACAAAGTGAGTGATGACAGAGAACACCGCTGGTTTGACAGTCTGCTGTCTGTCCCGTCTCTCGGTACTTGGGTGTGCGTGTGTTGTGTGTTCTGTGGTTGCAATCAAATTTCTTTACACGGAGGGATGGAGCATGAATTTGCACGTCCTATATAAAGTGCTAACGATGAGTTGAAATCCACTTAGCCTATGGTCTTCTTTTAGTGAAAGTGAATTACAAAAAGTAAACATACTAGCAATATGCAGGCTACTGTTGATAGAAAGCTACAAAAGACACAGAATTAGTATTGGCTAGCCTACTGTAGCCATGTCGATATGTCCTTTGGACTCCTAAAGAGACAGTGTCCTATTTTCAAATCTTCTCAAAATGACATACTACTTTAGAAACAAAAATGTATGCAATTAATACAATTCTAAAGAACAGCGTAATGACTTACATTGCCAAATTATATTACACAGCTTTTTAATACATATAATAACCAAATGTAGCCTCTTAATAGCTGAATATAGAGAGAAAGCATGCCAACCTATAGGCCCTGCATGACCCCAGTGCATTTAAAGGGATAATTCTGGGTTTTGGCAATGAAGGAAGTCAGAGTTAGTTTTCGCAAGCTAATGCTAGGTACCTACTAGCATGCTAGCAGTTACCATAGACTTCCAGCCATTGTGTTAATGCTAGTTAGCAATTGCGCTAATGCTAGTTAGCAACTTCCTTCAAACATTCATTGCAAAATACTGAATTATCCCTTTAAGAACTACACGGGCCAGTAGATTTCTGCCAGGTTCCAATGTTAACTGGATGATTTTTACCAGTGAGAAAAAAGCTAACATTGGACCCTGGAGTGTTTCATAAACAGCACGGAGTGGTGGCGCATAGGCTCTTTACTGTGCTTTTATTGACGAACAGTAAGCTCGACTTGTTTATAAAAGGTGTGGAACTTACTGTAGTTAAGTCAATCTCATATCCTTGCCATTCATAAAATCATACAACGTAGTTACTGTATATGTCCATGGTGTCGCATCGGGACAAGTAAAGATCTTGTTTGTATTTTCGATATGAAGTCCGTTAGTACTCGCCAGACAATGATGTTATAGTGAGTTAAAGTGAGTGACTCGTCAGTAGTCTACCGAGTCGCATCATTAAGAGAACAGTTCATTTGGCTCTCTAATTTGCATACTGGTAGGCTTTGAATTGTTTTAAGAGCCAATTATACTTGTTTTTCAAAAGATGGATATACTGTCAGTCTACTGATTTAATGAACATTTTGACAATGCTGCTTCCTGTGTGGCAAAGCCCATGTTTAACACCTGCTTCATTCTTCAATCATACCTGAAGCATGTGGAAGTCAGACTCTCACAGGATGCATTAAAGGCCCAGTGCAGTCAAAATTAAGTTGTTCCTATGTTTTATATCATATTGCACAACAGCTGATGAAACTAACAATGTAAAAGTGTGAAAATATTTGATCAGTGTTATATCCCGATTGTATTTTCAGCCAGAAACTATCCAGTATTAGAATGTACCCGACCCTGGCTGGCTACTTTTTCGATTTGGCTGGCTACTCCATGTGCTTGTGGAAAACACTGTATGCTGCTGTTGTTTAGTGTGAAGGAGCGCAGGGGTAACTTAGAGGAATGAGTCAGTCTGATCAGGAAGACCAGCAGAAAACGAGTCCTGTATGTCGGGGTGCCTGCCTAGCATGTTAGCACTCTAATGCCAACTGACTCACCCACGGTGATGAGACCAGCTGGGGATGAGTCAGCTTGAGGCAACAGAGGGTCTACATAGTCCATCATATTTTTGTCCCAACTAGGCAACAAACCTAACCAACTGAGCTAATTGATCAGTTCAGTGATTGAATTTAACATAGCTGGTCTTCCAGGTCAGTTCAATCAAAAACATGGCACTCAAGGACTAGGGTTGAGAGTCCTGTACTGTATGTTGGCACTCAAGGACTAGGGTTGAGAGTCCTGTACTGTATGTTGGCACTCAAGGACTAGGGTTGAGAGTCCTGTACTGTATGTTGGTACTCCAGGACTAGGGTTGAGAGTCCTGTACTGTATGTTGGTACTCAAGGATGGCAGGGTAGCCTAGTGGTTAGGGCTAGGACTAGTAACCGGAAGGTTGCAAGTTCAAACCCCCGAGCTGACGAGGTACAAATCTGTCATTCTGCCCCTGAACAGGCAGTTAACCCACTAGGCCGTCATTGAAAATAAGAATTTGTTCTTAACTGACTTGCCTAGTTAAATAAAAGTTTAAAAAAATTATAATATTCTTCTAAAAAAAGACTACGGTTGAGAGTCCTGTTCTGTATGTTGGTACTCAAGGACTAGGTTAAACCAGAGAGGAAGGCTTATTCCAAATACCTCCCCCTCATTTTAGAGGGTCGCTTGGTGGAGGAGTGGTACTCAAGGACTAGGTTAAACCAGAGAGTAGGTAGGTAGGGAGAGCTAAATTAGGCCTAGGGAATGGGACATCACTACATCAGTTGCGCACATCAAAAACTGTCAACGGATACCACTCAATTCCTTGACAACGAGCCTTGTTTTTCACAATGCCTGTACTGGTGGCAGTAATACCTTTCCTTATATTTCTCGTACAACAAATACGTACGAGCAAATACGTACGAAATGAGAACAGCAGAACAACAATATGCCCGTAACATACCCATCCTATGGTTGTGGTTCAAAGTGGAGGAGTACTGAAGCTGGACCTTCATTCCATAGCAGTTTGACATGTAACCATCGTATTTCCTTCACTCTGTCACTACCAGTGGAAGTACTGTTCTGAAGTCATCAAACCGGCACTAGGCTACAGTCATAGATAGAGGCTCCGTGTGGCAGATATCTAGGCTAATCAATGGAAGATGGAATTAAAATGACAGAACTAAAAGTTAAATGAGAAGGACAAGCAACAACCCCCGAGAGCCAACAGGTAGGCTGCTTCTTAATAATCTGAATCTGAAATAAAATGTACACATACATGTTAATCAATCATTGCACCCACACTGCCCGCGTGCGCCAACGAGCATCTGCGTTGCCAAGTGCTAAAATAGAAGTCAGTTCTATTTGTGATGTTGAATGCGGTGCATTCATCTCCTCATTGGTTTATAGAAGCATATACCCACGTGCCATCGCCTCATTGGTTATACCCACGTGGGTGATTGAAAGATGAACGGAGGTCGGTAATACACCTTATTATGAAAGTTAGTTGCCAATCGCCATATAATGTCCAAAGAAGAAAACGCCTGGAAGGAGGAGAGATGACTAGAAACGATTCAGTTGACTGTTTTGTGTGTGGATTAATTGTCGGAGTAAAGGACCTTGTGCATTTCAGGTAAAATAACACCTCAATGTTTATATCTCAGGCCAAAGTTAGATCAGCCTGTAGTGTGGTTTTCCACTTTAATTTTGAGTGTGACTCCAAATCCAGACCTCCATGGGTTGATAAATTTGATTTCCATTGATCATTTTTATGTGATTTTGTTGTCAGCACATTCAGCTATGTAAAGAAAAAAGTATTTAATAAGAATATTTCATTCTTTCAGATCTAGGATGTGTTATTTTAGTGTTCCCTTTATTTTTTTGAGCAGTGTATATATGTAAATAACATTTTAAAAAATGGCACTTTGGGAACCACATAAGCAAAAGTTATGGGTGTTTTCATGCACATTATGTTGATGGGATTGTGTTCCATCACGACGGCTAAATTACAGGACGGGAAAGAAGAAATTGCTTCATTTCTCTCACACACACACGGTCCCTGAAACAATTACACTTTCCTGGAATGGAAGCAAACCAGTAAATAATCTTGCAGTGAGCATTTAGCCTGTTCCCTCCAGTCCCCTGAAGTATACAAATAGAGTGAGAACGATCAATATCAGGAAGTGGCTCTATTGACATCACAGTAAAGACAAATGAGGTGTGAGAAGGCAACCTGTGCATCCACAATGGAACCCTATTTTCATATATAGTGCACAACTTTTGATTGGGCCCATAAGACTGGTCAAAAGTAGTGTACCTTATAGGGAATAGGGAGCCATTTCAGGGTGTTGTGATAAAAAAAAATACATTTAAAAGCTCAGGGGAGGGAGGGAAAACAAAGCTTCTAGTTAGAAAGCCATCCGTATAGAGCTAACAGGCCATGATATTGTACTGTATGGTTGGTCCACATGGGAGAAGGCCGGTTTAGGTTTAATCAATGGTTAAAACATTTGACTGGGCTTAGAGATAGATCTTTGAAAGAGCACTGTAGAGAGGGTGAGAGGCTGTGTGTGGTGAGAGAGAGGTGTGGGAGAGGAGAGGGTTGTTTCCAAGGTATTAGACAGAGCGGTGTTGGGGATTGCACACTTTGAGGAAAAACATCATGTTGAAGAGCCCACACTAGTCCCACTGCGGATTAGTTTAGTGTGTGTGTGTGCATGCGTGTGTTTTCTAGGGTGGGCTTGACACAGTTGTGTGTGTGTGTGTGTGTGTGTGTGTATGTATGCATCTGCTTGCATGCGTTTTGTGAGGCTGAGAGTCAAGAGAAGCATTAGCTGTGACAGGAAAACATGTCTTGCTTTTCACACTGTCGGGCCCATGATCGCACTCCTAGCTAAAGAGCAGTAGGGAGTGTGTTGTGGTGAGCCTCAACTACTGTAGCCCTGGAGAGAATTAAGACTGGATGAAGTCAACCCATGCAAAATTAAACTCTGGCAAGTTGTGAGGTCTGGAAATTTCTGAGCACACCTGAAAAGATAGTCACTATTTTCTCCTGAAATGTTAAAATCCCTCGTTCCTTTGATGTTGTCAAATCTCAGGACATTCCCAACAGAAATGGAGCGAACCCGGCATCTACCCATCCCAAACCACACAGGAGGACAAGCAGGAAAACAAGGAAGCAAGGCTCCAGGATGGCTTCAAAGCGAAGGTCCCTGAACACAGGGGTAATAAGAGCAGCCTTTGGCATTACGAATGGGTCAGACAGTAGCAGTAAACGTATATCTCTCTCTGTGCATGTGTGCACTGCCAACCCTCCAGTCAAACGATCTCATACTGCAATTAGGTCAGATTCACTTCCAAGGGTAATAAGCATCATCTATGCTGCAGTAGCCGCAGGAGGACGAGGGTCCAAAAATCTTTTTAACACCCTGCCATTGTAGAGGGGAGTGCACGATTTGTTGGAACATCCTAACTTAACCTAGGGGGAGTGCACGATTTGTCAACACCCGGACATTAGTTCACAAACCTAACCTGATACATGATGGCTTTATGCTTAAAAATACCCTTGTTCTATCAATTTAGGTATGTTTTTTTGGTTTTTAAAGTTGTGTCCATCGTGTAGTAAGGCAACACGATATGTCTTGGGATTCGGAGCCACTAATCTCATCAAGAAGGTTCCTCAACACTAGTCTACCTCTCCGTCTGCCATCCCACCCTCTCTTCGTCATGCTTTGTTTTTCTGCACTGTAATTGAACACTTTATATACTGTAACTCCGTACACACAGTGATGGGAGGTGACGAGAGAGCGCCTGGCACAGGAATGTGGGTTTACTTTAGGCCTGTTCTCCCTTGGTCTTCTTTAGCACCTCTAGCAGGTCACATGCTCTGACATGGGACCTGCTAGTTTGTTTAGGTCTTTCACTCACTCTCTTTCTGCCAGGGGAAATAAATAAACAGGGCCTCGTTCTCTCTATCAACAGTGCTTCAGTCTGCAGGATGAAGAGAACGAGGGATGAAGGGAGCAGAGGAGAGAAATGGAAAGACGGAGGAGTGCAGCCAGCCGCATCGCTCACCTTCATTTCCTCCTTCTGGAGGACAAAGATAAGGACAAGAGCTGTGACAGAGAAGGGCAGATGGATTAATGATTGTTCTGTTCTTCTCTCAATGGGGACAGTCAATGTGTGTCTATTATTGTCTTTCCTTGCATCGCCCTTGTCTTGACACTCATCTGGATAGAGTGGTGATTCCACCTTGTAATGGGAGCGTTGATATATTGTACATTCGCCCTGTCAAAGGAGTCAGTGTCACCCACACGCAGGTGCACACGCACCCATAAACACTCATAAGTATACACATAGAAATGCTATGGTCAAATGGCAGAAGAACCTACTATGCACGACATAAGTGACCCATAGGACGCAGCTTCTGGTGTATAAGGTCCTAAGAAACCTAGCCAGGTTAACATCCGCCATGGGAATGAGTTCAGTTCACTAGCTCGTGTTGACAGACGCTGCCTGTACTTTACTGTACATTGACAGTACATCCCGTTTTAGCTCCCGCTGCCTTTGGCATTATGGGAGAGTGGTGTGGAGTGCTTTTTTCTTTCTCTCCCTCTCTTTATCCTTCTGTGCCTGACTGCCAGTTCAGAAAACAGACTGCTGACGTCCCTGGGTTCGCACCAAAAAGCCAAAGACCCAAAGTGAGACCAGGCAGGTCTGAGATCTGTGCTGTATAGCCTTAGCCAAATGGCACTGACAATGGCCATAGGATTTGGCTAAGCAGCAAAAACGAATCTGGGACCAGGCTATGGTGCTGCTAATTCCCTAAAAACTATTTAGCCAGACACAATCAGGTGACTTGAGACCAAAGCTGTTTGTGGTTCCTCCTCCTCCTTTGTTTGACCAGATGTGATGCTCCATTCTCTTTGGACTTCTCTGTCACACACACAGACCGTGACCAGGTTCCTGTCTCAGATGGTTCTTCTTTCCACTCCTTGCTTGCAGGCTAAATTTAGACCTGATGCTGCCCGGCTTTTGTGCTGCGGCCTCAGTTGACAGAAAAAATAAAGGGAGAGAGAGAAACAGAGAGACGTTGCATGCCCCAGAGCCATTGAATGTCTGTCCTGTATCAAAAAAACTCTGTAAATAAAAACTGAGGTCTCCTCTTGTGCCCTTCTAAATGCATGAGAAAAACCGAGATGTTTGTGTTACTCAAGACAAGACTTCTGGCAGTAAGCGTTATTTATTTCTGACATTCTCTTCCTGACAACTCAATTGCAGAGAATAAACTCCTCCACCCTTTGTACAGTGGGGGGATGGGGGAGTTACCCTACATATTAGGAGGAAATAATCTCTCATCTTCACAGATCTCTAAAAATATCCATGAGAAATTAATGTCCCCTGTATTGTAAGGGGATCTCAAGAACCGAGCTAAATCGATCATGGACATGGCACGTCACGCATTGGCTGTATTCTAATTCTCAGCAATTTACCAAGACAGTAGGCTTTTCCATAAGAGCTCAATTCATCAAGAGAGTACACCTATTTCAAAACAGCCACTTGACTGAACATCATGTAACACTTGTGTACATGCTGGAACAGAACTGGGGTATTGACACAGTGCCAGGCCAGAAGCTTTGAAGTGTGTGGTTAAGAAGAGGACACCTATGGGTCCCGAGAATTGTGTCAAAGAGCCCCGTTCTCCAGCCATCCTCCCGCCACGGACAGAATTTAATTCGGAAAGGAGGCATAAGATCACTGCCGACGTTCCTGAATCCCCTCCAGATTCTCCCTCTATGAACTCAGAAAAGCCAAGACTGCGTCAGCAGAGCGTTCCCGGGAAGTTGCAAAAACGGAACTTGACAGAACCCTTTCGCAACTCCGGGCGGAGTTTGTGCATGCATGCTTCGCTACGCAGGAAGAACCGAGCAGGGAGAGAGAAAATAAAAAGAGAAGAGCCTCGGGTGTAGTAGCATTTTTACCGGCAAGTTGTTGCCACACACCACACCACACTCTTGGACGATTAATATTTATGTGGCGCCCGCCGAGCGAGCGAAGCCTAAAGCCCAGGGGATGGAGCAAGCTGCCTGGCATACTCCCCATCAACTTCTACAGTGCTGAGATAAAGAATGTTCACTCTCCATTGAGCTTCATTTCTGTGAACAAATCAGGTAACACAAGAAAGAAATCTATTGATTTGGCTTTTAGAATATAGCCCGCTCCCAGATGTGTTTGTGCCGTCTTGCCAAATGCTATGGTCATTGTCACGCCGGCTAAAAGCTTGGCTAATACAGGAGGGACATTGGTTTGGCTGACAGAATGTACTATACGGATAGTAAAAGTTACTTAGACTAGTGTATACTGTATGCAATATAGCCTGCACTCACATGCCTCCTATCACCGATCAGCAATCGCACCAATTGTCCTTCAGATGCTCCTCTTGGGCAATCACAGACTTGTTGAGTCGGTAGATGCAGCCAGAAACGGCGTGACGAACACTGCTTCTCTTTGAAGTATGAAAGCCGCTGCATGATGAACTGAGGTTGACTCAGGCAACAAATTGACTGATAACTTTGTTCACCGTTTTCACAGCTCGCGGCCATATTCCTTTTAAGGCCTCATGATCAGATTTGTTCCTGTTTCTAGTGTGAACATCTTCAACTGATGTTTCTCTTGAGGAGATATGAATGCGTGTTCCTGTCCTGGTTCGCCGGATCTGTTTCTGCCTCTGACCGTGGCGTTGCCGGGGTACATTGCCAGAGTAGAGGAGAACAGAGCACAGGGCCAGACTGTTCTCAAAACACCAGCTGAAAGAGGGAACTGGAAAGAAGACAAGACTGCACACAACCAGACGTTTACCTCGGACACACACACTTCACTCTCAATCTTCTCTTTACTGCATATTGTTTTTATTACTATTTTTTTTGCATATGGTTTTAACCTGAACTGACACCAGTATTATGATTGCAGTGCAGGCAGTCAGCATGCAGTTATGACACAAAAAGCTCAGCTATAATAGAGCTTTTATAACATGTCTTGAAGCAGAGCTGTTACAGTACTGTTCTGACACTGAAATGAAGGAGCTGTCATAATCCCAGCAAGGGAAGGGGTGTGGTTGTAAACATACTGCCAGCTCATCCTCTCTCTTTAGCTCTCCTTCCTTCTCCGTTTCTGACTGAGTGAGGGAAAATGTATAGAAGCCAAGGATGATACTGGAGACTTCCTGTTTCAGCATTATCACAGTCTACTTAACCACAGAAGAAGTCCAATATTGCTGAACTACTGAGGATAATGAAAGGATTCAATGGAAGAGCTTATTAAGTGTAGTTTTTAACAAACTGGGGGGAGGGTTACTTACTTATTATTTCTCCTCTTGTAGCATTTCTTTGACTAAAAAAAATTGTCATATAGGCTACAAAGACTAATTTTGGGGTTGCTCATTCTGGTTCTCCACACAAAATGACGACTGCATGTAAAATGTGGCGTACAATATAGGATGCTTGTTATAGGACGCGAGAAAGACAGAATTGTGTCCTGCCAAAGACTACCAGTGCTATCCTTGTCCATATCTGTACGGAAACAATCGCTGAACTTTTCCTTGAAAACATGACACCGATTACCATATGACTTGCCATTGACAAAGACATTAGCTGCCCCTCATTCAAATGTGTTGGAACCAAAGGACAACACCCCTGCAACATGTTTTTATTTATATTATATTCTGTTCTAGTCCCTCTCCTTCTGTAGGCCTATCATAATAAATAGACCTCTGAAAAGACAAGGTCAAATCTCTTACAAAGTACTTTGAATATCGACCAATTCAAGTGATTTAAGGGACTTACTAATGGTTACAAGTTTTTAGATAATGTCCTTAAAACCAGTTACCAGTTACAGGAGTGTCTAAAATTAAGACACAAAATGACCTACAACAAAAAAGGTAACAGTAAATAGTGTAATAACTAGACATAACCACAAAGGAAAAATATCTGACACATTTAAGAATATAAATAGTGAAGCAATGGGCTGCTTACCTTCAACGTTTCTCCACGTTTAAAACTCAACTCATCATCTGCAGTGGCTTTGAAATCGTATTTGGCAATGGCCTCCATGGTGAGGATTGTTGGAACACCTGTATGCTGTGTTGATGAATGCACAAGTACCCTTCTGAAGTCTTTCAATTGAGTTTATTCCTCAAAGGAATGATGAAAATTATGAACAATGTCAGAAGAAAAAAAAACAGAACAGCTCCGGTCCCGTTTTCCCCCTGGTCTGACCAGTCACTCCGAGTAGCACAAATACCCTCACTCGCTGCACGCCGCTACAAACCTGTGAACAAGAACGCAGATAGAGAACCAGAGACTATGTAGCAGCAAATGAACATTAACCAACAACGAAAAACAATGGACTAATATGATAGTTTGTGATGTGATGCCGCGCCCATAGACAATACTAGCATTCTGACGCTCGCGCAATCAGGAGAGAAAATATATAATCTGATTGACGTCTCCTCAGGCCAACTAAAGCACATCATCTCCACAATTGACCAATCGGATGTGAGAATACTGTCATATCCAATAGGTGTTCTGTAGCTGTGCAAAACCAATGGGATTGCTAATTTACACGCTTTGTAGAGGATTTTTGACAGGCAGATGTGGTTGATGACTCAAACCTCGAGCTAAATGTAGAATGTCTAGTTTCGACTCAAAATCGTTTTATGTCGCGTACAATATTTTGTGACCTCTTTCCTTGCCATTAGCCAAGTCCTTCTTTTGTATACCTTTCCAGCTAATTTGAGTGAAACATTGTGGAGTAAAAACAAAGAGCTGTGATATTTATTGCATTGTTACAATTTATTGTTTCAAAATTTGACAAGCAACAGTTTGTTACAAAGTTAAAAGTAACCTAGTTGTCACAATTGCTAAAACTACGAAATGAGACTTGTAGGCCTACTTTAGCTCCAACAGAAGAAAGATTACGAAGATACGACTATTAGGCTATTGTTGTGCTAGTCCTACAATGTAGGTTAATTAAACAAGAATATAGGCTAAATCATTTCAAAAAAGTGATCGATGGCCCACCAGGTCTTGCTTGAAGTGAAACTGTTAAGGTCTCCGAAGTAGCCTTGTCCACCTACACTCATTTAATGTTACCTTGTTTTCTACTTGCTATCCCTTGGAATTATACAAAAAACGTGTTATTAGTAGGCTATCCACTTCCTAGAACGTGAGCTCTGTATATAAGAAGCTTCCTATCGCGACATTTTGGGATTACTTAAATCTGCACAGAAATTTGCCCACTCCCCTGTTCCACTGCTCCGCCCTCTCTCTCTCTTTGCAATTCAAAGGGCTTTAT
Source organism: Oncorhynchus clarkii lewisi (assembly GCF_045791955.1). Classification (NCBI taxonomy): domain Eukaryota; kingdom Metazoa; phylum Chordata; class Actinopteri; order Salmoniformes; family Salmonidae; genus Oncorhynchus; species Oncorhynchus clarkii. Next base: position 20,448,835 of record NC_092159.1, on the reverse strand, counting down.
TGGCAGGGGTAACATGTTTAGATTGCCAATGGAAGTGGAAAAGAAATAAACAAAAGTGAAATAAACAATCGTAAATTAACAGCAAACATTAAACTCTCAAAAGTTTCTTAAAGAATAGAGACATTTTAAATGTTATACTTCTGGCTATGCGCAGTGTTGTAACAATGTGAAAAGTAAAAAAGCGAAAATAATTAGACAGATGAATATAGTTTGTTTTTTAAATGGATGTTTTGCTTCACTGGTTGCCCTTTTGTGGCAGCAGGTCACAAATCTTGCTGCTGTGATGGCACACTGTGGTATTTAACCTAATAGATAATGGAGTTCATCAAAATTGGATTTGTTTTCAAATTCTTTGTGGGTCAGTGTAATCTGAGGGAAATATGTGTCTCTAATTGGCAGAGTGACCACGGTGTTCCTTTGTATATGGACACATCACTGCACTCTATACTCTGTAAACTGGTCATCTCTGTGTACCCGTCGCAAGACTCACTGGTTGATGCTTATTTATAAAACCCTCTTAGGCCTCACTCCCCCTCCCCTATCTGAGATATCTACTGCATCCCTCATCCTCCACATAAAACACCCGTCTGCCAGCCACATTCTGTTAAAGGTCCACAAAGCGCACACATCCCTGGCTTGCTTGTCTTTTAATTCGCTTCAGCTCGAGACTGGAACGAGCTGCAACGCACACTCAAACTGGACCGTTTTATCTCAATCTCTTCATTCAAAGACTCAATCATGGACACTCGTACTGACAGTTGAGGCTGCTTTGCGTGATGTACTGTTGTCTCTACCTTCTTGCCCTTTGTGCTGTTGTCTGTGCCCAATAATGTTTGCACCCTGTTTTGTGCTGCTACCATGTTGTGTTGCTTCCATGTTGTCATGTTGTGTTGCTGCCATGCTATGTTGTCTTAGGTATCTCTTTATGTAGTGTTGTCTCTCTTGTTGTGATATGTATTTTGTCCTATATTTTTATTTAATTTATTTGTATTTTTAATTCCAGCCCCCGTCCCTGCCTTTTGGTAGGCCGTCATTGTAATTACAAATGTGTTCTTAACTGAAATGCCTAGTTAAATAAAGGATACGTTTTTAAAAAAATCAGTTATACATTTGGCAGGAGGTTAGAAAGTGCATCTCAGTTTCCACCTCATTTTGTGGAAACTGAGCATTCCTTAATTTTGGATCAGTCACAGTGTTCAGGTATACTGCCACTGTGTACTACTCTCTGTTTAGGGCCAAATTCAGTTCTGTTTTTTTGGTTAGTTCTTTCCAATGTGACAAGTAATTATCTTTTCGTTTTCTAATGATCTCTCTCTCTCTCACACACACAAACACACACTTTTGCATGAATATACATGTGTGAAGAGTAGAAGACAACATTTAGTTTGGCTCTAGACCTCACCTGTTGTAGACGTGTCATAAGGTGTAGGGTACATGTAGGCCTAATAGGTGTGCAATTCCAACCATTGACTCCATAGCAGGGATTACTTGGCCATCTAGTGGTACAAAATTAGAATAAATTGTAAAATGATACAGGAGAAAAAATATGCATATAATTGGATAGGCTACAAACAGGTAATTGCCCCCCAAAAATGGATTTAACACTTTAATAAATTAGGGATACAAAATATATTGAATGCAGGTGCTTCCACACAGGTGTGGTTCCCGAGTGAATTAAGCAATTAACATCCCATCATGCTTACTGCCCTGCAACACTATAGACATCGGGCGTCCAGCATTGCCATCAGCAATCAGATCAACTTCCAAATATTGTTCAACAAAGTAAAATGAGAGCGCAAGAGACAGAAAGGCTTTTCCATGAGCTCATATGCCATCACCAGCAAGACTCATTGGGTGAGTCAGTGGAACTAGGAAGCATTTTTAGGACTATAATTTTGAGTTGGATGACCGTTAAACTAATATTCCCAGTCGGGAACTTGTTTTTCCCCGATTTCTCAGTTGTCTTGAACACACTGAAGTCGGAGACTTTCCCAACTCCTAATTACCCGTTTTTTGAAACGCAGAATTAAAATCGATTATGCCCTAGTCTCCAGTCTTCTAAAATGACGTAGAATTGCATGAAATGCGTTTATAAAAAGCCCAACATTTCCCGGACACTAGGCCACAACATTTTCTTCCCATGTGTGTAACTTCTGTAAGTGCCTCTACTCTACGCCACTACTCAAATGTGATGATATGCATGACTTGCTTTATTATAAAGATTATTTTCTATTGCATTCTGGTACCTCACCACACCCTCATATGCCATGTCTTGAAATATGCATATAGACGGCCTAAAAGTATATTTATACTGTAAAACTTCTGAAAAAACTTCTGACAGCCAACTTTCTAACTCTCTAACTGTTGGACATTATGGCACTGCAGAAGGCAGTTGAGTCACTGTTAGTTTTAATTTGTGAATTTTGTCTCTTGTATAATCAATTCTGTACATTAATTTAGTTACAGACCAGCTCCAGACCTAAAAATATCCAACTTTTAATTTGTTTAGGAACTCAGTCGAGAATAGTAGAATACACAAGGTGCAAAAGGTCTAAATTTTGTTGTATCAGCAGTTTCTCTTGTTTGGTCAGTCACGGACAACTAGCCATGTCAGCTAACACGTTTTTAATTGTATGTGCCCTGGGGACCTGAGCTCCAGGGGGACCCATTGATTTTGTTAGTCACGGTCACGTTGTATAAATGATTGGAGACAGCCGCAGGAATACGTAATAAGGGGTTTTTAATACTCCACCCAAAAATACAACATGCCATGAAAAGGCATCGGAACGAAGCCCAAAACAAACACGTATACAAAGACACGGGGATGTAACCCAAGCAAAACAGTGAGGTTAAACCTCTAATAAATACACGGGACATTACCCTGAATAGCAATACACGGGGACGAGACCCGTAGTAACAAGTACACAATACACAAAGCACAGGTACTCACAAGCCCAACGGACATGGGAACAATACCACAAAAGGTTGGTTCCAATAGTCTTGGTTCTAATAGTTAATATTGTTTTCTGTAAGGTTTTGTATATCTTTATATATCTTACCGATCATATGGGTATAATTTTCTGACTTAAATAGCAATCCCTCAAGTTGTTATAGTGTTCTTAACTGTGAAGTTGTTCATGTTCTTAGCTCCATCCTTTGAAAACAGACATGTGAAAAGATTCTGGGATGAACATGCACATCTTCAATATGTGCCCATTGTTCCTCTTTAGTGCATTTAACAACATGTTGCAAGTAAAAGCCTTGGACTCTTCCATAAAGGCCTGATTGGTGGAGTGCTGCAGAGATGATTGTCCTTCTGGAAGCTTCTACCATCTCCACAGAGGAATTCTAGAACCCTGTCAGAGTGACCATGGCGTTCATGGTCACCTCCCTGACCAAGGCCCTTCTCCCCCGATTGCGCAGTTTGGCCGGGCAGCCAGCTCTAGGAAGAGTCTTGGTGGTTCCAAACTTCTTCCATTTAAGAGTGATGGAGGCCACTGTGTTCTTGGGGACCTTCAATGCTGCAGAATTGTTGTTGGTGGTACCCTTCCCCAGATCTGTGCCTCAACACAATCCTGTCTCAGAGCTCTACGGACAATTCCTTCGACCTCATGGCTTGTTTTTTTTTCTCTGACAAGCGCTTTCAACTGTGGAACCTTATATTGACAGGTGTGTGCCTTTCCAAATCATGTCCAATCAATTGAATTTACCACAGGTGGACTCCAATCAAGTTGTAGAAACATCTCAAGGGTGATCAATGGAAACAGGATGCACCGGAGCTCAATTTCGAGTCTCAGCAAAAGGTCTGAATAAGGTATTTCTGTTTTTTATTTTTATACATTTTCTAAAATTCTAAAAACTTGTTTTTGCTTTGTCGTTATGGGGTATTGTGTGTACTTACTTAATACATTTTAGAATAAGTCTGTAATGTAACAAATGAGTTTGTTATTATTTTATTGTTGGATTTTATTACATTTATGGATCTGTAATCTGCAAGGGGAGGGGAGTTACCTTCTCCCAGAATGTCAAATAAAATGATATATTCTCCAAACAAATGTTTTTACCGTGTCTAATATTTATGGTCAGGTGATTTCTATGTTGCATCCTAAGATGCTGGGTTCTTCTACTGAAGACTCCGAAGCGTACTTATAATAAACGGAACAGATATACACTGCTCAAAAAAATAAAGGGAACACTAAAATAACACATCCTAGATCTGAATGAATGAAATATTCTTATTAAATACTTTTTTCTTTACATAGTTGAATGTGCTGACAACAAAATCACACATTGTCAATGGAAATCAAATTTATCAACCCATGGAGGTCTGGATTTGGAGTCACACTCAAAATTAAAGTGGAAAACCACACTACAGGCTGATCCAACTTTGATGTAATGTTCTTAAAACAAGTCAAAATTAGGCTCAGTAGTGTGTGTGGCCTCCACGTGCCTGTATGACCTCCCTACAACGCCTGGGCATGCTCCTGATGAGGTGGCGGATGGTCTCCTGAGGGATCTCCTCCCAGACCTGGACTAAAGCATCCGTCAACTCCTGGACAGTTTGTGGTGCAACGTGGCATTGGTGGATGGAGCGAGACGTGAAGTCCCAGATGTGCTCAATCGGATTCAGGTCTGGGGAACGGGCGGGCCAGTCCATTGCATCAATGCCTTCCTCTTGCAGGAACTGCTGACACACTCCAGCCACATGAGGTCTAGCACTGTCTTGCATTAGGAGGAACCCAGGGCCAACCGCACCAGCATATGGTCTCACAAGGGGTCTGAGGATCTCATCTCGGTACCTAATGGCAGTCAGGCTACCTCTGCCGAGCACATGGAGTGCTGTGCGGCCCCCCAAAGAAATGCCACCCCACACCATGACTGACCCACCGCCAAACCGGTCATGCTGGAGGATGTTGCAGGCAGCAGAACGTTCTCCACGCTGTCTCCAGACTGTCACGTCTGTCACATGTGCTCAGTGTGACCTGCTTTCATCTGTGAAGAGCACAGGGCGCCAGTGGCGAATTTGACAATCTTGGTGTTCTCTGGCAAATGCCAAACGTCCTGCACAGTGTTGGGCTGTAAGCACAACCCCCACCTGTGGACGTCGGGCCATCATACCACCCTCATGGAGTCTGTTTCTGACCCTTTGAGCAGTGACCTCTGGCAGTGCTCCTCCTGCTCCTCCTTGCACAAAGGCGGAGGTAGCGGTCCTGCTGCTGGGTTGTTGCCCTCCTACGGCCTCCTCCACGTCTCCTGATGTACTGGCCTGTCTCCTGGTAGCGCCTCAATGCTTTGGACACTACGCTGACAGACACAGCAAACCTTCTTGCCACATCTCACATTGATGCTCCATCCTGGATGAGCTGCACTACCTGAGCCACTTGAGTGTGACTCCAAATCCAGACCTCCATGGGTTGATAAATTTGATTTCCATTGATATTTTTGTGTGTGATTTTGTTGTCAGCACATTCAACTATGTAAAGAAAAAAATATTTAATAAGAATATTTCATTCATTCAGATCTAGGATGTGTTATTTTAGTGTTCCCTTTATTTTTTTGAGCAGTGTATTTAATACTACTAGAAAAAACAGCAAGACAGTTGCATTATTAACTGCTTGAGAATTTTCCCTGAGTATTAACACTATCTTTTTTTCTTTACCCAGATTTTATTGAGGTTACATCGGAAGTTATCAATGGATTTCTATAATGTGTCGGTCTTGTATGATAACACCTCACCGGTTGCAGTGAACTCATCTGAAGCTTCAACAGGTAAGCATTTATCATGATTTAAAGTATTTTTACAGTAGGCTATTCAGTATAGCAATTAAATAACCAGAGTGTAGAAACGTGTAATGGTCACTGCACTGGAGGACATTTTTGCGGGTTTTTAAAATGACTCATAGCCTACAATGATTTCACATTATCTTATTATGGCACACATAATGTCGGCTATAATGAAAGCTACAGTCATCTTCTTTTTGTTTTCATTTGTTTTTCCTTGAAGATGTTAAATGGTTGGTTTCCTTCACTGCTCTGTGTAAAACTTGTTATTCAGAGGGAAATGAAAATCTGTCTAGTAGCTTCCTGAAGGCACAGCTAGTGTCAACCTTTTCCTTTTTGAGTGACTTGTTTTTCGTCAGAAGGGCTCATACTCTACCTTAATCTCAAAAGAGCAATGAAAATTCCTGTGAACTTTTAGCAGCTATGTTATTGTTTTTTTTGTCAAATATACTGTATATAGCACATACCAAGGGCACTGAAATATATATTACTGGGCACTGAAAGATCTTCACAGGTTTGGTTTATGGATAGCCTTAGTCTACTATACTGTATATCATGATTTATTACAATGCTCCTCTGCTGTTAGTAAATTGGGGGGCTGAGGGGGGCTGTTTTCAAATCCAAACAGTGAGAGATCTCAACAAGACGCCTGATCCCGCGAGCTGACATGAATGTGGTATAGCAACACAGTGCCTTCAGAAAGTATTCAAAACACTTGACTCTGTTATGTAAAACATAACACTCTTATGTAAACGTGGAAGAAAAACAGAAGTATTCAACCCCCTGAGTCAATACATATTAGAATCACCCTTGGCAGCAATTACAGCTGTGAGTCTTTCTGGGTAAGTCTCTAAGAGCCTTCCACACCTGGATTGTGTAAGATTTGCTCATTATTCTTTTCAAAATTCTTCAAGCTCTTTCTGGTTGTTGATCATTGCTAGACAACCATTTTCAGGTCTTGCCATAGATTTTCAAGCAGATTTAAGTCAAAACTGTAACTCGGCCCCTCATGAACATTTACTGTGTTCTTGGTAGCAACTCCAGTGTAGATTTGGCTTTGTGTTTTAGGTTATTGTCCTGCTGAAAGGTGGGTTCATCTCCCAGTGTCTGGTGGAAAGCAGACTGAACCAGGTTTTCCTCTAGGATTTTGCCTGTTCTTAGCAATTAATTTTTTTTATCCTGAAAAACTCCCCATTCCTTAACGATTACAAGCATACCCATAACATGATGCAGCCACCACTATGCTTGGAAATATGGAGAGCGGTACTCAGTAATCTGTAGTATTAGAATTGCCCCAAACATAACACTTTGTATTCAAGACAAGCCACATTTTTTTGCAGTATTACTTTAGTGTCTTGTGGCAAACAGGATGCATGTTTAGGAATATTTTTTTATTCTGTACAGGCTTCTTTCTTTTCACTCTGTCAGTTAGGAAATGTATTGTGGAGTAACTACAATGTTGATCCATCCTCAGTTTTCTCGGCCTCATGGTGAAATCCCTGAGCGGTGTCCTTCCTCTCTGGCAACGGAGTTAGGAAGGACACCTGTATCTTTGTAGTGACCATCCAAAGTGTATTTAATAACTTCACCATGCTCAAAGGGATATCCAATAGCTGCCATTCTTTGCGAGGCATTGGAAAACCTCCCTGGTTTTTGTGGTTGAATCTGTTTGAAATTCACTGCTCGACTGAGGGACCTTACAGATAATTACACTGAGGGACCTTACAGATAAAATTATGTGTGGGGTATGGAGATGAGGTAGTCATTCAAAAAATTCTCCAAGCTCTGACGCTGCTGATGGTCATTAGTAACCTACCAAACTTGCTAACTGCCTGGTACTCAGCAGTCTATTGTCCCTCTAATCACTCTGACATAAATGCAAATGTAATCAAAAATCTAATCAAACACTTCATGAGAGCTCATGTTGCGCAACATTTCTATAGGCTATGCAATTGGGGGAGTAAACAAAGTGATGGCCCTAATTAAAAAGAGGAGGATCCGATCAGGCTGGGTTTCTGTACAGCACTTTGTGACATCGGCTGATGTAAAAAGGGATTTATAAATACATTTTATTGATTGATCAGCATTCTATAGGCTAGGCCTACTATATTTATTTCTGAACTTTCCTAATATTACAACAGGAGTATAGCCGACCTGGCTGGCATGAATATGAACCACAAGAAAAGCGTCCTCCATTCACTATTTAAGTGCATAGAGGGGATGCCGCTGGGAAATATGAGGCATTACCAAGTGCTTGTCAAATTGTGAATGAGAGACTGATGAAGTGTGAACAGCCTGCACAAAAAATAAAGCAGAGGTCATGCCTTTCAAGCGACTTTTTTCAAATCATCAAATCGTTAGTCGCATCATGCAGCCTTACAATGTATAAAAAATCTAAACATATAGCTCAACGTTTGTAGAACAACTAAAGTTACATCAATAACTCTAATTGAAGCATATAGGAGGACCTATTTCTTTGTTAACCGCTCAACATTGAATAGCCGCATGTGCGCACTCCCTCAAATCATTTGGAGAAAATATCCTCTCTATTTTATTCAGCTTTGTTCAATTGTATTCTTAATATTATAAAATAATATAAAATAATGCCACGGAATTCTAAGCAAATCTTGTCTGCTAAATGTACTAGTGTAGCCCACAGCCATTTGGCATAGACAGATCAGGACCTAACATAAGGACAACTATTGTGTTCTTCTGAAATAGACTACATTTTCTTCATATCATATTTCTTTAGACCTGTCTAAAATAAGTCATGGATTTATTGTGAAGCTTTAGGCTGTATTACATGGATTTCTTAGACTTTTTAAAATGTAGATGTTCCAAAGCCAGGAGATGTTAAATGTCTTTGTTAATCAATTACCGTGACGTCAACAGTTATTTGACCAATGAGACACAGCTCTTCCTGGTTCTGTACACTCTTAGAATTAGTAGTGACTCAAGGAACCCTGGAGTTCCTCAGGGAACCATTGCTAGTCAATGGTTCATATTTGCACCTTCGGTTTTTTGAGTTCTTGGAGGAACCTGTAAGGGTTCAATGTACCTACGGGTTCCTGGAGGAACCATGGAGGTGTGGCTAAGTAGGGGTGTGGCTTTAAATTAGATCTATTTTCGACCACCCGTTAAAGTAAATGTCATTCCTCTTCGTCTGTTCTGTTGTATTATCATCACATGTTAAAGTTGAACACGGACAGTTTTGTTGCTTCAATGAGGTTAACAGAGGTGTATGAGTTGCTCAAGAGCCTATGCAAATTCCAAAGTTGGAATAGTTACCACTTTATTTATGTATGTAATCAGCAATGTTCATTTTATAGATATTACATTTGATTATGTACACTGAACCAAAATGTAAATGCATCATGCAACAATTGCAAAGATTTCAATGAGTTACAGTTCATATGAGTTAATATATATTCATTAGGCCCTAATATATGGATGTCACATGACTGGGCAGGGGTGCAGCCATAGGTGTGCCTGGGAGGGCATAGGCCCACCCACTTGGCATCCAGGCCCACGCACTGGGGAGCCAGGCACAGCCAATCAGAATTTGTTTTTCCCCACAAAAGGGCTTTATTACAGACAGAAATACTCCTCATCACCTGTGTAATAATCATGCTGTTTAATCATCTTATTGATATGCCACACCTGTCAGGTGGATTAATTATATTGGCAAAGTAGAAATGCTCACTAACAGGGATGTAAACATATTTGTGCACCAAATTTGAGAGAAATACGTTTTTTTTGTGCGTATGGAAAATTTCAGGGATCTTTTACTTCAGCTCATGAAAGATGGGAACAACCCATTGCATGTTGCGTTTATATTTTTGTTTATTATAGTATAATCTAATCTGTTCAAAACATTGGCAGGAGGTGCAGCAGTGGTCATTAAATTTTTACATGGAAACCTGAAATTGGTGTATTTATGCATTTGTTCAAATGCACAGATCACTTTATACACTACATGTATGTTGACACCACTACAAATTAGTGGATTTGTCTATTTCAGCCACACCCGTTGCTGACAGGTGTATAAAATCAACCACACAGCCATGCAATCTCCAAAGACAAACATTGGCAGTAGAATGGCCTTTATTGAAGAGCTCAATGACTTTCAACGTGGCACTGTCATAGAATGCCACCTTTCCAACAAGTCAGTTCATCAAATTTCTGCCCTGCTAGAGCTGCTCAACTGTAAGTGCTGTTATTGTGAAATGGAAATGTCTAGGAGCAACAATGGCTCAGCCGCAAAGTGGTAGGCCACACAAGCTCACAGAGCAGGACCGCTGAGTACTGAAGCTCGTAGCGCATAAAAATTGTCTGTCCTCGGTTCAACACTCACTACCGAGTTCCAAACTGCCTTTGGAAGCAACGTCAGTACAATAACTGTTCGTCGGGAGATTCATGAAATGGGTTTCCATGGCCGAGGAGCCGCACACAAGCCTAATATCATCATGCACAATGCCAAGCGTCAGAACCAAGTTCTATTTTAGCGCCTAGCGCAGATGCTCATTGACGGGTGCGAGCAGTGTGGATGCAGTGTGGGTGCTTCTTCTCGAAGAAGCTCAGCCCGGCGGAGCGAAACTATGATGTGGGGGACCGGGAGCTGTTGGCTGCCGTCAAAGCCTTGAAGGCGTGGAGACATTGGCTTGAGGGGGCTAAACACCCCTTTCTCATCTGGACTGACAACCTAAATCTGGAGTACATCCGGGCGACGAGGAGACTGAATCCTCGCCAGGCAAGGTGGGCCATGGTTTTCACCCGTTTTGTGTTTACCCTCTCTTACAGACCAGGCTCCCAGAACGTTAAGGCAGACGCACTGTCCCGGCTGTATGACACAGAGGAGCGGCCCATGGATCCCACTCCCATACTCCGGCCTCTTGTTTGGTTTTCGCCGGTAGTGTGGGAGCTGGACGCGGACATTGAGCGGGCGTCACGTGCAGAGCCCTCTCCCTCTCAGTGTCCAGCTGGTCGTCTGTACGTTCTGTCTGCTGTCCGCGACCGGGTGATCTATTGGGCTCACACGTCACCCTCCTCTGGTCATCCTGGGATCGGTCGGACGGTGCACTGTCTTAGCAGGAAGTACTGGTGGCCCACTTTAGCTAAGGACATGAGGGTTTAAGTTTTCTCCTGCTCGGTGTGCACCCAGCGCAACGCTCCTAGACACCTGCCCAGAGGTAAGTTGCAACCCTTACCTGTTCCACAACGGCCGTGGTCGCACCTGTCGGTGAATTTCCTAACCGATCTTCCACCTTCACAGGGTAACACCACGATCCTGGTCGTTGTGGATCGTTTTTCTAAGTCCTGTCGTCTCCTCCCTTTTCCCGGGTCTCCCTACAGCCCTACAAACTGCGGAGGCCCTGTTTACACACGTCTTCCGTCACTATGGGGTGCCTGAGGATATAGTGTCTGATTGGGGTTCCCAGTTCAAGTCAAAGGTCTGGAAGGCGTTCATGGAGCGTCTGTGGGTCTTGGTCAGCCTTACCTCAGGTTTTCACCCCGAGAGTAACGGGCAGGTGGAGAGAGTTAACCAGGATGTGGGTAGGTTTCTGAGGTCTTATTGCCAGGACCGGCCGGGGGAGTGGGCGGCGTTCGTGCCCTGGGCAGAGATGGCCCAGAACTCGCTCCGCCACTCCTCTACTAACCTTTCTCCCTTTCAGTGTGTATTGGGGTATCAGCCGGTTCTGGCTCCTTGGCATTAGAGTCAGACCGAGGCTCCTGTGGTGGACGACTGGTTCCGGCACGCGGAGGAAACATGGGACACCGCCCGCGTCCACCTTCAGCGCGCCGTGCTGCCACAGAAAGTTGGTGCAGACCGTCACCGCAGTGAGGCCCCTGTGTTCGCAACGGGGGATAGGGTCTGGCTCTTGACCCGAGACCTGCTCTCGACCCGAGACTTGCCCCTCTTCTGCCCAGCCGGAAGCTGGGTCCGCAGTTTGTGGGGCCTGAGTCCTGAGGAGAGTGAACAAGGAATGTTATAGGTTACAGCTTCCCCCAGATTACCGCATTAACCCCTCGTTCCATGTGTCCCTCCTCAGGCCGGTGGTGGCTGGCCCGCTCCAGGAAGCTGAGGTGCGGGAAGTTCCTCCACGAGTACTCCGTTTGATCCATCCTGGATTCGAGACGTCGGGCGAGGTGCCTTCAGGACCTCGTGGACTGGGAGGGGTATGGTCCAGAGGAGAGATGCTGGGTTCCGGTGGAGGACGTGTTAGATCCTTCCCTGCTGCGAGAGTTCCACGTTCTCCATCCGGATCTCCCTGGGCCTTGTCCTCCGGGTCGTCCCCGAGGCCAGTGTCGGCGCGCAGCTGGAGCCGCGTGTCAAGGGGGGGAGGATACTGTCACGACTTCTGCCGAAGTCGATGCCTCTCCTTGTTCGGGCGGTGCTCGGCGGTCGACGTCACAGGTCTTCTAGCCATCATTGATCAATTTTTAATTTTCCATTGGGAGTTGAAAGTCCGTGTTGCCCAGCAACAGCCCCAAAACATCACTGCTCTAGAGGAGATCTACATGGAGGAATGGGACAAAATACCAGCAACAGTGTATGAAAACCTTGTGAAGACTTACAGAAAACATTTGACCTCTGTCATTGCCAACAAAGGGTATATAACAAAGTATTGAGATAAACTTTTGTTATTGACCAAATACTTATTTTCCACCATAATTTGCAAATAAATTCATTAAAAATCCTACAATGTGATTTTCTGGATTTTGTTTTCTTATTTTGTCTGTCATAGTTGAAGTGTACCTATGATGAAAATTACAGGCCTCTCTCATCTTTTTAAGTGGGAGAATTTGCACAATTGGTGGCTGACTAAATACTTTTTTGCCCCACTGTGTATAGCTTCACGTTCGTGTTGTTATTTTGTTTAGTGTTCTTCATTTAATAAAGAAGAATGTATCCATATCACGCTGCTCCTTGGTCTCATCAATACGACAGAATAACCCACCAAACCAGGACCAAGCAGCGTGAAAAGGAGGAACAGCGCTTAATGGGGAAATGGACCTGGGAGGAGATATTAGATGGAGCAGGACCCTGGACACAGCTGGGGGAGTATCGCCATTCTAAGGAGGAGTTCGATGCAGCGAAAGTGGAGCGCTCTATTCCAGCTCCTCGCATTTGCCGGGCTAGAATGGGCATCCAGCCTGGACGTATTGAGCCAGATCTATGTTCTGGATTTTCTCTTTATTAAAAAATGATGGCGACAAAACGAAGAACAAAAACCAAACCGTGAAACTTTGTGCTATGTGCCCTGAACAAAGACAAAGTTAACTTCCCACAAAACAGGTGGGAGAAAAGGGTACCTAAGTATGGTTCTCAATCAGAGACAACGATAGACAGCTGCCTCTGATTGAGAACCACACCCGGCCAAACACATAGAAATAGAAAATCATAGAACATAGACTGCCCACCCAAATCACACCCTGACCAAACCAAAATAGAGACATAAAACGCTCTCTACGGTCAGGGCGTGACACACATGCAATTTTTCCCAAGCATAATGTTTGTTTCTGGTTATAATTAGGGAGTATATATTCTGGGTTGCATTGACAAATGCTGTGTACTTATGTTTCTAGACAAAATAAAACAGACGGTGAATTCATACTGGAAATATGTTTATGAATATATAATATTTAGTAGGGTCTTCAAGGAATTAATTTCCTTAAAAAATACTCAGAAATCAAACAAAGTTCTATTTTTACCCTAGTGGGCTGAAATGAAAATGTGCTTGGCATTTAGAGAAAAGGAGCCTTCAGAAGCTAACCCAGAGCAGACACACTACAGGAAAGAACACACACATGACCTCTCTCTGGAGGGCATTATCTTTTTTATAGTGTAGATTCTGAGAATGGCAGGTCAGTCAGTTTAATACTGCATGGGTGGGAGGTGTGTGTGTGTCTGTGTGATGAGCGTACCTCACAGTCACACAAATCTGATGTCCTGATTCAGCTGCAACATCAACATCGTACTTGATGTCTCAGCTTGCCCCAGGAACGATTCAGTATTAAATGACTCTGTGTGTGATTAACTGAAAATACAACGAATAGTACTGATTCTATTTAGAGCCATAGCTTTAACTTATAGGGCCTAATGACTGTCAGCATTTAATTTTTTATTAAGTTTCCTTTAAATGACGTCATCACCTGAAGCCTGGAGGCGCTCGCTGAGAGTTGGATTAAGAGAAAAGCTCCATAGTCCTTAAAGCTCCATAGTCACCATAGTTATTAAAGCTCCATAGTCACCATAGTCATTAAAGCTCCATAGTCACCATAGTCATTAAAGCTCCATAGTCACCATAGTCATTAAAGCTCCATAGTCACCATAGTTATTAAAGCTCCATAGTCACCATAGTCATTAAAGCTCCATAGTCACCATAGTCATTAAAGCTCCATAGTCACCATAGTCATTAAAGCTCCATAGTCACCATAGTTATTAAAGCTCCATAGTCACCATAGTTATTAAAGCTCCATAGTCACCATAGTCATTAAAGCTCCATAGGCACCATAGTCATTAAAGCTCCATAGTCATTAAAGCTCCATAGTCACCATAGTCATTAAAGCTCCATAGGCACCATAGTCATTAAAGCTCCATAGTCATTAAAGCCCCATAATTAAAGCCCCATAGTCATTAAAGCCCCATAGTGGGTTGATTTTCTTTCCACTTTGATTTTTAATTGAGCAAACAAGAGTGGCTATTAAAGGGCATCAGAAGTAATTATATTATTACATTAGTCACCTAGGGACTGAAGTTGAGCCTTCTTCATTTAAAAATCTGAAAGGTTACCAAGAACTCAAGAACTTTAAGTAAGCCCTTAGAATGAGGGTAATATGGAAAGTATAGCACTGCGAGTTAATGACAAAGTCAACTCAAACAAACCCAATGTCCCTTCACCTCATTGGCGAAGCTTAGGATGCTGTTCTTTCTCGTTTCCAAGAACAGGGTAATGTTCTGTCCATTGTGTCTATTATCTTTGTTCTGTATAGTGGTCATTATCTAATTTAATTCCATTCATTCTACTGAGTCTGACAGTCCACTTTTCAGACCAGAACGCAGCCATAAATCAAGCCAACATGATCACATATAAGAACAAACTGGTTTGCATCCCAAATTACACCCTATTCCCTTTATAGTGCACTACATTTAACCAGAATTACACCATATTCCCTTTATAGTGCACTATGTTTAACCAGAATTACACCATATTCCCTTTATAGTGCACTACGTTTAACCAGAATTACACCATATTCCCTTTATAGTGCACTACGTTTAACCAGAATTACACCATATTCCCTTTATAGTGCACTACGTTTAACCAGAATTACACCATATTCCCTTTATAGTGCACTACATTTAACCAGAATTACACCATATTCCCTTTATAGTGCACTACATTTAACCAGAATTGCACCATATTCCCTTTATAGTGCACTACGTTTAATCAGAATTACACCATATTGCCTTTATAGTGCACTACGTTTAACCAGAATTACACCATATTCCCTTTATAGTGCACTACGTTTAACCAGAATTACACCATATTCCCTTTATAGTGCACTACGTTTAACCAGAATTACACCATATTCCCTTTATAGTGCACTACGTTTAACCAGAATTACACCATATTCCCTTTATAGTGCACTACGTTTAACCAGAATTACACCCTATTCCCTTTATAGTGCACTACGTTTAATCAGAATTACACCATATTCCCTTTATAGTGCACTACATTTAACCAGAATTACACCATATTCCCTTTATAGTGCACTACATTTAACCAGAATTACACCATATTCCCTTTATAGTGCACTACATTTAACCAGAATTACACCATATTCCCTTTATAGTGCACTACATTTAACCAGAATTACACCATATTCCCTTTATAGTGCACTACATTTAACCAGAATTACACCATATTCCCTTTATAGTGCACTATGTTTAACCAGAATTACACCATATTCCCTTTATAGTGCACTACGTTTAATCAGAATTACACCATATTGCCTTTATACTGCACTACATAGGGAATAGGATGCCATTTGGGACATCTCCTCACATTGGTCAAAAATCACTGCCACAGAAAACAGATAAAACTCGCTGTAACCGCTCAATGTCGTCAATGCAAGGCAGGAGGCATGGCGTGTGTTCTTTCAGACGTAGTCATTCAAATTAAATGCATCAGATGTATCAATGAGACTACAATAGAGAGAGCCTGTTAATTTCAGTCTAAATGGGTGCCATCTTTGTGAAGACGCCACAGGATACCTTTACCCTATTCATTCATCCTTTCTCCTTTAGTTCACACACTGTGGATCTCTGTCTCAGTGTGACTAAAGATAACAAGTCACATCTGTACATGTCTGTAAATGGCTCCGAGCCAGACTGGTCTGTTTCTCCATAGGAACTAATTGTATCGGCATCTCTACTGACCCTCAGGTGTCAGGGCAAAGGAGTGTTGAATGTTCTACCTGACGGCTCACCATGTGTCGCATGATACACTGGTATGAAATCAAGTGGAAGGTTAATATACACAATTTCATTTATACACAATTACATTTCTCAAGATGTACATTAAGCATAAATTACATTAAGACAAACTAATATGAATTTGTCTGGTCTCATTGCCTTCAATCTATGACTCAGGGCAGGTTTACTTTTCCAAACAGAATTAGAATGTGATGAACGTTGGAACTAAACCCGATATGATCAAACGATATAATTTGCACTCAACCACTAGACACAACCATACCAACTGCAATAGTGCCATCTACTGAGCAATTATTGCCAACCATGTGAAACTGACTTGTCTGGCATTAGGGTGATGAACGTATGATGCATCATAGTGATCAAGTGAATGACAGAATGTCCCATAAAAGCCCCACTCTCTATGTGCATCCAAAACAACACCCTGTTAGGCTCTAGTCAGAGTATTGCACTGTATGAGCACATCCCTTCAAGAAAAAACAGGAAGGGAAATAGCTTTGATTAACAGGCTGATCTTATTACCAATAAGATAAAAGCCTCTTGCTCTGACACTGTTGACGTATAAAGTACTAGAGACCAATTCGAAATGAAGGCAGTCAATTCAGAAAGTAAACTTCATTTAAAAAAAATTGCATCTATTTTCAATGACTTCTCAATAAACTGAGTAGTAGAAGCTATTTATTTCAAAAGTGTTTCCATTTCATATATATTTTTAAATCACCTCCTGAATTGAATGCCTTCAATTCGAATTGAACCCAGCCCTGAAGTGCAACAATGTGAACCTTTCAAATAAATACTGGCATGGTAGGTGGGAGAGATGATGTTTATAGGTGTTCTTTATGTAGACGCTTGAAGAGTATGAAGACAGCTCCAGCAATAGAACCAGCACCATACTATACCCATGTATACTATACTATACACTGAGTGTACAAAACATTAAGAACACTAAGCAATAAGGCCTGAGGGGGTGTTGTTTATGGCCATTATTGCCATTATAAACTGGTTGCCAACGTAATTAGACCAGTAAAAAGTAATGTTTTGTCATTCCTGTGGTATATGGTCTGATATACCACGGCTGTCAGCCAATCAGCATTCGGGCTCGAACCACTCAGTTTATAATATACAATACACATGCAGCCAAGTGAGTGAATACATAATAACTGCACACAAGCCCAATTGTGATAAACAATGTGTTTTATTTGCAGTATAAAAAAAAATGTAATTGGATATCATTACAGAGACATATTAGGCAGATACAAACCCTTGTTGTAGTTTTACAGTAATAGCATATACCTTGTCGTACTCTTGTGCATAGAAGAACAGTACACACCACAGTTGTAGCCTATACTTGTGCATCAGCCTTAACCTCATAGTCCCGCGATTTATACAAGGCAATGCTACATCATGTCTCCCTTTACATACATTATATAGAGCAATGTGTATTCATTCATTTACAAAACCTTTATAAAATGTAGAAAAGTTGCATATAAAACATCTTTATCCCACATTTCACAAAAGAATTGAAAAAAAAAAATCCTTCATTTATAGTCTTCATTTTAAATACAAGTGCTCGTTTTGGTGACATAGAGTATAAAACTACAATGGCTAACATGGCACTATTTCGACATATTTTAATGAGACCATGTTGTCTATAGATAAGACATGCTATCTATCACCAAGCATAGCTCTGTCACAGAAAAGACCTACGGGCAACAGTGAAGTTTTCAGACGGTTGACTGGGAAGTACTGTAGCAACTCAAACTCAACACCCCTCTGTCCCCCAGGAATTCAAGCTGCAAAGACAAATAACAAACGTCACAATTCAGGATTGTAATAGAATCATTTATTTGTGAACTATTTATTTAACATAAAACTGATGCGATCCTCCATCTTCCCAATAGAGTCAATAGTGACTGGTGAGTTTAATATGGTAAAAAATTGCTCCAGGATAATACCAATGCTTTGGCTTGGTCCACTAATTATTGTGAGTGAAAACTGGCTATATTAACTAACAAAGGAAAAATGTGTTAAAGACATCAGCTGAAAACTGCCTATTAGGATTTGGTACCTTATTGTTATCCCTGCTTGGCATACCAATGACAAGCTGTTGAATTGCTGCCTACAATGCTTCCTTCAACTTACACTTCAGCAGTACATTCTATGTGCAAAACATGGACACGACGTGACCAGATATTCATTCAATCTTTATTGCTTAGAACTGTGCCTGAGTGGCACAGGCAGACGCTAAGTGTGATGAGTTAATTAGTGTCATGGACTAACTGGTGTGGGGTGTTGAAGTGTCTTTCTCACCCCCTACGATAAAGTGCGGCACTGCTAGGTCCATTAAAAGTATCAACTGAAAGCTACATATACTGTAGCTGTACATACAGTGGGGCAAAAAAGTATTTAGTCAGCCACCAATTGTGCAAGTTCTCCCACTTAAAAAGATGAGAGAGGCCTGTAATTTTCATCATAGGTACACTTCAACTATGACAGACAAAATTAGAAAAAAAGTCCAGAAAATCACATTGTAGGATTTTTAATGAATTTATTTGCAAATTATGGTGGAAAATAAGTATTTGGTCTATAACAATTGTTGGCAATGACAGAAGTCAAACGTTTTCTGTAAGTCTTCACAAGGTTTTCACACACTGTAGCTGGTATTTTGGCCCATTCCTCCATGCAGATCTCCACTAGAGCAGTGATGTTTTGGGGCTGTTGCTGGGCAACACGGACTTTCAACTCCCTCCAAAGATTTTCTATGGGGTTGAGATCTGGAGACTGGCTAGGCCACTCCAGGACCTTGAAATGCTTCTTACGAAGCCACTCCTTCGTTGCCCGGGCGGTGTGTTTGGGATCATTGTCATGCTGAAAGACCCAGCCACGTTTCATCTTCAATGCCCTTGCTGATGGAAGGAGGTTTTCACTCAAAATCTCACGTTACATGTCCCCATTCATTCTTTCCTTTACACGGATCAGTCGTCCTGGTCCCTTTGCAGAAAAACAGCCCCAAAGCATGATGTTTCCACCCCCATGCTTCACAGTAGGTATGGTGTTCTTTGATGCAACTCAGCATTCTTTGTCCTCCAAACACGACGAGTTGAGTTTTTACCAAAAAGTTATATTTTGGTTTCATTTGACAATATGACATTCTCCCAATCTTCTTCTGGATCATCCAAATGCTCTCTAGCAAACTTCAGACGGGCCTGGACATGGTACTGGCTTAAGCAGGGGGACACGTCTGGCACTGCAGGATTTGAGTCCCTGGAGGCGTAGTGTGTTACTGATGGTAGGCTTTGTTACTTTGGTCCCAGCTCTCTGCAGGTCATTCACTAGGTCCCCCTGTGTGGTTCTGGGATTTTTGCTCACCGTTCTTGTGATCATTTTGACCCCACGGGGTGAGATCTTGCGTGGAGCCCCAGATCGAGGGAGATTATCAGTGGTCTTGTATGTCTTCCATTTCCTAATAATTGCTCCCACAGTTGATTTCTTCAAACTAAGCTGTTTACATATTGCAGATTCAGTCTTCCCAGCCTGGTGCAGGTCTACAATTTTGTTTCTGGTGTCCTTTGACAGCTCTTTGGTCTTGGCCATAGTGGAGTTTGGAGTGTGACCCTTTGAGGTTGCGGACAGGTGTCTTTTATACGGATAACAAATTCAAACAGGTGCCATTAATACAGGTAACGAGTGGAGAACAGAGGAGCCTCTTAAAGAAAAAGTTACAGGTCTGTGAGAGCCAGAAATCTTGCTTGTTTGTAGGTGACCAAATACTTATTTTCCACCATAATTTGCAAATAAATTCATTAAAAATCATACAATGTGATTTTCTGGATTTTGCTTTCTCATTTTGTCTGTCATAGTTGAAGTGCACCTATGATGAAAATTACAGGCTTCTCATCTTTTTAAGTGGGAGAATTTGCACAATTGGTGGCTGACTAAATACTTTTTTGCCCCACTGTATACTGTAGCTGTACATATACTGTAGCTGTACATATACTGCAGCTGTACATATACTGTAGCTGTACATATACTGCAGCTGTACATATACTGTAGCTGTACATATACTGCAGCTGTACATATACTGTAGCTGTACATATACTGTAGCTGTACATATACTGCAGCTGTACATATACTGTAGCTGTACATATACTGCAGCTGTACATATACTGTAGCTGTACATATACTGCAGCTGTACATATACTGCAGCTGTACATATACTGCAGCTGTACATATACTGCAGCTGTACATATACTGTAGCTGTACATATACTGTAGCTGTACATATACTGTAGCTGTACATATACTGCAGCTGTACATATACTGCAGCTGTACATATACTGCAGCTGTACATATACTGCAGCTGTACATATACTGTAGCTGTACATATACTGTAGCTTTCAGGAAGGAAAATGGATGACTAACAGCTTAAAAAATGAAAAAGCTTCTCAGAGACTCAGACATTACGTGACTCTGCCAGTATCTACAGCCTCTTCCCACAGGGTACCTTAACGACTCTTAAGAAGGGAAATTGTACCGTAGAGACTGGACCCAATTACACCGTTAATTTCAACCCACAGTGAGAGCGAGGGGTGTTTCAATCAAACGCCTACGCCGTCGTTAACGCCAGGCGAGAGCTCTGCAGATTGGAACAGAGGTGACCTTTAGTCAGTGGCCAAAGAGCATTGATGAGAGACACGATGGATGACAGAGAATGAACAAAAAAAAAAGATAAGACAGATCGAAGAGGAGGAGTGAAGAGAGAGAGGATGAGAAGTAAGACTGGATAAGGGGGGGGGGGGCCAAAGAGCTCATCACAGTTGATAAATAACATGTTTGTGACATTCAGGGGTGGTCGGACCAGTGCATCTACTGTCTACTGTAGTGGACAGTCTGATGATTCAAATGATTAAAATAAATGACCTTACTGTTACAGTGCATAATCCTTCATTGAGAACTGCATAGTAATGCAATCCATCGACACCGCTTGCCTCTCTAATACAGTACCACATAGACCTAGATACCAGACTGTCAATGTATCAGCATCAGTAAGTTCAATTACCTACCGGTAGCAATAATAGATCAATCTGAGGTCCTTTTTTATTAATTTAAAACACAGTCATTTCATTAGAATCATAAAATAAGACTTTAGTACTAAAAATGTCAAATTTTCATAAAAAATGTACTTGAATTTATAATAATGGATTGTGTGGTCAAACTGCATATTTTCACGAGTTTAAGAATAAAGGGGGACGTGTTGCGTAGGCCAAGTTATATTGTTAGGAGGGTATCCTTCTTACTGCATGAAAGGGAGAGTTCGGTACCATTGGCATTGTAGAAAGTGCAATATCATAACCTTCATTTGCAATGTGCGAATCTATATAGCAGCCAGTTTGCAGTGCAAGCAGCACGTACAACCAGTTAAATCATTCATAGTTCAATCTAGGAGGAAATCACCTATTAAAGCTCTGTATACTTCCAATGAATCAATGTTTTAGTCCAAATCATCTAGAGCGTACAGACATAACAACAAAACGTATTGTCATGACACTGTCATACCATTCCTTTAGGTGCCACTATTGGACAAACCGACTGAGGAAGATAAAGTGATGAATGCCATTCATTTACTATGATTTTAAGACACGAGTGTAGATAATGTGTGCGTGTGCATGCCTGTGTGTGTGTGTGTGCGTATATGTGAGTGTGAATACAACATGTGCTTCCGGTGATGACCAGGTGTCCACAAACACATTGGTTTAAATCTGCATATCAGTTACTGAGGCACTTGTTAAGTCACAATCATTTTTTACAAATAAAAATAAATAAAAACAAAACTGGAATAAGAAAATATTCATTCTGATATGATATTTTGTTTATGTTAGCAGGCGTACTTCATGTGTCACCTTTCCTAAATGTTCTCCTTGGCCCTGTGACTGGCTCTTTCACTGACGCTATACCCCTCCACAACCCCGGAGGGAGCCACCTTGTGTTATATACACATGCCTGTGCTTCTGTGTGTACCTACAGGTGTATCCTTCCAGCTGAGCTCCATTGCTTTGATCAGGGTCAGATTGATTAGTGCACAAAGTCACCGTAGCAAAATCTAGTAAACGTTTTACAATGGAAAACAAAAACAAACATTTATTACTGGACAAATGAAGCTAGTCCCTCCCTGTTTCAGTCCATTTTCTTCTGTTTGGTGCCTAGTGAAAACGACCCTGGTGTGTGTGTGTCAGGGGGTGTGTGCGTGTCAGCTAAAAGCTGGACTCGGGGACCGCCCTCTTGCGTCCCAGTGAGTTGGTACTATAGCGAGTCTTCTGCAGGGTACCGTAGGAGGGCTTCTCGGCTGAGAGGCTGCGAGGGGGCGGAGCCACGTCATGGGACATCCCTTTACGGTGTAAAGAGGCGGTCCTTCGCATGCTAGACTCCTCCTTGCTGGGGATGTTGGATGAGCTCTGAGAGCGTTTGATATCGGCGGCAGCGGCGCGTCTGGCTTTACCGTTGGGCAGCTCGTCTCCGAGACGATTGGCACCCCCGTTGCGGGGGGCTCCATTGGATTTCCCCTCCCCCATCTTCGTGGCCCCTCCTGGGGCTCCACTGGACAGGGACAGCCGAGAGGTGCTGGACCTGCCGACGTCGCCAACTTTTCCAGAGTCGGACTTGCGAGAAGATGACAACTCCTTGTCCTTCTTCATGAAGTTGCTCTTGAAGAAAGACAGCAGCCCCTCGTGGCTCTTGGAGTCCTCCTCTACCTTCTCACCTTTCCTGGTCTTTTCTCCCTCGGCTGGTACCAGATGGTCCCGTGGTGGTGGGCCCTGGAGGCCCTTGGCCCCTCTCCTCAGGGTGCCTTCCCAGTCTCTGTCCTTGAGGCTGTGGGTGCTGGAGCTGGACTGGACGCCTGCACTAGACCCCCTCCTAGATGGGGCCTCTTGGGGCTTTCCCTGGTCCTTCTCCTTACTCTTCTTGGTATTCCTCCTGGTCAGAGTGTTGGTACTACTACTACTGCCCATCCTACCCTCGTCCCTCTGGTCTCTCTGGTCCCCCTGGTCTCTCTGCTGCTGCTGGGACCCTTTGCTACTTCGTCTCAGACTCCCTGTCTTGTCTGTGACTGGTCTTCTCTGGCCCTCTGGCATCTGCGGAGACTCTGGTTGTCCCATGCAGTTCAGGCTGCTTCCCACACTGAGGGAGCTGATGGCAGGACCCTTCCGGCTCTCAGAGCCCGTCATTAAATTGACTATAGACTCCTTGGTGCAGCGAGGTCTTCTTCCAGACTCTAGGTACTCCACCAGTTCCACAGGGGCAGGGGTGGGGATGGGAGCAGGGGTGGCCTCGGCTGCGGTTTTTCGGCGGTCCTTGGAGCCGAACGACCAGCGTAGGGGGAGGACCTTGTTCAGTGTCTCTTTGTTCTTAGTGGGGGTCCTCATGCTGACGCTACGACCCTGGATTCCCCGTACAAACGGCCTGGTCTCAAAACCACCTAGGGGTGAAAGAGAGAGAGAGAGAAAAGAACACTTTACCATAGTGTCTCTGACATTTAAAGCTAGACCAACTTTAATTTTCAAACCCCTTTTATTAAATTGCAAATAACAAGCACAGTGATGAATATTAGCTTTTCTCCCGGAAACATTATACAGTTGAAGTCGGAAGTTTACAGTGAGAGAAAAAAGTATTGATCCCCTGCTGATTTTGTACGTTTGCCCACTGACAACGAGAAATTATCAGTCTATAATTAATGTTAGGTGTATTTGAACAGTGAGAGACAGAATAACAACAAAACAATCCAGAAAAACGCATGTCAAAAATGTTATAAATTGATTTGCATTTTAATGGAGGGAAATAAGTATTTGACCCCATCTCAATCAAAAAGATTTCTGGCTCCCAGGTCTCTTTTATACAGGTAACGAGCTGAGAATAGGAGCCCTGGAGCGCTGGTGTAACTGAGGCAGGGTTGTAGGCCTCCTTGCTCACACATGCCTTTTCTGTTCTGCCCACAAATGTTCTATAGGTTTGAGATCAGGGCTTTGTGATGGCCACTCTAATACCCTGACTTTGTTGTCCTTAAGCCATTTTGCCACAACTTTGGAAGTATGCTTGGGGTCAAAGTATGCTTGACCTCAATCATTGTCCATTTGGAAGACCCATTTGCGACCAAGCTTTAACTTCCTGACTGATGTCTTGAGATGTTGCTTTAATATATCCACAATATTTTCCCTCTTCATGATGCCATCTATTTTGTGAAGGGCACCAGTCTCTCTTGCAGCAAAGCACCCCCACAAACATGACGCTGCCACCCACGTGCTTCACGGTTGGGATGGTGTTCTTTGGCTTGCAAGCCTCCCCCTTTTTCCTCCAAACATAACAATGGCCATTATGGCCAAACAGTTCTATTTTTGTTTCATCAGACCAGAGGACATTTCTCCAAAAAGTACAATCTTTGTCCCCATGTGCAGTTGCAAACCGTAGTCTGGCTTTTCTATGGCAGTTTTGGAGCAGTGGATTCTTCCTTGCTGAGCAGCCTTTCAGGTTATGTTGATATAGTTTGTTTAACTGTGGATATAGATACTTTTGTACCTGTTTCCTCCAGCATCTTCACAAGGTCCTTTGCTGTTGTTCGGGATTGATTCTCACTTTTCGCACCAAAGTACATTCATCTCTAGGAGACAGAACGCATCTCCTTCCTGAGCAGTATGACGGCTGCGTGGTCCCGTGGTGTTTATACTTGAGTACGGTTCTTTGTACAGATGAACGTGGTACCTTCAGGCATATGGAAATTGCTCCCAAGGATGAACCAGACTTGTGGAGGTCTACAATTGTTTTTCTGAGGTTTTGGCTGATTTCTTTTGATTTTCCCATGATGTCAAGCAAAGAAGCACTGCGTTTGAAGGTAGGCCTTGATATACATCCACATGTACACCTCCATTTGACTCAAATTATGTCAATTAGACTATCAGAAGCTTCTAAAGCCATGACATAATTTTCTGGAATTTCACAAGCTGTTTAAAGGCACAGTCAACTTAGTGTATGTAAACTTCTGACCCACTGGAATTGTGATACAGTGAATTATAAGTGAAATAATCTGCCTGTAAACAATTGTTGGAAAAATTACGTGCCATGCACAAAGTCGATGTCCTAACCGACTTGCCAAAACTATAGTTTGTTAACAAGAAATTTGTAGAGTGGTTGAAAAACGAGTTTTAATGACTCCAACCTAAGTATATGTAAACTTCCGACTTCAACTGTATGTAGGCATGGACTGTGCATGTATAGGAAGAGATTACGTAAATGCACATCCACAGTTAGAGTAGAATGTGTTCAGCTAAACATTAAAGAGGTGATGCACTCTATGCTCACATGTGGCGTATTTTCAGCAACATGGAATAATAATAACCATTGATTAGATGTAGCATTTTCTAGATGCTCAACGTGATTTAAATAGGGTAGAGTGGGGTAAGTTGAGCCAAAGGGGTAAGTTGAGCCACCCTTGTTTCTAGGAAATCATACACAATAATCATTTGACCAAATATTTAGGAAAAGGTCATCCTTTCTGGAGTCTGTGAAGGAAGAAACCACATGGGAAAAGTGGTAAGCAAGTTAGGTCCAAAAAAATGGATTTTCACAAAGTCAAATTAATGTATTGTGTATTTTTATGATGCTTGTGTCTAAACCAAAGTAGATAATTTTAAGATTGTTCTATACATCAGTTTGGGTCTCTATAAGCTTCAATATGAGGTCCTAAACCTAGCAGGAAAGTGCATCCTTGTAGCTGTGTGGGCTAATATAGTCAAAATGTTTGCCTTGGGGTAAGTTGAGCAAATGTACGTGTTTTCTTCCCAGGTGTAATGAAAGGCATTATCGCTGGGATATGAGGTAACAACAGGGCCTCAACAGTTTCCTGTGTGTGTCAAGAATAGTTCACCAACCAAAGTACATCCAGCCAACTTGACGTAACTGTGGGAAGCATTGGAGTCAACATGGGCCAGTGTTCCTGTGGAACGCTTTCGACACCTTGTAGAGTCCATGCCCCGGCGAATTGAGGCTGTTCTGAGGGCAAAAAGGGGGAACTGAAGATTAGGAAGCTGTTCCTAATGTTTAGTATACTCATTGTATGTAAATATCTTTGTTAGAAAGAATACTATATTTCCCTTGACGGAGTCACATTACCCCACTATCCCCTACTGTAGTAACGGGAAAACTCACCACCACCACCCATCACCCTTCCACCACCAATGGAATGAAGACCTATGTTGTTGTTTTTTTACCTTTCTTTGGTTTACCATGCATCTCATGTTTCCCAGGCCCCTCACCTTCCTCCTCTCTGGGCGGGTCATCAAGGAAGACGGGGGACTCTGGGGAGTCGGGGACAGAGGAGGGGCAGGTGGTGGAGGAGCGGGACACCAGACTACCCCTCTTACTGTCCCCATTCAGACGGACCAGCCAGTGGTCCGACATGGAGGAACTGGTGGAGCCTACAGAGGGGAGAGAGACGTTTCTGTGACTATGGGCACTGGACCAGAAAGACACCTGTCAGTTCCATTCCAGTCAATACAGAAAACACAGAACAACTACACAGATAATTCCTATATACTATATAGCATTCAGCAATAGAAATATCACATTGTGGTTTTGCTGGTTCAGGTAGTTGAGCATGGTGCTTGGAACACCATACATTGCAGACATGAGTGAACCCTGCAGTTATGAGTTAACCTTTAGTGGATAAAGGCTGAATGGTCTTGTTGTATCTAAGACTATCTCTGTACGGAGTACAGCTGTAATGGAA
Organism: Oncorhynchus clarkii lewisi; assembly: GCF_045791955.1. Classification (NCBI taxonomy): domain Eukaryota; kingdom Metazoa; phylum Chordata; class Actinopteri; order Salmoniformes; family Salmonidae; genus Oncorhynchus; species Oncorhynchus clarkii. The sequence goes on along the minus strand of NC_092159.1, from coordinate 20,421,786 downwards.
TGGAACCCTGAGTGAACTCTCTCCTGTGATGTGTGTGTGTGTGTGGTACACTACCCACCTCTGATTGAGCTGCTGGCGGACCAGGGGGGGATGACGTTACGTCTCTGGTAGAACAGTATGTAGGCCCCCCTGGTACACACCTCCTCCTCAGGTACCAGGTCCACACTGCTGTCGTCATAGCTGTACCACTGGCCATCCACTGAGTTCCTGCAGTACGCTGCAAAACGCACACAGAACTGTAGAGACAGGCTGCACCACAATCCTTTTGTCCTGGGTATAGTAATGTAAGTTGATGTGACCACTATAGAGGAGGGCACTGTATTGTTATGCATGTTCTATGAATCATCGTTATTTGGCAGTAGGCATCTCTCTCACTAACAATATTCTTTCCTCACTTCTCGATCAGCAGCCAGTCAGTATACCTCTCTCATCAACATCACGTCTCCTATACCAATGGTATAACAATGGCCAACCAGTACCTGTGTAATGTCCGCCGTGCATCCCACCATGGTGGTTACACACTGCATAGAGGTCATAGAGGAAGTCAGGAGGTAGGGCCATGTCTGGGTGACTAATATGATGACTGCTGCCTTCAGGCTGTTTCCATGTGGGGGGCCAGGGTCCCAGGTCCCCCAGGTTCCTCATGCTCTGGGACCTTTTCACCACGTGGGGGGCCATGTCCAACCCGGCCAGGGGGAAGCGCACCTGGGTGGACAGCTTGTTGCGCCGCTCGCCCACCTGATTCATTGAATGTTTAAAAAGACCAGTACTGCCGTTTAATCAACTATCAAAGGTTAACACAATAAATGGCTTATTTCCATTGTGGTCCTTTAAGGAAGAATAGACAGGCAAGGGAAGAATGGCAATCCGCTACATGTGATCGGCTCCAGTTACCTGTCGGAAGCGTTTGAGGTGGAGGATGAGGATGTCGGGGAGGGTCCACAGGGACATCTTCACCATGCCCTGCTGGAGCTGCTTACAGTGGGGACACTTCCATGCGTCGTCTGGGGCCAGCTGGAGAGATAAAATGCACGGTCAGTTGGGAAGTCTCAGGTAAAGTTATATTCTCCATACATTCCGTTTGTCCAAAGCCATATAAAAATACACAGGGAGTGGAAATATGAGAGAGAGAGAGAGAGAGAGAGAGAGAAAAAAGGGTCTTCCCGGTCATGTTGACACTGGTCTACTACCAGGTCATGTGTCTTCTCAGTCATTTTGACACTGGTCCACTATATATATATAGATTTTTATTTAATTTTTTCGATATGTATACTTTGACAATGTAAGTAATAAAGAACATGTCAATAAAGTCAATTGAATTGAGAGAGAGAGAGAGAGAGAGAGAGAGAGAGAGAGAGAGAGAGAGAGAGAGAGAGAGAGAGAGAGAGAGAGAGAGAGAGAGAGAGAGAGAGAGAGAGAGAGAGAGAGAGAGAGAGAGAGAGAGAGAGAGAGAGAGAGAGAGAGAGAGAGAGAGAGAGAGAGAGAGAGAGAGAAATCAACATATGAATCAACTAATGCAATATTAAAGCTGCAATATGTACTGTAACTTTTTGGTCGACTGGACCCAATTCACATAGAATTGTGTGTAATAGTTCTGTCATTCTCATTGAAAGGAGGTACAATTCTGCATAGTGCATCTTTAATGTTCAGTACCCCAGGGGCAGGTTAAGACCAGTTGCATTGGAGGGTATTGTATAGTCCATGTTACCTGTTCCTCTTTGGTGTAGAGCTGAAAGCACTCGTCCAGGGTACAGCTGTGCTGCTGCAGGTGCTGCTGCTGCTGGACTCTCACACTCTCTGAGTCCTTTACCACCTCCTCCTGGATGTTACCAAACAGACTGACAGACACACACACACACACACACACACACACACACACACACACACACACACACACACACACACACACACACACACACACACACAGAAAATTGGGGGGTATGAGTGTGTGTGTTTGTGAGAGGGAGAAAGATAAAGACATAGTGAACCCTTCTATACAATAAATAATGAAAGTGTGTGTGTGTGTGTTTCTGAGTCAAATGATGTGGTGTGTGTACATGTGTATGTCCAGTGCTCACCATTCTTTGATCTTGTGTTCCCACTCAATCACCAGCTTCACGTGGGGAGGTCCTCCCGGGCCGCATAACTTCAGGGCTCTGGAAAAAATGATATTACATAATGAATACACACTATCTTCTGGGTACAATGTCTACCTGACTACCACTGGATACAATGTCTACCTGACTACCACTGGATACAATGTCTACCTGACTACCACTGGATACAATGTCTACCTGACTACCACTGGATACAATGTCTACCAGACTACCACTGGATACAATATCTACCAGACTACCACTGGATACAATGTCTACCTGACTACCACTGGATACAATGTCTACCTGACTACCACTGGATACAATGTCTACCTGACTACCACTGGATACAATGTCTACCTGACTACCACTGGATACAATGTCTACCAGACTACCACTGGATACAATGTCTACCTGACTACCACTGGATACAATGTCTACCTGACTACCACTGGATACAATGTCTACCAGACTACCACTGGATACAATGTCTACCAGACTACCACTGGGTACAATGTCTACCAGACTACCACTGGATACAATGTCTACCAGACTAACACTGGATACAATGTCTACCTGACTACCATTGGATACAATGTCTACCTGACTACCACTGGATACAATGTCTACTAGACTACCCCTGGGTACAATGTCTACTAGACTACCACTGGGTACAATGTTTACCTGACTACCACTGGATACAATGTCTACCAGACTACCACTGGGTACAATGTCTACCTGACTACCACTGGGTACAATGTCTGCCAGACTACCACTGGATAAAATATCTACCAGACTACCATTGGATTCAATGTCCACCTGACTACCAATGGATACAATGTCTACCAGACTACCAATGGATTCAATGTCTACCAGACTACCACTGGATACAACATCTACCAGACTACCACTGGATTCAATGTCTCCCAGACTACCACTGGATACAATGTCTACCAGACTACCACTGGATACAATATCTACCAGACTACCACTGGATTCAATGTCTACCAGACTACCACTGGATTCAATGTCTACCAGACTACCACTGGATTCAATGTCTACCTGACTACCACTGGATACAATGTCTACCAGACTACCACTGGATACAATGTCTACCAGACTACCACTGGGTACAATGTCTACCAGACTACCACTGGATACAATGTCTACCAGACTACCACTGGATACAATGTCTACCTGACTACCATTGGATACAATGTCTACCTGACTACCACTGGATACAATGTCTACTAGACTACCCCTGGGTACAATGTCTACTAGACTACCACTGGGTACAATGTTTACCTGACTACCACTGGATACAATGTCTACCAGACTACCACTGGGTACAATGTCTACCAGACTACCACTGGGTACAATGTCTGCCAGACTACCACTGGATAAAATATCTACCAGACTACCATTGGATTCAATGTCCACCTGACTACCAATGGATACAATGTCTACCAGACTACCAATGGATTCAATGTCTACCAGACTACCACTGGATACAATGTCTCCCAGACTACCACTGGATACAATGTCTACCTGACTACCACTGGATACAATATCTACTAGACTACCACTGGATTCAATGTCTACCAGACTACCACTGGATTCAATGTCTACCAGACTACCACTGGATTCAATGTCTATCAGACTACCACTGGATTGAATGTCTCCCAGACTACCACTGGGTACAATATCTACCAGACTACTACTGGATACAATGTCTACCAGACTACCACTGGATACAATGTCTCCCAGACTACCACTGGATACAGTGTCTACCTGACTACCACTGGACACAATGTCAACCAGACTACCACTGGATACAATGTCTTCCATTCTACCACTGGATACAATGTCTGCCAGACTACCATTGGATTCAAGGTCTCCCAGACTACCACTGGATAAAATATCTACCAGACTACCATTGGATTCAATGTCCACCTGACTACCAATGGATACAATGTCTACCAGACTACCAATGGATTCAATGTCTACCAGACTACCACTGGATACAACATCTACCAGACTACCACTGGATTCAATGTCTCCCAGACTACCACTGGATACAATGTCTACCAGACTACCACTGGATACAATATCTACCAGACTACCACTGGATTCAATGTCTACCAGACTACCACTGGATTCAATGTCTACCAGACTACCACTGGATTCAATGTCTATCAGACTACCACTGGATTGAATGTCTCCCAGACTACCACTGGGTACAATATCTACCAGACTACCACTGGATTCAATGTCTACCAGACTACCACTGGATTCAATGTCTACCAGACTACCACTGGATTCAATGTCTATCAGACTACCACTGGATACAATGTCTACCAGACTACCACTGGATACAATGTCTCCCAGACTACCACTGGATACAGTGTCTACCTGACTACCACTGGACACAATGTCAACCAGACTACCACTGGATACAATGTCTTCCATTCTACCACTGGATACAATGTCTACCAGACTACCATTGGATTCAAGGTCTCCCAGACTACCACTGGATACGATGTTTACCTGACTACCACTGGATACAATGTCTACCTGACTACCACTGGATACAATGTCTACCAGAATACCACTGGATACAACGTCTCCCAGACTACCACTGGGTAAAATGTCCACCTGACTACCACTGGATACAATATCTACCAGACTACCACTGGATACAACGTCTACCAGACTACCACTGGGTACAATGTCTACCTGACTACCACTGGATACAATGTCTCAAAGACTACCACTGGATAAAATGTCTACCTGACTACCACTGGATACAATGTCTAACTGACTAGCACTAGATACAATGCTACCTGACTACCACTGGATACAATGTCTACCTGACTACCACTGGATACAATGTCTCCCAGACTACCACTGGGTACAGTGTCTACCAGACTACCACTGGGTACAATGTCTACCAGACTACCACTGGATACAATGTCTACCTGACTACCATTGGATACAATGTCTCCCAGACTACCACTGGATACAGTGTCTACCAGACTACCACTGGGTACAGTGTCTACCTGACTACCACTGGATACAATATCTACCAGACTACCACTGGATACAATGTCTACCAGACTACCACTGGATACAATGTCTACCAGACTACCACTGGGTACAATGTCTACCAGACTACCACTGGGTACAATGTCTACCAGACTACCACTGGATACAATGTCTACCTGACTACCACTGGATACAATATCTACCTGACTACCACTGGATACAGTGTCTACCAGACTACCACTGGGTACAGTGTCTTCCAGACTACCACTGGGTACAATGTCTACCAGACTACCACTGGGTACAGTGTCTACCAGACTACCACTGGATACAATGTCTACCTGACTTCCACTGGATACAATGTCTACCAGACTACCACTGGGTACAATGTCTACCAGACTACCACTGGGATAGAGCGAGCCTTAGGTGTCTCATACAGTCATTTTTTCAATTAGACAAAGGTTTGAGTCTCACTACTGTTTTAAAATGCCATTATGATGGGAGTTGTATTATATGTGGTATTAAACTGCATTTATTGAAGTCCATCTGTAACTGACACAATACACATCAGTATTCTGCAGCATGATACTTTTGTATCAGTTTGTAAGCACAGTCGTCAAGCCTTCGGAATCCAAAAGTGTCAGATATTGTTTTGAGATGCCATCACGTCCCTGCTAACCTTTCCCTGTTAGTTATGGTGTATGTGTGGTTGTGTGTGTGTGTGGATGCAAACAAACATCAGTATTCTAAGTCAAGCCATTGTTTACCTGAGACTTCCATCATGGTAAAACATTCCTGACTCAAACGTACAGGTAGTCTTTGTAAGTGAGTCTGATTGATGATAAGAAGTGCTGACAGAGTGAAATACAATGGGCACCGGTTAGTGGGCTCAGTGGGAAGCTCTGAAATGCACCACTAGGTGTCAGGCTTCCATAAGGTACTGACGTCAAGAGCAAAATCAAACCATCTTGATCACAGTGTTGATTACTAAAAAGCACAAAATGAAAGTGACTGAAAATAAATAGATTTAATGAAAGAGACTGCTCTCTGTTGGAACTGTAAACGGAGTGCTTTTTGACTTTTCTTTGTGACTTTCAACTGCTGCCGAGCAGCTGCCACAATAGACACGATACTGTCGTGTGACAAGGATCATTCATCTCCCTTTTGGTCTCACTGACACAAAGGGGTGCTATAGAGGGCAACCTTCAACGTCTCTCTCTTCAACAATCCCTCTCCAGGAAACAGGGAGTTCTGAGGCAGAAACACAGACGGAGAAATCCATCCGGGGAATCAACTTAGTGTCTGAAGCACTGCTGTCAGAAAAACAGTTGTGAGAGGATTCATTTGGTGTGTGAGCGTGTGTTTGTTTGTGTCCTTGAAAGTGTACGTTGTAAAGGTAGGTTAGTCCTCGGTTGTGTGACGGTGTGTGCTGCTGTCTGCCTTGGACTCAACCGAAGGTCACAGTCCCAGACAGACAGACAGTGATGAGTGATGAATACACACTGAGATAGATCTAACACTTCCTCTACCAGCAGGACACTGGGACATAAAGGACACTGCTTCAATAGTGGATGTCGTCTGACTTCGCTCTCTCTCTGTGTGTGTGTGTGTGTGTGTGTGTGTGTGTTCATGGACCAGGGAGATCGCTTTAGTTTGAAGTCAAAGGAGAGACATCCATCCAGGTCCCAAGAACGTGAATAGAATTGCCTTCAAAAACCGGCCACTAGGGGGAACGGTGAGTGCTACTACTTTTAAGTAGGCTGGTTGGCTTGCTATAGGGCATTGTGGACAGGGATGGTCGATGGGTGTAAAAGTTGAGCTCTGGCGCTGAGGGTTGCGTGTAAAAATAGTTTTTTAAAGCCTTTCCTAAACTTGAACTCTTAACTTAACTGAGAAGTGAAACCCCCAGCCTGACGCAAGTGTTTGTAATTTAACTTATGAGGAGTTAGGTAACAGTGTCTCAACTTAAAACATCAAAAACCAACGTTTACCATGACTTCACACATAGACGTTTGGAAAAACATGGACAAACCTCAAATTTCAAAGTGAAACTGATAACTTGTTAGCATGGACTGGTGTGTGCACACATACTGTATGAGCAAAAATAGCTGAATCTGTAAAGGATGTGTTGTTGTGTGTGTGTGTGTGTGTGTGTGTGTGTGTGTGTGTGTGTGTGTGTGTGTGTGTGTGTGTGTGCATGCAATCATGTCTGGATGCATGTGTATTTTGTTCATCAATATCACCTCAGAATTAACAGCCAGCTTCCCTCCACAGACGACCGCGGCCCCATTAATTCCTTTCACGTTCACACATTATTCCAACCCGCCTTCAAATCCACGCAGAAACAATTGCAATTAAGGAAGAGAGGCTGCTTGTCAAAATGAATCTGACTGTGTAATTCAGAGCTGAAAAGTCTGCCACGGTCTGAACCCAACGTTTTAAATGCCTGCTTATGACTTTACTAACTGGGGGGCAAAGAGCAGGCACTTAGGCACTATAGCAGAGCTGCTTATAGGATTTGCTTTTGTCTCTCTGTCATGGAAGAGATTAAAAAAGAGTTACAGAGATGAGGAGAGAGAGAGTATGATGTCACTGTTATTCTATTGACTGGATAAAAATGCTAATCCTACAAAAGGAAATCAAGGAAGATAACCTCGTCCCCCCCTGACTGTATCTTCAGTACAGGATGACCGCGTCAAGAGGCACTGGTGTCAACATTCTTTACATTGGATCTTTGTCATATGTACTCTGACTTGGAATTCAAATCAACTGTATTTATATAGCCCTTCTTACATCAGCTGATATCTGACAATTTTTTCAGAATGGCACAAATTCCCCGATATCAGGGTACTCATGTCAACATGTTTGCTTTCAGAGCATATTTGATCCCAAATTATAAGGGGGAGAGATACCTCGGTGTCTCAGGCATCCATCGCAAAGTGCTGTACAGAAACCCAGCCTAAAACCCCAAACAGCAAGCAATGCAGGTGTAGAAGCACCCCATTCAGCCTCAATACACTCAGACCAACAATGCACTCTGATTCAAAGCACTATTGGGGTTCCAATGGCTCTTTCATCCACATGTACAGTGCCTTGCGAAAGTATTCGGCCCCCTTGAACTTTGCGACCTTTTGCCACATTTCAGGCTTCAAACATAAAGATATAAAACTGTATTTTTTTGTGAAGAATCAACAACAAGTGGGACACAATCATGAAGTGGAATGACATTTATTGGATATTTCAAACTTTTTTAACAAATCAAAAACTGAAAAATTGGGCGTGCAAAATTATTCAGCCCCCTTAAGTTAATACTTTGTAGCGCCACCTTTTGCTGCAATTACAGCTGTAAGTCGCTTGGGGTATGTCTCTATCAGTTTTGCACATCGAGAGACTGACATTTTCTCCCATTCCTCCTTGCAAAACAGCTCGAGCTCAGTGAGGTTGGATGGAGAGCATTTGTGAACAGCAGTTTTCAGTTCTTTCCACAGATTCTCGATTGGATTTTGACTTGGCCATTCTAACACCTGGATATGTTTATTTTTGAACCATTCCATTGTAGATTTTGCTTTATGTTTTGGATCATTGTCTTGTTGGAAGACAAATCTCCGTCCCAGTCTCAGGTCTTTTGCAGACTCCATCAGGTTTTCTTCCAGAATGGTCCTGTATTTGGCTCCATCCATCTTCCCATCAATTTTAACCATCTTCCCTGTCCCTGCTGAAGAAAAGCAGGCCCAAACCATGATGCTGCCACCACCATGTTTGACAATGGGGATGGTGTGCTCAGCTGTGTTGCTTTTACGCCAAACATAACGTTTTGCATTGTTGCCAAAAAGTTCAATTTTGGTTTCATCTGACCAGAGCACCTTCTTCCACATGTTTGGTGTGTCTCCCAGGTGGCTTGTGGCAAACTTTAAACAACACTTTTTATGGATATCTTTAAGAAATGGCTTTCTTCTTGCCACTCTTCCATAAAGGCCAGATTTGTGCAATATACGACTGATTGTTGTCCTATGGACAGAGTCTCCCACCTCAGCTGTAGATCTCTGCAGTTCATCCAGAGTGATCATGGGCCTCTTGGCTGCATCTCTGATCAGTCTTCTCCTTGTATGAGCTGAAAGTTTAGAGGGACGGCCAGGTCTTGGTAGATTTGCAGTGGTCTGATACTCCTTCCATTTCAATATTATCGCTTGCACAGTGCTCCTTGGGATGTTTAAAGCTTGGGAAATCTTTTTGTATCCAAATCCGGCTTTAAACTTCTTCACAACAGTATCTCGGACCTGCCTGGTGTGTTCCTTGTTCTTCATGATGCTCTCTGCGCTTTTAACGGACCTCTGAGACTATCACAGTGCAGGTGCATTTATACGGAGACTTGATTACACACAGGTGGATTGTATTTATCATCATTAGTCATTTAGGTCAACATTGGATCATTCAGAGATCCTCACTGAACTTCTGGAGAGAGTTTGCTGCACTGAAAGTAAAGGGGCTGAATAATTTTGCACGCCCAATTTTTCAGTTTTTGATTTGTTAAAAAAGTTTGAAATATCCAATAAATGTCGTTCCACTTCATGATTGTGTCCCACTTGTTGTTGATTCTTCACAAAAAAATACAGTTTTATATCTTTATGTTTGAAGCCTGAAATGTGGCAAAAGGTAGCAAAGTTCAAGGGGGCCGAATACTTTCGCAAGGCACTGTATACTTGTCACACACACACACACACACACACACACTCCTTCAAAAGCCATGCCTGTGTCTCATCCCCTGTCCGTCACACGCCATTCTAATTCCCTTGAGAACAGTCCTACTTCTCAAACCTCCCCCTCCTCTTCACCTTTCCTTTCCCTGCTGATCAATACCACTTCATTTTAGAATACCAGACCTCCTGATACCCTGAAGGAGCGGTTGAAATTAGCACCAGGGGAAAGAGCGAGAGACAGAGAGACATACACATGCATGCACACACTCCCAGAGAGGGTGGTGGGTGGTAGGAAGCCTGTCGAGCCCTTTCTCAGTGCCCTTGACCTTTCCTCGTGCCCTTTTCCAGTGCCCAAGGGCCTCATCTTTGACCTTCAGAGGATCACTCATTCATGGGAGAGCGAAGCTCAGAACCCTTGAAGAGTGGCTGATGATGATACCATGTCCCCCTGCTGTACAGAGCTGTCCACCTACTCAGTCCTCAGCCAACCAGCTACTTGTCAGTCAGCTGCTATTCCCTCTGTCACTCTCTCTCCTCCTGTCTGTATACTTGATCTGAGGAGAAAGTCTCCTGTCTCCCTGTCTGTCTGTGTTTGTGGCTCACCTTCCCCTCTGCCTCTAGCAGAATACCTACCTGACCATACAAATCCCCAATGTGGTTCTTTCCTAAAGACTCCTACTCTTTAATCGAATCTTGTTCATACCTGAAATTGTTGCCTCAGGCTATGTACTGTTTCTAAGGAACATCATGTTCGACATTGGCCAGGGAACATTTGATGAAATAACTTCCATATGACATGTTTGTAAAGCCAACGCTGTATAGAGGTCAATATCCCAAGTCTCCTTGCCTGCTCGTTTATGAAAAATGAGTTGGTGCAATTACATTGTAAGAGGAATATAGTAATACTGTGTTATGATGAAAATACACGTTTTTAAATATAAAGGCCAGACAGGGCCTCTCTAGCTTTAGGGAAGAACACAATTGAAATAGTAACGGTACCATGTTTTCGTTTATAACCGCATCGTAATTCAAGGACCTTGGGAACTGAATGGCCATGATCTTGAGTGAGATGAATTGCCAGAGCAAAGGATAACGGATAGTCAGAGAGGATACCACTTGTTCATTCTGGTCAATTCAGTATACTGAAGGGACAACTCAAAGATGATCCAGATCGAGACGGTTTTCTGATCAATCTATGTATCTCTGCATATAACGGATATGCGGTTTAACATTCCATGACACATCTTCTCTTGCAAACGCTGATGAGAGAGGGTCACACAGACAAGCCCTCTTCCCCAAACTCACCCACCCTGAGACAAGTTTACTTTTACCGAGCTTCTGACCCCATGTCCCACCTCCTCAATAGAACTACTGCACTATACCGTCACATCACAACAACAGCACAGCTTTAGATGGAGCTCCCTGTGGCTCCTACGACAGCTGAACCCACTCTACAGGAGGGAGAATAAAGGCTGTTGTCTTATCTTCACTGCGACTTGATTCCTCTACCTTTTTTTACAGTAAACAGTGCCTTTGGCTTCTCAAAGGCACTGTTTGCACAGAATAGGCAAGTGTTCAGAGACACCAAGATTTACCATTTTATGTCTGACAGTGGCAGTTCAGTAGACTGGAAAAGCTACTCAATGACAGGCATTTTAGTGGGCTTTATGTACGAACAGTACCTTAGTTCAGGTATTTTAGACAGAGAGAGAGAGAGAGAGAGAGAGAGATACAGAGTGTGAGAGAGAGAGATACAGAGTGTGTGAGAGAGAGAGATACAGTGAGAGAGAGATACAGACTGTGAAAGAGAGAGAGAGTGTGAGAGAGAGAGAAAGAGAGTGTGAGTGCGAGAGAGTGAGAGAGATGGATAATGCAGGTGCTGGTGGTCTTACCCGTCCACGGCAGGGTGGAAGAGAGGGCGTCCATCTTGTGGGGACAGGTAGCTGTAGGAGGCAGACCCTCCCACCACTCTGATCTTGAACAGCGACCCTGCATTCTGCAGGGAAACACAGACATTCAACGGGATAAGTGAGACACGGAATAAGACGAGAAGAGGTAAGATAAGACGCCATGAGATAAGACGAGACGAGGCAAGACGACACGAGGCAAGACGACACGAGACGAGATATCGTACATTTGCAGTGAAACTTGCTATGCATCTGAAAGCTGCCTGGTCACCACAACAGAGGTGGTCGAAAATGTTCAAACTGCTTCTATCGTACCAGTGCATTGTAAAACTGTAAGAACACTGCAGGAGCAAGCAGTACGGTATCTTTCTTTGGCTAAAATAAAAATGTATCACAAACGGACATAGGTTCCACGCATAACAACAGGTTTGTTAGCGGTGCCTCTTGCTCCACAGCTCCACCCTTGACTGAACAAGGTGCATTAGGAGATGAATTAGACAAGAGGGGCTAAGTTATTAGAAGGTAGAGAGGAGAATCACGTCGCAAATTAAACCTAATGGTCTCATTTGGAATGAAGGCCGCTGGAGAATAGAGCCGCAGCCAAGCATACAGAGGAATAAATGAGTAACCCTGCGTCCCAAACGGCAACCTGTTCCCTACACAGTGCACTACTAGAGCCATAGGGCTCTGGTCAAAAGTAGTGCACTGTGTAGGGAATAGGGTGACATCCTAGTTAATAAGACCGTGACCACCAAATGAAAACGGCAAAGAAGTATTTTGTTTGGGGGAGTGGACCATACATATGCGGGTGTGGGGTTATCTTTCGTAAGACCATAATGAACAACTCTGCGTTGATGAGCAATTAGGCTGAGTTTATAAGTGAGTTTGGGGAAGTTTGAGGGAAGTTTGGAACTCGAGGGAACTTCTTTGGATGAGGGAGAGTGGAGTGAAAGTGAGTGGAGGAGGTGTGTGTGTGTGTGTGTGTTTGTGTGCATGTTGAAGAATAGATAAACACCTGTTTATTTAATGCCTGTGAAGATTTCCTGTCATACCACTGTATTTCTGGAGGATATCTGTAATACGTTTAATCTGTCTGGATTAGGGACAAATCAAGTGGGATTAAATATTAAACCGACAAAGCCTTGAGGAGAGAAAATCCTTATCTTCCTTTTCAGCAAATGTTTGTGTATTTGTTGGGTACAGACACAAATGATCAAAAAACACAGCTCGCGAGAACAACAAACTGTATGGTGCAGAAAATACACCAAGCCTGGATAAAATCACAGGTCTGTGTCTAAAATGGCACCCTATTCCCTATAAAGTGCACTACTTCTGAACTACTTCTATTTAGTGCACAACACACATAGGATATTTTTCAAAGAGACACATCCTCTCTGAGCCTCAAAGTAATATGTATTTTACATTATTATCTGTCTTGTAGATTTGATCTAACAGTTAACAGCATACTGCAAACAAATCGGATTTGTCACATGCGCCGAATACAACAGGTGTAGACCATACAGTGAAATGCTTACTTACGAGCCCCTAACCAACAATGCAGTTTCCCCCCAAAATATGAATAAGAAATAAAAGTAACAAGTAATTAAAGAGCAGCAGTAAAATAACAATAGCGAGACTATATACAGGGGGGTACCGGTACAGAGTCAATGTGCGGGGGCACCGGTTAGTCGAGGTAATTGAGGTAATATGTACATGTAAGTAGTTATTAAAGTGACGATGCATAGATAATAACAGAAAGTAGGGGGGGGCAGGCAATGCAAATAGTCTGGGTAGCCATTTGACATGATGTTCAGGAGTCTTATGGCTTGGGGGTATAAGCTGTTTAGAAGCCTCTTGGACCTAGACTTGGCGCTCTGGTATCACTTGCCATGCGGTAGCAGAGAGAGCAGTCTATGACTAGGCCTTCCTCTGACAGCGCCTGGTATAGAGGTCCTGGATGGCAGGAAGCTTGGCCTTAGTGATGTACTGGCCGTACGCACTACCGTCTGTAGAGCCTTGCGGTCGGAGGCCGAGCAGTTGCCATACCAGGCAGTGATGCAACCAGTCAGGATGCTCTCGATGGTGCAGCTGTAGAACATTTTGAGGATCTGAGGACCCATGCCAAATATGTTCAGTCTCCTGAGGGGGAATAGGTTTTGTCGTGTCCTCTTCACGACTGTCTTGGTGTGATTGGACCATGTTAGTTTGTTGGTGATGTGGACACCAAGGAACTTGAAGCTCTCAACCTGCTCCACTACACCCCCTTCGATGAGAAAGAGGACTGAGTACGCCCCCATTTTCCTATATTCCACAATCATATCCCTTTGTCTAAAGTTGACACAATGCTGGAATGACTCATATGTAGGTGGGTACTAAAGCTTTTATGTAGTGTGGGATCTAACGAGTGCAAGATCTGACCTCTACAACACATGGTGTGGCGAGGAACTTACCAAACCATAACAGACACTTCTCCTCGCATGTTCTCATTTCACTGGTGTATTGCCTGTAAATTACGAATCTTTAAAGCAATCTCTTCCTTCCTCTTCCCTGCTAGAGGACAGTTTTGGTGGTGATACAGGGTAGTATATAGTGCACAAAACATCACTTGTTACAGTGCCTTCAGAAAGTATTCACACACCTTTCATTTTTTCCAAATGTTGTTGGGTTACAGCCTGAATTTAAAATTGATTAAATGGAGATTGTTTGTTATTGATCTAAAAACAATACCCCATAACGTCAACGTGGAATTTTGGTTGTAGAAAATTGTATATATATTTATAAAAAATTAAAGCTGAAATGTCTCGAGTCAATAAGTATTCAAAACCTTGTTATGGCAAGCCAAAATAAGTTCATGAGTAAAAACGTGCATAACAAATCACATAATAAGTTACATAAATGAAATTGAATTAACATGATTAAATAGACAATTACACACAATACTCCATAATGTCAGAGTGTAATTATTTTGGGGGCAAATCCAACACAACACATATTTTATAGTGTTGGCTGCATTATGTTATGGGTATGCTTGTAATCTTTAAGGACTGGGGAGTTTTTCTGAATAAAAAGAAATGGAATGGAGCTAAGCACAGGCAAAATCCTAGAGGAAAACCTGGTTTAGTCTGCTTTTCACCAGATACTGGGAGATTAATTCCCCTTTCAGAAGGACAATAACCTAAAACACAAGGCCCAATCTACACTGAAGTTGCTTACCAAGAAGACAGTGAATGTTCCTGAGTGGCCAAGTTACAGTTTTGACTTAAATATCCTTGAAAATCTATGGCAAGACCTGAAAATGGCTGTCTGGGAATGATCAACAACCAATTTGATAGAGCTTGAACAATTTTGAAAATAATAATGGACAAATGTTGTACAATCCAGGTGTGGAAGGCTTTTAGATTCACAGCTGTAATTTCTGCCAAAGGTGCTTCTACAAAGTATTGACTCAGGGATGTGACAATTTATGTAAATTATATATTTCTGTATTTTATTTCAATACAACATTTTTTTTCTTCTAAAAACTTTTTCATTATGGGGTATAGTCTGTAGATCAATTTAATCCATTTTGAATTCAGGCTGTAATACAACAAAATGTGTCAAGGGGTATGAATACTTTCTGAAAGCACTGTATGTTGTTGAGAAACCTACAGGCGGCTGCATAACATCTTATGAATTTCCTCTACCACAAAACAAATATGAATGACATAAGAAAGCCGGACAAACTACACTTTGAAGTGAAAAATCCCCCAGGGAGTCAAACAAACACCTCAAATACCAAACAAGTTTCAGGACAGAATTATTAACTATGAATTCAGTCTGCATACAGTTTTGCTATGAATGAGAAGTAAAGGGAACCAGACAGTGCAGTTGATGGTCACACAGCTTGACAGAGTTAACTTGACAAGGAGCTTGTTGCCGTGGAGATACAGATCAGTGTGTCAACACTAGGTGTAAAGAAATAGTTCCGTCTCTGTTGAGGTAGGACCTTGTCTGGGGCTTATCAGCCTTAGAACTACCTGAGACTTTGAGCCCAGGGCTGTTTGCTCTGGATAAGGCCTCCTTGTCAAACACTGCACATCACCATGGTGTCTCCCATAGCGACAGGGCAGCCCGCCTTAGGAGCTGAGGAGAGTTGTGTGTTGTGTGTATAAAAAGGAATGGTCAAGGTGAAGTGAGGGGGTCATTGTGGCAGTGTTTAACTCCCTTGTCTACAGCAGTGGTCCCCGGCTGGTTGATCTCCAAGGCATTCCTAGTTGATCGCCCACCATTTATGTACAAAAACAACAACGATAAAGACTTCCGTTAATATTTTTTACATTTGTCTCACGCTGTTGGCGGCAGGTGCACCCGATTCAGCTGCCCTGCGCGCCAGGCGTTCCCATTTTGAACCAAGTCATATGTCTGTACAAAAACATATGTCATACAGCAAACAGCTACCTTTTGTATGACTGAGTTCATGTTGAAGTTTTTACTCAGCTGTCACGTTCTGACCTTTATTTCCGTTGTTTTGTCATTATTTAGTATGGTCAGGGCGTGAGTTGGGTGGGCAGTCTGTTTGTTTTTCTATGTTTTGGGGCTTTTCTATGTTTCGGCCTAGTATGGTTCTCAATCAGAGGCAGGTGTCATTGGTTGTCTCTGATTGAGAATCATACTTAGGTAGCCTGGGTTTCACTGTGTGTTTGTGGGTGATTGTTCCTGTCTCTGTGTTTGTTGTCACAGGATATGCTGTATAGGTTTTTCCCGTTCCGTTTGTTGTTTTGTAGATTTAAGTTATTTCATGTATCGTTCATTTTCCATTAAAGAACATGAGTAACCACCACGCTGCTTTTTGGTCCGCTTCTCCTTCTACAGACGAACGCCGTTACATCAGCACTGTCAACACTTTGATAAGCCATGAAATGTTCATTCTCCCTACTTCCACTAGCGCTACAACCAGCACTGCAGCTGCAATGAATGAGTAGGAAAGTGTATCTGTAGGCTTGCGTTGTTGTTATTAGGGGCTTGTGTCTCTTTTAATAGCGAGGAATATTTCACTTTCTCTGTGCATTACATAGAACTAATGGGGTCCAAGGCAACATTCGCCATCAGCTGGAAGACGATGTCCCCTTTTTGGTCAGTGTCAGCGGAGGAAAGGGAGAGCGGAGGGACGTTGAGAGGCGAACCCTCAGTCTGCTGCTCTCTCCCTCCGCTGAGACTGACCATCAGATGCAGGCTCCGTCAGCCCAGTAAAATAAGAAAAATCTAATGATATAAACGTACGCTCACTCAGCTGTGCCTCACAAGTAATAAAACAAATGATCTATTACCGGCGTGATCATATAGCCTACCTCAAATGTTGAAATATGAAATAAAAATGGTCTGAGAAGAACAACAATGGATTGGCAGGGCAATATACAGAGATGATGTTTTGGGCCTATAGCCTACTGCACAAGCCTCACTACTACAGTACTGTTTTTAACAGGTTAATGTGACATAGGCTTACGTTTTAAAGTCACGTCCCCAACAAAATGTAACGGTAGATCTCGGCTTCCATTTTGACTCAGAAAGTGATCTCGACTCAAAGAAGGTTGGTGACCCCGGGTCTATAGAATAAATAATGCATGTGTACCAAACCATGGTTCCTGCTTAATGTGTGTATAGAGTATCTCTACAGTGTATAGTGAATGCAGGATGGTCAGGGAAAGGGGCTCATTGCTTACAGTACTTATAATGTCTATCGTGGATCCACTGTAACAAACTGAGGACATACCGGTCTACATAACAGCGGTCTTGTCTTTAGTCACTCCCTGTATCATGGATCAAATCTGTGTGTTATCAGGGCAGAAGCCACAGTGTGATGTATGTATGCTGACCCCACTCTGCTCAGTGCATCTAGAGTTAATTGCTATGGTGAGAGAACAATGGGGCTCTCCTGGCCGTTACATTATCTATGGTGAGAGAACAATGGGGCTGTCCTGGCCGCTACAATATCTATGGTGAGAGAACAATGGGGCTGTCCTGGCCGCTACAATATCTATGTTGAGAGAACAATGGGGCTGTCCTGGCCGCTACAATATCTATGGTGAGATAACAATGGGGCTGTCCTGGCCGCTACATTATCTATGGTGAGAGAACAATGGGGCTGTCCTGGCCGCTACAATATCTATGGTGAGAGAACAATGGGGCTGTCCTGGCCGCTACATTATCTGCTGTGTCACTGCTCCTTGTGTCTCAGGCCACTCCGGTTAATTGTAACGCCTCCCGTTTGTAACTAAAGCCAATTCCCTCTCACAATGGGGTTATTTCATCCAGGAAGTTGTTGAGGACACACATGCACACACACGGTGGCTTGTGTCTTAAGAGTGTCTGCATATGTCATTATGTGTGTGTGTGCGTACTCCCGGATGTGTGTGTGTGTGTGTGTATGAGAGACTCACTAGATCATTAGGATCTCCACCACTCCCCATTAGTGCATAATGGTAGGCTGAATGTTATTTCTGGTGGTAGTAGCACTAGGTAGGAATGTAATTATGTTTCAGGAAGTAAAGAGTAGGAACCAGTAGTAGTAAATGAATGGTAGTGACCAGTGGTGCCAGTGTTATCTGACCTGAGCCTGTGATCTGTTCAGCATCAGGTAATAGAGCTTGCTGAGGATACTCTGCTGGAGCTGGTCCCAGGACATGGTACGCTCCTCTCTCATGAGGAAGGGAGGGCCGAACCTGGAGGGGGGTGGGGGTGAAGGAGAGGGAGGGAGAGAGAGAGAGAGAGAGAGATAGAAGGATGGAGAGAGGGAGACGGAGGAGGGGAGAGAGGGAGAGAGGGAGAAGGAGAGGGAGGGAGGAGGAGAGGGACAGAGAGGAGTGAAGGAGAGGAAGATGGAGTAGGGGAGAGGGAGAAGAAGAGGTAGCGAGATAAGAGAGGGGGGAAAAGAGAGAGAGGGAGACAGAACGGGATAAAAAAATACTATGTTATTCTGCAGTTGTTTGAGAGAGGCAAACATATGTTTGGATTTGCACAAAGTAGAGTACATTACAACCCTGTGGCCTTTTGAATGTGAAACGTAGTTAAGCAGGTCTCTCAACTCAACATGTATTTAATGACCACAGGACTACAAGTGAAGAGAAAGCCAGTATTTTCAATGCGGCATTGTAAGCATATTTCAGGCATGAGAACATTTTGGCTGAGAATGTCGTTTTTAAAATGATGGATTTACATTTCCAATAGCCTTGTGTGGATTTGAGAGAGAGCTAGTCAGTGATCCGAATGAGAAAACCTAGAAGAAAGCACTTTCATTCAATGAATTGAACATATTTTCCATCTACTGCTTAGATTGGTTTTCTCATAAAACCAGAGGAGCCTGTTTTGAGACTTCAGTGTGTGTGTGTGTGTGTGTGTGTGTGTGTGTGTGTGTGTGTGTGTTTGTGTGCACACATGCGCACCTGGTGTGTCTGTGTGAAACATAGTCTGTCCTTGCGACCAGCGCCATTCCGTCCCTCAAAGCGGTTTATTCGAGTGAGCAGGTAAGCCATTGGCCCAAACTCTACCTCAAAGATCTATGATCACCATCCATTCAAACGTTCTGTTAGACACAAGGTGAGCCCAGGGTGAAAATCCTCAAATGATGACCAGGATGTAACAACTCAATGGACTGGTTACCTGGACACATTCCTGGAGAATCTCTATTGCATTTTAGTCCAGGACTGAGCTTAATCTGTGTCTGTGAAACGGGACCAATATCAACCACAGCAGCGTATTAACACCAGTATGTGGTTATGAGTGGTAGGTTTTTCCTCTGTTGTAGAGAGGGGGGGTTCTATTTGACAGTAGGTTTCTGTCAAACTGGCAGCAATCTGGGACAACCACAGTTGACATGTGCCAGTCAGGGGGCATACACAGACCACTGGTCTCCCCATGGGGCGAAACATAAACACACGGGGCTAAGATGGGGCCTCCACAGGTACTCAAATATCCTCCTGACATTAACAGGCTGACCGTGGGAATATCCCTCCCCTGGTTCCCGGTACACACACACACAAACACGAACGTGCACAAACGAGCATACACACTCAAGAGGAGTATGTGGAGGAGGGAGCAGACAGACAGTATATGACAGCATACAAAACTCAAAATGACTTTTGATTGACAAGCATGGGCCAATAGTGGGCAGTTGGCTGGAGTGAGTGTTATTACATCTCTCTCTCTCTCTCTCTCTCTCTCTCTCTCTCTCTCTCTCAATTCAAGGGCCTTTATTAGCATGGGAAACATATGTTAACATCCCCAAAGCAAGTGAAGTAGATAATAAACAAAAAGGGAAATAAACAATACAAATGAACAGTGAACATTACACTCCCAGCAGTTCCAAAAGAATAAAGACATTTCAAATGTCATATTATGTCTATATACAGTGTTATAATGATGTGCAAATAGTTAAAATACAGAAGTGAAAATAAATAAGCATAAATATGGATTGAATTTACAAATAGTGTTTGTTCCTCACTGGTTGCCCTTTTCTTGTGGCAACAGGTCCCAAATATTGCTGATGTGATGGCACACTGTGGTATTTCACCCAGTAGATATGGGAGTTGGGTTTGAGTTGGGTTTGATAGATATCAAAATTGGGTTTGTTTTCGAATTGTTTGTGGATCTGTGTAATCTGAGGGAAATGTGTCTCTAATATGGTCATACATTTGGCAGGAGGTTAGAAAGTGCAGCTCAGTTTCCACCTCATTTTGTGGGCAGTGTGCACATACAGTAGCCGGTCTTCTCTTGAGAGCCAGGTCTGCCTACGGCGGCCTTTCTCAATTGCAAGGCTATGCTCACTGAGTCTGTACAGCGTCAAAGTTTTCCTTAAGTTTGGGTCAGTCACAGTGTTCAGGTATTCTGCCACTGTGTACTCTCTGTTTAAGGCCAAATAGCATTCTAGTTTGCGCAGTTTTTTTGTTAATTCTTTCCAATGTGTAAAGTAATTATCTTTTTGTTTTCTCATGATTTGGTTGGGTCTAATTGTGTTGATGTCCTGGGACTCTGTGGGGTGTGTTTGTGAACAGAGCCAGGACCAGCATGCTTAGGGGACTCTTCTCCAGGTTCATCTCTCTGTAGGTTTAGGTTTTGATAATTAGCGGGTGTCGGCCTAATAGTGTTTTACGTTGTACGCAGAGGATATTCTTGCAGAATTCTACATGCAGTCTCTCTCTCTCATTGAATAATTCAAAGCTGTTTACTGGGATTTACAGTATTTGGTTTCTCTCAGGAGCGATGCTCCCTTTGATTCTCAGTAGGAAAAAATACATGTTTTAAAATATGTCCAAAAATGATGATGACCTATATTACCAATTAGTGGAAAAAGATCAGAATTGTTCTCCCTGTGTAAACGCAACCTGTGTAATGTGAACTGGAAAATGGAACTCGGAGCACGTCCCCTGGGGCCCAGTGGGTACTCGTTACAGCTGGAACTAGTAAAGAGAGAGCAGAGCTTTTGCCCTGATAAAATACACTCTGTTCAAACTGTTGGTGTATATCGTTTATCATAACTCCTCTGCTCACCCATGAGATACTGTTTCGCTATAAACTAAAAAGGCTTGTTTGATTCACACCTAACCTCATATTTTCAAAATGACCTCTCTCCATCCCACCCAATCCAGATTCCAACCCAATCAACCAATCCAGACTCCCACCCACCCAATCAACCAATCCAGACTCCCACCCACCCAATCAACCAATCCAGACTCCCACCCACCCACCCACCCACCCAATCAACCAATCCAGACTCCCACCCACCCAATCAACCAAACCTGACTCACCTGACGGCCTGCTGGCCAGAGCCTGCCGTGTTGCAGATTACGAGGAGGACCTTGGTGGAACCACCGTGGTTCAGAAACTCTGAGGACAGAGTGGTCGATGGGGGTATCCTTTTACCCTCTGGCCCAGAGGTGTACGGCGAGGATGGGAGGCTGTGGTGGAAGCCTGCGAGAGGAGAGAGAGGTTAAAGGTTAGACACGGGTCGAGAGAGGTCAAAGTTGAGCTCAGACACAAGGTCGTATACATAACGGGGGTAGCTTGTGCCAGAGTGTGCTCAAGAGGGGTTCTATCAGGTCTCAATGACTCAAAATGAAACCACCCACAACTGTGAAAACAAACTGTATCAAGTGAAAATCATTATACAATGGAGCAACGATTGTGATTTACCCAAAGGGTGGCATTGTAAAATTGACATCTCTTACGACATGTACACATTAATCGTAGGTAATAGCTACAGGGGGAGTGTGTAGGAGGCTGAACCTCTGTCTCCCGGGCAACGTACACATTGTAAATGTTGACATTATCTGAGGTTTTAATTAAACACACTTGTTCAACGCCGCCGAGCAATTAATCACTGTCGCTGTAGAAATGTGTCACACACACACACAAACAAGTACACACACACACACAAACAAGTACACACACACACACACACAGCGGTGCATGTACTGAGAGACTCTCATCATTCAGGAGCACAGGAAGTGTACTGTAACATCGTATCATGTCAACTCCGATATCGAAGCTGGCAGAGAAAAGGCCACCACTTGAGTATCAACGGATGTATTCACCAGCGCATGGCCTTTGGTGAGTAAGACTAAGTGAATGAATAATCAAGTATTCCATTTTAATCAAGTACCCCCCCCCCCCCCATGCCAGACTCGTCCCCCTCTCTGTTATTGAATTCCCCAATGGGAAGGTAAAAGGCACTGAAAGGTCAAAGTCAGCTTCATTTCAATCCACACAGAAAGGCTAGCCTGTTACCACGACAATAAGGAGCATAAGCAAATAATTAAATACTAAGGACACAAAAGCTTACTTCACCCGCAAGACGATACCAGTATGCTATTTTAAACATATACAAAACCTACACTTCTATGTCCTAAAATGACAGTGCTCTGTTGGGATAGCTGAGTCTGTGAGAAGTGTGGGTGGGTCTGTCTGTCTGGCTGCTGCATCTTCCAGACAGGGTCTGAGGGGAGAACCCCATGCCAGACTCCCATTCTCACAACCTCGCCCTCATTCCTTCTTTCTCAGCCAGCCAGGAGAGAGGGATATATATATATATATAGAGAGAGAGAGAGAGAGAGAGAGAGAGAGAGAGAGAGAGAGAGAGAGAGAGAGAGAGAGAGAGAGAGAGAGAGAGAGAGAGAGAGAGAGAGAGAGAGAGAGACAAGGAGGAGAGAGTAGGAGGGCAGTGCTAGTAGAAGGGGAGTGTCGCTGAAGTGTCTCTTCAGGGACTGAGCTGTTTAATTACAATTGTCACACTCCCACAGCTCTTCATCTCCATCTCCCTCCCTACTTCTGTCTCTCTACTGCTCTCTTTCTCCGCCCCCCTACTATTACACTATACTTTTTCCACACGCAGACACACACACTACAATTATCTCTTTCTCTCTCTCTTTAGCTATTCCATTGATGCTTTGGGGCTTACCTACTCCAATATTCCATTGCTGCTTTGGGGCTTACCTACTCCAATATTCCATTGCTGCTTTGGGGCTTACCTACTCCAATATTCCATTGCTGCTTTGGGGCTTACCTACTCCAATATTCCATTGCTGCTTTGGGGCTTACCTACTTCCATATTCCATTGCTGCTTTGGGGCTTACCTACTCCAATATTCCATTGCTGCTTTGGGGCTTACCTAATTAACTTCATTGTATCAATACTGCAGTGAACAAAATCAGTGTCTAGAGTTGATATACACTACCGTTAAAAAGTTTGGGGTCACTTAGACATTTCCTTGTTTTTGAAAGAAACATCAAATTGATCAGAAATACAGTGCAGACATGGTTAATGTTGTAAATGACTATTGTAGCTAGAAACAGCTGATTTTTTAATGGAATATCTACAGTACATAGGTGTACAGAGGTCCATTATCAGCAACCATCACTCCTGTGTTCCAATGGCACATTGTGTTAACTAATCCAAGTTGATCATTTTAAAAGGCTAATTGATCATTAGAAAACCCTTTTGCAATTATGTTAGCACAGCTGAAAACTGTTGTTCTGATTAAAGAAGCAATAAAACTGGCCTTCTTTAGACTAGTTGAGTGTCTGGAGCATCATCATTTGTGGGTTCGATTACAGGCTCAAAATGGCCAGAAACAAAGCACTTTCTGTTCAGTATGTCTGTACTTTTTCTGAGAAACAAAGGCTATTCCATGCAAGAAACTGCCAAGAAACTGAAGATCTCGTACAACGCTGTGTACTACTCCCTGGCTCTAACCAGAATTGAAAGAGGAGTGGGAGGCCCCGGTGCACAACGGACCAAGAGGACAAGTACATTAAAGTGTTTAGCTTGAGAAACAGAAGCCTCACAAGTCCTCAACTGGCAGCGTCATTAAATAGTACCCACAAAACACCAGTCTCAAAGTCAACAGTGAAGGGGAAACTCCGGGATGCTGGCCTTCTAGGCAGAGTTGCAAAGAAAAAGCCATATCTCATACTGGCCAATAAAAAGAAAAGATTTTCTTCCAAACTTTTGAACGGTAGTGTATACTGACCAAAAATATAAACACAACATGTAAAGTGTTGGTCCCATGTTTCATGGCCTTAAAATAAAAGATCCAAGACATGTTCCATACAAAAAGCTTATTTCTCTCAAATGTTGTGCATATATTTGTTTATATCCCTGTTAGTGAGCATTTCTCCTTTGCCAATATAATACATCCATCTGACAGGTGGGGCATATCAAGAAGCTGATTAAACAGCATGTGCATTACACAGGAGCACCTTGTGCTGGGGACAATGAAATGCCACTCTAAAATGTGTAGTTTTATCACACAACACAATTCTTCAGATGTCTCAAGTTTTGAGGGAGTGTGCAATTGGCATGCTGACTGCAGGAATGTCCACTAAAGCTGTTGCCAGAGAATTTAATGTTCATTTCTCTACCATAAACTACCTCCAACACCATTTTAGAGAATACGGCTGTACACCCTACCGGCCTCACACCCTACCATATCAGCCCAGGACCTCCACATCCGGATTCCTCAGCTACGGTATCGTCTGAAAACAGCCACCAGGACAGCTGATGAAACGGAGGAATATTTCTGTCTGTAATTAAGCCCTTTTGTGGAGAAAAACTCATTCTGATTGGCTTGGCCTGGCTCCCCAGTGGGTATGTCCTCCTCGCCCCTCCTATGGCTGCGCCCCTGCCCAGTCAAGTGAAATCCATAGATCAGGGCCTAATGATTTTTTTTCAATAGATTGATTTCATTACATGAACTGTAAAATCGTTGAAATTATTGCATGTTTGGTTTATATATTTGTTCAGTATAGAAGATGTAGGGATGCAGGGTGGTCGCACGAGGACATTGGAACACTGTAGCACACTGCACCAGAGCACCCGCAGCACCTGTCTCACATTCACATAGGAGGAGGGATACGTATTGTAATGAACACCAAAATAACTACGGCTCTAATATATATATATAAATATATATATATTTTTTCTACAGTAACCCCCAGGGATCTACTTATTCACCGCAGTTACTAAGGCCTACTTTTTTTTTGCTTCACTCCTTTAAGCTAGTTTTAATAACAGAGCCTTATTTAAAACTGTGTTCCCTGAAGTGCCATCATGCCGGATGACGACTCGATTATCTCTGTCAGACAAGATAGTGAGAATATATGAATACTGGCTCATTGATGATGACTTGACATACTAGTCTCTTCTATGACAGGGGGATTAAAACATAATACTTTTGAGATGTCAGTAGAAAAATAAAAGTGGGTTTACAACCTATTTGTGAATATAGGTCATAGGCATAAAGCTGTTGTTATCTGGCGAGCCTGCAGGCTCAGCACATACAGAGCTGCTTCAGTTTAGTCTGACCATAACATTCCAGCTGATTGTTGTGCCTGTGACTGCTGAATTGAATGCTCAACCGAAATCAATTATTACTGTGTACTAGTAAATATCACAAAATCATGCTTTTCAAATGCTTTTCTGCTCCTACAAGCTTAGCCGTCTTTGGTTTGTCACCTAGACGAGTGACCCCTGTCAATTCTGTCCACACAACATTTCCTATGTCTGGTTGCCGTCACCACAGGTGACCAGAGGACACCTGAGTTGTCTGCTGCTTGAGTAAATGACAGATGGAGGAAGACAGCAGAGAGAGAGAGAGAGAGAGAGAGAGAGAGAGAGAGAGAGAGAGAGAGGCACTGTATAAACCTGCCACACCTGCTCCCCCTTGCCGGATCCCAAACCTGCATCTCATCACCGCCACACCAGGTCCCCAAAGACCTCCGACCCATATGATTGATTCCACGGTTGCCTCCCGGTATCTCGGCAACATGTATCTTGATAAAGTATCTATCTGTGCTATCTATAGTGAATTAGTAAAAAAAGGAAATAGGGTCTAAAATCTTGGGTCTTGGGTCTAAAATCCAGTAAATTATATGACACAGACAGTCAGAGATTATAGAGGCTGTAAGACAAGCAGGGGAAGAGCTGGCTCACTGATGGAATGTTGGTATGTGGTTGTGATTGTGATCAGGCTGATGCATCCTCTGTGGGTGTATAACTAGAGTCTAAAATCACAACTACAAAGCTGGTCTATTCACATGGTTGGCATTCTTTACTGACTTTAGACCTGTGCCCTCCCTCTTTCTGAATGGCTATCGCCCCATCCTGCCTATCTCTGATTGGATTGTGGAAAATATGCCATGACACTACTCCGGATGTTTACTCAGAAGTAAACAATAACGATGAGGAAATCAATTAACTCATGTTTCTGAAGCAATTATGTTGACGTAACAGTATATCAGTGACAGAGATGAAACACCACGGCCCTGCAGCTAACAGCTAAAAGACTGTCTTTCAACATACAGTTGAAGTCGGAAGTTTACATACATCTCAGCCAAATACATTTAAACTCAATTTTTCACAATTCCTGACATTTAATACTAGTAAAAATTCCCTGTATTAGGTCAGTTAGGATCACCACTTTATTTTAAGAATGTGAAATGTCAGAATAATAGTAGAGAGAATGATTATTTCAGATTTGATATCTTTCATCACATTCCCAGTGGGTCAGAAGTTTACATACAATTAGTATTTTGTAGCATTGCCTTTAAATTGTTTAACTTGGGTCAAACGCCTTCCACAAGCTTCCCACAATAAGTTGGGTGAATTTTGGCCCATTCCCCCTGACAGAGCTGGTGTAACTGAGTTGTAGGCCTCCTTGCTCGCACACGCTTTTTCAGTTCTGCCCACAAATGTTCTATGGGAATGAGGTCAGGGCTTTGTGATGGCCACTCCAATACCTTGACTTTGTTGTCTTTAAGCCATTTTGCCACAACTTTGGAAGTATGCTTGGGGTCATTGTCCATTTGGAAGACCCATTTGCGACCAAACTTTAACTTCCTAACTGATGTCTTGAGATGTTGCTTCAATATATCCATATAATTTTCCTGCCTCAACTTAGTGTATGTAAACTTCTGACCCACTGGAATTGTGATACAGTGAATTATAAGTGAAATAATCTGTCTGTAAACAATTGTTGGAAAAATGACTTGTGTCATGCACAAAGTAGATGTCCTAACCGACTTGCCAAAACTATAGTTTGTTAAAAATACATTTGTGGAGTGGTTGAAAAACAAGTATACAGTGGGGCAAAAATGTATTTAATCAGCCACCAATTTGCAAATAAATTCATAAAAAATCCTACAATGTGATTTTCTGGATTTGTTTTTCTCATTTTGTCTGTCATAGTTGATGTGTACCTATGATGAAAATTACAGGTCTCATCTTTTTAAGTGGGAGAACTTGCACAATTGGTGGCTGACTAAATACTTTTTTGCCCCACTGTATGTAGTGTATATAGTGTATGTAAACTTCCAACTTCAACTGTACTCTTAGAATAAAGGTCTCCAAAGGGGTTCTTCGGCTATCCCAATAGATGCGTTAAAGGAGTCAATCGAACACAGTCGTTTCATTGACCAGATTGGCGCACATTCAACAAATCTGATCGAACAAAGTTAACATTTGTCAAATGGTTCCCATTCAACTTTCAAACTACAGTATTTCTATCCTAAGTACTTCTGACGATGGGTTTAAACAGCTCATCATCAATCATTGAAGAACTGCCTTGTAAAAGCAGATGGAGATATGTGGGCTGAGCCATTGAGCACAGCTGGGCCTTTTTCTCAGCATTCTCTTCACCACCCATTAGCAGATACATCCACAACCTGTGTGTGTGTGTGTGTGTGCGTGTGTTGGTTTAAAGATGCTTGCCTTGAGTGTGTAAATATATATATAATAATAAAATGTGCTCACTAAGGGCAGAGCTAATGGGCTCTGTGTAAGTGCCAATGCATCCTCCACTGCTCAGACAAACATCTCAGAGCTACACAACATTCAACCCCAACCATGTCTCCAGTCAATAGCTTTTAGCATTTTGATAGGATGAAAGGAAACTCGCACTGAGATTCTACCTGAGGACTTTCCATAGAACTCCTCTGTCCATTGTGAAGGGAGATGAATACTGAATACAATGGTGGAGAAAGAGTGAGAGTGTGTGTGCGTGTGTGCTTGTGTGTGTCTGTGTCCATTGACAGATTTCTTTATCTGGGTGGATATGTCCCTGCTTTGCCACTTTTCCCAGAGGGCACCTCTTCTTTCACACAAACCCTCTCTCAGCCCTGGTTCTCTGACCTCGCCAAAAATACAACTCTGTCTTTAGAGCTTGATAGACTCTTTGATTACCTCAGGGACAACAGGCCTTTTGTAAAGTAAGAATGTCTACAAAAGTTGGTAGGAAAGTTTCAAAGATTTCCTCAAACGGAAGGTTTTATGTACTGTAATAGACAACTGACATATCTGTTCTGTTGAGAGATGAAATAGGATATTGTCATATCTGTATAAAGTTTCCTTGATTTTTTGAGTGTTTTCTATCATGAGCGCTTGACTCCATGGCTAGCAATACCACACTGTTTCCCCAAATAACACATCTCATTACTACAGTATATGAAGGAGAAGGGTTGATCCAATATCCCTAAGAATGTCTTCCTGTGGTTTCCAATAACTTCTAATATGAAAACTCAACAGAAATTCAGAACCATGAAACGGTGGAGACGATTCCTCCAGAGCAAAACACCCATCCATAAAATCCGTCTCTTAAAATAGACTATGACTTCCGCCTAAAAACATCTCACCTAAAGTTATATTTGTCCTTCTCTTCTGCCAGTGCAACACAAACACATGCCATTGTTCTACCAGCCCGTGTGTATTTTATACCTCTCTCTCTCTCTCTCTCTCTCTCTCTCTCTCTTTCTCTCTCCCCCTCTCTCTCCTAATATTTTCAACAGATTTCTTAGGCTCTGCTAATTTTGACTCCCCACCAGGAGGCAATGGGCCTGATTCCCAGTCCCCCGCTGAGCTACTTCCTCTTATCCGACATGAGAAATCGTAACCTTTCCTTCGCTAACCAAATTCCCCGTTTCAATTTGGGACTTTTATTAGCCGGTGAGCAGATTGGCTTTGTGCCTCTGCTGTGCCCGCTGGGGCTCAGATTGTGCCGATGTTGTAGAGAGAGTTATGAGGCACACACACACACGACACAGAGATAGACAGACAGGCAGACATGCCTGCACGCATACACACACACACACACACTCACGTGAAATGAGATTACACACACAGGGCCATTAATCATGGTGAGGAGACTGGACCACGCTGGGGGTCAACTGTGTGACCGTCTGTCTGTAGCCCAAGGGGGGAGTGACGCATAGGCTAAGGCACACATGTACCAGCCAAAGGAGGGGCTGGGACGTGTGTACATGTGTGAGAGAGAGAGAGAGAGTGAGAGAGAGAGGGTGGGTCGTGACTGGCTGATTTGTACCGCCAAATGAGGGCCTGTCTGGTCACAGGTTTAAAGAGCCAACGGTGTCCATAATTATACATATATCTACAGCGGAAGAGAGGGAGGGAGGTACTACAAGCTTAATACAGTCAATATGGGTGGTGACAGCTGTGGTTTGAATGCTCGCCCAAATACATATACGTAAGCGTTCGTTGTTTATTTCCGACGATGACAGCGGTTTACTGACAGGATGTCGCATTCTAACATGGCCCCATTGAAATGAGGCTCTAACAGTCTGCCAAGGTTCCACATCATCTTTCTGTGGCCACAAGAGGTAGGAATGTCTGGGTCTTGTTTGTGACAGACTCAGCAGACAGAGCAGTCACACCAATGAATTCTTAATTAGGACAATTTCCTTATTAATTGTGGCTCGGCATAAAAATATCATTACAGCCTAGCCTACATCCTAAAATATATTATCAACCCAGCCCCATTATTCAGTATTACATTTCTATAGCTGTTGGATAAAACAAAGCGGGTAAATGCGGTACCGTATGCTGAACCCACAGCGCTATGGTGCATATAATAATGCATATTTCAATGGCTCATTTGATTACATCCACATCACCCAGGGGTTCTGATTGAGTGATGATTGCAGATGATTACAGTAATTGGCTACTTAACCAGCACAATAAGGAGCACACGAACCAATTAGACAACAATAGGATGTAACAATATCTCATCACGTCCTCTCCACAGCTCTGTAAAGCTAACAGTGCGCGTGCGCACACACACACACACACACGCACACACAAACACGCACACACAATGTTACTCAGGCTTCTATTCAATCTATTACATTAAAGCAATGAAGACCCTATTCAATAAACCTGTTACGAGCGTTTAGCTGTTGTGAAATGACCCGCCATTGTTATGGAGACTGTGGGGTAGTTAAGATGGCAGGGAGCTGTCAGAAACAGTAATGACGCTTGCAGTAACTGAATGCATGTTATGTTGAGTCTAATCAGCTCAGCTCAGGTTTTGAATCATTACATTGGTAATAGGAGTTCATTCGTCATTCACAGTAGAGTGTGTATAAAAAATAGATAGTTATTGTATACATGTGCATAATGCATGTGTGCTTTTGAGTGCTAATGAGTGTGTCGGTGTGTGTGTGTGCCTCTTCCTCTCTCCTCTACCCTTAGTCTGATCACCTCCAATAGCACTGGGACATTATTTTCTCTCCTCTACCCTTAGTCTGATCACCTCCAATAGCACTGGGACATTATTTTCTCTCCTCTACCCTTAGTCTGATCACCTCCATAAGCGCTGGGACATTATTTTCTCTCCTCTACCCTTAGTCTGACCACCTCCATTAGCGCTGGGACATTATTTTCTCTCCTCTACCCTTAGTCTGATCACCTCCATTAGCGCTGGGACATTATTTTCTCTCCTCTGTCTCCAGGTGATAAAGATATCATTCTATCGTTCCCAGAGAGAGATTGAGGATCGTACATTTTTCATGACCCCTTTGAGCACATTATTGAATTATTGATGTGGCCCTTTTCAGGAGCTAAAGAACGTTGGAAAAACACAGTAAGGGTTTCATTTAGCGGTGTGTTGCTCTGAACGTAGCCTTCCGGTCGGGCGTCCCCCAGGGATAAGAGTTAAGACACCCTCCTTTTGGAAACGGGTCAACTAGATAGGAGTCAACAGGTGAAAAAAAGTGTGTCTGTGCATGTGTGTGTGTGCGTACATACGTGCATGTGCACTCGCCATATCAATAGTTAATTTGACGGCGCCTGGCAAACCTGGGGCTGATTTCAAAGGGAGGTGACGCAAGGCTGGCTCCATCTCATCCACGTTCACGATTCAAGTATGTGAGAGAGTGAGTGTATGTGTGTCGTGTGTGTATGGGTGAGAGCGAGCCTTTACCTCATACATCAAGCCCTGAGCTAGATATGAGACCGTCAGGGACACTGTCTGAGAGAATTTAATAACCTAGACAGAAATACAGTACCTGTCCATGAAATTGAAACAGCTAAGAACTGCACTATAGTGTTCAACAAATCCATTGTGCTGAAGCCAAATAGCTTCAGGCTAGCCTGAGAGAGAGAGAGAGAGAGAAAAACACACACACACACACACACACACACACACACTTGGGGCTGTGGATGCAGCCATGGTTACCCGAGATTCTTGTGGAGCCTCCCCGTGTGTGGAGGGGCGGAGCCTGGAAGGCATAGACCACATCGCTCTCGGCAACGCTGGTCAG
Organism: Oncorhynchus clarkii lewisi; assembly: GCF_045791955.1. NCBI lineage: Eukaryota > Metazoa > Chordata > Actinopteri > Salmoniformes > Salmonidae > Oncorhynchus > Oncorhynchus clarkii. The sequence goes on along the minus strand of NC_092159.1, from coordinate 20,389,966 downwards.
ATCGTCGTCGTCAGAGAACGAACGCTGGAAGCCGGTGGCGTAGAGCTCTGACAGGACCACCTGGAAGGGGGCCGGGGGGTTTTGGAAGGAGAGAGAGAGCGAGGAGGAGATTTGTTAAAAGAGATGTGCATTGCTTAATACAGACACTTAGCACGGAAACAGACTTTATGTATAAACAGCCATGGACATGGCTAAGTGGCTTAGGATGGGGGTCAAACATACACATACACAGGCTACAAATTGTAGACAGACAAGCTATAGAGGACAAACAGGGAATATATGTGGCAAAGCAAACAGAGCAGACATGCTATATTTGCATTATAAGTCTGTTCAAGATCCTTCTAAAGTAAACACATATTAAAGGCCCAGTGCAGTCGAAAATGTGATTTCCACACTATGGGGTTGGAATAAAACTCATATTTAAAAAAAAATGATGATAGTGTAAGAGCTGTAAGAGCTGTTAGAAAAGATTGCCTGAAATGTCTGCCTGTTTTGGTGGGATGGAGTTTTGGACTGCCTGGTGACATCACCCCTCCCCACTCAGACTACTGTCTGACAGTCCTGGCAAAACTCTTGTGCCGTTGATTTGACAATAATATTAATCTGAAGATTTGTTATTTATCTATTTAACTAACTATGTTTAATTGTTGCCTGACCAAATGTAATAATGTAACAATTAACTCATTAGGATTTGGGGCATCACAAGAGTGGTTGCTTAAAGAGTTACCATCTCCTGAATTAAACTCTAAAAGTTCTTTACCTATCACATCCATAAACACACAACTTATTAATCGTAACAAAAATCACTAAAGCTGGAGACTCTTACCTCCCTCACTAGCTTTAAGCACCAGCTGTCAGAGCAGCTCACAGGTCACTGGACTTGTACATAGCTCATCTGTAAATAGCCCATCCAATCTACCTCATCCCCATACTGTATTTATGTATTTATCTTGCTCCTTTGAACCAAAGTATCTCTATTTGCACATTCATCTTCTGCACATTCTACCATTCCAGTGTTGAATTGCTATATTGTAATTACTTCGCCACCATGGCCTATTTATTGCCTTACCTCCCTTATCCTACCTCATTTGTACATGCTGTATATATACTTTTCTACTGTATTATTGACTGTGTGTTTGTTTATTCCATGTGTAACTCTGTGTTGTTGTATGTGTCAAACTGCTTTGCATTATCTTGGCCAGGTCGCAGTTGCAAATGAGAACTTGTTCTCAACTAGCCTACCTGGTTAAATAAAGGTGAAATAAAAATAATAATAAATAACCTCGTATCATATCACCATTCTGAACAGTCATAACCTTTTGCATCTGCAAAAACCCGAGCTTTACTTGATTCTGATTGATTCTGTACTAAACAAATTGGTTTAATTATTTATTTACTAGCTAATTAAATGAGAACACAGGATAAACATGCATTCTACACTGATATTGGAGACGTAATACGCTGAAAACAGTTCCCAAGCAGAATGACAACATGGATAACATTGCCACATTCACAAACTACTCTCACCTAAATAATCATATACTTTCCACACGAACCGCCGCCCGCTTTGAGCAAGAAATCAGGAATGTATTTACGTGAAATGTCTGGGTTCACCGGGGATCTCTCGGTGAACAGGGCAGCCTTGGAAAGGGGGTTGGGCCTTTTTGTGGCACACGTGTAAGGCTCTGATTGTCCGAAATATTCCAACAATTCTTCTACTGATGTCCTTCTTCATAGTTGTCCGGTATCCGATGACTTGTCGTGTAGTCCTGAACAGAACTACAGAGTTGATTTTTGCCTTCCATTTACTATTGAAGATGCTTCTTTGAAGATGGTTCGATGTTTCCCCAGTGGGGTGATGAGAGTGGCGTAATGGTTTGAGCAGAGTAACAGGATTTGCTTTTGAAGATACTTTACTTAGGACAGCTAATCTGCCGTATCAGTGATTGTCCAGGAGGTGATTTTATCATCTCCACCTCATGTTGAGGAGGTTGGGATGATGTCATCGATGCACTTATTGATGAAGTCAATGACAGATGTGGTGTACTCCTCAATGCCTTAGGAAGAATCCCGGAACATATTCCAGTCTGTGCTAGAAAAACAGTCCTGTAGCTTAGCATCTGAAAGCAGGAATCAGGAGGAAGGAATTATGGTCAGATTTGCCTAATGGAGGGTGAGGGAGAGCTTTGTATGTGTCTCTGTGTGTGGAATATAGGTGATCCAGAGTTATTTTCTTTCTGGTTGCACATTTAACATGCTGATAGTAATTTGGTAAAACTGATTTAAGTTTCCCTGCATTAAAGTCTACGGCTACTAGGAGCGCCGTCTCTGGGTGAGCGTTTTCTTGTTTGCTTATGGCAGAATACAGCTCATTCAATGCTATCTTAGTGCCAGCCTCTGACTGTGGTGGTATGTAAACAGCTACAAAGAATACAGATGAAAACTCTCTTGGTAGGTAGTGTGGTCTAGAGCTTATCATGAGAAACTCTACCTCAGGTGAGCAATAGCTCGAGATTTCCTTAGATATCGAGCACCAGCTGTTGTTTACAAAAATACATAGACCGGCGACCGCGACCCTTGTCTTACCAGACGCCGCTGTTCTATCCTGCCGGTACATCGTATAACCAGCCAGCTGTATGCTGATGTTGTCGTCGTTCAGTTTAATCTTAAGCGTAACTCGTCAATTTTATTGTCCAAAGACTGCACATTTGCTAGCAGAATTGAGGGAAGTGGGGGTTTATTCGATCACCTACGACTTCTCAGCAGGCAGCCCGCTCTCCGGCCTCTCTTTCTCCGCCTCCTTTTCACGCAGATCACTGGGCTCGGGGCCTGTTCCTGAGAGAGCCATATCCTCCACCTCGGGCTCGTCAGAGTCGTAAAAGAAGAAAAAGGATTCTGCTAGTCCGTGGTGAGAAATCGCAGTCCTGATGTCTAGAAGTTATTTCCGGTCATAATAGACGGTAGCGGCAACATTATGTACAAAATGAGTAAAAAAAACAAGTTACAAACAACGCAGATAAACAAACAAAAAAACTCAATCAGTTGGGGGCACATAAAACGTCTGCCTTCTGCTCCGGTGCCATTTTATCTTCTCCCTTAATTTACGACCGGACGTGAGTTGTTAATCACAACTAGTTCTTTCCTTCCCCCTCTATGGGTGTAAGGGGGTCTGATTGAAGTTATTCATTGCAAACCTGATTCTCGTGGTCAGTCATGAAACTTGCTTGAGAAATTGCTTTTTGCTAAGAAGCTTTTTTTGTTTCCTTTCTGACCATTTTAATTGAAAACAATCACAGTAAGACGCTTAATTGTCACCCAGAAAGGATTTGATATTGAGATAAAATTGGCTGCATTGGACCTTTAAGGATTCCTTACTCTCTCCTCACATCTGTTTTCTGAGAAGGCTTTTATCAAATCACAAACAAACAAACAGACAGACAGACAGTGATGTCCCATCCTGCTCCTTCTCACATACCATGACGAGACATTAGGCCCAGCTGTGGGACTGACAGCAGAGTGTCTCTGTCTGAAATATTCCTATCTTTCTCTGTCTATCTGTTCCCTCTCTTCATCTCTGTCATTCTACGTGTCTGGTGTGCTCTAGTCTCTGTCATTCTACGTGGCTGGTGTGCTCCAGTCTCTGTTATTCTACGTGTCTGGTGTGCTCTAGTCTCTCTCTATCTAGCCCCTCTCCCTTTCTCTCTCTGTCTAGCCCCTCGCCCTTTCTCTGTCCGTCTAGCCCCTCTCCCTTTCTCTGTCGGTCTAGCCCCCTCTCCCTTTCTCTGTCGGTCTAGCCCCCTCTCCCTTTATCTGTCCGTCTAGCCCCTCTCCCTTTCTCTGTCCGTCTAGCCCCTCTCCCTTTCTCTGTTGGTCTAGCCCCCTCTCCCTTTCTCTGTCCGTCTAGCCCCTCTCCCTTTCTCTGTCGGTCTAGCCCCTCTCCCTTTCTCTCTCTGTCTAGTCCCTCTCCCTTTCTCTGTCCGTCTAGCCCCTCTCCCTTTCTCTCTCTGTCTAGTCCCTCTCCCTTTCTCTGTCCGTCTAGCCCCTCTCCCTTTCTCTGTCCGTCTAGCCCCTCTCCCTTTCTCTGTCGGTCTAGCCCCTCTCCCTTTCTCTCTCTGTCTAGTCCCTCTCCCTTTCTCTGTCCGTCTAGCCCCTCTCCCTTTCTCTCTCTGTCTAGTCTCTCTCCCTTTCTCTGTCCGTCTAGCCCCTCTCCCTTTCTCTCTCTGTCTAGTCCCTCTCCCTTTCTCTGTCCGTCTAGCCCCCTCTCTTTATCTGCCTGGTTTTCCTTTTTCTGTCAGTCAGAGCAGCAGGCCTTTCCATGATGGGGGTAATAAGCCTCTGTCTGGGAGGTATGGTAATTAACGGACAGAGATACTCACCACGAGAATGTTACAGTGTTACAGAGTGGAATGTTACAATGTTACAGAGTGGAATAATGAATTTACACCCCATAGACATAGTTTGATGATGGATAGGGCCTTCAAGATTTAGTAGGCTAACAAGTCTGGCCCACTGACCATGTGTGTGCGACCCTTACCTGGTCTGGCGTGGTCTTGCCCTCCTCAGCAACCATGGCACGCAGGCAGGAGATGGAGCCGATGAGAGGCACAGCCAGACCGACACGTAGATACCTCTGACCCTTAGTACTGAACACCAGGGTCACACGCATACACCTGGAGAGGGAGAAAGAGAATCTTGTTCCAGACAGTTCTTCACAAGCACACACACACAAAGACAGCATCTAGACTTGCTGTGCTGGTCTCTTATCCCCTCCACAGTGTCTGTCTGGGCATGCCTGACTGCAAGGCGATGCTAACGTGTTAGCATTAGCACCACAGGGAGCCTGTCTGTGTCTGCTGAGGCATGCCTATCTACAATCAACAGGAGCTAGCTAGTGCAGAAGATGTGGGCATGACAGGTGGAGCAATGGAAGGATGGAGGGATGAGCACTCAACGCTATTTGAGGCCACGGGTTTGAGGTACGACTCAGTTTTTTATTTATTTTTTATTTGTTTTTACCTTTATTGAACTAGGCAAGTCAGTTAAGAACAAATTCTTATTTTCAATGACGGCCTAGGAACTACAGATTTGTACCTTGTCAGCTCGGGGGTTTGAACTTGCAACCTTCCGGTTACTAGTCCAACGATCTAACCACTAGGCTACCCTGCCGCCCCAGTTGAGGGAAGAAGGGGTGGAGAGATAGAGAGATGGAGGGATGGATAGAGGAAAGTCTGGTAGAGAGACAGGAGCTCTGATGACGCCCCAGCTTCCTGCTTTCCCATCATGCATTATTCAGGAAGTGTCGTCGTCGTCGCTAACAGAGTGCTCAAAGAGCAGAGACACGGGGAGGATGTGAGCGCTGGTTTGTTGATGTTGTTAGACATGCTGAGATGAGACGAGACTGGATGAGAGGCGGAGATGCGGTGTACAAAGTAAGAGCCGGTGATGTTAGTTAACCCCCTGCTGATGTAAGAAGACACGACCATTATTGAGATCTCACTGAGATTTCAGTTGGAGACAGCGGGGCGATAAGGGGAATATGCCATCGGTAAGTGAGGACAATGAGATGAGAGAATTACATCCCTCCCAAAGGGGGGGGGGGGGGGGGCACAACGGAGTCCCAAAATCACTAACTGTGTGGGTCTCACTTGAACTGATGAGGATTCATGAAGTCAGTCTCTTGGTTTTAAGGTCATATACTGGATATGCAAGAGCTATACAAGAGTTATACCTTAATACAAATGCGGAAAGTTGCATCGGATACGAGTGTCTACTACCAAACTAGCATGTTAATAGCATCAGTATATACCGGCTCTGTGGATAGACTGTCTGTGAGATAGAGAGGGACAATGTGATATATACTCTATTCCAGTAAGCTGTTGTGTATCTATCAGAAACGCCCACCCTGCTTAGCACTTGATCATATTCCACTGTGTCTTGTCACAAAAAGGGAGAACTGGTAACATGAAAAAGTGTACATGTCACACACACACACACAAACACACGTGCAGTGGCTTTATGACTGGTGTGGCTTACCTGGTTTGCCGTAGGGGAATGGGCAGTGAGATGCAGAGGAAGGGGTCAAAGGTGTTGCTCTGTTTAAGGCAATGCGGACATGTCAGGGAGGACCTACAGACACAACAGAGAGAGGGAGAGAGGGGGTTGGGTTAAAGGGATATTTCACCCCAATTACTAAATGACATATTGGTTTCCTTACCCTGTAAGCAGTCTATGGACAAGGTAAGACAGCAATCCACGCTTTAGTTTTGTTTACCTGGACACTGTATCAAATGCTACCTTTTAAGCATTTGTTTGTGGCACAAATCCAATGCAAGTCAATGCTAACTATATTCACATTTTTGTGCTTCATGTCCAAATCATCTATGTCACACAACAAATGTTTTGATACGTTAGGATGAGTAAGCCAGATCTAATCGAGGGGCAACCTGGTCAAATCCATTTTCCAACCAGCTCCTCTCACGTGAGGTGGGATGGTGTGGTACATAGACACATGATCTTGGGCACCGTGTGTGTGGTGTGTGGTGTGTGTGTGTGTGTTTAGGTTGAGTGGAGAAGTAGAGATCTAACCTCACCTGGCAGGGCTTCTCTATATGTGTAACGTTATGCATGGCGTATTACAGAGTAGGTGGGCAGAACAGAGAAAGTACATTTAGCTCCACGAGAGACAACACTACACCTGGAGCCTCACATCCCCAGTTAGGAAACACACCGGAATAGACTGAAATATTCACAAGAAAGGAGAGAAATAATGTGGTTTTATTTAAATATTTCAGCAGGTGTTCAAAAACCGTGGTGGGAAGAGAGGAATGTGGGAACGAAAAAAGAAAGAAAGAAAAAGAGTCACACAGCAGAAATGAAGTAGATGTAGGAAGTTAACCGCTACATCGCTTAGCCACCTTAAATTAATTTGACCGGTAATGCTTAGGTTCATTTTCATAATTTTGTAGGATTAAATTGGCACGCTTGTATTTCGTTAGTCGTCATGCATCTTATTCGTCACACGTGCACAGCATGCAGAGCTTAGTTTGAGGAGAGGTATAGCCTACTTACTGCAGTGAAAACTGCTTTCGGAAGCCCAATCATTGAGCAACAAATAACAATTCTAAATGCAATCGCTTGTTAAAAACATTGGTGTCCATGATTAAAAAGGAGTTATTTTTATTTCTCAATATCAACTCGTAAAGCGCGCCTCCCATTCGGCACTCGGATGCATACGCTATAGCCTGCTTACCGTTGACTATCAGCGCGTCACCCACCATTTTACAATGTGAGCTTGAGGCAGTATAATTGTTTGAAACTTGAACGTTTACGTCACTTCAAATAATGAGGCATGTGTTACCTAGCCAAAATACCTCCATAGAAACGTGGAGGCAATTATTTTATAAAGACTTCCTCATGCCATTAACCAGCATTTCTCTCCTGTTCTATTGATTTTCATATCAACTTTCTTTCATTGTCCAGCAGCCAAAGGCACAATCCTAATCACATTAGCAACCCATCATAGTAGTTGCTATTAGATTCCCCCTCTTTCTAAGTTTCTAATTGAGATGTCATCTCTGTCAAATGGAACTGCTCCATTAGCTGCACAGTTTAGAACTGGGTTTTCCACCAATTGCATTTTGGGTAAATGTTTATTAGCTGCTTCATTACAGGAGTTGCATGTTAAATAATAGGCTACAGCCTTTTGACTGTAAGACGATAGATAGGCTTGCTTTGTTCCATGATAAAAATTTATTAAAATGAAAAATGTCTGGTCCTTGTATGCATGCATAGTATTAGAGAGGAAGAGGTGAAACGAGAGGTTTCACTCTCGCCAAAAGAAGTCCAATGCGTTTCTATTAGGGATGCACTGACATTACATTTTTGGCCGATACCGATATCCAATATTTTCCTTGTCAAAAGAAAAACGATCCCGATAACCGATATTTACATTTATTGCGGCCTTTTCAGCATTCTAGTTCAGTTAAATAGTTGAAACACACACACACACACACACACACACACACACACACACTGACCAAAAAGTGATTTTGTTGGCATTTACGTATGTCCCCATTACCAGTAAAACATAATCAATACCAATTTACTTCAGTTAGGCCTACTTGCTGTGCCGTTTCGTTGTTCATTTGTTCAGTCTTAACCAGGATTTCATCATACATGTCAAGAAGTGACGTTTCAGCTGTCTGTCTGTCAGCGACCTCTCTTCTAATGCGCACTGTCACTGTGTCCGTTTCCATCTTGTCCAGCTGTGTCTGTAACATTTCACATAAACCCTGTTTCTTGTCTGCATCGAAGTAGCGGTCCTTGTACCTAGCATAGAGCATGGTGGTGAAACAGAGAGAATACCACGGAATCTCTTGTTCACAGCCTCTTGTAGAGTACCTTTACAAGTTTTAACCCCAACGGTCTGTGTCGGTGGTTTTGTTGAGCAGCTTTTCAATGCCATGACAGAGGGTATCACGTCTTCTGCAGACACAGTTGATGAGCTTATTTCTCCAGTCAGTTGTTCGAATGGCGCTAGGAGTGTGTTCATGTTTCAAACATGTTCTCAAATGCCATTGAAATGGCAACAGCGGTATAAGAACCAGCACATTCTTGAGCATGCAATACGACTTTCCTCAGTAGAAAATCCACGTCGACCCACTGTGCTGTCAGACTCAGCATGCTCATGAGGTTGACATCGCTGATCCAAATGTCAGTAGCGAAGCTAATAGCAGTGACGTCCATAGCAAGTAGCTCAGGGATGTGAGTTTCAACAATACTGTGTAACTCCGGTAGGGAAACATCTGAAAAATAGCACCTACTTGGTTGTGTGTACCGGTGCTCGACCAGTCGGCGAAATCCAACATCACCCATGATAGAGAACGGTTGATTGTCAAGGGCAATGAATTACATTATCTTGGCTTGAATGGATTTTGCCTTTGAGTTGTCTCGTTGAAATTTTCATACTCTTTCAAATGACGGCTCGACTTGTTGACTGCTCGATCCACACAGCAGACATTGTGGGCTAGGTTAGGAATGCTGTGTAGAGCTATATTTTTCGTGGCGTCATTACATCATCTACCTACGTTATATAGGTATGCACGTCAGCTTAGACATCGGTGTTGCACATTGGCGTTAAACTAGACATCGGGTCGACGCCGATGTTGGCATTTTTAGCTAATATCGTCCGATTCCGATATGCTTACAGATATATTGTGCATCCCTAGTTTCTATGGACTTATTTTGTGCCTAAGCTTGTTGCCTTCCAGTCTTTGGACGACTCCCATTGCTCTGATGTGTCGATCACGTCATTTTTTTAAAATCTTTTTTTTTTTACAGTTTGTTGATGATCAGTTAGTCAGCAGCAAAATTGACCGAAATGTCTATCCCTAAGTAGATGTGGTTATTAGAAAAAGAGAAGTGCAGACGGAAACAGAAGAGAGAGAACCAAGACCAAGGACATCCAGATTAACAGGGACTGCAACATCATCTGCAACATCATCCCAATGCAAAAGATTCACTACCCCGTCTCATCCTCCCGTGTCATGCAGGGCATCCACTACCAGTGTCAACCAACACAATAATGACTCCAACATGAATACCTCCCTGGCCAGTGGCCCAGCCAGAGTACACCCAGGGGGATTTAGTAGTGGTGTGGGACAGCAGAGCCACAGAGGTGATCAGCCCTACAGGGGGATCAGCAGGGGATGAGCCTGGGGGTTAAGCACAGAAACATGGAGGACAGCCAAGAGGACTGTGTCAGCAGCATCCCCAGGGGGAGGGGGTGAGAGACGGAGAAGGGAAAGGCGGATGTAGAGAGAAAGATGGAGGCAGAGGAGAGAAGGAAGGATGCTGGTGGTAGAGAGACGGAAGGATGGTGGTTGTGGTAGAGATTGGTTGGAGAGAGAGAGACAGCCATTAGCTTGTGTAGAACATATTGTGTGGAGCTCCACCGTGCTGATACATCTGACTGCTCCTCTCTCTGCTTTCTCTGCTCTCTCTTTTCCTCCTGGTTGTTCTCAGCTGAATGAGTACAGGTTATCAGGTGTTCTGCTGAGTCCCTCCAGGACAGTGATGCACTCAAGTATAGTTGGTAAAGGTCTGCAACAAGAGTTGTTACAACACAGGGCCTGTATCCACAAAGAGTCTCAGAGTAGGAGCGCTGATCTAGGATCAGGTCCCCCACCTGTCCTTATAATCTTATTCCTTTTGATCTAAAAGGCTAAACTAATCCTAGATCAGCACTCCTACTCTGACAGGTTTTGTAGATATTGTCCCAGATATAATAGAAATAGCATTACTATTTCAAAAGTATTACTTAGTTATTCTATTTCTATGAATCTAGTCAATCTATTTCTATGGATCTAGTCATTCTATTTCTATGGATCTATCACACATTCTGAGAGTTGTTTAAAATGATTCCTGTATTTACTCTGTTTGGGAAAGTGACAGTCACAGCATTAGTGGGGCTTACACGTTACAACATCACTTAGAATGCTCTCCATGGAGTCTGACGCGCACACACACACACACACACACACACACACACACACACACACACACACACACACACACACACACACACACACACACACACACACACACACACACACACACACACACACACTGCTTAAAACTCTGTATGTGGAGGCTGACAGCGTTTCCAGTCTGGGGTGTGTGTGTGTGTGTCTGTGAGGAGAGAGTCTGTCAGTGTGTGTGTGTGTCTGTGAAGAGAGAGTCTGTCAGTGTGTGTGTGTGTGTGTGTGTGTGTCTGTGAGGAGAGAGTCTGTCAGTGTGTGTGTGTGTCTGTGAAGAGAAAGTCTGTTAGTGTCTGTGAGGAGAGTGTAACGTAATCCGTCTTCCTCTGACGAGGAGTATGAAATATCGGACCAATGCGCAGCGTGGTAAGTGTCCATGTTCATATTTATTTAAACTCAGAACACTAAACAAAATAACAAAGATAATGAAACTAAACAAAACAGTTCTGTAAGGTGACATACACTAAACAGAAAATAATCACCCACAATTAAAATGGGGAAAACGGGCTAACTAAGTATGATTCTCAATCAGAGACAACGATCGACAGCTGCCTCTGATTGAGAACCATATCAGGCCAAACACAGAAGTACAACATAGAAAAAAGAACATAGACTACCCACCCCAACTCACGCCCTGACCAAACTAACACAAAGACAAAATAAAGGAACTAAGGTCAGAACGTGACAGAGAGTCTGTCAGTGTGTGTGTGTGTCTGTGAGAAGAGTGTGTGTGTCAGTGTGTGTGTGTCAAACCTATCCTCGCACCACCATCCACTCTGCATTTGGCTGACTCTCACAGCACCAATCCCCTGGCCTCTAGCCCACAGCAACGAGTTAGCAGTCCTAGCGACCGACGGTCTACCAAAAACCATTATTCATCATTTATACAGATGAGGTTTTGAACAGCCTCTCTGCACTACCTAAATAAATAGTACGTGACCAGCATTACTTAACACGTAGCCTCATATCACCTTCCTTGAACGCAGCATCTATATCGCTCAAGACCACTGAATTACGAGATAATAATCCAAACAGCATGACTGAACTTGCAAGCCTCACCCTATTGGAATGCAGCTCTCGTGTCATAGGCCTACATATAGCACATGCTACGCATCAACATACATGAGACAGAATTCAAACATAATGACACAGACATAGTGCTTTTAGAGAAGGTCTGACCAGTAAATCGGTCCAAGAGCTTTCTTGAACGCAGCACTCGTAGCAAACAGCTCATACCGGGCATTACCCTGAACCCACATGAGACAGAATGAGACAGAATGAAGATACTGTATCAAACACACAACACAGACCTTCTTGGTGAATACATTTGAACCCACGGTGAATCAATCCCCTTTTCCTTTCAGTTTCACCAGCTAAAAACCTCTCTCTGCTTGAATAACGTATTTCAATGGATTCACAGTCGATTTTATCCAAAAATTGAGAGGACAAATGCGAGATATAACTTCCCCAGGGGTTGGAGTCAGCCGGGTCTCATAAATACCCATGTGAAAAGCCCATTTGAGATTCAATATCGCGCCATTGGTGATTTGCATTTTCCACAAATGTGGCTAAAAGCGAAGAGGTAGAGAAACACATTGGTAATGGCTGGGGTGGCGAATGATGCCTGAACAGAAATGCAAGGACCCCAATCCCAGACACTGACGGATACAGGCCGGCACAGAGGTCGTGATGCCATTTCAGCCCAGTGCCACTCCAGGACAAAGGCACAGGCTCGAGTATCCCCTCAGTCGTTCGACTAACCAATCAATCCACAGAGAAAAGTCTACAGTATAGCGTCTTCTGCCCTGTAATTAGCATAACGTCTAAAGTGGAACACATGGCAAGTCCTTCCAGACTTTTACTCTACAGGTCAGCAGACAGTTCCTCCTCTGCTCCCTCCTTTCCTCTCTTCCTCATTTCCTCGCTACCTTGTTTCCTCTCTTCCTCGCTACCTTGTTTCCTCTCTTCCTCATTTCCTCTCTACCTCATTTCCTCTCTACCTCATTTCCCCTCTTCCTCATTTCCTCTCTACCTCATTTCCTCTCTACCTCAATTCCTCTGGTGAAACGGGGAGGTCTTCTGTAGCCAGGGCCAAATTCCCCTGTCAGTCAGTCTGGGTTGCTGGTGTTTGTGTTGGGTTGGATGAGTGCACTGAGGCTGATCTGCCTCTATCTGCTTCTCCATTAGAGACCTTTAAACAAAGGGCCCACGCCATGGGAAATTAACAGAGGGCTACGCCTCAAATGGGGGGGGGGGGGGGGGGGGACGACAATTGTTTTCGGCTGCCTCTCTCTGAGGGGTGTGACGAGTTGGAAGATGAATTCTGGGAGCTAATGCAATGTGGGTTAGGAGACAAGCTGATTGGTCTGTTGAATGCTTCCTGTGCTGGGACATTGTCTTCAACGTCAAGAGATTGAGTGTGACATTTGTGATATTGGAGGCAGCACTAAGCCAAAAAGGATGTTCATTTGTTTAAAAACTTTGAGTTGAACCCCCCCGCCCCCCCAAAATAGTTGTTGTGACCTTCATCACACAGTGTTGATGAAGTTTAAGGTTGACCATCCTCATCATCCTGCTCTAGTATTTCCTCTGTTGATGATGAGTACTATCTCAGAGAGTGGTCTTTACAGTTCCAGTGTGTTCATGTCAGAGAGCTCATGAATATGCGTACGGTTACTGCCTCTATCCACTCAGAGAAGGGTATCTGCATCCGTGCCTGTGTGTGCATATCCTGCTTGCATACTGAGAGGGGCGACGCGCTGTGGTCCCCATCTGCAGTGTGGAGATATGAGGCTAGACGAGGCTCTAAACGTCCCTCTGTCTCTCTGGTCTCGATCCAGGCCGTTGACAGCCTCCTCCTCCACGTCACCGGAGCATTGGGGACCCGGACACCAGTTGGTGAACTCATTTTCTAAACAAACAACGGCACTGGGCTATCATCTCTGGCAAGCTCCAACTGCAACCACTTACTCTGTAGGCTCCTACAGTACAGATCCAACTCCATAAAAATCAAAGGTACATTGTGAGTGGGGCACGCACATCTGAGAACTCTCAGCTCCTCTCTCAGCTTAAGTACGCAATTTCTCTTTTTATTACCTCAGTTGTTACTTTGGCTTCAACAAGGAGGAGGGAAAACATATTGGCAGTCCTCACAATTACTCCACCGTCCTCAACCACTAGAGTCAATCGCATCATGAAAGAGTGTAAATAGTTTCACAGAGAGTAATAAAGTGCATCAACTCTGACAGTACTGGGTCAATACAATTGTATTGGTGTTTGCTTGGCAGCGAGGGGCCCTGAAGGGTAAGTAAACAGAGTAAACTGAACTACTGTATTAGTGGGGTAATTGGCAGACCTGTGTATGTGCGAACAGTGTGTGTGTGTGTGTGTGTGTGTGTGTGTGTGTGTGTGTGCGTGCATGCGTGTGAGAGAGAGAGAGAGAAAGTGTTAGTTGATGATAGTTAGAAGGTGTCGGGTCAGAAAGAGGAAGCAGGGCTTGGCAGAGTCTCTACGCTCTGTACGTTCACAAAAAAACACCAGTGGAGAGATCAAAGCAACCCTCCACTTCAACAACTCTCTAACCCCCACTTCAAAGCATCCAGCCTGGGATGGGATCAGCTCAGAGACGCCCCAGGTAAGGTCATGGTGGAAGGGGGAAGATGGCAGCCCAGGAGGCCTCCCCGATGAAGAAGGGGTGTAAGTGGGTCATCATGGTAATAAAATCAAAGGAGAGGTTGAATGAGGAGTGACTGTGAACTCTGGATAATCTGCTTTAAAAGGTTTGGCTACAGAAATCTGCACCGCCATCTTGGGCAGCTGTGTTGAACTGAAGACACAGGGGAGAGTACGAATAGAAAGACAATATCTATTTCCTCAGTCCTTTGGGTGCCTCCCAAATGGCATGCTGTTCCCTTTATAGTGCACAACGTTTAACCAGGGCCCATTGAAGTTGTGTAGCCTACTTTAAAAGCAATAGGGTGCCATTTGGGATGCTACCGTTGACACTAAGAAAACCAACGTTCCAAACTCAACATGACAGACTGAGGGTGTAGACCAAGACTCATTTGAGGCTGGAAAGTGACTGTCGCTTGTCTCTCTCGTCTCTGCAGCCTAAACCACCAGACAGCCTCCACTCTAATCGCAAACATTTATTCAGATCAGAATGCCCCTGAGGAGTATCACAGATATAAAAAGACTGGCAGAGAGGGAGAGAGAGAGACTGAGAAAGGATGATTGATTCAGAAAGAGAATGAAATAAAGACAATGAGACTGACAGATTCAGAGAGATAAATCCCTTAGATTGAAATTTAATTGAGAGAGAGCGAAACAAACTAAGAGTGTATATTATTTTGTTTAGTCTTGCTATTAGAAATGAGCGCCATGGCAACCGCAATTATAGAAGGACAATAACATAAGGAGAAAGTGTGGAGGACGAGTCACAGAACCCAAACTCATCAGTGCCAATGGGTGTTTCTCGATATGTGTACTACCATGCTCCACACTCTCATGCTCCAATGACGTTCTCTTGATTACGTTCTTGTGAGGACGAGAGTGTGGAGAATGCATAAAACGTTAGATTTGAGAAGCACTTCCCCTACTGTTTTATCTCACACTGCAGGACAATGGCAACGATAGACAAAACAAGATATACACAAAGCAAAAGTTTTATTTCATAATTATCAGCTAGATGTTTGAATCGTAATAATCTAACTTGCCAGCTAGTTAAACAGGCAAAAATGACCTAAAACTAATGTTAAACAAGGTAGAGTTGAAGTTTACATACACCTTAGCCAAATACATTTAAACTCAGTTTTTCACAATTCCTGACATTTAATCCGAGTATAAATTCCCTGTCTTAGGTCAGTTAGGATCACCACTTTATTTTAAGAATGTGAAATGTCAGAACAATACTAGAGAAATTGATTTATTTAAGCATTTATTTCTTTCATGACATTCCCAGTGGGTCAGAAGTTTACACACACCCAATTAGTATTTGGTACTCCTGCACGTTTTATAGTGTTCAGCTTCGCTGGCGATGAGAGAGAACGCAAACAGCCAGATTTTACCTCGTGACTGTCATTACGTGTGTGTGTGTGTTTGCGTTCCCATGTAATTCACTTTCCTCTCAGCATTGCTGACCTTGGCTTGGAGGGAGGTCGATGAGAGTTGGGTAAAAGGGAGAGCAGTAGGTAGGTAAACACATTAAAGTGAATATACTAAATCTGTGTTGAATCAAAACAAGTCGGTCCGGCTGCCCACTAGGGCTGTAAAGGTTCACCAAATCCACGGTTCGGTGGTACGTATTGCGGTTTTGGGGTTACGGTTCGGTTCAGTTTCAGTACAGCGGGAAAATGAGACACCAACCATAATGTAGTTCATTTTTGTTTACTTAAGAAATACAAAGTCTTGATATTCCTGATTCCATATACAGTTGAAGTTGGAAGTTTACATACACCTTAGCCAAATACATTTAAACTCAGTTTTTTAATTTAATCCGAGTATAAATTCACTGTCTTAGGTCAGTTAGGATCACCACTTTATTTTAAGAATGTGAAATGTCAGAATAATAGTAGAGAAATGGATTTATTTCAGCTTTTATTTCTTTCATCACATTCCCAGTGGGTCAGAAGTTTACATACACCTTCCGAGTATAAATTCCCTGTTTTAGGTCAGTTAGGATCAGCACTTTATTTTAAGAATGTGAAATGTCAGAATAATAGTAGAGAAATTGATTTATTTCAGCTTTTATTTCTTTCATCACATTCCCAGTGGGTCAGAAGTTTACATACACTCAATTAGTATTTGGTAGCATTGCCTTTAAATTGTTTAACTTGGGTTAAACATTTCAGGTCGCCTTCCACAAGCTTCCCACAATAATTTGGGTACATTTTGGGCCATTCCTCCTGACATAGCTGGTGTAACTGAGTCAGGTTTGTAGGCCTCCTTGCTCGCACACACTTTTTCAGTTCTGCCCACAAATTTTCTATAGGATTGAGGTCAGGGCTTTGTGATGTCCACTCCAATACCTTGACTTTGTTGTCCGTAAGCCATTTTCCACAACTTTGGAAAAATGCTTGGGCTCATTGTCAATTTGGATGACCCATTTGCGACCAAGCTTTAACTTCCTGACTGATGTCTTGAGATGTTGCTTCAACATATTCACCTAATTTTCCTACCTCATGATGCCATCTATTTTGTGAAGTGCACCAGGCCCTCCTGCCTCAAAGCACCCCCACAACATGATGCTGCCACCCCCGTGCTTCACGGTTGGGATGGTGTTCTTCGGCTTGCAAGCCCCCCCCTTTTCCCTCCAAACATAACAATGGTCATTATGGCCAAACAGTTCTATTTTTGTTTCATCAGACCAGAGTACATTTCTCCAAAAAGTACGATCTTCTCCCCATGTGCAGTTGCAAACCGTAGTCTGGCTTTTTTTATGGCGGTTTTGGAGCAGTGGCTTCTTCCTTGCTGAACGGCTTTCAAGTTATCTCAATATAAGACTTGTTTTACTGTGGATATAGATACTTTTGTACCTGTTTCTTTTGTACCAGCATTTTCACATGGTCCTTTTCTATTTCTTTGTGGCTATCTGGCTAGCTAGCGAACAGTTGTAGCTAGCCAGTTAGCCCTATTGACCTATTATGGGCTTGTGTTCTATGGTACGTAGGCAGGTGAACATATTAAAATTTACACAGCATGTATTTATTAACATATCAACATAAAATATTATAGTCAGGCAACATTTTACATGTGAATAAGCAGCATTTCACATTTGAGAAGTTCCCTCCGTGCTCCGCTTCGGCTACTTTGATTTGGACTCATACTCCGACCCCCCCGTGCTCCAATTTGGATACTCGGAGCACGGTAGTATGCATTTTTTTTTTTTTTATCTCAGTCACACTACTACACTACCTGTCTTGTGTCTTTAGAAGTCTGGAAGTTAGAACACAGTCAATACTGCAACGTTGAGTTAGAATGTTGGAACGGAGCCCAATGTAACACAACAGTTTGAGTGCAGTGGATAGGATACATTACTTGTGTTGATCTGTATTCATACTCAAATGCACTTGCATGAACAGAAGCACAGCTATAGGCAGGCACAGTGCATTAACGTCACATACAAAATCAACTTTAAAGATGGTCCCATGGAATGCCAGGCCAGGCAGGGGTGGGGAACAGCCAGGCAGGCTCTACCTCTCCCAGGCTCAACCTGCAAGGTCATCTGTAAACAAGCCCTTCAGCCATCTGCCCCCTCCATCTGTACCTCCCCCCCCACCCTCCAGCCAAACCAGACAGCCGTTATCCTGCTACCTGGGTCTGTGTCCAAAACTCTGGAATTGCAATTACAGTGTAACCCTGCTCCACTCTAACATTTCAAGCTACTGAGGTGGAGCCAGGCAGAAAATGACAAGGTGCGTTGCGGGAGAAACAACAGAGTTTGGAGTAGTTCTGTAATCACTTTACAGTAGACTGCATAATGTGACAACAACATGTACTCAACACTGAGACGTATCCTTAGGGAGCAGACCATCAAAGTACTAATTACTGGTGCTTTAAGTGTTGTTTTGTAATCCCTGACTAAACACAACACACTACAGTCTACACTCTTTTCTTTAGCTGTCCCCATTGGAGAACCCTTTGAATAACCCTTTTTTAGTTCCAGGTAGAACCTTGTTGAGTTCCATGTAGAACCATTTCCAGAGTGGGTTCTACATGGAACCCAAATAAGTTCTACCTGGAACCAAAAAGGGTCCTCCTATGGGGACAGCCGAAAACCCCCTTTGGAACCCTTTTCTTCTAAGAGTGTACTACTACACCTTGGGCGTACAAATGTAGGATCTTAATTCGAGCTAGTTTGCTACAGCAGGAAAATAACACCGCAGCAATGGGAAACATTAAAATAATTATGTGGATTATAATGAATGAACATTTTTGTAGGGATGGATACATTGTTCGTTATGGCAAATCAATTCTGAAATGTCAAAATTTAAACTACAAACTTTAGAAGCCTTTTGAAAACTAAAATGCACTAGAAGTTTAAATTTCCTAAGATCCTACATCTGTATATCCATCCACCTGAGGGGGAAGGATGGTGAGTCCAGACACTTCACAGCTGTCAGCCAAAACTGTTTGTCTAAGTAGTGCACTATGAAGGGAATATGGTGCCATTTGAGACAAGAGACAAAATTGTTGATGAGAGGAGCTATTGCATTAGCATTCTTTACTAAGCTGTTTAGGGATGCATTTTGAGTGTCTTGAAGGTCTCAGATTTCCCCTAGTGTCGCTACTCTTATCTGCTAATGAATTAACGGCTAATCTGATAATAGGACGTAAACACATCATAGCCAACAGCCAAGGGGGTTGGATGTTAAAGAAGACACTTTACTTTGAATAGCAGGAGGGATCATCATCACATTCAAGGGAACAACCGGAATTCCAATATTCCATCTCGGAATTCCGATATTCTGCCTCAACATTCCGATATTCCATTTTAGACACACATTTTTCCATAAGGGAGAATGGATTCGGAGAGCAATTTCCAATTAGCAGCCTGGAGAGATCAGTCTCCACAGGGATACAGTGGGATTAGATAAGTGTATAATCCATAATCCTGTGATGAGGGAGTGGGAATCATAATCTCGTGATTGACTGGGTGGTTAACCCCCGCGTCGGCATCAATACAGTCTAACTGTCTGGGGTTAACCCTATATTGATAGACTCACACTAATCTGCCAGCATGGTGTTAAATCCAATACTAAGCCCGATACAACTGGAGTCCTTTGTTATAGAGTGAAGAGCTGCCTGTTGGCTGCAATCGACTCCCAGCAGATTCTGTAAATTTCAGGTCTAATCTCATTCTCTATACAATATACAATGTGTCAAAGTCTAATCATCCGTTAGCCTGCTCAGTCAATCCATGTGGTATACAGATCAGTCGTTGGTATCACAAATCAACAAGTGGAACGTTTCAACAGATTGATCTAAGAAGAGGTGGATGGGGAGGAAAGGAACTGGAGAACATCATGACAAGGCTAGCAGAGGGTCACTGCATTTTTATTAGACTGGCTACGCAGGGATCCTGCTGCTACTACTTTGTGTGTGTGTGTGTGTGTGTGTGTGTGTGTGTGTGTGTGTACCGCAGACCAGGAGGAAAAGAGCCAAACAAGATACAGACTAATCCCAGAAAGTGTTCACAGCTAGCTCAACGTGACCTACTTTAGCAGGCCAGCGGTTCTTAACCACAGGAGGGAAAGTGCATGCTCACCTGTTCTGAATACCTATACTATATATAACGGCATGCTATAGATTCTGGGGAGAGAAAACTAACTATGCACACAGACATTACAAAAGCCTTGGGATGAGAAGTTTAGGTGTTTGGGTACTCCATGAAGCCTCATGGCGTGAGAAATCGCTATTGAATTGCTGCATAACATAAGTATGCGTTATTACTTGACCTGTACTAATTGAATGTGACTCTCACCTCTTATCGTCTGTGACTACTAAAGCACCTGTATGATATTGTCTATGACTCGTACCTGTACTGTGCCTGAAAGTGGTCCTGGACGAAGCTGTGCCGCGTCCCAGGCTGTTGTGCTGCTGCTGGGCCGGAGACAGGGCTCTCCTCTCCTCCACCCAGCGGGCCCTGGAACAGAGTGAGAGAGAAAGCGTGAATGTGTGAATGACCTGTATGTATAGGTGTGTGTGTGTGTGTGTGTGTGTGTGTGTGTGTGAAAACGTCAACACTGAGGCTAGAGCTGGACACCAGCAGGGTAACAAGGTGTTTCAGAGCAGATGTAAACAGGGGCACTACAATAGGACAGGTGCTAAATGAGGTGCTAATGCACGTTAACACACTCTTGTACGTTTTTATAGTGTTCAGCTTCGCTGGCGATGAGAGAGAACGCAATCAGCCAGATCTTACCTCGTGACTGTCATTACGTGTGTGTGTTTGCGTTCCCATGTAATTCACTTTCCTCTCAGCATTGCTGACCTTGACTTGGAGGGAGGTCGATGAGAGTTGGGTAAAAGGGAGAGCAGTAGGTAGGTAAACACATTAAAGTGAATATACTAAATCTGGGTTGAATCAAAACAAGTCGGTCCGGCTGCCCACTAGGGCTGTAAAGGTTCACCAAATCCACGGTTCGGTGGTACGTATTGCGGTTTTGGGGTTACGGTTCGGTTCAGTTTCAGTACAGCGGGAAAATCAGACACCAACCATCATGTAGTTCATTTTTGTTTACTTAAGAAATACAAAGTGTTGATATTCCTGATTCCATATACAGTTGAAGTTGGAAGTTTACATTCACCTTAGCCAAATACATTTAAACTCAGTTTTTTAATTTAATCCGAGTATAAATTCCCTGTTTTAGGTCAGTTAGGATCACCACTTTATTTTAAGAATGTGAAATGTCAGAATAATAGTAGAGAAATTGATTTATTTCAGCTTTTATTTCTTTCATCACATTCCCAGTGGGTCAGAAGTTTACATACACTCAATTAGTATTTGGTAGCATTGTGTGATAGCATGCGTCTAGGTGAGAGGTGTAGGAGTCAGGCGCAGGAGAGCAGGGATGTCTGAGAAGAGTATTTTAATAGGAAAGTCCACCAACACAGGAATGGCACAATCAAAAGGTACAACGGCCTCGACCACAGAGAACCAGTACAAACGTACGGAGGAACAAACAAAGTTCCGACACTCATATACTTCAGAACCCGTGAAAACAAATAACGGTAATACTTAACCGAGCACCTCACAATCAATGACTAATCCCGCACAAACTTAGGCAGGCAACAGGTTACAATTATACACACAGAAATGAATAGAAATGAAACCAGGTGTGAGAGAACCAAAGACAAAACAAACAGAAAAGGAAAAAGGGATCGTGATGGCTAGTAGACCGGCGACGCCGACCGCCAAGCACCGCCCGAACAGGGAGAGGAACAACCTTCGGTTAAAGTCATGACACATTGCCTTTAAATTGTTTAACTTGGGTCAAACGTTCTGCCCACAAATTTTCTATGGGATTGAGGTCAGGGCTTTGTGATGGCCACTCCAATACCTTGACTTTGTTGTCCTTAAGCCATTTTGCCACAACTTTGGAAGTATCCTTGGGGTCATTGTCCATTTGGAAGACCCATTTGCGATGATGTCTTGAGATGTTGCTTCAATATATCCACATAATTTCCCTTCCTCATGATGCCATCTATTTTGTGAAGTTCACCAGTCCCTCCTGCAGCAAAGCACCCCCACAACATGATGCTGCCACCCCCGTGCTTCACGGTTGGGATGGTGTTCTTCATTATGGACCAGATTACTTTTACTCCAAAAAGTACAGTCTTTGTCCCTATGTGCAGTTTCAAACCATTGTCTGGCTTTTTTACGCGGTTTTGGCTGATTTCTTTTGATTTTCCATGATGTCAAGCAAAGAAGCACTGAGTTTGAAGGTAGGCCTTGAAATACATCCACAGGTACACCTCTAATTGACTCAAATGATGTCAATTAGCCTATCAGATGCTTCTAAAGCTATAACATAATTTTCTGGAATTTTCCAAGCTGTTTAAAGGCACAGTCAACTTAGTGTATGTAAACTTCTGATCCACTGGAATTGTGATATAAGTGAAATAATCTGTCTGTAAACAATTGTTGGAAAAATTACTTGTGTCATGCATAATGTAGATGTCCTAACCGACTTACCAAAACTATAGTTTGTTAACAAGAAATGTGTGGAGTGGTTGAAACATGAGTTTTAATGACTCCAACCTAAGTGTATGTAAACTTCTGACTTCAACTGTATATATTTTTATCTATTCACTTGGTTTCACAGTGTGGACCAAACCAAGGTCCCTGTACTGAACCACAGACAGTGAGAGGCTAACAGTTAGAGAAGAAAACTAAAGAAAAATGAAGGAGGTTTGAGTTATTGTAAGATGTGATACAGTAAATAGAGGTTTGCATGAGCCACTGAAAGAACGTCTAGAACCCTGACAATTCCAAATCTCTCTCCAACAGTAGATATATCACAGCTAAAGACTGTGTTATTACCCAGATAGACAGGTAAATAAACCAATTGATCATACAAGCATAAAGTATAGAGCGGGCCTGAACTGAACCCTTGAGTCACTTTTTGAGAGGGAACCAGGCTGTGGCACGGACGGACCTGAAATCCATACTGAAATCAGTCACAAACCGCTGGTGTATGAATTGACGGCTTTCACAGAGGAAAAAATGGCATTTGGCATAACGTGTCATCAACCTGCGGGATATATTTCCTTTTTACCACAGCCAGTCATCATCTTCTGGCTTTCTTACAAAATCATTCCCAGAAATCATAAGATCGATTATTTTCGCTCCCGGGGAACGAATGGGTCTTTGAAGCAATGTTTTCCACACGCGTGCAAGCGCACACACATTGCCACCATATATATGATGGATAAGTGGAGCTACCAGGCATTAGTTCATTCTCCAGACACTTATGTGACTGAGTGGCATGACAGTACACAATAGACTGACACAATAGGGGAAAAAACATATTATTAGGGGGGGGGGGGGGGGGGGATTCTTTCAACAGGCTGATTTGAAGAGATCTGCCTCTACTTTTTAGCCTGTAGTTTTGATAGTAGCGCTCATGAGCCAAAAGTGGTTCCTGATAATCTGCTGTGTATGCTGCTTGATACCTGTCACTCAAATGGAGAAGGGCTGAAGCTCATTGACTGGAACTCAAATTGCTATGGGGCTGGCCCATGTGTTAGAAAGTGTAGGGAAAATGGCACTGGGACAGTTGCTTTCAAATTATGGATTTTGTGGATAATAGAGGTAAGAAAGTAATTCTGCTCATTACATCGCACTCCACGAGGAGACTGCGTGGCAGGCTGACTACCTGTTATGTGAGTGCAGCAAGGAGCCAAGGTAAGGTGTTAGCTAGCATTAAACATATCTTATAAAAAACAATCAATCTTAACATAATCACAACACATGGTTGATGATATTACTAGTTAATATAGCTTGCCTATATTATTGCATATAATCGATGCGGTGCCTGTTAATTTATCATTGAATTACAGCCTACTTCGCCAAACGGGTGATTTAACAAGCGCATTCGCGACAAAAGCACTGTCCTTGCACCAATGTGTACCTAACCATGAACATCAATACCTTTATTAAAATCAATACACAAGTATGTCTTTTTAAACCTGCATATTTAGTTAATATTGCCTGCTAACATGAATTTCTATTAACTAGGGAAATTGTGTCACTTCTCTTGCGTTCTGTTCAAGCAGAGTCAGGGTATATGCAGCAGTTTGGGCCACCTGGCTCGTTGCGAACTGTGTGAAGACCATTTCTTCCTAACAAAGATCGTAATTAATTTGCCAGAATTGTACATAATTATGACATAACATTGAAGGTTGTGCAATGTAACAGCAATATTTAGACTTCTGGATGCCACCCGTTAGATAAAATACGGAACGGTTCCGTATTTCACTGAAAGAATAAACGTTTTGTTTTCGAAATTATAGTTTCTGGATTTGACCATACTAATGACCTAAGGCTCATATTTCTGTGTGCTATAATATTATAATTAAGCCTATGATTTGATAGAGCAGTCTGACTGAGCAGTGGTAGGCAGCAGCAGGCTCGTAAGCATTCATTCAAACAGCACTTTCCTGCATTTGCCAGCAGCTCTTTGCAATGCTTGAAGCACAGCGCTGTTTATGACTTCAAGCCTATCAACTCCCAAGATTAGGCTGGCAATACTATAGTGCCTATAAGAACATCCAATAGTCAAAGGTATATGAAAAACAAATGGTATAGAGAGAAATAGTCCTATAATTCCTATAATAACTAAAACCTAAAACTTCTTAACTGGGAATATTGTAGACTCATATTAAAAGGAACCACCAGCTTTCATATGTTCTCATGTTCTGAGCAAGGAACGTCAACATTAGCTTTTTTACATGGCACATATTGTACTTTTACTTTCTTCTCCAACACTTTGTTTTTAAATTAATAAAACCAAATTGAACATGTTTCATTATTTATTTGAGACTAAACTGATTTTATTGATGTATTATATTAAGTTAAAATAAGTGTTCATTCAGTGTTATTGTAATTGTCATTATTACAAATAAATCAATAAAAATCGTCCGATTAATCCGTATCGTTTTTTTTTGGGCCCTCCAATAATCGGTATCGGTATCTGCGTTGAAAAATCATAATCGGACGACCTCTAGTTTGGAGTGTTGTATGAAGCTACATACTTCCATACTATTACTCTTTCTGTGAATAGCCTACGAGAGAGGCCTTCAATTAGTTGCTATGCAAAAGTTAGATAGCCTCAGCAAACAAAGGGGTGACAGTGACATATCCAAGCTTTTATGGGGTTACAACTGATTTAATTGCAATCTAACTCATTCAGTTGAAACCTTGTAGAGAACCCTTTGAGAGCTTTTGGGCCGTGGGACCAAAGTAGTGCGTAAGCCACATGATACATTACATAGTATATGTAAGTCTATACTGACTGGACATGGGGCCAAAGTAGTACGTAACCCCATGATAAACTACATAGTACAGTGCCTTGCGAAAGTATTCGGCCCCCTTGAACTTTGCGACCTTTTGCCACATTTCAGGCTTCAAACATAAAGTTATAAAACTGTATTTTTTTGTGAAGAATCAACAACAAGTGGGACACAATCATGAAGTGGAACGACATTTATTGGATATTTCAAACTTTTTTAACAAATCAAAAACTGAAAAATTGGGCGTGCAAAATTATTCAGCCCCCTTAAGTTAATACTTTGTAGCGCCACCTTTTGCTGCGATTACAGCTGTAAGTCGCCTGGGGTATGTCTCTATCAGTTTTGCACATCGAGAGACTGACATTTTTTCCCATTCCTCCTTGCAAAACAGCTCGAGCTCAGTGAGGTTGGATGGAGAGCATTTGTGAACAGCAGTTTTCAGTTCTTTCCACAGATTCTCGATTGGATTCAGGTCTGGACTTTGACTTGGCCATTCTAACACCTGGATATGTTTATTTTTGAACCATTCCATTGTAGATTTTGCTTTATGTTTTGGATCATTGTTTTGTTGGAAGACAAATCTCCGTCCCAGTCTCAGGTCTTTTGCAGACTCCATCAGGTTTTCTTCCAGAATGGTCCTGTATTTGGCTCCATCCATCTTCCCATCAATTTTAACCATCTTACCTGTCCCTGCTGAAGAAAAGCAGGCCCAAACCATGATGCTGCCACCACCATGTTTGACAGTGGGGATGGTGTGTTCAGCTGTGTTGCTTTTACGCCAAACATAACGTTTTGCATTGTTGCCAAAAAGTTCAATTTTGGTTTCATCTGACCAGAGCACCTTCTTCCACATGTTTGGTGTGTCTCCCAGGTGGCTTGTGGCAAACTTTAAACAACACTTTTTATGGATATCTTTAAGAAATGGCTTTCTTCTTGCCACTCTTCCATAAAGGCCAGATTTGTGCAATATACCACTGATTGTTGTCCTATGGACAGAGTCTCCCACCTCAGCTGTAGATCTCTGCAGTTCATCCAGAGTGATCATGGGCCTCTTGGCTGCATCTCTGATCAGTCTTCTCCTTGTATGAGCTGAAAGTTTAGAGGGACGGCCAGGTCTTGGTAGATTTGCAGTGGTCTGATACTCCTTCCATTTCAATATTATCGCTTGCACAGTGCTCCTTGGGATGTTTAAAGCTTGGGAAATCTTTTTGTATCCAAATCATGCTTTAAACTTCTTCACAACAGTATCTCGGACCTGCCTGGTGTGTTCCTTGTTCTTCATGATGCTCTCTGCACTTTCAACGGACCTCTGAGACTATCACAGTGCAGGTGCATTTATACGGAGACTTGATTACACACAGGTGGATTGTATTTATCATCATTAGTCATTTAGGTTAACATTGGATCATTCAGAGATCCTCACTGAACTTCTGGAGAGAGTTTGCTGCACTGAAAGTAAAGGGGCTGAATAATTTTGCACACCCAATTTTTCAGTTTTTGATTTGTTAAAAAAGTTTGAAATATCCAATAAATGTCGTTCCACTTCATGATTGTGTCCCACTTGTTGTTGATTCTTCACAAAAAAATACAGTTTTATATCTTTATGTTTGAAGCCTGAAATGTGGCAAAAGGTCGCAAAGTTCAAGGGGGCCGAATACTTTCGCAAGGCACTGTATATGTAAGCCTATACTGACTGGACATGGGGCCAAGGTAGTGCGTAACCCCATGAAACATTACATAGTATATGTAAGCCTATACTGACTGGACATGGGGCCAAGGTAGTGCGTAACCCCATGAAACATTACATAGTATATGTAAGCCTATACTGACTGGACATGGGGCCAAGGTAGTGCGTAACCCCATGAAACATTACATAGTATACGTAAGCCTATACTGACTGCTTTCAGTGAGAACAGTACAGTTGACGGTAAAGAAATTGAGCAATGTGTGAATAAGATGAAGGAGCTATTTCAGTGGCTCTGCCCCTAAACATCACTTTAGTAGCTGTTGCCGACCTGGATGGTAATGGACAATTTAGATGCCCTGCGTGAGGTAGTGAGATTGAAAATTGTCACCTGGGGACCAGAGCTAAGGGTCGGAGGCGATTTTGAAGTCAACATCAATTTTTGTTTTCGGGGTGAAAGTTCCGCCCTGAAGTTTGTGCCTGTCTAAAAATCTCTAATTACCTCAAACTAATTTAGGACACATTTACAGCAAGGTCACATACACACATACAATATCAATATCTTATGTTGTGATATTGCATCCAAATGTGTATCAATAAAACATTAGTACTGTACAACCAAGATTGACAACATAACCCTGGAGAATATCTGTCAGCTTTGTTTCATCAACATCTGTGATGTCATCAATTATTTGACACACTTCTGTGTCAACAGCAAAAGGCCTCACTGTTATTTATACCTCTCCTCCCCTCTTCGCATCCTAAATGTGTCACCATGTTCTTAAAGAAAGGTAAGAAAGTTCAATATGCTTCCTGTGAAGAAGATGTGTGTGGTACACTTTCCTAGCCTCCCCAAAGGCAGGACAATCTCATCGAGCCACTAGAAACACTCTCTTCAGAAGAGCACTCACCTACTTTAGGAATAGCAGCAGTAGAGTGTGTGATGCATCTACAGTAAGTGTTAGTAAGAAACTATAGTGGTCTGAAAGTGTGTGAGGCATCTAAGTGTTAGTAAGAAACGATAGTGGTCTGAAAGTGTGTGAGGCATCTAAGTGTTAGTAAGAAACTATAGTGGTCTGAAAGTGTGTGAGGCATCTAAGTGTTAGTAAGAAACTATAGTGGTCTGAAAGTGTGTGAGGCATCTAAGTGTTAGTAAGAAACTATAGTGGTCTGAAAGTGTGTGAGGCATCTAAGTGTTAGTAAGAAACTATAGTGGTCTGAAAGTGTGTGAGGCATCTAAGTGTTAGTAAGAAACTATAGTCGTCTGAAAGTGTGTGAGGCATCTAAGTGTTAGTAAGAAACTATAGTTGTCTGAAAGTGTGTGAGGTATCTAAGTGTTAGAAACTATAGAAAGTGTGTGAGGCACTATAGTCGTCTGAAAGTGTGTGAGGCATCTAAGTGTTAGTAAGAAACTATAGTGGTCTGAAAGTGTGTGAGGCATCTAAGTGTTAGTAAGAAACTATTAGTGGTCTGAAAGTGTGTGAGGCATCTAAGTGTTAGTAAGAAACTATAGTCGTCTGAAAGTGTGTGAGGCATCTAAGTGTTAGTAAGAAACTATAGTCGTCTGAAAGTGTGTGAGGCATCTACAGTAAGTGTTCATGAGGACGTGTTAAATAGTCTCAATAGGTTTGAGTCAGACTCATAATGGACGTGCTTTCTTCTGACAAACTACATTAGAACAACGTTTAGCAAGAGCTAAGGACGAGGGTACACCAATTAGAAATAGTCTTACGCGTTATTACATTATGAAAGTGAGGAGCAAAACCATGACAACATTTTACAACAACCATTAAAAATAGTTGCATAATAGCCTCTATAATAGCTTGTCATCCAATGTAAAAAAAAACACACACAAAAGAACATTATGATGCACAGCAAACTCCAAACTAGCTAGTAATAATATTGTTTTGTCTCTTATTAAGTCTTTTCAACCAAGAAGCTATTCCACTGATAATGATGAGCCAAATGAACAAGATGTCTCTTTCAAGCCGTCGAATCCCCAAAGCAATTTTTTCCGTCGCTAACACAATTAAAGATTAAATACAGACATGGATGGCCTGAGACGTGTTGGGGAATAATGGTTTATTGGAGCTATTAGCGCACTTGTGAGAGAGAGCGAGCTAGAGAGAGAGAGCGAGAGAAAGCACTAGAAAATATTACATCTAGGGATTCTGCAAATTATACAACACAGTGCAGAAGTTGCGCCATTAGAGAGGTGAATTTGAGTCTCTTGGTTTTGTCTTGTTAGCAGAGTTGTGTACCTGGTAAGGTTGGAAGCTGACACAGATATGTACAGCGCTGCTGGTCAGCTAACTCAAATGTGACCTTCCTTTCTTTCAAAATGTGGACAAAAACACAGGATATGCTAATAGGTACAGTCCTTCAGGTTAGCTAACTCAAATGTGACCTTCCTTTCAGTCAAAATGTGGACAAAACCACAGGATATGCTAATAGCTGACAGTAAAAACCGAGACCAATAGCTTGAGTAGATGGAAGAATCAACACAACTACAGCCAGAGACAGAACTAAACCATAGTCAGAGATAGTATAGTATACTAGCATAGTACAGAATCCTCAGCTAAGTAGCCTGGTCCCAGTACTTACACAAATCACCATGGAAACATTGGGTTCCTTTCCCATCAAAATGTGTACTGAGGAAGACATTTTTCATTAAACACAGCATCTCCTTGGAAATTAGTTGTGAGTTTAAAACCACGAAGCACAAACTCTCCCCGCAGCAATTCATCAAATACCTCAACATGCCTTTTAACAGTTGCATATTGCAGAGTTGTGTTTATTCTCTTTTCCTAATAGAGAGGGAGGGAAGCTAGCGGGCTTAACATGGGTTCTATTGCTTAGGTACCAAATGGGGAAAAACAGACAAACAGGGAGGAACTAGCTGATCTTGATCTCGTAGAATAAGAAGTGCTTTTTTTAGTTCTCAAGAATGTGTTATTGTAAGAGGTTCACAGTTTCGCAACTCTACACTACGGAATGTGCTTTTACCCATCCAATTGTTTATAATGCCACTAACAGGTTAAGGTAATATGTAAGGCTTTACATAAGTAGATAGACACACTGTCCTGGGGTGTGTCATTCTGTCGAGAGTGAGTGGCTGTTAAAGAGAGGCCCCGGGCGGATGCTGCAGTAGTAGCAGCATGAGTGTATAGTGGGGAATACCAGCCGACCCAAGGCATGTGTTGCCAGGCACTGCAGCGAAGGCTCGGGCTACTTAATTCTCTATTCATAACAAATCCAAAGCACTGGTGGGCTTCGCTGCACACTAGAACAGGCACCTTCCCCACAAGTAGGTCAACAGGCACTTAGCTGGACCTTAGAACAAACAACAGATGCTTCCATTCAACTGTGATTTCTCTAAAAGTGGGTGTGTGCGTGCACTAACATTTTCTTATATCTGGGAACCAGTGATGAATAAATACCCCTATGGTATGTTTCCTTGCTCTGCCATTGTCTGCCAAGGCAGGCGGGGCCTGCCAAAACTACATGCGAAGCGGGAGCTAGCGTAACATGAGAGATGCTAATATCCAAAAAGTGCTCAAATGTTAAATTGTGTAATCCAAAAGCACTGAATGCTAACAGCTAACAGATCCAGATCCATTTTCTGGGGCCCCTGTTGCTCAGAGGAGAATATTAGCAGTGGCGTCCAAACCCCTCCAGGCTGTGAAATTGATTTCCAGGATTTAGATGAAAGGAGCAGAGCAAGATTTCAGAGGTTATTCCACAGCTAAAGCAGATATATATATATATATACACAATCTACACTGGCTATGTGAATCTTGTATCAAAGGGGAATCTATTCCCAAGCAAACAGAAAGTGTGATGTGTCTTTGGTAAGGCTATTATATATACTGATAGCTTGCGGAATGGGTTTCCCTAAAGTTAGGTGAGAAATAAAGCTTACAGAACTTCAGACATGGGAAGTCAAGTGATCATGTGTATGATCATGCACTGTGCATCCATCCATTGTGTGTATTGCTAGGCGATTACATAAACAATACATTTATTTTCATTCTATGTCTGGTTTCTCACAATGCTTGCACTGAACATTTCTGCCCTAGAGCATGTATTGAACACAGGCATGAAAATAACCTATGCCTTTTCTCCCTCAGAAGACCCACGATCCTTTTCCGCTGTTGCTTTTGCCATGACGTCAAACAGATACATATCGCTGCAATCAGCAGAACTAAGGCAGCGTCGCAGGGAGGCACACACAAGGGTATACTCATGGGTATTGGATATCAGAACATCACATTTTTGCACACGCACGACCCGTAGACTCAAGGGCTGAATCCCAAATGGCACTCTATTCCCAGATTATAGTGTTTCCTACAGGCCTTGGTCAACAGTATTCCATTACAAAGGGAATAGATTCCCATTTGAGACGAAGCCCAAGGACACGCCCTCTCTTCCGTAACACGAGGTATCAATAGGACGGTCCGGTCCGCTCATGCGGACTGGAACAGCTCAATACGTCACAGCCATGTCCGCTACAGTACGTGTCTGTCTCGACAGTGTGATGATCTCATCAGAGGACACAAGTATCAATAGGACTCTTTCATAAGTCCCAGACAGACGTCTCCTACGTGTCCGTCTTTGCTGGACATACCAGGAGACATCCTCCCGCAGGGGGTTTGTGGCTGTGTTTTTGACACAGACATTACGTGATCCTGCCAATCTAGTCGGAGACATGGATACAAGCTGGATGGATGATGACCACTGTCACTTCTGGATTCGGCCCAATGTAAAAATGCAGAGTTGAAGAGTAATAAGTCTCTTATACGAAGCAGTGACCGAATGACATCTTCTCACGATGCCGAGCAACTGCCCCCAAAAAACTGGACCACTCACTTTTTCGTAAGTGAGGCCGTGTATGCCAGCTGTAGGGCTACGGTAGGACTGGGCAGGGAGGAGACTACCGCTGAGTTTAGCCCAAAAATAGAGCTTTGCTGGCGGGGAGGCAAGCCGTTGTCTTCCCCTGCCAGGACCCACGGACCTAGCACACCTTCTGCAGGAGCATGAGAGACGTTGTGAGGTGTTGCTCACTGTACCACCATATGCTCAGTGCTGACCTAAAAACACACTGTTCCTGGGCTGTTGCATCCTGGGCCGTACTCTCCCTCCTGTCTGGGACTCTCTATAAGAGATTGAGGTACTTCTGTATAGTAGGAGCCCAAGCTCTCTGGGGTCCCTGAAGCTAGCCTGTGACTATACCGCTGGGTATGCAGAGGTAACCTTACAGGTCCCAAAGCAAACAGGTTCTGTTTGTCCCAACAGGGCTCCTGTACAATTCAACTCACACTCACAACAGTCACAGTGTGAGGCCTAATTTATTCTGTTCAGGTCCTGTGATATCTGAGAGAAACAGACAGAAGCAGCAGCTCACATAGGACTCTCCATGGTCCTGTGCTCTGTGATCCATGTAGTGGCAGAGACGTCCCTGGTTGCTGCTTCTGAGGTTTTCATAATGCAGCAGCCCTCCAGAACATAGAAACACATGTTGTTTTCCTACCCCTGTTTCACGGTGTACCGCAGTGTGTGTATTTATGCACCACGGTGTGTGCGCATAGCCGCAGGGAGAATGTTTGGAGTTGGGGGTGCTGGGCAGAGGTTGAGCAGAGGTGTTTTTAGGATTTCAACACATAGAGGGTTGGGGGGGGGGTGGGGGGGGGGCTGAATGTACATGATAGATTACATTAGAAAAATAATTTTAACACCAAACAAATGATCGAAATGAGTGGCTACTCTGACAGTGATAATATATTCCTCCTAGTATTGTACATTCTGTGTGTTTTTACATTGGGCTGGGCTATTGTTTGGTTTCAAGACCAGGTCATTTTTATTGCTCTCAGTAGCCTATAATAAATATATATATGTATAATAGGCTACAGTAAGCTACTAAATACACTTTCCAGAGCCACACTGACTAACCCAATGATGAAGATGAAGCCTAGGCTGCTCACCGGTGATGGCCCATGCACTCGTGCCATAAGTCTATCCATAAGTCTATCACACAATGACAAAGCTACTTTCAAAAACAGTGCCGTAAACTCCGAATCGCTCAAAAGTTGTTGAAATAAATTGTTAGCTTCTACAGACAGACGAGTCTTCTCTTTTCAGCAGTAGGCAATTGCTTTCCTGTACGTTTTTCTCACAGTTGCATTTTGAAATTTGCAAAAGGTTAAACTGACAGCTGCAATCA
Source organism: Oncorhynchus clarkii lewisi (assembly GCF_045791955.1). Lineage (NCBI taxonomy): Eukaryota > Metazoa > Chordata > Actinopteri > Salmoniformes > Salmonidae > Oncorhynchus > Oncorhynchus clarkii. Next base: position 20,357,010 of record NC_092159.1, on the reverse strand, counting down.
ACTGTAGATATATAACCCATAGATGGCAGTTCCGATTCAAGTCAGGACTGGCAGCCATTGCTAATGCAGTCATTAGTTTAACAGTCAAATTACCAGGGTTAGAGGTTCCAAAACCCCTCTATGGGCAACAGTGCCTTCAGAAAGTAGTCACACCCTTTGCTTTTTGCAAAACAATTTGAGATTGAGATTTTAGATTGAGATGTTGTGTCACCGGCCTACTGTACATACAATACTCCATAATGTCTAAACGGAGTTATGTTTACAAGTTCATTTAAAACTGAGTCAATAAGTATTCAACCCCTTTGCTAAGTTCAGGAGTAAAAAATGTGCTTAACAAGTCACATAATAAGTTACATGGACTCACTCTGTGTGCAATAATAGTGTTTAACATGGTATTTGAATGATTACCTCCTCTCTGTACCCCACACATACTGTACGACTATAATTATCTGTAAGGTCTGTAAGGTTCCTCAGTCGAGCAGTGAATTTCAAACACAGATTCAACCACAAAGACCAGGGAGGCTTTTCAATGCCTTGCAAAGAACAGCATCTATTGGTAGATGGGTAAATATAAAAAAGCAGACATTGAATATCCCTTTGAGCAAGGTGAAGTTATTAATTACACTTTGGATGGTCTATCAATACACCCAGTCACTGAAAAGATACAGGCGTCCTTCCTAACTCATTTGCCAGAGAGGAAGGAAACCGTTCAGGGACTTCACCATGAGGCCAATGGTGACTTTAAAACAGTTGCAGGGTTTAACTTCATTGGGATAGGGGACGGCATTTTCATTTTTGGATGAAAAGCGTGCCCAGAGTAAACTGCCTGCTACTCAGTCTCAGATGCTAATATATGCATATATTAGTAGTATTGGATAGAAAACACTCTGAAGTTTCTAAAACTGTTTGAATGATGTCTGTGGGTATAACAGAACTCATATGGCTGGCAAAAACCTGAGAAAAGATCCAACCAGGTGCATGCGTGTGTGTGTGTGTGTGTGTGTACAAAAACTTTCTTTGGATATGTTCCACAGACACCCCACAGAAGCACATGCTGTAATCCCGCAGCTCAGTGGTTCTCTGTGCTGTACGAGATGACATCTGTCCCGCTGCGCGTGCGGATGAGACAAGCCAATATTGACACAGCCGGCTGTTTTCACGTTTACAGAAGAGCCCCACCGCCTCCTGTCGTTCCTTTCCAGAGTTTGGACGGCGTGAGCGGATTCAGATGGAAGGAATAGCGCAACCGTGTCATCAGCACGCTCTGAAGCTTCATAGAACACAACAGGGAAGGAAAGTATGGGTCTAGCAGGGCTGAGGTCAATTCCAATTGAAGTAAGTCAATTCCTGAGGTAAACTGAAATTCTAATTCCAATGATTATTTTCCTCATTGACATGCATTCCATTTACTTCCTGAATTGAATTAATTGAAATGGAGTTGACCCCCAACCCCTGGTCTCTATCCAGCTCCCTAGTGAGTTCTTCCCTCACCCAACCTTGTTTCCAACTTCTGTTCCAGCATCATGTTCTGTTCCGATTAAAGGGGGGATTAAAAAAAAAACAGTGAGAACAGGGCGACATGGCAGCATGGACGGCAGGAGTTGAAAAGAAAGGGAAGAGGTCAGCAGGAACAGAGAGAGAGAGAGAGAGAGAGAGAGAGAGAGAGAGAGAGAGAGACAGAGAGAGAGAGAGAGAGAGAGAGAGACAGAGAGAGAGAGAGAGACAGAGAGAGAGAGAGAGAGAGAGAGAGAGAGAGAGAGAGAGAGAGAGAGAGAGAGACAGAGAGAGAGAGAGAGAGAGAGAGAGAGAGAGAGAGAGAGAGAGAGAGAGAGAGAGAGAGAGACAGAGAGAGAGAGAGAGAGAGAGAGAGAGAGAGAGAGAGAGAGAGAAAAAGAGGGAGGGGGTCTGAAATGCTTGCCCTGCAGTAAAGGGGCTGACTCACTCCTATTCTTTTAGCAGCGGAGAGCTGCTGCTAATTCGTGTCTATTCAGTGCAGGCTTACGGTAATGTGGCCGTCTGGTTGATAAGAGGGGGAACCACAGGCATTCTATAACTCCCCTCCCTTCCTTCCTCTCTCCTTCCTTCCTTCCCTCTCTCCCTCCCTCACTCCCTCCCTCCCTCCCTCCTCACACATGTAGACCATCCATCCCTGTCTCTCTGCTTCTGTCCCTTCTCTCTGTCAGTTATGATATCATTGCCCACTGTATGTCACCTCTCTCTATCAGTTATGATATCATTGTCCACTTAACGTCACCTCTTTCTTTCTGTCCAGAATCTAGATGAAGGTCACCACTATATTCCTATTAGAGGAATACATATCAACTGTTGAAGTAGAGGGCAGTAAATATATGTAATGGGTTTCTCTCTTCACTGTTGGTTATCATACCATCAGACACAGAGAGAGAGGCCACTCCTTTCCAATTTGGCCAAAACAGGCCCACTGAGCACATATGGGCAAGCGTGTGCCTAAAAACTAGGGCAGGGACGATACCAGTATAGTCACTACTATTGTGGCAAGGAAACAAATCACAAAGTGTATTTCACTTATTTAAGACAACAGTTCTAATGATGGAAACAGACATTATGTTGTCATCCAGAGTCACATGTATTTATTTTCCAAGCTAGTACACAATATTTTACATACAGCTGGTTTTTAAAGGACCAAGTAGTTTGGACTGCTTCGTGTTATCATGTTTTCCATGAAAAAAATATTGCGCCCCGGCCTTACTAAAAACCCAGTGAAACTTGCCAACCAAGCCTTCTAACACAGATCCTAGGTCCTTTAATAATTCGTCCAAAGAGTGCTGGAACTGGGTGTATACTCTCCGATGGCATGGGGTGCAGCCAAACTCTCTGCCCTCTAGCAGTTTCTATGGAGAAGCTCGCTGAACCAACATGCACAGACGCACGCAACACGCGAGCACACACACACACACACACACAAAGACCAAAACAGAAAACAAGAGGCCACAGACAAGAGCTCTTGGCAGCTCCTTCAGAGCCAAATCTGACTTGGCAAAGACCTGACAGGGGTGAGAGGAGAGCGGTCTCTCATTTGCACACTGGCTATGTTCACAGGCAAATATTAATTTCAGAAATAAATTATGCGACCTCAACTAAGAGCGGAAAGAGGAAGGAGAGAAAATCTATTATTTTGTGAAGAGGAACGGGTCGTAGAGGTCAGCGGTTTTTCATTTTGGTAAAAAGTGATGCTCTAAGATAAAACCACATTTCACAAGAGTGCCCATGTGTAAGAGATCTCCTACAAAGCCCCCTTCAGTGCAAATTCCTTTTTAACGTGAAATGTGGAAAAAGCAGAGGATTTGTTTTCTCACTCTCTCGTTATCTCTCTTTCGCTCTCTCTGAAAAGTTACAAAGTACAACACCCATTAAAAAACCTTCTCATATCACTTTCGCATCAAATTGGGTTATAAAATCTGGTCTGGGTTGGTTTTATGGTGGGATTTCGTTGTAGAATGAAACCTTGAGTGTCTTTGTCGCCAAGTTGAGTGTCTACCAGACTAGAGTTCAAAGGGTTAAGTGGCAATCTCACCAAGTAAAAGAATCCACAACCATTATTTTAAAGTGACCAGGAAAGAGGACACTGAAAGGGCCAAACATCCAGTTAAACTGAACAGGAGACAGAGTACGAACTACCAAGTAAACAAAATCCACTTATAAGACAGAGAAACAGAAAAAAACAGACAAGAGACGGTGAACCAAAACACACCTGTTGCGGTGTTACAAAACAGGCTCCTGTTCCTCTGTGAAGTGGAACGCAGCCAAAAACAAACTCAGGACCGTGACCTTTCTGCCCCTCGGGGTTCAAAAATAACATTTGCTGAAGGTAGGTAAACAAAAGGGACGCTAGTCCGGTCAGGTGTTCGGTCAGAGGAGGGGAGAACAGAATGCAAATATTCTTGTCAGGCCACAAGCCAAAGGGTGTGGAAGAGAATGTCTGTGTTCCTCGGAACAGGTAAAACTACATTATAGCCACCACTCCAGTTATACAGCTTCAGAGTGCCAGGAAGGTATTACCTTATATGGGAGCGATGACAATAAAGATGGGTGTGGGATATGATGACACAAGACAATGGGCCTCAAGGCCAGACATTGTTAACTTGTATTATTGTCAAACAAAAGGCACCACTGTATTCAGTTGTATTCTTTCAACGCATTTTCCACACGAGCAGAACAGGTTGGCTTTACACACAGAGACTACAGCGACAAAGCGAGACAATAGGAGCGTGAAATAGTGAGGTAAGGAGAATGACAAGTCCTCAAGGCCTGTGGAGTACAGTTGAAGAGGTGGGTCTCACACAATAAAGTCACAGACAGTGCACTTCTCCATTGAAGACTTTCCTCCTATGTAGTGCACTACTTTTGACCAAGTAGTATCAGCACATTAGTGAGAGTGAACTTTAATCGGGACAATGTCCTTGCGGCAAATGCACCTTGTTGCTCCACCTTTCTCTGCCCTTGGTCTGTGTCTGCCACTGGCGTAGTAAGCCAGCCTAAATGAGGAACACAACAGCATCGTACAGAACAGTCCCAGCAGCGGGAGCAGTAGCCTCAGAGACTAACAGGGGGTCAACCTCATCCATGGGGACCATTATTACCTTCAGCCCAGGGAAGCTCACTGCTTACAAATCCATCCAGCTTTACTCAAATTATGCTTCAAATAAAAAATAATCAGTATGCATTTACACAGGTGTTTTGCTCATATTACTCGTGTGTGTGTGTGTGTGTGTGTGTGTGTGTGTGTGTGTGTGTGTGTGTGTGTGTGTGTGTGTGTGTGTGTGTGTGTGTGTGTGTGTGTGTGTGCGTGTGTGTGTGTGTGTGTGTGCGTGCATTTGCCTTTTAACTCTAATAAAGCAGTCATGGAGAAATCCGCCAGGCACATAAGGAGATTTATTTTTGAATATGATAAATTAGGAGGAGAATGAAATTATAGTGTATAGCTCTTTAACAATCAAACCATGTGTTGGTCTTCATCAAAGGCTTGAGTGGTGCTTCTCTCCCTGGCTGAGCCCAGCTCTGATTTTACACCCAGAGAGAAAGAGATCTCAATTCCTCAGCACTAACACAACTCAACCTTCCACCAACAAAAATGCTATACACACCAGGCTCACCCTCAACTTAGTAATGAGCGTCCTTTTTCTCTCTCAAAGGAGAAAAAAATGTGTTGATGCCGTTGAATATTTTAACTATTCCTGAACTATTTAGGGGGTCTGGGCGTCTTTTGAAATTATCATGGATTTAATCAAATGTTAGCAAAGAAAAGTATTCAATATTTCAGGCAGGTGTGTGTGTGATCCATTAAAGGCCTTTAAGATGGCAACCCATGGCAGTCAGCCGTCTGTCTCTGTGTGGCAACTCTGAGGTACCCTACCTGTGTGTGTGTGTGTGTGTGTGTGTGTGTGTGTGTGTGTGTGTGTGTCTGTGTGTGTGTGTGTGTGTGTGTGCGTGTGCGTGTGCGTGTGCGTGTGTGTGTGCGTCGGTGTGTGCGTGTGTGTATAGAAGATGGGTGGTCTGTGAAAGTGGAGAAGTGGGACAGTCGCATTACTTACCTCCCCGGAGGATTGAGACATAGTATAAAGGAAATGGAAAAAAGACAGAGAGAGAGAGAGAGAGAGAGAGAGAGAAGTAGTATGTATAAATATGAGTGTGTTTGGAAGCCATATGTACTCCGTCTGTGTTTGTGTGTGAAAGGAACTGAGGCTGAGTGCCCTTAGAAAGCCCATTGTGTGTGTCCTAGACCCCTTCAGCCCGCACTGTTAGCGCTCCACCACACACAGCCCTAAGTCTCACCTACATGCACGCACACACACACACACACACACATCCTGCCCCCCCCCCACACATGAGGTAGTAGAGGCGCTAGAGAAGGCCAGCCAGTCCGGATGTTGCCTTCTGCCCTCTCAGCAGATCGATCCCGGGGATAATGTTCATTAATGGAGCGGCGGCCGGCGCTCTTCCTCCGACTTTGAGCTTCTCTCCCGACCCCCAGGGAGATTCCATTTCATTAGCCCCCTGTGGGGCTTCAGGCACAGGCAATACTCTGCGAGGCCTAGCTACCCCACAACGAGCCTGGATGTCCACAGTTAGATAGGGGGTCCTTGGGTAGGGTCCCTGAGCTAGAGTGCTCTCTCTGGAGGCTCTGTGGAAAAGACAGGGCACATTGGGATGATAATAGACTCTGGGTTGACTCCTGAAGGGGACGCTGAGTCCTGACTCTGTACCATGTTGTGACTGTGGCTCTCTGATGCCCCTGTGGGAGCGGTAATTGGCTTGGGCAGCAAGCAGACGCATGCACACACACACACCCTCTTCCTCCTCCTTTATCTTCATCACTCTGTGGCACGAGCACGACGATAGACTCCTTCTCTGACCCCATTATGACCTCACAGATGATGTCCAACAGCGCTTCAACTTTTCTCTCCTTCCTCTGTCTCCCCATGTGACTCTGTCCCTCTGGTGTGCACTGTGCTGTAACCATACCTGTTAGTCTACTACCACACTTCCTGTCTGGGGGGAAGGAGGGCCAGCAGGGATCAGGGATCAGCTCAAATCCCTGGAAAGCTTCAGTGTGGTGCGAGACAGTTGTTTGTCCTGGTCTGGACTGGCTGCTGGACTAGCTTTCATCTTAGCGAACCAGGCAAGCAGGATAACGGGCTGCTGGTGACTGATTAGGGCACCTGATCCACAGTGATGGTTCTAGCCAAACCACTCAGTACCACTCTCTTAGTATCTATCTCCATCTTTGGCCATCAATGAATTACTGACGGAAGAAAAGCAGGCAAACCGGAGGAGAGGTTTACAGGGCATCATCTTTTGCAAAGTAAGGCCAAGTGGAAGACAAATAACACCTCAGTCTCCAAAAAGGCTTCGAGCTCTTTCAGAAGCGCTAACTGATCAGACAAACCTAGACAGAGAGGCGTTGATACCTAGGCGGCCCAATTCAGCAGGTTTGACAAAAGAACACAAAGCAGCTATCTGCTCAGTTAGGTGAATCCCTGAAGCTGAGAGCTGCTGGTGTCAACAACTTTCTATTTTTCTCTCTCGATACCATGCCACTCCAAAAGCTCACCTGAAACCTTTTCTTTCTTTTATCCCTTAGAAGCATTTTGAAATGAGTCAGGGAAGGAGGGAGGGGAGAGGGTACGCAAATTGGCCCTGCTCAATCATTTATCTTTCAATAGGTGAATAGTAGATGGAGCCACGTTAGGAGGAAGGAGGCTTTAAAAAGACACGGAAACGGCTCAGGGTGAATAATGGATGAAGAATCAAATGTTGAAAAAAAAGGAGGCACGTCGAGAAATATTTGATAAAGCAGAGATTTTTTAAGCGTTTTTTTTTGTTGGTGTTGTAAATCCTATTATAAGGTGAGGTAGTGTGTGTATGTGTGTGTGTGTGTGTGTGTGTGTGTGTGTGTGTGTGTGTGTGGTGTGGTGTAGTGTAGTGTAGTGTAGCGTAGTGGTGGGATTAGTTCCCCCTCGGTCCCAGATTTCCTTCATTCGGGGCCACATGTTTTCAGTGATAAAAATATACACCACACTGCCACTACTACAATACTACTACAATGGCCCTCTCCACTGTGTTCTTCTTTATACAGTAGTGTAGCAAAAAAATGAGTATTAGTGGTGATATTGATGTTACTGTTCCATGACAGGAAGCCGCAAATAAGGAGTTTTGCTTCAATTTCCTTCCTCTCCAGCTGCTCAATTTCACACAAAATAGACGTCTGTAAAAGGAAAAGGAGATCGAAGCCCATCATGCAGTCAAACAGAGGGGGGCAAATCCACCAACAAACGTCTCGCCCCATCTCCTTTTCTCCCTCCCTCTCTCCCCCACTCTCTCTCTCTATGCCGTGTGGAATTTAAAGCAACTGAGAAATGTCACTGGTGTTCTAATGGGATTGTGGCTGGGCTTCGGCGGGGCTGGCGGGAGAGGTGTCGTTTGAAGTAACCTGCGAGGTTGAGCGGGATCGCCGGAGCAGAAGGAGAGAGAGTCTGTGGCCGTCTGCCCCGTCAACCCCTCCGCCCTGATCTTAACACTCTGGCTGCGCTGGGCAGGGCAGCTGTAGCTGACGTCTGGCAACAGCTTAGACAGCTAGGCCAGACAGACATGTGGAGAGATGAGTCAGAGGAGAGAGAGAGAAGCAGAGAGAAAGAGAGAGAGGGAGAAGCAGTGTGGAGACTGTGAGCATGGGAGAAAAAGGGAGTGAGTGAGAGAGGAAGCAAAGGAAAGATAAGCGACCTGTGAACCCCAATGTCTAATCAATATATAATACTAATGTGCAAACAGACAAGAGAGTAAAGCTGACTTCATTTACCTCCAGAGCAGTAGATGGATCACAGAGATGTCCAATGGTAGATACATTCTCTCTATATGACGGACTGCCAGTGTCAAGTCTGATGGCACAACTGAATGAGGAGTATCAGAGCTTTAACATCCCAATGAGCAAAACTGACAGGAGACATCCGATACAGCATCCATCAACCCATACCTGTCTACCTGTCATCGACGTCTGATCTTTATCATAAACAAACACATTTCTCTGGAGAACAGGGCCTCTTAACCCTCACATCCGTAAATGTCAAATGGAAATCCGTCTGTCAATAATATGTTCTATCGCCGCCTCGCCAGATGCCACAACGTCCAGAGACCAAATTTCCAAGTCTAAGCAGTTTACTTCCATCTATCCAGGGCTGTTTTTTATTTCTTTCTTTCCCTCCATCCACTCACTCAGTCAACTCTCTCCAGGCGCAGAGCGAGAAGCCATCTATTATCGACATTTAAAATGGAATAATACATAGATCGTGCCTCTGTGAGTTAGCAGCGGTGTTGGGGTGCTTGGCATCGTTTACCACTACTGTCCATAGGGGGGAGGGGGAGAGAGAGAGAGAGAAAGAGAGAGAGAGAGAGATCTGCTTTTAAACCACTCACTCAGGCAGGCATGCCCACTGGATGGGAGGCCAAGACGTCCAGATGTAACTATTCTAAACGCAGAGGGAAATCTATGCCACGTTTGTGCCGCACTTTGATGATACAAACGAAGTGAGTTTGTCTGATTTATTTTCATTCCGACACCAGAGAAATATTGTGCAAACCGGTTTCGATAGGCCTGATACTTTCATATTATGAGTAATACTGTTGTCAAGCCTGAGGGGTTGGACGAAGGCGACACACGCGTTATTTCACACTGGCCCTTTAATCCCCGTCTACTACGATTCTGGTTCAAGGAGACTTGGCTTCCTTCAGCAAACATCCGTTTACTGAGCTGCCTCTGTTGACTGACTTCCTTACATAACCTTCCACTGGCTGAGGAAAGTGAGCCGGCTCAGCAGGTCACATGGCTGGTTGTAGGTATGCTGGACCACAGGTTATAGTAGGTCCCGGTTACTGAACCAATACAGATAAAGTAGGTCCCTGCTATACTGAACCTAGCGCTGGGCAATAAATCAATATCAATAATTATCGAGGTAATTACTTCCCTCAATAACGATATAAAAACGTTTGGATTCATTTTCGATAATGTCGATATAGAATAATTAGGTCCAGCAGTCCATTTCACCTCTGTGACGCAGCAGGAACGTGCAGAGAAGTGACAATATGCACGTGGAGAGGTAAACGCCCACTAAAAACCACTTAGCACCTCGAGTGATGGAGTAGCCACTAACTACGACAAATGAGTAATGTAGGCAAAAACAGTGGCAGTGATAGCCATGGAGAAGGAGCAGCTTCCAACGAAGAAATGATTGATAAAAAGGGTTCAACTGTTTCAGTAATTTGGAAGTGGTTTAGCTTTTTGAAGTCTGACAAAGAGCAGAACAATGTTCGGTGCAAATTGTGCCGTAGACCGGTGGCTACGAAGTCTGGTAATACGACAAACCTTTTTCAACATCTGAAGCAAAATCACTCTTTGGAACATGTAGGAAGTTTGAGTTTGCGCAACGGTATTGATAAACGCCCCTCAAGCACCAGCCAATCTAGGGATGTTTGCCCGAAGCAGTCAACACTGATAGTGTTTATGCCCAACAAGCATACATCGAAAAGACAAAGACATCACAAATGCTATTATGCATTGCATTGCATTGCTAAGGACATGCTGCCAATTAGCACAGTCGAAAAGGAAGGTTTCCTGTTCCCTGGCCGCAAACATGGAACAATTTTCCTTAAAGTATAATTTTATGGGTAGCTCACATAATTTTATTATATTAATGTAACCTTTATTTAACTAGGCAAGTCAGTTAAGAACAACTTCTTATTTACAATGACGGCCTATCGGGGAACATTGTGTTAACTGCCTTGTTCAGGGGTAGAACAACAGATTTTTACTCAACTTGGGGATTCAATCTAGCAACCTTTTGGTTACTGGCTCAAAGCTCTAACCACTAGGCTACCTGCTGGTTACTGGCCCAACGCTCTAACCACTAGGCTACCTGCTGGTTACTGGCCCAACGCTCTAACCACTAGGCTACCTGCTGGTTACTGGCCCAACGCTCTAACCACTAGGCTACCTGCTGGTTACTGGCCCAACGCTCTAACCACTAGGCTACCTGCTGGTTACTGGCCCAACGCTCTAACCACTAGGCTACTTGCTGGTTACTGGCCCAACGCTCTAACCTCTAGGCTACCTGCTGGTTACTGGCCCAAAGCTCTAACCACTAGGCTACCTGCTGGTTACTGGCCCAACGCTCTAACCACTAGGCTACCTGCTGGTTACTGGCCCAACGCTCTAACCACTAGGCTACCTGCTGGTTACTGGCCCAACGCTCTAACCTCTAGGCTACCTGCTGGTTACTGGCCCAAAGCTCTAACCACTCGGCTACCTGCTGGTACGTTGGGCCAGTAAGGCTACCTGTTGGATACTGGCTACCTGCCTAGTGGTTTGTTCAGGCATTAGGCATCCTTGTGCCTGAAGCAGATATGCACCTTTTAAACATTATTTGATTAATATCATGATAATTATCATTATCGAATAAAAAAATATATAGATATCGTGATCATTTATTTGCCATATCGCCCAGCCCTACTTGAACCCATACACCAATAACAGAGGAGTGATCTTAAAATGGAGGACTGCAGGTGCATTAGCTTTGAGGTTTGGTTTCTGCTCTGTTCTATGGGCCTTGCAGGCCGGTGTGATTTGTCTTTAGTTTTGCAAAGGTGACAGTAAAAGTGGGGTGTAAGGTTGGAGAAGAATTGGAGTAGAAAGTGGATGTGTAAGGATGTTGAAACTAAGCAGTTATAGAGTTGTAAGGAAATGTACTGTAGAGGAGGAGATACAGTGAGCTACAAAAGCGACATTTTTGCTCTGTACTCCAGCACTTTGAAATGATACAATGACGAGGTTGGGTTAAAGTGCAGATTGTCAGCTTTAATTTGAGGGTATTTCAATCTATATTGGGTGAATCGTTTAGAAATTACAGCACTTTTTGTACATAGTCCCTCCATTTTAGGGGACCAAGTATAGGGACAAATTCACTTATATGTGTATTAAAGTAGTAAAAGGTTAAGCACGCAATGAATACATCAAGCTTGTGACTACACATTTGTTGGATGCATTTGCTGTTTGTTTTGGTTGTGTTTCAGATTATTTTGCGCCCAATAGAAATTGTAAATAAGGTTGTGTCGTTTTGGAATCACTTTTATTCTAAATAAGAATAGAATATGTTTCTGAACACTTCTGCATTAATGTGGATGCTATGGATAGTCCTCAATGAATTGTGAATAATGATGAGTGAGAAAGTTAGAAGCATAAATATCATACCCCCCCCCCCCCAAAAAAAAATGGTTAGCATGTCTGATATTTGTGTGTCGAACTTTCTCACACATCATTCTTCATGATTCATTCAGGACTATCCGTAATCATGGTAATATCCACACTAATGTAGAAGTGTTCAGAAACATATTATTTTCTCATTTACAATAAAAGTGACTCCATTTACCATTCATTTCTATTTGGCACAAAATAATCTGAAGCACAACCAAAACAAATGCATCCAAGAAATGTGTAGTCACAACCTTTATGAAGTCATTGCATGATAGATATATGGGACCAAATACTTTTTACTACTTTAATACGCACAGGTGAATTTGTCCCAATACTACGTACAAAAAGCACTGTCATTTCTAAACGATTCACCCAATACGGATGGAAAAACCCCTCAAATGAAAGCGGATAGTCTCCACTTTAACCTCATAGCCATTGTATCATTTAAAATCCAAAGTGCTGGGAGTACAGAGCCAGAATAAAAGATGTGTCACTGTCCCAATACTTTTGGAGCTCACTGTATAAGAAAGGTACCATACACTCAGTGAAAGAGGCAGGCAGGGTCAGAATGTGTCTCCTCTGGTTTCTGTCAGGTCAGCAGATTGATCTGGGTCTTCTTTGCTCTCACTTGAAACGCCCGTTTCACAGGCTCTGACGACGGAGGTGTCACCCTGCTCTGCTCTCACTCTCTCTCAGCCCATCAATCCATACACCCATCCTTCTATCAATCTGTTCTGTCCATTTGCTACCTGTGTGTACGCTCTACGCCGCGATGCACACAATCAGTGCTCTAACACCAGCCAATGGAGAGAGAGAGAGTAGGACGGAGGAGGAAAGGAGAGCAGAGGAGACGAGGGAGGTGAGAAAGATGGAGCTATAAACAAACAGAGAATTAATTAAATTACAGAAAATAATTGGAAATGGATAACACACACATACACACAGCGTTCTCTGAAATAGCTTCTTCTTTATCGGGCCGAGGCGTCGGCGGCAAAGCGGCTTTATGGAGCCATGATTCAGCGGCGGCTAATGACAACCAGAGCCCTGAGCTGTTGACGTGGCATAAAGGGCCTCCTCTATAGCGTAGCCGCAGAGAAAGGCATTAGCTGTTAGGAGGCGTCGCGATGGCAGTCAATGAGAATAAGGACTTCATTGGCTAATAATAGCGGACGGAGATGAGCAAAAGCCAAAGAGGATACGGATATGAAAAGCAATGAAGCGAGGCATCATTGTAACCATCGCACACCCTAAAGGGGCAATGTGTATTTAAATTTAATTTATTAGAGATCACATTATAAGTCATAGTATGCCGTGCTTTCTCTGCCAATGTGGTACACCCTCCTCTGATCCCTTCCCCTCTGCAGCAGCAGCCAGAGGAGAGAGGAGAGGGATGGAAAGAGAGAGAATGAGAGGGGGCATCACACAGCAGGCTGCCAATTCAACAACATCTCCTGCTACACACAAACACACTGCCCGTTTCAGAGGCCCCGGCGGGTAAATAGTAATACAGTCATGAGTGACACAACACTCAGACGCCGCAGTGGCTAGACTCATCATTCCCATTGAGAAAGGGACCAGGGTCGTAAATGGAATGGGATTATAAAGTGGCCTCATATCACACATTCCGTGTCTCTTTTTCCTCAAATGCATTAATTGATTTCTGTGACCTGGCTGGGTGAATATAACAAGTACAGTGCTTTTGTACTATTCTCTTCAGGCAATGCAAGAGGAGCTGAGGAGAGGGCCCGCGGTGGGGCCTTCATTCCTTAGCCTGCGGCCTGTGCTATTGGTCAACTCTTCTAACGAGCTGGCCTGCTCATTAAGCTGATGACCTGCCTCTCATCAAGAAAGTTAATTGTCAGTTATTTTGTCTATTGTTTTTGACTATGTTTGTTTATTCTAATACATATATATACACAATACCAGTCAAACAGTTGGACACACCTACCACTTAAAGGATTTGTCTTTATATTTACTATTTTCTACATTGTAGAATGATAGTGAAGACATCAAAACTATGAAATAACACATATGGAATCATGTAGTAACCAAAAAAGTGTTAAACAAATAAAAAATATATTATAGATTCTTTAAAAGAGCCACCCTTTACCTTGATAACAGCTTTGCACACTCTTGGCATTCTCTCAACCAGCTTCACCTTGAAGGAGTTCCCACATATGCTGAGCACTTATGGCTGGTTTTCCTTCACTCTGCAGTCCAACTCATCCCAAACCATCTCAATTGGGTTGAGGTCGGGTGATTGTGGAGGTCAGGTCATCTGATGCAGCACTCCATCATTCTCCTTCATGGTCAAATAGCTCTTACACAACCTGGAGGTGTGTTCGGTCATTGTCTTGTTGGAAAAAAAAATCCCACTAAGCGCGAACCAGATGGGATGGCGTATATCACTGCAGAATGCTGTGTAGCCATGCTGGTTAAGTGTGCCTTGAATTCTAAATAAATCACAGACAGTGTCACCAGCAAAGCACCCCCACACCATCACACCTCCTCCTCCATGCTTCACGGTGGGAATCACACATGCGGAGATCATCCGTTCACCTACTCTGCGTCTCACAAAGACACAGTGGTTGGAACCCAAAATCTCAAATTTGGACTCATCAGACCAAAGGACAGATTTCCACTGGTCTAATGTCCATTGCTCATGTTTCTTGGCCCAAGCAAGTCTCGTCTTCTTATTGGTGTCCTTTAGTAGTTGTTTCTTTGGAGAAATTAGACCACAAAGGCCTGATTCACACAGTCTCCTCTGAACAGCTCATGTTTAGATATGTCTGTTACTTAAACTCTATGAACCAATATTTGGGCTGCAATCTGAGGTGCAGTTAACTTTAATGAACTTATCCTCTGCAGCAGAGGTAACTCTGGGTCTTCCTTTTCTGTGGTGGTCCAGGAGAGCCAGTTTCATCATAGTGCTTGAATCTTTTTGCGACTGCACTTGAAGAAACTTTCAAAGTTCTTGAAATTTTCCGGATTGACTGACCTTCATGTCTTAAAGTAACGATGGACTGTCGCTTCTCTTTGCTTATTTGAGCTATTCTTGGCAAATAGGGCTATCTCCTGTATACCACCCCTACCTTGTCACAGCACAACTGATTGGCTCAAACGCATTATTAAGAAGGAAAGGAATTCCACAAATGAACTTTAAACAAGGCACACCTGTTAATTGAAATGCATTTTCCAGGTGACTACCTCATGAAGCTGGTTGTGAGAATGTCAAGAGTATGCAAAACTGTCATGGCAAAGGTGGCTACTTTGAAGAATATAAAATATATTTTGATTTGTTTAACACTATAAATATATATATATATATATATATATATATATATATATATATATATACACAGTTGGGAGAACAAGTATTTGATACACTGACGATTTTTCAGGTTTTCCTACTTATAAAGCATGTAGAGGTCTGTAATGTTTATCATAGGTACACTTCAACTGTGAGAGAAGGAATCTAAAACAAAAATCCAGAAAATCACATTGTATGATTTTTAAGTAATTAATTTGCATTTTATTGCATGACATAAGTATTTGATACATCAGAAAAGCACAACTTAATATTTGGTACAGAAACCTTTGTTGGCAATTACAGAGATCATACGTTTCCTGTAGTTCTTGACCAGGTTTGCACACACTGCAGCAGGGATTTTGGCCCACTAGTCCATACAGACCTTCTCCAGATCCTTCAGGTTTCGGGGCTGTCACTGGGCAATACGGACTTTCAGCTCCCTCCAAAGATTTTCTATTGGGTTCAGGTCTGGAGACTGGCTAGGCCACTCCAGGACCTTGAGATGCTTCTTACGAAGCCACTTCTTAGTTGCCCTGGCTGTGTGTTTCGGGTCGTTGTCATGCTGGAAGACCCAGCCGCGACCCACCTTCAATGCTCTTACTGAGGGAAGGACGTTGTTGGCCAAGATCTCGCGATACATGGCCCCATCCATCCTCCCCTCAATACAGTGCAGTCGTCCTGTCCCCTTTGCAGAAAAGCATCCCCAAAGAATGATGTTTCCACCTCCATGCTTCACGGTTGGGATGGTGTTCTTGGGGTTGTACTCATCCTTTTTCTTCCTCCAAACACGGCGAGTGGAGTTCAGACCAAAAAGCTCTAAGTTTGTCTCATCAGACCACATGACCTTCTCCCATTCCCCCTCTGGATCATCCAGATGGTCATTGGCAAACTTCAGACGGCCATGCACTGGTTTGAGCAGGGGGACCTTGCGTGCGCTGCAGGATTTTAATCCATGAAGGCGTAGTGTGTTACTAATGGTTTTCTTTGAGACTGTGGTCCCAGCTCTCTCCAGGTCATTGACCAGGTCCTGCCGTGTAGTTCTGAGCTGATCCCTCACCTTCCTCATGATCATTGATGCCCCACGAGGTGAGATCTGGCATGGAGCCCCAGACCGAGGGTGATTGACCGTCATCTTGAACTTCTTCCATTTTCTAATAATTGCGCCAACAGTTGTTGCCTTCTCACCAAGCTACTTGCCTATTGTCCTGTAGCCCATCCCAGCCTTGTGCAGGTCTACAATTGTATCCCTGATGTCCTTACACAGCTCTCTGGTCTTGGCCATTGTGGAGAGGTTTGAGTCTGTTTGATTGAGTGTGTGGACAGGTGTCTTTTATACAGATAACGAGTTCAAACAGGTGCAGTTAATACAGGTAATGAGTGGAGAACAGGAGGGATTCTTAAAGAAAAACGAACAGGTCTGTGAGAGCCAGAATTCTTACTGGTTGGTAGGTGATCAAATACTTATGTCATGCAATAAAATGCAAATAAATTACTTAAAAATCATACAATGTGATATTCTGGATTTTTGTTTTAGATTCCGTCTCTCACAGTTGAAGTGTACCTATGATAAAAAATTACAGACCTCTACATGCTTTGTAAGTAGGAAAACCTGCAAAATCTGCAGTGTATCAAATACTTGTTCTCCCCACTGTATATACACACACATATACAGTGCCTTCGGAAAGTATTCAGACCCCTTGACTTTTTCAAAATGTTGTTACGCTACAGCCTTATTCTAAAAATGATTTAAAAAATGTTTCTTCTTCAAGCTACACACAATAGCCCATAATGACAAAGCAAAAACTGTTTTTTAGAAATTTTTGCAAATGTATTAAATATAAAAACTGAAATAACACATTTACATAAGAATTCCGACCCTTTACTCAGTACTTTGTTGAAACACCTTTGGCAGCAGTTACAGCTTCGAGTCATTTTGGGTATGACGCTACAAGCTTGGCACACCTGTATTTGGTGAGTTTCTCCCATTCTTCTCTGCAGATCCTCTCAAGCTCTGTCAGGTTGGATGGGGAGCGTCACTGCACAGCTATTTTCAGGTCTCTCCAGAGATGTTCGATCGGGTTCAAGTCTGGGCTCTGGCTGGACCACTCAAGGACATTTAGAGACTTGTCCCGAAGCCACTCCTGCCTTGCCTTGGCTTGGCTTTGTGCTTAGGGTTGTTGTACTGTTGGAAGGTGAATCTTTGCCCCAGTCTGAGGTCCTGAAGGCTATGGAGCAAGTTTTCATCAAGGATCTCTCTGTACTTTGCTCCGTTCATGTTTCCCTCGATTCTGACTAATCTCTCAGTCCCTGCCGCTTAAAAATAATCCCCACGGCATGATGCTGCCACCACCATGATTCACCGTGGTGCCAGGTTTCCTCCAGACGTGACGCTTGGCATTCAGGCCAAAGAGTTCAATCTTGGTTTATTCAGACCAGATAATCTTGTTTCTCATGGTCTGAGAGTCCTTTAGGTGCCTTTTGGCAAACTCCAAGCGGGCTGTCATGTGCCTTTTACTGAAGAGTGGCTTCCGACTGGCCACTCTACCATGAACACCTGATTGGTGGAGTTCTGCAGAGATGGTTGTCCTTCTGGCAAAGTGACCATTGGGTTCTTCTTCTTCCATTTAAGAATAATGGAGGCCACTGTGTTCTTGGGTACCTTCAATGCTGCAGAATTTTTTTGGTACCCTTCCCCAGATCTGTGCCTCAACACAATCCTGTCTCAGAGGTCTACGGACAATTCCTTTGACCTCATGGCTTGGTTCTTGCTCTGACATGCACTGTCAACTGTGGGACCTTATATAGACACGTGCCTTTCCAAATTATGTCAAATCAATTGAATTTACCCCAGGTGGACTCCAATCAAGTTGTAGAAACATCTCAAGGATGATCAATGGAAACAGGATGCACCTGAGCTCAATTTCGAGTCTCATAGCAAAGGGTCTGAATACTTGTGTAAAACAGGTATTTCAGTTTTTCAGTTTGTTTTCGCTTTGTCAATATGGGGTATTGTGTGTAGATTGATGAGACAATTTGTTTTTAAATGTGGAAAGAAATCAAGGGGCCTGAATACTTTCAGAATGCACTGTGTGTATATGTATATATATATATGAATATATATATATACACATTTATATATATATATATATATAAAGATATTTAATAGTCATCTTGGCCGGTGTTGGACACATGAAAGGACCAGGAATTCGCTTTGTTGTCATTGAGACAAGCTCTTCATATTGAGTCTCTATTGTATCTCTTGAGAAGAGAAATATGCACTCACTGGAACCTCAGAGCTGTTTTGCTCTACTGTACTAGGAGTAACCTGGTTAGGTCATGATCAAATCCAAGGCTTACAATATGACTCAATTGAATGCAAAAAAATACATGTTGATACATGCTAACCAAGTTCAATCTCAAGTTTGCTTATTAGTCCAGTGTTTCATTCATTTAGCAAAGGTGGCCCAGCGGTGGCCCTAGCGGTAGCAATCTCTCGTCCCAACGGCCCCACCCTACACTATGCACGTGTGTGTGTACGTGTCCCGCTCTAAAGTAAGTTGGTCAATGAGCAAGGCAAGACGTGTGTGCTCATGAGTGGGACACAGGTGATATGATGACTCAAGCCTCTGCAACTCTTCCACCTGAATAAGGAGCTATTATCGGCCTCTGCAACTGTACCTCTGCTCTCACACAGCTGAGGCTGACGGCGCTGCTACTGTAGAATGCAGAGAGCTCTTTGCAATTTTGGATTGCATGCACAGTTGGATAACATAGTACTACCATCAACCAAAAGCCTTACCTCAGCTAAGTTGTTGGCTACAGTATATCTATAATGTGTCATGAGTCAGGACTGATCGATCACAATAGTGATAATTATTTTTCAAGATGTTTCAGTTTGGTGACAGGTGTTCTTATGTTGAGATGTCAACACAAGACAATGTCTATGATACCTGAATGTCTTTGGGTCTCATGACAGATAAACACATCTAAACTTTGTGACAGTGTTTGGTCTGCTCCTACCTTTCCGTTGGCTTTGGTCTTGCTGCTGCTGTGGTTGTTGTTGGTGGTGGGGTTGGCATCCTCATGGACGCGGTCCAGGAGCCAGAGCAGGAACTCCAGGGCATCGTGCTGAGAGTTCCCCCTGAACTGAGAGCCGTACTTTGACACAATACTCTGGGGACAGACAGGGAGGAGGAAATCAGATGAGGACATTACAAATGACATAAAACGACTTTCCAACAAACTACAGTAGAAGCTCAAAGATATTAACCTACAGGCTGACCGGTCAACCAAACAGGGAATATCGAACACGGTCAAAAAATGATGTAGGCTATGTAGTCTGTTGGCTAAATACTCTGAGGAAAGACCGGGAGGAAGAGATTAGATACGGACAAGAAAATAAATATCAGTTAGGTTTCCAGCAAAGTCCTTTAAATCTTCCGACAAAATACATGAGCTGAGAGTTTCAAAGAAACTACTGTTCAGAGTATTTATTTTTAGGAAACGTTGTCTGGTGGTAAGTAAACAGCGTCTTTCGACAGTGTATTCAATCAGCTCCCCTCAGGCTCGGGGAGTAACAGATAACCTGTAATCAGTTACATGTTATTTGATAACAGAAAAATGTCAGGGTTCTTAAACTTTTTCACACAGGCCCCCCATTACCACAAAATCTATGGGCTAAAAAAACCAAGCTAGAAAAACATTAGCTGACATGGGCTAGTTGACCTGGACATTTCTGACAAGTTATAAATAGCTCTCTAAGGTATGCAAAGACTAACATGAACAGAAGAAAACTGATGATGCACTACCCAATTTCTAAATTGCACCTATTACAACTTTCAGGAGTAAGTTGAAAGCCAGACTGAGTTCCTTAAAAATATATTTTTTTAAACTGCCTCTGGAAACAACGTCAGCACAAGGGTTCGTAGGGAGCTTCATGAAATGGGTTTCCATGGCCGGGCAGCCGCACACAAGCATAAGATCACAATGCGCAATGCCAAGTGTCGACTGGAGTGGTGTAAAGCTTGCCACCATTGGACTCTGGAGCAGAGCCAATGCATTCTCTAGAGTGATGAGTAAAGCTTCTCCATCTGGCAGTCCGATGGAGGAATCTGGGTTTGGCAGATGCCAGGAGAACGCTACCTGCCCGAATGTATAGTGCCAAGTGTAAAGTTTGGTGGAGTAGGAATAATGGTCTGGGGCTGTTTTTCAATTTTTTCTTGGCCCCTTAGTTCCAGTGAAGGGAAATCTTAACGCTACAGCATACATGACATTCTAAAAGATTATGTGTTTCCAACTTTGCGGCAACAGTTTGGGGAAGGCCCTTTCCTGTTTCAAAGCGAGGTCCATACAGAAATGGTTTGTCGAGATCGGTGTGGAAGAACTTGACTGGCCTGCACAGAGCCCTGACCTAAACCCATCAAACACCTATGGGATGAATTGAAATGCCTACTGCGAGCCAGGCCTAATCACCCAACATCAGTGCCCAACCTCACTAATGCTCTTGAGGCTGAATGGAAGCAAGTCCCCGCAGCAATGTTCCAACATCTAGTGGAAAGCTTACTCAGAAGAATGGAGGCTGTTACAGCAGAACAGGGGGGCCCGATTCCATATTAATGCCCATGATTTCAGAATGAGATGTTAGTATATATTATGACACCTTTCTGTTTTCTCAATGACATAACATTTTGCATTGAAAATGTGGAAAGTTAAAGTTTGTTTCACCTGAGCGAGTCTGACCAGAGTCAGAGACCACTATGTCTACGATGACACACCAAATGCGTTTGATTGATAATTGTTGTCTTGTTCTAATGCCTCTTTTAAAAAATACAGTGCCTTGCGAAAGTATTCGGCCCCCTTGAACTTTGCGACCTTTTGCCACATTTCAGGCTTCAAACATAAAGATATAAAACTGTATTTTTTTGTGAAGAATCAACAACAAGTGGGACACAATCATGAAGTGGAACGACATTTATTGGATATTTCAAACTTTTTTAACAAATCAAAAACTGTAAAATTGGGCGTGCAAAATTATTCAGCCCCTTTAC
Organism: Oncorhynchus clarkii lewisi; assembly: GCF_045791955.1. Classification (NCBI taxonomy): domain Eukaryota; kingdom Metazoa; phylum Chordata; class Actinopteri; order Salmoniformes; family Salmonidae; genus Oncorhynchus; species Oncorhynchus clarkii. The sequence continues at coordinate 20,335,874 of NC_092159.1, read as the reverse complement.
TTTCAGTGCAGCAAACTCTCTCCAGAAGTTCAGTGAGGATCTCTGAATGATCCAATGTTGACCTAAATGACTAATGATGATAAATACAATCCACCTGTGTGTAATCAAGTCTCCGTATAAATGCACCTGCACTGTGATAGTCTCAAAGGTCCGTTAAAAGCGCAGAGAGCATCATGAAGAACAAGGAACACACCAGGCAGGTCCGAGAAGTTTAAAGCCGGATTTGGATACAAAAAGATTTCCCAAGCTTTAAACATCCCAAGGAGCACTGTGCAAGCGATAATATTGAAATGGAAGGAGTATCAGACCACTGCAAATCTACCAAGACCTGGCCGTCCCTCTAAACTTTCAGCTCATACAAGGAGAAGACTGATCAGAGATGCAGCCAAAAGGCCCATGATCACTCTGGATGAACTGCAGAGATCTACAGCTGAGGTGGGAGACTCTGTCCATAGGACAACAATCAGTCATATATTGCACAAATCTGGCCTTTATGGAAGAGTGGCAAGAAGAAAGCCATTTCTTAAAGATATCCATAAAAAGTGTTGTTTAAAGTTTGCCACAAGCCACCTGGGAGACACACCAAACATGTGGAAGAAGGTGCTCTGGTCAGATGAAACCAAAATTGAACTTTTTGGCAACAATGCAAAACGTTATGTTTGGCGTAAAAGCAACACAGCTGAACACACCATCCCCACTGTCAAACATGGTGGTGGCAGCATCATGGTTTGGGCCTGCTTTTCTTCAGCAGGGACAGGGAAGATGGTTAAAATTGATGGGAAGATGGTGGAGCCAAATACAGGACCATTCTGGAAGAAAACCTGATGGAGTCTGCAAAAGACCTGAGACTGGGACGGAGATTTGTCTTCCAACAAGACAATGATCCAAAACATAAAGCAAAATCTACAATGGAATGGTTCAAAAATAAACATATCCAGGTGTTAGAATGGCCAAGTCAAAGTCCAGACCTGAATCCAATCGAGAATCTGTGGAAAGAACTGAAAACTGCTGTTCACAAATGCTCTCCATCCAACCTCACTGAGCTCGAGCTGTTTTGCAAGGAGGAATGGGAAAAAATTCAGTCTCTCGATGTGCAAAACTGATAGAGACATACCCCAAGCGACTTACAGCTGTAATCGCAGCAAAAGGTGGCGCTACAAAGTATTAACTTAAGGGGGCTGAATAATTTTGCACGCCCAATTTTTCAGTTTTTGATTTGTTAAAAAAGTTTGAAATATCCAATAAATGTCGTTCCACTTCATGATTGTGTCCCACTTGTTGTTGATTCCTTTCTTTGCAAAAGGTCGCAAAGTTCAAGGGGGCCGAATACTTTCGCAAGGCACTGTATATATATTTCACCTTTATTTAACTAGGTAGGCTAGTTGAGAACAAGTTCTCATTTGCAACTGCGACCTGGCCAAGATTAATCAAAGCAGTTTGACACATACAACAACAGAGTTACACATGGAATGAACAAAATATACAGTCAATAACACAGTAGAACAAAACAAAACAAAAAGTATATATACAGTGAGTGCAAATAAGGTAAAATAAGGGAGTTAAGGCAATAAATAGGTGGCGAAGTAATTACAATATGGCAATTAAACACTGGAATGGTAGATGTGCAAAAGATGGATGTGCAAGTAGAGATACTGTGGTGCAAAAGGAGCTAAATAAATAAATACAGTATGGGAATGAGGTAGATAGATGGGCTGTATACAGATGGGCTATGAACAGGTGCAGTGATCTGTGAGCTGCTTTGACAGCTGGTTCTTAAAGCTAGTGAGGGAGATGGGAATCTCCAGCTTCAGTGATTTTGGCAGTTCGTTCCAGTCAGTGGCAGCAGAGAACTGGAAGGAAAGGCGACCAAAGGAGGAATTGGCTTTGGGGGGGGGGACCAGTGAGATATACCTGCTGGAGCGTGTGCTACGAGTGGGTGCTGCTATGGTGACCAGCGAGCTAAGATAGGGCGGGGCTTTACCTAGCAGAGACTTGTAGATAACCTGTAGCCAGTGGGTTTGGCGACGAGTATGAAGCGAGGGCCAGCCAAAGAGAGCGTACAGGTCGCAGTGGTGGGTAGTATATGTGGCTTTGGTGACAAAACGGATGGCACTGTGATAGGCTACATCCAGTTTGCTGAGTAGAGTGTTGGAGGCTATTTTATAGATGACATCGCCGAAGTCAAGGATCGGTAGGATGGTCAGTTTTACGAGGGTATGTTTGGCAGCATGAGTGAAGGAAGCTTTGTTGCGAAATAGGAAGCCGATTCTAGATTTCATTTTTGATTGGAGATGCTTAATGTGAGTCTGGAAGGAGAGTTTACAGTCTAGCCAGACACCTAGCTATTTGTAGTTATCCACGTATTCTAAGTCAGAGCCGTCCAGAGTAGTGATGCTGGATGGGCGGGCAGGTGCGGGCAATGATCGGTTGAATAGCATGCATTTAGTTTTATTTGCGTTTAAGAGCAGTTGGAGGCCACGGAAGGAGAGTTGTATGGCATTGAAGCTCGTCTGGGGGTTAGTTAACACAGTGTCCAAAGAAAGGCCAGAAGTATACAGAATGGTGTCGTCTGCGTAGAGGTGGATTAGAGAATCACCAGCAGCAAGAGTTCTTAACGGTAAAGTAATCCAAAAGTAACAGAAAGTAATCAGATTACGCTAAGTTACGTTACTGATTACAATTTTAGATGAGTAACTAGTAACTGTGATATTTAGAAAGTAATCTACCCAACCCTGGCTCTCCTTGAGACAGTGACGGGCGTAGCTAATAACAACACCATCATGACATCCAGGTGGCTACTTTCCATTCCCACCAGCCATCTCTCTCTCCCTCTCTCCTTCTCTCTTCTCCCCCCATCCACTCTCTCCATTCTTCCCTCCGCCCTCTGAGTAACAGAGCCCGATCCCAGACGCTCCTCCACGCTTCATAAAAAATTGCTGCATCACACCGCCAGTGTTCTAAATATAAACATGGGACAGGATGTGAGGCCCCCTACCTCCCTACTACCTGAGATGGACCACTAATGAGCTTAATCATTATGAAGGGGTCCCTCCGAGGGAGTAGGCATGTTGACTGTGGCTGTATCTGAAATGGCATCCTATTCCCTATGTAGTGCACTACTTTTGACAAGGGTTCTGGTCAAAAGTAGTGCGCTATATAGGGAATAGCGTGGCATTTTGGACACAGCCCTTTTCACTAATCCTAGTCACTCTCTCTGCCTATCAAAGGACAGTGCAGTTATGTTATGTTATGTTATGTTGCTACCCCAGAAAGGGTAAAAGGGAAAGGGGGAAACAGAAACGGAGGTGGCGGAGAGAGTGGTGGGGACAGCAACCGATGTGTCCAAGGTTACCGTGGGCCCGCTGTGTCTGGGAAGCAGAAACCTGATGACATCACAGAGCTGTGATGGCTTCATTAGGACAGGGGGTTGAGAGAAGGAAGGCTTGGAGAGAGGGGTTATGTTCTGCTGTGTGCACACATTTTGTTGCGTTGACGTCCAGAGGTGATCCTGCTACTATGGCATGTTAATGGGTCTGCACAGCAGCACTGTTGCTAGGAAAGTAAGGACCCCATCCCATCCTTCAAAAACAGATTGCACTTCTTGTTCAAAGGAATTCCCCTTGATATCTGCATAGACATATCAACATAGTCTTTACTTTTCACACCTACCCTATGCCTGAGAGGAGATAGAGGCGTAATCCCACCAAAGTAGTACGAATAACATTCTCCAACATGTTGAGGCCTGTTTCAGTAAGCCTGCATCAGCCTCCATTTATCACCATCATCATAACCAACCAAATCACAGACAGACAGCTCAGACACCTGACACTAACATTTAATGACTGGCCATGAAGGTGCCAAAACAAACATGATATACTGTGTTTCTGTCCCCACGAGGAGCATGGGAATAATAATCCAGGCTATTTGGTAATCAGTGAAGGAATTTGAGAGAACCTGGGTGTAAAATGTGTTGGTTGGGACATTTTGAATTGGATTACTATGTCAAGAAGTAGAAACGTCAAATGTGTTTTACACATAGTTTGTTGGATTGAATGATTTATGACTTTGTGTGTGTGTGTGTGTCACTGTGTGACAGCTGAAGATGCCAGACCATATTTGCTCCCCTCTTTAAAAGCTGTTTGTACTCCTCAGCTGTATTTAGGGCACTGCTGGTCTCCAGGGTGAAGATGCATCTTATTCCATAACCACTGTAAACATAGGCAGACTACACGGTCCTACAGTGCACTCTCCTACCGCCATGTCATGGTGCCTTGCAAGTTACTTTTTACTAGAGAGGTGAGGCAAACATTTGCTGGAGGGTGAGACTAGAGACAGATAGAGAGATAGAAACGATTGCAAACACTCAAAATACAGTTGAGGGTGACCTAACCTAGCCTCTTAAATAAACACAGGTACACCATTAACCTGCACAGTCTCCAGGGGCAGTTGACAAAGTCGCCCTCTCTCACCCTCTCACATCTAAGAAGAGGTTGAGACCCCCACACTCAGGGAAGAACATCACACCACACATACACACTCACACACACACCACGCCTGCCCTGGCATCCAAGACAGTGAGCTGGAGAGTGTTTGACTTTCCCCTCTTTAGCGTTGGTCTCACAAGTACCCCACATCACCTTCGGTGTAAACAGCTAGGTATAAGGAGAGCTCCATCGGGACTAAGAATGTGCCATACATTAACAAAATGACTCTTCTCCTTCAAAAACATCTACAGGGTCACCCCAACTCACCTCACCCCAATCTGGCCTGTCAAATGGACCTTGTTAGATTCCACAATGACAGTCTGGGAGGGAGAACTATGAGGAATTATGACATTACATAAGCTTTAGAGGTTGTGATGTTGACCCACACAAGCAAGAGCTTGGGCACACACACACACAAGAGTAGATGTTGCTGCATAGTGGGAATGAGGCTGGACGGTATCCATCACCATAATTTCTGGCACCTCCATTCCTTTTACATTTTTCTACAGCAGCCTTGTGTTGCTGGTTGGCGATCCTCTCCTCCGCTGACCAGGCAGACACTGACGTGTCATCACTTAATTCCTCTCCTGCCCTGTCTCCTTCCATTCACTCCACTCAATAAAGCCTCCCCCTTCTGCTCCCTCTTTTTCCCCATACTCTACCTCCCTCGTTCCCTCTCTCATTTTCGCCATTCTTTCCACTCATCAATCTCAGCTGAGCTCCAGACGACCCAGCCTCCCCCCGTTTCTCCCCTGGAGAGAAACACAAACCTCGGCCCACCGCAGTCCCGGCCACCAAGCAAATGCTCTTGCCTGTCTCCTGGCTCCCCACGCTAGACGCCCCCGTCTGAGTTTTTTAAGCCTAAAACTCTCCTGATTAATCTGAGTTATACTGTATCTGAATTCACCCCAAAAAATATATATGATGGCAGACGTACTAGTTTGGATGCTAGACTTCATGTATTCACCTCCAAAAGAATGAAAACCACTATTTATTATGGCAAGACAACATAAGATTTTGGATGCAAGGCTCTCCAAGATTTCATTTCCTCAATATTCTCGGTAACATAACATGAAATCCTCCTCCAGATATGTTGCCAGTGTGTTGAGAGAGTAAAGCCCAAAGCCTTTGCCTTGTCGCCGCGACGACGACCCTAATGTGGGATTTACTACCATCAAGAATAGAGAAGGAAACAAAGGATGAATTGCGATTGGTCATAATCATCTTTGAGTGGTTTACAGCCTGGGAAAGGCTCTCTGTTAACACTACTGTAATGGAGAAGTTTAAACTCCTATAGTTGCATCCCAAATGGTACCGTACTTCCTATAAAGTGCACTACTTTTGAGCAGGGTCCATAGGGCTCTGGTATAAAAAAAAGTGCACTTTGTAGGTAATAGGGTGCCATTTGGGACGCACGCTCTACAACTTACAGTGGAGGCAGTAAATGTGCAATTGTTTGGGAAGAACGAGGGTCTGAGCTGTTACTGTATCCTAATGGCACAATCACTAGTACATATTTGGGGTGGCCAAACAGCAGCCCTACCACGTAATTTACAATAAAGCTGAACAATGGAGTAAAATAACCTCATCATTTGGGATATGGCAGGGTAAGACAGTTGTACTAAGCTCATGAGGCATTTGTGTTGTATTCTTCAAGAATCAATGGGTGTTCTGTATATCATTAATTAAAATGACCACTGAACAGCTGTAAATATTGCAGATTGCTCCTTTAACGGTTTCTGTGCCATTCTCTTCACTATGATAAAGTGGGGAGTAATGTCGTTCCAGCCACCTTCTACGTGATTGGGTGGTCTTACAGCCTAGCGTAGTTGAAATTGAACCTAGACCATTAATCATGGTGTTGAATACATCCATCAGAAATTTGCTCAAATTGCAGTACTTACATTGCCATATCACAGACATATTTCTCACTGTGTTTTTCATTATATTGTTTTGTCAGAGCTTTTCGGGTAAAATTAAGTAGTAATGCCATGACAATTTCTGAGTAGAGAGAGAGAGAGAGAGAGACTGTGTGTGTGAGTACCGTAGCTCTTGAAAGAAAGCAGAGAGAGGAAAACACAAACACTGCATCTCTGCCTGTGCTCCAAAACAACCAACATGACACCCACTCACACCCACCACCGCCTACACAGGAGTCATGGAGGAACATGATACAACCACCACCTCCAGACTCAGCAAGGATAGTGAGGGAAGGGAAAAGCTTGCAGAGCCAATTTTTATCCTCACACAGTCACTGTTGAACTTGTTCACCAGGCCAATGCCTCTGACTAGTGCTCTTTAAAAGCACACTGACATTGACAAAAACAATTAGCTGTCAAAGAACCACTGTGCAGAATCCTTCTTCATCACAAACTAGTACCATTCATACAGGGGACAGGAGTAAATGGATGGGTGGGTGTTCTCCTGTCTTTCACCAACACTTTTCTTGTTTGTTTTGGAGCTCACTGCTGCACTCTCCATACGCACCAGTGGAGCTTGCTCAGTAGGGGGTCTCCACCTTTCCCAGGCTAAATGCACTGGGCTGCACTGCTACAGCAGTAAACATCCTCATCTCACCCATAGAGGACCAACAGATAGAAATCAGTGTATTGTTCAAGTCAAAGCCATCCGTACAACTTTTTTATTTTTTAACCTTTATTTAACCAGGAAAGGCTCATTGAGATTCAAAACTATTTTTCAAGAGCGCCCTGGCCAAGATAGGCAGCACCAAGTCATTACAAAAAAATTACAGACAGACAACATGAAAAACTACAAGTAATCTAGTAAAAACCATTGAATTCACAAGAGTATAAAACAGCAAATTAAAAACATTGACAGGTCAGGGAATCAGCCTCAAAATCCTTCATCAGTGATTTAAAAACACCAATCGGGACAAGTTCTTACAGTTTAAAAGTATTTTGTAAGGTGTTCCAAGACGATGGCGCAGAGTACATAAAAGCCCTTTTACCAAATTCAGTTCGGACATCTGGAACAGTTAGCAGGATAAAGTCCAGCGAACGAACAGAGTACCCAACACATTTCTGAACAATAAAAATGCACAAATAAAAAGGTAGTAAACCCAAAATGGCTTTGTAAATAAAAGTATACCAGTGACTGAGCCTACGAGTGACTAGAGAAGGCCAGCAACCCTGGTGTACAAAGTGCAGTGGTGCGTAAGGGTTTTGTAGTTTAACATAAATCTCAAAGTGCCATGGTAAAGAGTGTCAATTGATCTCAAAAAATGTTTTGTAAGTTGTTGAATATGCAATTTAAAAGAGAGGCCGTCATCAATTAAAATTCCAAGATATTTATATGAGGTTACAACCTCAATCTCCTTGCCGTGACAGGTAGTAATAGGTGAAAGTTTCAGAGGTCTATTTCTTGCATTAGAAAACACCATTAGTTTAGTTTTGTCAGTATTGAGGATAAGCTTCAATTGACACAAGGTATGTTGAACAGTATAAAAAGCAGTTTGCATGTTCTGGAAAGCTTTTGTAAGAGACGAGGCACAACAGTAAATAACAGTATCATCAGCATAAAAATGAAGTGGACATTTTTGTCTAAATCATTTATATAAATAGTGAATGAGAGAGGACCAAGTACAGAGCCTTGGGGCACACCATTCAAGACAGACAATTTAACAGACATAAGCACCTCAAATCAACTGCAGTGAGAGGAGGGAATTAATGAGAATGAATGAGGGAATACCTATACCCAAGGGCAATTGATTATTCAATAGATCTGAGTACTAATTTCGAGAGAATGCACACAAAACTTAACATATAAACTTCAAAAAGTATCTCACTTGGCCCTACCTGTTCTGAAGGTTATGAAATCCTTCACCTCAAAGTCCTCTATCTTTGCATCGCAGTTCGATTTCCACAAATTACTGCTGGAAGCATAATTAGCTTAAAGCCTATTAGCCGAACCAAATCAAAATGTCCTAATACAGAATTCTGGTACCATCTATATTTGCAGCATAGGTCCAAAGGTTCCAGCAAATGAGAGTGAGCAATGTCATTCATCCAGGCCCTGGGGTATTAGCTTTGGGCACCGTGCCCCTGGAGGACCAGCCACAGGTGTCCCTGTGGGGCCAGACCATAGACATACAGTTGAAGTCGGAAGTTTACATACACGTAGGTTGGAGTCATTAAAACTTGTTTTGCAATCACTCCATAAATTTCATGTTAACAAACTATAGTTTTGGCAAGTCAGTCAGGACATCTACTTTGTGCATGACACAAGTCATTTTTCCAACAATTGTTTACAGACAGATTATTTCACTTATAATTCACTGTATCACAATTCCAGTGGGTCAGAAGTTTACATACACTAAGTTGACCGCTCAGGAAGGAGACATGTTCTGTCTCCTAGAGATGAACATACTTTGGTGCGAAAAGTGCAAATCAATCCCAGAACAGCAGCAAAGGACCTTGTGAAGATGCTGGAGGAAACAGGTACAAAAGTATCTGTATCCACAGTAAAAACAAGTCCTATTTTGACATAACCTGAAAGGCCGCTCAGCAAGGAAGAAGCCACTGCTCCAAAACCGCCATAAAAAAGCCAGACTACGGTTTGCAACTCCACATGGGGACAAAGATCATACTTTTTGGAGAAATGTCCTCTGGTCTGCTGAAACAAAAATAGAACTGTTTGGCCATAATGACCATCGTTATGTATGGAGGAAAAAGGCGGAGGCTTGCAAGCCGAACAACACCATCCCAACCGTGAAGCACGGGTGTGGCAGCATCATGTTGTGGGGGTGGTTTGCTGCAGGAAGGACTGGTGCCCTTCACAAAATAAATGGCATCACGAGTAGAGGTCGACCGATTAATCGGAATGGCTGATTAATTGGGGCCGATTTCAAGTTTTCATAACAGTCAGTAATCTGCATTTTTGGACACCGATTATTGCACTCCACGAGGAGACTGCGTGGCAGGCTGACTACCTGTTATGCGAGTGCAGCAAGGAGCCAAGGTAAGGTGCTAGCTAGCATTAAACGTATCTTATAAAAAACAATCAATCTTAACATAATCACTAGTTAACTACACATGGTTGATGATATTACTAGTTAATATAGCTTGCCCTGCATTGCATATAATCGATGCGGTGCCTGTTAATTTATCATTCAATCACAGCCTACTTCGCCAAACGAGTGATTTAACAAGCGCATTCACGAAAAAAGCACTGTCGTTGTCACATTCTGACCATAGTTCTGTTAGTTTATTCTTTGTTTTAGTATGGTCAGGGTGTGAGTTGGGGTAGGCAGTCTATGCTTGTTTTTCTATGTTGGTTTTGGTGTTCGGCCTAGTATGGTTCTCAATCAGAGGCAGGTGTCGTTAGTTGTCTCTGATTGAGAATCATACTTAGTTAGCCTGGGTTTCACTTTTGGTTTGTGGGTGTTTGTTTCCGTGTGAGTGTTTTGGCCACATGGTACTGTTTCGGTTTTGTATATTTCACAGCACTTTCCTGCGTTTGCTAGCAGCTCTTTGCAATGCTTCAAGCATTGCGCTGTTTATGACTTCAAGCCTATCAACTCCCGAGATTAGGCTGGCAATACTAAAGTACCTATTTGAACATCCAATAGTTAAAGGTGAAATATGAAATACAAATGGTATAGAGAGAAATAGTCCTATAACAACTACATCCTAAAACTTCTTACCTGGAAATATTGAAGACTCATGTTAAAAGGAACCACCAGCTTTCATATGTTCTCATGTTCTGAGCAAGGAACTTAAACGTTAGCTTTTTTACATGGAACATATTGCACTTTTACTTTCTTCTCCAACACTTTGTTTGCATTATTTAAACCAAATTGAACATGTTTCATTATTTATTTGAGACTAAATTGATTTTATTGATGTATTATACTAAGTTAAAATAAAAGTGTTCATTGTTCATTCAGTATTGTTGTAATTGTCATTAATACAAATATATATATAAAAATTGGCCGATTGATCGGTATCGGCTTTATTTGGTCCTCCAATAATCGGTATCGGCTTTGAAAAATCATAATCGGTCGACCTCTAATCACGAGGAAGGAAAATTTTGTGGATATATTGAAGCAACATCACAAGACATCAGTCAGGAAGTTAAAGCTTGGTCGCAAATGGGTCTTCCAAATGGACAATGACCACAAGCATACTTCCAAAGTTGTGGCAAAACAGCTTAAGGACAACAAAGTCAAGGTATTAGAGTGGCATCACAAAGCCCTGACCTCAATCCCATAGACAATTTGTGGGCAGAAACTAAAAAAGCGTGTGCGAGCAAGGAGGCCTACAAACCTGACTCAGTTACACCAGCTCTGTCAGGAGGAATAGGACAAAATTCACCCAACTTATTGTGGGAAGCTTGTGGAAGGCTACCCGAACCGTTTGACCCATGTTAAAGAATTTAAAGGCAATGCTACCAAATACTAATTGAGTGTACGTAAACTTCTGACCCACTGGGAATGTGATGAAAGACATTATTCTGACATTTCACATTCTTAAAATAAAGTGGTGATCCTAACTGACCTAAGACAAATTTTTACTAGGATTAAATGTCAGGAATTGTGAAAAACTGAGTTTAAATGGATTTGGCTAAGGTGTATGCAAACTTCAGACTTCAACTGTAAATATTCATACATCATCAGGCCAGACAGACACCTGCGCAGACTCAGCCGTCTGGTATCCTGGCAGTCCCTGACCACTGTGTTGACTTGGTCTGGCTCACTCTCATCAGCATTTGGTAAACTCAGTGCACCACCCCTACATGTGAAGTACCGCTCCCTTCCAACCAGTAAGGACATCCAGGGAATGCAGACAAGCCACCTCACCTGGGTTTGTTGCAGGTGGGAGCCACAGGGCACACCCACAGTATGCTTATTAGTTAGAAAATGTGCCCTGATGTGTGGTCAATGGTCATTAGGCAATAGGCATTGACACATGGTTTGGACCATGTTTGTGTGGGGGGAAAAGAAAAAGAGAACCCGAATTTCGACATTAATTCAAACATATGGGAGTTTTGACACTGCCTGTACTGCTAGTACATGTCTCACCTGTTTTGACCATTGCCACAGGGTCCTACCCTGAAATGCTACCTGTCTGCTTACACTGAAATAGGACGTGAGAACTGTTGAGTCGGTTCTGACTAGAGGGAGTACAGATACGACCGGAAATGACTTTTTCGTAGCAGGTTAAGAGAATTTACGCAGCAGGTTAATTAAGATAATTAACGTGGCAGGTTAGGAGACTTACTGTAGGTTAAGGTTAGGAAACGGTTTCGGCGTAGGATTTGTTAAAATGCCTCCGATCTTAGCTGTACTCCCTCCAGTCACAACCCACTAGGCACACCACGTCATTTGAGTGTGGAAATGTGGGTAAAATTTGGTTGAGAGGTTGATCAATAAGATTTCAACTTTTATTCACTCACTCATAAAAACAGCCAGAAGTTTGTTGAATTCAAAATGTGTCATCACTATGCTTTCAGCCATCTAAAAGCACAACCAAATTCCATTGGAAAAACAATGTCTTTATTTTTGGTTTAGTTGTCATTTAAATGTCTTATCGCTGCTGCTTTCAAGCATTTAAATGCACAACAAAGTTCAAATGGGAATACCATGTCAGATATTTTGGATTTATACAACAACTTAATGTGTTATTACTGTGCTTAATCTAAAACCACAAACCAATTTATAATTTTGTATTTTATTTTTTTCACCTTTATTTAACCAGGTAGGCTAGTTGAGAACAAGTTCTCATTTGCAACTGCGACCTGGCCAAAATAAAGCGTAGCAATTTGACACATACAACAACACAGAGTTACACATGGAATAAACAAAACATACAGTCAATAATACAGTAGAACAAAAGAAAACAAAAAGTATATATACAGTGAGTGCAAATGAGGTAAGTTAAGGAAATAAATAGGCCATGATGGCGAAGTAATTACAATATAGCAATTAAACACTGGAATGGTAGATCGGCAGAAGATGAACGTGCAGGTAGAGATACTGGGGTGCAAAGGAGCAAAATAAATACCAGTATGGGGATGAGGTAGGTAGATAGATGGGCTGTTTACAGAAAAGCTAAGTACAGGTGCAGTGATCTGTAAACTGCTATGACAGCTGGTGCTTAAAGCTAGTGAGGGAGATGTGAGTCTCCAGCTTCAGAGATTTTTGCAATTCGTTCCAGTCATGGGCAGCAGAAAACTGGAAGGAAAGACGACCAAAGGAGGAATTGGCTTTGGGGGTGACCAGTGAGATATACCTGCTGGAGAGCGTGCTACGAGTGGGTGCTGCTATGGTGACCAGTGAGCTGAGATAATACGGGGCTTTACCTAGCAGAGACTTGTAGATAACCTGTAGCCAGTGGGTTTGGCGACGAGTATGAAGCGAGGGCCAACCAACGAGAGCGTACAGGTCGCAGTGGTGGGTAGTGTATGGGGCTTTGGTGACAAAACGGATGGCACTGTGATAGACTGCATCGAGTTTGTTGAGTCAGATAAGTAGTTATTAAACCAGGCGAGGCAATCTGAGAAACCAAGGCTGTTCTGCCAATAAGAATGTGGTGATTGACATCGAAAGCCTTGGCCAGGTCGATGAATACGGCTGCACAGAGGATGGCGGTTATGATGTCGTTTAGAACCTTGAGCGTGGCTGAGGTGCACCCATGACCAGCTCTGAAACCAGATTTAGCGGAGAAGGTATGGTGGGTTTGGCAGTAATCATGAAGATGAAGGATTGAGGTCTGTAGCTTTGTTGTCACCCCCTTTGAAGAGGGGGATATAGGAATCCGATTGAACAGGCTAGTAATAGGGGTTAATTTTCGGCAGATTAGAAAAAGAGGGTCCAGATAGCCCGGCTTAATGCAGTGAACATCGGCTATCTGAATTTGGGAAGGAGAAGTGGTGGGGGCTTTGGCGGGTTGCTGTGGAGGGTGCCGGGCAGTTGACCGGGGTAGGGGTAGCCATGTGGAAAGCATGGCCAGCCGTAGAGAAATGTTTATTGAAATTCTCAATTATAGATTTATCGGTGGTGACAATGTTTCCTAGCCTCAGAGCAGTGGGCAGCTGGGAGGAGGTGCTCTTATTCTTCATGGACTTAACAGTGTCCCAGAACTTTTTTGAGTTAGTACTACAGGATGCAAATTTCTGTTTGAAAAAGCTTGCCTTAGCTTTTCTAACTGACACGATGCTAATGCAGAACGCCACCAAGGGCAGACAGGTCTGGCGTGAACCAAGGACTATATCTATTCCTAGTTCAATTTTTTTTTTAATCCAATGACCTGGATTGCAGTTGAGATTACATTAAAAATGGATAGAGCAAGTGATCAATGCTGTTTGATATTCTGCACAGATTATTATAGCACTTGTGAAGATCTCCAGAGTCATGCGACCTCTGCATGTTATCGTAAAACATGCACACTTTCTATGATTACATAAGAAGAACATTTCTGTTACAGTAGGCTAACCTCAAAATGTCACCATTGATGTGTGACTCATTTTAAGGTTGAATAAATGTTGTTTCATTTGTAAGAGCCTTGACTTTAGGCTATTTACTGTATAACAAAAGTAATATTGAATTGTGTTTGGATGGAACTATCCAGGCAGAAGATACATCTCCTTCAAATGTTGATATTTGGTTGTGTTGCCAACCACACTATTCAATATCCAGTCTGTCTATAAACTAATCATTTATATGTTGTATTCACGTCTCCATCTCAAACCAAAATGTAAGTTAAAGAATAAGCCTAAATCTAATCTAACTTTAAATGCACTTTAAATAAAGTTTGACTTAATCCTATTCTTTAACTTCAATTTTTCGTTGAGATAGAGGTGAATCTAACATATTTATGATTAACTTGAAGATTACATTTGAAATCTACCAAATCTATGTATTATCTATTTTTAGTTGAACCCTGGGTTGAATTGAAAAATGCTATATAGGCCTAAATAGTATAATTGATGATACAGTGTATGACTTATGAAGTATGTTTACATTTAATTTACTTTGTTAAACCTACCCATTGGAATGACTTCGATAGCAACAGCAAATATATTTAGCTATTAGGAGATCTCTCAATAATCATTCCTACGATAAGTAATAGTCAGTGATAGTAGACAGTGACAAATATTAAAGATGCTGATAAATCAACTCTCCAGATTGTATTTTGCTAATTGTGGATATAACATTGAAGATCTGACATTGTTACAAATTCAACATATTTTAGCACATACAAGGTATGCCTATGTTGAAAATTGGTTACAATGATGACATAATCCTGTGGTTGAAATTTCTCCCCAAATTCACCATCAAAACAACATTGATGATTTTTTTCAAATCCAATGTATTTCCACGTAGATTCCACGTCACAATACGTTGACAAATTATGTTGAAACAACGTTGATTCAACCAGCTTGTGCCCAGTGGAAACCTGTTGAGTCTGACCATTGATATTGCCGCCCACACATAGGCCTACTGTTATTACTATGACAAACCCTCATGTGAAAGGAACGATGTGTTCTCTTTAGTTAAATATTTATTTTGTTTTTGAATCATTCGCAAATTCCTATCCTTGTAGAATGAAATACTGTGCTGGAAACTGTAGCCGACTCGGTGGGCACGGATTGCGGGAACAGCATGATCGATTGAAAAGCATGCATACTGTTATGGAAATGAACCAATTAAGCCTCAAACATGAGTTGTGTTTGAAGTGTTTTTACACAAGCGACTCACCTTGAATTCCACGGACAGTTGGGGGGTATACTCAAGGGTCCAAAGCGCCCGCACCAAGGATGCCAACTGTGTGGTCACCTCACCCCTGGCAAGTTGCGCGTCCTCGTTTTTTACAATTCCGTTTACTCTCCCCTGACACAAATCAGACTTATATTGTTCCAAACCAAGGTACTCGGCCAGCAGGTCAGTATTACTGAGGCACTGAACCACCGCATTCATGAAACAAGTGTTTCCATGATTCTTCAGCCCAAGGACTCCGGGAGTTTTGTCGCCATAGCACCACGACAGCCTGTCTTTTATAGATCCATGAGAAGACAAAGTTGAGGCGCTCTTCTTCACCTTAATCTCCCTCGAGACCTGAAGTTCTTCTTTATTCAAATTCCCTGAGTTGGCACTCAACGTGCACGCGGCGCTGTCTCTGAACCCGCCATCATCATCCTCGCCGTCAGGTGGCTCGACGTCGCCGAAGTGTGCCAAAGTTCCCAAAGTTTTCAGTATCCTGCTCATAAAATTCCCAACGGACTTCAACGATTTCCTTCTGAAAAGCTTCCCGGCTTTGTATTTCTTCTCTTTGCGTTTTGTAGATTTGGTTTTCATGGACTGTTTCCTTATCTTATTCTCCTTATGGTTATCCATGGTGGTTGGTTATTTACCTGGTAACGTTAACAAGAAGTGAAAACGAAACAACTACTGAAGCAATAGACTCCTTCCTACCTGTCTGCCCTACCCCTCCTCCTCTCGAAACCACTCCGGTCTCTGCTAATAGACAATACCGAGGTTTAAGCACATGACTAAACAATGTCCCTCAGACATTCCGGTAATTCCCGCCAGGTCTCGGCGCGCCCTTGTCATACTGTTTCGCTGGTAAAATGGTGAAGCAGCGGGCACCTGTAACCAGTAACCACTGTGTAGGTGAGTTGTCTTCAACTCCATGGTCCTCGGTCGTAGTGAGGCTCAGTACTTCCTCGTCGTTTACTAGGCACATGCAGCTGGCGGTCTTTCTCTCTCCCTCCCTCGCCACTCCGAGCGCTGCTGGAGTGGTTTTCTGTTTGGTGGATAGTGCGCGTTATTCCCGCCCTCCTACAATTTTAGACTATATTAAATCAAATAAATTTGTATTGGTCACATCCAATGTTTAGCGGATGTTATTGGGGGTGTAGCGAAATGATTGTGCTTCTAGTTCCGACAGTGCAGCAATATCTAACAAGTAATATCTATCAATTTAACAACATATACCCAATACACACAAATCTAAGTAAAGGGATAGAATGAAGAATATATAAATATATGGACAAGCTATGTCAGAGCGGCATAGACTAAGATACAGTAGAAAAGTATAGAAGGCAGTATATACATGTGAGATGAGTAATGCAAAATATGTAAACACTATTAAAGTGACATTATTAACGTGACTAGTGTTCCATTTATTAAAGTGTTCCACATTGAAGGTGGCGCACGTAGTGACAGGACTCTGAAACTGATGAATATTGGGCTTATAGGCAACTTAAACAAGCTTGCTGACACTCATTTAGTAACAGGCTTATAAACTTCCCTTATAATTAGATGCACGATAAGGACTATTGTGTATAGTTGAATCAAAACTATTGCAAGCGTTCTGTAGGCCTATATTAACAAATCCTGAACCTATTTTGTATCGGCAATTCAAGGTCTGCACTTTACAGTACGCTTTCTTTCCGTTTTTACTATTGTCTATATTGGCATGATGCGAGTAGGCTACGGTGCATGGTCCCAACGGAAAAAATCATGATATTTTTGAGGTGTGTAGGAGCCCCCTACTGTTTTAGGCAGAGATTGTTCTGCATCCTGGTGATAGGACACTAATAGACTGCACCTGCACAATCCTATCCTCTGATGGAACGCCTCATCTAATAATGCACTGTTGGAGATTTTACTGCACTGTTAGGAGATATTACTGCACTGTTGGAGATATTACTGCACTGCTGGTGCTAGAAACATAAGCATTTTTTCTGCACCTGCGATTACGTCTGCAAATCTGTGGACACGACCAATCAACTTTGATTGGATTATTCATCACGACTATCACACAAATGTCATCGATCTGGAGACACACACGTGGAGGAATCAAATGACGGAAAAGACACAGAGAATAAATGGTCTTAATGCTACTTGGTAGCGCATGTTTTGTACCGCAGAGGACATACACTGCTGATATTCTCAATCAGTTTCGGTTTTAATTTCACAGCTCGCCAAGACCATAGATTGGATTTAGTGATCCATATGTGCTGATTTACTCAAGCAGATGTATAATATTCATATTTCTCTTGCAATATTTTTATAACCTCACGTATTATTGCAGTGTAATCGGAAACCTTGTATTTCTGAGGAGTCTGCACTCTGCAGCACCCGCTTCCAAACTTCTGCAATGAGTCAGAAACTCAAACGCTTCCATATAGGGCTATACATTACTCTGATCTTCTAGCATGGCCTCCTGAGTATTCAGTGTGTGTGCGTGCGTGCATGGGCAGTTGGATGGGATGCCCTATTTTACAGAGCTGGGGGTGCAGGTTATGTTTTGCTGACTTTGTCCGTCCATAGCGTACTGCAGGTTTGCTCTCTTTTTTGTGGGTAGCGGACTAGTGGGGTAGCTATTAATTATTGCGTTTTGAGCTTCTGAGCAGTCGAGAGGGGAATGCTTTTGGGAAGATGGAGGCATTCCAAGAGGCTCGCTGGTTACACACACACACACACACACACACACACACACCTGAGCGCGCGCACACACACACACACCTACACCTTACCGAAGTCTCTGGGGAATCTCCAGTGATAGATTAGCTGACAGCAGCGGTGTGCTAAAGTGCCTGTGAATCTGGGCTTCGTCGTCTCTCTTTCTATTCTTTACCACACGACACGCATATAAGACAGTCATGTCTGTATGAAATATGCATTTAATGTACTGTGTAGCCTGCCTTTTTACACTCACTGCCTATTAATGGGGAAAGGGAGGATAACACAATCACTTCTGTTCTTCCCATAGAAAATCAGAGCGAATGCTATTCAAGGTTATGATGAGCAGATTAGTATCTTTATGTGACTACAATATCCAGCTTTGCATTGATGAGGTTAAGAGTCCCTAAGTCAAATGATTAGGTTAATTCCATAATTCCATGCATATTAGAACATGTGTGTCTGCCAAGTTTGTTGATGCAGTACATTATTAGTATGGCGAATACCACACAAAAACTATGCAATTACCTTCAACAAGCAAAATGTAGCTAGTAATGCATACTTCAGTCAATATCGCACAATCAAAATTATATCAATTTATTTTCATGAATGAATAAAACATTTGCTCTATAATGGCATTACTGGCAGTGTTCATGACTTCTTCGGAGTTGTTTGGTGTGAGGACAGGTGTGTATTGGGACTGGTCAGGGTCAAGGTCAAAAGTTAAACGTTTGTAGGGTAGGTGGGTCAAAGGTCATAGGGTCATGGGTTTTTTGAACCTCTGTTCTCCTGGCATCCGAGAGGCACTCTAGGGAGAGGAGGGGTGGGGGTACCTCCACCTGAGCACGGCCCCGTCGGCACTGGTGCTCACCATGCTCCCGTTGTCGGAAGAGATTGTGACGCTGGTGATGCTGCCGCTGTGGCCGACGCCCACGTGGGTCACCTCGCCCTCCGAGTAGTCCCACACCTTCACCAGCTTCTCGTCTCCACCTGAAGTGGGCCAGCAGAGACACATATACCATGTTTATTTCTACTGCAAAGCCTACAAACATTGATCCAACCGAATGCTGGGTGAAGTCACGCTCAACCAAGTGCTCTTCACGATAGTCCCGAGCTATTGAGAGTCGATACAGGGATATTTAATGGACAGACCATGGGCTGTCGCTGATTGATGGTAGTCAACAGTAGCCTAGTCCTAGATCTGTTGGAGCTGTGCCAACTCCTATGTCAATGTCAACAAAACCAATGTAAAGGGTACTGTACCAGTGACAAAGTGCTGTCCGCTCTGTGAGATGTGCATGCCATTGATGGCTCCTGACAGGGAGCCCTCCAGTTCTCTGATGGCTGAGCCATCATACACCTCCCAATAACCAATCTGGGAAAGAAGAAGGCCATTCAGGTATATGGAATATGAATGAGAGAGCTTGTACATAAGACTTGTCAGACTAGTTTATTTGACATATTCTATGTAAAATTACAAGAAATTACGAAAATGACCATGTATCACAGTGATTATAGTAAGTATGAACGCCACTCCTCGTGTGTCTTCTGTTGTTCGTTCATAGTATAGTAATTCTGCCTCACTGAATTATCTATCTTCATTATTCCACTATATGTAAATGAGGCCGGAGAGAGTCTATCAAGTTTCCGTGCGCCCGCCACCGTTAAAACAACATGCTTGTGACTCTAAATGAGAGTTAATCGTCCCAAGGGTTTGCAGCTGTCAAAGACTTGCGCCTCTCAAAGGCTCAATTGTTATTTGAAGTTTATTTACAGCCGCACAGTAATGCCACAATCTCCCCACACACACACACAAGGTCCTTTCTTGTTATTTTTATGACAAAGCTAATTACAACTACAAACTATCTGACGCATATGAGAGGACATTAAAATGCAGCATGTGAGTGCTTCTTCAGGTGTCAAGGAAGAGGAGACTTGCAGCTTAACTGGCTGGCAGCACAGAACTAAACTATTTGTGATTTTTAAGTATTGGAACTGGCCAAACTGATTGTACCTGGAAACAAATTATTTCTTTATATGCACAACTTGCTTTATTAACTGAAAATCGAATCAACGAGTCAATGTTTCGGCTATAGAGTGAATATTACAATACCCAACACAATCTCCTCATACAGAAGTGAGAAAATGCCTAGTATATCTGAATGAACCAGTTCAGAGGACTCATCAGAAAGGCGTAGGCCAATCAGAAAAAAGCTCCAGTTGTATGCAATGAAACAAGTAATGTTACATGGGAGAGAGCTCAGAATAGCATTTACGAGAATAGCTTCTCGGACTGGATTTCATCTCTTAGTAAGACCACAAACATAATGCATTACGGGACTGAGGAAATGTAATCTCACAAAGACATATCAAATACAGTTTGTAATAATGGGATTGAAGAGAAACAAATGGCAAAAAAACAACAAGATATTTATAGTTTTAAGAATGAAAAACAGGGCTTAAAGCACAGAGGCAGCCTAAAGAGAGACATTTCTGTGGGATGGTAAAAAAAACACTTTTGTACCTCAATATCATTCAAATTCAATGGAAAAGCTTACTGACTGGAAAACACATTTGTTAGACATTATTGAGAAATACACAACAGTCAGGGCCGTTCTTCAGTGTAATTCAATTCAAATGGAAAGGCTCAAGGTTCTTTGCATGCATCATTCATTGTGAAAACATTTGGTCAACATAATGACCAACAACCATAATTTATGCATAGATTATCTTTTTTTCAATATGATTGAAATTAAATGAAAAAAATCCAAAGTTCTTGGCGTGCATTCATTCACTTTATGAAATAACATTTTTGGTCAGCATAATGAAAGAAAGAAAAACCCCTCAATACCAGCAGCAACTAGCTTACATTTTTTATTTTATTTAACTAGGCAAGTCAGTTAAGAACTAATTCTTATTTACAATGACAGCGGGATCAGTGGGTTAACTGCCTTGTTCAGGGACAGATTTGTACCTTGTCAGCTGGGGGATTTGAACTTGCAACCTTTCGGTTACTAGTCCAATGCTCTAACCACTAGGCTACCCTGCCGCCCCACATGATTTGAATCTTAATCAAATCACTGGCTATCATATGAGGTGAGATAGGACACAGCCAAAAAAGTGAGAGGGAGAAGAGTTAGCCCAGTAGCAGACACAACGCTCCCTCTCTCCAGTATAGTTTGTGTTGTGTCATATAGGGAATGGGTTCAAATCCAGTTTGATTCTCTAGTCACGACCTCTCTCCCCTCTCCTGGTGTCATGGAGGGCTTATTTGAGAGCAGCACCTGTGTGAGAGTGGCCGAGTCACCCTCACCCATCTGTGTTCCCTCCCTTCTCCTGTGGAACCTGGCTGCCATCCACGGCAACATCCACCAGAAATTAATTACATCCAAGGCTAGCATGTGCCTACTGCTAGCATTGCTTTAGCCTTCAATGCAACCTAACTCTCCTATTCAAGGAGAGTTAGGTTGAAGCATTAGGTTGCTGAGAGAAGGACACACTGAATTGACTGGCTTGAATTGTGAGGATGACCACACAATTTATTTTCATAATGAGCCAAATCTATTGGATTTCTACCCAAAGTGGCAAAGGAAATCTATTTAATAAACACAAGAGACCAGCAAAATTGACAAAAGAGTGTGGCGGTATAGCAGGAACTATAGCAGCATCTAGTGGTCAAAATATGGAACTTTCACACTTCTTTATGGTAAATAATGCAAGTGACTTCAATGATTAATTTCTCTGAACAGGGGGAAAAACATCACCAGATTCACAGGGAATACATTACAGTATGTAGAAGCAGTACTCCAAGCAACAGCTTCATTCTAGTTGTCAAACAGAGAACTGATACTGTATAATGGTTTGTTGGGGTGGGATTGACATGAGGTGTGTGGGGCCCGTGGGTGTCTTTTTACTATTTTTTTGGGATACCTCATTTTTCTCATTAGTAAGAAGAGGTTTGGTCCAAATTGAATGTTGGGTACTATATTTATTGAATATTATCTGAATCCTATCAATTAAAATGGCCAAATTAGCTTAATTTCTCAGATATAACATTTCATTTCAGCAAAATAATGTTTCAGGAATGCTAATCTTACCTGTTTCTAACGACAGAAACAATTTCAGAACAATCTGAGATGGTGGGTGTCACGGCTTGCTGAAATGACATGGAATGACTCTTGCTTTAAAGGCACAGTGCAGTCAAAAACATGATTTGTCTGTGTTTTATATATATTTACACACCATGAGGTCGGAATAATACTGTCAAATTGTGAAAATGATAATAATGCCATTTTAGTGGAAGAGCTGTTTGAAAAGATTGCTTGACATTTCTGCCTGTTTTGTTGGGATGGAGTTTTGGCCAGGCAGTTTAAGTTAATAGACCAATAACAAAGATCATTTCAAACCTCTCTGCCAATGACAGCTAGTTCTCAGGTTACATATCCCTCCAATTAGGCTTGTCCAACTATGCCACTGACTCAGACCACTCCCAAACAGTCCTAGCAAAATTCTTGCTTGAGAAATTGCTCTTTGCTAAGAAGCAATTATTTATTATTTTTGACCATTTAAATTTAAAACATTCACAGTAAAGTGCTTGTTGTTACCCAGAAATGATTGATACTTAGATAAAAACGTCTGCATTGGAACTTTAAATACTAATTGCCTAGCAAGGATAACTTCAGCTATAGTTCCTACAATCATTACAATGCATTGAAAGCTAAACCACTGTGCCGAATAGAGATTACATGTCTAGTCTTTTGTGAAATCTTATGGTACAGTATGTGTTGTGTAATTTCAATACCAGTATGTTGAAAACATGAATGCATGCTGTGCCAAGATTAGTCTACATTTTCACTCTGTTGTGTGTAGAGTGTTGTGTAATTCCACCTACATGTTGAGGCAATACATCACTGAGGACAGTAACCCACTAAAGAAGGGCTGTACACCGATAAAGCCTTCTTAGCTACTGTGTGGGCTTCCATTTATCCCGACGCTCAGCCATGTATTTGACCATGCTAATCCATTTACACATACAGTACCTCTCGCCAACAAAGTATAATCCCCCTCTTTTAATTGAGCATCTCAAGGACATCCGTCAAACAAAGAAGTTATAGGACGATCAAGAGCTCACTTCTCTTTTAAACGGAATACTTCAGAAGGTCTTTATTGTCCTATCAGTGCTGGACAATGGGAAGGCCACAGAAGCCTATATACCATGCGTCTGATAACTGACATGCCACAATAGAATACAGGATCAATCCCAAGACCCTGATGGCCCTACATCACAATCAGCCCAAACTGGAACCAACACCCAGGAGTGTTGGGTCATCATCACAAGAGGCTTCTGGCTGACCCCACCACAGAACCACCAGCAGCAGTAGTCCGTTCTGTTGTCTCCGTCCATCCGACAGACTGGAGAGTGTGAAGCTGTCCCCAAAGACCCTCTACCACTGACTGAACTCTGAGCCAAGGAGCTGCTGCATCCAATCCCTCTCTCTCTGTCTCCCCCCCCCCCCCGTCTCACTCAAAGTGTGCGTGTATCTGTGTGTGTTACTGTTTGCTCACCCCAGACAGAGCGCCTGTGTCCTGGAGCGAGCAGATGGCGTATCTGGCACACGGGCACTTGGATGGCATAGGCAGGAATCGCATCCGCAGGAAGGCGCCGAGAGCCAGAGCACTCTCTTTCTAGTCTCTCTTTTTTTTCCCCTCTCCTCATTTTCTCAGTCTCAGCGCATTCACAGTGCTCGCTAATCAGTATAGCTTGTCCTCACCTCACAGCGTGGTGTTGAGCCAACAATACGGGCCTTATTAGTCTGTAGAGCTTGCGATGAGTGGATATTAAGGTGCATATTGAAGAGGGGCTACTGTGAACCTCGGTTCGCACCTTATGCAACTCGGTTTTTATTCTAGGTAATCAAGACGTAAAGAGGTGTTACATACACCTGGCCACGTGACTGCTACGTCGTGGCTTATGACTGGTAAAAAAAAAAAAAGGTTGGAAACATTTCGAAACACGACACAGCTGACGTGGGCATGTGAACAAGCTCGGCATGGCCTTTCTTCAGCACACCAATACTCGTCTCTCTAACAGAGCTCATCTCGAACATCTAACATCTGGAGATGAGATGAAGGCTAACAAGGATGCCTTGATACGGAGAACAGCCTTCTCTGACTTTCCCGCGACTGGGGACCACACGCTGCACAAAGTAGTCATCAACTAGCTACAGTGTGCTGTGCTGTGAGTCTTTTCTAATTCCAAACCTTTCTGTCGGTGCCACTGGTGATGATCTGGTACTCCTCAGGGTGGTAACACACACTTCTGAACAGAGTGTTGGCCAGGACCATCTGATTCCTCACAAATCGCCTGCAGTCGGGAGGAGGAGAGAGGGAGAGGAAGGGAGAGGGGAAGACAGAGAGGAGAAGCAGGTAGGGTACCAGGGAGAGAGAGGGGTGGGGGGGGGGGGGGGGTGAGATGAGACTTGAAATGAATGTTGAATACAGGAAACACATGAATGGAAGAGTGGTATTAATGGTAGTGGTAGTAATTATGTGTGTTGAACGCCTCTCACAGTGGGAAGCCAAAGCAATCAGACAGAAGGATAAAGGATTAAGGGCATGGGGTAAAGAAGTGTGTGTGTGTGTGTGTGTGTGTGTGTGTGTGTGTGTGTGTGTGTGTGTGTGCTTGCACATCTACATGTGTTTATGGATTTGAGCATGCATACATCCATGCGTGTGTGTGTGTACTGTGTGTGTGTATACATGAGAATGTGCATTTGAACTCACACCAAGTCCCAGATGATGCAGGCCCCATCCGAGCTGGCGGTGACACACTCCTTGTCGTTGCTCTTGATCTTGATGCTGGTGACGGTGGCTTTGTGCTCCTTCATGGTCTCAATGAGCCGGTGACAGCCCTGCAGGATCTCCCACACACGTACCTGTAACAGGCCAGAGACTGGCACTAGGACTCAATACAATAATGCTGTTGAGGAACACCACTAAAACATTGTATTAAATATGTATGTAATAGTATGTGTTTTTTGGGAGTTTTTTTGTGGGAAGGATGGGGGAAAAGGAAGAGCTTAAAATATTTGTACAGATGTCACATTCAAGAGGTGGTTCATTAATACTGGTGGTTCTTAATCTATGCTCTCTATTTAAATATAGACTAAAAGGTGTCCTGTGACATGCCAGGGTGACTTTTCATCTGACCTGTCCCTCTCCTCCTCCACTAACGATCCTCTTGCAGTCCCTGGTGCCAGCGATGGCAGTCACGCCCATGCTGTGGGCATTGTGGATGACCAGCATGGCTCTGCCAGTCTCTGGGGCAAACACACGGATCTTCCCATCGTTCCAGGCTATAAAACAATTGGAACAAGAAAAATATATTAGATGGGAATAGTCGATACATGACATTCCTAAGTATTTCTTCACTGAGATTGTGCCATAATGTGTTGTGATGATAGCCTGGAAGCAGATCTATTTGTGCTATCATGCCAAACACTGTGGCCATTCGGCAGTCTTTGGCATGACAAGGAGTGGCATGATGGCCCAAACAGACTGGTATCCAGGCTACTGTGAAGATTGTGTGCTCAGTCCCTCCCTAGTGTAGTACATTGGACGTGTGTCTTAACTGTAAATGGCTGGAATGGAAATGTACAGTCGAGGATCAAACCATTTATTATTATCATGACTCAACATATCAAAGCTCCAACAATGAGAAGGAATATCAGGCACATTCACACCCTCACATTAAAAATATTGTCATTATCTTACAGGCTAGTGTGCTCCATAATAATTGTCGCTAGTCCATCATCGTTATAACTTTAGACAATGCTATACGCTGCAATGATGACGTACCATCCCTCCCTAGTGTAGTGCTAGCCACATCAGGGTTGTGGTTTTGATTCCCGCATGGACCACATATACTGTGTGTGTGTGTGTGTGTGTTCATTTTTTGAATGACCCCATTGCCAAACAGAACTCCTAATGGTTCCTGCCTACCGCTGATGATGCTGTGTCCGTCGATCATGAAGTCCAGGGCGTTGCAGGTCATGTTGGGGACGGAGATCCGCAGCAGCTCCTTGGAGGTCTCGGCGTGCCACACTCTGATGTCATCCTGGGAACACGTGGCAAACAGCTCCGACGAGCCACTGGGAGAGAATCAGAAACGCCGCTGGAATAAGTTTGTGACCAGTCATTCTGCACTTTATACTGGAGCCACAGGCTACAATACATGTTTATGCTTTAAACATGCTCATATCGCCCTCTAGTGGGAGTAAATGGGCAATGACGGCAAAGCATTGAAGGAGGACGAAAGCAATGTTGTTTTAGGCAGTCTCTCTTGACAGCATAGACTACGTTTGAGGTGCAGATACGTAAAGACAGCTATATATTTGAGGCAATCAGGTAGTAGTGATAATAGAATGTGTGCTGTAAAACAATATTGTGGGGGGAAAAGAGTGAATCACGTACAGTATGTAATCTTGTCTCTAAATGGGTGCCTGTATTTTGAAGGGTGTCACTCACAATGGGAAGGCCACGTCGTTGACTGCACTGTTGTGACTGGTGGCGATCAGCTCCTCTTTGAAGTCTGTGTAGCCAAAACGGTAGATCTGAGCCGCTTCCGTTCCTGCAAAGAACTGGTGGCCCTCGCCTCTCACAGCGATGGACGTCACTCCCCCCTCCAACTGAACCTTCCTATGGGGGTTAGATGATGAATGGCAGAATGCCGCATTGAGTACATTATGTATTTCTTGGTTTGCCATCAAATGTATTTATAAAGCCCTTCTTACATCAGCTGATATCTCAAAGTGCTGTACAGAAGCCCAGCCTAAAACCCCAAACAGCAAGCAATGCAGGTGTACAAGCACGGTGGCTAGGAAAAACTCCCTAGAAGCCATGACCCTGACGGGCTGAAGAAATGTAACCACTCTAATGTATAGGCTAAGCTACAGTATGGATGCAATATGACAGTTTTAGATAGATGATATAAACCAGTGGTTCTCAACTGGTGGGTCGCGGCCCAAATTTGGGTCGTGGGAGGTTTTGATTGGGACACAAAAAAATACTTGGCTCTGAATTGAAACTACTAATACCAGGTAGAAAGTGTGTATAAATTATAATCAACATACATTTTTTTTTAAATAATTTATTCTCCTAATTATTTTATTGTATTGTTTTTATTCGATCACAGTATTTATATATAGAGTTATTAGCTGCGCTATTCAGCAGATTTGGTTAATTTCGTGGTCTCAAACAAGTGAGCTTGCCAACATTCTTCATCAAGAATATGAGCAATATGGATTAAATTGACAATGAAAAAGTTGAATGTTGTTTGCTTGCCCAATATACACTGAACTGGAAGAAAGGGTCATCCCGCCGGACCTCAGGAATATGACATGACCGATACAATCTGTCAGTGCCCACCAGTCATGAGAAATCCATAGATAGGGCCTAATGAATTTATTTCAATTGATTGATTTCCTTATATGAACTGTGACTCAGTAAAATTGATTGATTTCCTTATATGAACTGTGACTCAGTAAAATTGATTGATTTCCTTATATGAACTGTGACTCAGTAAAATTGATTGATTTCCTTATATGAACTGTGACTCAGTAAAATTGATTGATTTCCTTATATGAACTGTGACTCAGTAAAATTGATTGATTTCCTTATATGAACTGTGACTCAGTAAAATTGATTGATTTCCTCATATGAACTGTGACTCAGTAAAATTGATTGATTTCCTCATATGAACTGTGACTCAGTAAAATTGATTGATTTCCTTATATGAACTGTGACTCAGTAAAATTGATTGATTTCCTCATATGAACTGTGACTCAGTAAAATTGATTGATTTCCTCATATGAACTGTGACTCAGTAAAATTGTTGAAATTGTAGCATGTTGCGTTTATATTTTTGTTCAGTATATATTTTGAATTCTCACGCATGCTCACTCTAATATATTCACCCTTGGATTGTTATTTCTTGACTTCTTGTATTGATTATTTGTGTATGTGTATTGTATTTGAGAGGCATTCTACTGCACTGCTTGAGCTAGTAACATAAGCATTTCACTGCACCAGCAAATCTGTGCAACCAATAAACTTTCATTTGATTTTGATATAGACAACTTGATATCTTGTCTGTCAACCTGCAGCACTTACTTACTTGATGGTTTTGAAGTTAGGTCCCGAGCACAAAGTGAACATGCCATCCCCAGAGCCCACCAGGATGTCCCCAGACTTCAGCACCTTCAGTGTGTTGACACCCTGCACCAAAAAGACAAAGAGGGACAGCTGTACCAAATCTCAACTGCAGTAGGATCTCAGAGATATGAACATATGGAGGTCACTCAGGACACTGAATAAACCCACCTTGCTGAATTTCTGTTTTCGTGGCCCACAGCTGTTGAGGAGGCGAGTCTTCAGGTTGACCTTCAGGATGTCACCACTGGTGGTTCCGCAGTAAAAGAAAAGGTCGTCGTCTGGGATCTGGGATGCAACGGGGTCACCTTAAGAAATAAGCTTTCCGTCTCCACCTGTACTACTTTGAGAGGCTGCTTGATATGCAGGGAAATTCTTTATCTTAATTCAGAGATCAATCGACCTCAGAGAACAATTGCCATGTGAATAAAATAACAGGAACCTGAACTTGTGTGTTTACAGATTTCCTCATTAATAAACCATAACAAGTATTGATGAATAGTTTATCTTTGCTTGGTCTCAAAACGTACTTCGAGTGGTTAAGAATGGGTCGTACAAAATCTTTTTGGGGGGGCATTTGGCACCATTGTGCAATTTACTCACTGGTTGAATTAATGTTGTTTACACATAATTTTAACTAAATTACGTTGAACCACCGTGGAATAGACTAATTGACATCTGTTCCCAGTGGGTACTCAGTCAGTACCACTATTACTTTGAGCCGTGTCTGCTTTCTATGGTTTAGCTCACCTCAATGCATTTGACAATCCTCTTCAGCTGTCCTGTCTGGCATTCCGTAGGCCGGATCTTTCTATTTGGAAGGTCTAGCTCCCAAACACGCATTGTGCCACTACAGGGAAACAACATATTACAAGTGTGTGAATTCGAAAGTATTAATAATAAACTGTATTTATTTAATAATTCTCGGTCGTGTTCAAGTCCAATAAAGATCCGTTCTGATTGACAAAGTAATGCTCTCTTCTAACAGCAACCCAGAGTCTCTGTAAGTCACTCACTTGCCGGCGGAGATGAAGATGTTGTCGCTGTGGTTGGTGTACTCGATGGTGAGGCAGTGGCCTGCACTGTGGGCAGAGGCCGGGCTCCCACAGATCGCTTCTTTGCTCTCAAGGTTCCACACCACAATGCTGAAAACACAAACCATTCACATTTACAGCCAGACTGTAGTATAACCTACAAATTACTGTTGAAATTCTTCCAATGTGAAAGTAGTTTTTAAAGTGACACAATCATCCAAAGCCTGTTGTATCTAACCAATCTAATCATCTAATCAAAGGTCTGAGGACCAGCTGATTAGTAGGATAAGGTGTGTTATAGCAGGACTGGAACAAAATGCTCAATACATTAAACTACCTCGTACCTTCCATCATCCTGTCCACCCAGGGAGACAAGGTACTTGTCATTGGGGGAGAAGGCAAGTCCCTCCACCTTCGCTTTGTGTAGCTGTAGTCTGGCATGGATCGCTCTCTTCTCATAATCCCAGATGATCAGATCAGCCTGGAACAACACAGATTAACTATGTGATCTACTGCCATTCATGTGTTTCCCACGTTCAACATTCATCTGTAGCCTCTCCCTCCGTGCCTCCATCCAACTGTGTCTCTGTATGTCTGCCGTTCGGTCTGTCTGTCTGTCTGCCTCTCTCTGATATCAAGAGGCGAAACATGACTGCTCTCTTAATAGTAGAACGTTTCACTGTCCTTAGTTTACCTTGAAGCCCATGAAGGTGACCTGTCCAGAAGCGATGTAGCGTCCGCTTTTGGACACAGTGACACAGGAGACGTTGTTGGTGTGTCCATGGAGGAACTCCTGTTTGCCATCTTTCAGGCTCTTCAAAATAACAGTGCAACCAAGAGGATAGATGAAGTGTTCTCTGTCTGGGTGCACTCTGAGGCCAGAAAATACGTGTCCTGTCAAAAAAAAAAATGCTTTAGACCAGAACTAAAGATGAGGATATGATTATGATTGAACCTAACTCGTCTGAAGGACTCATCAAGGTAAACAAACATGATGGATAGATTAGAGTTTTGAAGGAAACTTCTAAATACTTTCCATAAACTGAACAGCACATGACAAATTATTTAGTTATCTTCAGACACATTGAAAAGATGACAAACCAGCTGAAAACCCCACTAGCGACAAGCAACAGTAGTAGCTGGTACAGGTAGCAGCTACCATAGCATGCCCTGATCCTAGTGACAACAACCATATCACCCAGGGCAACAAATAACGTTAGCTAACGTTAGTATTACTTGTTACCAGATAACTTGGTTAGCTCAGCTGAATATGTTAGCTAGCTAGCTAAATAGGCTGGCAGGATATTTTACATTACCATTGAACCCAATTACAGCCTCCAGCTCAAGCCGTGGAATATCTTGCGCATCTCCAGCCATGATGCAACACAATTGCACCTCTTTTTTACTTTGAAGGTGTTTACAGCAAGTCTTCAAGCTTCTAAAATCCTATCGAGCTTCAGCTACCTTTCGCTCATTTGCCATCCCGACAAACAAACGTTGCCTAGCAACTTAACAATTTGTTTGGGATCAGTTTCTATGGTGATGTAGTAGTTTTGTAATGCATTTGGGTGCGTCTTTGGAGTGTGATTGGTCCATAGAGAGCGGTTTCGTCTAGAGGGGTTACAGCTTTTGTCAAAATGGACTTTTCGTAGCAGGTTTAAGAAAACTTGCATAGCAGGTTAGGTGAATTAACGTAGGGTTATGGTAAGGGTTAGCTGTAATGCAAAAACAAAACAAATTTTGAAGTACATTTGAAAGAAGTTGTATTCCATCTAGACATGGCTAGAGATCTTATTAAATTTGAAACCCTCAAAGTTCCAGAATGGAGTGAAAATGGAAGCTATTGTGGTCAGGGAGAAATCCAAACCAGTCTGGAATGAATATACAGTAAAGGCATAGGTGATGCATTTCTTGCTTTTACTTACGCAGGAAAACAAAAAGTAAGGCATATGATATATCAGAAATGATGTAATATAAGTATGGTCAACCTAAACTATTATCATATAATTATAAATACAGTTTATATGGACAGGTTTTATACACATTTTCTGTATAAATAGCCTATAACATAAACGTAAATAGACCATAATAAATGTCTACATTTGTATTTCATTCAACAGTGTAATTATATGATACAATATCAGTACTTGTTGCAATTACAACTTGTCTAAGTCCTATCCTCAACTGATTGTTTGAACGGAATGTTGGCATATTGGCAGTTATTACGAAACATTTATGGGATCACTCCTCTAAAAACTGTCTGGTTAGTTAACAAACATACAGCGCAGATAATATATAAATTCATTGTTTTACACTCTTATCAGAGCATTGGCAACCCATGGTTGACCAACTCCCTTACCAAAATGTCTGATACTTTATATTAACATCATAAGAAGGTTCATGCCCATTCTAGCATTCTGATTCCTATTTCTATGGATTGGTCACTGCCAGGGAACTAGGTGTCACATCTGCGTCCACTACGCCCTCTGGTGTTCATCCGGTTTCGTCATAACCTTCTGTTCTCCCCCTGTATACACTCTCTCTCTCTTGGTGTGATTGTGTGGTTGGAGACAGGTGTGCTGGAGTCAGAGCAGATCCCTACCAGCTGCAAATCGTCCCATAAATCAAGACCTCTATATATACTCATCCCTGCCACCTCCATTCTGCCAGATCGTAATATCTGCTCAGTCCGTTATCACGCTAGCCTTTTGGCTATGCTCAAGATCCTGTTGCTCTGCTGTGCTCATTTTCCTGCCTTACACCATTTTTGTCCTCTCCTTGCAGTTACCTCTCTGGCTCCTGTCTCCTGTTCCACATCTCACCACCAACCACCTTGCTTTGGATATCACTCACCACCATTACCTTGGATTCCCCTCTGGACCTGTTCCCCTGTTCTACTCAGCCAACTCCAACCTCATTCTACACTCCTGGTTTTTGCAACTCATCTGAGCTACCCCGGTTCTGCACTCCCCATTTCTCTGTGCTCAAACCTTTTTGTGCATTCATCCCGGCTTCCTCTTCTGAGTCCGCTCTTGGGCCCCCCCCCCCTTCATTACGCACACCTGTCACCATCATTATGCACACCTGTCACCATCATTACGCACATCAACGCTCATTGGACTCACCTGGATTCCTTCACATTTTGATTGTCTTTCCTATATCTGTTTCCTCTGTTTCATCCCTGTGTCAACATTATTGCGGTTTCCGTTTCCCTTGTCCAGACGCCTGTCTGTATTCTGTCTCTGTCCTGTTCCTGTCCGTATTCTGTCTCTGTCCTGTTCCTGTCCGTATTCTGTCTCGTTCCTGTCCGTATTCTGTCTCTGTCCTGTTCCTGTCCATATTCTGTCTCTGTCCTGTTCCTGTCCGTATTCTGTCTCTGTCCTGTTCCTGTCCGTGGTTATTAAATGTTCCCTCCCTGTACCTGCTTCTCGTCTCCAGCATCGATCCTTACACGGAGCCAGTTTTAGAAATGTTTCCAAATTAATCAAAAATGAAAAGCTGAAATGTCTTGAGTTAATTAGTATTCAACATGTTATGACAAGCCACAAGTTGAGGAGTAAAAATTGTACAAGTCACAATAAGTTGCATGGACTCACTCCGTGTGCAATCCCCCATTTCTGTAAGGTCCCTTAGTCTAGCAGTGAATTTTGAGTACAGATTTAACCACAAAGACCAGAGGTTTTCCGATCGTTCGCAAAGAAGGGAACCTATTGGGCATCAACGGACATGAATATCCCTTTTGAGCAGGGTGCAGTTATTAATTTAACACTTTGGATGGTGTATCAATACACCCAGTCAATGGTGATTTTAAAACAGAGTTTAATGGCTGTGATAGGAGATAACTGAGGATGGATCACCAACACAAACAAAAATCCACAATACCAACATAAACTACAGAGTAAAAAGAAGGAAGCTTGTACAGATTTCTTTTTTTGATTAAACATGCATCATGTTTGCAACAAGACAGTAAAGTAATACTGCAAAAAAATGTAGCAAAGAAATGAACTTTATGTCCTGAAAATTATGTTTGGAGCAAATCCAACACAACACATCCCTGAGTACCACTCTTCATATTTTCAAACATGGTGGTGCTGCATCATGTTATGGGTATGCTTGTCATCAGCATGAACTAAGGAGTTTTTTTTAGGATAAAAATAAACATAATAGAGCTAAGCACAGGCAAAATCCTAGTAGAAAACCTGGTTCAGTCTGCTTTCCAACAGACACTGGGAGACAAATTCACCTTTCAGCAGGAAAATAACCTAAAACACAAGGCCACATACACACTGGAGTTACTTACCAAGATGACATTGAAGGTTTCTGAGTGGCCTAGTTACAGTTTTGGCTTAAATTGTCTCGAAAATCCATGGCAAGACTTGAAAATGGCTGTCTAGCAATGATCAACAACCAACTTGACAGAGCTTGACACATTTTTTAAAGAATAATGGTCAAATATTGTATAATCCATGTGTGCAAAGCTCTTAGAGATTTACCCAGAAAGACAAGTATTGACTCATGGGGT
Source organism: Oncorhynchus clarkii lewisi (assembly GCF_045791955.1). Lineage (NCBI taxonomy): Eukaryota > Metazoa > Chordata > Actinopteri > Salmoniformes > Salmonidae > Oncorhynchus > Oncorhynchus clarkii. The sequence continues at coordinate 20,302,199 of NC_092159.1, read as the reverse complement.
TGAATACTGATCTAATCAAAATATATTACTGTTTTATTTTCCAATAATAATAATAACTTTTTTTCACTTTGACATACAGAGTATTTTGTGTAGATATTTTACAAAAAATGCCAATGAAATCAATTTGAATCACACTTTGTAACACAACAACATGTGGAAAAAGTCAAGGGGTGTGAATACTTTCTGAAGGCACTGTATATCCTCCCTTTGCAACCCTATTAACATATGCACAAATATACATTCTCATTGATAAGTAGATGAATAATCAACAAACAAATATAGCACACAATTCAAATAGCCCTAAACCTTTTACACATTTTGTTATGTTACAGCCTTATTCTAAAATTGATTAGATCATTTTTCCCTTCATCAATCTACACATAATACCAAATAATGACAAAGCAAAAACAGGTGTATAGATTTTTTTTGCAAATGTATTAAAAATTAAAATAACAGGAACCTTATTTACACAAGTATTCAGACCCTTTGCTGTGAGATTCAAAATTGAGCTCACGTCAAATCAAATCAAATCAACTTTTATTTGTCACATACAGCAGATGTTAGCAGATGTTAATGCGAGTGTAGCGAAATGCTTGTGCTTCTTGTTCCGACAATGCAGTAATAACCAACGAGTAATCTAACCTAACAATTCCACAACTACTACCTTATACACACAAGTTTGATGGGATAAAGAATATGTACATAAAGATATATGATTGAGTGATGGTACAGAACGGCATAGACAAGATGCAGTAGATGGTATCGAGTACAGTATATACATATGAGATGAGTAATGTAGGGTATGTAAACATAATATTAAGTGGCATTGTTTAAAGTGGCTAGTGATACATTTTTACATCAATTTACATCAATTTCCATTATTAAAGTGGCTGGAGTTGAGTCAGTATGTTGTGCATCCTGTTTCCATTGATCATCCTTGAGATGTTTCTACCACTTGATTGGAGTCCACCTGGGGTAAATTAAATTGATTGAACATGATTTGGACACACCTGTCTATAAGGTTTCACAGTTGACAGTGCATGTAAGAGTAAAAACCAAGCCATGAGGTCAAAGGAATTGTCCGCAGAGCTCCGAGACAGGATTGTGTCGAGGTACAGATCTGGAGAAGGGTACCAAATTTCTGCAGCATTGAAGGTCCCCAAGAACACAGTGGTCTCCATCATTCTTAAATGGAAGAAGTTTGGAACCACCAACACTCTTCATTGAGCTGGACACCCGGCCAAACTGAGCAATCCGGGGAGAAGGGCCTTGGTCAGGGAGGTGACCAAGAACCAGATGGTCACTCTGACAGAGCTCCAGAGTTCCTCTGTGGAGATGGGAGAACCTTCCAGAAGGACAACCATCTCTGCAGCACTCCACCAATCAGGCCTTTATGGTAGAGTGGTCAGTTGAAGCCAGAAAAAGACACATGACAGCACACTTGGAGCTTGCCAAAAGCCACCTAAAGGACTCTCAGACTATGAGAAACAAGATTCTCTGGTCTGATGAAAGATTGAACTCTTTGGCCTGAATGCCAAGCATCCTTTCTGGAGGAAACCTGCCACCATCCCTACGGTAAAGCATGGTGGAGGCAGTATCATGCTGTGGGGATTTTTTTAAGCGGCAGGGACTGGGAGACTTGTCAGACAGATCCTTAATGAAAACCTGCTCCAAAGCGCTCAGGACCTCAGACTGGGGAAAACCTGCATCGACACTCCCCATCCAACCTGACAGAGCTTGAGAGGATGTGCAGAGAAGAATGGGGGAAACTCCCCAAATACAGGCGTGCCATGCTTGTAGCGTCATACCCAAGAAGACTCGATGCTGTAATTGCTGCCAAAGGTTCTTCAACAAAGTACTGAGTAAAGGGTCTGAATACTTATGTAAATGTGATATTTCAGTTTTTTATTTTGAATAAACTTGCAGAAATGTCTAAAAACATGGTTTTTCTTTATCATTATGGGGTATTTTGTGTAGAATGATGAGGGGAAAAAACTATTTAATACATTTTAGAATAAGGCTGTAATGTAACACAATGTGGAAAAAGTCAAGGGGTCTGAATACTTTCCGAATGCACTGTAAAAACCCTATTTAGTTTAGCCCATTGTCATCCACACACATACAGTGCCTTGCGAAAGTATTCGGCCCCCTTGAACTTTGCGACCTTTTGCCACATTTCAGGCTTCAAACATAAAGATATAAAACTGTATTTTTTTGTGAAGAATCAACAACAAGTGGGACACAATCATGAAGTGGAACGACATTTATTGGATATTTCAAACTTTTTTAACAAATCAAAAACTGAAAAATTGGGCGTGCAAAATTATTCAGCCCCCTTAAGTTAATACTTTGTAGCGCCACCTTTTGCTGCGATTACAGCTGTAAGTCGCTTGGGGTATGTCTCTATCAGTTTTGCACATCGAGAGACTGACATTTTTTCCCATTCCTCCTTGCAAAACAGCTCGAGCTCGAGGTTGGATGGAGAGCATTTGTGAACAGCAGTTTTCAGTTCTTTCCACAGATTCTCGATTGGATTCAGGTCTGGACTTTGACTTGGCCATTCTAACACCTGGATATGTTTATTTTTGAACCATTCCATTGTAGATTTTGCTTTATGTTTTGGATCATTGTCTTGTTGGAAGACAAATCTCCGTCCCAGTCTCAGGTCTTTTGCAGACTCCATCAGGTTTTCTTCCAGAATGGTCCTGTATTTGGCTCCATCTATCTTCCCATCAATTTTAACCATCTTCCCTGTCCCTGCTGAAGAAAAGCAGGCCCAAACCATGATGCTGCCACCACCATGTTTGACAGTGGGGATGGTGTGTTCAGCTGTGTTGCTTTTCGCCAAACATAACGTTTTGCATTGTTGCCAAAAAGTTCAATTTTGGTTTCATCTGACCAGAGCACCTTCTTCCACATGTTTGGTGTGTCTCCCAGGTGGCTTGTGGCAAACTTTAAACAACACTTTTTATGGATATCCTTAAGAAATGGCTTTCTTCTTGCCACTCTTCCATAAAGGCCAGATTTGTGCAATATACTTGTTGTCCTATGGACAGAGTCTCCCACCTCAGCTGTAGATCTCTGCAGTTCATCCAGAGTGATCATGGGCCTCTTGGCTGCATCTCTGATCAGTCTTCTCCTTGTATGAGCTGAAAGTTTAGAGGGACGGCCAGGTCTTGGTAGATTTGCAGTGGTCTGATACTCCTTCCATTTCAATATTATCGCTTGCACAGTGCTCCTTGGGATGTTTAAAGCTTGGGAAATCTTTTTGTATCCAAATCCGGCTTTAAACTTCTTCACAACAGTATCTCGGACCTGCCTGGTGTGTTCCTTGTTCTTCATGATGCTCTCTGCGCTTTTGACGGACTTCTGAGACTATCACAGTGCAGGTGCATTTATACGGAGACTTGATTACACACAGGTGGATTGTATTTATCATCATTAGTCATTTAGGTCAACATTGGATCATTCAGAGATCCTCACTGAACTTCTGGAGAGAGTTTGCTGCACTGAAAGTAAAGGGGCTGAATAATTTTGCACGCCCAATTTGTCAGTTTTTGATTTGTTAAAAAAGTTTGAAATATCCAATAAATGTCGTTCCACTTCATGATTGTGTCCCACTTGTTGTTGATTCTTCACAAAAAAATACAGTTTTATATCTTTATGTTTGAAGCCTGAAATGTGGCAGAAGGTCGCAAAGTTCAAGGGGGCCGAATACTTTCGCAAGGCACTGTAACTACTTTGAATTGTGTGAACAGAAAATATTTCATTATAAACATGAAGAAAAATATAGTCTAATCAAATGGACAACAGAATTAGGAGAAACCAGTTTATATAAGAGGTGGAAACACATGTTAGCTTCCTCTTTTAATGACAGTAAGAGAAGTAGTGTGAGAACGAGGTGGAGTTCTGAATTCCCCACACTTCCAATGCCCGGATCTTGAAGTGTCTCTTGCAGAGAGCGGCGCTCTCGAAGGTGTCACATTGCTCCGTGTAGCCCCCCTCCAGATCAGCCTGGAGGCAGAGAGCGTGACCCCCATCGCCACCTAGCGAGACAAACACATCGCACTCACTGTAAAAGATGTCAGCATTGAATTTACAGTAATGACAGCAGCCCACTTCAAGCTGCTGCACTTCTCAGTAATGTTGACATCAACACGAAGAATACAAAGGGTGGATGCAAAGAATAGGCCATGTGAGATGCCCTAAGCTGTTTCCTACCACTATCACCAAAGTCGCTGCAAAAACTCTTGTACGTGGCAAGAATGCTCCTTAGGCCATCAGGCCTATTCAGGTTTCAGAAGGTTGTTGACCACTCTTTGTGACACTCTACCAATGACTCTGAACAGCAAACACTTTAGCATGCATATGAGCAGCTTACCAATGACTAGCCTCTCGTGGTCTCCGGCGATGAACATGAAGGCCCTTTGTTCCTTGGCCCTCTTGGGTGAGGGGGAGAGAGGTCCGGGGGAGGAGGAGGTGAAGGGAATGGTCATGTAGCTGGGGTCCTGGAGGGTCCCGGCTGGACAGGTCAGGGTGGTGTGGTTGGTTGTAGAGGTGGTGGAGACTGGGGTAGAGGAGGAGTCCTCTTTACCAGAGGAAGTGTATACACAGATCCTAGCAGCTCGAAGGTCTGGAGAAGGTTGTCTCTTGGCTGTAATGTGAACCACAGCCCGTTGGTAGCGCTCCATGCCTGGACGAAGCTGAAAGAACAACGAATTAAGAACAATGAACAATTATGTTCCTGAATTGACTGATTGACATGGGAAAGGAATGGAGCCTGTGTTCTTCTACGGCATGATCCGTAAAGATTTTAACCAGTATTTTTTACACTAACACAATTGTTCAGAATCAAAGGAAAAAACATTTGCAAAATCAGCTATTTCAGATCTGTAGATCGTCATTTCTCTCACGTGAAAACAAAGCTCTCCCCAGTCCCAAAATACGCAGGTTCTTCTGAATCATACTTTTTCCGTTGAATCAAATCTGTCGACAGGAAGGCACCACAGACCTGTGGAGTGACACAGGGGTAAGAAGTCTGCATAGAATCTAGTTGAGTGTCAAAAAATAGACAAAAAAAAGGTTGTCTGCTACTCTAAACTCACCTCTTCATCCATAGTTTTCAGAAGCAAGACGGCTGGCTCATGCCCCTCAACACGGGAATAAAATCTTTAAATGAGAAAAAAAAACTTTAACTACTTTAAGCACTCACAGTGAACAATGGCAATGCAACTTGTAATGTTTTTAGACAACGGTTATTCAACAATCCCAGCCCCTTGGAATGTCTTTATGGGGGTGAAAGTTCAAAGTTCACTGGATGGGTCACGTCCTGGTCAGTGTCAGACTTTTAATTGGGGTCATCACATCCTGTCACGACCACCCTGTGTATGGCTAGAACCAATTCAAAAGCATGTCTGCTGAGGTACGTGTCAGCACAGTGACAAGGGAAAGTCAGAGAATCCCAATCAAACTCTTTGAAGGACATCAGAGTCAACATGCATAGAGATTTCTCATAGAGTAGAAAAATAACTATTGGCGTCTCAACGTTTTGACTAGCTCTAGGACGAGCCAACAGCCAGTAATTGTGACATAGGTATTCAGAGCATTTCTAAATGGATTTGCAAGTGCTGATTAATATTACCTTCAACATTTTCTCCTGACAGACCAACAGAACACTCCCAAAGACATGAATAACTGGTGTTAACCGATGCCACGTTAACTGTTCTAGCCAACAAACTGAAGGACACTTGGTCATGCACCTTAAGGCAATAATGTTGTTGATACTAACAACACAGCATTTCACTATTATGTAACTGAACCATAAGGTGAGTTTATACAGCTCTGGGCTGTTGAATTTACTGTAGACAGTTCTGGGCTGTTGCATTTACTGTAGACAGTTCTGGGCTGTTGTATTTACTGTAGACAGTTCTGGGCTGTTGTATTTACTGTAGACAGTTCTGGGCTGTTGTATTTACTGTAGACAGTTCTGGGCTGTTGTATTTACTGTAGACAGTTCTGGGCTGTTGTATTTACTGTAGACAGTTCTGGGCTGTTGTATTTACTGTAGACAGTTTTGGGCTGTTGTATTTACTGTAGACAGTTCTGGGCTGTTGTATTTACTGTAGACAGTTCTGGGCTGTTGTATTTACTGTAGACATTTCTGGGCTGTTGTATTTACTGTAGACAGTTCTGGGCTGTTGTATTTACTGTAGACAGTTCTGGGCTGTTGTATTTACTGTAGACAGTTCTGGGCTGTTGTATTTACTGTAGACAGTTCTGGGCTGTTGTATTTACTGTAGACAGTTCTGGGCTGTTGTATTTACTGTAGACAGTTCTGGGCTTGTTGTATTTACTGTAGACATTTCTGGGCTGTTGTATTTACTGTAGACAGTTCTGGGCTGTTGTATTTACTGTAGACAGTTCTGGGCTGTTGTATTTACTGTAGACAGTTCTGGGCTGTTGTATTTACTGTAGACAGTTCTGGGCTGCTGAATGTACATGTCTTCACTACTTGATCCACTTCTAAGGTAAAACAGTGAATAAAAGTCACTTACGAGGCCAGGCTTCGGCCATGTTCGTTGGTGCTGAACAGCTTTTTGGGATTGAAGAGGGCAAAGCGTTCAGGGATCCAGGCCCAGACAATCCTCATCTCTGTCCCCGTAACAACGCTGGAGCTGAAGCTGTCAAAATCCACTACCTGGCATGACTGCCTTTATGGAGGAACAGAAACAGTTTTGAGAATGTAAATATTTGTTTTGAAGCGTATCTTCAGATTACAGATTAATGTAAAGGAACTCAGAAAGTAAAGAGCTGTAAACTGTTTATAGATCAAAAGGATACAGTATCTAGGAATGGTTTAGTAGAACGACTGTAGCATCTCTATAACAAACTGAGCTGGAAGTAATCTGTCATAATAATCCTATGAGGAGTAGGGCTGACTTGGTGATGGCTTGCTATCTTTTGTTTTCCATTAACAGAGAGTGGACCAAGTAGATGTTCAACAAGAGTAGAAACATTTTCTGGAAGAACTCCCTTGACCAACAGCCTCACCTTTTCTGGTGGATACCGATGCCCTTCTGCATGAGCGAGTCCTTGTTAGCGTTGAACAGTAGGTTGAGCTCCCTCCGCGTGGCCAGCTGGATACTGAAGGCCCTCTCCAGCAGCTTCTCCACCGTGCAATGACATGCCACATTCTCCACAAAGCTCTTCATGTCACGCCTGAAGTCCTCCACGTCGGCGACACGAGACGAAACCGAGACCTTGTACAAGCTGAGAAGAGCCAGAGCCACCCTGTAGAGAACCTTGTAACCCTCCAGAAGATAGACATCCAGGACCCTCATAGCGTATGTGAAGGGGAGGTCGGCAAATATCCACATGATCCAATCGGAGTAGAACTCAAAGAGGTTCTGTTGGGAGCTGGCGATGAGCTTGCGGATGCCGCGGCAGTACTTGTTGTTCGCCGAAGGTCATGCAGGAGGCCCGGTAGGTGAGGAATGTCTGATCGATGTAGCGCTTGTTGGGGTCATTGTAGGCAATAAGGCGGCAGACGCTGTGGAAGCACTCTGCTTCGTCTTCGCTGAAATGCAGGAGGAGAGCCACCAAGGCTGGGAGGATTGGGCAGAAGTTGATGTCCGGGAGGTGCTTGTCAATGCAGAGGAGGACCTTTTTTACAGAATTGAGACCAGCTTTGTTGAGGCAGTACCTGGGGGTGGGAAGAAGAACATAACATGAGCATAACATGATGTACATGCAATATTGGAAAAAAGCATGATAAACTTCCAATTTTCCTATCAAAGTTTAATGACAAAAATGATTTGATCATGATTTGATCATCTGAACCGTTCTTCTCTGATAGCTTCATAGCCAGTACCTAGGGATCACGCCATCATCCATGTACTCAGGGAACGGGTGTGTGCCCATCTTCTGCTCTCCGAAGAGATTCTTGGCCACATCCTGGTAATGATCTCGATCCGGTTTGATGGACCTGCAGTTGATACCATGAATTATATGATAATAGGCCTTGGCCCTTAGTGTATGGGGCATGACCCAGAACCCTGATCGACCCATGGTCTTCAGCTCCTGGTGATCCGAATTCAGGATCCTCTGGTAGCGCTCTGAAGCTTCAGGGTCGATCTTCTCCCAGTCCACAAACTGGCCATACTTCATGCCAGAGCAGGAGCTGATCTCCCAGTTCTCTGATTCAGAGATGGTCATCATGGGGACACCCTTTAGACTGCATCTTCTGCCTATTGGAGAGAGGAAGGAAGAAATTAATAAATTGATTATTTCAGAAAATAATATAAATCTGTGTTCATCCACAGTAACATTCCTGTTTTGGATTAAGAACACTGTGTTTGTGCATATTCTGCATTTCTCCCCCTCTGTTCTTCATAGAACACCAGGCATATGGCAAAATATATATTTTTTAAACATAATTTGTCAAATAAACATACATTAGACACTTTTAAACATCCTGTAATTTACATACCATTGAGATCTCTGCATGGCAAGTGTTTGTTGGTGTTGGACTTGGATCTCTTGGAGTTGAGCCGAGGTAGGATCCCCTGATTCCCATCCGCACTACTCTTCTCCTTCTTCCCGTCCCCACTCTTCTCCAGGGAGTTGGATCTCGGCCTCATGGCGTTGGACCTGGTAAAGTTCCCCTCTCTGTAGAGCTCAGACGTCTCGTAACTATAGAATGACCTGGAGCGTGGCCTGACAAAGTTCTCATCTGTCGCCGTCTCGACGCCATACCTTTTGGCGTCCTCTGGGCTGTAGTAGGAATGGGACCTGGGTCTTCTGTGTCTGGCTGCTGAGCTCAAGATCTGGTCCTGGTCAGCGGTTGTTTCCATAGGAGACGGGTCTAAATGTATAGTCCCACAAGTGGAGAATTTGGGCGTTCTTGAAACATGGATCATGCTGTCTGGTACAGTATTCTCCTCTGCAAATGTCTGGTTCTCCTCTACATCAATGACAAGACAGTCTCCAGTGGCGGTATACTTCCCTTGTCATGTTTTTCATCTGAGTGCCTTGTGGATGTAGGTTTCAGACACAGTTGTCAGTTGGTCAGGTGACCAGCACAGAACGTGATATGGGTTTGTTTACAGTGTTTTTGTGTATTCTGAGTGGAAAATTCCTCTGACTTAAGTTCCATTACTGTGGCGACAAGGAATGCCTCCTTTCTTCGACTTCCAACATCAGCGGACAGCAATGAATGAACTAGGGCAATGAAATCAAAACATCACTGAAGTGGCAGATTATTGTTTCATTTGATAATAGGCTACTGTGTAAAGGACAGTCTATACTGCCATATATGGGCAGTGAATGGCTATGCTATTATTTTCATACACACTTAGACATATCAAAATATGTATGTATGAAAATCATGACGATACAGACTTGAGTGTTCTCACAAAGCATGTATCCTACTTTTAACCAGGGTATCTTCCTATGGTTTATCTGGTATTGTATCTGGTATCTGGGTTTGCATGGGTTGATCTTTTCTTGTTAATTTACATGTTTATGGCAGCATTTAGCAAAAAACATTAAAGATTATTTTACTTTCTAAGTCTTTTCAGAGGGGTTGGGTTAAATGCGGAAGACCCATCTCAGTTGAATGCATTTTCCTTTCCCTTCCCTTATCCTGGAGAAACATACAGTAGCTCTATGAAACTTTTTTATAGGAAAACATGGGCGTGCCAAATGAGCGCCTCTATTCCTAGAATTAGCAAAGGTCATCATTTCACACAACAGATATTGTTTTGATCAAAACACACATTGTTTTGCTATGAAACAAAGAAACCTCTGTAAATAGATCAATTTAAATGGGGGCATACATGTTGAGGAAAAACAAACTCAGTGCCTATCTTGATGATTGAAGGAGTAGTAGCCTACAGTATGTTTATACTAGTAGTGGTCATAATCCTAACATAATGTTACAATAAGGACTTCCATATCACTAGACAAACAGGGGGCAACGTGAGGTAATGTTGACATTTTCCAGATTTCAAAAACAACAAAACACAAGCAGTGGTTATGTCGACCTTTATTGACCTTTATTCCACCAAAACAAAAATAATTACATTGCTGGCTGTCGCCAAGGCCACACAGCCACAGCTCTATAAATAAATAGAAACAAGTGAAGTCATAATATTTATTATCAATTATTTGGATATTGTCTTTTTTTATTTTTTTATTTTATGAATGGATGACCGAGCCAAAGAGGGTAGTTACACATCAACACAGTGACAGAGACTGGATGGAAGATTTGTAAACTGTGAATTAACATTTGGTTTGCAGGCTACAGTGAGTCTGGTGTGGAATTTCGGGGACACCAGCAGCTCTGTCAGAGAGCAACATTACAATTTATTTGATTTGGATTCATTTGATCAGCTTCTCATCAAAGCAACATCGAGGTTACAGTAAACGAATCACGGCTGAAAGTTTGTTACTCACAGGACACCATCCTGACGTCACACACAAACAAGAAGTGCTCCCTGCTTATCAGACAATTTATGGAGTAAATATCGACAAATTCATTCATTATAAGTGGTTAACATGTCTCAGGATCCCTGGTAAGCAGCTTTTAAGGTGGACATTATGAGTATATTTAAGATGGCATTTGGATAAAATATAGAAATACGTTTTCAAACCTATATATTTGTGTTATTAGCTAGATAGTTAACGTTAGCTACAGTAACATTAACTCGTGTCACTTTAAACAGCTACTTTTAAAAAGAAATAGCTAGCTACAACTTGACTCGATAAGTTATATTATTATTCCCATTGATAGTTCATACGAAATTAATGCACTTTCGCTGAAAACAATATACTGTATGCAGGGTTAATGTAGCTATGATGAGGAACAAATTGTCGTCACATGATGACATCTCAAGCGTGAGCTCAAGCAGAAAGATCTTGTGATTTAGATTGAGTACCAACAAGAACTCAAATGACACAGCTCCAGTGCTGAATGACAGTTAGTCTAAACTTGAGACAAAGCTGGCCACACTCAATAATCAGCCCAAATGAATTTGTCTACAATTGTTTTGTTTGTTGTTATTATTATTATATCTTGAAGATTTGCAGCATCGTCTTTGGAACTGGCTTTATTATAGTGGTTCATACACAAAATATTTTAACCACATAAACAACTATACTCAAGATCATTTTATACCAACCTGGTTTTGTAGGTTACAGAATTATGATGCCACTTGCCGCCTTGTTCAAGAAATTGCAGAGAACATTCATGAAAGAAACAGACAACAGAGGACAAGAGGGAATCCTGCAAAGGTAAGCGTTGATACTATGATGACAAACTGCTAAACTACACATTTGTTTCCTCAAAAGTATATAGCAGTGCCTTCAGGAAGTATTCATACCCCTTGACTTATTCCACATTTTGTTGTGTTGCAGCCTGAATTCAAAATGTATTGAATATATTTTTTTCCCTCAATCATCTACCATATACACAATACTTCATAATGACAGTGAAAACATGTTTTTAGAAATGTTGGCACATTTTTTTTAATGAAATACAGAAATATATAATTTACGTATGTTTTCAAACCCCTGATACAATACTTTGTAGAAGCACCGTTTGCAGTCTTTTTGGAAAAGTCTCTAAGATCTTTGCACACCTGGATTGTACAATATTTGCCCATTATTCTTTTAAACATTCTTCAAGCTCTGTCAAGTTGAATGTTGATTATTGCTAGACAGACATTTTTAAGTCTTGCCATAGATTTTCAAGACGATTTATCTCAAAACTGTAACTAGGCCAACCAGGAACATTCAATGTGGTCTTGGTAAGCAACTCCAGTGTATATTTGGCCTTGTGTTTTAGGTTATTGTCCTGCTGAAAGGTGAATTCATCTCCCAGTGTCTGGTGGAAAGCAGACTGACTCAGGTTTATCTATAGGATTTTGCCTGTGATTATAGCTGTATTCCGTTTCTTTTTATCCTTTAGTCCCTGCCGATGACAAGCATACCCATAACATGATGCAGCCAAGAGTGGTACTCAGTGATGTGTTGTGTTGGATTTTCCCCAAACATACAGTGCCTTGCGAAAGTATTCGGCCCCCTTGAACTTTGCGACCTTTTGCCACATTTCAGGCTTCAAGCATAAAGATATAAAACTGTATTTTTTTGTGAAGAATCAACAACAAGTGGGACACAATCATGAAGTGGAACGACATTTATTGGATATTTGAAACTTTTTTAACAAATCAAAAACTGAAAAATTGGGCGTGCAAAATTATTCAGCCCCTTTACTTTCAGTGCAGCAAACTCTCTCCAGAAGATCAGTGAGGATCTCTGAATGATCCAATGTTGACCTAAATGACTAATGATGATAAATACAATCCACCTGTGTGTAATCAAGTCTCCATATAAATGCACCTGCACTGTGATAGTCTCAGAGGTCCGTTAAAAGCGCAGAGAGCATCATGAAGAACAAGGAACACACCACGCAGGTCCGAGATACTGTTGTGAAGAAGTTTAAAGCCGGATTTGGATACAAAAAGATTTCCCAAGCTTTAAACATCCCAAGGAGCACTGTGCAAGCGATAATATTGAAATGGAAGGAGTATCAGACCACTGCAAATCTACCAAGACCTGGCCGTCCCTCTAAACTTTCAGCTCATACAAGGAGAAGACTGATCAGAGATGCAGCCAAGAGGCCCATGATGTCTCTGGATGAACTGCAGAGATCTACAGCTGAGGTGGGAGACTCTGTCCATAGGACAACAATCAGTCGTATATTGCACAAATCTGGCCTTTATGGAAGAGTGGCAAGAAGAAAGCAATTTCTTAAAGATATCCATAAAAAGTGTTGTTTAAAGTTTGCCACAAGCCACCTGGGAGACACACCAAACATGTGGAAGAAGGTGCTCTGGTCAGATGAAACCAAAATTGAACTTTGTGGCAACAATGCAAAACGTTATGTTTGGCGTAAAAGCAACACAGCTCATCACCCTGAACACACCATCCCCACTGTCAAACATGGTGGTGGCAGCATCATGGTTTGGGCCTGCTTTTCTTCAGCAGGGACAGGGAAGATGGTTAAAATTGATGGGAAGATGGATGGAGCCAAATACAGGACCATTCTGGAAGAAAACCTGATGGAGTCTGCAAAAGACCTGAGACTGGGACGGAGATTTGTCTTCCAACAAGACAATGATCCAAAACATAAAGCAAAATCTACAATGGAATGGTTCAAAAATAAACATATCCAGGTGTTAGAATGGCCAAGTCAAAGTCCAGACCTGAATCCAATCGAGAATCTGTGGAAAGAACTGAAAACTGCTGTTCAAGAAAGCTCTCCATCCAACCTCACTGAGCTCGAGCTGTTTTGCAAGGAGGAATGGGAAAAAATGTCAATCTCTCGATGTGCAAAACTGATAGAGACATACCCCAAGCGACTTACAGCTGTAATCGCAGCAAAAGGTGGCGCTACAAAGTATTAACTTAAGGGGGCTGAATAATTTTGCACGCCCAATTTTTCAGTTTTTGATTTGTTAAAAAAGTTTGAAATATCCAATAAATGTCGTTCCACTTCATGATTGTGTCCCACTTGTTGTTGATTCTTCACAAAAAAATACAGTTTTATATCTTTATGTTTGAAGCCTGAAATGTGGCAAAAGGTCGCAAAGTTCAAGGGGGCCGAATACTTTCGCAAGGCACTGTAAATGCTTTCTATTCAGGACAAAAAGTTCATTTCTTTGGCACATTTCTTTGCAGTATTAAGTGCCTTGTTGCAAACAGGATGCCTTATTTGGAACATTCTTATTCTTTGCAGGCTTCCCTTTTTCACTCTGTAATTTATGTCAGTATTGTGGAGTAACTACAATGTTGATGCATCCTCAGTTTTCTCATATCACAACCATATTAAACTCTAACTGTTTTAAAATCAACATTGGCCTCATGGTGAAATCCCTGAATGGTTTCCTTCCTCTCCGGCAACTGAGTTAGGAAGGACACCAGGATCTTTGTAGTGACTCGTGTATTGATACACCATCCAAAGCCTAATTAACCACTTCAACACACTCAAAGGGATATTCAGCGTCTACTTTTTAAAGTTGTACACATCTACCAATTGGTACCCTTCTTTGCGAGGCATTGAAAAACCTCCCTGGTCTATGTGGTTAAATCTGTGCTTCAAATTCACTACTTGATACAGGTAATTGTATGTGTGGGGTACAGAGATGAGGTAGTTATAAAAAAAAATCATGTTAACCACTTTTATTGAACAGTGAAATAGTACATGCAACTTATTCTGCGATTTGTTAAGCACATTTCTACTCCTGAACATATTTAGGCTTGCTATTACAAAGGCGTTGAATACTTGTTGACTAAAGACATTTCAGCTTTTCATTGTGTATTAATTGCTAACATTTTCTACAAACAAAATTCCACATTGACATTGTGGGGTATTGTGTGTAGATCAGTGACACAAAATCTCAATTGAATCCATTTTAAATTCAGGCTGTAACACAACAAAATGTGGAAAAAGTAAAGGAGTGTGAATACTTTCTAAAGGCACTGTAGCTACTGTATTTCATGCTTAGGAATTGACTGTAGAAGTGTTTATTTGTCTGTCCAGATGAACATGACACTGCGAGCGTCGCTACAGAAGCTGAAACAGAACATCAACCAGCTCAGAGAGAGTTTGCTCCGAGTCTCGTCCTCCCGGCGAATGTATCCTTCCTTTCACCACATGATCACTGGTCCTCCTGGTCATGTGACTGATGACACGCAGCACAGTGCCCCAAACCGGTTTGGTTTCACATTCATGACACTGCATAGTAGTTGTATGTGAAGGTCCTGTATGTAAAGGTCCTGTAGAGGGCAGTGTTTTGTAAGAAATTGCATCAATCCTTCACTTTCTGCAATGAAAATCTGTGATTTGCATTGTCTGTTACTTTATAGATGAATGTTAGTAAAATAATAGTCAATTTTCTTGTTAATCATGTTCTGGGGTCTAAATTATGTATTTTTTTTACCATAATCTCGACCTTAATACAACCGCCCTTCCAGAATGCAGTCGGAAGCCGATCGGAGACAGAACCTTGTTGACGACCTGGTCACCAGGGACAAGCAGCTAAATGCCACGTTCAAGGGTGACGTTGCACAGCCAGAGCCCTCAAGGTATTTCTCCCTCTTACAGTTCATTAAGTATAAGTCATTTACACACACACAGCTCGTTAAGTATAAGTCATTTACACACACACACACACACACACACACACACACACACACAGCTCATTAAGTCTCCTTTCAGCATACGCCACTCATTGTAAGTGAATGTAAATGGACCAGAACCTGAACAGCAGTCATAGGCAATTGGTGATGCACCAAAGCCCATCCTGCCTGCAGAGAACTATCTCTTTCTATCTGCTAGTGCTGCCAATTAGTCTCAGCCCAGATGTGTCTAAAGGGTCTAACGGATCCACGGTCACTAACTTTGTCTTTGGACTTCCGTACGACCTTTTGCCTGAGCCCATTGGATGCCTTTGGAAGTCTAGTCTGCCATATTGGGGCCCGGCGCAGGGCAGTTGACTTCTACACCGCTCAGTTTCTCATTCATCAAGAGGCTTTGCTTGCCTTGCACTGGTGATCACACGCTTGGCACTTCCCGACACTGGTACACTGAGGCTCAGTGAAAAAATTAAAGGGGTCGGATGTGCAACCCAAGCTTTTCGAGTTTATAGTTTATCACTCTCCGCTGAGCTCATATCCTCATCCTGTCATCCTCATCTGCCAGTGGACCAATCAAAGCACTGGACGCCACCGGCTATATCCTGTATTCTCATATTATTCTTAATTGTAGTGACAGCTCTGTACAGGAGCTTAGGAAAACACTTTGGAAAATGGTCATTACTTAGCATCGGGCATGACCTGCTCCATCCCAGGTGACATATATTTGGACAGCCAGGAGGTGAAATGAATGACGCTCACTCAGTGGTAACGGCATGGACTTCCGCTGTCAGGGTTTGAGTATGTTTTGTATGAAATTAAATGAGGGTCAAACTCCATTCATTTGACAGGATCGTGTTCTTTTAATAACGCACATGCTACAGGGATAATACAGAGGTTTTCAATTTATCTTCAAGGAATAGTGGATGGCCGTGTGTGGTAAAAGTGAGGTAAAACTCAGGATCAGTCATCGATTGATCAAATGAGCAGACTTTAGAAACTTTAACTATTTTCTTATCAGTCTGAACTGAGACTGCTCCGTTTATACGTGTTTCACTGACTTTCTTGTTTGGATTAATCCACTTAGGGGCTGAAAGCGGGGAGGGAAGGGAACGCTTGCTTTTAGCCTTTTTATAGATCCCACAGCCAATTACGAACATTGGTGGCCCATAACTAAATCAAATGGCAACCAATGAATTACACAGTTGATCTTACTCTTGTCATCTTACCGTTTCAAGTTTCCCCGGGAAAATATACAGTACCAGTCAAAAGTTTGGACACACCTACTCATTCCAGGGTTTTTCTTTATTTTTACTATTTTTTACATTGTGGAATAATAGCGAAAGAGATAAAAAAAAATATTAAATAACACATATGGGATCATGTAGTAACCCCAAAAGTGTTAAAATATCAAATATATTTAGATTTTTTTTTCTTCTTCAAAGTAGCCACCCTTTGCCTTGATGACTGCAGGTAGCCTAGTGCGTTGGGCCAGTAATCGAAAGGTTGCTCGATCAAATCCCCGAGCTGACAAGATAAAAATCTGTCATTCTGCCCCTGAACAAGGCAGTTTACCCACTGTTCCTAGGCTGTCATTGTAAATAAGAATTTGTTCTTAACTGACTTGCCTAAATAAAGGTTCAATGAAAAAAATGACAGCTTTGCACACTCTTGGCATTCTCTCAACCAGCTTCACCTGGAATGCTTTTCTTTCCTTAATGCTTTTGAGCCAATCAGTTGTGTTATGACAAGGTATGGGTGGTATACAGAAGATAGCCCTATTTGGTAAAAGACCAAGTCCATATTATGCCAAGAACAGCTCAAATAAGAAAAAAGAAACGACAGTCCAATGAAGGTCAGTCAATCCGGAAAACTTCAATAACTTTTAAAGTTTCTTCAAGTGCAGTTGCAAAAACCATCAAGTGCTATGATGAAACTTTCTCTCATGAGGACCGTCACAGGAAAGGAAGACTCAGTTACCTCTGCAGTAGAGGACTAGTTCATTAGTTACCAGCCTCAGAAATTGCAACCCAAATAAATGCTTCACAGAGTTCAAGTAACAGTCACATCTCAATATCAACTGTTCACATGAGACTGCGTGAATCAGGCCTTCATGGTCGAATTGCTGCAAGAAACCACTACTAAAGGACACCAATAAAAAGAAGAGACTTCCTTTGGCCAAGAAACACGAGCAATGGACATTAGACCGGTGGAAATCTGTCCTTTGGTCTGATGAGTCCAAATTTTAGATTTGTGGTTCCAACCACAGTGTCTTTGTGAGATGCAGAGAAGGTGAACGGAGGATCTCCGCATGTGTGGTTCCCACCGTGAAGCATGGAGGAGGAGGTGTGATGGTGTGGGGGTGCTTTGCTGGTGACACTGTCTGTGATTTATTTAGAATTCAAGGCATACTTAACCAGCATGTCTACCACAACATTCTGCAGCACTACGCCATCCCATCTGGTTTGCGCTTAGTGGGACTATCATTTGTTTTTCAACAGGACATTGACCCAAAACACCTCCAGACTGTGTAAGGGCTATTTGACCATGAAGGAGAATGATGGAGTGCTGCATCAGATGACCTGGCCTCCACAATCACCCGACCTCAACCCGATTGAGATGGTTTGGGATGAGTTGGACTGCAGAGTGAAGGAAAAGCAGACAACAAGTGCTCAGCATATGTGGGAACTCCTTCAAGACTGTTGGAAAAGCATTCCAGGTGAAGCTGGTTGAGAGGATGCCAAGAGTGTGTAAAGCTGTCATCAAGGCAAATGGTGGCTACTTTGAAGAATTTCAAATATAAAATGTTTTGATTTGTAACACTTTTTGGGTTACTACATGATTCCGTATGTGTTATTTCATAGTTTTGATGTCTTTCACTGTTATTCTACAATGTAGAAAATAGTACAAATAAAGAAACCCTTGAATGAGTAGGTGTGTCTGAACTTTTGACTGGTACTGTATTTTGATGTACAGAACATTCTGTACTTTGATGCTGATGTGGGGTGGGTGGATGATTTGAGAGGAGGTGGGTAGTGGGTAGGTAGGCCTGGCACTTGGTGGGTGGTCTTTTGGGTGGGTGGGTATTAGCCTCGCTTGGATAACCTAAGCTGTTCGATTTTTTTCGAGGAGAGGGGTTGGTCCGGGATAAGGGGGCTTATTTTATTTGTTAAACAATACATTAGAGAGAGAGATTAGCCTCTAATCAAGCAAAGAAGGGACACGGCACCTCAATTTTGAAGGCTCACTGCACCCCTGACCCCTTTGGAACACCCCCCAGCCCCTTACCGCTCCTTTTCCCTTCATCAATCTCTCCTTATATTTAATGTTTTTAACTTTTATTTAACTAGGCAAGTCAGTTTAGAACAAATTCTTATTTACAATGTCGGCCTACCAAAAGGCAAAAGGCCTCCTGAAGAGGACAGGGGCTGGGATAACATTTGTAAAAATAAATAGGACATAGCACACATCACAACAAGGGAGACACCACAAGTCTACATGAAGAGACTTTATATTTGATCACTCCTGCAACAAGTCGAAATTAGTTAAATCGGCCCTGTCCGAGTTAGAGCCTCAGAGGCCTGTCTGTCTATCGGGTCCTCGGCGGCGGTGGAGTGTGATACGGGCTGCCCAGAGATGCCTGATTAAGTTGGCGGGCCCCAGTGGGCGGTTAATTGGATAAGCTTTAATCTTCACACAGTCGGGAGGAAGTGGAGATCCGCCACGCGGTAGGATAGTTACCAAACATGTCAGAAAGATTAGCTTAGCGCTGGCTGCCGGCCTCCTTGTCTCGCCCCGGCCGCCGCTGCTAAGTAAGCTGGGCCAAGGAGTAAAGAGAGGGAGTTTGTGGTGCTTCAAATTTCACACTCGCCCCGGAAAGAGGAAGGAAGGAGGTGGCGTCATGGCGCCATGCTTGACACACATCACAACCAACTTTGAGCGCCAAGTTTGGACAACCTGTCCTGTCCAATACCAGCTTGAGGAGAGGAACTTCACAACGTCCACAAGTATACCTATTTGAGGTTTCTGATCACACTATTACTTTACCTGGTGACATTGTGGTTTGTTATGAGCCTGGAATCACATCTACAATTACATATTTTTTTCATTCTTGTACCACAAGGATTTGATGAGCTGTATGATATTGTAGTCAATGGGCTTTGTTAAAGGAAGTGGAGGAGATTTTTTTAAGTGCCTACTTCTGACAGCCAATGGCCACAATCCTAATTTCCCTGACAGAACATGGCTATCCCCCAAGGTCCCCTGACACCCAATGCCAGTCCTCCAGTCTGTCCAGTCAGCTCTGTCTGAGGGGAATTGCTGGACCTGGGTCTGACCAGTAGGAGACACTGTCTTGACGGACGGGATTGATCTAACAGAGACCTTGACACTTCACCGCAACACATCCTCTGGGTCTGAGGCAGCCTCAGACAGCTTTTTCCCATTACCAGAAAAATAGCTCGAAACCACACAACAGTGTAAAGCGCTACACAACACAACAAGAGCACTCTGGTCTGTTTGTGTGTGTGTCAGTCAGAGTGAAACTCGACTGGAAACTTGAGGGCCTGTGGCTGTGTATGATTAGCATGCAGTGTTTACATGTCGAACAAGCCGGTCCTAGTTTTTTTTTTTTAAAGCAACAAAAACATATCTGCTTCCTTGTTCAGAACGTAAAAACCAAACAGGAAAATAAATAAGCCTTGTCTCATCTGAAGGGTTCTGAAGGGAAGGACATGTTACAAAAGGCAACATCAGATGAGTAACATGAGTGTTACAGATGTAACTGCTTGCTACAGAGGTTGCACACGTATCCGTTGTACCGTGTTTGTTTGCGGAGCCGAGGGTTGACGCGTGTCAGTTGTTCGGACGCGTGTCAGTTGTACCTTGTTTAGTTGCGAAACCGAGGGTTGATGGCGCGTGTCAGTTGTTCGGACGCGTGTCCCGGTCAGGTGATTGACAGGCACAGGGAGTGCGTTCGCTACACCCTTGGCATGCTGATCATGTTGTTGTGTGACATTCCCCAGGTCGACCCTGATGGCTGGGGCGGGGGCAGAAGGGGGGGCCGCGGTCAACCCCTGGCTGGTCCACGAGCCAGAGGAGACCAGGGGCCTGGGCTTCTCCGCCATCAAACAGCAGCAGCAGCACATCATCGAAGGTAAGGTTACACCACGTTCAGATCGAAGTGCATGCTGTAGAACTGTCAGGTGGACTAGGGGGTGTCGTCAGCTCTATTCATTGTATATCTATCTGCAACAGTCAGAACGTTTCACATCACTGATTCTGAATAGACCCCTGATCAGATCTAGGATTAGCTTGTACCTTCAGAGTCCTAACTTTACCCATTAGAGGAGTGGGATGCAAAACTGACCTGTGATCAGTGCCTCTAGTAGGAAACACAGAGGTGGCGGTCCTCCTCGAGGCTACACCTTGATAACTAAATCCACACTGTCACAGGATGAGGTGAACACAGTAACTCACATTCGGCAGATTCGTTTTCCCTGCCTCTCCCAGTTCCTAAATCATTTCCACATGGACTGTAAACGACAACATCCAGGCTGATCCTAGTACAGTTCACCTGACTCAACATGACTCTCCTGTTATGTCTCCATTACGGTTCTGGCTGCGATCTGGCTATTGTCAGTTTGTCAGTATTGTGGGGATACAGTGAAACCGCATCAAGGTTTTGAGCCCCCATTGGGATTTCCAGATGGAAGTTTAGGGCCTATAGTGAGCGACCAAATCTGTGGTCGCCCAGATTCCTGTGGTGGTGTCAGTGTCAAATACAGAGACAAGGGGCCTTCTCTCCTCACCAATTCCCTGAACCCCCATGAAGCACATACTAAAACCTGGACAAACTCAGTGTAACACCACTCTGTAAAATTGTGATAGAGAATGATAGTTTCCCACAAGTTATGTATCCGTCTCTGTCACAAAGTCACTGTTCAGCTGCCCCCCTCTCCTTTTTCACCCTGTACAGTTAGAATAACAGAAGTCAGGCTGAGGTGTGCGTGTGTGTGTGTTTGTTTGTGCATAAATGCATGTATTTGCCGTGCGTGTGTGTGCGTTTTAAGTGCTAGTGAGTCACCTGGGGCACGCTGCCCCCTAGTCTTGTTCCCCAGTGCTGAACCCCAATCGCGTCATTCCTACTCACCAAAGGGTTGCCCTGTGAAAGCAGTGCACAACCTTTCTCCCTCTCTACCACTGGGTCATTAAAGAAGAATTTCGGCATGTCTTTATAGTTTTTACCACTTCTCCGCTGCTATATTTGACACATTTTTGTGTGGATGCGTAATGTGCTCTAGAGTATTTGTATGGTAGTTGAATGGGGTTTTCCTTATTATGGGTTGTTTATTGATGAACTGTATAATGCAGGAATCATCAACTAGATTCAGCCATGGGACCATTTTTGTTTCTTCTTGAGGGGATGGTCAGGGGGACGGAGCGCAATTACAAATCATTTGTAGACCGCAAATTGACCGCAAAGAAGCCCAAACAGATGTATTTCACTAAAACATCATATTTTCAAACCTTGCTTACATTTGTATGCGATCACGTATCTCTCTCTATGATGAGTGTGAATACTTTGGAACAGATTTCCTAAATGAAGATCCCTTAGAGCTGATTTGGTGTTTTTACCGTCTGGTGTACAGCAACTACAACAAATACAAATATATACAGTGCCTTCAGAAAGTATTCACACCCCTTGACCTTTTCCACATTTTGATGTGCAACGAGGTGGGATTAAAATGAATTTAAGTGCACTTTTTTTTTTTTTGTCAATGATCTACACATATTACTCTGTCAAAGTGGGAAAAAGATTCCAACATTTGCAAAAGAAGCAAGAGAAATTAAACACGAATATATCTTGATTGCATAAGTGTTCATCGATACATGTTACAATCACCTTTGGCAGCGATTACAGCTGTGATTATTTCTGGATAAGCTTTGCACACCTGGATTATACAACAATTGTACATTATTCTTCAAGCTTTGTCAAGCTGGTTGTAGATCATTGCTAGATCATTGCCATTTTCAAGTCCTGCCAAAGATTTTCAAGTAGATTTAAGTCAAAACTGTAACTAGGCCACTCAGGAACATTCAATGTCTTGATAAGCAACTCCAGTGTATATTTGGCCTTGTGTTTTAGGTTATTGTCCTGCTGAAAGGTGAATTTCTCTCCCCGTCTGAACCAGGTTTTCCTCTAGAATTTTGCCTGTGCCTAGCTCTATTCCGTTTATTTTTATCCTTAAACAATCTGTAGTCCATGCTGATGACAAGTATACCCATTACATGATGAAGCCACCACGCTTGAAAATATGAGGAGTATGATGCGTTGTTTGATTTGCCCCAAACATAATTATTTGTATTCATTACATAAAGTTAATTTATTTTACTTTAGTGCCTTGTTGCAAACAGGATACATGTTTTGGAATATTTGTATTCTGTACAGGCTTCTTTCTTTTCACAGCATTATGAATTAACTACAATGTTGTTGATCATCCTCAGTGTTCTCCCATCACAGCCATTAAACTCTGGAACTGTTATAAAGTCACCATTGGCCTCATGGTGAAGTCCTGGAGCAGTTTCCTTCCTCTCCGGCAACTGAGTTAGGAAGGACACCTGTATCTTTGTAGTGACTGGGTGTATTGATACACCATCCAAAGTGTAATTAATAACTGGGGCTCAAACCATGCTCAAAGGGATATTCATTGTCTGTTTTTTTTTAAATTAATATATATATATATATTTTAAGTGCCCTTCTTTGCAAGGATCTGTGTTTGAAATTGTGTTTGAATTTTGACTGAGGGAGCTTACAGATACTTGTATGTGTGGGGTACAGAGAGGAGGTAGTCATTCAAAAATCATGTTAAACACTATTATTGCACACCGAGTGAGTCCAAGCAACGTATTATGTGACTTGTTAAGCACATTTTTACTCCTAAACTAATTTGGCCTCGCCATAACAAAGGTGTTGAATACTTGACTCAAGACATTTCAGTTTTCATTTTTAATTAAATTGTTAACATAAAATGTAAAAAAAATGATAATAAAAAAAGGGGTGTTGTGTGTAGGCCAGCGGCCAAAAAAATCCAAATGGAATCCATTTGAAGACACTGTAGATATATACTTTTGAGGAAAAAAATGTGTAGTTTAGCAGGTTGTCATCATAGTATCAACGCTTACCTTGGCAGGATTTGTATTTCTTTGCTCAGAAAAGTTGGAGGGCCAAATAAAATCACCCTTGGGCCCACGAACCACCAGTTGGGGAACCCTGGTATAATGTATGGGTCTCTCTCTTATGGAGCCTTTCTCTATTTCTGTCTGTCTCTCTATCATGCTGAACAGGGACGAGTTAACCCCTTTCTCTCTCTCCCTCTCTCTGAACAGTTCAGGATGCTGGGTTGGACGCGTTAGCCGCCGTCATCAGCCGACAGAAGCTGATGGGTCAGGATATAGGCAACGAGCTGGATGAGCAGAATGGTAAGTAGGGGTGTGTGTGTCTGTCTGTCTGTGTGGTGTGTGTGTGTGTGTGTGTGTGGTACATCTACTATTGCTTCTGCAACCTACTCTGCGTCAATCAGATAAGTCCACCCTACCTTTCAGCCCTAGAGTAAGACACAAGCTCTTTATCATATTATGTGTGTGTCTCTCCCTAACAAGGGGTGGGTGTATATAGTTCATGCATAGTTCTACCAGCCACACCCCACTCCAAACCACTGTGTGAAATCAATCAGACACGCTATTATTTCAGTCATGGAACAGGGGTCAGTACCCTTTACTGGTGCTCCAAACCACCTTGGTCAGAGTCACAGAATTAAGTGAAGTGTTCATCCCAAATGGCACCCGGTTACCTACAAAGTGCACTACGTTTGCCCAGATCCTGGTCAGAAATAGTGCGCCGTATAGGAAATAGGGTGTCATTTGGGACGGAGACGATGTATGTCTATGGTTAAAGTGACCTCACGGTGAGCTCTCAGAAAACGTCTAGCCGTCCTTGGAGAAGCGCTCTGCTGGGGGTGGATCTGTGACTGTGTCAGGCTGTATGGTCTGGTTAGGAGGAATGTGAGCTTCCTGACGCACTGTTTTAATGCGTTTGCCGAGAGAGTCAAGTGCTGTCCTGGAATCAGATCCGCTTTGAGGTAATGTCTGTGTTGCTGTAAATAGCTCTGTCATAGGAGGCAGACGGCGGGCAGAAGGCAGGTCTGAGCATATCGCTCCGATTCGTCTACAGATGGAGGCACTTGAGAAAAGGTTGTAGGATGCCAGATAGTCATCATCCGCCTCTCGCAGGACCATTAGATCTCATTGTTTCCTCAACTGTACACTCTACATCTCAACTATACATGTCTTAGTTGTAACCACAAGAGACTCCAGTGTCACCTGATTATTCCTTTTAAATGTCCATGGCAGCCATTTTTATCTCAATATCAAATCATTTCTGGGTAACATTTAAGTAACATACTGGGATTGTTTTCAATCTAAAATGAACAAAAATAGCTTTTGTAGCGAAGAACAATTTCTTCAGCAACAATTTTGCTCTGACTGTCTGGGAGTGGTCTGAGTGGGGAGGGGAAAACGGAAAACTTGCTGTTATTGGCAGAGTGGTTTGGGACTCTGTTTCTTATTGGTGTATTAACTCATTTACCATCTGGTGTTGTCACCAGGCAGTCCAAACAGGCAGACATTTCAGGCTGCCTTTTCAAACAGCTCTTACACTAAAAGGGCTTTACCATCATTTTCACAGTGTTATTCCATCCTAGTGTGGAAATATATATAAAACACAGGAAAATCTTTTTTGACTGCACTTTTTTGTTTGTTTTTAAAGGCCCCCCAAAAAAACGATCACTTGCCACTTTTGACCTTTTGTCTACATTCAAAGCGATGTTTTCTGAGGACAGAATAGGTTCGGGCCCTCGTGATGTGTGGAGGACACCCAAAGCCCATAAGAGGCAGAGGAAGATGCTTGGTGTCACTATATTGACTGTAGAGCGTATAGAGTGAGTGGGCTTAGTGGTCTGATAGAGGAATGTTACACTGAGTTCATTAGTTCCTGCTTGCTGTTCTTGGCGTGTTCCAGGGCCGCACCACAACGCCACAACCCCGGGGGCCAGACAATTAGTGGGCCGTTGGACTAAATGGTGCTTTTCTTTCCTCCGCCATGAGCACAATGTGATGACATGATTGATGTTCTCTCCCTAAAGAGCCCAGACCCCTTCCTCTGGGACATTGTAAATGTAGGCTATATCCCAATAATGTTAAACAGCTTCTTAGTTATCTTGTTTTAGCTATCTATAGTCATAACGGAGAGGAGCGGATGAAGCCATAGCCCCAAAATCACACCACTTTGTTTATATTCTTCAGCCGTTTTGATGGACACCAATGAATATTCAATGCATATTTCAATTTATTTATAGTGTGTTTGTTTGAGACGGCCAGTTCCAAGTTAGGTCAGATGACTTTGTATGGTCCTTTTCTGAGGCTGTACTCCGATCCCACAGGGATGCGTAATCGAATGACCTTTTGAGATGGAAACAAAAACGAGTTTCCCTTCTGCTGCTGGGAACAAACAGTAGACGTTTGGCCTGCGATCCTCCCCGAGTCAGAGGGTAGCTAACGGCTTGATTGTTTCAGCCTGCTCTCCTCTTACCTTATTGAGCTAGAGAGGAATCATTGGTTCCCCTTTAATCCTCAGAGTCCGAACCGGCGCATTTTTATTCCTCTTTTCGCCTTTCTTTTTTAAGTGCGTGGCGTCGCAGTGTTTCCAATAACAAGAGACCTCGGGGCGGGAAAAACGTCCGACGCGGCGGCTGTAAGTGGAACTGAGAGTCCGGACCCGATGCCCCCGCAGCAAGCGAGCGGAGCAGGCAAATGAAAACTTCAGCCCTGATACAAAGTGGCTTTCATATTTTAGCGAGGTAGTCCACATTCCCCTAAAGTGCACTTTGTCCAAAGATTTTGATAACGGCTCTCTCTCTTTCACTCTTTCCATATTTTCGATCACGACCGACTGCTTCTCCAAACGCAGCCTAGTCCCCTGTGTATGTTCGAACCTCTAACCAGGTCCGCCTGGTTGAAATGGAAACCAAACCCGGCAAATGAGAGTGTTAGGAGGCCAGCCTGGTCTCACGGACCGGCCCACCTGTATGCCTGTCCCCGGGGGTATTACTTAGAGGTGATAAACAGAGGGATGAGGTGGGGGGGGGGGGGCTCCAATCTTGCAGTCTCCACCGGCTTCCCATCTGAATTTACAGTGGGGCTCAGAGTTCACGAGACCAACTAACTATAACTCACCCAGTCTCACACATAGGCCCTCAGGGCTCTGGAGCCTTCAGGCTTCCCTCGCTTTCTCTCTTCCTCCCCTCGTTACTTCTGCCCTTCTCCTCTCCCTTCTCTGTATTTTCTCCCCTTACGCCTCGATCCCACCGACAGTGTCGTTGCATTTTGGTAAACCAGAAGGTCATTAGTTTCCAACTGTGCACTGCGTTTGCCTTGCAGCATTGCATTGCAGTGTGTTCTGTGTGATGCAGACGTTGGATTTCTCGAACGTAGGCGGCTTGGCAGAAATGGTAGCAGAAGGTGGATGTTGAACTTTTGTTGCACACACATCCCGAGGATGTCGCGTACCATTTTTGCGCAATAACGCTATGGGTGTGATCGAGGCATTAACCTCTCTTTTACCCTCTCTTTCCTCTCTATCTTTCTCTCTCCCTACTTTTCCCTCTTACTCTCTGCCTCCTCTTTACCTCCTCTGCCCCGTCCACCTACCCCTCTCTCTACCTCCTCTCTCTCCACCTACCCCTCTCTCTCTCCTCTCTCTCCACCTACCCCTCTCTCTCCACCTACCCCTCTCTCTACCTCCTCTCTCTCCACCTACCCCTCTCTCTCTCCTCTCTCTCCACCTACCCCTATCTCTACCTCCTCTCTCTCCACCTACCCCTCTCTCTCTCTCCTCTCTCTCCACCTACCCCTCTCTCTACCTCCTCTCTCTCACCTAACCCTCTCTCTACCTCCTCTCTCTCCACCTACCCTCTCTCTACCGCCTCTCTCTCCACCTACCCCTCTCTCTCTCCTCTCTCTCCACCTACCCCTCTCTCTACCTCCTCTCTCTCCACCTACCCCTCTCTCTCTCCTCTCTCTCCACCTACCCCTCTCTACCTCCTCTCTCTCACCTACCCCTCTCTCTACCTCCTCTCTCTCCACCTACCCCTCTCTCTCCCTCCTCTCTCCACCTACCCCTCTCTCTCACTCCTCTCTCCACCTACCCCTCTCTCTCCCTCCTCTCTCTCCACCTACCCCTCTCTCTACATCCTCTCTCTACCTACCCCTCTCTCTACCTACCCCTCTCTCTACCTCTTCTCTCTCCACCTACCCCTCTCTCCACCTAACCCTCTCCCTACCTAACCCTCTCCCTACCTACCCCTCTCTCCACCTACCCCTCTCTCTACCTCCTCTCTCTCCACCTAACCCTCTCTCTCCCTCCTCTCTCTCTCCCTACCCCTCTCTCTCCCTCCTCTCTCTCCACCTATCCATCTCTCTACCTACCCCTCTCTCTACCTCTTCTCTCTCTACCTACCCCTCTCTCTACCTACCCCTCTCCCTACCTACCCCTCTCTCCACCTACCCCTCTCTCTACCTCCTCTCTCTCCACCTACCCCCCTCTCCCCCCTCTCTCCACCTACCACTCTCTCCACCTACCCCTCTCTCTCCCTCCTCTCTCTCAACCTACCCCCCTCTCTCCCTCCCCTCTCTCCACCTACCCCCCTCTCTCCCTCCTCTCTCCACCTACCCCTCACTTTCCACCTAACCCTCTTTCCACCTAACCCTCTTTCCACCTAACCCTCTTTCCACCTAACCCTCTCTCCACCTAACCCTCTCTCCACCTAGCCCTCTCTCTCCCTCCTCTCTCCACCTACCCCTCTCTCTCCCTCCTCTCTCTCCACCTACCCCTCTCTCTCCCTCCTCTCTCTCGACCTACCCCTCTCTCTACCTACCCCTCTCTCTACCTACCCCTCTCTCCACCTACCCCTCTCTCCACCTACCCCTCTCTCCACCTACCCCTCTCTTTACCTCCTCTCTCTCCACCTACCCCCCTCTCTCCCTCCTCTCTCCACCTACCCCTCTCTTTCCACCTACCCCTCTCTTTCCACCTAACCCTCTCTCCACCTAACCCTCTCTCCACCTAGCCCTCTCTCTCCCTCCTCTCTCCACCTACCCCTCTCTCTCCCTCCTCTCTCTCCACCTACCCCTCTCTCCACCTACCCCTCTCTCTACCTACCCCTCTCTCCACCTACCCTTCTCTCCACCTACCCTTCTCTCCACCTACCCTTCTCTCCACCTACCCCTCTCTCCACCTACCCCTCTCTCTACCTACCCCTCTCTCTACCTCATCTCTCTCCACTCCTTCTTCTCTCTCTCCCCTCTGTGTGAGTTATGGCCGAGATGTCATGGTCCCAGAAGAGGTGTGGGACAGGTGGAAAAATAGGATATATCACACAGCGTGGTGAGCAGGGGAGGCCAGGGAAGGACTTCAAACAGCCAGGCATACTGATTGTTATTGTCCTGGGAGTTCCCATTCTTGATTTAGGGTCTGAACAGTCCGCATAGGGCCCCACAGGCCTTGCGGGTGCTGGGGGAGAGGAAGCTGTGTCTGCAGGCTGGAGAAACTGGTGGGTGACTTGGATCCACACCAAATCAAGCCATGCCACCCTGAAGACATCATACCACCCAGGTTCTGATGGGCATACTGTATTTGATGGTACAATTAAGAATGGGCTGGTGTTTTAAAAAGGTCTTTAAGCTATAGGGCTATATACACAAATGCATGATGGAATGCGGGCCTGCAGGCACGCACACACTCAGGGAACACACACACACACACACATCTACCTAACAGAACAGTTAATGCTTTATATGCGCTTATATGAGACACAGAGGTTCGATTAATGTTTTCTGCATACTTCATGAGAATAAGCGTTTGGAATGTTTTTCTTGCCGAGTTGTACTTAAGTGACCCGTATTATTGCTTCGTACAGCTTTGTAGGTGCTGCATTTCTTACTTGTATTAAATGACAAAATCGACAACGTAAAAAGTAACAGGATAGCAGAATGCTTATGGAGAGGCAGAGAAAATGTTTTTCATTTAAAAAGCCTAGACTCTGACAGTTTGAGTGTTCCCTCTCTCCGTCTTTTTAGGGGTTCTGTTTTTCTCCTGATCTCAGTCCTGTTGCAGTGTTTCCCTGTAAATAGATTAAGCTCTGTGCCCGGAGCTAGCCTCTGACCTGAGTGCAGTGGAGGTTGCAGTCGGCTCCTTTTTGGGAAAGAGCTTGAAGCCAGGGTCATCTGTGAAGGTGACCTGTTATGAGTGTAAGAAATGAACCCGAGGCCCTCGGGTTTCTCTTCCAGCCCCGTCTTAAAACATCATAATGAAATGGTGAGGAGGAGTTGTGTAAAGTAGTAACAATTTCAATCCCCAAGCTTTGCAGGTGTGAACTGTGAAGACAAGAAATACTTTAGATCTTTTTTTTCTGCAATACCTATAAAAATAAAAAGTGAATCTTACATTTTTGGGTGTGGAGATTATTTATGATGTGTATCATCACCAGGCGTATTCACATTTCCCGACACGATGTGGGCAGAAATCAACCATATTTTTTTCTTTCCAAATTCAATGTGGTAGAAAATGTGCCTGTGCGTCTCACTAAATGTTCTATATCAACAAAATGATTATTTTTTTGCTGCTAGAATCAACATTGTTTGACTTTATTGGTGTTGATATTTCTCTGATTCGGGTCTGGAACAATGACATCAGCCCGTGTCACAGTGGTCTGTGATTATGAGTGACAGGCAGTCTTGTAAAAGTGGGTCTTTTCGCGGGGCTGTGGAGGGTTCCAGCTTTAGAGACTAGTTTTCCACAATACACCCTCACTTTGGTTGGAATAACCAGGGAAATGGGGGTGTGTGGTTAAGCGTTTGTGCATACACACACACACACACACGCACACACACCCTTTCATTCCAGGGTTTGTCTCTCTTCCCGATTACAAGCCTCATTAAAAAATCCAACATAGTCGACATGGGCTGATCAAATGGATGGATGAGTTCATTTATTTTCCACACACTGTTTGATGCTATTTGATCAGCCCATTTATTTTCCACACAAGAAGGAGGGGTGGGCTGGTGTTTGTGTCACGAAAATGGGTGTCGTCGTCATGCATGAAGACACGCCCAACTCTTGTCTGGTGTCACTGAGCTTTGAGTAGCAGTTACAGAGGGTGGATATGACCAACTGACTTGGTGGTTGGAGTTTGACACGACTCAGCCCCACATAGTTGGAAAGAGTGAGGATTCTTCGTGTACTAGATATAAGAAAATACACTGTGCATACCTTCAAGCCTAACACCTTAAAACAAGTCTGTTGGTGGTTCATGGACAGTTTTCAGGTTCAGTGTTATGGTGCTTTGGAACGCTGAACGTGTCAAGTGCTACTGCTGGCTGCCGTGGTGTATCCTCTCTCATTGAAGAATAGCCTAATTTGACTTGAGTCACACTACTGTTATTTTCCACAAATCTCTCTCTTCTCCGAAGGTGTCCTGTGGAAGCCCTCCTTTCTGTAACAGTCTCAGAGCATGTACATATTTAGTCACTTCCTCTGAGTCGGGTGTTTTATAGGTCAGAGTAGGGACACTGATCTAAGGTCAGTTTAACATTTTCTTTCCTTTTGATTATGGTTAGGATTTGGGGAGGGTAAGCTGAGCCTAAATCAGTACCTAGGGTCTGCCTCAGCTTTTAAAACCGGGTTCATGCCCACTTGGTGACTGTGACACTCTAAACTTCTGACTCAGATGGAAAATATTTTCTGAAAGGCCTGGGAACTTGCCAGAGGTTTGTGGACAGAACTCTGGGCGAGAAGGTGGTGGGCTGCACAGGTCTTTCCATATGCAGTCATTTTAATAGCCTTTGGAGGAAAGGACATTTGAAATGACGTATTCTGAATATCTCACAGCAGTTACGCTTCCCTCCTGCTTTTTTCTCATAGAGATCATCTGACAAATGTGATCAAGTTGTAATTGAGCAAGAACTGGGAACAACCAATCCAGCGGGAGAAGCTGGTTAAAACCACGTCATTATCCAGGATAATGTCTACATTATCTGGGAATGTCTACTGTGCAGACTAGCGCTGCTGTAGGAATGTGAATTCACTGCCCACCCCATTCATAATGACACTGCTCTGTGATCGAGTGACAAAAAATAGCCAAGGCGGGAAAATGCTAGACGGGCCTCCTGTTTGACAAATCCTGACCTGGACGCGATCGATCATATGCCATCTCCTTGTCCCATGCGATGGTAGTTGCATCCGTCTCTGTCTGGGGCACAGTGTCACTATGGCAGAGTGGAAGGGGACAAAGTAACAATGAGGCGGTGAAGGGGATTCAGGCAAGGGCAAGCGACCGCGACAGCATGGTGATGAATGATCTTCTGTTTGCGACCGCTAGCAAATTAGTATGTGGGAACTCAAAGGGTTTCTGGAGAAGGTAGCTTCATCATTCAAACGTCTACTTAAGTTTTCCCTGTGAGATTGATTCACTCTTTTTCACTTCTTCGTACAGCTTCGTCTTCTTTGACGTTCCATTTGCTGGCCTTGCATGTGCCATGTCCCTGATTTTGCAAATGGTTTCCCTATTTTCACGTCCCAATGACCTCTTGTGTGAGGTTCCATTTGCTTGTCTTGCACTGTCTCACAAATGGCTAGTGAGGTGTTTGTTCGGTTTCTCCAATCTTTTTTTTTTTTTTTTTTTCCCCAGAAGGGGTTTGTGACAAACATGAGGTGGTCAGGATGGAATCACAAAGACAGTCCAGCTGGAGGAGAGAGCTATGCGGCAAACTGCCATTCATGTATTAAAGAGTACAATTCTACGCAACCGTCAGAGTTGATTAAGTCATATCCTTTTTCATGGAAGTCCAAGCTTTGGAATTCTGGAACTTCTTCAGGTTGTGTCGTAGTACCTTAGCTTGGTCCCAGATCTGTTTGTGGTCATTGGCGCGACCCCACATGACAGCACAGACAGTTCTGGGACCAGGCTAGTGTAGTACTGCCTCAACCATCGAGTGATTTAAAGAGATGTTATCCCAATGCATGGACTCCTCTGCCAATGGTGGTTTGGGAAGAAAGACCACATACCT
This sequence comes from Oncorhynchus clarkii lewisi, assembly GCF_045791955.1. Lineage (NCBI taxonomy): Eukaryota > Metazoa > Chordata > Actinopteri > Salmoniformes > Salmonidae > Oncorhynchus > Oncorhynchus clarkii. The sequence goes on along the minus strand of NC_092159.1, from coordinate 20,269,823 downwards.
AAATGAGTGTCTAATGTTTATTTATGTGGCTGAACTGGAGAAGTGCCAGTAGGCTGATTCTCCAGTCACACATTCAACAGTATTATATAGCGACACTGGGGGAAAAGGGGTCAAACCTGGCGGGCTTTCCCACGTGTTACACACGTTTGTGTTTTGGGTGACACAGTAATTGCCGTTCCTCTCGTCTCAGGCACGTCCCATGATTCATATGCAGTTTGGGCTCTGAGACAGCAGACCAAGAATACACAGACGATCTCTGTGTAGATCTGTATTGTGGTCGAGGCTAAACAATGTGTTTTCCCTGTGCACGTGGCAGTCTACTGTTAACCATTTAAATACTGTCGCAGCTCGGAGACCTCGATAAAAGCTGTGGTTTTTGTCTGAGAGCGAGAAAGAGGAGGGAGCGAGAGAGAATTCTCCGATTTATTCTATTTAAATGTTTTGTTTTTATAGATGCCATAAAGCATGTAGGAGGTATTCCCGCCGTCGGTCCAGGCCGCTGTCTTGCTCGGAGGATCTTGGCTTTGATTAGCTGCTGTACATCTGGAACGAATGTGGCGCTCCGCTCGTGACAGTCGTTAGCAACACACACACACACACACGCACACACTAGCAGCAGAAATGAGACCCACATTAAAAGGCAACTGGCAGGAATTCCCAGACGCCGGAAAAGAGGAGTGATCTATGGGTGTGCAAACTATGTGACGGAGAGGGGGCGAAGCACGACCCGGAGAGGGACATTTTACACCTCTTCACACATTCTTTGTCATGTTAGGACAACTGTACGGAAAGTAAATAGAATTATTTAGGAAAGTCCATTTTTTTTCCCCAACCCAGTCTTTTTTCTCGCTCTCTCTCTCTTTTGCACCAATAATGTCAGTACAACAAGGGCAATGTAAATGTATATCGCAGGTTCTGGCACATTCACAAACATGCGCGATAGAGGCATATGTGTATAAAGAAGTGTAATTAACAATCATTTGCTGTGGAATATGAACGAGATGACAGATTAAAAGCGAGCTGTTTTCAAAACACACTGAGGAGTGGGAATGCATTGCAATGCAGTTAACCCTAATTTAACTTTAATGATCATTTACCCTTTCAACACAATTAGCTCGATTTAAAATGTGGCCTTGTTTAGCTCGCTTCACCACCAGAGAGGGAACAGCTTTGAAAGAAGAGGCGGGCTCTCAAAAACTCTTGTTCGTGTATTTCTTTCTTTCTTTTCCCATTTTGTTGATCATCTGTTCTCATTGGCTAAGGGATCGAATGACCCTGAGTCTGCTTTTAAAGGGAGCGGCAAAGCCTTTCCACGGCTAATTGTGCTTGGAATAGCTGGATAAAAAATTAAACCCTGCGTATATCGCCCATTAAGCACAGCCTTTGCAGTAACACATCCACAGCATCCTCGAATAAACCATTACAAGTGCCAACTTTCCTCCTGACACTTTTGTCAGCAATTAAAAAGACTGCTAGCTGACAACTGTCCTCACTGTGGGGATGTTATTGGTCTTAAAGGGATGAGTGTGTTTGATGATCGTCTTTGAATGATTTCCAGGGGATGTGAAGATTAGCTGGCTGCCTCTCCGTCTCATACTCCAGTATAAAGAGTTACTCATCGAGTTACTCATCAACCAGTTGCATCCGACCACCCGTCCCTACTTTTGGCGTGGGTGAAAGTGGAGACTGAGGAAGAAGCTCTCTGGTCCAACACGTTGGTCTGACACACACACGCAGGCGGGCACACTCAAAAACACACACACACACACACACACACACACACACACACACACACACACACACACACACACACACTGTTTCTCTCTGATGGAGACAACTCACCACCCCACAGCAGCAGCCCAGGGCAGGGCGTCAGAGACCGAAGTGTTGCCCAGCTCCAGCTCATCTGCACCACGTCTGTTTCTCAGCGGGGCCCCAGATCACCTCCAGATGTCCCCTAGCTCAGAGCCCTGTCCTGGGCCCAGCGAGTCAGTGGGAGAGGCTCCTTGGTCCTCCACTCATAACAACCACATCCAGATTGCCTGGCAGTGACACGCTCATTCGCAAACTATCAATTGTGTATTTAATCCCTTGGAAAACCACAAACTAATAAGCAGTAATAAGCAGTAAAAATAAGCAGTAATTAGCAGTAAAAACTCCATGTAAGGAAAGTAAACTATGATTTCACCAGCAGGCTCATCCCCCCCATCTGAACTAGTTGGTTGTTTTAGAATGAGACAATGCTTGGAAACGTTTGGTTCAAGTCGTTCTCATTACCGTGTCTTTGAGTAATCTGACTCTTTTTAAAGTGTCTTAGATGACATTAAATGGTCTTAGCTGGCGTTAAGGTTTTAAAATGGCTTCTTGTTAGACTGCGCAACACACATCAATCAGATGGTTGAGTCCTGTTGCCTATTAAGGTCAAGGAGGGACTTCAATCAAACTCTAAATGTGTTTTAAAAAATGACATTGTTTTATCTCAGTGTAAGAACAATCTTTTGTCACTTCTCCTTCACTTAAAGCTAGCATTTTCACAGTTGTGTGTGTTTGCCATAGTGTGGGTTCGACTGAATTCCAGCATCGATCGACCTCCCTGCGTTTGACCCAGAACTTCTCTTCAGGTGCCTTGACAGCACCGACCTCACTAGCTCCTCCTCAGAAGCCAAGGGGTTAACTATGAATACCGTACCTTCGTTCACATACCCGTGTCACCGCTATTACTTTTCAAGGAGTGTTACCTCACCACAGTGGTATGTGTTCGATTTAACGCCAAACTGGCCTTAACGTCTTAATATCGCTCTGTAATATCCCCCAGGAGGGCTTCATCGCAGATTGCCCCATGGGGAAGGGAAAGTGCATTTACCATGTGGTGAGGTTGCAATTTCAGCTGGCACTTTCGCTTTTGGTGGAGGGCAAAGGATTCCCTGCAATTTAATGCTACTTTGTCCCTGGCTCGGCTCTCGCTTGGCTCAGCCGGGCCTCGTTGGCTAACGTGAGTGACAGCGAGAACAAATCTCCCACTCTGTTTACTTAATCGCTAACCACTCCGGGTTTGGAAGCCACATCCAACGGTTTGGAACCCGCCGGGGTCTCGGTGGAGTAAATGTATTTAAAGTACCGCCTCTTCTTCGCCACTCGTCTGGAGGTAAAGTGGGTCACCCCATATAACGAGTGGAAGGGCTTAGACTTACCCACCACCTCAGTCCAGCAGGTGGTTCCCATTTCGGCAGGGCTAAAGAGCAGAGACCTTCATCTACTCTCCCTTTTTAATAGAGAGAATATTCACCACGGTTACTTTTTAACATGCCACACATATGGAATATACGGGGCATGTGTTCTCGCTCAGGTTGTGATTAGTGAATAGGATAGGTTCGTACGAGTGTGACAGGGTGGCTGAGGGGAGGCTCAAGCTACCTGTAGAGGGTTGGGGTTGGGTAAAATGTTACACAGTCAAATCGAACTCGGTGTTAAGCATGGGCTTAGAAATACACTGTGCAATGGCATTGAAGCAAGGCAGCCTAGAGACGGGTCATTTTCCAATGATTTCATCCATGGAGAGAAAGAGTGGGTGTGAGAGAGATGGGAGGGGGGTGCTTTTGGAAGAAGCAGCCAGTTGAACCACACAGCAGGGACTCATTAGAAGTCATTCATCACAGCCGATGCAGAGAAACAGTGAGACGGAGCTAGGAAAAGAGAGGGAGGCTTCATGTTTGAATTAGGTAATGCTTCATTAGCGTCTCAAAGTCTTTGGTGAGCTTTTGAAGGGCGTCGTTCCATAAGTGAAAATGTGGAGGATGTGATGGGGGGGTGGGGGCTCCAGACGCCAGGCTTGTTCAGTCTCTCGGCGATGGGAACGCATGCCTCTTTAGGCTGTTGAAAATGCGGCGCACACATGTTTTACAGTGGAATTGTTGGGGATGGTGGAATTGTTTATTCGTCTGTAAAGACACCTTACTAAGCACATTTTAAATGGAATTTGTCTAATTGTCAATTCAAGTCAGGGGAGTGTCATTGCCAAGTTGTAGCCTACTTATTACGTTTGATTCGAAGTTGGTCCCATCGTACATTTTGGGGGGCTTCCATGAAGTATTAGATATTGCATGAAATTAAATCCATCTGATATTGCCGTGCTGTAATCCTGGAACATTGTGGTCGTGTGAGTCCCGTCTTCTGTTCCAGCCCTTTGCCACAAATGTCTGACATCACCTGTGAAGATTACTCATCTGAGTTACCGCCATCATGTGACCAATGGCTATCGTGTAAAACCCTCAAGTCTTCGCAGAGACTCGCAACCAATCCCAATCAAAGACTCAAAGAGCAGGTCAAAGGCTTTAATCATATGATTATTTGAAACCCGCGGCGGATGAGTATCACTTATCCGACTTTGTTTCCAAGATAAGGCTTTTTGACATGCTTCGAAAGAGGACATCCTGTTTCTGTCCACTCTATTTGATCTATTGTCCCATGTGTGAAATCCACAAGACAAACACATGGAGTGGAGGGTTTGATAAAAGGCATCATCTTCACGGCTCCCTCCCTGCAATCGTACGGCGAGCTTCAAAAGCAGTTTGCCCTCACAAATGAGCTCTTTTTAGCCTCGTTTTGTTAAAGGTTGAGGAGCGCTGTTTGTGTTGTGTCTCTCCGATCGCCTACGCTCGGATGAACAACCAAGTCCTTTTGATCTAGTCCGGCGTCTTATTTTTCTCCTCTGTTATGGTTTTGGCTTAATACTGTTGCCGTTTGATTCTCGGTCTCTGCTGTTCCGTTTCCCAACCAGGCGCTGTAAAAATATATTTTTTTTATGGAGGCCTGCGTCCTGAGAAAAAGGAAGAATTCCCACAATGTAAACAGGAATAATGCACTGAGTGTACAAAATATTAGGAACACCTGCTTTTTCCATGACAGACTGACCAGGTGAATCCAGGTGAAAGCTATGACCCCTTATTGATGTCACTTGTTAAAACCACTTCAATCAGTGTAGATGAAGGGGAGGAGACGGGTTAAAGAAGGATTTTTAAGCCCTGAGACGATTGAGACACGGATTGTGTATGTGTGCCATTCAGAGGTTGAATGGGCAAGACAGAATATTTAAGTGTCTATGTACAGGGTATGGTCGTAGCTGCCAGGCGCACCGGTTTGTGTCGAGCACTGCATCGCCGCTGGGTGTGTATCACGAATGGCCCACCACCCAAAGGACATTCAGCCAACTTGACACAACTGTGGGAAGCATTGGAGTCAACATGGGCCAGCATCACTGTAGAACGCTTTCCACACCTTGTAGAGTCCATGCCCCGACGAATCGACGCTGTTCTGAGGGCAAAATGCGGTGCGACTCAATATTAGGAAGGTGTTCCTCATGTTTCATACACTCCGTGTATATTGTGCCAGGATCCACGACAGCAAAGTGTTTGTGTTAAAAGATACAGAGTGAAATGTTGCGGAAGAGCAAAGGTGTTACTGTACCTACCTGTTGTCAAGGTGAAGTAGAGTAGACACAAGGTGTTACTGTACCTACCTGTTGTCAGGGTGAAGTAGAGTAGACACAAGGTGTTACTGTACCTACCTGTTGTCAGGGTGAAGTAGAGTAGACACAAGGTGTTACTGTACCTACCTGTTGTCAGGGTGAAGTAGAGAAGACACACGGTGTTACTGTACCTACCTGTTGTCAGGGTGAAGTAGAGTAGACACAAGGTGTTACTGTACCTACCTGTTGTCAGTGTGAAGTAGAGTAGACACAAGGTGTTACTGTACCTACCTGTTGTCAGGGTGAAGTAGAGTAGACACAAGGTGTTACTGTACCTACCTTTTGTCAGGGTGAAGTAGAGTAATCACAAGGTGTTACTGTACCTACCTGTTGTCAGGGTGAAGTAGAGTAGACACAAGGCGTTACTGTACCTACCTGTTGTCAGGATGAAGTAGACTAGACACAAGGTGAATGATCTAGAACAGTCTTCCCAGGGGGTTCGTGCACTGACTGGCGTGTGGATGGGAGCTGATACTGGCTGGAGGACAGAGTCCAGACAGATACAGATCTCGACATCACAGGGCATGCCGCTGTTTCATCTTACCGCTCCCTCCCTATGGCAGCTTCTGTTTCTATGGCTCTCTGCCAGCCAAGGCCATATAGGAAGGAACATCAGCCTTGTACACACTACCTTTTTGACCTTTCAGTCACAACATAACCATATGGTTATCTATACAGAGGTGTCTTGAACACAACGACAAGAACACGAAGAGGACGCTGACTGTCTGGTCAGTGTGCTGGTTGGCTGCTGCCCTGTGCGGTACAGTGCGCTGTAATTCAGCTACCTCGCCACCAGTGGGCAGTAAAGGAGACGACAGCTGAGACAGTTCTGATGATGAAAGGGGAGGTTTTGCCAGGATTTGTGGATTTAAGGGGAGGTTTTGGGAGGAGGGAAAGTCGTAAAATATCAATTAACGTTTGTTAATTTGTTTTGTACCTCAGAAGAGGTTTCCCTGTCTGTAAGCGATCACCACCTACTCATGTTCCTCATCAGCGGTGAGGGCTCTCTGTAATTATACAGCATCTGCACTCGCAGCTGTGGAGACGATTGCTGCATAGTACTCCCCTAAAAGCCTCTTCTTTTCACTTAGTTTTCCTATGTACGTTATGTGATGGCATTTAGATAGGTTGCGCTTGTGTATGTTCAGTATATGATTGTGTGAGTGTGTGTACGCCTTGTGTGTGCGTGAATCCGTTTGCGTGTGTGCACGCTTGCAGCATGTTTCGGTGTGTGTTTTGGTGGTGAAATACCTTCTTTGGTGTCCAGAAGCTACATAGGGGGGTGAGGGGGGGGTATTTTTCCTGTATGGATGTTTTTTCAGGAACACTGTGCCTAAACATTTATTCTGGCGTGAGCTACAACAGCACATAGCCCTGCCACGGCCCAAGTTTGTGGGTTTTAAACATTTTAATAGAGGGACTTTTACCACAATAGTATCCCCACCTCTCTCTTTCTCTCGCTCTCTGTCTCTGTCTGTCCCTCTCTCTCGCTCGCTCTCTCTCTCTGTCTGTCCCTCTCTCTCGCTCTCTCTCTCTGTCTGTCTGCCTGTGTGTCTGTGTTTGTCTGTCTGTCTGTCTCCCTCACACACACACAATCTCTCTCTCTGTCTCTTTCTGTCTCTCTGTCTCTCTCTGTCTCTCTGTCTCTTTCTGTCTCTCTCTAACCCACAGTTTATAATGGTATCATAAATTAAAATAACATAACATAAATAAAAACAGCTCCAGGGAAGCTTTCAGAAGGGAAAATAACATGTTGTGTATGTTTGCAGGTGACTTAATTATTTCACCTACTTGCTGTTATTTTAGTCTTTGTATGAAGTGCTGTGGAATTTTTACAAGCCAATGATATCACCCCTATCAGAGGTGTTACGGAGTTCTTCTGATCCAATCAAAACTTTGAACCCAGGTAACAGCATAGATCAGCAGCAGACTTCAGGTGCACTGTGGTAACGTACTGGAACTTGGAGCCCTGTGACATGTAAGGAACCATTTGAAAGGGCAGTCATGCTAAAGGCAACCCAGCATGCAAAACAACGCTGGGATTCTGGTTGTAAACTGGTTACAGTGACGTCTTTTCAACCAGATTGGCCCGCTTGGAAGTACATCCTGTTGGCCTTACCCTTTTGCCCCCTAATGTCTTACTCAGCTCATAGATGTCACTGACTTCAGTCTCTCTTCACATGAGTCATTCTCCGATTTGTCAAGTTATCGTGATACTTTTTATTTTATTTTTAATATTCAGTACCAAAACTGTCTCTTGTTACACATTCCTGTACTCCGAATGGCTAAACAACAGCTGGCGGTGGAATCGGTTTTCCATAATAAAACGTCTCCATCATAGTTTCCTGTTTGAGACACGTCTTTCCTCTGGACTTCTTCTCCACTGTCAATGGACAGTGAGGGACTTGGCGTTATTATGGATGGTGAATCCTCACTCTGGACCCAGACAAGGGTCCTGGCAGAATGTGTGTGTGTTAAACGGGCCCTGTCTGCACATCAAAGTCCCACTACAACCCTTAGCAGGCATTCAGACACACTCCGTGTACTGCCGGGAAGCTCAGCTCAGCTCCACAGGGGTGCAGTATAACTTAGTCCAGATTTGTTTTGTTGGTGAGAAACATAGTCTCTGCGGGTGGTGTTTACATTGACAATACCTACAGGGTGTTTCTACAGCACTGCTGTGCCAGGCCAGCGAGACGATGCTAGATCCTGGAAACGACCTAATGCTTTACTGCGTCTGTGCCCTCTGTAATCCGTCCAGAGTTTGTGTTTCCTGTTGCACTGTTCCACTTTTCCCTAATAATGATAACAGCATGGTCATTTAGCCGACACTTGTATGCAAAACGATTTACAGAACTGTCAACCAATTCTTAGTTGATGTGTCCCTTGCGGAAAACCCACGCCCCTGGTGTTGCTACCACCATACTCTAAACTGAGCCAGTGGTGGCACAAGTGAAATGTTCCCCCGTTTTAATGTGTTACCTCCTCCTCCAAGGTCTTGGTAAGGAAGTGTGATTTGTGGGACCGTGCCCACGATGGTTCCCCTGCCCTGAGTCCCGTGCTTCTGGGCCGTTCTTCTGCCGGCACCCTCGTGCTCATCACTCTCCCACTGTTCAGTGGCACCTGGCCATGATCGGAAGCTGCTGGATCAATCTGGAATCTGGCAACCCTCTGAAGCAATATCCTGAATGGCTGCGGCCTGGTGGGTATGAAAGACCTAGGTTTGGTTCTGAGAACCTGGCAACCGACCAGTATACTACGTTCCGCGGTGTGCCCGACCTGCGCTGTGGGTTTCTGCTCTTTTAAAAGAGGTTCTCAAACCACTAGATTAGGGAGTCCAGCTCAGAGCAGTAGATAGACTATTCATCAAGACTATTCATCAAGCTCTTGACTAAGTGAGTCAGGTGAGCTAATTCAGGGCTACAGCAAAAATTGTGAAACGTCTGAGGGACCCCGAGGAGAGATTTGAGAACCACTGCCGTAATTCACCCGACTTCCTGTTTCGCTAACGCCAGTCGGACCCAAATCGACTGTATTTCGTCAACGCAAGGGCACAGCGGCGGGATAGGACTGCACTTGTCACAGTGAAAGGCTCAGTGGTGGGGATGTCTATGGCTTCTCTTTCAAGTGCATTCTTTCTAGTGGAGGTTCCACCTTTAAACAGAGTCATCCGTCAACCCGACCTCCATTTTGGGTGTCCGTGTGACGACTGACGACGAATATTTGGGGTAAATGGTACGGGACCCCGTCGTGCTCGGTGGAGGGCTGTGGATTCATGGAGGCAGGGGCAATTCCAACCCTGTGGTGAGACTAATCTATGCACATGTGCTGAGGCACTTCAGAAGACCAGATGCTGGGAGGAAACGCATGGAGATGCTTCAGCTCCAAAAAGCTCCTGGCGAGTGTGTTATTGCTTACAGATAATGACTGACACACACAGGAGGAAGAGACACACGGACACACACTCACACACATCTTCGACCTCATGGCAAGGCTATTTTCTGGTGGCCCAAGGTGCCATTTGTCACTGCCTTGGTCGAGGCCTATCGATCCCCTCTCGTAAAAGCAGTCCATTCCACACATACTTTTCAGCTTCTAAGAGCCTTAGAGGCTTTACAAACCTTGTATAAATCAGATTCATTGGACAAGCAATGCTAACAGGGCCAAATGTAGTGTTTATTTTTTATTATTGTTGATTTTGTTATTTTTGTGGTCACATTTTTTCATCATGAATCAACATGTCTTGAGGCATGTTGTTGGTTTTGGATCGACTTCAGAAATCAAGGCATTAACTTCCCATCAGCAAGTGGTCTTGTAAACCTCAACAGACACGCCATTATGAACGAATAAACGGACAGCTCTTTTCTTTTTATTTTTTTACTAGCTACGCTCGATGGTTGTTAGGAGAAGAAAGTGGCGTTGTTTATTTCTTCTACTTCCCACATGTCAGACTGGCCAAAACACATGTTCTGCACTGTTTCTTTACCCAAGTCCTTCTTATTGAGATCGAAATGGCTCCTTTTAGTTCGTTTTTCTCTCTCCACATTATTGGACCCAGCTCAGCGTTGCTCTCTCCGGGCTTCGCTGTCAGTTTATAAAGTCAGAAAGCTCAGAGCTGTGAGTGCAGCCCTTACTAATCCTCACTCAGCAGCCACTCGGGTGCGTTTGTTTACCATGCTCATCGAGGTGGGGGGAAAAGTCTTAAGAAGAAAAAGAAGAAGACAAACTTTGACGGAAAGGCGCAAATTCTTGTAAATAGTGTAATTGTGCGCCAAGTGAAGTTTCAGTAACGACAGTGTGTTGTGTTTTGCTTGGCAACCAGGGACCTCTCCTCTCTACAATTGGGACCACTTGGTAACAGTTGTGGTGGGTAACTAGCGACAGGGGCCCAGGATTCAGAGTGTAAAGTGGAGCTCTCTGCCTGTCATATCCTCAGGAGAAATCACTCGGGTAAGTGCAACAAAATGAGCGCCTGCCGAGTCGTTTTGTGTTTGTAAAAAACAAGCAGCTCTCTCGCTCTCTCTCTGTGTGCCCGGGCCATCGGATTGGGAAGGCATCCTACAATAACACACACAGTTAATACAGCGTGTCCTGGAGCCAGTGGGGTGTCACTGTTTAGAATGGTGCCCCAAAGCCGCAACAGCAAATCCAGTACAAATGAGTCAGCAACTTGGGTGTTTGGAGGGATATGAAGGAGGTTGGGGAGGGACTGAGTCCCCTCTCATTCATCTCGAAGAGCGACATTTCCCTTTGTTTTGTGTAGGGCTGATGTTAGTTGTCTGAGCCCTGTTGTAATAGCCTACAAGAGACATGGTTGGGGGGGGGGGGGGGGTGAGACAGACAGAGACACACACACACACTCGAGGCCTAGGACTGCTGCTTTGCCTCTTCTACAGACTCTGCTGTGACAGCTCCTGTTGGTGGTACTGGATGCCTATTGGCCTGTGGCCCAACACCACATCCTGTGGGGGATGAGACTGGGAAATCCCTCCCAGGACACTGCATTGACAGACCCCAATACCTGAACCATTGCTTCACTCAGTTGCACTTCCTGCCCCTTGATGAACTCCACTCCATTTTGTAACTGGCGCCAAGGCCACAGCTCTGCTCCAATGGTCCCGAATGGCCTCCTTACTTACAGTGGGGAGAACAAGTATTTGATACACTGCCGATTTAGCAGGTTTTCCTACTTACAAAGCATGTAGAGGTCTGTATTTTTTATCATAGGTACACTTCAACTGTCAGAGACGGAATCTAAAACAAAAATCCAGAAAATCACATTGTATGATTTTTAAGTAATTAATTAGCATTTTATTGCATGACATACTCATGTGGATACATCAGAAAAGCAGAACTTAATATTTGGTACAGATACCTTTGTTTGCAATTACAGAGATCATACGTTTCCTGTAGATCTTCACCAGGTTTGCACACACTGCAGCAGGGATTTTGGCCCACTCCTCCATGCAGACCTTCTCCAGATCCTTCAGGTTTCGGGGCTGTTGCTGGGCAATACGGACTTTCAGCTCCCTCCAAAGATTTTATATTGGGTTCAGGTCTGGAGAGTGGCTAGGCCACTCCAGGACCTTGAGATGCTTCTTACGGAGCCACTCCTTAGTTGCCCTGGCTGTGTGTTTCGGGTCGTTGTCATGCTGGAAGACCCAGCCACGACCCATCTTCAATGCTCTTACTGAGGGAAGGAGGTTGTTGGCCAAGATCTCGCGATACATGGCCCCATCCATCCTCCCCTCAATACGGTGCCGTCGTCCTGTCCCCTTTGCAGAAAAGCATCCCCAAAGAATAATGTTTCCACCTCCATTCTTCATGGTTGGGATGGTGTTCTTGGGGTTGTACTCATCCTTCTTCTTCCTCCAAACACGGCGAGTGGAGTTTAGACCAAAAAGCTATATTTTTGTCTCATCAGACCACATGACCTTCTCCCATTCCTCCTCTGGATCATCCAGATGGTCATTGGCAAACTTCAAATGGGCCTGGACATGCGCTGGCTTGAGCAGGGGGACCTTGCGTGTCCGCAGGATTTTAATCCATGACGGCGTAGTGTGTTTTCTTTTCTTTCTGTGGGCCCAGTTCTCTTCAGGTCATTGACCAGGTCCTGCCGTGTAGTTCTGGACTGATCCCTCACCTTCCTCATGATCATTGATGCCCCACGAGGTGAGATCTTGCATGGAGCCCCAGACCAAGGGTGATTGACCGTCATCTTGAACTTCTTCCATTTTCTAATAATTGCGCCAACAGTTGTTGCCTTCTCACCAAGCTGCTTGCCTATTGTCCTGTAGCCCATCCCAGCCTTGTGCAGGTCTACAATTTTATCCCTGATGTCCTTACACAGCTCTCTGGTCTTGGTCATTGTGGAGAGGTTGGAGTCTGTTTGATTGTGTGGACAGGTGTCTTTTATACAGGTAACGAGTTCAAACAAGTGCAGTTAATACAGGTAATGAGTGGAGAACAGGAGTGCTTCTTAAAGAAAAACTAACAGGTCTGTGAGAGCCGGAATTCTTACTGGTTGGTAGGTGATCAAATACTTATGTCATGCAATAAAATACAAATGAATTACTTAAAAATCATACAATGTGATTTTCTGGATTTTTGTTTTAGATTCCGTCTCTCACAGTTGAAGTGTACCTATGATACAAATGACAGACCTCTACATGCTTTGTAAGTAGGAAAACCTGCAAAATCGGCAGTGTATCAAATACTTGTTCTCCCCACTGTATGTTCGTACCGGACCATAAGTATTGCTCTGCTTACAGTTGTGTAATGAAGTTGGATCTTGGATCTGGATGAGCAAGAATGGGTAATGTTGGACCTTGAGGTCATATCCTCCAATGTTTGTTTGCAGGCGTGAGACATGATTTGAGATGCCAGACAAGGAAATTGAGAATGATGCGAGTTTTCTGCTCTGTGTCGTCTGAGAGGAAAATCTCATGGTCAGAGCCAGTGATCGGACACGGAAGTAGAACATTGTCCACGACAAACCCTATTCCTCACTATTCCTCAAAGGGATTTCTGCTTCTTTGGTCTCCCAGAACAATTGGCCGTCCAGTACTGAAACTAAGACGTTCATCCTAGAACTCACTGTTCCCTATGTGCAGAGGAGAGGAAGTCTCTCAGTCTCTCCGTCCAGATGACCATCCACCAGGGATGGACATGAACCTGTTAACTATTGTGTCTTGAGACAGGAAGCTGGCATTGGATCTGAAGGCAATCAGAAACATTGTTTAGAGAAGCAGTGTAATTGTCTTGGACGGGACATGATGGGACTCTGAGAGGGCGCAGTGTGGTCGGCCGCAGAGGAGAAAGTAAAGGTGTGGGTGACGTCATCGCAGAACAACATCTGTGTCCTAAGTCTTCGGCGGCGCCATGTTTCCTCAGAAGAACGGGACCGTCGTCCTACGGTGCACCGGTGTGGTCGGGGAATTGCTGTGTCAAATGACGTCAGTCGTGGCCACGCCTACACCTTTCCTCCTCGGCAACCTGTACTGTTACAAGGACAAAGACGGAGAAGACTAGGAAGATGATGCAACCTGAAAACAAAATCAATCTCATGCGAGGGTGCTTTCCCTTCTTTGCATCTAGTTGAGAGAGAAAGAGAGGAAAGCAAGGTGACAATGGCGTGTACCCTTCTGGAAGAGACAGAATTGCGCTGTTTATTTTGCTGTTTGGGAAGGAAAGTCTCTTCTTTTTTTTTTTCAGAGCTGTGAACTTGGCCTGTCAGTTGACGCGTCCGCGTAATCTCAACAGCACTGCTGTCTCTGTCTTTTGGCTGCCAAACAACCACCCACCCACCCGGTCTTTCCCCCAATCGACTGCGCCTGGAGTTTTTAATTGTCTTTCTAGCTAAACAAATGAGGTGACAATGGAAACAGTTCCATTAAGAACTTGCTAATTGCCTCCTGCATTTTCTTGGGGAATGTTGGAACAAGCACATAAATATCTTTGCGTAGATTAATTAAGAAAAGTGTAGTTAGTTTCTTGAGTGTATATTATGACGCTGATAGATTCATGTCTCTTTCCTCAGGGAAGGAAGAACATCGAAGTTGTCTTAATAGTGAAGAAAGCTACTCTTGTTTGTTTTTACCAATGTACTCTTCCTCTGACTTGCAATCACTTGTCCCTTCGTTTAAAAAAGGTGGAATATTGAGGGCTCGTTGCCCATTTATCTGCATTTTTTAAAGTCTTTGCTTGGGAGTTTTTTCGTCAGTTTTAGATTGCTGTTTTAGATTGGGCTTTCACATTGGTTTGTGTCTGTGGGGATGTGTGGGTGGAGAAATCCATTCATTAAACTTGTTGATGTGCTGTGCACTGAATAGTAAACTAGACACAAACAGCTGTGTCCCGCCAACTTTCTCCTCATTTAAGTTAAGAAGCTTCTGTGTGAGAATGTGTGACTTGTGTGTTTTCTGTCTCTGGCATGTTGCTCCTGAATTCTCAAAGTGAGCGAATTACATCGCTGTGTAAGTATGAGCCTATGACTCTGTGCTCTCTCCCACACTGTGGGTTTGGAGGTTTATCCAGTGTAATAGAATTTAAAATAAACAACCTTCGTTTTGCCATGCCATGTATTTGTGGTGTGGCTGATAGGCCTGGTCCGAGCCAGGGAGAGCAGCTGTCATGTATCGGCGCAACGTGCTACATTAGGAAATTGGGAACTGTATCTCTGGAGCGCGGCATGCGAAGAGGAAAAGCGAGTTGGTTCGTTGTTTTTTTTGTGTGTTTTTTATTTTTTTTGTGTGTCCCAAGGGGGTCGCTGGTCGAACTTGTAAGACCGTCTCTTGGTGTCTTTCTCTCTCTTTCGCTGCTCATAAATTGTTGCCTCATGCTAGGATGAGGTGGATGTCCCAGGAGATGTTTTACACATTGCCCTCTCACGTCTCTCCGTCGCCCCTCTCCTCCGCACTTTGCCCCTTTAGAGCTGACGCTGCCTGACCCGTCTCACCCAAATTATCCCCAACTTAATTATCTGAGTTGGGCTGAAAGCAGGTTCCCTTGTCATCCACTGATGACTCCACTTACCGAAGCATGTTTTCTCACTGGCAAAGGGGCGTCTCGAAACTAGGAAAGACAACTTAACTAGAGATAAGAATAGTCTGATTATGACCTTCGAACTCACTCGTGGGAATTTCATAATTTATCCTAGTTGATGTTACACAGGACGGATGCGAATTGTATTGGAGTAATTTTGTAACCTGCTAGAAAACCCTCTCTTAGCCATGTATGTCTGTCTCAGACATCAGCAAACAGGTAGTTTCCTGGAAATAAGAAAGCAGCTTGTTTGAGTTGGCAGCCAAAGGAGGACCTGTATGTGAAAGACTTGCTTTCCTTTCCTGAAAAAAACTACAACTTGCCAAAATTGGTAATATGTGAACAGAGTTTCTGTCCTTTCAGTTGGTGTTTTTCTCGTCAGCCTCAGTTTGTTTAAAAAAAAAATGTCAGTCCACAACACGTCACTGTTCGTGGCCCTAGCATTTTTAATTCTGTCAAAGGTTTGCTGGAGACTGGAGAGGACCTATCATCGAGGCTTTGAATCGAACAAACGACGAGCCAGTGCCACACAGCTCGATCTACAGACGTACCCCCAAACTCTAAAGACGAAATGGATCATTTAGATTCTGTTTAGCAATAAATAATTTAATGTAGAACTCGAGCAATGAGCCATGCTGTTTTGACACTTTTTTTTCGCTCATATTTCTTCAGATATTTCTTCATGTTTGTGTTTCATTGTTGAGTAATTGCTTTACTCTGCCTTTGAGTTGAATGGCAAGTACAGCAGTGGAAACATTTTCAAAGGCTCTCGCCGCTGAAACATTTTCAAAGGCTCTCGCCGCTGAAACATTTTCAAAGGCTCTCGCCGCTGAAACATTTTCAAAGGCTCTCGCCGCTGAAACATTTTCAAAGGCTCTCGCCGCTGAAACATTTTCAAAGGCTCTCGCCGCTGAAACATTTCCAAAGGCTCTCGCCGCTGAAACACAGTTTACTCAATGTAATACAAAAACAGGCTCTTGCAGCGAGTGAAGAGATGTAATATGTAAATTATCACTGCATTTCCCAGGGAGCAAAACTGGTTAAAATTATTATTTTTTTTTTTAAATGACCAGTTTTACATTTATTATGACGTCATGTTAACCACTTTTGCCTGCTGGGATTTTGCTGAGCTGTTGTGTTGGATGGCAGTGACCTAAGTCGTGGTGTCGGGTGGTCTTCAGCAGTTGTGGACTACTGTGGCTGTCGTGTCACCACAGCAACTCGTCGTTATGAATCACAGGCCTCCAGCTGGACGGCCTTCAAGACAGGAAGTCCTACTGTATTGCAGCAGCGCCCGGCCGACGTCTGTTCCACGAGCAGCCATTAAATCACAGTAGAGTCACTGATTAAAGCCAGCATTGATTCAGGAAGTACTGAACGATTTTGAAAGGGAAAAGAGTGCTTTCACACATTCCCCCCCACCCTATCGCTCTTGTCTTTTGTCTCGAGGGCTGTTTGAGGCTGCCGACAGCCCCTATATAGGCTCTGTTTCCTTCCAAGTCCGTAGCGTTTCTATAAAGGGGGATTTTATTAGCGAGTGCCGAGAGCACAGGACTGTTGGAGGTCTCTTAAATCTGAAAAGAATCATACTTTTTTAATTTCATCAAATCAAAGTTTATTTGTCACGTGCGCCGAAGACAACAGGTGTAGAACTTACGGTGAAATGCTTACTTACAAGCTCTAACCAATAGTGCAAAAAAGGTATTAGGTGAACAAAAGGTACGTAAAGAAATAAAAACAACAGTAAATAGACAGTGAAAAATAACAGCAGCGAGGCTATGTACAGTAGCGAGGCTATAAAAGTAGTGAGGCTACATACAGACAAAGGTTAGTCAGGCTGATTGAGGTAGTATGTACATGAATGTATAGTTAAAGTGACTATGCATATATGATAAACAGAGAGTAGCAGCAGCGTAAAAGAGGGGTTGGGGGGGGCACACAATGCAGATAGTCCAGGTAGCCATTTGATTACCTGTTCAGAAGTCTTATGGCTTGGGGGTAAAAACTGTTGAGAAACCTTTTTGTCCTAGACTTGGCACTCCGGTATCGCTTGCCATGTGGTAGTAGAGAGAACAGTCTATGACTGGGGTGGCTGGGGTCTTTGACAATTTTTAGGGCCTTCCTCTGACACCGCCTGGTGTAGAGGTCCTGGATGGCAGGCAGTTTAGCCCCGGTGATGTACTGGGCCATACGCACTACCCTCTGTAGTGCCTTGCGGCCGAGCAATTGCCGTACCAGGTAGTGATGCAACCAGTGCTCTCGATGTTGCAGCTGTAGAACCTTTTGAGGATCTCAGGACCCATGCCAAATCGTTTTAGTTTCCTGATAGGGAATAGGCTCTATTCTTCACGACTGTCTTGGTGTGTTTGGACCATTCTAGTTTGTTGGTGATGTGGACACCAAGGAACTTGAAGCTCTCAACCAGCTCCACTACAGCCCTGTCGATGAGAATGGGGGCGTGCTCGGTCCTTCTTTTCCTGTAGTCCACAATCATCTCCTTAGTCTTGGTTACATTGAGGGATAGGTTGTTATTCTGGCACCACCCGGCCAGGTCTCTGACCTCCTCCCTATAGGCTGTGTCGTTGTTGTCGGTGATCAGGCCTACCTACCACTGTGTGTCGTCTGCAAACTTAATGATGGTGTTGGAGTCGTGCCTGGCCATGCAGTCGTGGGTGAATAGGGAGTATAGGAGGGGACTGAGCACGCACCCCTGGGGGGCTCCAGTGTTGAGGATCAGCGTGGCAGATGTGTTGCTACCTACCCTCACCACCTGGGGGTGGCCTGTCAGGAAGTCCAGGATCCAGTTGCAGAGGGATGTGTTTAGTCCCAGGATCCTTAGCTTAGTGATGAGCTTTGAGGGCACTATGGTGTTGAACGCTGAGCTGTAGTCAATGAATAGCATTTTCACATAGGTGTTCCTTTTGTGGTCTTTGAGATGTACTTTAACTGATATTGAACTGAAGCATCGTTCCAACCAACTGTGTCCCTTCTCTCTTTCCCTCTTAGAAATCATAGATGACCTCACCCACCTGGTGGACAAGACGGATGACCGGATCCGCAACGAGACAAGAAGGGTTAAGCTGGTGGAGACTAAGTCGGCTTCCTGCGGTGAGCCCATCTTCCTTCTCATTTGATCTGCTCGGTGTTCCTAACCCAACTGTAATAAGTCTGTCTCTCATCCAGATTTACAAGCATCGGTCCCATCTCCTTTTTGTCTTTCTGCAGCTCTCAGTACAGTTCAGTGTGCTGTGAATGGACTAGTAAAGGGAGCATAGACCTTCAGTAATGGGAAAGCCAGACCCAAACTCTAAATGCGCTCAGTTATGTGTTATATTAAGTCTCGGTCCTATAATCTTTACTCTCCAGGTAAGTCATTCATGATGGTTAAAGATCGTGTTAAAGAGCTCCTATCAGAACCCTCTAAAGATGGGTTCTCCCAGAGTAGCTCCATCCATCGTTGTCCATTCAGCGATATCATTGCTGTGCCCACCGGAAGCAGACTCGATGCTGCTTAATTGATCAGACACAACGACATTGATGACACCGAAACACCACACAGTGACGTGGGGATTGTCTCTATCACATCTACTACTCTCCACTATAGAAAACAGTCCCACATAGGTCCCCCTATCCAATCGCCAGTCCCTTACTCTCTGAAAGGGGCTTCCAAGAGCCAGGCTGTAGTACAGACTCTGTAGTAAGTCAAAAAGCCTTTCTTGATACCACTTTCAAAGAACTCCCAGGAGCCAGTCTGTAGTGTAATAAGTCAGCACCACCCTCTATTGGTACCAGTCTTTGATGGAGATCAGTGGTTTACAGAGCTAAAGAGGAGCTGTGATGCTGTGTCAATTGGGCCCTCCCTCACCATTACCCCCCCCCCCCCTTAATTTGTTTAACTCGGCTCTTTGGTCTAGCCCTTACAAAGCCCGGCTTCCCTCTCTCAATGGCCACCCTGCTTCTTTCTCTCTGCTGGGAAAAAGATATGCCAGAAAGGGGAGGTAGCTAGGCTAGCTACCGTACAGCGAGAACGGGAATGTGCGACAAAGCTTGTTGGCGTAGTCAAGCTAGGTTTGCCTTGTAAACGCCAGTCTGCGTCACCTTGGAGATGGTCGCATTGTTGCACCAGGAGCCCCCACTAACAGGCGAACAGTGGCACGGGGATACAACAGTAAGATCTGGGGATGCGATGAAGGATCAGCTAATATAACAGTTGATGTCATTTCTGCCCAGTTACCATGACACCCAGAGAAGGTTTGTTTGAGGATCTCAGAACTAGAGTCACTGGGCACATTGTGCTAACCCAGGAGTCTCTCTCTCTCTCTCTCTCTCTCTCTCTCTCTCTCTGTGTCTCTGTCTCTCTGTCTCTGTCTTTAATCGGTCTGTGTTCTCTCTCATTGTTGTCTCCTTCTCTCCCTATCCCTTCTCTTCTCTAGAGTGCCAATGCTTAACAATTCTGTGTAGTGGGGGGGGAGTCCCCGCTCCATTCCTCCTTTTTCCATCCTCTCTTCTCCTGGTTTGTTTGACACTTGTCTTGGTCTCGTGCAAAGAAATAATTGAAACTAGTACACGCCACACATCTTTTGGAGTGTTTCTCCTCTTGTTCTTGGGTGCGTGTTGATGATTCCTGAGCCTGGGCTTTATTTGTTTTTGGAACCCAGCTCGTCCAAAGCCCAGACTTGAGTGTTATGTCTTCCTTCAGTTCTCCTATGGGTGGGAAAGACTGGCTTTGACAAGGAGACGGGCATACTTGACATACTTTCTCTCATAGGAGAAGAAACATCCCAGATTATGCACAGTGGGGGCAGAATCCTGACTTAAGATGTGTGTTTAACTTGAGGATTTAACATAAGATGCTGCTGTTGTTGGGATTTGAGCTGTTAGGAGTTGCAGCATTTAGATGCGTTACCTGCAGCAAATTCACATCTTCTTATATGTGTACTGATGGAACCAGAGGGTTTTGTTTGCAGTTGTGTCAATCTTTAATCAACCTCTTAGACCTTCTGCCAGAGATAAAAACAAGGAGAGAGAGATGAGTGACTGAGGACGCTGTGGAAAATCCATCCTACCTTTGTGTTTAGTTGGCAAGCAGAAGGCTGGACGAGCACGGGCTGAACATGGTTAGGGGTCATCTGTCCGCTGAAGGGAGGAAGAACCCACATAGTATAACATACCGCCATGGATCCTTCCTGCAGCAACGGGTGCATGACTGGATCTCAGGGCAGGCTTGTGAAACATCCTGGGTCTTGTTGAGACAATATAGAGAGTCGAGACACGAGCACATTACAAGTCCTCCAGCCATCAGTCTCACGGTGCTGAGGTTTACTGGGGAAGAGCCACAATCAGACCACAACACGGTCGTGGATTTCACCAGGATATATATATGGGTGACAAGAAAAAAACGTTCCAAGCTTTTAAAGCTAACTTGGGGTTAGCCTTTTTAAACAGTGTTTTAAGCATTGAGCGAAATGAGAAAGTTGAGGCTGCCCAGTAAAACGATGCAATAAAGTAAAGCCTACTTTTCAATGTCACTTCCCTATCGGAAATGGGTAGTGAACAGGTTTTGAGGGGGGTAGGTGGTATTAGAAAGGCAGATTACTCCTTAGCGCCAAAGGGCCCTAGGAGGGTGGTATGAGTTTCCCAGGGCTTAAGTGACTCATCAGGCAACGTGGGGGCAGACCTCTCTCCAAAGGACTAATCCCATGGGCCTGCGGAGACTTGAGGGAAACCCCACACCCACATACAGACTCACAGACTCGAATCCCGCAGGTGGCTTACATCTCAAATAGGCCTGAAATGTTAGGGCTTTCGAGGGGTTGTCTTTGAGGGTAGGTAAAGGGTGCATGTAACTTCATTTCACTGAATCCCATCAAGCCTGTTAAAGTAAACCTTGAATACTTTTGAGGGCCAATTTTGATTACTTTGATGTAATTTGACCAATGCCGATATGATCGTGTTTACCAGTCTCCCATGCCCTAGCATTCATTTCCCCCCAAAATACTGAAACAAACCGTTCAAATCTAGGGTTGTACTAAAACAAAAACAAAAAAAATCCATGGTTGTTGCACGTGTGGCGGTGTTGAACCCATGACCTAGAGGTGTAACAGGTCCTGACGTGTCATGGTTAGTCACGTTTACAAATGCTTACCTCACCTTTACCACTGGTTTTTGGCTGGCAAGAGTGGAACATTGGATGGCTGTAAAACAAAAGATCTGAAACAGCAGTCGCTTTACTGCTTCTTTTTCAAACTCCATAAACATCCGACAGATCTGATCAGCCCCTCTGAAATGTGTTATTCCTCTGCGAACGCTTTTCATTTGACTGTATATTACTTCAATATGATGTTAATCAATGTGTTCTGAAGCGATATATTCATATTGCAATGGAGTTGCTGGAAGACAGGCAAAGGGCAAGAGCGGGGGAGGTGTGTGTGTGTGTGTGTGTGTGTGCGTATGTGCAGAGACAGAAGTACAACCTCCACCCACCTCCCTTTTCGCCACCAATTAAGATCCGTCTCACTGATATGTCAGAAATGCTAAAAAAAAGGGGTGTTCCCCAATCCTTCTTACTCTGCTCATCTCTAAAAATCTTGGGGGGTCAGTTCGACTGCACTGCAGACCTCCTGGCTTCAATGACAAAGAGTCGTCTCATCTATTTGGCCTGCAAATGTGATTGTTGTCATTACTGTCGTCGAGACTGGGTCAGGAGTAACTTATTTGGTTACTTAGCGAGATGGGGACAGTCCCAAAGAGAAGGGGAGGGAGTGTTGGTAGGGTGTCTGGGGCCTGAGGTGACTGGGTGGTAGGGAACATATCGAAGAAGATGATGACTTTATTATCCAACGATGTACATGAACGTCTAACGTAATTTGACTTCAGAATGTTTATCTGCCCTCCGTCAAGTCGAGCTGAATGTAAAGATGACAGTCTACTATCCTGGTTTAATATCCTTCACACTGAAGCGTAGTTAATTGTGTGTGTGTGTGTGTGTGTGTGTGTGTGTGTGTGTGTGTGTGTGTGTGTGTGTGTGTGTGTGTGTGTGTGTGTGTGTGTGTATATATATTTCTCTAAGTGTGAGGTGTTTAAAAGGCCATCATGAGGGCTGTTGGGAAGAATGTTCCCACTTGACATTTACGTTGTTGCGGCTCTGCTCACATGTGTAAGTTATCAAGTGGGGAGGTCCTGCCTCGACCAATGATCATTCTGAGAGGTCGGCAACTAGCGTGCTAGGCTTCAGACAGAGCGGTTTGATTGAAAGTTTGAAATAAAAATCATACACAGGGGGAAATAGGACTAATTGGTTGCATGTAGAGTATGGTGCCACTAAGTTGTGCCAGCATCTCCTTCACTCAACTCAGAGAGATTTCCCTCAGAGGGATCTTTCCCTCAGTTTACTGTAATCAATGAAGAAATCCTAAAAGTAGGAGAAAGTGTCGCAACCAACCAAGCTAACGAGGCATCCAGACCTTTGGACTCCCTGCTGCCACATCCAAGCTTCCTAGCCAAGTCCTATGTCTCATAAGAACACCTGATCTAGGGTCAGGTTTGCCTTTTAGAACAAAATGAACCAGATTCCACAGGGGGATGGGGGACTGGCGGGAGGAGGGGGGGGGGGCTGATCCTAGATTAGGAGTTCTACTCTGACTACGACCCAGGCAATTAGTTCAGCTTGAGTTCATCTTCCCCCTATCTCTCCCTGTGGACCAGACTGCAATTACGCTGCAGAGTAGAATGCACGACGAGAAAGCCAAAGTATGAAAGAAATGTAAACCAAAAGTGAAAAGTCCGGGAGGGGAAATACCACCTCGCATGCGAAACGACCACGGACAACTTGAGTCAGCCAGAGACTGTCGACAGCCATCAAGCCATCAGATTCTCCAGGATGCAGTTGTTTGAAATCTTCACCCCCGATGGTGATGCCGTTCAAGGAGAAACACCAGAGAGCGAGCGAGAGGAAAATGTGGCTTAAATGTGTCCTTGGAGATAGTTTTCCATATCAACTGTAATGTGTGGCATGGAGTTGGGAGAGAAATCCCCCTAGCTGAAAGCTCACCACGGTTGAGAGGCATGACACTTGACACCAGCCATCCACCAGTCCTTTTATTCTTACCAACACCTTAGAAAGGTTTCAGGATTTGAAACAGCTGTAGGTCAGATGACAACGGGACTAGCCGAGACAACTGGAAAACCCATTGAACGCTGGTTGTCGGCTAGCCATCTAATATTCAAACCCATATAAAACAAGCCAATATGCAAACACAGAATAACTATCCATTTTACGGTCTTGATAATAAATGTTGGTCTTTAACTTTTTAATGCTTTTTCTATAATGTCTTGGCCTTGATTGAAATTCAAACGTGATCTGTGGAAAGCCTCGTGTCTGGATCATTTTGAGGTCCTGTGGGGTAAAAAGCTTTTGATTTAAGTGTGAGGTAGCTACAGTATAATCTTTCGGGGCTCCTCTTTTCTCCACAGCTTTGGTGGTAAAACATTGATTACCCTCGCTCTCCAGTGAAGTCAGATCCGAAACACGTGCCGACTGCAGTATGATCTGTGCCAATAAACCTGTCACAATTCTAGATTGCATGTAAATATGTGTATTATGTCATCTTGGTGAAAATGTGCAGGTAATATGAGGGTAGTGGCCTAATCACTGGGGCGCAGCGGGGATTTAGAAAATTGTCTAGGGCCAAAGGTCTGAGCTAACTAGAAAAAGGCCTAGGCCTTCCTTTTTCAAGTTTACTGATTGGTTGCTTTTCCACCACCTATTCCTTTGGTCTGTGGCTGTCCAGCTTAGCCTGATCAGAAGAATTTAGGCAATGTGTAGAATTCCCTGTCTATGTAACTGTTATGTACTGTACCTGTCTATGTAACTTATGTACTGTACCTGTCTATGTAACTGTTATGTACTGTACCTGTCTATGTAACTTATGTACTGTACCTGTCTATGTAACTTATGTACTGTACCTGGTACATGTAACTTATGTACTGTACCTGTCTATGTGCTGTAACTACTCTGTATTAGGTACACTTTGTACAGTGTAATTTTTTGTTGTTGATTGTTTGAATTTCTGTCGAGTTGCCCCCCCCCCGACTTATCCTTCTGTTTGTGTTTCTATTCTTGTTTCAGGGATGCTGGTGGTGATCGTGCTCCTGCTCATTGCTATAGTGGTGGTTGCTGTGTGGCCCACATAAGGAAGAGGCTGAGGGGAGCGTTTTGGACGTCGCACCGTCCGTGGGATGACCACTGAGACTGCGTAGAGAGCCTACAGGGGAGACGAGGTGCAGAGGCACTTATGCAGGTATGTATCAAGCGTGCTGATTTAGGACCAGGTTTGCCTTTTATATCCCAATGAATGAAATTGACATAGACAAGGCAGACCTGATTCTAGACCAGCACTCCTACACTGAGACGCTTGATACATACCTCTGACACACCACCCCTGTGCCCTGTTAAACACACACATACACTAATAATGACACACAGACTCTTCCACCCCCTCTCTTCTCCCTCCCAATATATTTCCCCTCTCCTTTCCCCTTGTATGAAAACTGAGCGTATTGTAGTTCTCTACTGTACCTCGACACTTGGAGAGTTGAGCCCTGACTTATGAGGAACCAGAAACATCGTTTTATTTTCTTACGTGGGTGTTGGTTGGGTAAAGGGTAGCACTGACCCCCTTTTTCTTTCCTAATTCTGTCTGTGGGCTGAGAGGTCCTGGGTTCCGGGTAGCTAATTCTGCTAGCTTAGCAATTCACTCACACACATCTATTATTATAATAATTATTATATTTACCCACTAGCGGTTCTAATGCTATCATTTGTCTTGGGATTTGATCATGTTTGTAGGATAATGCCAGCCAAAACAAATAACACGTATGACTGTGTCACTTTTTAACATGAAGGTGAATCAGTTTAGCTCAATGCAACCTTGTCATTTCTAATAAACAACATTTACAGTTAACAGCACGATCCATGGACTCCTTGGTGTTATATAATATTGGTAATCTACTAAGGATAAGGTACTGTATCTATAGCATACTCTGCATTCTTCCACCGTGTCAATTTAAAAGCCTGGGAGATGCTTGCTTGCGTCCGTGTGAACAGTATAGCTAACAGTATAGCTTGGATCTACACCCAGCATGCTTCGCCCTCTACTGTGCTGCCCTACGTCACACGTGGAGCTGTTGATAGAAGTGTGTATGTTACGCCCAGGACTCCGGCTTCAGAGATCTAAAGCAGACATTGAATGATTTTAAGACGATAGAGAAAGAGAGGCATAAGAGAAAAAGAAAGAGTCACATCAGTGGCGACTTAACAGAGTTTATTTCAACTGAATTCTGGATTTAGTTCTACCAGCTTGGTGTTCAGTAGTTATTGTTTCCTTCTTAAAATCACAACCATCTAAACAACAACAAACAAGTAAAACATCAAAATAAAATTAAAAGGAAAAAAGACAGAATAAAATCCACAATGTCTCGTGTCATTAAATATATCCATATATAATAACCATATATTAGTACACATCGTAAAACAAACATCGCAAAAAAAGGTTTCGCAATGGCCAACACAGCTAAACAACATTTACAATTTAAAAAGTATGAACAAAAGCAATGTTTTGACAGGTCTGTGGTAGTCATATTTCATCAAAGAGGAGGTCATTGTCAATCCATTGCCTGGAAAACTGATCTAAAATGTATTTACATCATGGGGATACAGAGACATAAATGGGGGGGGGAAACGATTGAGGTTTGATTATATATTATGTGCCAAACAGAAATACATTTACATTTAATGTCACGAGTATGGATATAACGATAAAAGGAAGTAACATGTAAATGTATGTATAAATACGTGTAATATGTCATCTGTAATATTTCAATACACCAGCACAAAGCATGTGTATGTATGACTGATCTGTACACAGAGAAAAACGGTACGGAACACAGATGCTGGCAATCAGACCCTCAATGTACATCTAATTGGTTTGAAATAAGAGAAATATGTGGTTTTAATTCATTTGGGGTGATTGAATTACATGATTTTTCCTCTTAGTCCTCGTTTCGCCCTGAACTTAATTCATTTGACAGCCTTGTAAGAGACATTGAATAATGTCTGCAGCTGTTGAATAGCTGCCGCTACGGCATCCATATTAGGAATTCCATGTTAGGAAGACCACTGACAGTTTTGTCTGAAATCGGACAACTTGCTAATATGGATGCCGTACCACACTCAAGACAGAATTTTCAAGAACTCTAGAGTGACAGTCAGCATGTAACATGCATATCTTATGCACAAGGGTGAGGTCTATGGACAGTTAGGTGGGGGGGATGAAGCAAGAGTTTAGAGAGCTGACTAATAATGCTTGTGTAATAATGTTTGGAACAGTTCACTGTCAGTCAAAGAGGTAAACTGCACTCTTCCATTTCTGTTGCCTCAATACAACAAATAAAAGACATGCTGTTCTTAGGGGTGCACTCTGTCCATTCTCTTTGCTAAAAATATACAATCAATACATTGGAAGTTAATAATAGTTATATTATTGAGAGTTTTCACATAAAAATACTACCTATTCAGATGTTTAATTGTTGGCTGCCAAGGCCTTTGTTTAGTACCTTGGGGAAGAGGCTTGTTTCAATTACACATTGTGATTAAAAATAATAATAATTGCATCCAAAATAGTGTGAATTTAACACGACACAGAAAGATTCTGTGCCAATTGGTGAATAGCCTACAGTATTAGGAAAATATTGTTCCTAGGGAGAGGTCATATAAATATGTAACACTTTCAATTCAATATGTACCAATATCTCACTGCTTGGTTAACGTTCTCTGAAAACAATCAGATTTGTGTTGTAGCTAGTCTATTTGAAACCTTAGGTATGATAAGGTTTTTTATTCACATCATTGCAAATGCTTCCTTTTGTATAAAGCATGTGTACTGTATAATAATAGTAATGTCAATTCATATTTCAGAAATGTACACCTTCAATATAAAAAAAACAAAAAAACATCTATATTCTAAATCTAGGCAACATGGGGAAGAACCACACTGCTTTCTGTCTCTTAGAAGGACTGGCTTCTAAATCACTTGATCATTAAATATATACTGAACACAAATATAAACGCAACATGTAAAGTGTTTTATGAGCTGAAATAAAAGATCCCAGAAATGTTCTATACGCACAAAAAGCTTATTTCTCTCCAATTTTATGCACACATTTGTTTACCTCCCTGTTAGTGAGCATTTCTTCTTTGCCAAGATTATCCATCCACCGGACAGGTGTGGCATATCAAGAAGCTGATTAAACACCATGATCATTACACAGATGCACCTCGTGCTGGCAACAATAAAAGGCCACTCTAAAATGTGCAGTTTTGTCACACAACACAATGCCACAGATGTCTCAAGTTTTTAGGGAGCATGCAATTGGCATGCTGACTGCAGGAATGTCCACCAGAGCTGTTGACAGAGAATGTAATATTAATTTCTCTACCATATCTCTCTGCCACATCCAGCTTTTTCACATGCGGGATCATCTGAGATCAGCCACCCGTACAGCTGATGAAACTGAGGAGGATTTCTGTCTGTAATAAAGCACTTTTGTGAGGGAAAAGTCATTCTGATTGGCTCGGCCTGGCTCCCCAGTGGGTGAGCCACTGCCCAGTCATGTGAAATCCATAGATTAGGGTCTAAATCATTTATTTCAATTGACTCATTTCCTTATATTGAATTGTAACTCAGTAAAATCGTTCATTTTTGCATGTTGCACTTATGTTTGTTCAGTATAATTGAACCAAACGTTAATAAAATATTAAAGCAAGTGATCCTAAATTGTCTTTGAAATCCCAGACATTTTGTCTTCTTGGGAATCCAGCAAAATTATTATTAAAAACACTAACCATGAAATTAGGCAGCAGCACCAGTCAAAAAGAGAGTAAGGATAAAGTGTCCATATTAGGACATCAACTCATCTGACGCTGTCCTAATATGGACGCCATGTATTTGACATAAGAACCATCCTTTCTGGAGACAGGTTGACATGCAGTTTGAAACTGTACAAGAGTGTGTTCATCACCACAATTCACAATGAACGTGCATTCATTTTTGAATACTGAAACCGGACAAAGAAAAATGTGTAGATTTAAAATAATATCCTTAATAAAGCGTAGTTAACAATGCTGGAGTCAAATATATTGTACACCTTTAAGAATGGACATGAATTTTCTTTCTTGCCATTTCACGGTCTTCATCTAGGGGCCAACATTCAATCAAATGTACAATATGTCACACCCGTGATATAATAAAAAACGTAGCTAGTTACTGTGCGTTTTAGGTTACATACGACCGGGTGAAGCGAAAGGCAACTTATTTGATAATACATGAAACGTGCATTTCCAAGGCGCAGAAGAACCAATGTTATTTTATGGCACTTTTTACTGCACTGCCAATAGGATAAACCATTTCAACAACAAAAAAGTTGAAGTGAGGACGTTTGACGATGCAGGCTGGTTTGTCAGTGATATTATTAGCTAACCCTAAAAACGACAGAAAACAGAGCTTGTGATAATGCAGTGGCTTGATTGGTGGTGTCTTCGCACCAGCACATAATACTCATAAAATAGGGCTATGAAATATCAATATGAAAAAAAAATGAAAACACAAATAACTTTATATATACTGGTAATAGGTGCAAACTTGGCAAATCCACAGAGACAAATCTCAAAGGAAAAAACAACGAAGCAATGACACCTGCAGCGTGAGCTCCTTCACAAAAGTCCACTAGAAAAGATCTCCTCAATAATATTCTCTTCATGCTTCTACTCGAAAAAGTAGCGACAACGCACAGGCCCTTTCTGTCCTTCCTCAGTCTCCCTCGCTCTCCTCGTCCTTTTTCAACATCCACTCGTCCGTTCTCCTGTCCCGCGTTCCATTCCCTCGCTCCAGGCGTCGGCCGTCCTTTCCGCCTATGCCTTCTTGCACTTGCCTTTCTTCTCACGTTGCTGGAACTTCCTCAGCCGACGGGCCCATGTGTCTCTCCACTGGATGACCAGGGAGCCCTTATCGGCCACCACTCCAGACTGCCCTGGAGAATCCTCATTGTTACCCAGGAGCAGGTACTTCTTCCCGGTCTTGATCTTTGGACACTTGCACGCCACATCCTTGGCCCTGACCCACAGGAACTGGTCGCCGCGGCGGATGCGGCTCTCGCCCTGCTTGTAGACAGAGATGATGTTGACGGTGAACTTCCACCACTCGCCCGCCTTGTCCGCCTTCAGAATGTGCACCTGGACAGCTGGGGAGGGGGGAGAGAGACTATTTTTGTTATGTCTTTGTGTCTGACTCAATTCTAGCATTAGAATTTCCTGCTCAAAGGGATACATGTGACAGTGCTGTTATTCTTATCTCTATCACCGGGGTTCGTGTCTGTATCACAGACTTCAATTAAAACCCCATCCATGTCCTCTTGGCACAGGAGAGCAACCCGGTCCGTATCGTCTGCTCCATTCCTGCTATCCTGACCTGCTGTGACCCTGCTCTTCTCTAGACCCACACGCCATGATCCCAGCAACAGTTACTATGGCACCCGGGGACAAAATAATTCAGTTTGACCGAGTCGGACATTTCCCATGGAATCCCTTTTCCTTCTTGCAAAAGCTTTGCCTAGACATCTCTCTCTCTCTGGCCATTCAGTATGACAGGAGAGAGGGAAAAGTGCTAGTGTCTCCCACTACAGGTGTAGGATCTTAATTGAATCACCCTGTTGCAAGTGAAGTTTCCTGCAGCGTAGGACATTTAAGAAGTGTAGCGTCTTTTGAGTTTTAAAAAGGTTTCTAACGTTTCTAATTTCCACTTTGTAATTTCAGACTTTCAGACAAAAATATCCAGTCATTATAATCCACATACTAATTTACATTTCCCGTTGCTGCAGGATTATTTTCCTGCTGTAGGAGACTAGCTCATATTAAGATCCTACATCTGTAAGTCTAGTATGCTACACCGTGTCTAGTACCATCCAGCAGCCAAAAAGGGTATCAGACAGACCGTGAAGCAGGCGGTACTGACGCCGGGTAGCCTGCTGTCTGTAGCTGAATCCTCTAGCTCTTAGTCCTCTGTGTCCACTGGTCCATGTGCGTCTCCAGTCAGTGCTACTAGCTCCACAGACTGTGATCTCCACTGTCCAAGGGACACTGAAAACACCATAACTGACAAAGCCAGTTGGGTTCTGTTCTATTCTCTTTTTTATTTTTTTAAAATAAAAAATAAAGTGAGGTTGGCTTCTCCATCGGCAACTACCTACTCAGCCGGCCCCAGTGGACAGGAGACTGGACCTCTAACTTAACCAGACGCCCATCAGAGGCTTGTATCCTCCAAGGGAAGTGCTGTCAAGACAAACGTCGTCCGGGAGCAGATCCAGCTCCACGTCCATTATAGATGTCAGGGGATTTGATTTGGGACGTGATTAAGAGGCAGGGATGGGCTGTGAGGAGATGGGTTTTTGGGGGAGCGGCTCTGTGATGGTATGATTTATTACTGAGAGGATCAAGGAGAGAGAGCACCGACAGCTCTCAAAAGCAGCATAGATCACCTTAAAATGGAACAGCAGTCGTTAAACCAGGGGTCATTAGCTTAACCTCCTATACACACAGGCTGACTATCCCTGAGCGTGAATGTCATGGCTCTCTAAATGGCTCTAAATGAGACATATCCTGCACTGCCCTGCAGATTTTACGCCATGCATGGTAGATCACAGGGTTATCAAATAGGGCCCTGGTGTCCTTTTCTGCTAGCATTAGCATTCCTGGTGTCTTTAATAGTCATATTAGCATGGGCATTGGTTGAACTGGCTGTTGACCTGGTGGCGAACCCTATTGGTGCCCTCTGTCACCCTGTCCTTCCCTGGTGTCACCACTGGAAGGCGCTCTCTGTTTGTGTTTGCACAACAACACAGGGTGAAACCCTGAGAGACCAAACTGTAAATAACTCAACCTATTGTGAAGCCCTGTTCCACTGTCATTTCAGCCCTTTTGTATGGAAACATTGCTGTATCCAAGCACCCTGTGGCTCTCTATGGGGGTTGGAGTGTGTCTGCATGTTATCCAGCATAGGCCCGAGGCACAGCGAGACACTGCACTCCTAATGCTCTCCGCCACACCGGGACCCTCCAGTAAACCTTCCTGAAGTGTAAAGCGCGAGGCAAGTCTTATCCCTGTACAGGACCAGTACAAAGCCCCCCTGAGGTATGGTGAGGCAGGGAGAAAGTGGATTAAACCCAGGCCTTGGCAGGGAGGCTGGACCCAGGGCGGGTTAGGGAGGGCTGCTTAGGGCTTGGGTAATGTTGGAGACGGCCAGAGGGGGAAGCAGAGGAAATGGCCTGTGATTGGTCATTGAGGAGAACAGTAAGAGTGAAACAGTGTGGGTTCCCTTACTGTAGCCTGCTCTGAAGCAGAGGAGCGTGTACCATTACACACACACACACAAAACATGTAGTCACAGCCTTCCCTGAGGCATGCTGGGGTGGTGTTGGGATCACTCATCAATACCAGCAGGTCCCGTCTACACACTCCTCCTCCGGTGGCTGCCAGACCTGCCTGCCTATGAGAGACTAGGATGGGGGTAGAGGACACTCCCTGTGTTGTTGAGCAGCGCTCTCAACACTGCTGAGTCTGAGCTACAGCATGATGTCTTGATGACATGCACCTGGGGTGCACCTGGGTAGGGTCCCACCTCACTCCCCATCTCCTCTCCCCTATGGGTCTTCAGTGGGCACTGACAAGCTCTGACTTATAGACAGACTTATTTTCAGTGTATAAGGGTAAGAGTTTGTACAGCTGAAGACCACAACACATCACTGGGCTTCCCCAGGACAGAGTGCGTGCCCCTCTATTGACTCTTGCGTGGGCCTGAGAGGTGAAACATGGCCCCGTTACACTCCATTGGAGGTGCATGTTCCAAATCCTCCACCGAGGGCTCCTAATGCCTGACTCACTGGAGACCCTAACTGCTACACCTCCTTCACACATGAGCTCCGCTGCCGGGGATCAATGATCCACAGAGCTTTTGTTTTTTACCACTCATTAAACCTGTTCGCCTACAAATGGCCACAAACTAGTTATTGTGGTGCAGAACTTTTCTTTATGGCAAGCTTCTTTTTTTTTTTTTTTTTTTCACCCCCAAACACCACACGGCAGAGTATTTTCACATCTATAATCGGACATCTTTTTTTTTTAGCAATTGCCTCTTAAAGAGCTGCAAAGAGAAATAATTTATGCCACTTTTTGTGGCACAGGGAATTCCTCCTGACACCATGCCTGGATCCAACCCCTCAACAAAAAAAACTCAGGAACAATGCCTGGGCTGTCATTCATTCAATCTGCCAAGGTATTTTCAGGCAGGATGCCCCTTCTTGGTTGACTGATTTAACAGACTGGCTTCAATCAGGTCAGGGTCAAACCTCCACAACCTTCACCAGGGTCTTAACCACCTAAAGCACCTTTTCAACCTTTTCAATGGCCAGGGCAGCCGGATGGGATGGCCACAGGAATGCCTGTCTGAAAAGGCCCATCCCTTAAGTTCCCCTTAATGAGGACCTTTAGACGCGCACCCCAACTGTCCGTCACACCGACTTTGCTTTATACATTATCCGCCTTGCCCTTAAATACCTGCTGGGCTGTCCATCATCCCGGGAAGCCCCTCCTCTTCGCACCCTCTCGATCCTCACACCCTAAGCTCTTCTCTCTGATGGCTTGTCCCCCTCCTTTGTTTGATCCTTTGACTTTCTTTCTTGAAAAGCCGGAGTAAGCCGTCACTAGAATGCCCAGGAGCTGTAGGGTTGTCCTGGGGGGGATGCCTGGGCTTGGTGCTGGGTGTTGTAAATAAAGATGTAGCTAGCTACTAGTCCACCGGGGCTCAGGAGGCAGCGTGAGCTTCTACTGTAGGATTGTAGACTGTACTGCACAGAGGATGGAACTCAACTCACCGTAATCTTTCTTGCAGTATTTCTTCATGTTGATCTTCAGTTTTCCTTTCGACGCCTTGCAATAGGAGTCGCAGTCTGCATGTAGGAGAGAGAGAGAGAGAGAGAGAATAAGATGCACACTAGGTTAAAACAACTAAAGGGAGCAACACAAACTGTGAAAAAAAGGCAAAAGTGAGACCACATCACATCTCCTTCAAGATTCCCTGCACTTACTCCCGATACACATCTGCCAGGTTCAATTGTGTCTTCCTCTAATAGGGCTTATGGTGCATTGAGAGGAGTGGTGGCAAATAGAAATGAGACCAGACAAAAAGGGTCCTGCGGATGCAGGCGACCGCCCCAGCCCTATAGCTCTGATGGGAGGACCTCTGGACTGCTGTTTATTGTGCCACCAACCAGGCCACCGCGTCAGAAAACCACTCAAATTAACCCCCACAATCCCCACGCCAACCGCCACCCAACACCCCCCTGTCAAAGTGCCAGTTTGGGACTGATTAATGCCTGTAGAAGCACCCCCAAGCCCCCCAACACCCTCAGCCATGGGAAGTAGGGGTGCTGGAGATGCTGCATTGCCTCCTGATAAATTGAAATAATTTTGCCTAAAATTATAGTACTCTTGGCTGAAAAATTCATGCCCATATACTACACCAGAGAGCATAATTTAGCAGCAGAATCTCAATAGCTTCTTTAAAAAAAAATAGCTGTGGATTAAATTATCACTTACAGTCAGGAAAGCACTCTCGCCAAATATAGAACAGCTTGTTGCGTTGTGGCCATGGACATATAATCAATAGAAGGGTTTTAGAACCTCTAACACTGACAGTTTGACTATTAAACTCATGGGTACACTAGCAATGGGAGCTGCCATCTATGGATTTTATATCTATGGTTGGTTGCGGCTGTCAGTTTGCCTTTTTCCAAATACAATCGGGATAAAAACATACAGTTAGGAAAGCAAATGCCTACTTCTGAAAAGAGAAGACTAATCTGTCTGTAGAATCTTTTTAAAAAACTAGATTTTTTGAGCCATTTTGACTTGAGTGATTCTGAGCAAGCAGCACCGTTTTTCAAAAGTAGCTCATCTTGAGATAGGCTATTGGGCCATCACCGGTGAGTAGCCTAGGCTTCATTTTCATCATTGGGTAGTGCCACTGAAAAGTCTATTTAGTAACCTACTGTAGCCAAAATGTAAGGGATAAACACCGACAATCTGTACATTACCTTGGAAATAAAATGTTGGTTGCCAGTCGTTCGTTCGATTAGTTCGATATTTATGGACGAGACCCAGTCGTTCGTTCTATATGTTCCGTTGCCATGCTCGCTGACAACCTCCATCTTCCTTTCTAGCTAGCACAGTCACGACCTCTGCAGCCAGAATAACAGCAAAGTAGCCGCATTTGCATTTTTTAAAGCTGTTTTCTATTGACATTCATTTGGATACATCCATAACGATTTTGCCTGGCATAGCGAGAAAAGTTTGCCTTCTCGTCAGGACACTCGACACTGTTCATTACGAGGAGTTAGCATATCAAACACTAGAATAGAAAAACAGGCTAAATACACTGAACAAAAACAAACAACGTGCAACAATTGCAAATATTTTACTGGGTTACAGTTCATATAAGGAAATCAGTCAATTTAAATAAATAAATTAGGCCCTAATCTATGGATTTCACATGACTGGGAATACAGAAGGGACCAGAAAACCAGTCAGTCAGTACCTGGCGTGACCACCATTTGACTCATGCAGCGCAACACATATCCTTCGCATAGAGTTGATCAGGCTGTTGATTGTGGCCTGAGGAATGGTGTCCCACTCCTCTTCAATGGCTGCGTAAAGTTGGATGTTGGCAGGAACTGGAAAACGCTGTCGTACATGTTGATAGAGTGCACCCAAACATGCTCAATGGGTGACATGTCTGGTGAGTATGCAGGCCATGGAAGAACTGGGACATTTTTACCTTCCAGGAATTGTGTACAGATCCTTGCGACATGGGGCCGTGCATTATAATGCTGAAACATGAGGTGATGGCGGCGGATGAATGGAACAACAATGGGCCTCAGGATCTCGTCACGGTATCTGTATCAAATTGCCATCGATAAAATGCAATTCTGTTCCTTAGCTTATGCCTGCCCATACCGTGACCCCACCGCCACCATGGGGCACTCTGTTCACAATGTTAACATCAGCAAACCGCTCTCCCACACGACGCCATCTTCCCGATACAGTTGAAACTGTAATTCATCCGTGAAGAGCACACTTCTCCAGCGTACCAGTGGCCATCGAAGTTGAGAATTTTTCCACTGAATTCGTTTTGATGCCGAACTGCAGTCAGGTCAAGACCCTGGTGAAGATGACGAGCACACCGATGAGCTTCCCTGAGACGGTTTCTGACAGTTTGTGCAGAAATTCTTTGGTGTTGCAAACCCCCCAGTTTCATCAGCTGTCCAGGTGGCTGGTCTCAGACGACCCCTCAGGTGAAGAAGCCGGATGTGAAGGTCCTGTGCTGGCGTGGTTACACGTGGTCTGCGGTTGTGATGCCAGTTGGACATAATGCCAAATCCTCTAAAACGACGTTGGAGGCAGGTTATGGTAGAGAAATAAACATTTGATTCTCTGGTGGACATTCCTGCAGTCAGCATGCCAATTGCACACTCTCTCAAAACATGACATCTGTGGTATAACAAAACTGCTAATTTTAGAGTGGCCTTTTATTGTTCCCAGCACAAGGTGCACCTGTGTAATGATCATGATGTTTAAATCAGCTTTTTGATATGCCACACCTGTCAGGTGGATGGATTAACTTGGCAAAGGAGAAATGCTCACTAACAGGGATTGTAAGGACAGACGTTGGGAGAGGAGAAGCAAGTACAGGGAGTTAATATTTAATGAAGACACAGACAGGAAACAAAACACGAACAGCATCTTGATAAGGGACACATAACAACATTAATGCTGACTCGGGAAAGAAACTGAGGAAGTGACCGATATAGAAGGGAGGTAATTAATAATGTGATGGAGTCCAGGTGAGTCCGATGAAGCGCTGATATGCGTAACGATGGTGACAGGTGCGCATAATGATAAGCAGCCTGGTAACCGCTAGAGCCAGAGAGGGGGAGTGGAAGCAGGCGTGACAGGGATGTAAACAAATTTGTGCACACATTTTTTTTGAAAGAAGTAAGCTTTTGTGCGTATGGAACATTTCTGGGATTTTTTATTTCAGCTTATGAAACAAGGGACCAACACTTTATATGTTGCATTTATATTTTTGATCAGTGTAGTTTGTTGCTAGCGAACCTGGCAATGACAACCGAATTCAAAAATACCCGTTGCTGAAAACAGCTGGTCAAACCAGAAACATCAGGTAAGGATTTGACAGCATAGCGCCACGTGCATCATGACTGCAACAGTAGGGACCGGGAAAATGTATGCTCATCACTCACCACGTTAGGTCATCAGATGCTCCCAAAAAGATCTCTGCAAAAACAAATCAATGCTACTGTCGCTAGAACCTTTCCCTTGTTGAACCTGCATTTACAATGTATACAATTTCGGTTTGTGTGGTTTTTGGTTTAGCTTTTTGTAACTTTGTAGCAAGTACAGTCTTCATGTGTAGACGAATATTGCGATTGCAAGGTGACCAACTGTCCCGTTATCTGGTTTTAATGTCCATTCTAGAATGCCCTTCTAACCAATCAGAAATGAGTACTCAACAATGTTGTGGTATAATATACAGTGGGGAGAACAAGTATTTGATACACTGCCGATTTTGCAGGTTTTCCTACTTACAAAGCATGTAGAGGTCTGTCATTTGTATCATAGGTGCACTTCAACTGTGAGAGACGGAATCTAAAACAAAAATCCAGAAAATCACATTGTATGATTTTTAAGTAATTAATTAGCAGTAGTGGGCCAAAATCCCTGCTGCAGTGTGTGCAAACCTGGTCAAGAACTACAGGAAACGTATGACCTCTGTAATTCCAAACAAAGGTTTCTGTGCCAAATATTAAGTTCTGCTTTTCTGATGTATCAAATACTTATGTCATGCAATAAAATGCAAATTAATTACTTAATCATACGATGTGATTTTCTGGATTTTTGTTTTAGATTCCGTCTCTCACAGTTGAAGTGTACCTATGATAAAAATTACAGAACTCTACATGCTTTGTAAGTAGGAAACACTGCCGATTTTGCAGGTTATCAAATACTTGTTCTCCCCACTGTATATATATTCCCACTAATAATGTACAATCTGTGTGTGTATATATATTCCTCCTAATATTGTAGAAATGTCTCTTCATTGGCCTGGGCTATTGTTCGCATTCAAGACCAGATCATTTTTATTGCTCTCAGTTTGTCAGTGTTAGAGTAGCTGGTCATTTTGGTGTGGTATTAAAAAAGATTCTGCTAATGTTTTTGATCATATAAATGACATTAGGCAACAACCAAAAGTCCAAACCTATACAAAAAAAATCCCATGTGGAAATCCTCAAAATGCCTCTACTCAACATATGCCACTATGCAAATACAATGAGAGAGAGATATATATATATATATATATATATATATATATATATATATATATATATATATATATATATATATATATATATATATATATATATATATATATATATATATATAATAAGATAAAGGAGTTGGCATAGCCACGGGAAGATGTTTTGATTTCAGGGTGCAAAATTTTCTCTTGTCAGCTCAACCACTATGTCCCTCCAAACCCCACTTTCCAGACCTATACACCCCCTAGGCCCCCACTGACTTACCCCAGCTCCCATTCCTTTTCAACTCGCCCCCCAAATCCACCCTTCGAGACCCCCCCCCCCCCCCCCCCCCCCCCCCCCCCCCCGGGCCGTGTCAAGCTTTGGCATTTATTGCAATAGGGGAACCTAGGGGTGGTGGTCCCGGTGATGGGGGGAGGTAGGGGGTCATAGCCACGACAAAGAGAGGTTAGGAAGAAAATTAGCGGCCCATGAAGCGTTAGCCAAAGCCCTTTCAGGTGTCCACTCCTCCACAGTGAACAAATAAATACCTGACACAGCTAGGGCCCGGCCATGGGCCTCATTTATAACCATTGCGTAAATTTCAGACTAAATATCTGCATGTGCAATTTCTGAAAATAATACGTATGTCTAAAAAAATGTATATTTATAGACTTGGCGCACGTCATACATATTTCCCATTATAAATCAGCCCATTGTAAAACTGTGCATTATAACTCTGCCTGGAAGCGCCCTGCATTCACCTTTCATGGTTACAATAAACTCATTTATTTACTGTATAATCTGGAACTATTAGAATTAGGCCACGGCAGTTTCAACAATAAATGTTATCAAATGTTTATGGAGGTGTTGCCAGAATGTTTTCATCTTTTGCAGTAATTTATTCTGTATTTTTTCAAATGATTGTGACAGTTTCTGAAAGAAAAAACAATGGAACATTTATTTGGACCTGTCAGCAGAAGTTAAAATTCAACAATGTTTTTGCATTGACTTTTTCCCCAAATATTCCGGACTGTCGTGAATTCTGTAACATTGTCTTTTTATTACAGTAGGCTACTGTACATGCATACTTCAATGTAAAAGATCAACTGTCTGTTCACCTGTGAAATTTGACTGTATGTTATAATCTGCGCTGCCTATAGGATCACATCGGCTACAGCAAAACTAGAAATACAGTGCCTTCAGAAAGTAGACACGTTCACTTTGTTGTTATAGTAAAAATGGATTAAATGGACAAAAATCCTAAGCAATCTACACACAATAACCCCCTAATGACAAAGCGAAAACATGTTTTTAGAAATGTTTGCAAATTTATAAAAAATAAAAAACAGATACCTTATGTAAATAAGTATTCAGGCCCTTTGCTATGAGACTCGAAATGTAGCTCAGGCGCATCCTGTTTCCATTGATCATCCTTGATATGTTTCTATAACTTGATTGTAGTCCACCTGTGGGAAATTCAATTGATTGGACATGATTTGGAAAGGCATACATCTGTCTATATAAAAAGGTCCCACAGATGACAGTGCATGTCAGAACAAAAACCAAGCTATGAGGGTCGAAGGAATTGTCCGCACAGATCTGGGAAAGGGTACCACAATATTTCTGCAGCATTGAAGGTCCCCAAGAACACAGTGTTCTCCATCATTCTTAAATGGAAAATGTTTGGAACCACCAAGACTCTTCCTAGAGCTGGCCGCCCGGCCAAACTGAGCAATCGGAGGTGAAGGGCCTTGGTCAGGACGGTGACCAAGAACCTAATGGTCACTCTGACAAAGCTCTAGAGTTCCTCTAGGCGAACCTTCCAGAAGGACAACCATCTCTGCAGTACTCCAACGATCAGGCCTTTATGGTAGTGACCAGATGGAAGCCACTCTTCAGTAAAAGGCACATGACAGCCCGCTA
Organism: Oncorhynchus clarkii lewisi; assembly: GCF_045791955.1. Classification (NCBI taxonomy): domain Eukaryota; kingdom Metazoa; phylum Chordata; class Actinopteri; order Salmoniformes; family Salmonidae; genus Oncorhynchus; species Oncorhynchus clarkii. The sequence continues at coordinate 20,230,351 of NC_092159.1, read as the reverse complement.
GGAGTTTGCCAAAAGTCACCTAAAGACTCTCAGACCTTGAGAAACAAGATTCTCTGGTCTGATAAAACCAAGATTGAATTTGGCCTGAATGCCAATCGTCACTTCTGGAGGAAACCTGGCACAATCCCTACGGTGAAGCATGGTGGTGGCAGCATCATGCTGTGGGGATGTTTTTCAGCAGCAGGGACTGGGAGACTAGTCAGGATTGAAGCAAAGTACAGTTAGATCCTTGATGAGAACCTGTTCCAGAGCGCTCAGGACCTCAGACTGGGGTGAAGGTTCACCTTCCAACAGGACAACGACCCTAAGCACACAGCCAAGACAATGCAGGAGTGGCTTCGGGACAGTCTCTGGATGTCCTTGAGTGGTCCAGCCAGAACCCGGACTTGAACCCGATCGAACATCTCTGGAGAAGCCTGAAAATAGCTGTGCAGCAACGCTCCCCATCCAACCTGACAGAGCTTGAGAAGATCTGCAGAGAAGAATGTGAGAAACTCCCCAAATACAGGTGTGCCAAGCTTATAGCGTCATACCCAAGAAGACTCGATGCTGTAATCGCTGCCAAAGTACTGAGTAAAGGTCTGAATACTTATGTAAATGTGATATTTCAGTTTTTAAAGTTTTATAAATTAGCAAAAAAATGTTTTTGCTTTGTCATTATGGGGTATTGTGTGTAGATTGACGGGGGGGGGGGGGGGGGGGGACAATTGAATACATTTTCAAATAAGTCTGTAACGTAACAACATGTTTAAAAAGTCGAGGCCTATCTATTTAGGCTAGGTACTGTGCAGTATGTATAGAGCCATGTCATCATGGAATGCTCTGCCACCAGAGGTTAGTCAGGCAAAAAGCAAGTTTAGCTTTTAAAAAAACAGATGATCTATTTAGGCTACTAGGCCCAATTAAATGAGAGATGCATCGTTGTTTGTTGTATGGCTACTTCGGGAAAATGAACCGATCATGGCTAGAAAATAGGAGGAATTTATTCTGCAGCGGTTATGAAAATAAAATAAACAGGAAATCGATTCCTAAAGTGCCTAAAGAAAGTTTTCACACCCCTTGAATTTGTTCACATTTTGTGTTACAGCCTGAATTTAAAATTGATATTCTATGGCCTACACGCCTACATGTCAAAGTGGAATTGTGTTTTTAGAAATGTTTACAAATGAATAAAAAAATGAAAAGCTGAAATGTCAATAAGTATTCAAGCCCTTTATTACGGCAAGCCTACATAAGTTCAGGAGTGAAAATGTGATTAACAAGTCACATAATAAGTTGCATGGACTCACTCTGTGTCCAATAATAATGTTTAACAGGATTTTTGAATGACTACTTCATCTTTGTACCCCACACATACAATTATCTATAAGGTCCCTCAGTCGAATAGTACATTTCATACGCAGATTCAACCACAAAGACCAGGGAGGTTTTCCAATGCCTTGCAAAGAAGGGCTCGCATTGGTAGATGAGTAAACAAATAAAATGAACAGACATTGAATATCCCTTTGAGCGTGGTGAAGTTCTTAATTACACTTTGGATGGTGTATCAATACACCCAGACACTACAAAGATACAAGCATCCTTCCTAACTCATTTACCGAAGAGGAAGGAAAATCGCTCAAGGATTTCACCATGACTTCAAAACAGCTACAAAGTTCAATGGCTGTGATAGGAGAAAACGGAGGATGTAGTCACTCCACAATACTAATCTAAATGACAGAGTGAAAAGAAGGAAGCCTGTAGAGAATTCAAATATTACAAAACATGAATCCTGTATGCAACAAGTCACAAAAGTAATGCAGCAAAAAATGTGGCAATGAAATTCACTTTTTGTCCTGAATACAAATCGTTATGTTTGGGACATTTCCAACACATTACTGAGTACCACTCTTCATATTTTCAAGCTTGGTGGTTGCTGCATCATGTTATGGGTATGCTTGTTATCGGCAAGGACTAGAGGTTTTTTTTAGGATTAAAAGAAACGGAATAAAGCTAAGCACAGGCAAAATCCTAATGGAATACCTGGTTCAGTCTGCTATTCAACAGACACTGGGAGACAAATTCACCTTTCAGAATGACAATAAAATAAAACAATTGCTTACCAAGACGACATTAAATTTGTGTGGCCTAGTTACAGTTTTGACTTAAATCGTCTTGAAAATCTATGGCAAGACTTTAAAATGGCTGTCTAGCAATGATCTACAACCAACTTTGACATTTTTTAAAAGAATAATAGGCAAATATTGTACAATCCAGGTGTGGAAAGCTCTTACCCAGAAAGACTCAGCTGTAATCACTGTCAAAGGTGATTCTAACATGTATTGACACAGGGGTGTGAATACTTAAGTAATTTAGTTATTTCTGTATTTCATTTTCAATACATTTGCAAGAAATTCTAAAACATGTTTTCACTTTGTAATCATGGTGTATTGTGTGTAGATGGTTGATTTAAAAAAAAACATGTATTTAATCCATTTTGAACTTTTAACACAACAAATATGGAATAAGTCAAGGGGTATGACCACTTTCTGGTACTGTATGTCAAATTATTTTAGATTCCAAAAATAAAATACATTGATTTTCACTCTTATCGCTAATGGCTAATGGCAGCATATTGTTGTTATGTTTTCCAGTTTTTTTGTGGGGGTTTTGGGGAAATGTCATGTCATGTCATATCCCCAATTTTGCACACAATACTTGCATGTTTTGCAATACAATATGGGCGAAAAATGGGCGCATGCATGTTTTAGGGGTATATTTTATATGTACACAACATTTATAAATGAGGCCTCTGAACTGTACTGTGCTGGCTCAGATATTTAGTTTATTCCACCACAGTTTCAGCAACTATGGTAGATGCATCAGGCCAGCCTAGTACTGCTTGCTTTAACTCGGTTCGGTTAGGTAATGTGAAAAGGTAACATGTTTGTGATGAATTACTGGGACTTTAAGTGTGTATCCACACAGCCCACTTCTCTGAGTTAACCTTCACAGAACAGGTGCCATGGCTTTCCTGATTGCCCCACGCTGTGCTATCACACAGCCAGTCACCTTCAGTAAAGAGTGTATGACGCGAGGCCAAACATAGAAATTACAATTATTTGTTCCCCTTTATTCACCCCACATTTTTCTTCTTTCCCTCTCTAACTGACACACATTGGATCCAGAGTACTCTATCGGCACAGTTCCCTCAAAACTCTCTGAAAAAGCTTTAATAGTGTTATCTTTTCACAAAGTGAGAGATGAAGGGAAAGAGAGAGAGAGAGGGAGTGAGAGGGAAGGATGAGTAGAGGAGGGGGTGATGGGCTGGTAGGAGGAAGGATAAGACCTTTCAGCCAGCCTGAATATGAACAAACTTCATTGTTGCGACCAGGTCCTTGCTCCATGCCTGCCTTATACTTCCCTTTATATTCTGGGTGAATGAGGTTGCCTGGGTAACGCTGAATCGAGGAAAAATGCACCCAAAGTAGAGGAGGGCGGGAGAGTGGCTATTGGTTTGGGAGGGACACTAGAAGAGGACGAAGTTGGTTGGCGGAGTGAGGGGATTCAAGTAAACCTAAAATCGTCTCAGCTGATGGGGTTGGAGAAGGTAGTTGTGAGGGGGGGGGGGAATGGCACAGTAGATGAAATTGAGTCTATACTAGGCAGAGCGGCGCCTGATTTCCATGTAAATGATGACCCGGACCTGTGGAAAAGGCTGCTTTTGTTTTCCCATAAACCCCCTTGATGGCATCATGATACTTTCCTTTGATAGCGCTCGTTGGCCATTAGTGTACTCCTGAGACCAGCACCCCCAGATCCCCATACAGGACCAGGCAGTCCCCCACCGCGAGGACAAATGTACCCTTTGTGTGGGACACTCTAGTCAGGGGAAGTGGAAAGAGTCCAGTGGCGCTGAGCTCTGTGCACCTCCCCTCCGCGCCTCCTCTCTCCATCCCCTCTCTACGCTCTCTTACTGGGAGGTGTCGTTCCCGTTGTTTCTCGGTTGTTTGAGCGAGGAAGGAGAAGCGCTGAGAGACGCTCTTTTGTCGCCTGGACGTGTCAGGGCTTCTTTAGCAGTGGGAGAGATTGATTGACACCCTCCACACAGACGTTTACAGTCTTTTAAATCCTAGGCACATTTTTCAGACTTTTATCTACGTGGATAAAAGTAGCGCAAAGACCTAGACAGGACCCAGTGACAGGGACCTGCTTAGCTGGAACAAAGAGGTGTAAATAGGGGCATGGGGGAGGCCTTTCTCCTCCCTACGTCTTTCTTCTCCGTGAACAAGACTGATTGAGAAACAAATTGTGGCAAATAAAGCATGTAATTAGATTATAGCCACAGTGCCGGGGCTGTTGGGCTGCTGGAACCATAGCAGTAGGGATGGACCCTGTCCAAAAAGAGGGCGTTTTCTTCATTGTTTTCTTTCTTTCTTTGTTTCTTCATTTCTTTCTTCTCTCTGGCCGTGTCCAGTGTTGTAGTACTTGAGACCAGTCTCGAGACCAAATATTGAGTGTCTCGGTCTTGTCTCTGTGTAAGGAAGAACAAACTGTTCCTCTGAAATATGAACACAGAACATTTTGAACTCTTATCGTTGGTGATATGACACACTTACAATCATGGTGTTGAATTGGACTAGCATTTGTCTGGCCTAGGTCTTGACTCGGTCTCGATTTGCTCCGGTCTTGGTCTTGAATCGGTCTCACTTTAGATGTTCTCAAACACAACACTGGCCGTGTCCAACACCCATAACAGTAGGCATTTTTGGTATGTGAAAATAAAATGTTTTTATAGTATGTTAAAACAAAAATAGTATGCTTTAAAAGTCATGTCATAATCGTTTCGGCTTTTCATCTACTACAATTTCACTGCCTGCTATTGAGGAAGAGAATCCTCTTTTCAGATCCAGGCGTGTTTGACAGCAGCTGATAGTGAGACCTGCTGCACCATAATGATCCTCTTTTCAGATCCAGGCGTGTTTGACAGCAGCTGATAGTGAGACCTGCTGCACCATAATGATCCTCTTTTCAGATCCAGGCGTGTTTGACAGCAACTGATAGTGAGACCTGCTGCACCATAATGATCCTCTTTTCAGATCCAGACGTGTTTGACAGCAGCTGATAGTGAGACCTGCTGCACCATAATGATCCTCTTTTCAGATCCAGACGTGTTTGACAGCAGCTGATAGTGAGACCTGCTGCACCATAATGATCCTCTTCAGATCCAGGCGTGTTTGACAGCAGCTGATAGTGAGACCTGCTGCACCATAATGATCCTCTTTTCAGATCCAGATGTGTTTGACAGCAGCTGATAGTGAGACCTGCTGCACCATAATGATCCTCTTTTCAGATCCAGATGTGTTTGACAGCAACTGATAGTGAGACCTGCTGCACCATAATGATCCTCTTTTCAGATCCAGACGTGTTTGACAGCAGCTGATAGTGAGACCTGCTGCACCATAATGATCCTCTTTTCAGATCCAGATGTGTTTGACAGCAGCTGATAGTGAGACCTGCTGCACCATAATGATCCTTTTCAGATCCAGGCGTGTTTGACAGCAGCTGATAGTGAGACCTGCTGCACCATAATGATCCTCTTTTCAGATCCAGGCGTGTTTGACAGCAGCTGATAGTGAGACCTGCTGCACCATAATGATCCTCTTTTCAGATCCAGGCGTTTGACAGCAGCTGATAGTGAGACCTGCTGCACCATAATGATCCTCTTTTCAGATCCAGGCGTGTTTGACAGCAGCTGATAGTGAGACCTGCTGCACCATAATGATCCTCTTCAGATCCAGGCGTGTTTGACAGCAGCTGATAGTGAGACCTGCTGCACCATAATGATCCTCTTTTCAGATCCAGGCGTGTTTGACAGCAGCTGATAGTGAGACCTGCTGCACCAAAATGGTAGAATGGAGGGAAACGGTGCAGTTTCACATCAGATGACGTATTCTCAGTAAGGGTGAGTCTAGTATGGTGATATCTGTTGCCTATTGAATACATTTTGACTGAACAGTACGTTCTAAATAGTATGTGGTATGGTTAGGACACAGTATGCAGTTTTAGTAAATAGTAGGCCAGACAGATTTCGGACACAGCCTCTCTCTCTCTCTCTCTTTCATTCATTCTATCATCCTGAAGTAAGGGAAAAGTAGTGTTTTCGATCCCAGTGAGTGACAGCTGGGAAACAACAGAGAGCGAAAGCGTCTATTTATGATTCATGACATGATGCTTTTGTGGGTTGTTTGTTTTGGGCGGCATGTTCTGTGGAACCAATCTGAAAACAAGAGTGTGGTCATCCCTATTACTGCAATTGAGTTTCAGTGGAGTCAGTGGGCAATGATGCTGGCTCCATCCCAACATGCAGACAACAGACGAGAGTGAGAGAGGCTGATGCCAATGTGTTCATGTTGTGAGAGCCAGGCTGAGATTGCCAAGCCATAAATCATATTGTGAGTTTAGCATCGATGATGATGATGATGGACACGCTGATACAATGCTATTACGATGCTATTTTCTTCCCGTTCTCTTTCTCTCCCTCACTCTCGGGTCACCATTTCTCTCTCCTCTCTCTCTCTCCCATATTAAACTCGGAGCAGGTAATAACATCCCATGACACAACACTAAAGCCCAGTGAGGCAGCAGAGAGTATTAACAGGGTGTAATGGCTGTCGTGGGTTGAAGAAGGTGAAGAGGACCAAAGTGCAGAGTGGTACGTGTTCATGATGTATATTTATTTGAACACTACGATCAAAATAACAAGAATAGACCAACACGAAACAGTTCTGTCTGGTGCAGACACAGAGACAGAAAACAACTACCCACAAACACAGGTGGGAACAGGCTACCTAAGTATGTTTCTCAATCAGAGAAAACGATTGCCAGCTGTCTCTGATTGGGGACCATACCAGGCCAAACACATAGAAATACAAACCTAGACTACAAAACATAGAATGCCCACCCCAACTCACGCCCTGACCAAACTATAACAGAGACATAAAAAAACATGACTAAGGTCAGAACGTGACACAGGGTGTGTAGAGTGGACCCAGAGAGAGACTCATGTCCCAAATATCCAGGGAGGGTCTCACCGCAAATCCTGAACCCTTCCAGCCATCATCATTTTCATCATCATCATCATCGTGGCCCATTATCTTGGATCATGTTCATAAGGGCACACTGTCCCGAAACGATTTGTAACTGAAAACGAGCTCTTCTCATTGGACGTCTTTCGACAGTAACTCCCCGTTTTATAACGGTTCTGACTGTTTTCTTCCATTTCGTGCCTAATGAATACCACGTCACTGGTTGGTATCATGGTGGTCAGCTCAGCTGTTATAATCTCCTCCACATTCCGTTGCTCTACAGACATCTCTGTCAGGCGACGACCAAGGGGGAGTGACTACTCACACTATCCGTGACCTAACCGCACAATATGTGTTTTGTCTGGGCCTTGCCTTCCGAGGTATTCGCCATGCATTCCACCCCTCCATTCCACCCCTCCATGCCCCCCCCCCCCCCCCACTTCCCTCAACCGAGTCCGATGGGGTTGAGGTAGGGGGGAGGCACCTGCTGCACAGCTGTCCAGCCTTGCGTATAATGAGCCCACCCCAAGCATACCGGTTTCTTTTCCTTTAGTCCAACCTTACAAACCAAAGTAGCAATAAGGTCATGACTCATCACTTAGTCTCTCTATCTAGATAAAACAATGTATATATATCTGCATATCGCTCTCTCTCTTTCCCTCTACTGAACAAAAATATAAACACAACATGTAAAGTGTTGGTTTCATGAGCTGAAATAAAATATTTCAGAAATGTTCCATTGCACAAAAAGCTTATCTGTCTCAAATTGTGTGCACACATTTCTTTACATCCCTGTTAGTGAGAATTTCTCCTTTCCAAGATAATCCATCCACCTGACAGGTGTGGCATATCAAGAAGCTGATTAAGCAGCATGATCCTTACACAGGTGCTGGGGACAATAAAAGGCCACTCTAAAATAAAAGGCCACTCAGTTTTGTCACACAACACAATGCCGCAGATGTCTCAAGTTTTGAGAGAGCGTGCAATTGGCATGCTGAGTGCAGGAATGTCCACCAGAGCTGTTGCCAGAGAATTGAATGTTAATTTCTCTACCATAAGCTGCCTCCAACGTCATTTTAGAAAATTTGGTAATACTTCCAACCGGCCTCACAACTGCAGACCATATGTAACATTCGGCTACTTCACCTGCGGCATCGTCTGAGATCCTGAGGCCCATTGACGTGCCATTCATCCGCCCCCATCACCTCGTGTTTCAGCATGATAATGCACGGCTCCATGTCGCAAGGGTCTGTACACAATTCCTTAAAACTGTAAATGTCCCAGTTCTTCCATGGCCTGCATACTCAGACATGTCACCCATTGAGCATGTTTGGGATGCTCTGGATTGACGTGTACGACAATGCGTTACAGTTTCCTGCAATATCCAGAAACTTCACACAGCCGTTGAAGAGGAGTGGGACAACAATCGACAGGCCACCATCAACAGCCTGGTCAACTCGATGAGAAGGAGATGTGTGGTGCTGCATGAAGCAGATGGTGCTCACACCAGCTACGGACTGGTTTTCTGATCCACGCCCCTGCCTTTTTTTTTAAGGTGTCTGTGACCAGCAGATGCAGATCTGTATTCCCAGTCATGTGAAATCCATAGATTAGGGCCCAATTAATTTATTTACATTCAGTGATTTTGTTATATGAGCTGTAACTCAGTAAAATCTTTGAAATTGTTGCATGTTATATATTTCTTCGGTATGTGTGTATATATATATATGCTTCACTAAAGACATAGGCACTCATTTGGGGGACTGGTGGTGAGGTAGCCCTGATAAGAACAACCACATCTGTCACCAATCATGTATTGGATGAGATCCCATTTGTCCACGTACTGAGCCATCCAGTGGTTGGCAACAACACATCTGCCACACTGATCCTCAACACCGGCTCCACTAGGTGCCCCCACTAGGCGGTGTCCGAGGAAGGCCAGAATAATTGTCAAAGACTCCAGTTACCCATGTCATAGACTGTTCTCTCTGCTACCGCATGGCAAGCGCCAAGTCTAGGACCAAAAGGCTCCTTAACAGCTTCTACCCCCAAGCCATAAGACTGCTGAACAATTAATCAAATGGCCACCCGAACTACTGCTACTGCTACTGCTGTTTATTATCTATGCATAGTCCCTTTACCTCTACCTACATGTACAAATTACCTTGATTAACCTGTACCCCCGCACATTGACCTGGTTGAGGTACCCGCTGTATATAACCTTATTATTGTTATTTTATTGTGTTACATTTTTACTTTAGTTTTATTTAGTCAATATTTTCTTAACTCTCTTTTTTTTAACTGTATTGTTGGTTAAGGGCTTGTAAGTAAGCATTTCACGGTACCTGTTGTATTGATTTGGTGATATTACAAAACAAAGTGTGAAACGGGGAGAGAAGAGAAGTGGGAGAAAGACACCAGCAGTACCCTCACTTCCCTGTCAATCTGATCTGTCAGAGCAGCAGTAGAGAAATGAGAGCAGCTGCCAGGCGTTCTCGCACGCTACGATTCCTCTCGCTGTCTGAGAGAGGAACACCACTATGACTACACTTTTCCACAAGCTAGGGGCAAAGAATAAGTCTGTGGCCTGCGTTGCCCCCTGACAGGTTCTTGTGTTGACTTAACTCGTGGCAAATCTTCATTGTCATCTTTGCTCATTTGTAATGCGGTTCTTAACATTCTTTCCTGAATAGTTTATATCACATACCATGTCTCTGGCTTAATTTTCAAGTTTAACAGATGTTTATATAAAAGTGCCTTCAAATTCCATTTAATCTCCCCATGTTGATTAACAAGATTTAACTAAGGAAGTAGTCCATTCAATTATATATACAGAGTACTGCTGTGTTTTGACAGTAGCTGGTGGGAGAGTGATGCACGCTGTATCATTTGGAAGAATTTCTCTGAACAAGCTACTGTATCCTCTCTCCTGAATTTGAGAAAGAGCTTGCTTCCCTGATTAGCGCCAGAACCCCAAATAATTTTATTTTCCTCTCTCTACCATATTCCCTCTCTTTTCCTCTTAGAGAGAGACAAAATCAACAGATCAACAATATCATGGCCCAGCGCGTTGCCTGCCAACACCCCACTGCGTTCCTGTTACACCCCACTGTGTTCCAGTTACACAGTTAATTGGATGAAGAGTGTAAGATTAAAGGAGCTACATCCCAAGGCAATGGCTAATTGATTTAATATTTATGAACTTCGAGCGAGGGGGGAGGCAATGGGGATCCAATTTAAACTGTACTCGTTCTAACTAACATTTCACGTGAAGGAAATGTTTAGTTAGAAGGGGTGTGGATGGAAGAGAGGGAGAGCGGTTCTTTCTGTTTTCTGTTCAGCCTAAATACACACTGTAAACCAAACCCTAGCTACAGGCATTATGGGTAGCCAGTGGCATTTAAACAGTTTGATATCAACAAATAAGTCTCAAGAACATGTTCTGATAATCCCACCTTGCAGAGGAATTAGGATCACACAAGCAATTTTAGGATCACACAAGCAGAGAGATAAGGACTGAGACGAGCCACTCACCTGCTGGCTTCTCTGTACTGCTGGCTGTGGTTGTCGGGGGAACAACGGGAATCTCTGTTTCCAGGTAAAAACACAGACAAAAGTTAGCTTCATTATGTTTTAATACATTCTCCATAGGATTAAAGACAACTGTTATTTTGATGAAAGAGTTATGTAAAATAAGACGAGTATACAATAAGAGTGTTTATTTTCCAGCAGACAAGCTTTAGCATTAGTGTACAACCTACAGTTTTTCAGTAGATGTAGACGTGCCGTGTGGGGTAACTGTACGAAGGGATGGTTACTGGTTAGGTTTCACCTGTAGAGACTTACTCTCTCAGCTGTACAGCATCCATATTAGGAAGTCTTGAGAACGGAGGACTTCCTAATATGAATGCCGTACAGGTGGAGCTACCTGGCAGATCAGATCAAAGGGGAACAGCGAGATGCAATCTTAAGATCTGGAGGGGAGATATCAGGGAGGAGTGTGAAATCTGTAACGTCTCTCCCCTCACGCCTCTATTCGCCCCCACAACGAGGTCTCTGCGGTTTTGCATCCAAGACTTCATTCTCTCAGCTCTACTTCACCCTCTCGTGTCGGCTATTCACAGAGGCAGGAAGTTGACGTTTGAAGTAAGCCATGCATAAAGAGAGCTCCTATTATCTCCAAAGGAGCAGGATGGTAACATTAGATGTAGATATAAAACATAATGCATTTTGTTACACTGGCGGCAAAAGGGGGATAAAACCACCAAAACAGGTGAGTAAGCAGTGAGGGGAAGCAAGGACAGACAAGCACAGATACCGCTGTATAAGAACACATAGATAAAAGGAAAGGGTGGCAAGCTAGATAAGATACACAGGAAAGGAGTACAATAGCAGTGTACCGTCATGCATAGATGAAGATTCTGTGTGGTAAAGGAAGAAAGAATCGAGTCTTTTGATCAACACCTCTGATTGGGATAAGTCCTGCAAACTAATCCAATCAGGCAGTATAGTATACAATACTGTATACTGTATATAAACATTAGGAATCTAAAAGTTTACTCATCATAGGGGCGGCAGGTAACGTAGTGGTTAAGAGTGTTGGGCCAGTAACCAAAAGGTCGCTCCCGTACTGCCTTTGAGCATGGCAGTTAACCCCCAACAACAAATGCTCCCCGGGCGCCGGTGGACATCGATTAAGGCAGTACCTCTTTGATTCAGAGGGGTTGGGTTAAATTCGGAAGACATATTTAAGTTGAATGCATTCAGTTGTAGAACTGATTAGGTATCCCCTTTCCCTTAATTGTTTAATTTATACAGGCCTAATTTGTTATTTTCTCATTAAGAATCGAAGCGTCTGTCTTGTGACAAGAAAAATAATTGCTGCCAGAGGCCATGTGGTTTTTACTCCCTACTGATTACTCTGTGTCACTGCTAATCGACCTGCCAAGCCCTGATAGCCGATCAGGATTCAGCCACGCGTGCCAGATCACATAATAATAATAATGAGCCCGTTTCTCATAATCAACTCGTATGGTCTGATTTATGGCCCTCCACATTGGAAAGTATATGAAGTCAGAGATATGACATTTTATCCCTCCCTGTTAAAACTGAAATTGGCAAGAGGTTTCAGTATTGCTAAATGTTAATGGGAAGGGCTTTAAAAAAGATTATTTAGCAATTATTGAAGAAACTAAATATTTGTGTTGATCCCATCTGATCGCTGGGACCTCAGCATCTCCAAGTTTCACACCACCGACTGAGTGGCTCGACTTTCCCAGGAAAATGGAAGATATCAGATTCCAATGGAGTTTGTAGGTTTAATTATCCCCTTGGCTTGGACATTGGCCAAAAATATCCCTTCGGAATAATTAATTTCATAAGAGCTTTTGTTTAACCTCCGAATCATCATTTTATTGACTAAAAGCAGCAATTAAAATGTACTGTTTTGGGGTCTGAAAACAAATGCCAAAAAATTCAGATATTTATTTTTGGAGATGCCGATTGCCCTTGGTCATTGGCCCTTTTCCCTTTTTAGCCAATGAGGGACACTGGTGGATCCTAAAGTTGGTGTTCGTTAACTCGGCTCTGGACTTGGCACTGTTGGATTTATGGGGACTGTCAACATGGGGAGGTTGAGGCTTCACAGAGGATTCTGGGGGATGATTTGTTTATTTTAGCTGAACACTGTGGCTAAACGCTTGTCTGAGGAAACCAATGGAAGAGAGAAAGAAGAAAAGTAGGATTCTGTGTCATGTAGTGTGTGTTTTTCAAGCCAGGATAGAGTGGGGGGGTGGTTGGTTGGTTGGGAGGGTTGGTTGGTTGGTTGAGTGAGTTTGTTCCTTTTTGTAAGTTGTCGATTTTCTTTGTGGAGGTGTGCATGAATGTTTAAGCATAGAGATGGAATGGGCAAAAGTCATATGTGGCTGGTGAGACAAGTTCAGGCAACTAGGAAAGGCTGGGTTCCACGTACTTATGCAGGGGGCAATGGGCGAGCGGCTCTGCTGGTAGCCTTTAGCGCAGCGGTTGCACGTGATACCAGTCACGCCGTCTTTACAGGGACATTGACCCGTGGTTTGGTTACAGGTTTTGCCAGCAGCACCCACAGGATGGCAATCACATGCTGTGAGGAACAGAAGAGAAGAGGTAAGAGAACACACGTTTGGCGTGGGTGGGGACACAAAAACACGTAACACCCATATACAGAGAGAGCACAGATACAGTACAAAACAACAACAACAGCAGTGGTGGTGGTAACAACAGGGTTGGAAACGTGAGCGTCAAGGACAGAAGAGACAGTGAAGCTTGTGAGGCTTGCTGCAGGAAGAGTGACAGGACTTACTTGGGTCCACAACACGACAAGCTTGACTTGCAGTGCCATCGCTGCAAGAACACACGAACAGCATACACTCATCATATTCAAACTGGCATACAGTACTAGTTGACATTGACTGCTGGGAATCGTTAGCTCTTTCTTTGTGGGAAAGAAGGAGACTAGAGCAGGCGACTGTGTTTACTAGATGATTAAATCAGAGTGATAATCCTGATTGGCTGTTTTTTATTAATCAGTGGTTTGGAACCAAAATGGCTGTCAGATTTCCTCTCTGCCTGGGGAGTCTATCTAAGACATATGCTTCAGGAATGCAACATTTTTTGCCTGCACTAGGCTAACCCCCTGCCTTTATTTTCAACTAAACCCACAGTTGGTCTATCTTGCCAACTAAACTCACTATATCAAGTTTGATAAAGTGTTCAATAACAGATAAACAGTGATAATATATAATGGTAAACTATAGGCAAAGTTTTTCCTTGTGTTTGTTTGTACTGTCATATCCAGGCATGGCGTGGTTACCATAACGATATGTCACACATGACACAAATACTATATTCTAATCAATACCAGAACTTCTCTAATAATCTTTCCTCTAGTCACCAAGCCCCTAAACTCCATGAGACGTTGTTGCCATGGTAACAGAACTATGTGACTTGGGTCTGGTTGTGTGCATCCCATGGGCTGTGTTCCGTGTTGAATGTTTACAGTATGTCCTACAGAACAACCAACGATGTTGGGGTTTCAGCAAATTTCTGGTTTTCAGCCAGTGATGTCAGGTTTCAGAAAATGACTTTTGGATTCAGCCAGTGATGTCGAGTTTTAGCCTGTGGGCGTATTGTCCTTCAGAATGACCCCTCCCTACATCTCTAGTGTCACTTCTCACTATGAGAATCATCAAAGGTCTCAGTTTGAGCTATGCAATTTGAGGTTTTGTGGGTATAAGCGGTTACACTAGTGTTACAGACCACAATGTGCATTCTCGTTCCCCGTGGTGGGAATGTTATGTGAATGTTGCTTAGCCTCTGCTTTTAACTGGAACTCTACTAAATGACTGGATCTAATGACCAGAGAGAGTGTTGAGATTAGGTACAAGATTTTATGAGAAGCTTTTGTTTTTTGGTTGATTCATACAGGCTATGAGCCAGTCTCTCTCTATCTCTCTCTCAATTTCAATTCAGTTCAAAGGGCTTTATTGGCATGGGAAACACATGTTAACATTGCCAAAGCAAGTGAAGTAGATAATATACAAAAGTGAAATAATCAATAAAAATGAACAGTAAACATTACACTCACAGACGTTCCAAAATAATAAAGACATTACATATGTCATATTATGTATATATACAGTGTTATAACAATGTACAAATGGTTAAAGTACAAAAGGGAAAATAAATAAGCATAAATATGGGTTGTATTTGCAATGGTGTTTGTTCTTCACTGGTCGACCTCTTCTTGTGGCAACAGGTCACAAATATTGCTGCTGTGATGGCACACTGTGATGTTTCACCCAGTAGATATGGGAGTTTATCAAAATCGGGTTTGTTTTTGAATTCTTTGTGGATCTGTGTAATCTGAGGGAAATGTGTCTCTAATACGGTCATACATTGGGCAGGAGGATGGGAAGTGCAGCTCAGTTTCCACCTCATTTTGTGAGCAATGTGCACATAGCCTGTCTTCTCTTGAGAGCCACGCAGCCTTTCTCAATAGCAAGGCTATGCTCACTGAGTCTGTACATAGTCAAAGCTTTCCTTAAGTTTGGGTCAGTCACTTTTGATGGCATAGAATGCCATTCTTGCCTTGTCTCTACGATCGTTCACAGCTTTGTGGAAGTTACCTGTGGTGCTGATGTTTATGTCAAGGTATGTATAGTTTTTTTGTGTGCTCTAGGGCAATGGTGTCTAGATGGAATTTGTATTTGTGGTCCTGGCGACTGGACCTTTTTTGAAACACCATTATTTTGGTCTTACTGAGACTTACTGTCAGGGCCCAGGTCTGGCAGAATCTGTGCAGAAGATCTAGGTGCTGCTGTAGGCCCTCCTTGGTTGGTGACAGAAGCACCAGATCATCAACAAAAAGTAGACATTTGACTTCAGATTCTAGTAGGGTGAGGCTGGGTGCTGCAGACTTTTCTAGTGCCCTCGCCATTTCGTTGATATATATGTTGAAGAGGGTGGGGCTTAAGCTGCATCCCTGTCTCACTCTACGGCCCTGTGGGAAGAACTGTGTGTTTTTTGCCTATTTTAACCGCACACTTGTTGTTTGTGTACATGGATTTTATAATGTTTTTCCCCCAACACCACTTTATGTATGTTTTTCCCCCAACACCACTTTCCATCAATTTGTATAGCAGACCCTCATGCCAAATTGAGTCAAAGGCTTTTTTGAAATCAACAAAGCATGAGAAGACTTTGCCTTTGTTTTGGTTTGTTTGTTTGTGTGTTAATTAGGGTGTGCAGAGTCAATACGTGGTCTGTCGTACGATAATTTGGTAAAAAGCCAATTTGACATTTACTCAGTACATTGTTTTCACTGAGGAAATGTAGGAGTCTGCTATTAATGATAATGCAGAGGATTTTCCCAAGGTTGCTGTTGACGCATATCCCACGATATTTATTGGGGTCAAATGTGTCTCCACTTTTGTGGATTGGGGTGATCAGTCCAAATATTGTGGAAGATGCCAAAGCTAAGGATGATGTTAAAGAGGTTTTGTATAGTCAATTGGAATTTGTTGTTTATATTTTTTATCATTTCATTGAGGATACTGTAACGGTTTTCTTGATGCGAAGGAGAGTCGGACCAAAATGCAGCGTGTGGTTTACGATCCATGTTTATTAATAATACGAAACACGAATCTCCAATACAATACTACAAAACAAAACGTAACGAAAACCTAAACAGCCTATCTGGTGATAAAACACATAGACAGGAACAATCACCCACAAACACACAGTGAAACCCAGGCTACCTAAATATGGTTCCCAATCAGAGACAATGACGAACACCTGCCTCTGACTGAGAACCATATCAGGCTGAACATAGAAATAGACAAACAAGACATGAAACATAGAATGCCCACTCAGATCACACCCTGACCAATCAAAACATAGAAAATACAAAGTAAACTATGGTCAGGGCGTGACAGTACCCCCCCCCCAAGGTGCGGACTCCGGCCGCAAAACCTGAACCTATAGGGGAGGGTCTGGGTGGGCATCTGTCCGCGGTGGCGGCTCTGGCGCTGGACGTGGACCCCACTCCATGACAGTTTTAATCCCCCTCCTAAACGTCCCTAAATAGGTTACCCACCACAATGAAAACATGGGACAGAGGGACAGCTCGGGACAGAGGTAACTCGGGACAGATGGGTAGCTCAGCACTGAGAGGAAGCTCAGCACTGAGAAGAAGCTCAGCACTGAGAGGAAGCCCAGGCAGGTAGTAGAAACTACCAGAACCTGGCTGGCTGGCGGTTTCAGCAGATCCTGGTCGACTAGCAGATCTGGGAGAATCTGGTCGACTGGCGGATCTGGGAGAATCTGGTCGACTGGCGGATCTGGGAGAATCTGGTCGACTGGCGGATCTGGGAGAATCTGGTCGACTGGCGGATCTGGGAGAATCTGGTCGACTGACAGATCTGGAAGAGTCTGGTCGACTGGCAGATCTGGAAGAGTCTGGTCGACTGGCAGATCTGGAAGAGTCTGGACGACTGGCAGATCTGGAAGAGTCTGGACGACTGGCAGATCTGGAAGAGTCTGGTCGACTGGCAGATCTGGAAGAGTCTGGTCGACTGGCAGATCTGGAAGAGTCTGGTCGACTGGCAGATCTGGAAGAGTCTGGACGACTGGCAGATCTGGAAGAGTCTGGACGACTGGCAGATCTGGAAGAGTCTGGACGACTGGCAGATCTGGAAGAGTCTGGACGACTAGCAGATCTGGAAGAGTCTGGACGACTAGCAGATCTGGAAGAGTCTGGACGACTAGCAGCTCTGGCTGCTCCATGCTGACTGGCTGCTCCATGATGACTGGTAGCTCTGGCTGCTCCATGCTGACTGGCTGCTCCATGCTGACTGGCAGCTCTGGCTGCTCCATGCTGACTGGCTGCTCCATGCTGACTGGCAGCTCTGGCTGCTCCATGCTGACTGGCTGCTCTGGCTGCTCCATGCTGACTGGCTGCTCCATGCTGACTGGCTGCTCCATGCTGACTGGCGGCCCTGGCTGCTCCATGCTGACTGGCGGCCCTGGCTGCTCCATGCTGACTGGCGGCCCTGGCTGCTCCATGCTGACTGGCGGCCCTGGCTGCTCCATGCTGACTGGCGGCCCTGGCTGCTCCATGCTAACTGGCAGCTCTGGCGGCTCCTTGCAGACTGGCAGCTCTGGCGGCTCCTTGCAGACTGGCAGCTTTGGCGGCATCCTGCAGACAGGCAGCTCTGGCGGCTCCTTGCAGACTGGCAGCTCCATGCAGACTGGCAGCTCTATGCAGACTGGCAGCTCCATGCAGACTGGCAGCTCCTTGCAGACTGGCAGCTCCTTGCAGACTGGCAGCTCCTTGCTAACTGGCAGCTCTAAGCTAACTGGCAGCTCTATGCTAACTGGCAGCTCTATGCTAACTGGCAGCTCTATGCTAACTGGCAGCTCTATGCTAACTGGCAGCTCTATGCTAACTGGCAGTTCTGAACAGGCGGGAGACTCCGGCAGCGCTGTAGAGAAGGAAGGCTCTAACAGCGCTAAACAGGCGGGAGACTCCGACAGCGCTGGAGAGGAGGAGGGCTCCGACAGCGCTGGACAGGCGAGGCGCACTGTAGGCCTGATGCGTGGTGCTGGCACTGGTGGTACTGGGCCGAGGACACGCACAGGAAGCCTGGTGCGGGGAGCTGCTACCGGAGGGCTGGGGTGTGGAGGTGGCACAGGATGGGTTAGACCGTGAAGGCGTACTGGAGATCTTGAGAGCGGTGCTGGCACAGGACGTGCAAGGCTAGGGAGGTGCACAGGAGGCCTGGTACGTGAGACTGGCACCATCTTCACCAGCCGACTAACACGCACCTCAGGACGAGTATGGAGCGCTGACCCAGGTGCCATCAAATCCCCGACACGCTCCGTCGGGCGAATTCCATGTTTAAAACACCAACACAGCAACTCCCTCATTTCTCTCTCCTCCAATTTCCCCATTAACTCCTTCACAGTCTCTGTTTCGCTCACCTCCAACACCGGCTCTGGTTCTGGTCTCCTCCTTGGCTCCTCACGATAAACAGGGAGAGTTGGCTCAGGTCTGGCTCCTGACTCTGCCACACTCTCCCTGAGCCCCCCCCCAAGAAATTTTTGGGGCTGACTATGGGGCCTCCGTCCGCGCCGCCTTGCTTGCTTCGCAAACTCCATTCTCCTATATCCTTCCGCGCACTGCTCCATCGAATCCCAGGCGGGCTCCGGCACGCTCCCTGGGTCGACCGCCCACCTGTCTATCTCCTCCCAAGAAGTATAGTCCATACTGTACTCCACTTTGGGCTGTTCTTGCCTGTTGACACGCTGCTTGGTTCCTTTGTGGTGGGTGATTCTGTAACGGTTTTCTTGATGCGAAGGAGAGTCGGACCAAAATGCAGCGTGTGGTTTACGATCCATGTTTATTAATAATACGAAACACGAATCTCCAATACAATACTACAAAACAAAACGTAACGAAAACCTAAACAGCCTATCTGGTGATAAAACACATAGACAGGAACAATCACCCACAAACACACAGTGAAACCCAGGCTACCTAAATATGGTTCCCAATCAGAGACAATGACGAACACCTGCCTCTGACTGAGAACCATATCAGGCTGAACATAGAAATAGACAAACAAGACATGAAACATAGAATGCCCACTCAGATCACACCCTGACCAATCAAAACATAGAAAATACAAAGTAAACTATGGTCAGGGCGTGACAGATACCATCAACACCACAGGCCTTTTTGGGTTGGAGGGTTTTTATTTTGTCCTGTAGCTCATTCAATGTAATTGGAGAATCCAGTGGGTTCTGGTAGTCTTTCATAGTTGATTCTAAGATTTGTATTTGATCATGTATATGTTTTTGCTGTTTGTTCTTTGTTATAGAGCCAAAAAGATTGGAGAAGTGGTTTACCCATACATCTCCATTTTGGATGGATAATTATTTGTGTTGTTGTTTGTTTAGTGTTTTCCAATTTTCCCAGAAGTGATTAGAGTCTATGGATTCTTCAATTACATTGAGCTGATTTCTGACGTGCTGTTCCTTCTTTTTCCGTAGTGTATTTCTGTATTGTTTTAGTGATTCACCATAGTGAAGGCGTAGACTCAGGTTTTCCGGGTCTCTATGTTTTTGGTTGGACATGTTTCTCAATTTCTTTCTTAGATTTTTGCATTCTTCATCAAACCATTTGTCATTGTTGTTCATTTTCTTCAGTTTTCTATTTGAGATTTTGAGATTTAATAGGGAAGCTGAGAGGTCAGATATACAGTTAAGATTTTCTACTGCCAAGTTTACACCTTCGCTACTACAGTAGAACGTTTTGTCCAGGAAGTTGTCTAAAATGGATTGAATTTGTTGTTGCCTAATTGTTTTTTGGTAGGTTTCCAAACTACATTCCTTCTATCTATAGCATTTCTTAATATTACTCAGTTCCTTTGGCTTTGATGTGTGATTTTGCTGTGGTCTGATAGAGGTGTCTACAGTACTACTGCCAAGCGATGAGCTATAGGTGTACCTACCATAGGAGTCCCCTCGAAGTCTATCATTGACTATGTACATACCCAGCTTGCGACAGAGCTGCAGGAGTTGTGACCCAATTTTGTTGGTTATGTTGTGCCTAGGGGGGCATATGGAGGAGGGAATGCTGTCACCTCCAGGCAGGTGTTTGTCCCCCTGTGTGCTGAGGGTGTCAGGTTCTTGTCCAGTTCTGCCATTTAGGTCGCCACAGACTAGTACATGTCCCTGGGCCTGGAAATTATTGATTTCCCCCTCCAAGATGGAGAAGCTGTCTTCATTAAAGTATGGGGATTCTAGTGGGGGGATAGGTAGCACACAGGTGGACATGTTTCTCTGTTAAGATCATTGGTTTTCTAGCCAAATGTAAAATGTTCCTGATTTGATTAATATAATGGAGTGAGTTAGGTCTGCTCTTAACCAAATTAGCATATACCCCTGAGTCCCTTACCTGTTTATCACCTAATAGTTTGGTGAATGGGACTACCAGCTCTTGTGGGACTACCAGCTCTTGGTCCTCAGACAGAAGGTCTAGGGCGCGCTGGGTGTTTGGACACCAGAGTGTTTGGGAAAAAGTTAGTTTTTTCTTGTATATATTTCCCATTTGAGTCCATAAGGAGTACAATCTGTGTCTTGTGTATGCCCTCAGTGGGTGTGGGGGGGTTGTCAGGAGGGCTGACAGGGGGGGGGGGGGTGCTCAGGGGGGGTGAGAGCCCCTGGGCTTGGGATTCTTAATTTGTCTGTTCTGCTGTGACGTCGACTCTATAGTCAGGGTCTGGTGTGGACTGTTCTGCTGTGGTGTCGAAGAATTTTGGTGGGAGCTGAGGTGGGCTGTTCTGCTGGCTTCTCTGCGGGGGTGGCCACCTCTCTAGTGGGTTGTTCTCTGTCACACGCCATCCCCCTCACCCTCACCTCCAGCAGTCTAATCCTCTCCTCTAGTGCTCTGTTCTTCTTCTGCTCTTGCTTTTTATATTATTAAAGTTGTCTCACTACAGTCCAGAGTGCAGATGTCTCTCTCCACCTCCAGCTCTTCGGGTCTGGTTAAGGGGGTGTTGTTGTGCTGGACTGTTGTCTGAGTCTGTGCTGACTGGAGTGTAATCGCCTGCTGTTCCAGCTCCACCTGCCATACATCCAGCTGGGTAAATGTATCCTTCATTTCAAAGAGGGGGTTGTACTCTGTGCTGGGAGGTTGACTTTCCGCTTGGTGTTGCTCGTCTGTGGGGTTATATAATGAAGAGGTCTGGTCTGACCCGCTCAGGGTGGGGGTATCTTTCTCAAGGGAGAGATTCTCCTGCTGGGCTAATTCTTTGATTAGGTGGATGTCCAGCTGAAACTGTTTGCCCTGTATCAATACTGTTCCAGACTTATAGAGATTTATATTATCTGACTCCGAGTCCTTGTCTAGTATCCTGAGTTTCCACCCCTCGTTAACACACCCCCCCTTAACAGTATGTTAATATAGCACTGTGCCATGCCAGGGGATGGTTTGTGTGGAAGATGAGGTTGCTGATGTTCCCATTTTTATAATAGTCAGCAAAAAGTATCTCTTGATTTTCCATAAGGAGCTTCATTTGGTGATCTTTTCTTGCCTTATCATTCTTTACATACACAGAGTTCTGTATTTGAATTACCTCTGAACAGCAGGATGCAGCTTCTAATGCCTCTCAATTTGGTTGGAGTAGACTGTGCGACTCTCCTGCCATTGTTGGGCTAAAGGGCTTTGACACCTCTCACTTGACACATCGGTGCTAATTGAAGTTGTATCAAGCTTGGCAGCCTTCATTTAGCATTCAGTCCTTATAAAGTATTGTAATGTATTTGTATTTTTCTTCTTGGTTTTTGGAAATAAAATATAGCTTCAGACTAAACATTACTCACTCAGTTCCATGTTGGATGGTGTTTTCAGGTTTCTGTTGTTTTCCATAGAATTTGCTGTATAGTGTTGGAATAATAATCTTTGGTAGTTTAGTTGTAAGCCTTCCAGGTGATTCCGTAATTGCGTCCAAATTCAGGTTGTAGGTTTTGCGTTTTGATTTGGAGTGAAGGTTATGTTGTAGAGGGTAGCATCCTGTATATGTTCCTGACAAAAAAAATCCAAGTTTATCTAACACTAAATCTATCTTTTTTTAAAGAACATGCTGAAAAATGCAGGAGCTCATCTGATCATGACCTCTCTCTCTCTCTCTCTCTCTTTGTCTGTATTATGTGAGTCAGTAGCTGTTGCTGCTACTCTCGCTTATCTTAATCAGACAACGAAGGGGGAATCCGTAGCCCTCTCCCCTTATCAGGCCGGCGGGCTTTAAAGCGAGTGTAACGATTACCACTTTCAGGCCAATCTGTCACCAGGTTTCATTGCCTCATTTTGTCTGGGAGAGGTGGGCTAGAAAACAGAGAGAGAGAGAGAGAGACAAATAAAAAAAGGAGGGGCTTACACAACCTATAAACAAGTGTCGAGGCCAATCGGGCAGGTCTTCAGGCACGTAAATTTAAGAGCCTGTCAGTGGGGCGGAGGGGAGTGGGGTATGGGGGGGGCGTTAGGGAGGGCAAAGTGCGGCCCTTCTGAGAGCTAGCACTGTGTTTTTAAGAGCGTCTGCCCCACTAACCACAGCTTAAGCCTGCCAGTAAATCAAGTTGCTCCGCACATGGTCTGCAGGTGGGCCGCTCTTTTTCGCTAGTTCTCTCGTTTTCTCTCTCATTCTGACTCTCTTGTTCTCTCGCTCTCAATTTCAATTCAGTTCAAAGGGCTTTATTGGCATGGGAAACACATGTTTACATTTCCAAAGCAAGTGAAATAGATAATAAACAAAAGTGAAATTAAAGAATATAAAATGAACAGTAAACATTACTCACAAAAGTTCCAAAGGAATAGAGACATTTCATGTCATATTATAGCTATATACAGTGTTGCAACGATGGGCATATAGTTAAAGTACAAAAAGGAAAATAAATAAACATAAATATGGGTTGTATTTACAATGGTGTCTCTCTCCTCCTGCCCTTGCTGACTGCAACAGCCTGCTGGGGGCCCACCTGGTGAGAGTTTAAGCTTTAATAAGTGTGTGTCCACTTAGCACTTAAGTAGCTACGTTATCCTGCTATCCTTCCTCACAGCTACTCCAGATGGCTGGGCAAGATAGGGACACTAGCTAGCGAAAAAGGCTAACTCCTTCCATCCTCCAGGCCTCATTCACACACACTTGTAGAGGGCAGAGAAAGTGCTAATGAGCCCCTCATGATGAGCTAGTTACAGGGGCTAGCTAGGCTAGCAAAAGGCTAGCTCCTTCCAACCTCTGACACACACTTGAAGTGGGGAGAAAGTGCTTCTCTTGGTCCTCAAGATGAGCTAGTTAAAGGAGCAGTCGGAGAGAATAGGCCTTTTTAGGCTCTGAAGGTTGAGGGACTTGGTCCTGTATATAAATGTTTCGTTCCTCTACATGAAGACCTTGAAGAGGCTCAGATGGAGCTATGATTGCGTTCCCTACTAGTGTAACACACACACACTTTGAGGAGGGAGTTGCACATAAAAGAGTGAAAAATGTTCTTGGTTAACGGGGAGGGTGATGGAAGGCATTTCAAAGGAGCTCGCTCTTCATAGGAGACGATCATTGCTCAATGTGAGAATGTTTTAACTCTGCCAATCGTTTACCATAAAGCATTTGAAGTTTGAACTGCAAAGCTCCCCCTCAGTTTGGGTTTGTGCGTTCGGTGCCTATAAGAATAATTTGTTGGCTGTTGGATAAGGCCCAACCCGAGCCATGTCTGTGTTCTATTATAATTAGGTTAATACTGGTCCGCAAAAAAATGTGTGGAGAGGAGAGATTAAATAGTGTTACATGACTCAGGCCTTTTTTCAATTACATGTTTATCTGATACAGGGAATGTCTATCTCAATTTGGGTTTTCATAAGTTTTGGTATTTTATTGATACATTTTTGGGGGGGAAACCTTAGGGATGTCACACTTTTGGCCAAGGCAAGAGCCTATGGGCATACAGACAATATTATTCCTATATAGTTGCCATTTTACATGCAACACAATAGATGTAAGTCATTATAATTGACAACAGCAACATAAATATGACTTTATTTTTCGTTTCCAGAAACACTATTTAAAAAAAAAAAATCTCTAACATAATGTTATTTATGGTTAAAACAGTTCTACAGTGCGAGACAAATGGAGAGGAGAAACGTAATAACTTCTACATGTTATTCTAACTGAAAGTAAGAGTTTCCTTTGACAAAGACACATTTTTGTTCTGTTTGTTAAACTTGTTCCTCATGGTTCAGCTCACTGAAGTAATTACACACTGGCTGACGTTACGGTGTGAATTACGATTAAAGTAATGGCACTAATATGGTGCCCCGCTGCACTAAGCTTGGTATTTCTCTCAGTAGAATAACTTTCAGACACTCTCCTTTCATCGTCAGATTTTTAAAGCATCATAACCAAAGATCCAAGGCTGGTGTCAATGATTTAGTTTCTTTACCGTTATCAAAGCATCTGAATATTACTTGGCCACAAACCTCCTAAAAGGGGTGCCATGGTAGCCAGCGTATCAAACTCTTCAACTCAACTAATATTTGCAGTGCAGAGTTTGTTCGATTCGTAACCAGACCACCCAGAGAGCTTCTACCTTTTTGCCCACCTTGGCTATCATACCATGTTAATTAACTATCTATACTTGCATGGGATTTAGGCCCAACCTCCTGTGTGGTATCAACAATAGGTTCCCTATCCAATAAACTGTAAGCATGGTGGGCCTTGGGCCACGCCCGAACACTGTGCCAAAATGGGATATTATATATACAGTGCCTTGCGAAAGTATTCGGCCCCCTTGAACTTTGCGACCTTTTGCCACATTTCAGGCTTCAAACATAAAGATATAAAACTGTATTTTTTTGTGAAGAATCAACAACAAGTGGGACACAATCATGAAGTGGAACGACATTTATTGGATATTTCAAACTTTTTTAACAAATCAAAAACTGAAAAATTGGGCGTGCAAGATTATTCAGCCCCTTTACTTTCAGTGCAGCAAACTCTCTCCAGAAGTTCAGTGAGGATCTCTGAATGATCCAATGTTGACCTAAATGACTAATGATGATAAATACAATCCACCTGTGTGTAATCAAGTCTCCGTATAAATGCACCTGCACTGTGATAGTCTCAGAGGTCCGTTAAAACCGTTAAAAGCATGAAGAACAAGGAACACACCAGGCAGGTCCGAGATACTGTTGTGAAGAAGTTTAAAGCCGGATTTGGATACAAAAAGATTTCCCAAGCATTAAACATCCCAAGGAGCACTGTGCAAGCGATAATATTGAAATGGAAGGAGTATCAGACCACTGCAAATCTACCAAGACCTGGCTGTCCCTCTAAACTTTCAGCTCATACAAGGAGAAGACTGATCAGAGATGCAGCCAAGAGGCCCATGATCACTCTGGATGAACTGCAGAGATCTACAGCTGAGGTGGGAGACTCTGTCCATAGGACAACAATCAG
The DNA here is from genome assembly GCF_045791955.1 of Oncorhynchus clarkii lewisi. NCBI lineage: Eukaryota > Metazoa > Chordata > Actinopteri > Salmoniformes > Salmonidae > Oncorhynchus > Oncorhynchus clarkii. The sequence goes on along the minus strand of NC_092159.1, from coordinate 20,204,736 downwards.
TCGTATATTGCACAAATCTGGCCTTTATGGAAGAGTGGCAACAAGAAAGCCATTTCTTAAAGATATCCATAAAAAGTGTTGTTTAAAGTTTGCCACAAGCCACCTGGGAGACACACCAAACATGTGGAAGAAGGTGCTCTGGTCAGATGAAACCAAAATTGAACTTTTTGGCAACAATGCAAAACGTTATGTTTGGCGTAAAAGCAACACAGCTCATCACCCTGAACACACAATCCCCACTGTCAAACATGGTGGTGGCAGCATCATGGTTTGGGCCTGCTTTTCTTCAGCAGGGACAGGGAAGATGGTTAAAATTGATGGGAAGATGGATGGAGCCAAATACAGGACCATTCTGGAAGAAAACCTGATGGAGTCTGCAAAAGACCTGAGACTGGGACGGAGATTTGTCTTCCAACAAGACAATGATCCAAAACATAAAGCAAAATCTACAATGGAATGGTTCAAAAATAAACATATCCAGGTGTTAGAATGGCCAAGTCAAAGTCCAGACCTGAATCCAATCGAGAATCTGTGGAAAGAACTGAAAACTGCTGTCACAAATGCTCTCCATCCAACCTCACTGAGCTCGAGCTGTTTTGCAAGGAGGAATGGGAAAAAAATCAGTCTCTCGATGTGCAAAACTGATAGAGACATACCCCAAGCGACTTACAGCTGTAATCGCAGCAAAAGGTGGCGCTACAAAGTATTAACTTAAGGGGGCTGAATAATTTTGCACGCCCAATTTTTCAGTTTTTGATTTGTTAAAAAAGTTTGAAATATCCAATAAATGTCGTTCCACTTCATGATTGTGTCCCACTTGTTGTTGATTCTTCACAAAAAAATACAGTTTTATATCTTTATGTTTGAAGCCTGAAATGTGGCAAAAGGTCGCAAAGTTCAAGGGGGCTGAATACTTTCGCAAGGCACTGTAGCTCTGCCAACAAAGGTGTTGGAGAAACGAACAAGATGCACCTTCCAAAAGTCCTCACTTAGGGCCCAGGCCCTCAATCAAAATGCATTCTGTGTTAACGCTCTAGTCAATGAGGGGTGAAGCCATAAATCTAGGCTCTAGGCACTGTTCTTTCGGGGCCAAAATGGCCGGTTGCTCTCAGTTTCCTTCGAAATGGTCTCACATGGGAGTCATTTGAAGTGATCGAGTTTCTCATATAAAAGCAAGACTCTGTACTCTTCTACCCTCTTGTATTGCTAAAGGACTTATTCTGCCCAAGAGCTACCCAGCATAGGTTCCCGTTGAACAATAAATGACTGAGGGCCTTAATTGCTGTCACTTTAGTGTAGCTGCATGGTGTGTATTTATGTCACTGCTGGAGTGAACACACATTAGTTACACGGTTTTAGTTTTCATTGAATTATCTTGAGTTATGATATGCCAGACTTTAAATCATTTTACAAGCTAAGCACGAGATTCATAGGAGTTGATATATAATAGGTAAAGCAGTGTATGTGGTAACTTCATTAACACAGAGAGACAGAGAGACACAGAGACAGAGAGACACAGAGACACAGAGACACAGAGACAGAGAGACAGAGCCTGTGTGCCTCTACATACTGTGTCTGCCCAGCTCTCACACATCACACCGAATGTCGATCTAGCGTTCGTCCGCAGATCGTTCAGCGCGCTCTGTTTAATTTTTCACTCGGTTCGCAAATTACGTTCAGAGGTGTTAAGTACTCTCGGCCAGCAAATGCTATTGAGCCCTAAGGCTTGTAAAAGTTCTCGAGAACATAAGCAAGAAGCTTGACTCAATCCTCACTACATTCCAAAAAAAAACAAAAAACACAGATGTAGACTCCATTCCTAGAATCTTCTAGAAATAAAAACTGGAACCACGTCATATTCCACAACCTATGTTAAAAACATCACATATAAAGTAACAGGAGAGATGTGTACAGTTTGGCCATCAAGTTGGCAGCAGCGAAGAGGGAGAGAATCAAGCAGTTACGAGCATGAGTCAAAAAGATGAAGACCAGCCTGGAGAAAAGAAGACATTGAGATGATGAAGGAGGCACAGAGAGTTCTCGGTTTTCCATGTCGGTAGTGTTGGCAGTTGGTACAATCAAAGGAGTCGAGAGACGTTCAGAGCCAGCCCCACATGTCCCGGATGCACACGTTCAGAATTAGATGCCTAGAGGTCCACACTGATGCATTTTTCACAGCTTTTTGACAAGTTGTTATGACATAATATTTAAGGCATCAGTCTCCTGCCATTAAATAATGGACTTAATGTTGAATTAATCATTTACAGTAAATCCTAACATTTTTTTTTTAACTAGGAAACTAGACTTGCAAAATCTCAACAGAAATAAAGTTGGTTACTCTAGGCTCTGCAGTAGCTATAGACCCAAACACTCATTGTGCATATTGAGGGTTTTGAGTGGCATTTCAACTTTGGCTTAACTAACTACTCAAAGCTGCAGTGAATCCATTAGCGAATTCCTGCTAGTTTGTTGACCCTAATTCAGCTACGTCTGAGAAATCCTCCGTGGCCTCTGACACACACACACACACACACACACACACACACACACACACACACACACACACACACACACACACACACACACACACACAGCCTCGGAAATCCTCTGTGGCCTCTGACTCAGAACCAGAGGTCTTCATTAGCTCTCCAAGTAAAGCAAATCATATTTAATAAAAAGCCAGAGTAAAAGGGTTCACCTGGGAGTAAGATGGATTATTCATTTTGGTCCTTATTAAAATCTGCTACGGTTCTGAAAATAGGGGTAAAAGACGAGCAGTAGTCTTTTGATAGTGGAGCTTCGCACACATATCGGGGAGCACTGCGGCATAAATATAAATGAATAAATATAATTGATGAATAAATGTCATTGAATTCAAATGTTAATTGAATTAAATATGATTATCTAAAATCAACACGGTGATAAAATGCATCAGTAGACTTTAAGGAATCACAGGGAAGTCCACCGTGAGGGTGAGTTATGGTGCTGAAACAATCAAGTCTTGTCCACATGAAAAAGGGATGGATTTGAGTAACAGAGGTTAAATCCCCAACAATTAGACAGCCTCATAGAGATGGGGAGGGTATATAGTATGGGGGTTAATGATACACAGCCTCATAGAGATGGGAAGGGTATATAGTATGGGGGTTAATGATACACAGCCTCTGGTGATGGATGTCTGTTTGCATTCCGAATCGACATTCCCGAAGTGTTCATGTCAGTTGGGAACACTGCAATAATGGGATGGATGGATGTTTGGGTTAGGTTCCATGACTTGTTATTAGGACTTTTTTCATGCAGAAGAATGAATCATGCTGGATGTGGTGTTTGGATAAATCGGACGGTTTACTCTCAATCTCTCTCTCTTTCTGTCAAATCTTTTAGAAATGTAACTTTATAGCAAATTCATGTTTTGCAGTTATGTGAAAATATGACATTGAACAGACACAAACAAATAATCACAAACAATACAGGAAATAGACACTTATTCCACATTCATACTGTAGTGTTGATGTCAGGTGTGGATAAATGAAGAAAACAACATAACAGTTGAAATACATTGACTTAGGCATCCCTCCTCCTGTGAATAGTGTCTATGGCTTGTCTATGGCTTGTCTATGGCTTGTCTATGGGTTGAGTGAACAGATGCACTTTTTTCTCAGACAGACAAGACAGCCTCTCTGTCAAACTGATTGATTTGTTTGTTTATTTACTTCCTCCATGAATAATGTGGGAAAACATGGGGTGTAATATTTCCCTTTAGTCCGCCCTTGGAAGGAAGCACTCTATAGAGTGTGTGTGTGTGTGTGTGTGTGTGTGTGTGTGTGTGAGTGAGAATGCGGGGCACGTTCACAGTGTTACCGGGGCCTTGTTTGAACAGAACTTTAGCTCCCTGTTATCGTCCCCTTCAGCTATAGGAGGTTTGAAAACTTCATCTTTCTTCTCCCTCTCTTTCTTTTTACCCTCTTCTCTCCCGAGGTGAAGGTCAAAAACGTCAGGAAATTGTGGCGTCCTTTACACCCTCCCACTGCCTGATGAACCCTGATGAGCACACGTGGTGTAGAAGTGCGTCCCCCCCTCCTGTCGCCTCCTACCCATTCCTCTCACTCATCTGACCTGCGCCTCGCCCGGGGATCACTTCGCACCTCTCCTGTTTGTTTTGCTTGCCCTGTCATCCCCCCCATCCCTCGCCCCAAATGAAGCCAAATAACTCTGTGTCAGTGAGGAGACCCCCCAAACCCCTACCTCACCACAGACTCCCACTGACCCATCTCCACTGACAGAGCTGGATGGGGGTAAGACAGGCCAGGAATGTATGGATCCCTGTTTTTTTTTCAAATTCTCCTGATTCTGCTCTTAACTTTTACATAGGAGATGTCCCTCCCACATAGCTTAGTGGTTAATTATTCACCAGTCAACATGACTAGCTGGGTTATTAAATAAATAAATATCACAACATGATGTTTTCAGATGAGGAGAATTTCTAAATGTACTCAATTTATGACATAAAGTGTAACTTTGGATAACAGTTGTGTATCATAGAGCTACATGTCACTATAGCGACAAGAGAGCCCCAGAGTTAACAGTCAGACCGGGACAGAAGCCCTCACCAGACCCCTCGTACCTTTGCAGGCTTTCCTGTGAGAGATGGTTTTGGACAGGTCTCTGTAGTAACCCTCCTTGCAGTAGTGACAGTGGCGTCCGGCCGTGTTGTGGCGACAGTTGAGACAGACTCCTCCGCTCTTCCTCCCAGACAACTTGTACAGCTCCATGTTGAAACGGCATCGCCTGGCATGCAGGTTACAGTTACAGGCTGCAGAGACAGAAAGGAAGGGAGAATCAGGGGAAGAACAAAGGGGAACAATATATATATACATTCTTCAATTGAATTACAAACTCTATAGATTACTGCAGTGTATCTACACCACTTCTGGATGCCTACACCCCGCTTATCAGTCTGGTGCCTGACAACCGATAAAGCGTTGTGAATAATTACAGTATTCTCTATGTGTATGTTTACCAGATATACAAATCCTACTTGACACCTGGGCCTCAGCAGATCAGCCCCCCCCCCCCTCCCCCAAGGTAAGATACTGTGAGAGTTAACTTCCCTGATAATGAGGTCAAGCACTGAGCTGAGTCGAGTTGTTTTCGCTCTCTCTTGTTCTCTCTCTATCTATTTCTCTCTCTCTCTCACACTCTGCCCTCCCCTCTCTCTCAAGGTTATTCTCTCCTCCTAGAAGACTCTACCAGACAAGGTTTCAGTACAGTATTATCATTCCACACCAAATCCCCGGTCGTGTTTGCTGCTGGTTTACTAATGAATAAAGTTGCTAAGGCCAAGTTTAATTAGCCAGCTGATGTTTATTCATGACTCGTCGTTTGGCTTAACTTCATTAAACCCCCCGTCTGACTACACACACACACACACACACACACACACACACACACACATCCCGTCCGGGTCTCCCTTCCTCGTCAATGATTTACCACAGGACACAATAGTTCCACTACAATGTACAGCACCAAATACTGCATCACAATGCCACAGGAGGGGGGAGGGAGGGAACATGTGGATAGGGCTCCACCCTGACACATCTGCCCATGTTTTTCAGTTCACTCCCTCCCGAAACACACACGCACTCAAGTAGACTACTTCCTGTTACCATGTGCCCATCACAATCTATGGAATAGAGTCGCTTCTCAACTTGCACCAGTTAAAACAACGATCCATTGAAGGGCTGTGGTGTTTTAGTCCAGACACTGTAATTAGCTCCTTCACACAAGTTATGTTAGAGACTAGAGAGGAGTCTCAGGGGGTCCACACACAGCTCAGTCCCTTATCTGTAGGGTCTGGTTTCCCAGCTCTCTACCGGACACCAGGGGTCCTTAATTAGGGCTGTCCTCTTTTGCTTGTTTTCTTCCCGCTCTGGGACTGTTGATTTTTAGTTGCCTGGGCTCACACTGGGCTTTAGCCCCCTCACCTCTCACTTCCTTAGAGGCATCACGGTGGAAAACTACCCATCTGCCTTGGGGGCATCGCATAGGAAGCCTATCCTTCCCTTAACCCTCTTGCCTGGAGGCCCGGAGGTTTAGGGATTGCTGGCAGAGAGAGTTAAGGAACGGACACACCGGTAGCATTTACCGGCAGAGAGTACAGTGCCTTGCGAAAGTATTCGGCCCCCTTGAACTTTGCGACCTTTTGCCACATTTCAGGCTTCAAACATAAAGATATAAAACTGTATTTTTTTGTGAAGAATCAACAACAACTGGGACACAATCATGAAATGGAACGACATTTATTGGATATTTCAAACTTTTTTAACAAATCAAAAACTGAAAAATTGGGCGTGCAAAATTATTCAGCCCCTTTACTTTCAGTGCAGCAAACTCTCTCCAGAAGTTCAGTGAGGATCTCTGAATGATCCAATGTTGACCTAAATGACTAATGATGATAAATACAATCCACCTGTGTGTAATCAAGTCTCCGTATAAATGCACCTGCACTGTGATAGTCTCAGAGGTCCGTTAAAAGCGCAGAGAGCATCATGAAGAACAAGGAACACACCAGGCAGGTCCGAGATACTGTTGTGAAGAAGTTTAAAGCCGGATTTGGATACAAAAAGATTTCCCAAGCTTTAAACATCCCAAGGAGCACTGTACAAGCGAGAATATTGAAATGGAAGGAGTATCAGACCACTGCAAATCTACCAAGACCTGGCCGTCCCTCTAAACTTTCAGCTCATACAAGGAGAAGACTGATCAGAGATGCAGCCAAGAGGCCCATGATCACTCTGGATGAACTGCAGAGATCTACAGCTGAGGTGGGAGACTCTGTCCGTAGGACAACAATCAGTCGTATATTGCACAAATCTGGCCTTTATGGAAGAGTGGCAGCAAGAAAGCCATTTCTTAAAGATATCCATAAAAAGTGTTGTTTAAAGTTTGCCACAAGCCACCTGGGAGACACACCAAACATGTGGAAGAAGGTGCTCTGGTCAGATGAAACCAAAATGGAACTTTTTGGCAACAATGCAAAACGTTATGTTTGGCGTAAAAGCAACACAGCTGAACACACCATCCCCACTGTCAAACATGGTGGTGGCAGCATCATGGTTTGGGCCTGCTTTTCTTCAGCAGGGACAGGGAAGATGGTTAAAATTGATGGGAAGATGGATGGAGACAAATACAGGACAATTCTGGAAGAACCTGATGGAGTCTGCAAAAGACCTGAGACTGGGACGGAGATTTGTCTTCCAGCAAGACAATGATCCAAAACATAAAGCAAAATCTACAATGGAATGGTTCAAAAATAAACATATCCAGGTGTTAGAATGGCCAAGTCAAAGTCCAGACCTGAATCCAATCGAGAATCTGTGGAAAGAACTGAAAACTGCTGTTCACAAATGCTCTCCATCCAACCTCACTGAGCTCGAGCTGTTTTGCAAGGAGGAATGGGAAAAAATGTCAGTCTCTCGATGTGCAAAACTGATAGAGACATACCCCAAGCGACTTACAGCTGTAATCGCAGCAAAAGGTGGCGCTACAAAGTATTAACTTAAGGGGGCTGAATAATTTTGCACGCCCAATTTTTCAGTTTTTGATTTGTTAAAAAAGTTTGAAATATCCAATAAATGTCGCTCCACTTCATGATTGTGTCCCACTTGTTGTTGATTCTTCACAAAAAAATACAGTTGAAATGTGAAATGTGGCAAAAGGTCGCAAAGTTCAAGGGGGCCGAATACTTTCGCAAGGCACTGTACTTAGCACCTCTGAACAGAGTGGCAGCCATAATTTGTCATCCGATTCTACATGTAGAATCGCGCAAACACGTCGGCAGTCACACACCCGCAGTGTGTGTTTAGGGGTGGTCCCTGAAACACTGCACCTGAACGAACGGCGAATGAACGGCAGATGGACACTCGGTGTGGTGTGTCCGCTCCCTCAGGCTGCCGGATCACTGCTCAGACTGCTCCAGACACTACCCAGACTCCTTCACTTCCTGTCTAATGGTGGGAGCAGGGATTACAACAGCTGGGCAATATGCATTCTCTCCATCTTTACAAAACAGAGCTATGCTACAGGGCGTGTTGGCTATTATACAGTATGCAACTGGGATGCAAAGGTGTAATACGCTTCAAGCTACAGTAACTGGTTCCAATTGCGACCAATAGGAAAGAGCAAAACATACTTTTATCTAAGCTTCTGGTTCTTAGAACCTTAAAAAGTGATAGACCTGCATCACAGTAGCCCGTACAGAGTCAGACCTCTTGTCTTCAGTCAAATCCTCCTGGGCTTGAGAGGGGTTCCAGCAATGCATTGCACCGTGCTCTCAATGCACTGAGAAAGAAATGCCACATGACATTTAACTGAGCAACATACGAATATCAAAGTGTTTGAGTACAAACTGCTTTAACGATTACATCATTCTGGTAGTTTCCTTCTCTGCTAGACTTAATGAAAAACAATTGAAGATAAAAGCTGACGTGCCGCTTGCTTGTCTGGTATTGGCTTATCGCGTTTCCTGCAATGTTGTGATGTCATTCAGGCTTCATTCAACCCTTATCCATTCATTCATGTGGAGCCCCCCCCCTTTCATGAGTTCAACCAAATAATAATCTTGCTTTGTCTTGGTGGTAACTATGGCGATATAGCCGCTCGCCATTGAATACCTGTTATACTTGTGGGTTTTTTCTATATTTCAGAGCTCTGAAGACAAGGCCCATGTTGTTTTAACACCTGCATTGACCTGGGACATTCTCTGTGCTGAGGTTTCACAGCCGCAGCTCTTCCTGACAGGCCTCGTCTGAAGTTGAGACACCTTCACAGTCGCAGAGGAACTAGAGGAGGCTGGAGAGCAACCCCCGTTGGTGCTGTTAAACGCACACTTCTACGGTGGGATTCCTGTGATGAGACCCCAGCCAAATGAGAGAAAGAGAACAATTGTGTTTTCCGCTACTTTCAACACAGACGCACACAAACAGAAATAAGCTAGTCACACCTGCTCCGTGGGCCAGGCAGGATTCAGGGTGACTGCCCTTCAATAGAGAAACACACAAAAGCTGCAGGCGCCTCGCTCCTGCCAGACGTTTCAGCACACACACCTACCTATACTACCATGAGACTCCAATGCACCTCAACACACACATATAGGAATGCCTGGCACGTACTGTGTGTTTTGAAGTGCATTCTCTCTCTCCCATTTACCAACTGTACAGCCCGTCATTGTAAATAAGAATTTGTTCTTAGTTCTTAACTGACTTGCCTAGTTAAATAAATGAATAAAATACACATTTTGTCTTCGGGGCATGAGAACACATTATCTACTATTACGAAAGCAAGGTGATAACTGAAAATATTCAACGAAGAGACATGACACAATTATTTGTAGTGCAATTTCTACTTGTTTTGTTTCATATAAATGGAACATACTGTACATTTAATGTAAAATTGAATCTGGAAGTAAAAAATTAGACCAGGAAGCAAAAGTGTGGTAATTTTCAAACCTCAGGGGGCTATCAACTCTAACCCTTCAGGTTGGGTTACCGCGGCAACCCACCACTAGTTAATGACCCACAGGTAGTAAAATGTGTTAACTGATCCCTTTAAGCACATATAATATAAAATGAGGCCTAGATCTATCAGTTGTTACTGTTTCTCGCACATCCTGAGAAACACCCCACATTGGACCACCAGAGAGAGTTGGATCTAAAGAGAGTGTGTTTGTGTGTGTGTTGCAAAATTGGCAGATGTTCGCTCCGAACGGTCCCCAGGCTCTCGGACTGACCCCATTGCTATCACTAACACACAGCCCTGCTTCCTCATTTTCCTAATTAACGAGAAAGTTTGACCCTGGGAGTCAAGCTCAAGTTGAGGTATGTTCCACTCGACAACTGTTGGTCTAGTTTCATATAGAGATGGATTTGTTCAGGAAATTGACTGCTATGAAGAACTTCGTTACTGAATACATGTATATACGTCATATAAAACCTTCATTAGAGCCTGACCACCCACTCTGCAAGACATTTTCAAAAATGTTCATCTCACTGTCCGTCTGCCCAACCGCCCGTCCATCCGTTGTAACATTCAGGGGTCACAGACTGACCTGAGTCCTGTCATCGTTATTCCACAAACACCACGAATTCCGTCTCCCAGTCGCCTCAACCCTTCACTATCCCCCTAAACCAGACGCAATAGCAACACCCAACACCAGAGTGTCAGAGCAGGAGTAGGGAGCAGGGGTAGGGAGCAGGGGTAGGGAGCAGGGGTAGGGAGCAGGGGTAGGGGTAGGGAGCAGGGGTAGGGAGCAGGAGCAGGGGTAGGGAGTAGGGAGCAGGGGTAGGGAGCAGGAGTAGGAGTAGGGAGCAGGAGTAGGGAGTAGGGAGCAGGGTTAGGGAGCAGGAGTAGGGAGCAAGGGTAGGGAGCAGGGTTAGGGAGCAGGAGTAGGGAGCAGGAGTAGGGAGCAGGGAGTAGGGAGCAGGAGTAGGGAGCAGGGAATGGAGCAGGGGTAGGGAGCAGGGGTAGGGAGCAGGAGGCAGGGGTAGGAAGCAGGAGTAGAGAGCAGGAGTAGGGAGCAGGGGTAGGGAGCAGGAGTAGGGAGCAGGGATAGGGAACATGGGTAGGGAGCAGAGTTAGGGAGCAGGGGTAGGGAGTAGGGAGCAGGGGTAGGGAGCAGGAGTAGGGAGCAGGGGTAGGGAGCAGCGAGCAGGGGTAAGGAGCAGGGGTAGGGAGCAGGAGGCTCTTGCTATTCTGCCCCTAGGTTTAAAACAGACAGGCGGGGAAGCCCCGACACGCAGTTTACTTTTAATCCTACGGGCGCCCCTGAAAGTAATCAGATTAGACCCAGAAAGCCCCTGAAGACAAAATGAGAAAATATTGTGTGTCTCTACTTCGGCGATTGTTTTGGTTTTCGAGCGGTTTCGGCGGCGAAGGGGAGAAGGGAGGTGTGTGTTTATGTTGTCCATGTGTGGAGGGGTTGATGAATTCTGCCTGTTACATCAGCAGCAGAATGGCCCGGTATTACAGCACATTTTTAGAATGCAAGGCATGACGCAACACTGAACACCAAATGTGTCTCAAAATGACATTGTATGACTTTTAACCAGAGCCCCTCTGGTCACAAAGAAGTGCACTATTAGGGTCAAAAGTTCAATGCCCTCTACCCCGCTAACCTATAGACAGCATGCTTAGGACTGGTCTATATCTGGAGACTGAAGGAAACATTACATTAGACACGCACCCGCAGTAGTTGAGAGGGAGTTGTGCTCCATACAGCCGAAAGTAAGAAGATCACATAATTGACGTACAGCCAGGAGATCCCACCTCAGACTAGATTCATGCTAGAGATCTAATCCACTTTAATCCACTCTACAAGTGGGTATAAAAGTCTGATTGGAAAAAACTGACACATATGACTGCACTCTATGGTACACCTTCAACCGTGCCAGACCAACACGCACGCACACACACTCTAATGTACGCGCGCACACACACACACTACTGCTTTAGATTCCTTGCACAATTTAAAGCCTTACGTAGGGGGTATAATGATATCGTCTGTGATTTTTAAATCTTTCCCATCTTTCTCTTACTTCAGCCGTAAGGCCTTGCGTTGTAGTTAAAGTGCACCAGTCACAAACAATCATTTTGATTCACACATCCGCAACTGGCAGCAGCCTCTTAGGCTATTGGCAGACAGCCAGATTCACTCAATGTTGACACTTTCCTTGGCTATGATTTTTTTTTATTTATTTTTTTTAAACGTGGCGTTTATGACAGTTAGCTAGGCCCACTTCCCACAGCTCTTGTAGCCAGGACAATATTGAATATATCAGGACTGAGGACCACACCGATGCTGTAGTAGGTGTATAATTCACATGCCCTGGAATTCCACTCTCCCTTATAAAGAAATAATAGTTTCTTGCGAACAAAATGACTGTTTTTTTGCTCAACAACCCGACAGCATCTCACTTTCTCAAAGCCCATAAAAACAGCAGGACACACACACACACACACACACACACACAAAGCCTCAAGTGATCTGAGAGAGAGAGAGAGAGAGGGGAAATATTTACGCTAGCGCTGCAGCTATGTCGTATGTATCATACTCACTCAGATATCAACTAATAAATCTGACGCATTAAACTTCATGACAACAATTACATCAATTGCTTCATGTTACCGCAGTGGTTTATTCGTGGTGTGTTATTTTTCCTTTTACATTGGAACAATCTAGTTTTTGTTGTCTGGTTTATTTGTTGATTTAGACACTGCCATGGTAAAAGCTGGGCATTAGGTCATTCCGGAGCTGGGAATTCCCAAATAAATCAAATGTATTCAGAGAGTTTAATGGGTGACGTCACACTTATATGCCTGACAATGCATGTTTTGAGACGGTCCCTTTGGAACAAGTTATAGCATCAAGTCAATATGATTAGACGGTCCTGACAACTTCAAATGATGCATAATATACAGATGAAAGAGCAGTCTGGTGTTGTTTAGTACACATCTAATAACTGCCAGTCAATTCAACAACAACAAAAATGTCATAGCTGACATTCTGTTTTACCTTCGATCGAATGAGGGAGCTTTATTGAATCAGATTAAATGCTCTATTCAAATCATATCCACTTTAGCCAACATCCGCATTAACGGTGGTTTTGGCGGTGTTGGAGGTGGAACTGCGTTAGCGCTGTATACATAATGCGGACATTGCCATTGGCTGCACCGAGTCGCGTTAGGACAAATCCCATGCAGCCTTGTTTACAAGTTCGAACACTGGAATGTGAGATGTAATCTACACCTCGATTAGGCTGACATAAATCCTCATTATTTCGTTGAATTCGTTTAAAATTGATCTTTATTATTTCTACAACTACATTTTGTTGTTCTGAACTTCTACGCGAGCGGATCGGTTTAGTGGCTTCCTGACAGTGATCAAGAGCATCCGCTCACCAATTTGACAGCTCCAACGTAGTTACAACTCCGACAGAGTGGAAAAAGCATCTACTTTATTTTCCCCCGATAGAAATAACATCATTCTCCATGCACTGTAAATTATACATTGATAAGAGCTAAGTAAATGAGTAATCAGCTTGGTGAAGGGGATTGTAATTACAACATAGCAATAGTTTTAGATGATTTTTGGGGGACATGTAGCCTATTTGAGTCATTATGGACCACACAGGATAAAGCTGGAGCCTGGAGCACGGTTCACATCGACTGGACCCGTTGTCATTACAGTTCCATGATTAGTAAGGATTAGGGTAGATTTATAGGACTATTGTTGAACCCTTATTGAAAAAAATTGTCAACCTTCCTGTATTTCACAGATTGAACTTGAATATGGCAACTTTAAGGATGAATCAAACCACAGTATTTTTGATTCATCAATATATTTGGTGCGTAAAGGCTCTCCAAACCAGTTTTTTTTTCATGATTTATACATACTTTCCCAACCCTAAAAGGTGTCTAAATAATCTACAAAATCAGAGTATTTTTAAATCTACCATTGTTTTGGGTTTTATGCATTAAATGATCTGGTATGATGGCGCATTGATAAGTTATACAGTTTAAAGTCGTTATTTTTGCGCTTAAAGTAACTGCCCAGTGTTTTCAGGATTCAATTAAATATTACCTGTAATTAATTACAATAGGAGTTCAATTGTTTTCTTTCCCAAAAAATTGTAATTAGGTATGTTAAAAAAGCATATTTTCTGTGTTGGAATGGTGTGGGCGTACCTCAATGACAAAATGGTGTGGGCGTATACCGGTCATAAAAAAAATCATGAGTAGACCGCTGATTGGCCAGCTCTACTTATCCTTCCACTTATACTGTGTTTTCAAAATACCCCTCAAAATATCCCTCAAAAGAGGCATAATAAGTAATGTCAAACTCTGTAGAATTGCAGGAAATGCATTTTAAAATGTAAAAAAAAAAGACATCTGACACCACACTTTCGCCCTTGGCGTAGGAAAGGTGTGTGTAGGAAAGATGTGCCTGGGAAAGGCGTATATTTCCTAAGTCGGAATCGGGCCCTTAGTGAACAGTGTCAACATAAAATAGAAATATGAAATCACAGGTCAAGTGTCAAACCGTGCCCCTGTATTTAAAAGCTGTACACCCCTTACATATACTGCTGGAACTGTTAGGGAGACGCATTCCTTTTAAATCGTCCATTCAATTAATGTCTCTCTCATTAAATAAAGCTCCAGCTATTCCCCTATGCCTTCTTCCTTTTGTTCTCCTCTCCTGTCCAGACGGTTTCAATATCATCCGGCGTGCGTCAAACATTTTGTAATATTTTGCACAAAGCCAGCTGTTATTTTGGACGGGAAGGGAAGAGAACACAACGTCTTGGGTTGGAGCCACGGAGACGGTGATGATTCATTTTACAAGTTACCGGAATGTTCCAGGATTGCTTTGATGGTTTGACGGAAATCTAAACTTTTTTAATTGGAAAAAGAAAAAAGGTCTGATGTGAAACTACAGTATCACCTTGGCGTGACACAAACAAATAAAAGATTAGAGAGAGAAAGCGTACCAGGAAGGAACGTATTAAGATGACGGTTCTTTGATCATCTTAACCAGAGTGGACAAGGCCCCACAATAACAAACTCTGATTTCAGATCAGTTTCCAGGTGGGGAATGAAGGGAATGGAGTCAGCGATATGCTGCTAATGAAACACACATTTAACATAGCGGCGGCCTTCGTTTGTCTGAATGCATGGCCCGGAAGAGAAGGATTTAGGTCATTCCCGTTCAGACAAACACCTGTATCTGTATCGATGTGTAAGAACGTAAACGCTCCGTATTTAATTAAAGACAACTGTCTGTATTGTCAAACAGGACCCTGTCGACTCCATGGTCACTCTCTCTACAGAGGTTACAGTGGAGGCTCAGTCAAAACAAACAAATGCGCTGTGCACAAGTTGTTCCATTCTTACATGTGTGACACAATGTGAAATCATGTCCCCGCAATGTTATTCCATATTTTCATGAAATATTCATTTAGAGCCATCTGATTGAAAAATGTGTACCTGGTGTTCCTTTAATTGGCAATCATCAGCGCAAGATCGTCATGGCAAGTTTGTAACAGTTTCCACTTCAGATCTGTTTCAGGTCCATCCTCCAAGTGTATTCTAGAGTTGTAGATCTGTCTAGAGTTGTAGATCTTTCTAGAGTTGTAGATCTATGTGACTTCCATACTTTATATCAACCTCAAGGAAACTACTTAAGCCCACAAATTTAAACCAGGAGCATAAAAGACAATCAGGGAGTGTAGGAGGAAAGGGAGAGGCATGGGCCTGATTTCTGGAGGTGTGAGGCAGAGGAAGAGGGGGTCAGTTTGTGGGTGTGGAGGGGTCACTCTGCCAGAGCAGCAGCGCAGGACCTCCCTGAAACTTCCCAGGGATGGAGAGGACAGAGAGGGAGAGGACAGAGAGGGAGAGGTGCTGACAGCCTGCTGAGATTCTATCAGGCAAATGTAATTCCTTTATCACTGCTAATTAGCTCTCTCTCTCTCTCTCTCTCTCTCTCTCTCTCTCTCTCTCTCTCTCTCTCTCTCTCGGCATGTCTCACATGCACACATTTTAATGACTCGTCTCTGGCACATAAAATATGATTTTTATCAGTCTGCTGCTTGTTAAATCTCAGGCTCCACTTAATTAAAGAGATGTGGGTTGTGTGCAAAAGGCCCCCTTTTTCCTATTCAGTGCACTACTTTTTACCAGGGACCATAGGGCTCTGGTCAAAAGTAGTACACTATATGGGGAACAGGGTGCCATTTGGGACGTAGCCTTGTGCAATTGAGTTCTGGGCTGTATATTCATCAGTGTTTTAAGCCTCCTGTGGTTGTGATGAAATATGTACTGGTCTAGCTGTGGGACTGAAATCTGAATTTAACTGTTTTCAAATGGGCAGGATTTTTTACGAACCAAAACAGGCTTTCCCCAACTGTGTAACCTTTTTTATATCAGTCAAGCTGTTATGGGTTTGTGTCTAATTTCAGAATTTAACTCCGGCAGCCGCTGGCTCTGGATGTTTCTTACACATTTGCATTCTCATATCGTTCATTTTCCTCCTTCAAATGAGTCAATTCCCCTCGCAGACAGACGGGAATAGCCTGAGCTCCTGTGTTTCTGTTCTGTTCTGTCAGTTGGCTAATAAAACATATTCCGCCGTAATTAAGAGCTGTGAGAAAGCAGGGTGCTCTGCTGCAGAGGGAATCCTAATGAAGCCGAGGTTCTAAGGCTAAGGTTAATGCTAAGCAGAGAGGATTTGGGACTGGAGGAGAATGAACATTAACTGCCGAGCAGGATTCTCCATCTCAACATTCCCTCTGTTTCAACCAGGTGGAATGTCTAGTCTAGTGGATTGCCTATGGGTCCAAAATGAAGATAATCCAACTTTCAATTTGACAGTTGTACTGCAAACAATGTTCTTTCTGAAGACTGAGGGCCCATGGTGACTGTAGAGTACAGTTTGAAATATCTAATGGTACTATACTGTATACTGTAGCTCTGGGTAGAAGTTACAGATGTGAAATCTTCCTTCGGTCAGTGTTCAGGAGTAACTTTATCCCACTGGTGTACTGTATGCTCCTAACTATTCCCATTTGTGTCCTCTCCACCATTTATGACTCTTACCAGTCCCTATATGTTCCTCATGGGTCACACTTCCACCACCATTTCATCGTCAGCAACCTGCAGTAGCAGAAATCACTCACCCTAAGCAGCCCAGATAAGGAAGCCTCCATGGGGGCAGATAGCCCCACAGCATGGGGACTAATCAGGCCTGTTGATCTTGCCACACTCAGGGGCCAACAACAAAGGGGCCCCAATGGCCTCCTCTTTCTCCGCATTAGCGCCCATTTAACGTCCGGCCTGCCCTCTCGTTAGGGAGCCCTGGTGTGGCCCCGGGGGCCTGGAAGGTGTGTAGGGGCCCGGGGCCACTCTGGCACTTCCACCTCACGCTGGGAGCCTGTAATAGGGCTAGTTTGTAAAGGACCCGGCTTCTGATCTGAGGTGCTTCAATTTGCTGACTAAGCAAGGCTTCTATTGTGTGTGTGTGTGTGTGTGTACAGTATCTAAGCATCTGTGAGTGTTAGTGTTTCTGTGTCTATTCTCAATCGTGTGTTTGGATGAGTAATTGCTAAATAAAGCCGCCGTTGCCTGGAAAAGATCTTCCCTCCACTTCTTCAGTAAAACAACGACATACCAACACACAGGGAACACTAAAGGCTTGAGGCTGTTGATCCTGATGGTGCGCTGTGTGTGAACTAAGCCCTGAAAATGCCATGGGGGCAATCTGACGTGGACAGGCCCCATTCAGGCCGTGGCAGTGAAAGCCCTTTAGGGGTGAATAAAGAATACAATAGGGGCTGTCAGGCCTCCCATAGACCCCCACCAAACAATACCCACAAAGACCCAGCCGTCTTAATAGTGTGAGGGACTGATACCCATTGGGGACGCAGTGCTGGACTGGAGGAGCATCCATCCACTTGCACTGTCAGTCACAACTCCAACAACTGTGTCAAGGGTGGGATCCGATTAGGTTCCTGTAGCTAAGAACTCCCATGAGTGAATTTGATTGGTAGACAGCATGAGGACACAGTGCTGGAGCATCCACTGACACTATCGCCCTCAACTCTCCCACTGGTGTCAGCAGTGGGATCCGCAAAGTCTGGTTTAACCAGACTGAGCGCTGTATTCACCATGAGTTAAACCGGGATATTGTGGCCACAAACTCCACGAGTAACCAGGCTAGTGGTCGGTTACTGTAGCCGAGAGCTCCACAAATAAATGAATCTGATTGGTCAATGGCACAGGGAAGTGTGTTGAACACAATACAGATTGAGAATGTCTGTCTGGATTTATAGATTTCAGTGAGGGCAAACCAAAATCTCTGCTTTCACTTATGAAGCGGTTGGGTTTTATTTTATTGAACGGTAAGAGAGGGGAGCATTGGGGACTAGAAATGGATTTTATTTAACTGTTGGCGCATTGGAGCAGTGTTTCCTTTTTCACAGTCAATTCCAGACCGAATCATTGTGCTGAGCTTCGTGCTTCCTTTTGCCAGACCAAAGTTCATCCGATGGGTACTGTGGTAAATCTTTGGATAAATCCTGCCCTCTATCTGATCCTGATCAAACTGAACCAAGACCTCATCACATCGACGGGAAGTCGGGAACCAAACTGTGTAAAACAATTGCTCAACCCTTCGCAACCCCGGCGCAAGTCCCGGCGTCAACACGACCTTCAAAACCAATGATAATACTGTTCAACTCTGTTTTCCACAGTTGGACAACCAGCCGTATTACTTAACAGTGTGTCTTCTCCAACTAGCCCAGCAATGGACATCAACAAACGGCTCTTGGACTACACTGACCCAACACTGATCAGAAAGATGTGAGACGGATCTCTGTAAACAACGGCTCCCTCCCATCTCCCTTCTCTTGTCAAATATCACCTGCTGTCTATTTGGGCTGCGTTGCTTTGGTTTCTATGAGACCGATTCAAAAAGGGATTTTCTGATCTCACATATTTTGGCAGGCTCTTTTCCTCTTGCCTGAGGGCCTGGCTGAGAAGGCCAAGTTGTCGACTAAGGCACTGAGACGGCGGGCGTACGGCGCTATGCTAACTAAACCAACACTTATCATAACTGCGGTTTACACTAATCCAGCCGAGTCTGCAATTAAGGCGGGCCTACACACACACACACACAAGGTCTGCGTCTCCAAATGAAGATATTAACCTGTCATATTAGTCACAAAACAGAGGTGACAGGCAGTTTCTGTTACAGAGATGACTGGCTGGATTTGGAGGGAAAAGATCAAATAAAACAGTGTTTGAAGATTAATGGGGTTAGTGTTAGCAAGGCCCTTCAGGCAGGGAAAGGTAGGGTACGTTTCCTGTCTTGTCTCCTCTGATGCTGACGGAAAGAGACAGACATGAGGGGATATCCCCTCTAACACCATCTCTGTGACACGTTATTTTTTGTTCATATGTTGAAAGACGGTGGAGAGGGGTTTGTCGTTCGCTGAGGCTGGCTCTTCGCATATTGGACTTTTGGGAGAGAAAAAAAATCCTCGTCAACAGACGAACCATGGATGAGAGACGGCTAGTAATGTCTTTTTGGTTGGCTAATTGGGTTATGCTTGGTTTTATGGGGTCGTAAAACGCACTTGTTGTGTGAGTCACTCTGGTTTGGAGTGTTATGCAAAATCACTAACAAGTGATGCAAATACTGTAGGTTAGTAACAGAAGGTCCCCAAAGTCTTGAGTCTACAAATCACCTCTTTTGAGGTAATGCATGTATAACTATAGGACTGTTCAGTTTAATCAAGTAAAGCAACCCCTTCCAATGGCCTCCTTGGGAGTTTTCAGATCCATTAATCATAACACACAGCATGTCAAATAATTGCCTTGTTTCTCACTATCTGGCCCAGAGTGATGTCACGTATATCGTAAATCCTGACTTGAATGTACGATTAATTGACAATGAGGGACTTCTTTAGCGATCAGGGACCTAGAACAAGCATGCACGATAATATCATTACTGTATGATCACAGCCAAGAGGAAGTGAATGGGGGGGAATGAATGAATGAATGTATACACTCTTAGAAAAAAAATATGCTATCTAGAACCTAAAAAGGGGTTTTCGGCTGGCCCCATAGGAACCCTTTGAAAAGCCCTTTTTGATTCCGGGTAGAAGCCTATTGGGTTCCATGTAGAATCCTCTCCCCAGTGGGTTCTACATGGAACACAAAAGGGTTCGACCTGGAAGCAAAAAGGGTTCTACCTGGAACCAAAAAGGGTTCTCCTACGGGGACAGCCGAATAACCCTTTTTTCTAAGAGTGTAGGAGTAAAGTAATCTGGTAAAACCTTCTCTAGTCTAATCTCTCTGCTCTATTCAATAAACCAGCTCCACTTCTCTCCTAGCCTCATTAGTGATTATAGCACTAGGGCTCATTGTCACCAGGTGCGTGAACTTTAACCTTTTCGCGCTACCCCCAACCACGACCCGCTGGGTCTTCTACCACCACAGAAATGTGGCGTGACACTTCTCGGGGGACCGAGGAGAACCGGGGGCTTTCCTTCCCTGCCTCCTGCAGATGTCGTTAGCATGTGTCACCTCTCGACGATTTACCGCCGTCCACGCTCTGGCCTTAACAAGTTTTCACGCTGCTTTATTAGAACGCAAGTCCAACGCAACAGATTTTTTTTATTTTTATAAAAAGGCATTAGTTTGGGCAAAAGGGGAAGAGAGGAGAGGTGGTGGTGTGGTGGAGAAGAAGAAGAGAAGTGCCAGATAAAGAGGGGGAGGAAAGGAGGAGAGAAGGGGTGTAGAATCTAGATTCTCTGCTACAGGCTATGCTCTGCAGGCTGACTGCTTTCTCTCTCCCTGCAAACTAAACACTTGTCCTTTCCCTCTCCCACTGAGTGTGTGTTAAGTTACCTCTCTTTCACAGAGCATTCAGGTCTGGGATATTTAACTTGCCTGATCTTTTCTAGCTCTTTTAACAATCAGTCAATTAGTGCAAAGAGTCTCGGGGGGCTGATCGCAGCACAGGGTGCAATGAAAGTACATGGTTAAAACAACTCAATGACCCTGGATGGTGGCTGTGAGCAGAAGAGTCGCAGCTTGGTACTTATTTAAGGTATTTATAATTGGCTGGCTCTCGATGGTAACCTAACTTGGGAAGCATTCAATGAACATAAATGTGTTTAGGAGGAAATTCGATTTCATTGAAATGACTTGTGCCAAAGTTCTCAACCCCCTGATTCAGCCGTTAAACCATGCCTGTTTTTCCAGTCATTTGAATCACACGAATGCCTACAAACTGTAGATTCCTAATTGAGTTAGGAGCAACTACTTTCATAACAACAATATACTGATATTACATCAACATCCCTCTGTAAACTGGCCTACATGAGATTTGTCAAAATATACATCTCCAGCTCTCTTTCTCACACACACACACACACACACACACACACACACACACACACACACACACACACACACACACACACACACACACACACACACACACACACACACACACACACACACACACACACACACCTCATGAGTTATAGGTTCTGTGTGTGTAGAACTGTGCTCAGAGCGTCTGGACTCAGCCTCAGCCACAGTGTAAATAGAGAGACTGGGGCTGTCAGAGAGCTGCGGTCGGGGAGGCATTTGCACTGTCTCAGCTCAGATACTTTGTAAGATAAAAACCCAACCTGTAGCTACTAAACATTGAGCCTGTTCTGTGAGCCTGTTCTCCTGGGCCTCCGGGGCAGACTTCTTCGCTCATTGAAATGAGGGATGAGGGAGGGGGGGGAGAAGGTTGCAGGAGGAGAGGAGCGTATTTGACTCCCTGCCACACATCTAGTGCAGTCTCTCCTATTGAGAAGTGGGACCTAGCAGGAAGCGGCGAAACCGTAAATTAGGAACCTGCGGCGCTCCTCAGCCTTCCCTTGGACACGTTTATTGTTCGATTGTGTTGTCTCTCCACAGTACGACTCTCTCCACAGTACGACTGTGTGTGTTACGACCTCTCTACGACGTTCCTCTCTCGTTTGTAGAATGACACCACTCTCGCCCGAATTCCACAACGTCGTACATTTTTTTCGGGTTTGTGTTTTTTCGATTGTGTGTGTCTCTCCACAGTACGACCGTGTGTGTGTCTCTCCACAGTACGACCGTGTGTGTGTCTCTCCACAGTACGACCGTGTGTGTGTCTCTCCACAGTACGACCGTGTGTGTGTCTCTCCACAGTACGACTGTGTGTGTGTCTCTCCACAGTACGACCGTGTGTGTGTCTCTCCACAGTACGACCGTGTGTGTGTCTCTCCACAGTACGACCGTGTGTGTGTCTCTCCACAGTACGACCGTGTGTGTGTCTCTCCACAGTACGACCGTGTGTGTGTCTCTCCACAGTACGACCGTGTGTGTGTCTCTCCACAGTACGACCGTGTGTGTGTCTCTCCACAGTACGACCGTGTGTGTGTCTCTCCACAGTACGACCGTGTGTGTGTCTCTCCACAGTACGACTGTGTGTGTCTCTCCACAGTACGACGGTGTGTGTGTCTCTCCACAGTACGACGGTGTGTGTGTCTCTCCACAGTACGACGGTGTGTGTGTCTCTCCACAGTACGACGGTGTGTGTGTCTCTCCACAGTACGACCGTGTGTGTGTCTCTCCACAGTACGACCGTGTGTGTGTCTCTCCACAGTACGACCGTGTGTGTGTCTCTCCACAGTACGACCGTGTGTGTGTCTCTCCACAGTACGACTGTGTGTGTGGAGGAATTCACTTCCCACCATGGCCCGTCTTTCTCCACCCCTGTTTGAAGCCTTCAAAGCCTCAGCGTGGATGCTTCGGGCGGCTAGTGGGGTGTGAAGCCAGCGCTTCTGCCCCGGCTCAGGCGTTGTTCTTGGACGCGGCAGCGGAGAGAGAGAGCACAGTGTGGAAGATGAGCTCACACTGAGACACTCTGCCAGGTCTAGGCCAGCTAGCCAGAGAAACTCACATCAGGACACTAATACGGAACGGTAATGTTCTAGAGTCAAATACAGTGATGAAATGATGATGATGATGATGCTGCTGTTCCACTGTTTAAGTGAGAGGGAGAAGGGATGGTCATAATGATTTTGTAAATGGGCCTGGACCCCTCCACAAATGGGCATACACAGACCTTATTACAGTAGCATATTTTGGGTTCTTTACAACATCTACAGTACATATTTCATGAATATGTCTGCTGGATGATTCTTATAATAAATCATGGTACATAAATCAATACATCTGCCAAAACCCAGATTTAAAAAAAGCTTGCTAGGACCAGGAAGAGATCTTTTCAGGGCCTGATAAAAAACAACATATCATACTTTGCTAGGACCAGGAAGAGGTATTTTCAGGGCCTGATAAAAAACAACATATCATAGCTTGCTAGGACCAGGAAGAGATCTTTTCAGGGCCTGATAAAAAACAACATATCATACTTTGCTAGGACCAGGAAGAGGTATTTTCAGGGCCTGATAAAAAACAACATATCATACTTTGCTAGGACCAGGAAGAGGTCTTTTCAGGGCCTGTGTAGACTAACACTCAAGCTATAGAAGAACAAGTCACTTACTGCAACACTGGAGGAGAAACACAATGCCTCGTTACTCTACAAGTATTTGCACAAGCACTCCGAATGAAAAAGCGAGAAGAACAATGACTTAAGACATATTTCTGAGGGGTTGCTTATTATTATGCTAAAAATGGAAACCAGCAGATATCCATATCCAATGACAACAATGGATGGTTATATTTTTTGTTCAAGTATAACTACACCAGCTGGTTCTGTCCAGGCAGATTGCTTCTGACACTGATGGAGCTGAAAGGTTGTTTCTGAACCGGCTCCCAGAACCGCAGTTACCACAGAACACTGCCATGTCATAATGCCTCTTGCACAGCACCCACCCCCTACCCCTCGCCCCACTGGAATTCTGGGAAACCCACAGCACACACCAACCATTGGATCCCTCTAACTCTAATTGCCGCTATGGAACAGAAGTTCCTGGAGTTTTTTCCGTCCAAACGTTACTTTAAACGAAATTACAGCTTCAGGTCTCCGTAACCGATTCTGACACTTCTGACTTGCGGAGGAAGGATACAGGGGGGCGTTGAGATGGGGGGTATAAATAGCCCCTCAAATCCTGAAACCCAGAAACCCCAAACCTTGTTGTAATTAACTCATCAGGAGTGGGTCAATTAGGGAACCTGGGCTGGGATTTGCAGAGCAGAGTTTGCGGAGACGCTGAGAGTTTGTTTTTCGAAGTGTTGCGCAACAAGGTCCAGATTCACAAATGGTAATGTCACAATGGAGGAAGTTCTGCATTACCACTAAATAATGATTACAAGCTCAGCAAGGTTCTCTAATTGCTGAAACAGAACCGTTTGGAACCTGAGGTGGCCTTGTGCACACACAAAAAAGGCCCAAGTTTCCAAAAAATGTCCAACTTTGTGGAAAGAAAAGCAAACGGTTCTAGAAGTAATTGCTGCATTGTTTGAGTGGAAATGCTGAGGAGTCAGGGGGTAATGATTTGAGGATTTTGGTCCCCCAGATCAGAAGAGTGGGGGGAAACATCTCGTTATTTTTAATGTCTCATTTCCAAGTCTGATTTATTCAGATGAAAGACAAGGCTGGGGTAAAAGTTCATCTCTGATGACAACCTTTGGGGTGGAAGGTTTTTCCTGTCGAAGGGAGCTGATGAACAATGTAGGCTACAGAGGCCACAGAGGATACAGAGGCCACAGAGCGGCTACACTGTGATCAAATGTTTTTCCCCAACAAAAAATGAGTGCTGAAGTACTGTATTGAATCTGGTCGAAAGTTGGAATGGCGACTGAGTAATGGTTCATCAACAGGAAGTCTCTGCAGTACGCACACTGCGATCCCAGGTGTGATTCAACCCTTAGGTCTTCATTGGGAAACTTTGATGTTTGGCACCTGCTCAAAGCCAATGGATGCGCGGATCATAACGGTATGTTTCTGTCCTTTCTTATACAGAGTATCTGAAGGAAATGATCTGAGGTGAAATGTGCTTATTTGACCAGGACAGAACAAGGAAGTGACAGAGTGGATAGAATCTCTCAAATGATAAAATATTAACAGTATCAGAAAACACAACGGAACTCCAAAAACTTCCTGTTCCTATCAGATAGCCTATGACATGCCCCAGATTCTACCTATAGGATTTCTATTGGCTCCCTGATACCACTCCTGTGGCCTGTTTGGCTGCTGAGCACTAGTTCAGAGCCATCCAACAAAATGAAAGTGGTTGTGTAATTTATGAAAAGAATAATATTACCTTAAATGTTCTATTGATTCTGTAGATATGCAGTTTTATTTGCTCTGGCAGGGGACTCGCGGTTTGAAACCGATTGTGTTCGGTGGGCCAGGAAAATGAACCATAATTATTGTCAATGGACCACTTAAACATAATCTATTGAAAATGACTTTGGATTAATTCTCTGACATTCTGGGGTGGAAAGGTGTTTTTGTCTCAAAAATGTGCAGCTGATATACTGAGCACTGAAAACTAGGCCTGCATTAACCAATTTAGGCTATTTGGTATAAAAAAAAACAAAGATACATTTTAGATATGCGTGTCAATCAAAAAAAAATCAAGCATGCTGTTGTCTTTTTGCTTGGCCATCATTGTGCGCGTGCCATCAACCAACTTTCATAATTTTCACTGTTCCAGGATCAGTCTCCTGTCAACATTTGTCTATTGTCATACAGGGGGAGTGACCAATCTGAACAGGCCAGAAAAAAAGTGTAATTTCCGACTAAGGTCAAAGAGCCACGGTGCAGAGGTGCAGCCCAAACACTTACCTCCACTGTTATTCTATTTCTTAATCCAACTCCATTCTGTCTCTGTCACTGTTTGTTATTGGGGCTCTGAGCTCACTTCAATTTCCCGCCCGTCGCCTTGACAACACCTCCACTTCACGGGAAACCAGATAATGTATCTCGTGGAAACGCGTCTCGCTTCCTTCCCAGATAAATAAACGGTCGTCAACGAGGAGCCCCTGATGCCACAACAATTCAATATCTCAATATAACACCCCAAGAGGGCAGGGCAAGACGGGAGGGAGTTAAGGCCCCTGTACTGTCAGGGCCACGGTCAAGGTCAGAATGGCTACTGTTGCAGCTCCTATATATGTCTCTACCACATGAGCTTTAAAACATTTTAAAAAGGAGTTCTGGGTTGGGAGTGAGCCGCCCATCCACCCACCCACTGTTATACGACCGGCCCGGCTCCATCCCTCTCTCTCTCTCCTCAGAGACGACGGGAGACAGGAACACAGGCTCTTACGGATCATCTCTCATCCCTACCCTGGCTTTTATCTCCGGCCAGCGCCCTGTCCTCCTAGCAGCCTCCGGGAGAAAATATGAGGAGTCCTTGGAAAAATGAAAAAAGAGAGGGAAACATTCCCGAATCCCAAGGATCTTAGAGGCGGAAAGAAGGGAGGTTATTCCTCCTGTTCCTGCTGCTTTAGATGTAGTCTACCTCTGGATATCTACTGGATATGTGGCCTACCTCTGGATGTCCACTGGATATGTGGCCTACCTCTGGATGTCCACTGGATATGTGGCCTACCTCTGGATGTCCACTGGATATGTGGCCTACCTCTGGATGTCCACTGGATATGTGGCCTACCTCTGGATATCCACTGGATATGTGGCCTACCTCTGGATATCCACTGGATATGTGGCCTACCTCTGGATATCCACTGGATATGTGGCCTACCTCTGGATATCTACTGGATATGTGGCCTACCTCTGGATATCCACTGGATATGTGGCCTACCTCTGGATGTCCACTGGATATGTGGCCTACCTCTGGATGTCCACTGGATATGTGGCCTACCTCTGGATGTCCACTGGATATGTGGCCTACCTCTGGATGTCCACTGGATATGTGGCCTACCTCTGGATGTCCACTGGATATGTGGCCTACCTCTGGATGTCCACTGGATATGTGGCCTACCTCTGGATGTCCACTGGATATGTGGCCTACCTCTGGATGTCCACTGGATATGTGGCCTACCTCTGGATGTCCACTGGATATGTGGATGCCTACTACCTCTGGATGTCTGGATGTCCACTGGATATGTGGCCTACCTCTGGATGTCCACTGGATATGTGGCCTACCTCTGGATGTCCACTGGATATGTGGCCTACCTCTGGATGTCCACTGGATATGTGGCCTACCTCTGGATGTCCACTGGATATGTGGCCTACCTCTGGATGTCCACTGGATATGTGGCCTACCTCTGGATGTCCACTGGATATGTGGCCTACCTCTGGATGTCCACTGGATATGTGGCCTACCTCTGGATGTCCACTGGATATGTGGCCTACCTCTGGATGTCCACTGGATATGTGGCCTACTCTCCACTGGATATGTGGCCACTGGATGTCCACTGGATATGTGGCCTACCTCTGGATGTCCACTGGATATGTGGCCTACCTCTGGATGTCCACTGGATATGTGGCCTACCTCTGGATGTCCACTGGATATGTGGCCTACCTCTGGATGTCCACTGGATATGTGGCCTACCTCTGGATGTCCACTGGATATGTGGCCTACCTCTGGATGTCCACTGGATATGTGGCCTACCTCTGGATGTCCACTGGATATGTGGCCTACCTCTGGATGTCCACTGGATATGTGGCCTACCTCTGGATGTCCACTGGATATGTGGCCTACCTCTGGATGTCCACTGGATATGTGGCCTACCTCTGGATGTCCACTGGATATGTGGCCTACCTCTGGATGTCCACTGGATATGTGGCCTACCTCTGGATGTCCACTGGATATGTGGCCTACCTCTGGATGTCCACTGGATATGTGGCCTACCTCTGGATGTCCACTGGATATGTGGCCTACCTCTGGATGTCCACTGGATATGTGGCCTACCTCTGGATGTCCACTGGATATGTGGCCTACCTCTGGATGTCCACTGGATATGTGGCCTATCTCTGGATGTCCACTGGATATGTGGCCTACCTCTGGATGTCCACTGGATATGTAGCCTACCTCTGGATATCCACTGGATATGTAGCGGAAGGAGGGATTTGTTAGATTACTTGTTAGATATTACTGCCCTGTCGGAACTAGAAGCACAAGCATTTCGCTACACTCGCATTAACATCTGCTAACCATGTGTATGTGACCAATAAGATTTGAGTTGATTGATCGAGATTCTTGATTGTTCATTTCATGTAGAGGGGGAGGACCATGATTGAGACCAAGGCCAAGATTCAAACCAACACGGATTAAAGACCTGTGCGCTCCGATTGACTTTTAAATGTGACATCCGCAGCGTTTACGGGATCTCCGTCTCGAACGTCTGGGAAAATTGCTTTTACAAGTCAATCGCCGTGCGTAGGCCATTAATCTGTGTCGGTTTGAATCCCGGCCCAACTCTCTCTGTCTGTCATTTTGGTCTTTTTCATCCTTTTTTTCCCATCCCCAGGTCCAGGGGTTCATAGTTCTAAGATAATAACCAATCCTCCTGAAGGGAACGGGGGCCCCCATTGGAAATAGATTTCCACTAGAGACCCAGAGATCCTTCTCTCTTGGGCCACTTGACGCAGTATCCTCTCATAAAACTAATATTAGCAGTAATGACGCCATTTCCTTATCGCCCTCATAATTAGGGCCCATTTGTTGGCTTTGCAATGTTCCAGTGCTAGATAGAACTTTTGTTATTAGAAGCAGGAAGGGACCCATGCAGGAACCTAATGGCCTTTTCAGATGGGGATGGGGGACTCATATGAATGACTCACACCACTGCACACAAACGCACACACACACACAAACGCACACTCACACACAGTCTCTCTCTTTCTCACATACACATTTCTGTCAGACCCCCAGACAGCAGTGGCGATGTGAGAAGAGGAAGCTATTTAAAGCTCTTACTGGTAACTTGCTGAGTCAAGAGCCCAGCAGCTCTCTCTATAAAGGGCCCATAACGGACCATCAGGGCTGAGTAAGCAGGGGCTCACTGCACTACCCTTCTCTTCCCGGCTGGAAACCAAGCCTAATTAAAATCGATGGAGGCAACAACGAGAGGGAAGGGGTTAATGGGGAAGGGGGAGTGTCAGGCTGACAAGGATGTGGAGCGTATTCTTACCGGCTGGTTCTCTCTCCGTTTCTTCTTACCGGCTGGTTCTCTCTCCATTTCTCTCTCTTGACTTGCTCTCCCTCTCTTTCTTAATAATGTGTGTGTTTGCGGGGGATGAGATGAGAGAGATATGGGCTCCTCTCCCCGACCTCCTATCTGTCTTGTGAGACCTAATGGGTGATGGATTAACCCATGGATCACCCCTGGCAAATTGAGATGACCTCGCAAACTTTCCCCGGGAGCCTTCCCAGCAGTACGCATTCCATCCCACACACACTGGTCTCAAACGCACACTGGTCTCCAACGCACCCAAACACACGCACTCCCGCAAATACACATACTTGCAAACACTCCCGCAAACACACGTTCATCTTCTCTTTCTCTCATCTCTCGCGCACACAGACACGCACACACACACACACACACACACTGAATAGTATGGTCCGGTTGCACAGTATGCCCAAGGTGAAACCCAGTCTGCTGCTATGTTATTATATAAGAGTCACAGTGATTGATGTCAATCTCTCTCCATCTTCATACCTGCTTTATTTACCATAGAACTAGAACAAATAGACTTGTAACGTCTCTAGAAAACAAGGATAGAAATTGGAAGTCTGACAGTCATGCATTTATTATTTTTAGTCCTATCACAACCTGACCGTGAGACCTCTGCTGCCTAAACACACACACACACACACACCACTCTTTGTAACCTGCGTCCATGGTGATACAGTGATTCAATCCAATGCTTGTGGCCACCCACCGTCCAACCTCCCTGTTCCTGACATATATGGGAAAGACAAAGATAAATCACCTTCACCCACTTTACTCATCCTACACCAACTCCAGGGATACATTATTTTTGGCCATCGCATGTTTGACTAACTGTCACTGTTTGACTGTCTCGTTTGATCTGACCGCAGGTGTTCTGCTTTACTCGGCCTGTGCCCAGACGTTTTCCCTAACCACAGGATCTAGGATCAGATTACCCCGGCTCAAATGCTAACTTGAACACTTAGAAGGATGAAAAATATATCCATTAGGGACAACTTTAAACTGCTCCAATATTTGCAATCCCCTCAGACATCAGCAGCAGTACCGGAGGGAGACAGAGGGGGGCGCTCTGTCCAACACGTCCTACACTGCAGGGGGATTTGGTACATGTAATAACTTCATGCACACATTAATCATACATAACTATAGAATGGACCCCGCTTTGGGTCCAATGTGCTCATTCTCACTCTAGGTGGTCCTGTCGACGAGCGGAGGGGGACTCGAGCCAGCTGCGTTGCTACACCAAGGGTCTCACCTTGAACCACTCGAAGCGCACACACACACACACACACACACACACACACACACACACACACACATTTTGCTCTGTGTCTGTGTTTTATTGCTGCTGTTGTTGCTGTAACAGCCCAACGCTCTAGAATAAAAAGAGTTGATGTGAGTTGTCGCTAGAAGAACACGGGGCTTTAGTGCTTGTTGGTGCTCAGTGCATTGCCTTCCCAAATAGGCTAGAACATACAGATACACTATGACTCTGACCCAGGGAAATAACAATACACTTAAAGCCTTTTACTGACCTCTACCTTATGTACGGTCATATAATACAGCATGAACCACAGGGTACTGAATTAGCTGACCAGTGAAGACTCAAAACCTCTCTCTCTTTCTCTAGTCCTCTCTCCCCCCTCTCTAATTGTTGTATATTTGCCTTGGCTCCTAACACTTGCCCACAGCCCGGTAACCACCTGGTAACCACCACACAGAGGTGCTGAGGTCATCATGTGTGATCCTCCACAGTACCCCTGGCCTCAGGAGCAGGTCACACACACTGCTGAATGGAGCTACTACGCCACACACACACACACACACACACCCCCATGTATTTGTCTACCCTGTTTACTGTTCTCTTTACGACTTCTGTTAAAAATCCAGTGACACTTTAAAGAGCTAGACAACTCAGCCCTGTCTATTACTGTAATGAATCAGAAACAGTTCAACAAGGACCTGTTGCCACACAGGGAGAAAACCTGATGACTTCACGGTTCACAGAAATGCCCGAAATAAGCACTTGAAGGTCGGGTAAAGTACACAATTATGAGGAGGTTGAGGGTTAAGGAAAGACATACAGTTAAACACTGCTAAGTAATGGAATGTGATAGGGATGGGAAACGGGGTGATGCCGCAGGGGGAATCTCATCCTGGATGGGACGATGCCGCAGGGGGAAGCTCATCCTGGATGGGACGATGCCGCAGGGGGAAGCTCATCCTGGATGGGACGACCGTAGAACAGCAGCAGCAGATCTCTCCAGTCCACATACTTCTTTCTGGAGCCATTAAAGGAACATGTCTGGGTACTGTTGAGGCTCTGTGATGTCTGTGGGTTTTGTCTGTCTACTCCCTGGAGGTGCATGGTATCTGGCACTACAGCCGGGCCTCTGTAGTACATCTCACACGGGCTCTGAAGTACATCTCACACGGGCTCTGTAGTACATCTCACACGGGCTCTGCAGTACATCTCACACGGGCTCTGCAGTACATCTCACACGGGCTCTGCAGTACATCTCACACGGGCTCTGCAGTACATCTCACACGGGCTCTGCAGTACATCTCACATGGGCTCTGCAGTACATCTCACACGGGCTCTGCAGTACATCTCACACGGGCTCTGAAGTACATCTCACACGGGCTCTGAAGTACATCTCACACGGGCTCTGAAGTACATCTCACACGGGCTCTGCAGTACATCTCACACGGGCTCTGAAGTACATCTCACACGGGCTCTGAAGTACATCTCACACGGGCTCTGAAGTACATCTCACACGGGCTCTGCAGTACATCTCACACGGGCTCTGCAGTACATCTCACACGGGCTCTGAAGTACATCTCACACGGGCTCTGAAGTACATCTCACACGGGCTCTGAAGTACATCTCACACGGGCTCTGAAGTACATCTCACACGGGCTCTGCCGTACAGCAATGCCAGTGTTTCAACAACCTGGGACATGGAAAGTAGGCTATCGTGATTTATAGCCAATGAATTGGTTGTTAAGATACAGCTCTTTTGGAATAGTCTGCACATTGTTGCCATTCTTTGGGGTAAATCGCAACAACATAATATCAAACCAAAGAGCATATAATGTACTATTTAATTGCTGTTTGATCGTGCAGACGGTGTGCTCATTCTGTAGTCAGAGTGTCATTGATAAACAGAGTGATTCAGACCCATGTGACTGGGTACTGAAACATTACACTGTCTAACGTGTGAATAACACATCGATGTCGTCTGGCGTTGGCTTTAATTGCTCCTAATCGTCTGTTAGCTGCTCAGTCTACCAAACCACCCAAACTTTCCATTAAATCTCTCTCCCTCCGTCTCTCCATCCCTCTTTCTCTCATCCCACCCCGTCTTGCTCCAAAACCAAAATCTCCATCAGGACAAGCTCTCTCTGTTTCATCTCCCTCTTGTTCTCTCGCTCTCTCTCATCCCTCCACACCTTCTCACTCGGTCCTTCCCTCGCTCACTCGTCCCTCCCTCCCTCCCTCATCCCTCCCCTCTCTCTCTCTCATCCCTCCATCTCGCTCCAAAACCACTGCTCTGAAACACCGCCCGACACAGAGACACATAGCTTTCACTACGGCATCAACGGCCCTCCATTAATTCATTAGCTGAACTCGCCCCGAGGGCCAGGGAATTGCTAGAAACAACCCTCCTACAATACATCTCTGTACTGTAAACAGCTGTTGGCAGATGAGATGAGTGAGACAGGTACCGACAAGGACTCATCCAAACAGCTAAACGCGGCTGTCTGGAGCGGGTTGTGTGTTCAGTGCCAAAGGTGGGAGGTGTTGAGTGAAGAGATGTTGGGTGTGAATGGACAGTCTGAGTCAGGTAGACAGACAGCCTGAGGAGCACTGAGCACTGACACTCAAATCAATTCAAGTGTGATTTGTCAAACGCACCGAATACAACAGGTGTAGACTTTACCCGGAAACGCTCGTTTATGAGCCCTTAACCAACAAGGCAGAGTTGAAAAATAAATAGTAACACGTGGAAGAAAATAAAGTACACAAGAATGGCGCTATATACAGGGAGTACCAGATTACTGTGCAGAGGTACGAGGTATTTGAGGTAGATATGTACATGAAGGCAGGGTAAAGTGACTAGGCATCAGGATAGATAATAATAAGGTATTTGAGGTAGATATGTACATGAAGGCAGGGTAAAGTAACTAGGCATCAGGATAGATAATAATAAGGTATTTGAGGTAGATATGTACATGAAGGCAGGGTAAAGTGACTAGGCGTCAGGATAGATAATAATAAGGTATTTGAGGTAGATATGTACATGAAGGCAGGGTAAAGTGACTAGGCATCAGGATAGATAATAATAAGGTATTTGAGGTAGATATGTACATGAAGGCAGGGTAAAGTGACTAGACATCAGGATAGATAATAATAAGGTATTTGAGGTAGATATGTACATGAAGACAGGATAGATAATAATAAGGTATTTGGGTAAAGTGACTAGACATCAGGATAGATAATAATAAGGTATTTGAGGTAGATATGTACATGAAGGCAGGGTAAAGTGACTAGACATCAGGATAGATAATAATAAGGTATTTGAGGTAGATATGTACATGAAGGCAGGGTAAAGTAACTAGGCATCAGGATAGATAATAATAAGGTATTTGAGGTAGATATGTACATGAAGGCAGGGTAAAGTGTGTGTGTGTGTGTGTGTGTGTGTGTGTGTGTTTGAATGTGTGTGGGTTTTGTGTGAGAGTGTCAATGTAGTGTGTGTGAGTGAATGAGTCTGTATGTGGTTTATATAATCTAGTGAGTGTGTATATGGTGTGTATATGGTGTCTAGTGAGTGTGTATATAAAGTCTAGTGAGTGTGTATATAAAGTCTAGTGAATGTGTATATAAAGTCTAGTGAGTGTGTATATGGTGTGTATATAAAGTCTAGTGAGTGTGTATATGGTGTGTCTACAAAGTGTAGTGAGTGTGCGTAGGGTCAGTGCAAAATAGAGTCAGTGCATATAGTTTGGGTACCATTAATTGACTATTTAGCATTCTGGCTATTTAGCGGTCTAATGATCAGGCCCACTATCGTAGTGTCGTCAGCAAATTTGATGATGGTGTTGGAGTTGTGTGTGGCCACGCAGTTGTGTTTGAACAGGGAGTATAGGAGGGACTAAGCACACACACGTGTTGAGGGTCAGCATGGCGGAGGTGTTGTTGCCTACCCTCACCACCTGAGGCCGGCCCGTCAGGAAGTCCAGGATCCAGTTGTAGAAGGAGGTGTTTAGTCCCAGGGTCCCTAGCTAGGTGATGAGGAGACTATGGTGTTGAACGCTGAGCTGTAGTCTATGAACACCATTCTTACATAGTTATTTCCCCTCTTGTCCAGGTGGGAGAGGACAGTGTGACGTGCAATCGCGATTGTCATCATCTGCGGATCTGCTGGGGCTTTATGCGAATTGGAATGGGTCCAGGGTGTCTGGAAATGGTGTTGATGTGTGTCAATACCAGCCTTTCAAGCACATCATAATTACAGATGTAAGTGCTATCTATTGCCCTGATAGTCATTTAGGAAGGTTACCTTGGAGCTCTTGGGAACAAGGACAATGGTGGTCATCTTGAAACATGTTGGGATTTACAGACTGGGACTAGTATAGATTGAAAATGTCTGTGAAGACACTGGTCTGCGCATACTTTGAGAACGCGCTCTGGTATCGCGTCTTGTGATTGTCAACCCGTTTAAACGTTTTGCTCACATCGGCCACAGAGAGCGAGATCACACAGTCCTCTGTAAAAACAGGGGCTTTCATGAACGGCACAGTGTTACACTCCTCAAAGTGAAAATAAAAACCATTTAGCTAGTTTAGGAGTTCTGCATCACTGGGCAACTCATGGCTGGGTTTACTTTTGTAATCCATTATCCCCTGCAAGCCCTGCCACATACGTCGAGTGTCGGAGCTGGTGTATTAGGATTCCACCTTCCTCCTATATTGTCCTTTCGCATGTTTGATGTCTTGCCGGAGGTCGCAGCGGGCTTTCTTGTATGCATCCATGTTCATGTCCCGTTCCTTGAAAGCGGTAGCTCTAACCTGTAGCCCAGCGCGGATATTGCCTGTTATCCATGGTTTGGATACATTCTTATAGTCACTTTGAGGATGACATCCTCTATGCACTTATTGATGAAGCCAGTGACTGTTGTGGTAAACTCAATGCTATCGGATGAATCCTGGAACATATCCCGGTCTAGCAAAACAGTCTAATAGCCTCACGTCTGCTTCATCCGACCACTTCCACATTGAGCGTATCACTGGTACTTCCTGTTTGAGCTTTTGTTTGTAAACAAAAATCAGGAGAATGGAGTCATGGTCAGATTTGCAGAAGGGAGGACGAGGGAGGGCCTTGTATGCATTTCTGTGGGTAGAATAAAAGTGGTCTAGAATTTACGTGCCCCTAGAGGCACAGGAGACGTGTTGGTAGAAGTGAGGTAGGACGGTTTTAAGTCTCCCCGTGTTAAAGTCTCCGCCCACCGGTTTCTGGTTTGTTTATGGCCCCATACAGTTCATTGAGTGCCAGAGTAGTGTTGGCTTGGGGAGGGATGTAGGCAGTCATGACAATTACGTCTGAGAACTCTCTTGGTAGATACAATGGTCTGCAGCTTACCGTGAGTTATTCTATAGCAGATGAACAAAAGCTTGATATTTCCTTCACACTTGAACCAGCACAGCAGTTTTTATTTATGAAAATAAAGACACTCCACCTCCTTTCGACTTCCCCCGAAGCCGCTGGACGATCCTGCCACTGCATAGAGAATCCACTGAGTACTACGTGCACAGCGTCATCATCCAGCCATGTTTCTGTAAGACGTGTAATACTGCAGCTTTTCAAATCTCTCTGATAAGAGACTCTCGAATGAAGCTCATCCACCTTATTATTGAGTGACCGGACGTTTGCCGACAGAACGGAGGGGAGCGCCGTTCGGTGATCTCTTCGCCTCACTTTCACCAGGACCCCACCTCGTCTCCCGCGTCTAAGCCTGCAGCGTTTTGGTATGCCGTACTCACTTAGACTCACTTAGACACTCTCGGGCCAATAGGGAGAGAGAAGAGAAGAAGAAACAGAAGAGAAGGCCTTGCTGGTTAACGCAAAGTCCCGTCATCCTCCGACCCAATTAGCTCCAGCTGTTGTGAGAGTGCTGAATGAGAAAGCGTGGGAGTCTGCTTCACATTAAGATGGTGCTGTTTTAACGCACCCAAATGATCAGAGCAGAAACACGTGTCCCATGCCGACCAACCGCCAACCCGTTCTGGAGGCCGTGAGGGGATGACATCACACACGGTGATGGCGGACCATGCGATAAACCAGTGACAGTGGACGAACTTACTACCGATGAGTGGAAGCAAACACAGAGCCAAGGTGGTAATGCAATATTCTCCTTCCACACAACGATATGGCTTCCCACCAAACCACCTCTCTAAACAGGTTCAAGGTTCAGTCTCTAGGAGAGTAAAAGCAGAAACGTGTACTCAAGCAAGCTACACACACACCATCGGTGGTATCTGGGTTGCATTATGCATTTAACCCTAACTCGCAAAACAAAACAAAAGCCAGAGGAAGCCTGAAATTCCACAAAAAGCTTTAACTGAATGCATTTTTGCTATTCTGTCAATCAAACACGTCCCACAAGCCCTCAGTGTTATGGCGTGAGCGTTGCCGAAGGTCACGGAATGTATTGTAGCAACAATGTGTTTCCACAGGAGATGGTATAGATTTCCCATACTGTAATCATAGTACGTGATGTAGAGATTCTCTCCCTCTTTAATTTACTGACTTTATTGTCCTCGAGGGGGAAAATGTTGTTGCAGTATCATGTACATGTTTAAAATTGTGTTTTCACGCACAAACACACACACCCTCCCGCTCAAATGACTGTTTTCTGTGTTACCAGCCCCGGCATCTATTCTCCTCATTTGACATTCTCCTCCATATATAAGGTGTTACCATTTGAAATACGCTTCCAAAATCTGTTATCTGGGTAAAGCTGGAATTCCGTCAAAGCGAAATTGCATCTTAAAACAGCCCTTTCACTTTACATCATCCTGCTCAAAGGCCAAAATAGACTTCAAGATTTTCAGTTTGTCAAGATAACAATAGAATATCATTCTTAATATGTCTAAATTTCACTAGGTTTTGTGAGTAGAGTCACTGCAGTTCATATGAGCGCAGTCTTTGGGAAGTTAACCAGAATTGTCTCTGTGTGAATCGTCAAAAAACGATAGTTCCTCATCTTGTTGTCAAAGAAAGCGAGAAAGAGACGGAGAGATCCAACACAGGGGGCTCTGACTAGCACAGATTGACCTGCTCGTGTGTTGACCTTGCTGGGGGAAGATGGCCCAGGGGGGGTCCCTGTCTTTGGGGATATTTTTACTATGTATTTATTTTTGTATGTACAGTCCATGCATTCAAGGTCCTACAGTATGACCGTCCTGGACAGCTGTAAATGTGGCCCTTACAATACAGTGAAGTATGGATCCTCTAAAGGTCCAAGAAACCATTAAGTTTCAATGTGTCTGTCTTTGGTACCAATGTAAAATGCCATTATGATCTTATTGTCAAAGTGACTGACGCGGTACAGTTAGCTACTGTACGGAATCCCTTACATGCTAAAAAACAACAACGTGCTGTCTCTCACAGCATCTTTCTGTGAGGAACACTGTCCTAGTGGAAAGTTATGAGATAATTGTCAAACTGATTTAGTGGATTACTGTAACTCATCTGGGACTGACACTGTCACAGACCACAGAATTAAAAGACTACGATGATCAAAAGAGATGCCTCAAACTCAAAGCAATCTGTATCAACCCCCTTTGCAATCTGTATCGCAATCTGTATCAACACCCTTTGCAATCTGTATCAACCCCCTTTGCAATCTGTATCAACCCCCTTTGCAATCTGTATCCACTCCCTTTGCAATCTGTATCCACCCCCTTTGCAATCAGTATCCACCCCCTTTGCAATCTGTATCCACCCCCTTTGCAATCTGTATCCACCCCCTTTGCAATCTGTATCCACCCCCTTTGCAATCTGTATCCACTCCCTTTGCAATCTGTATCCACTCCCTTTGCAATCTGTATCCACTCCCTTTGCAATCTGTATCCACCCCCTTTGCAATCTGTATCCACCCCCTTTGCAATCTGTATCCACCCCCTTTACAATCTGTAGCAACCCCCTTTGCAATCTATATCATTTGAGGAAAATGCTACCAAAGTTCTATCAGCACATTGACTGTAGTACTCGCGCTGCTGAAACACTCGACCACTGCTACTCCAACTTCCAGATGCCTTCAAGGCCCTCCCCCGCCCTCCCTTCGGCAAATCAGAACTTGACTCCATTTTGCTCATCCCTTCCCTCAAACAGGAAGTACCCGTGCTAAGGCTATTCAACGCTGGTCTGACCAATCGGAATCCATGCTTCAAGATGGTTTTGATCATGCAGACATAGACATGTTCCGGGTAGCCTCTGAGAATAACATTGACGTATACACTGACACGGTGACTGAGTTCATCAGGAAGTGTATAGCGGATGTTGTTCCCACCGTGATTATTAAAACCTACCCAAATCAGAAACTGTGGATAGATTGCAGAATTTGTTTCAAAACTGAAAGCGCAAACCCTCACATTTAACCATGGCAAGGTGACTGGGAATATGGTTGAATACAAACAGTGTAGTTATTCCCTACGTAAGGCAATCAAACAGGCAAAACGTCAGTACAGAGACATAGTTGAGTCGCAATTCAACGGCTCAGACACGAGACGTATGTGGAAGGGTCTACAGAAAATCACGGATTACAAAGAGAAAAGCAGCCACGTTGCGGACAATGACATCTTGCTCCCGGACAAGGTAAACACCTTCTTCGCCCGCGTTGAGGATAACACAGTGCCAATGCTACGGCCCACTCCCAAGGACTGTGGGCTCTCGTTCTCCGTGGCCGATGTGGGTAAGACATTTAAACGTGTTAACCCTCACAAGGCTGCTGGACCAGATGGCATCACTAGCCACGTCCTCAGGGCATGCACAGACCAGCTGGCTGGAGTGTTTACGGACATATTCAATCTCGCTCTATCCCAGTCTGCTGTTCCCACTTGCTTCAAGATGGCCACCATTGTTCCTGTACCCAAGAAGGCAGAGGTAACTGAACTAAATGTCTATCCCCTTGTAGCACTCACTTCTGTCATCATGAAGTGCTTTGAAAGGCTAGTTAAGGATCATATCACCTCCACCTTATCTGACACACTAGACCCACTTCTATTTGCATACCGCCCCAATAGATCCACAGATGATGCAATTGCCATCGCACTGCACACTGCCCTATCCCATCTGGACAAGAGGAAAACCTATGCAAGAATGCTGTTCATTGACTACGGCTCAGCCTTCAACACCCTAGTACCCTCCAAGCTCATCATTAAGCCGGGGCCCTGGGTCTGAACCCCGCCCTGTGCAACTGCGTCTTGGAATTCCTGACAGGCCACCCCCAGGTGGGGAAGGTAGGAAACAACACCTCCACTTCACTGATCATCAACACAGGGGCAACAAAAGGGTGCGTGCTCAGCCCCCTCCTGTACTCCCTGTTCACCCATGACTGTGTGGCCATGCGTGCCTCCAACTTAATCATCAAGTTTGCAGACGACATAACAGTTGTAGGCCTGATTACCAAAAATGACGAGAGCCTACAGGGAGGAGGTGAGGGCCCTGGAGGAGTAGTGCCAGAAAAATGACCTCTCCCTCAACGTCATCATAATGAAGGAGATGAACGTGGACTTCAGGAAACAGCAGAGAGAGCACATCCCTATACACATCATCGGGACCGCAGTGGAGAAGGTGAAAATCTTCAAGTTCCTCGACATACACATCACCGACGATCTGAAATGGTCCACCCACACAGACAGTGTGATGAAGAAGGCGCAACAGCTTCTCTTTAACCTCAGGAGGCTGAAGAAATTTGTCTTGGGCCCCTAAGATCCTCACAAAATTTTACAGATGCACAATTGAGAGAATCCTGTCGGGCTGTATCACCGCCTGGTACGGCAACTGCACTGCCCGCAACCGCAGGGCTCTCCAGAGGGTGGTGCGGTTTGCCCAATGCATCACCGGGGACACACTGCCTACCCTCCAGGACACCTACAGCACCCAATGTCACAGGACGGCCAAAAAGATCGTCAAGGACATCAACCACCCGAGCCACGGCCTATTCACCCCACTACCATCCAGAAGCCGAGGTCAGTACAGGTGCATCAAAGCTGGGGCAGACAGACTGAAAAACAGGCGCTATCTCAAGGCCATCAGACTGTTAAATAGCCATCACTAGCCGGCTACCACCCGGTTACTCAACCCTGCACCTTAGAGGCTGCTGCCCTATATACATAGACATGGAATCACTGGTCACTTTAATAATGTTTACATACTGTTTTACTCATTTCATATGTATATACTCTATTCTACTGTATTTTAGTTAATCCCACTCCAACATTGCTCATTCTAACATGAACATATATTTCTTAACTCCATTCTTTTACTTTAGATTTGTGTGTATTGTTGTGAATTGTTAGATGTTACTGCACTGTTGGAGCTAGGAACACGAGCATTCTGCTACACCCGCAAAAACACATGCTAAATATGTGCATGAGACCAATACGACTTGATTTGATATCAATCCCCTTTGCAATCTATATCAAACCCCTTTACAGGAGAATTCAAAAACTAAACAAAAAGATCCCCCTTCATTTAGTCCCCCCCCCTCTCTCTCTCGCTCTCTCACTGGCACACACATTAACTCAGGCCACCACTGCAGCAGCATTTTGCACAGAGCCAGTAATGTCATATTTCAACACATTCTCCCACTAGCTACGTGTGGCGCCCAGCAGGGTTCAGAGTAGTAGTGGATGGTAACACACTACTAGGTTTAATCGAGGTACAGATGGGCCCATACTGCAGCCCTGCCAGCCATCAGGTTGAATTTGCTGTGGCCCCGCTGCGATGGTCCCGGGCACCCTGCTGGAAACAGGCCTGGCCCACCCCTCTTTTCCCGTCTCTGCCACCAATGCAACAGAATCCTTGGTGGCCCCTGGCCAGTACAGACGCAGGAGGGAGGTCTGGGCCTCCTCAGAAACCTAACATGTGGCTTCTCACTGTGGAGGAGGTTTTACAAATTACAGTTGTCTGTTTGGCTGTCTGTTTTGGCTGACTGTTTTGGCTGTCTGCTTCTGTGGCTGGTTTCAGTGAGCCCAGAATCAAAGTTACGGTCACAGTTATCTGTGAGTTGGACTGGCTCTGTGGGTGTGTGTGACGTTGCAGACATGCATGCCCGTATGTGAGTGCACGCATATGCTAAACTTAAACAGGGGCTGAGCAAGTTGCAAGGCTGTATAGAGCACAGTTAACCAAAAGTAGAAGCCCTTAGAGTGCGTCCAAATCCAGACTCTGAATAAACCATTATGCAATGGTTTAAAAAACAAGTCGTAAAACAGTGATAACACTTTGTAGGAAGGAGGTCCTCTTTGCGTGAGGGAGGCCATTCACCCCTTTGAACTACCGGCACTGGTGTAGCGATTCTTCGGGGGGGGGGGGGGGGGGGAATACGCCACGGTGCAAAGTGCAAACTACTCGGACACTCTTTTCGCACCTCTGTTTCTCACTCCGTTTGTTTGCCAGGCGTTGTACAGCAGTGAGTGTCAGGATGGTCAATGCGTTTGGCGGACGGCGGTCGCCCTTTGAAGATGAAGGATACGGCGGTTCATAAAGAATGCCGATCCTTGGTGGCAGCTCAAACATTAACCAAACCACAGCTCGGTCATCATGCCTCATCATGGTATCATTGTTAATGAATATTGCTGTTGTGTTCAGTTGTAGGGGCTCCTACATGAAATGAAAGGTGTGAAAGGACAACACTATACAGTATACTTTCTTGTGAAGAGTTGCTTTGTTTTTTTATTGAATCTGCAGGAGACCATGTGAATGTAAATACTAGTCTTACATTTTGACAATCTAACCGACATCCTCAAAATGATTGTCTTCATTGTAGTTCCCCCGTTCTCCATTTCCAAAAACTTGAATTAGTTATTTCAGGTGAGAACGTTTGAATTACTGACATATCATCATGTCAATGTTGATCTTTCTTCCTTCAAAAGGAACTAGGGAAGATTCTATCAAAAAGACATCTCAGCAAAACACTGTTTCCTCTAAGCAAGTGGTTAGAGCATTTAAGCCCAATTATCCGAAGGGGAGCCAAATCTCAATGTCAATCCACCACCACAAGTCATCTTCCCCATGTCAATCAAACTGTTGATTGAAAATAACACCTGGGAGCGTATTTATTTAACGTAATCAGGCGAGAAAACCAGCAGATCTGCTCAAATCGGCCAGATGATGTTGCGGTTTGAGGCTGGATAAGTGAAGTTATCTACGGGGGGGAGGGTGAGCAGGATCCATTGAGATTTGGACGGGCTTGAAGCGATGTCTGTACCAAGTCACTGATACAGTGCCTTGCGAAAGTATTCGGCCCCCTTGAACTTTGCGACCTTTTGCCACATTTCAGGCTTCAAACATAAAGATATAAAACTGTATTTTTTTGTGAAGAATCAACAACAAGTGGGACACAATCATGAAGTGGAACGACATTTATTGGATATTTCAAACTTTTTTAACAAATCAAAAACTGAAAAATTGGGCGTGCAAAATTATTCAGCCCCTTTACTTTCATTGCAGCAAACTCTCTCCAGAAGTTCAGTGAGGATCTCTGAATGATCCAATGTTGACCTAAATGACTAATGATGATAAATACAATCCACCTGTGTGCAATCAAGTCTCCGTATAAATGCACCTGCACTGTGATAGTCTCAGAGGTCCGTTAAAAGCGCAGAGAGCATCATGAAGAACAAGGAACACACCAGGCAGGTCCGAGATACTGTTGTGAAGAAGTTTAAAGCCAGATTTGGATACAAAAATATTTCCCAAGCTTTAAACATCCCAAGGAGCACTGTGCAAGCGATAATATTGAAATGGAAGGAGTATCAGACCACTGCAAATCTACCAAGACCTGGCCGTCCCTCAACTTTCAGCTCATACAAGGAGAAGACTGATCAGAGATGCAGCCAAGAGGTCCATGATCACTCTGGATGAACTGCAGAGATCTACAGCTGAGGTGGGAGACTCTGTCCATAGGACAACAATCAGTCGTATATTGCACAAATCTGGCCTTTATGGAAGAGTGGCAAGAAAGCCATTTCTTAAAGATATCCATAAAAAGTGTTGTTTAAAGTTTGCCACAAGCCACCTGGTAGACACACCAAACATGTGGAAGAAGGTGCTCTGGTCAGATGAAACCAAAATGAAACGTTTTGGCAACAATGCAAAACGTTATGTTTGGCGTAAAAGCAACACAGCTCATCACCCTGAACACACCATCTCCACTGTCAAACATGGTGGTGGCAGCATCATGGCTTGGGCCTGCTTTTCTTCAGCAGGGACAGGGAAGATGGTTAAAATTGATGGGAAGATGGATGGAGACAACTACAGGACAATTCTGGAAGAAAACCTGATGGAGTCTGCAAAAGACCTGAGACTGGGACGGAGATTTGTCTTCCAACAAGACAATGATCCAAAACATAAAGCAAAATCTACAATGGAATGGTTCAAAAATAAACATATCCAGGTGTTAGAATGGCCAAGTCAAAGTCCAGACCTGAATCCAATCGAGAATCTGTGGAAAGAACTGAAAACTGCTGTTCACAAATGCTCTCCATCCAACCTCACTGAGCTCGAGCTGTTTTGCAAGGAGGAATGGGAAAACATTTCAGTCTCTCGATGTGCAAAACTGATAGAGACATACCCCAAGCGACTTACAGCTGTAATCGCAGCAAAAGGTGGCGCTACAAAGTATTAACTTAAGGGAGCTGAATAATTTTGCACGCCCAATTTTTCAGTTTTTGATTTGTTAAAAAAGTTTGAAATATCCAATAAATGTCGTTCCACTTCATGATTGTGTCCCACTTGTTGTTGATTCTTCACAAAAAAATACAGTTTTATATCTTTATGTTTGAAGCCTGAAATGTGGCAAAAGGTCGCAAAGTTCAAGGGGGCCGAATACTTTCGCAAGGCACTGTATGCTTTCTATGCGCCAACAAAGTTCTAGAGCTGAGAGAAGGGCCCTCCCCCTCCTCTGCCCCGCCCTCTCCACCCACTCTATGAACAAGTAGAAAAACTACCGTGAAGTGGTTCTCAAGAAAAGATAAAGCCTGTTTCATCCAAAAAGTCTCTCTCTCTCTCTCTCATATTGAGCATGCCTCCAAGCATTCTTCTTAATCTCTCTGAATTATTCAAGACCCCTTCCTTCAACACTTTCAAGCTATGGAACCTGAAGCTAATAAAACAGGACAAACTCAGGCAGATAATGCAGTGGAACAGCATTGCATTTAATTTTCTGTATCTGAAAGACTTTCCTCCTAAAGTGATTGTCTTCCTCATCACAATTAGCTGAATTGGCGTCTCCTTCATTCTCCTTCAGATGCTGTAGTGTCACTCTGAGTGGATAGAGTTCTAAAGCAAGAGAATCTAGTTGATTCAATTGAGACACTTGCGCGCTTACTTACAGGTAGTTGAGCATCCTTGCTGACGCCGACCGAATTCAACATGACGAGACAGTCGTGATGAGAGAGTCTATCCATCCAGCCATGTCTGTCAGGCCGAGACTGGTCACACCTGAATTGATATTGAACCCACGATTCTTCCTCCTCCATGCCTCCATTCCTAAATGCATTAGATTACAAAGACGGTCTCCCGCGTGGCCTGTGAGAATCAATATCCCAAATGGACCTGGAAGTGCATGAAGGTCCTCTAAGATTCAGACGAACTAATCAGCAAAGTGCACATCAAGGAGGGAAGGCGACCTGCAACCTGTTTCAATGGGTTTTGTTTTTGTAAGACCAACTGCATTCAAATCACTCCACAAATGCAAAGCTATTTGTAGTGGAATGTCTAGGCCTTTATATATACACTGCTCAAAAAAATAACGCGAACACT
This sequence comes from Oncorhynchus clarkii lewisi, assembly GCF_045791955.1. Classification (NCBI taxonomy): domain Eukaryota; kingdom Metazoa; phylum Chordata; class Actinopteri; order Salmoniformes; family Salmonidae; genus Oncorhynchus; species Oncorhynchus clarkii. The sequence goes on along the minus strand of NC_092159.1, from coordinate 20,159,921 downwards.
AAAATAACACATCCTAGATCTGAATGAATGAAATATTCTTATTAAATTCTTTTTTCTTTACATAGTTGAATGTGCTGACAACAAAATCACACAAACATAATCAATGGAAATCAAATTTATCAATCCATGGAGCTCCGGATTTGGAGTCACACTCAAAATTAAAGTGGAAAACCACACTACAGGCTGATCCAAATTTGATGTAATGTCCTTAAAACAAGTCAAAATGAGGCTCAGTAGTGTGTGTGGCCTCCACGTGCCTGTATGACCTCCCTACAACGCCTGGGCATGCTCTGAGGTGCTGGGCATGATGAGGTGGCGGATGGTCTCCTGAGGGATCTCCTCCCAGACCTGGACTAAAGCATCCGCCAACTCCTGGACAGTCTGTGGTGGATGGAGCGAGACATGATGTCCCAGATGTGCTTAATTGGATTCAGGTCTGGGGAACGGGCGGGCCAGTCCATAGCATCAATGCCTTCCTCTTGCAGGAACTGCTGACACACTCCAGCCACATGAGGTCTAGCATTGTCTTGCATTAGGAGGAACCCAGGGCCAACCGCACCAGCATATGGTCTCACAAGGGGTCTGGGGATCTCATCTCAGTACCTAATGGCAGTCAGGCTACCTCTGGCGAGCACATGGAGGGCTGTGCGGCCCCTTAAAGAAATGCCACCCCACACCATGACTGACCCACCGCCAAACCGGTCATGCTGGAGGATGTTGCAGGCAGCAGAACGTTCTCCACTGCGTCTCCAGACTGTCACGTCTGTCACATGTGCTCAGTGTGAACCTGCTTTCATCTGTGAAGAGCACAGGGCGCCAGTGGCGAATTTGCCAATCTTGGTGTTCTCTGGCAAATGCCAAACGTCCTGCACGGTGTTGGGCTGTAAGCACAACCCCCACCTGTGGACGTCGGGCCCTCATACCACCCTCATGGAGTCTGTTTCTGACCGTTTGAGCAGACACATGCACATTTGTGGCCTGCTGGAGGTCATTTTGCAGGGCTCTGGCAGTGCTCTTCCTGCTCCTCCTTGCACAAAGGCGGAGGTAGCGGTCCTGCTGCTGGGTTGTTGCCCTCCTACGGCCTCCTCCACGTCTCCTGATGTACTGGCCTGTCTCCTGGTAGCGCCTCCATGCTCTGGACACTACGCTGACAGACACAGCAAACCTTCTTGCCACAGCTCGCATTGATGTGCCATCCTGGATGAGCTGCACTACCTGAGCCACTTGTGTGGGTTGTAGACTCCGTCTCATGCTACCACTAGAGTGAAAGCACCGCCACCATTCAAAAGTGACCAAAACATCAGCCAGGAAGCATAGGACCTGAGAAGTGGTCTGTGGTCTGTGGTTATCACCTGCAGAACCATTCCTTTATTGGGGGTGTCTTGCTAATTGTCTATAATTTCCACCTGTTGTCTATTCCATTTGCACAACAGCATGTGAAATTTATTGTCAATCAGTGTTGCTTCCTAAGTGGACAGTTTGATTTCACAGAAGTGTGATTGACTTGGAGTTACATTGTGTTGTTTAAGTGTTCCCTTTATTTTTTTTGAGCAGTATATATATATATATATGATAACCAATATCCAGGTTCAGTCAATGACAGCAAGTAGCAAGATTCAAGGACTTGGACAACGATCATCATCTGGAGAGAGATCCTGACAGACTAATAGGCTGTACACATTTCTTATTCTCAGCCAATGGCTCTTTGGACCATGACAAAAACAAGTGCCTATCATTATCTCTATAATAAAATAGAAGTACCTATCCCTATGTTGTGTTTCACACACCGTAGAAAAAGATGCTGGTCTTGATGACGTTTCCTTTCCCCACCTGGCGCTTCCTTTCTCATTTACTCTGACTGTCCCCACTCCGTATCACTTTCAAATTCTACACTAGATAAACTCTGTAACTGAGAACCTGTTATGACTGCAGAGGATCCAGAGACAGTCTTTCAATTTACTGACTGTCAAATAGTGCTGGAAGTGTTCAATATTTCAGCACATCCAACCAAGCAGCTCATAGCAAAGCTTATCGTACAGTACAGTACATCTCGTTCTGACATCACTTCTCTGTTACTGAAGCTTATAGTACACACAGTGTTCTGTCCTAGCCATATCTTTATGCTACAATTACTGATTGCAGTGGAGGCTGCTGAGGGGAGGACGGCTCATAATAATGGCTGGAATGGAGTTAATGGAATGGCATCAAACACATGGAAACAATGTATTTGATACCATTCCCTTTATTCTGCTCCAGCCATTCACACAAGCCCGTCCTCCACATTTAAGGTTCCACCAACCTCCTGTGACTAATTGCTTTTACAGGTGGTAACAGACAACAGCACTATGCCACACACTACTACCCCAACTCCACCTCACCCTCTCAAAAACCCAGAGAGGTGTCAGGCAGACTATTCTTCTCCCTGAGGCGGTGTTTGTTTTAGCAGAGGGTGTGCGACCACAGCACCCCTCCGCACCCCGCTCTGCACGCCTTGTCTGACGGAGCAGGCGGCCCGCAGCACAAACAGCGCAGAGGAATGTATTGCTACAGGGTGTGTGTGTGTGTGTTGACAACATGATTGATACAATGAGTGATGCTCCTTTGTGGCCCCATGCGAGACACACCACACACACATGACACACACACACACACATGCTGTTCCGGTAAAAAAATAAAGTGTCAAGGATACTGGGGATAGGGGGGAACAATTCATTCTTCATTCCTATAGCGGAGTGGTTGTGTCTAAACAAGTCTGTTTGCTTTTCCAGGATGGGAGCCCTGGCGACCCAAGGAGGGAGGCACAGCCTTCCTTTCCTCCTCACAGAAACCGCCACTGACAATCACTTATTCATTTGTATTCATTTGTCACTGTGTTTCACCTATTTGATCAACTTAATTTAGTCAGTGTCACTCTGTGTTTCTCATCGTTGGCAAACTAGTATAAATCTTGGATTTGACGGCAGGGCTTAGAAATGTAGCCTGACTGCGGTCATATTTTGAGTGGTATATTATCAGATTCAGAGCTCTCTTAATTGAGGTAACACCTCACAGTTTTATACATGACTGGGGTGACCTTCTCCAAAGTGTATTCGTAGCCAGTCACCATAGTAAAAGCTTAGATATTTCCACAAGGCTCAAGTCTGAAATGGAAACAAACAGCAAACAAAACCCTTTTATGTGTCAAAACAGTCAACATGTGCCAAGGATGACTGTCAAACAACATAGCCCCACTTTCCCCAACCACAGTGAAATAGAAATACAGAGGGCCTCCCGGGTGGCGCAGGGGTTAAGGTATTGCAGCGCCAGCTGTGCCACCAGAGACTCTGGGTTCGCGCCCAGGCTCTGTCGCAACCGGCCGCGACCGGGAGGTCCGTGGGGCGACGCACAATTGGCCCAGCGTCGTCCGGGTTAGGGAGGGCTTGGCCGGTAGGGATATCCTTGTCTCATCGCGCACCAGCGACTCCTGTGGCGGGTCGGGCGCAGTGCACGCTAACCAAGGTTTCCTCCAACACATTGTTGCGGCTGGCTTCCGGGTTGGATGCGCGCTGTGTTAAGAAGCAGTGCGGCTTGGTTGGGTTGTGTATCGGAGGACGCATGACTTTCAACCTTCGTCTCTTGCCTCGTACGGGAGTTGTAGCGATGAGACAAGATAGTAGCTACAATTGGATACCACAAAAAGGGGGTAAAAAAAAATAATATATAAAAAAAATAGAAATACCGAGACAAAGTTGGAGTTTGAGTCAGTTCACTTTACTGTTGGGTCTCTATGATGCAAACAATATGGGGTTGAACGAGGAGTCTCTTTTTTTTTACCCCTTTTTCTCCCCAATTTCGTAGGGCGGTAATTAATGTGTGCCATGAAATCGCAAATCCAATCTAGAGTGAGAAATGAGAAATCAAGGTTGATCCACCTTCATCATCATCATCATCTTTTCCATCAACAATGTCTCTTGAGACACACAGGCCTATTTGTATTCACATTGCATGCCCTAATAAGTCTTGAACTATTATTATAAATGTTTGGTATACAATGCCAATGAAATACTGCACATTTTCAGAGTTGATATAGAGTACTGACACATACATTATGCAGCAATGCGGTTGATGAAGTCGTTTAGGTACTACGGTCAGGGAACCACACCTCACTAGGCCTACCTCTCATCTTAACCTTGATAGCATGCATGTATCGGGCAGTTACTTGGCTTATAAAGGGTGAGATATTTCACAAGGAATCAATTCCCTTCGCTCACATCAACAACCCATAATCACAACTTTTAACCACACTCATCATGATAAAATCGTATACAATATCAACAGTCAAGTCAATATCAGACTACAATTTTCCAATAATTCATTCTCCTTTATCTAAACCAGTAGCACTCATATTCTCATGCACGCTCCCTCTCTCTCCTCATCTAAGCATGAATACATACTATCTTTAAGTGGGTCTTAGGCATGTCTGGCAATAAAAGCAACTACCATATCTTTGATTCTGCTGCGGCATTGTCTCCATCTCTATAGCAGCTGATTGAGCCTCGCTGTTGGAAACAGTGTGTTGAAAGGCACGATGTGATAACTTCCTCTATGTGCTTTATTAGTCTTCATGGGGGCAGACGGGGAAGCATAAATCTAAATGGGCCGGTTCATTGAAGATCGGAGTAGATATGGATTCCGGTTCCTTTTCTTCTTGTAGGCCTAAAGCATTCACACGAATTAACTCTGTCCGATGATATCGTTGAAGACCAGCACATAATACTCATATGAATACTAATAAGTAGCCTATTAATAATATTTAGAATGATTACAATAGTAATGATAACGTGTTATGGTTGTAATTAATAATGATTGCCTAATAATATCACATGTATTTGAGTATTAGGCTTAATAGGTGGATTAACATTTAGCAGATTGTTTCCAATTAAGAAAAAATCATATTGTAATGTTTAAAAAATAAATTTAAAAAAAGGCCATTTCTTTTGATATAATAACAACAACAATAACCATTATCATAAAAGTTTCGGGATGAAATAATGATTTTTTTTTTATATACTTTTTTGTTTTAATAATAGTTTTATGATACATAAATTAACGTAATTTAGACCTATAATTCACTTTGATTCAAACGATAATTAAACGGGCAGAGAAGTCTGTTCAATTACTGTGGTGGTGCAGTTTAAATGCGCTTGAAATAAATGACAGTGCGTCGCTTTATTGTAGCGATAAAGTTGGAACTGTACATCAGTTTTCCCCATGAGAAACATTTCAACGTGGTGAATGATTAGACATTGTGATGTGGCGGTCTTTCTGAAGTGGGTGGTTGTTAGAAACCTCCATTTGAGCTATGGCGGTAATGGGCTTTTAGGTTTTCAAATTGAGATGTGACTTTTTATGTGCATGGACGCGCGACATCATTTCATTGAAAGAGTGCATTTTGTGCCGTGCCGAACAGTGGTTTTGGTTTATCCTTAATTCAGACCTCTTTAACAACCATTACAAGCCTTCTTTTTGATAGCCTACATTTTCAAATCACATCAGTATCATGTTTTAATGAAGGCATGGTTTATTAATACAGCGTGGGCTGATCAGACTAAAATTGACATAGCCTAATAAAATGCTTAAAACTATAAAAATGAATTTAGAGACAAAATAATAATAAAAATGTATTATTATTATTACATTTTAATACTAATAAGGATTTTAAATTGTTTTCCAGAACTATATAAACTACAACAAAGGATAGGCCATTTTTCCTCGAGCCTTGGAGTTGGAAACCTAAATTACACAGGTTTTGTAAAACTTGTGTGTACTTGTTGGTGCGTAATATGATGTGCTATAATCCCATTTTTAATTCCTGACAATACAAATAACTCTTGTAGTATTTCGACAACTTTCATCCAGAGAAAATAAGCCTATCTGAATTTTTGTTTTTCAACAGAACTGACAAATGCGCAGTGCCTACCTTAGCAATTAACTCAACCAACCAATACCAACATTACCAAACTTAAAAACAGTCAAATCTCCTATGACTGTACAAACAAGAGTCAAACAATAATAACATTTATGCCAAATGTATTTTCGCTTGTGATACAGGCATTGTGTGGAAAGGAAACTGCTGCAGTGCTTAAAGATAATTTGGATGGTTTTTGGAGATTATAATGTTTTGACTTACCGACACATTCGTTGGCTTCTCTGGCTGTTGCGCGTTGCCACGGCCGATCATAATGGAAAGGCTTGCACCTGTCGCACTCCGGTCCCGCGGTATTATGTTTGCACTCACAAACAAGGTTTCCATCCCTGTCTTTTACGCACCGCGAAGCGTGGCCATTGCATTTGCATCTACCGCCAACTTGCAGATCGGACACCGCATAGAAATAAGAGTCCCGGGCTAGCTCCGAGTCATCCTCGTTCTCATCACCGAAAGTGTGCAATCGGCTGAACGTCACCTTGATATCCGTGGCGGTGACCCAGTCCTGGAGCACCGGCGAGTTGTCGAAGTCGTGCGCCGACGGTCTGCCATCCAGAGTGCTGAAGGCAATGAGACCGCCGGATAGAGGGTGCATGTCCGTGTGGGAGTCCGTGCATATCGCCTCTTGTTCGTTCTGTTTGGTAATGGTGGCCTTGCTCGGTTTGGTGTACATTTTCCTGCACTGGGCCGAATAGTATTGGAAAGGTACCCAAGATTTGCCGTAGTCCATAGACTTGAAGATAGCCATAGATTCGGGTCGAGGTGAGCAGAACTGCAGGCTTACGTAGGTGACTTCGAATTTCTTGCCCAGTGACAGTGTTATGGTGACGTTTTGGGGGTATTGGATGTAATTTTCTGATTGCCAACATGTGAGATTATGGGGGTTGTTGAGATCCGTTAGATATGTCGGTGGGTGATACTTTTTGGGGTCCGAGGCATCGCAAGTATGGCAGTTCCTATTTCTCTCATCGCCCTTCTCTGTTACCAAGCAGTACCTACCCGGGGTTTTACCACAGGTGCTGGAAGTGCGGACTTCCTTTCCGAAAGCAGAGTTCACAAAATCGGGGATGCATCTCCTCGGGTTACCGTTCTCGTCGTAGCAAGGGTCCGGGGGAGATGTTTGCGCGGCGAACATGCTCACCCCATAGCCACCGAGCACCCCCTCTACCACAAAGGAAATGGTCACGACAGTGACCACGGTATCCAAAATCCTTAGCATTGTATTCCTTGTTCTTCAGTGTCTCGTGCGCTGAAAAACGCCAGCCGTTCCCTGAAAAGAGAGATAATAAATAAGACACTTTTGCAAGATGTCCAAAAGAGCACGGCAGATGTAAAGCTATGATTTAAAATAGAAAAGCAACCCCTCAATAGATATTTGAATTTACCATGCACATAGATCGAATAACATTTTCATATAGATTACCATCACATGAAAAACATCAAATAAAATTTGAACCGTTATTAATATGAACACACTGTCAGAAGAAATGTACTTATAACATTAGCCTTTCATAATGCACCTATTAAGTGAAATAAATGGGCTTACGAGGTTAAGAAATCTCCACATATGACACTATTCCTCGGAATAATAATTCAGCTAGGCAGAAAAGTCATTCAAATATTTCGGTCGGGTGCCTGTCCTGTCACAAGCGCGATCTGTTGTGTTCTTGTTTGTTTTATTTTGAATCTCCGGGAGTAAAATATCTACACGCGTCTAGATGTAAGAGCCGCTACTCTCGCTCTGTCTGTTTCACTCCCTGTGTGCCCGTTTTTCTCATTCACTCACTCCCTTCCTCTATCCCTCTATCTCTGTCTGCCGCACTGACCGTAGAGAAAGTGAAGGACGATTGGAGCGTCTGCAGAGTTTGAGGTCATCTTGAGGAGTGACACTCCCGCGTAAAAAGAGTGAACAACGACATCCACTGGTAGTTTATCGATAACAAGATAGATACGGCTAATTAAGTGCTACGCGAAGGAACAACAAACTGATCAAGTTTATCTGATTATCACGTAGATTATATCACGTAGATTACATAATCCAAGGCTTCCATATAAAACCGTTTCTATATTGCTAAACGAAATGGAAGCTTATATTTCATCAGGAATATTGACTTTGTCGCATTAGCCTTTTATTAGGTTAAAATATAGGCTTTTTAATCTATTTATTATTATTAGTAGTAGTACTACTATTATTACTGTTATTTCTGGGGTATTATGGTGCATTTGTATTTCATAATTTAGACTGTGAGCCAGTTAAGAGTTATTAAGCATATTATACGCATGCCTAATGGTTTTTTTCTTCCCATTCGGTAAGCCTATCAGTTTTCCATAAGTTTAAATAATCAAACCTTCATGGAAACCAAGTGCAAATAACGAAAAAGTTCTTCCTATTCTATAATATGATAAGACTTCTGTGCATATTTTATAAACTGCTCAAGACCACTATAAAAATATGACTTTTTCGATATTTCTGACTTCACAATTGTTGAAGAAAATAAATGCAGTGAATACTATGCATATTATATCTCTCGTAATGCTTCCATAGCCTTTTCATTGGGGATTACGCCTATAATACACTATATATACAAAAGTATGGGGACACGCCCTCAAATGATGAATTCGGCTATTTCAGCCACACCCCTTGGTACCAGGTGTATACGATCGAGTACACAGCCATGCAATCTCCATAGTCAAACATTGGCAGTAGAATGGACTTACAAAAGAGCTCAGTGACTTTCAATGTGGCACTGTCATAGGATGCAACCTTGTCAACAAGTCAGTTCCTCAAATGTCTGCCCTGCTAGAGCTGGCCTGTCATCTGTAAGTTCAGTTATTGTGAAGTGGAAACCTCTAGGAGCAACAACGGCTCAGCCGCGAAGAGGTAGGCCACACAAACTCACGTAATGAGACCGCCAAGTGCTGAAACGTGTAGCACGTTAAAAAAATATCATCTTTCCTGGGTTGTAACACTCACTACCAAGATCCATACGGCCTCTGAAAGCAACGTCAGCACAATAACTGTTCATTGGGTGCTTCATGAAATGGGTTTCCAGGGCCAAGCAGCTGCACACAAGCCTAAGATCACCATGCGCAATGCCAAGTGTCGGCTGGAGTGGTGTAAAGCTTGCCGCCCTTGGACTCTGGAGCAGTGTAAACTTGTTCTCTGGAGTGATGAATCACGCTTCACCATCTGACAGTCTGACAGACGAATCTGGGTTAGGCAGATGTCAGAAGAATGCTACCTGCCCAAATGCATAGTACCAACTGTGAAGTTTGGTGGAGGAGGAATAATGGTTCGGGCTAGGCCCCTTAGTACCAGTAAAGGGAAATCTTAAGGCTACAGCATACAATTACATTCTAGATTACATTCTAGAATGTATTACATTCTATTCTGTGCTTCCACCTTTGTGGCAACAGTTTGGGGAAGGCCCTTTCCTCTTTCAGCATGACAATGTCCCTGTGCACAAAGTGAGGTCCATACAGAAAGGGTTTGTCGAGATCGGTGTGGAAGGACTACAAATAGGCCCTGCAGTGTAGGCCTGCTCTATTGCTAGAATAGTGTGTTCAAATCAGCAAATTCTCTGTTGTAAATTGAGTTCAAGAGCTTGATAAATCTGTTATAACCCTAGGAGCCATTTTGGCCTACTAATATTGTTTTTGTATATATATATATATTTACTTCATTTTCTTATACTAGGCTCTAAGATGATGGATAAATGAAGATATCCCATCAAGGCCGTTTACCATTGGAAAATAATGTCATATTTCCGGTATACTTAGATGCAGTCAGGGATTTTAACCAGTAACAAATTTGTAACATACATGTATTGTATGAATTGGAATTCATATCATACTATATTTTCCACGACCCGTTTGCCACGACCCGACCCGCTTGTTGGGACTTCCTATGGGTTAAGGAAGGATCACATTATTCCATCCTGGTCATCGGGAGGGATCAGCCAATGAATTATACTTGTTAGCAAACATTCCACAACTGCAGGTGGCAATAAATCACAAATCTTGGTTTTTTACCAGTTCAAACAACACTCTAGGTTTTCCACCATTAATTTTTCCCATAGGGGATTTTAGAAACACTTAAAATAAGGCCTGTGTTTTGTGTAGGCTTATCCTGGTGTGACGTTTAGGTAACCATGTAAATCTCTCTAGGACAAGGTGACTTTTACCAATATATTCGCCTGTATTTACCCCCAAAAAATGAAATGCCAATTAGCTGCTAATGGCTAACATTAGCAAGCTAGCTTACGTTAGCCACCTAGCTAGAATTTGTAACATATTGTATCATACGTTTTGCAAATATGTAACATATTGTGCATTTTGCAACTCCGTAACATATTATACATTTGCAAATTCATAAACATATAATATGAATTGTAATTCATAACATATTGTACATTTTGCAACTTTGTAAACTATAGTACACATTGTAAATTGTAACACATCATATGAAATGGGTGATGGACATTCACACATTAATACATACCATACTAAATGGAGTGTCTTAGATTTACATACAGAATAATACAAATTCTCTGAGACCAGGTTGCAGCCACGTGCCGGAGCTTCCAGCGATTTGTAGTCTTGCATGATGTCTACTTAGATGCAAATTATATTTTCAAATCTGAGAGTAAATAGAGCCTTATATATTGATAAAAGTTACCTTGTCCAAGAGACATTTACATGGTTATCAAAACGTCACGCCAGGGTAAGCCTACACGAAACACAGTCCTTATTTTAAGTGTTTCTAAAATTTCCTATGGGAAAAATGAGTGATGGAAAAACAATTGGAATCATTTCCCTGTTTGACTGCTAGGTTTTATGGGTATTATAACATCTCTATGGGGCTCTATATCTTGGGTCATGGGTCACGTGTGTAGGCACATAGTTGACCAGGAAGTGGGAATGCACAGGTATGGAGAGCATACATTTGACCGTTTATACATTGGAACGATGATTTCGCATATGGTATGGGTTTTTATATTTGCTTCGCTGCTAATAAAAGGGCAAGAGACTCCACCAAAGATCCCGTCTGGAAAATGGTTTGTTTGGCACGCGTTAATGGACATTTGCTAACACCTATGCTAGAGTGGCTGTCAGGAACGTATATCTAGGTTGCCAGAACAATGATGTCAGCAGCATTTCTTTTTATTGCGTATTCCATTTATCTCTTCAGATGGCTGTGGAGTGGGAAGTTGATGTTCTGCATTGTTTGTCAAGCACCTGTAGCACGTTTAATATCCCGAGGCTGTGGAAAGAGCGCCATCTTTTGGGAACAGAATGGAACTTGGTACGTTTGTTCCAAACGTTGAGACAATGTAGTGCTGTTTATCCAACATTGACCAATATTAATCTGGCACCGTTTTGATATTCTGTGCAGTAGTCAAAGAACTAGGGAAGTTTCGTGATAACCCACGTCCATGTCCTCACCACTGCTGTAGTCTAATGACTTCATAACAGGAGGTGGCAGTATTTCACCACTGTTGTTGTAGGTTGGCTAACTGGGCTGGCTACTGTACTTTGTGGGGTCTATTCAATCTCATTGGCATGATGGCATCTGTGTAATAGTGGCCTTCACTGGTTGAACTGCAAGTGGAGAACCATCTTTATTATTAGACTGAGCCTCTTCTCCCAATAACTCAAATGTACATTTAAAGTCAGTTTAAATGATATCATTTTCACCTTTGACCTTTCTAGAGCTATTATAGTAATCATAGACTTCAGACTTCCAGAGTAGGGCCTATATATTAAAAAAAAAAGTGATAGGAATAAAGTAATCCATCCCAAGCCCAGAGTAATACAGGAACTACTCACATTCCCCTTCATTGTGAACCTCATGAAGTTACTGTTTATTTACTGCCATTGTTTTTAGCTAATGCATTGCGTCCTGTTCCCTCTCAGAGAGGGGGAGAGGGAGGGGAGGGGGAGGGATTTACCGTAACACATGAAATGCAAATCACAGTCAAAGTGGCATCAGGGGAAGTAGGGAGACCAATAGTGCTGCCCTGAGTGAGAAGAAAACAGTTGGCAGAGAAAATGACAGAACTGCTGAATTGGACCTGGAACAGTGGCTGTTCCAATGAGCCCAGATCCATTTTTTCATTTCAAAATAGGCTCGTTGTTATGTAGATATTAACCTTTTAGAAAGTCAGTGTAAAACTAAAAGTAGTTTTTTTTCTATTAGTATCCTTTTATTATTCATCACACAATTCAGATTTCAGTTGTCATGTGAATCAACTTGAACTTGGACAAACTCTCAGGTGTGTTTTCTCTCAAGCGTATCGGGCAGAGAGATGTGAAACCTACCTTTGCAAAGACGGGGCAAAATGCTATTGGGATTAGTAATAAATATGGTCAATCCTATTAAATCAATGACCCAGCCAGTCAAAACTAGAAATTGAAAGATCAAAGCCCAACATTCAAAACAATGTAACACATTTTTAGTCATGAAAATAGCAGGGAAACAAACAAACGAGACAAATTACTTCCTTTAGGGAGGCCAACAGACACCCACACTCTGCCTTCCTCAATGTGCTTACATGCACCTCTCTCATTCACTTCCTGTTTGACACAAGCCCTCTGCGTGTACAGGGACTAGATCTCCACTACTACTACTACTACTACTGTGGCTACTGTGACTGGTGGTAGTCTACAGCTGTTGTTTCTCTGGAGCCCTACACAGCACTAGTGGCTCATCTGCGCTCCCCCTCTTCTCTCTTGTGAATGAATGGCAGTGGGATTGGTGTCATTGGACCTGAGGGGCTTTCGCACAAACTAACGCCGAAAGGCTATGGATGTTACTGGACGATAACAGCAGGTAAGCCGTGTGGAGGACTAGTGGGCTATCTCCTAAAGGGGATCTGGTGCGTTGTCTGTGGTTGTAAGCCTGCAAGGCTATTGTCTTTTCACAATGCATGCTTTTGTTGCACAGTCGATGGTGCGCTGGGCTTCGGGCCAGAAGGTTGAGGGTTAAGGGGGAATTTGGTGGACGTGGTAGCCCCGACTGGGACTCGAACCCAGGTCCAGCAACTGCCAAGAGGTCCGAACTCACACGCGGCATCTAAATTACTGGAGCCTAAATCCAGAATAATAGGCAATAGGAAAGTTTCAGAAGTGTAACGTCTGGACAATTTGTAAAGTACTGAAGTGTCTGACTCCAGACTCAGACATTCAAAATTAAATTATATTCAAATTAAGACATTTGACCTTGGATATGAGTTAGTATTGTCAGTTGTCTTCATCTGTGGACGATGCCTTATTATTGCAAATCTCTAGTTGCCATTGCGCCCACAACTGCAAATGGAGAAAATACTGGTTCCATACATCTGAGAAGGGAACATTTTGTGTTTGCACTAATCCTGGGAGTAGACTCGCCAATCGAATAAACCTAACCAATGCCCAAGTGTCATATCATTTCCTCAATGCTTGTGTTTCCGAGTTTGTGGCTGGCGGTTGGTCCAGGGGTGTAAGAAAAGGGTATTATGGGGCTGCCGAGTGGCGCAGCGGTCTAAGGCACTGCATCTCAGTGCTAGAGGCATCACTACAGACCCTGGTTTGATTCCAGACTGTACCGGCCGTGATAGGGCGGCGCACAATTAGCCCAGCGTCATCCAGGTTAGAGTTTGGCCGGGGTAGGCCGTCATTGTAAATAAGAAGTTGTTCTTAACTGACTTGCCTAGTTAAACAAAATAAATACATCGAAATAAGGATAGTTACAATTTCTGGTGATGGGGTATTCTGGATAGTTGAGGTCATTATCCATTAAACTGATAGTTATTTTACTTGCAAATTCCACAAATGGATCAATTAAAATGTGACTGACTATCAGAAACAACACAGATAAACCCAACTGGGCTTATTAAACTGTTTGAGTTTGTGGTAGATTATGTTAAAGTGATGGGAAAGGCTAAGGGGCTGTCGAAATAATGTCACTGACACACAAGGAAGTAAACTTGCAGACCCCCACCAAGCAGCATTTTGGTGGCTTATTTTTAGACACCCTGTGATTGTACTGTCATTATTCTAATACACAATGAGGAAGTTGATGAATAAGCATGTGTTGGTTGCATGGATACAGTATGCATGCAAATGATTTTTATATATACAGTGGGGAGAACACGTATTTGATACACTGCCGATTTTGCAGGTTTTCCTACTTACAAAGCATGTCTAATTTTTATCATAGGTACACTTCAACTGTGAGACGGAATCTAAAACAAAAGTCCAGAAAATCACATTGTATGATTTGTAAGTAATTAATTTGCATTTTATTGCATGACATAAGTATTTGATACATCAGAAAAGCAGAACTTAATATTTGGTACAGAAACCTTTGTTTGCAATTACAGAGATCATACGTTTCCTGTAGTTCTTGACCAGGTTTGCACACACTGCAGCAGGGATTTTGGCCCACTCCTCCATATAGACCTTCTCCAGATCCTTCAGGTTTCGGGGCTGTCGCTGGGCAATACGGACTTTCAGCTCCCTCCTAAGATTTTCTATTGGGTTCAGGTCAGGAGACTGGCTAGGCCACTCCAGGACCTTGAGATGCTTTTTACGGAGCCACTCCTCAGTTGGCATGGCTGTGTGTGTCGGGTCGTTGTCATGCTGGAAGACCCAGCCACGACCCATCTTCAATGCTCTTACTGAGGGAAGGAGGTTGTTGGCCAAGATCTCGCGATACATGGCCCCATCCATCCTCCCCTCAATACGGTGCAGTCGTCCTGTCCCCTTTGCAGAAAAGCATCCCCAAAGAATGATGTTTCCACCTCCATGCTTCACAGTTGGGATGGTATTCTTGGGGTTGTACTCATCCTTCTTCTTCCTCCAAACACGGCGAGTGGAGTTTAGACCAAAAAGCTCTTTTTGTCTCATCAGACCACATGACCTTCTCCCATTCCTCCTCTGGATCATCCAGATGGTCATTGGCAAACTTCAGATGGGCCTGGACATGCGCTGGCTTGAGCAGGGGGACCTTGCGTGCGCTGCAGGATTTTAATCCATGACGGCGTAGTGTGTTACTAATGGTTTTCTTTGAGACTGTGGTCCCAGCTCTCTTCAGGTCATTGACTAGGTCCTGCCGTGTAGTTCTGGGCTGATCCCTCACCTTCCTCATGATCATTGATGCCCCACGAGGTGAGATCTTGCATGGAGCCCCAGACCGAGGGTGATTGACTGTCATCTTGAACTTCTTCCATTTTCAAATAATTGCGCCAACAGTTGTTGCCTTCTCACCAAGCTGCTTGCCTATTGTCCTGTAGCCCATCCCAGCCTTGTGCAGGTCTACAATTTGATCCCCAATGTCCTTATACAGCTCTCTGGTCTTGGCCATTGTGGAGAGGTTGGAGTCTGTTTGATTGAGTGTGTGGACAGGTGTCTTTTATACAGATAACGAGTTCAAACAAGGTGCAGTTAATACAGGTAATGAGTGGAGAACAGGAGGGCTTCTTAAAGAAAAACTAACAGGTCTGTGAGAGCTGGAATTCTTACTGGTTGGTAGGTGATCAAATACTTATGTCATACAATAAAATGCAAAGTAATTACTTAAAAATCATACAATGTGATTTTCTGGATTTTTGTTTTAGATTCTGTCTCTCACAGTTGAAGTGTACCTATGATAAAACTTACAAACCTCTACATGCTTTGTAAGTAGGAAACACTGCCAATTTAGCAGGTTATCAAATACTTGTTCTCCTCACTGTATATCATTAAGCAGATGCTTTCATCCAAATCGACTTAGTCTAGCATGCATACATTCTTCAAACGAGTGTTCACAGGAATCGAACCTTCAATCCTGGCATTGCAAACGCCGTGATCTACCAACCAAGCCACAGAGGACCACAGTTATAATACTCTAATACCCCACCTGTCACCTACAGTATAACTATGTGTTGATTTGATGCACCACTTACAGTAATCAGTAAAACTTTTTCCACAGTTTGTTACTTTACAGGCTTATTCTAAAGTTGATTAAATAGTTTTTTCCCCCTCATCAATCTCCACACCAACACGCCATAATGACAAAGCAAAAACAGGTTTATAGATTTTTGTGCAAATTTATGAAAAATGAAAAATATGAAAGTATTCAGAACCTTTACTCAGTACTTTGTTGAAGCACCTTTGGCAGCAGTAACAGCCTTGAGTCTTCTTGGGTATGACACTACAATGCTTGGCATACCTGTTTTTGGGGAGTTTCTCCCATTCTTCTCTGCAGATCCTCTCAAGCTCTGTCAGGTTGGATGGGGAGAGTTGGTGCACAGCTATTTTCAAGTCTCTCCAAAGATGTTGGATCCGGTTCAAGTCCGGGCTCTGGCTGGGCCACTCAAGGACATTGAGACTTGTCCCGAAGCCACTCCTGCATTGTCTTGGCTGTATGCTTAGGGTTGTTGTCCTGTTAGGTGAACCTTTGCCCCAGTCTGAGGTCCTGAGCACTCTGAAAAGCAGGTTTTCATCACGGATCTCTCTGTACTTTGCTCCGCTCATCTTTCCTCGATCCTGACTAATGTCCCAGTCTCTGCCGCTGAAAAACATCCCCACTTGCTGCCACCACCATGCTTCACCATAGAGATGGTGCCAGGTTTCCTCCAGACGTGACACTTGGCATTCAGGCCATTCAGGCATTCAGGCCTTGTTTCTCAAGGTCTGAGAGTCCTTTAGGTGTCTTTTGGCAAACTCCAAGCGGGCTGTCATGTACCTTTTACTGAGGAGTGGCTTCTGTCTGGCCACTCTAACATAAAGGCCTGATTGGTGGAGTGCTGCAGAGAAAGTTGTCCTTTTGAAAAGTTCTCCCATCTCCACAGAGGAACACTGGAACTCGGTCAGAGTGTCGGGTTTTTGGTCACCTCTCTGACCAAGGCCCTCCTCCCCCGATGATTGCTGAGTTTGGCCGGGCGGCCAGCTCTAGGAAGAGTCTTGATGGTTCCAAACTTCTTCCATTTGAGAATGATGCAGGCCACTGTGTTCTTGCGGACCTTCAATGCTGCAGACATTTTTTTTGTACCCTTCCCCAGATCTGTGCCTCGACACAATCCTGTCTCAGAGCTCTACGGACAATTCCTTCGACCTCATGGCTTGGTTTTTGCTCTGACTTGCATCGTCAATTGTGGAACCTTGTTATATATATATATAACAGGTGTGTCTTTCCAAATCATGTCCAATCAATTGAATTTACCACAGGTGGACTCCAATCAAGTTGTAGGAACATCTCAAGGACGATCAATGGAAACAGGATGCACCGGAGTCTTAAGCCAAAGGGTCTGAATACTTATGTCAATGAAGTATTTTTAATACATTTGCAAAAATGTCAAAACTGTTTTTGCTCTTGTCATTATGTGGTATTGTGTGTAGATTGATGAGGGGGAAAAATGGCATTTAATCCATTTTAGATGAAGGCTGTAACGGTCTGAATACTTTCAGAGTGCACTGTAGATGGGTAAGTGAATACTTTCAGAGTGCACTGTAGATGGGTAAGTGAATACTTTCAGAGTGCACTGTAGATGGGTAAGTGAATACTTTCAGAGTGCACTGTAGATGGATAAGTGAATACTTTCAGAGTGCACTGTAGATGGGTAAGTGAATACTTTCAGAGTGCACTGTAGATGGATAAGTGAATACTTTCAGAGTGCACTGTAGATGGATAAGTGAATACTTTCAGAGTGCACTGTAGATGGGTAAGTGAATACTTTCCGAGTGCACTGTAGATGGATAAGTGAATACTTTCAGAGTGCACTGTAGATGGGTAAGTGAATACTTTCAGAGTGCACTGTAGATGGGTAAGTGAATACTTTCAGAGTGCACTGTAGATGGGTAAGTGAATACTTTCCGAGTGCACTGTAGATGGGTAAGTGAATACTTTCCGAGTGCACTGTAGATGGGTAAGTGAATACTTTCCGAGTGCACTGTAGATGGGTAAGTGAATACTTTCAGAGTGCACTGTAGATGGGTAAGTGAATACTTTCCGAGTGCACTGTAGATGGGTAAGTGAATACTTTCCGAAGGCACTGTAGATGGGTAAGTGAATACTTTCCGAGTGCACTGTAGATGGGTAAGTGAATACTTTCCGAAGGCACTGTAGATGGGTAAGTGAATACTTTCAGAGTGCACTGTAGATGGGTAAGTGAATACTTTCCGAGTGCACTGTAGATGGGTAAGTGGAAGTCTGTCACAGTCATACATATTTCTACTCTGTGTTTTGCTCAAAGATTAGTCAAAGATTGGGAAATGGCCTCTGCAGTTGGGTGTTGCAGTTTATCAAATAATTCTAGTAAGGAACTATTTAATCCATATCCCAATCATCAGCGTGGATCCACTGGTTTATGGCGAAGGCAGAATGAAACAGAATACTTTATTTCATATCTCCAAATGCACTTTCTAACAACCTGCTCTTGATGTGCAAGTGTGTTTCTGTTTTAGGTTTCAGTCTATTGAGAGCACTGAGAATATTTGTAACCTTAGCAAACTATTAACCAAAGTCATTTCTCAAACATTATTACCCAGAGCAACTATGGTTAAGTACCATGCTAAAGGGCACATCGACTGATTTTTTTTTTCACAGAGTCAGCTCGGGGATTCGAACCATACACCTTAAGGTTACTGGCTCAAAGCTCCTAACCGCTAGGCTACCTGCCGCTCTTCAGCGTATGATTGGAAGTCACCTACCTCCCTATATCTATCTCCAAGCACTAGTGAAAGCGGCAACACCCATTTTTAGCAGACAAGATCATTTGGTTAGCACTCACATCAAAACGCCATGCAGTACGGTCTGCACCACCTATCTTCCTGTTTACCTCTTTACCAGTCTTATCTACAGAATCTATGTTTTCACAGAAATTTCCCACATGATATACACCTCACTCACCCAGGGGTACGCTCAGGAGGCAAACGTGGAACGCGGCAGATAGAAATGTAGTGAATAGAGCTGACATGATTCCTTATTCCACATGTCGGAGAGGCATGTTTGGTTCTACATATTTTGTTAAACATATTTCTATCCAAATGTCACCTGAACACGCCCCCAGGTCTTCCACATTGCATATACTATATCTACATTGCACATTATATACAAATGCTTGGGTTAAGAGCAATCAAATATTATACACCTTACTGATTTTCCTTATTTACATATCATGTGCTCAAGATATTCTAACTGACAGTCTAGCTATAAATGTGGATATACATAAAACAGTGTGGATGTTTGGTAGCCGTGTCTTATATCAGGCCTGGCTCGTAGTCCATAACATCCAGTGCAACAACAACAACATCATGCAATTCAGACCATATTTGCATAATTGTCCACTCCCTCTAAAAATGTATTTTTACTGGGGACGTGAGGATCAAAGTCCGTGTGTAATGACACTGTTGTTCTAACTCCCATCCACCTTGTGGATCTATTGTCTCCTGTCTAAATGTGTCCTGAATCTGATCATAAAATATGTGTAGGGTGTACACTAAGGACTCTAATGCGGGGGAGAAAATATTTTTGGGTCCGATTTGAAAGTGTTCAGTAACTGCAGATGTGGCCGCTACAATACTTCCACCATAGAGTCTAATGAACTTTACCATCATCAATACCCTGCCACTGCATCCCACTGTACGTGCGAAAGACGCCCGCTCGCCGGTAGTTGCATTGAACAAAAGAGGAAGCATTTTACAGCGGAGCATTATCGTATTATTGTTCAACTTTTGTTATTTCCTAAAACCATAAGAGGCTGGTTCTCATGCAGTTGTCCAGTGGAGAGAGAGAGAAAGGAGGGTAAGGTGATACAGGGAGGGGGTCTTTAGTGTTTTAAACCCAACAGAGGAAGATTGGATGGGGATATGGGACTATCAATTAAAGTACAATGAGACGACCCCCCCCCCCCCCCACCACCACCACCACCTCCCTGGTCTGTGGGAGTCTATCTGAGAGGCTGATCACACCACAACAATGGACAGGCACCTGCTTCCCTTCCAGGGCTGGGGAGCTATCTTCCTGTTTGGAAGCTGTTGGAAATGTGATCAGGCTGGGCCAGAGGAAAGGAAAGACTTGGGAAGAAGGAAGAGTCTCACACTGTGTCTGAGGGTAGAGCATTATAGAGGCAGAGAAGAAATTTGAGGGCTAACCTGGTTGCCAGATCTGTTGCTCGTTGTCATGGCCGTAACACTGTTTTTGAGGGAAGGGTACCATAGAATTACATAGTCATTTAATAGGATCTCTGTGGGGGGTACAGGCAGAGTGGGAAGCTACTCTGGTTGCCAGATCTGCTTGTGCTGACTCTTCTGTTGTTCATTGTATTGGAGAGTTGGCTAAAGCATACACAGATCTGGCAACCCGGCTAGCGGCAAGCTGAAGATCTTGTTACTGTTGACTTGAGGTTACTTGAGGGCCTTCATCATGCCGCAGCTGTGTGCAAGGGTGCTCCACCAGGGTTGAGTCACATTCAGGCTTGACCTATAAATCTGCTGACAATAAGACTAAATAGTAAGGTTGTGTTCGGTCAGGCTCAATATGACTCACTTGTTGGCTTGATCGTGGCACTCCAAGTATTTTGGTTTATACGGGGACCCAAATGTTTGTGTTGATCTAACTGAACCTAATTGGTTGAGGTCGGCTGTGTCATGCTAGTACCTTGGGTTGAGATCAGAGATTAGTGGAAAACCTGCAGACGCTACACTTTTAGGAAAAAAAGGGTTCCCAAAGAGTTCTCCGGCCGTCCCCATAGGAGAACCATTTTTGGATCCAGGTTGAACCCTTTTTGGATCCAGGTAGAACCTATGTAGAACCCTGTGTGGAAAGGGTTCTAGATGGAACCCAAAAGGGTTCTACCAGGAACCAAAAACGGTTCTTCAAAGTGCTCTCCCATGGGGACTGTCAACAAACAATTTTTGGGGTTCAACTTTCTTTTTTCTTTTTTTTCCTAAGAGTGTAGCGTACTCCAAAATGATATGTGACGTGTAGGACAAAGGAGAGACCGGGGACATGGCACCTAGAGACAGACATGTGACTTTTAGTCAGCTTTCCTTATTAACCTCTGTTGCAACAGCTGAAAATGTGGAAGTGACCTTGTTGACGTTTGAGAGGACATTCATACATCCTCTTATGAAAGCCCACAGTTTCATATAATTTCAGTAGTTGCCATGTAAACAGAATGATTCAATACCTGAATAGAATTTAGTATAGAACAGCCCGTTTTTAATCTATGCTTATCGTTACATCGACAGTGTGGAACAAATCCAACTGTCACTGGTGTTTATAAAATGTTTAACACTTTTGTTTGAAGGACTCTACTACACATTCATAATCCATACTTAATGCATTCACACCACTACATAAGCATTTAAATAAGTTAATCATTGACAGTCAGCCCTTATATGGCAGTGGATGACTCACTCTTGAATGTCCTACTGTGTAAATGAGATCATAAGAGTTGCTTTATTATACTCAGAGTCAACATCTGACCCTAGACTGGATACAGCCATCAGAACTTATGTGACTTATTAGTTCCTTCCCAGTCCACCTGGCCGGTGTCCAACACAGTATAGTTCCACAATGACCGGGTGGGTCATTTACCGGTTAGTATCAAACAGTAACTTTCCTACACCTGCTGACCGTGCCGCTCGTAACACGTCTTGCCTGGTCCCAGACCTGTTTGTGTTGTCCTGCCAACTCCTATGGTCACTGTCAACTCAAACAATGGCAAGACAGCCCAAACAGATCTCGGACCAGGCTATAACACGTCTGGGGATACAATACACCTTTTAGCGTGGGCGACGGGGGGGCTGAGAACTAGGCTGTATGGAAAGTGTTTATGTTTATGTAACTTCTATTGTAATTGTCAGGGTTCACCATATTGTTGTTAACAGTAGTGGTGCTGGAAAATCATGGTTGAATTATTCTGACCCCCCCCCTGGCCTTTGGTCACATGCTCTTCCTCTCATGGTTCCTTAGGAGGGGCCTTAAATGGTGGGGGGCGCCCCGCCGGTTAGCTTCTGGAGCCGGGGGGTAACCCTCCATTTTTTTTTTCCCCCCATCCGTCTGACTCGCGCTCTCTGGCCCAGCTGTGTGTGTGTGTGTGTGTGTGTGTGTGTGTGTGTGTGTGTGTCACAGGAGGCTGCAGAGGGAAGGATAGATCATATTAACGGCCAGAACGGAGTGAATGGAATGACATGGAAACCATGTGTTTGGTGTATTTGATACCATGCCACTGATTCCGCTCCAGCCATTACCACGAGCCCCGTCCTCCTCAATTAAGGTGCCACCAACCTCCTGTGGTATTTGTATGTATGTACAGTGCCTTGCGAAAGTATTCGGCCCCCTTGAACTTTGCGGCCTTTTGCCACATTTCAGGCTTCAAACATAAAGATTTAAAACTGTATTTTTTTGTGAAGAATCAACAACATGTGTGTGTGTGTGTGTGGCCCCCCCAGGCTCATCTGTACACAATGCCAGTTTCCTGTCCTGTGGTCAATACTGTGAAAAGTCCCCCACAAGACCTACAAATAGGGCCACTTCTCACCGTGAGCATTTACATCATTGCCTCTCAACAGCAGCTGCATGACCCAGTTGAGAAAGCTTGGTCTGGCCCCTGTAACATTACTTTAAAAGCTGAGTTTCCAGGACCCAAATGAAGCCTGCTCCTGGATTTGAAAGGCTTCAAATGAGGTAGTGCTTGTTTTGACTCAAAGCTGAAACATAAAAACAGACTCGTATCGCTGTATCGCCGTAAGGCCATTGAGGAACACTCCCAGATGCGCATCGGTTGGTCAGAATCAGCATAATTCCACTCAGAGCAGGTGTCTGGTGGTTTTTCGTTCACCGTCATTTGGTGAGATATTACCCCTAATCACCATGGCGATCACACCTCTGACCTTTTTTTTTTTGTGCATTTGTGTGAGTCATTCATGGGCACAGATTCACATGCAGCGCGGTGCTATCTGGCACACATTATCACTCACATGTGGGTTATAGTGGGTTATAGGGGATTTCTCTGTCTCGATGGGGAGTTTTTGAGCCTGTTATTGGATACAAACACTTGTAGTTGATGGGAGGGATTGAAGTGTCTTGTCTTATGGAAAAAACGTTTGTTTTCACTCAACAAAGGAAGCTCCACTGTCCACGTCGGAAACCCCAACCCTGGGCTCTAACCCATGGTGAAGTTCCCCAGTGGGGCAAGAAAGGACAAAACGTAGTGCGGCTGCCGCCGAGGACAGTACCTTTTGGATATGTCTCTATATTGGAATCTTAGAATGTGTACAGTCAATTCATACACTCCTAGCCTGGTCCCAGATCTGTTTGTGCTCTTGCCAACTCCTACTGCTGTGATTGTCAGGATAAAGGTATGACAATGGGTGATACGAAGTTGGGCATGATGGCACAAATAGATTGGCACCCGGGCTAATAGAATAGCTGCTTCTATTGTGAATGTCCAGGATCCTACATTACTGTAGCAGGTCAACAACACACCGATGACTTTGACAGTCATTTTCACAGGCCTTTCTTGAGACATCTGCAGATTGTGTCATGACCAAAAAACGTCCGGCTGTTGATCAATGTGCGGTCAACACGTTCATACAGTAGGCTACTGTACTTATCACTGTACGTTATCAAGTGGTGAGGTAGTCACATGTCACCGACGTTACTTGAAGATTGTTGTGAAAAACGATTAGACATTTTAGTTCAATTACATGATTATTAACAAATGATTACCAGTTATTATGGTAATAGACAGAAAATGAATCCGCCTCCAGTAGTTTTGAGGAGATAATGTACATTTTATTAATGTGACTGTTATTGGATCTTATTACGTTGATGCAGAGACTGGATTACAGAAACATGAAACTCCGGTGATTGAGAGTGAAATTGCCTGTTATAAATCAACACCCTCATCCTGTCATGCATAACAGGAGATTCAACACAATTACAACACGACTGAAACAAAGCCCAACCATAGATCCTAACACCTGGGTCGAAACAGGCGTGAAACAGAAACATTTTGAAGCCGAAAAATGAGATTTTTTTTAATATACCAGTTCATGTTCTCTGTTTCAAAACATGTTCAAATCGTTTGGTTTCTACTGAACATGCCCCTGTTGTGCGTCCTAACATCAGGAAGCCCCAGGTCCTATATGATTCCCAGGAACACAGATGAGGGCGATGCCTATGAAGGGCCATAGAAATGTAATAAACTATAAGAAGGGCAGGAAGAGAAAATAGAATAACTGTTTGTTTATCTCTCCATCCCCCTGAAATTCCCTCCTGTCCTGTGGCTTTTCCACGGAACTCATGAGGGCATTTTCATATGTCCCCTGCGATGTATGCCAAGATGCAAAACTGGACCGGTGTTTACTTCCTTGATCTGATGACAGTCTAATATGCTTTCACGGAAAGGGAGGGATGACTGGAGAGAGGTGTGATGTTTATCTTCTTATCCCTCTCTTCTACTCCAGGCCGTGAGAAGACATGCAGCACACGTCGTGTACTGAGGACCGGATCCAGCATGCTCTGGACCGATGTCTGGATGGGCTCAGACCCAGCCCCACGGCGCCACAACCCTGGAACGGTAAGCCTCATCTGGGCTGAGCAGGGTCGGACGTGGGCGGGTGTATTTAATCTCTTCGCTGGTGACTTAGTATTCATTCTCAGGGAATTTGATTCCCAGTGTATTTCACTTGAGACATACAGTGCTTTATTTCTTTAAGAAAGGCATAATATGGTTGTTCACGTGATATGGACAGCAGGCCTGTTCATTGTCACCGTTGCATGTAGTTCATGTCATAGTATTGTTCCAAACTGTAGGGACATTTTCTACGTGTGGTGTCACAGAAAGTCGACACGATATCAAAAAGCCTGAGACGTTTCACATTTCAAGTGTCCAGCCACATGTTAACACCTCCGCTGGAAAATCTTCCTCCGTCATCAGTCAGACCACACTGACCGTAAATTGTTCTTTCTCAACTTCTGAACACCAGAACTGTTCGTGGTGACCGGTATATCTGAAGCCCAGTAGGCCTAGTGAGTCTGTCTGTTGTTGAAAACTGTCAGTGGAGTGTAATTACGCGCTAGAGGAAGTATCAACGTTGACACTATGGCTGTGGCGGAAGTGGTGTGTGCGCGCGCGCACACACACAGAGAGAGAGACCGTGGTGACATAGACCACAGTGTGCCTGGAAGTATGAGGTAGTGTGAGGGGGTAGGATCGGTTTGTGTAGCAGAGCGTAGCAACACCAACTGTGTCAGATATCATACACCTACATACACACTGTGGTTTTATACATCACATTTTCAGGAGGTACCTTGTTGCCACATACGGTGTTGAAATGACGTTATTAATTTGTTCGAAGTACACTGTGTACCCTTCAGGGAAGCTGCACGTTCTATATTCATAACATGTTGCACAATGTGGCCTCTGATGTGACGTGTGTGTGTGTGTGGGTTTCAGTCCTGATGTGCTCGGCGGGCCAATCGATGAACCGCTGGAGTCTGGAGGAATTGGTGAAGAGAGACCCAGAGAACTTCCTCATCCTCCTGCAGCAGGTCCTCAGGAAGACCCGAGAGGTGAGGGGTCACAGGTCATTACTGAAAGGGCAGAGGCCATCATAACTCTACTTAGGATGCTGCTATGACCTAGATTCTTATGGTCACATGTCATGATGACCCCACGCCTCTACAGAATGTAAGTGGGATCTACAGTATGTGATTAGGAGCAGTATGGCACCTTGTGGTGGGAATTGAGAACTGAAACTGTGAAGTCTGGACATGTGAATGAACTTTTGGATCTCTGTATGTGTGTGCAGGTCCAGGATCAGTGTCAGTATGAGCTTGTGGCTCCCCTCGCTATCATGTTCTCCTCCACTCTGTTACAGGTAATCAATCAATCAATCAATCAATAAACCAAACACAAGAACCCCAACCTTAGTTACCTGTAACTAGGTGTTTTTCTGGTTGCAGACCCCCTTCTGTCCCCCTGCCACGGAGCTGCTGGAGGAGGCCTGTAAGGTGTTTGGCTGTTTCCTGACTTGGCCAGAGCCTTACTGCAGCGTGTGTAAAGGACTGCTCTCCACCTTACACCAGGAGCTCAAGGCCCCAGGTAAACATGGAAAGACGTGGGCTACTCTAGTTTGTATAACTATCCATGCTTCTATGGGGGTTTTGAACTATTCATTTACTTCATTGATGATCATGATGTGGACTGTGAATTAATACGAGGTCAAAAACAGACATGTGTAAGACAGCCTTCCTTTTTTTGCGAGGCAACAAGTGCTTAGGTTGACTTCTCTCTCAATGGTACGAGCCATAGTTGCTCAGGGGTGTAATCATTACGCCGATTCTGTTGCAAAACGTTTAGCAATAAACTGTTTACTCCAAACACAGAAAACGCAAACAAGAGTTTCTGTTGAACAAATTCAGGTGGGTCCCTCCCCGTTTCGTTCAGTTTGCTCTGGTTAATTCTGTTTGATTCTTAAACGGTAAACATTTTTTCCGTAATGAATACACCCCATGTCATGTACTGTGGCTCAGTCACCCATGATCAGTGACTGCCCCCTAGTGACTCAAACAGATAAAACAGTAAGATGAAACGCACAAATACAGTGCCTTCAGAAAGTATTCACAACCCTTGACTTTTTCCACATTTTGTTGTGTTAGTCTGAATTTAAAATGAATTAAATTGAGATTTATTTTATCACTGGCCAACACACAATACCCCATAACATCAAAGTGGGATTATGTTCTTAGAAATGTTACTAATTAATAAAAAATGAAAAGCTGAAATGTCTTGAGTCATTAAGTATTCAACCCCTTATTTATAGCAAGCCTAAATAAGTTCAGGAGTAAACATGTGCTTAACAAATCACAGAATAAGTTACATGGACAACATTGTTGTTACGCCACCTACTTGACAGAGTGGGGGGGAAAATGAAGCCTGTACAGAATATAAATATTCAAAATCATGCATCCTGTTTGCAATAAAAAAATGTGGCAAAGCAATTCACTTTTTGTCCTGAATATAAATTGTTATGTTTGGGGCAAATCCAATACAACACATTACCTGGGTTGGGGAGTAACGGATTACATGTAGTTACATGTAAGGGATTACAAAAAAAACTAAACCGTTACATTACCAGCAAAAATATTGTAATCAGAGTACAGATTACTTTTGAAAAACTAGATGGTTCCTTCAAGGACTACTTTTAAATTCAGAAAGGATGTTTGCGTAAAAAAATATTTGACACTTCTGTTTTTTCAATGACATTCAAATCGGCTTTGAAAAAAGGGGCACATTTTAAGTTTGTTCCACCTGAGCGAGTCTGACCAGAAGTCCGAGACCACTATGATGACACACCAAATGTGTTTGATGGATCGTGGGAAAAGAGCAGGAATAGGCTTTTGTAGGCCACAGTCCAAGCTATGTCTTCCAATGGTGCGACTCCTGTCGGCATCCAGAGATGATCCAACTTGAATAAACGCTTGGCGGTAAGAATGACAGCAGTGGTGTAGTCTACGGGGATATCATTTATTATTGATATCTACATACAGTTGAAGTCGGAAGTTTACATACACCTTAGCTAAATACATTTAAACTCAGTTTTTCACCATTCCTGACATTTAATCCTAGTAAAAATTCCCTGTCTTAGATCAGTTAGGATCACCACTTTATTTTAAGAATGTGAAATGTCAGAATAATTGAAGAGAATGATTTATTTCATTCTCTTTCATCACATTCCCAGTGGGTCAGAAGTTTACATACACTCAATTAGTATTTGGTAGCATTGCCTTTAAATTGTTGGGTCAAACATTTTGGGTAGCCTTCCACAAGCGTCCCACAGTAAGTTGGGTGAATTTTATCAGAGGCTTCTAAAGCCATGACATTTAGCTATTTGCTCCATACGGATTGTGGTTGTTGTGGATGACTGTTCACAAGTCTAAATGTGTATTTGAACCCAATAATGGTTGAATACAAGAAATGTAAACTTCCTATCAATCATTGTTTTTGAAACCAGTGGACAGCCAGTGAAAAATGTGCTCTTGCAGCTGCATAGTGCAGATCCAAGTCTATGGAATAAAAGTGGGGCTTTTAATGCGCAATCTAATTAATGCTGATAAAAATAGCTGATAAAAATAAATCCATAGGCCTGATGGACACATGCTCAAACTTGCACCCTTTTGATAGACTTGAAGGGGCAATCTGTAGTTGCTATATCCATTTTTGGACTTGTAAATTATATATAAAACTTTGGACACCCCTACTCATTTTTATTATTTTCTACATTGTAGAATAATACTGAAGGCATCAAAACTATGTAACATATAAGGAATCATGTAGTAACCAAAAAAGTGTTAAACAAAATATATTTTAGATTCTTCAAAGTAGCCACCCTTTGCCTTGATGACAGCTTTGCACACTCTTGGCAAAGCATGCCATTCCATGAGCGCAACATTTTATTTTTCAGCTCGAATAAATGAGTCCTCCATGACTACAAAATCATTAACAACAGATTAGGGCTTGCTAATAAGTCCTTAGTTTGCGCTGAGCATGACCCCAAAACTATTTGGCTAATCTATACTTCCATATTTCTCTGCGACAGAGCCTGGACTCGAACCAAGATCTCTAGTGGCACAGCTAGCTAGACTACTGCGCCACTCGGGAGGCCTAGCTATGTAAACTATAACATGGATTTATGCTGCAATAGATGTTGTTCAATTGGTAACATACATTTTTGTCTTCTAATGTCTCTTACGGGGAAAGTAATCTAAAAGTAATGGAATGTAATCAAATGACGTTGCTGAGTTTGGATAATACATACTTTACGTTACTGATTACAATTTTGGACAGGTAACTGTAACTGGTTACATTTAGAAAGTAATCTACCCAACCCTGCACATTACTGAGTACCAGTCTCCATATTTTCAAGCATAGTGGTGGCTGCATCATGTTATGGGTATGCTTGTAATCGTTAAGGACTGGGGAGTTTTTCAGGATAAAAAAAATAAACAGAATGGAGCTAAGAACAGGCAAATTCCTAGAGGAAAACATGGTTCAGTCTGCTTTCCACCAGTCACTGGGAGATTAATTCACCTTTCAGCAGGACAATAACCTAAAACACAAGGCCAAATCTACACTGGAGTTACTTACCAAGAAGACAGTGAATATGGCTGAGTTACAGTTATGACTTAAATCTACTTGAAAATCTATGGCAAGTCCTGAAAATGGTTGTCTAGCAATGATCAACAACCAATTTGATAGAGCTTGAAGAAATTTGTGAAGAATAATGTTGTATAATCCAGTTGTGGAAAGCTCTTAGAGACTTACCCAGAAAGACTTACAGCTGTTATTGCTGCCAAAGGTGCTTCAACAAGTATTGACTAAGAGGTGTGAATACTTATTTAAATGAGATATTTCTGTATTTCAATTTCCATACATTTACAAAAACAATATGTTAGTTTTTTTTTTTTTTACAATTCAGATCAATTTTGAATTTGGCTGTAACACTGCTATATGTGGAATAAGTCAAGGGGTAGGAATACTTGAAGGCACTGCAGATATAACATTCATACGATTGTATGAACCTGATCACCTCATTGTTTAAGTTAGGTAAACCTGTCTGCGCAAACATGTGCCAGTGATAATGGAGAAGTGCTTGACGGTTCTGTGGTAGCCTGTTCTTTGAAAGCGGATGTGTGATATTTCAATTCACAAAAGGGAAAAAAAGCAGAACTATAACAACCTGTCAACTACCTGGAAGAGGATAATGACAGATAAGATAAAAGAATACTGCTGAAATCTGAGAAAGTCACATCAGGTACAGGCCAATTAATGAATGAGCTTGCAGTGGTGTGAATGGGGATCACTATTTTGTGATGTTGTGAGGTGAAAATATATAATTGTGTGCAGTACAATACTTTAGTCAAGAACAATCAACTTATTCAGCATGTGTTCACTTCACAGGCATTTCCTATCACAGACTGGTGAGAGAAGAGCAAGGCCTGGCCACTTCAAAACATCGCTCAAAAACAATGTAGGTTGTCAACAGTTTAACGGCTATATTTTACTACTTATTATTATGAATGATTGTGCAATCTTGTCATGCACACGTAAACCACACGTCTGGAACTCCTCTTCAGTTATTGGTTCTCCCCACCCCTTCCCTGCCCAATATATCACACCTTCCTTTTCACTCTCGTGTTGGTTTTTCTTCTGTTAGCGTTCCCCTTGTTCTGTTTCTGTGTAACTGCATGTGTATTTACAGTTGAAGTTGGAAGTTTACATACAGTGCCTTGCGAAAGTATTCGGCCCCCTTGAACTTTGCGACCTTTTGCCACATTTCAGGCTTCAAACATAAAGATATAAAAGTGTATTTTTTTGTGAAGAATCAACAACAAGTGGGACACAATCATGAAGTGGAACGACATTTATTGGATATTTCAAACTTTTTTAACAAATCAAAAACTGAAAAATTGGGCGTGCAAAATTATTCAGCCCCCTTAAGTTAATACTTTGTAGCGCCTCCTTTTGCTGCGATTACAGCTATAAGTCGCTTGGGGTATGTCTCTATCAGTTTTGCACATCGAGAGACTGACATTTTTTCCCATTCCTCCTTGCAAAACAGTTCGAGCTCAGTGAGGTTGGATGGAGAGCATTTGTGAACAGCAGTTTTCAGTTCTTTCCACAGATTCTCGATTGGATTCAGGTCTGGACTTTGACTTGGCCATTCTAACACCTGGATATGTTTATTTTTGAACCATTCCATTGTAGATTTTGCTTTATGTTTTGGATCATTGTCTTGTTGGAAGACAAATCTCCGTCCCAATCTCAGGTCTTTTGCAGACTCCATCAGGTTTTCTTCCAGAATGGTCCTGTATTTGGCTCCATCCATCTTCCCATCAATTTTAACCATCTTCCCTGTCCCTGCTGAAGAAAAGCAGGCCCAAACCATGATGCTGCCACCACCATGTTTGACAGTGGGGATGGTGTGTTCAGCTGTGTTGCTTTTACGCCAAACATAATCATCATTTCATCTGACCAGAGCACCTTCTTCCACATGTTTGGTGTGTCTCCCAGGTGGCTTGTGGCAAACTTTAAACAACACTTTTTATGGATATCTTTAAGAAATGGCTTTCTTCTTGCCACTCTTCCATAAAGGCCAGATTTGTGCAATATACCACTGATTGTTGTCCTATGGACAGAGTCTCCCACCTCAGCTGTAGATCTCTGCAGTTCATCTAGAGTGATCATGGGCCTCTTGGCTGCATCTCTGATCAGTCTTCTCCTTGTATGAGCTGAAAGTTTAGAGGGACGGCCAGGTCTTGGTAGATTTGCAGTGGTCTGATACTCCTTCCATTTCAATATTATCGCTTGCACAGTGCTCCTTGGGATGTTTAAAGCTTGGGAAATCTTTTTGTATCCAAATCCGGCTTTAAACTTCTTCACAACAGTATCTCGGACCTGCCTGGTGTGTTCCTTGTTCTTCATGATGCTCTCTGCGCTTTTAACGGACCTCTGAGACTATCACAGTGCAGGTGCATTTATACGGAGACTTGATTACACACAGGTGGATTGTATTTATCATCATTAGTAATTTAGGTCAACATTGGATCCTTCAGAGATCCTCACTGAACTTCTGGAGAGAGTTTACTGCACTGAAAGTAAAGGGGCTGAATAATTTTGCACGCCCAATTTTTCAGTTTTTGATTTGTTAAAAAAAGTTTGAAATATCCAATAAATGTCGTTCCACTTCATGATTGTGTCCCACTTGTTGTTGATTCTTCACAAAAAAATACACTTTTATATCTTTATGTTTGAAGCCTGAAATGTGGCAAAAGGTCGCAAAGTTCAAGGGGGCCGAATACTTTCGCAAGGCACTGTACACTTAGTCATCAAAACTAGTTTTTCAACCACTCCACAAATTTATTGTTAACAAACTATAGTTTTGGCAAGTTGGTTAAGTAATTTTTCCAACAATTGTTTACAAACTGTTTATTTCACTGTATCACATTTCCAGTGGGTCAGAAGTTTACATACACTAAGTTGACTGTGCCTTTAAAATTGCTTGGTAAATTCCAGAACATTATGTCATGGCTTTAGAAGCTTCTGATAGGCTAATTGACATAATTTGAGTCAATTGGAGGTGTACCTATGGATGTATTTCAAGGCCTACCTTCAAACTCATTGCCTATTTGCTTGACATCATGGGAAAATCAAAAGAAATCAGCCAAGACCTCAGAAAAAAAATTGTAGACCTCCACAGGTCTGGTTCTTCCTTGGGAGCAATTTCCAAATGCCTGAAGGTACCACGTTTATCTGAACAAACAATAGTACGCAAGTATACACACCATAGGACCAAGCAGCCATCATACCGCTCAGGAAGGAGACGTGTTCTGTTTCCTAGAGATGAACGTACTTTGGTGCGAAAAGTGCAACTCAATCCCAGAACAACAGCAAAGGACCTTGTGAAGATGCTGGAGGAAACGGGTGCAAAAGTATCTATATCCACAGTAAAACAAGTCCTATATCGACATAACCTGAAAGGCTGCTCAGCAAGGAGGAAGCCACATCTCCAAAACTGCAATAAAAATGCCAGACTACGGTTTGACACTGCACATGGGGACAAAGATCGTACTTGTTGGAGAAATGTCATCTGGTTTGATGAAACAAAAATAGAACTGTTTGGCCATAATGACCATCGTTATGTTTGGAGGAAAATCTTGCAAGCTGAAGAACATCATCCCAACCTTGAAGCACGGGGGTGGCAGAAGCATCATGTTGTGGGGGTGCTTTTCTGCAGGAGGGGCTGGTGCACTTCACAAAATAGATGGCATGAGGAAGGAAAATGATGTGGATATATTGAAGCAACATCTCAAGACATCAGCCAGGAAGTTAAAGCTTGGTCACAAATGGGTCTTCCAAATGGACAATGACCCCAAGCACACTTCCAAAGTTGTGGCAAAATTGCTTAAGGACAACAAAGTCAAGGTATTGGAGTGGCCATCACAAAGCCCTGACCTCAACCCTATAGAAAAGTTGTGGGCAGAACTGAAAACGTGTGTGCAAGCAAGGAGGCCTACTGACTCAGTTACACCAGCTTTGTCAGGAGGAATGGGCCAACATTCACCCAACTTATTGTGGGAAGCTTGAGTAAGGCTACCTGAAACGTTTGACCCAAATTAAACAATTTAAAGGCAATGCTACCAAATACTAATTGAGTGTATGTGAACTTCTGACCCACTGGGATTGTGATGAAAGAAATAAAAGCTGAAATAAATCATTCTCTCTACTATTATTCTTACATTTCACATTCTTAAAATAAAGTGGTGATCCTGACTGACCTAAGACAGGGAATTTTTACTAGGATTAAATGTCAGGAATTGTGAAAAATTGAGTTTAAATGTATTTGGCTGAGGTGTATGTGAACTTCCAACTTCAACTGTATATACACGTTTTTGTATGTGTGCCGAGAGACAAAGGCATTTGTATCTTCCTGTTCTACAATTCATGTAACAAGGAATAATAATATTGACTCGTTTTTAGAGTGCAGACCTCTATCACCCCTGTGTTTTCCACCATGTCAACCCTATGTCATCTCATTCCTATAGGACGGTTCTGTTGATGAACCCTAGTGAGGTGCCTCCTGAGTTCCTGTCTGTAGCAGACCAACTGAGTAGTATCCAACGGTCCCAGAGAGAGACATACGTCAACCTGGTCAAACATGCCTACCAGGCTACCCTGGGCACCAAGTACACCCTGGCCAGCATCCACAAAGCCCTGCAGGTACTGGACGACGCAATATACCACTGGAACGCTGTACAGATACCGATAGAAATATAGATTTTGTTTTTTAGTTAAGATTTTGTTAGTCTTGATGGCTGTGTAATCTGTTTAGTTTTCCATCACAGTCAAAATCAATGTTTAGTAGTTTGTTAGTACCCATCTTCTGTACAGTAACACAACATGACACTCTCTCCACAGGTCAAGAGTCTAGAGGAGCTGGCGGAGATCTTCTCCATGGTAACCGACGTCCTGGAGACAGCCGCTGCCATGGACGACCCGGCGAAAGGCCGTGATCATGTGACCCAGGGCCTGGAGGGGCTGAGGGAGAGGATGGGCGTCCCAGCGTCCAATGGCAGGAAGTCTGACGGTAAGAGGGCGGAGCCTAACCTATTCTAACCTATCCTAACCTATTCTATTGATTTGTCAAAATGAAGCTAATGAGAAAAATTTCCATACAGTATGTGTAAATGTTGTTTCGTTGTATTTATTCTGTTTTTAGGAATGTTGCAAACTCTACCACTGCCCACAGCCAAGTGCTACATGTTTCACTGGGACAAGGACAACTTTGGTAAAGGACTTTGGTCTTCACTCTCTCATGAAATGACTTGTCATGGGATCCCCCTTGAGTCTGGTTCCTCTTTAGGTTTCTCCTACCTAGGTTGACTTTCCTTTCTGTTTGATGGTTTCGACTTGGATTGTGATAAATTCATTTGTATACTGTGCTTTACAGTACATGCAACTGATGGACTGTGTCTTTGTGATTTTCAGATATCCTCAACACCATCCTGGAGAACGAGCATGACCTAACCGGCTTCCAGACCTCCAGTGGTCAGGGTGACGGCGAAGATGAGGAGGAGGAGGAGGAGGAGGAGGAGGAGGAGGAGGAAGGGGCAGAGTTCGACCTGGAGGAGGAAGAGGGAGAGAAGGAAGAAGGAGAGGAGGAGTTTGTCTCCGCCATGTCTATGTACAACTGCTGCAGTGTGGACCACCGAGCCTCTACCTTCTCCACCGTCTCCTCACTCTCCACTGCCTCTAAAGACTCCATGTACTCCACCTTGTCCTTGGCCTCCGGATCCTACGCCCCCTCCGTTCTCTCAGTCACTTCCGGCATCGACAGCGACTTCTACGAAGACCCCGAGGACGCCACCTCCAGCCCCTCCCCTTTGGAACGGAGCCCATCATCCGGCAAGTCAACCAAAGCTTCGGCTCGTCTGAGCCAGCACTTCTCCCGTTTCTTCAAGACAAAGACGCAGTCCCTGACCAGAGCCAAGAGCCTCGGCAGCCCAGATGCTAAGGACTTGGTCGTGGTTCGTTCAAAGCGCTCCAACTCCCTCCCGCAGCAGGTGCACCTAGTCAGCCCAGACTCTTTGTTCCAGACCCCCTGTACACCCCAGGCCCTCAAGCACGTGTGCTTCCGCCGGAGGCCCATCCTGAGCAGTGACGAGGAGGGTAACGGTAATTCCACCACCCTGAGGGTGGTAGTATTCGGGGCTGACCACGTGGCGGGCAAGGTGGCGAGAGCCTATAGTAACCTACGCCAGAGAGAGAACGCTTGCCCGAGCCTCAGCAGAGCCTTCCGGCTGCAGTTCTTCTTTGTGCCCGTGAAGAGGGATGGTGTTGTGAGGTGCCCTAGCCCCGGTGGCCAGTCGGCTAGCCCACGGAGAGGAAGTACAGTGAGTACAACTGTTATATTGTAGTGGCTCTTTTTAAGTGGCCCTATCAGATTTGTTTTATTTCACCTTTATTTCACCAGGAAGGGCTCATTGAGATTTGAAATCTCTTTTTCAAGAGCGTCCTGGTCAAGATAGGCAGCACCAAGTCATTACACAATTACAGACAGACAACATGAAAAACCACAAGTAATCTAGTAAAGGCCATAGAATTCAACAAAGTCCTAAAACAGCAAATTTAAAACATTAACAGGTCAGGGAATCAGCCTCAAAATCCTTCATCAGTGATTTAAAAACACCAATCGGGACAAGTTCTTACAGTTTAAAAGTATTATGTAAGGCGTTCCAAGCCGATGGCGCAAAGTGCCATGGTAAAGGGTGTCGATTGATCTCAAACACTGAGCGGAAGCATACATAAAATATCCCCATAGTCTAGTAAAGGCATAAATATAGCTGATACTAGCCTCCTTCTGTTTAGTTTTGTCAGTATTGAGGATAAGCTTCAATTGACACAAGGTATGTTGAACAGTATAAAAAACTGTTTGCAAGTTCTGGAAAGCTTTTGTGAGAGACGAGGCACAACAAGTAACAGTATCATCAGCATAAAAGCGAAGTTGCACAATTTTGTCTAAATTATTTATATAAATAGTGAATAAGAGGGGACCAAGTACAGAGCCCTGGGGCACACCATTACAGACAGACAATTTAACAGACATGAGCCCATCAACTTGAGTGCACTATCAGACAGATAGTTAGCAAACCATGCAACTGCATGCTCCGAAAGACCTACACTCAACAATCTCTATCTCAGTATAGCATGATCAATTGTATCAAAAGCCTTAGAGGGATCAATAAAAAGTGAGTCACAGTGCTGTTTTTTGTCAAGGGCTTCAGTGACATCATTAGTTAGGTTAATAGTAT
The DNA here is from genome assembly GCF_045791955.1 of Oncorhynchus clarkii lewisi. Lineage (NCBI taxonomy): Eukaryota > Metazoa > Chordata > Actinopteri > Salmoniformes > Salmonidae > Oncorhynchus > Oncorhynchus clarkii. Next base: position 20,123,610 of record NC_092159.1, on the reverse strand, counting down.
AGTGGCTGTTTTTAAGTGGCCCTGTCAGAGTTTGGGTCAATTCTATTTCAATTCAAGTCAATTGGGGAGATAATTGACATTGGATTTATAATATTTGTTTTTTCAATTTATAAATTGAACTTCAATTCACTTCCTGATGAGGTTGACCCAAACCATGTTACAGTTTCTGGTGCACCATAAGAAACATCATCTCTAAAGCTTAACGTCAATTCTAGATCATGGGTTGATAGCTGTTTAGGAGACTGTTTCCCTCAGGACCGAGTTTGGCAAACCCTGCGATAGAGCATCGAATTCAGGATGAGTCGTCAGGCAATGTTTCTGTGGCCATACAATACTATTACTACTCTGCAGCTGATGCAAATGAAGAGAGACTGACGTATTGTTCTTTTAGGAGCTCAACAATCTGGGCACAGAAGACAGCACTAACGACATAGCCCGTTTCATTGGTATGCTGGACCCCTGGTACGAACGCAACACCTTGAGCCTGCTCAGTCTACCAGCCAGCGTGGTGTGTCAGGTAAGACCACACTTTGTGTGACATATCAAATGATGAACATGATTGAAAAATGGATGTGTTGTCTCACACACAGTCAATGGTGTTCCCTGTGTCTTGCAGCAAACCTCTAAGATAGAGTCCGATTTGTATGATAGTTCCTATGAGGATCGTCTGCCCATCCTGGCTGACCTGGTGTTGTACTACTGTCGCCATGCCACCAGGCCTGCACTGATGCAGCTCTACCAAGCTGAGGTGAGGCCTGGATTCTCTTTTCTGTCCTTTTTCTCTGTCCTGCTCTCTCTTTCTCTCTCTCACACACACACACTGCACATCTCCTATACTCAACCTCCACGTTATAAATGTGTGTGTTGAGTGTTTGATGTCCTTGGGGTTGTAGATGATGTTAGCTGGAGGCGAGAGGAGGACAGAGGTTTTCATTCACTCCCTAGAGCTGGGCCACACCGCGGGTACACGAGCCATCAAGGCTATGGGTACGTACATCTGCCTCAGCACCGTCTCTTAGCAACCTGCCCATAATAAACAACAGGCAGGTAAGATTTTCCAAACAGAAAATATGCGTCTTGACTTCAGCCGGGAGTCCGAGGTCTGGATGGATTATGGCTATGGGAACATCTGCTGTTTCAATCTATGATTCAGAAACTCAGTTCGTCTCGTTGTTCCATGTCGTTTCTTCTATGTTACATGACAATCTCTTCCACCGCTTTTTGTTTCTTAAAAAACGAAGTGACACTAAACGTATAAATCATCATTCTTCATATTCACCATCATCAATGATTGATTATTCATCTTCAGCACCATGTTCAGCTCTATGGCTGTATCCTAATAGGGAAGCTCTGTGTTTGTCCTTTTTGTAGGTGCCGCGAGCAAGAGGTTTGGGATCGATGGCGACCGGGAGGCAGTCCCTCTGATGTTAGAGGTGGTTTACAACAGGGTAAGATGGTGATCAGCAGCTCTTCATCCCACTAGGAACATACTGACCGTGTCAACTGCATAAAGAATCAGCGTTGTCTGATGCATTTCTGATGTATCGCTCTCTCTCTCCTTCTTTTTCCTCTCTCAGGTGGTCATCAGTGGGAGAAGTCAATGGACTAAGAAAGACAAAGTTTGCACCTCCATCAACCTGACCAAAGCCTGCAAGAATCCAGAGGAACTAGGTGATATAACTACAGCAATACAACGAACTACAGTAATATAATGTTCTGGGTTCATTCATGAGTTGGACATTTTTGGGCTCACGCATGTTAGGGAGCAGCCAAATCAGTTGTACGTTTGAAAGTTTGTTTCGTCAACGCAGACATCCTGTTTTGATCCCTTCCTTCCCCCACGGTTTCAGATTCAAAGATGGAGTGCTTGCAGTTGACAATGACAGAAGTACTGAAAAGGCAGAACTCAAACAAATCTAAGAAAGGCTACAATCAGGTGAGCAGGATGTTGTCCGATCGAGTCGGTGCGACTTGCGGTTAGACGGCGTACATCAACAACTTTACGTAAACCACAGTGCTCTATAAGGACTCCATAAGTGGAGCAACATCTCTCGTATCCCGAGAACGAGCTTCTTTCTAGATCAACCCGATAGGAAACCCGATGTACACTTTCACAGACACGTCTCAGTTTCTACCTTAACAGAGCACGACTCTCACTTGACTTTTTTTGTTGTGGTTGTTGTCCAACCCTTTTCCTGTTCACTTGATCTTACGTTAATGTGACACACTGCATCCTGTAGCTCAGACAAATACTGATGCCACTAATAATTATTTTCTCTATGTCATTAGGGCTGGTTTCCAAGACACAGATTAAGCCTAGTCCTGAACGCTTTCACTGGAGATTGTGCTTTGTTCTTGTTTTTGATCCAGGACTATGCTTAGTCTGTGTGTGGAAAAGCCACCCTTGGAGTCCCAAAATATACTTGTTATGCCTCTAATGGTCAGTTTCTACTTGACAGCAACTGAGCGTTACTGAGGTGAAGGTGGACAAGGTGCAGGTCAGTGGGACTGGTAACACCACCTTCGCTGTGTGTCTGGACCAGGATGAGAAGAAGATCTTCCAGGGTGTCACCAGGTACAGCCATACACACACACACACACACACACATAGTCTTGTCAGTCTTGTACAACTAACCTTGTGGGGACACACAATTCAGTCCCATTTTCTCTAACCCCTAAACCTAACCTGTACCCTAAACCTAACCCTAGCTCCAAATCTTAAAACTAACCCTTAACCTAATCCTAACCCTAAATCCCCTAGAAATAGCATTTGACCTTTTGGGGGCCAACAAAATGTCCCCAGTTGGTTACATTTTTATTTGTTTACTATTCTTAGTTAAACACATCCACACAGTCCCCACAAGTAAAGTTAAACATGCACACGTACAGACACACACTATCTGACCACAGTGTCTATTTCCCTTCCTCTTCCTCTCCCAGGTGTGAGGTGTCTGTATGCTACAAGCCTGACAGCTCTACAGACTGGAGGTTAGGCCAGGGCCTGTCCGCCCAGATCCAGCCTCTCCACCCCACCTTCTGCTCACTCCTCTGCCTGCCCATAGCCACCTTCAGTGGGGCACAGCCCTGAGAGTGGAAGACCAGCCTTAAACATATATATACTTGAATGTATTTCTGACTATTTTGTAGACAGCTGGTAACAGAGGGGAAGACTAGAAAGTGTAGGTGAAAAGCCTGGAGTCTGTGGACCAGACTAAAATGAATGGATGAGACTCTTTTTGGATCCAAGGGACATTATGGCTGCTGGATGGTTCAGCGAACCCTCCTCCTGTGATGACTAACGTTGCCTGAGACCTACAGACTTCCGTTGGGCTAACAGTCTTGTGACGTTCAGGAGACCCGGGTTCAATACCCAGTTGCTGAAATGGACACTATGGATTATGTAAATGATGTACATTTGTATACTATATATTTCTTCCCTCAAAATAACTTCATCATTACACTGTAGCTACACTAGCATTGGTGCAAGTCCTCTCTTCCGGCACTGCAATGAGCAACGGTTTCCTGAAAGGGGACATTTCTGAAATATCACAGTGACTTCTTTAGACCAGCAGGGGAGTCTATTGTGTTCACTTTCCCACACGAGAGTCACGTAATGTCAGGATAATGAGGTAGGAAAAACAGCCTTTCTCAGGACTCCACAGACTCATCCAATACCAGTTATGTTCAATGTTGTTTTTACATTTGAATGTATATATTTGACATTGTATTAAATAATCCCATTTTTGACATTCCATTGTACATAGTATAAGATGTATCATACTAAGTAGCACCCTGTAATGTTTACTTGACACTGTATTTGACATAAGATATATATTTTTATTTAGCTGATACTGATGACCGCAGGGACGCAGAGACGACATCGATATTCCAGGGTAGATTGACCTGGTGTCATAGACCAGTCTATGGTGCTACAGAATATACTCATCCAGTCCTTTTGTTAATCAGTTGTCTAATTTATTGTTGTCTACAGCTTTGCACTGCAGAAAATATATAACAGAATATCAAAATATCAATCATATAGCAGAATAAAATGCACAGTAAAATTGCTTAAAGGTTGAGGTTGGTATTTTAGAAATCTTTGGGTTAAACATGGGTAGGGCTCTGGGTTTATCCTGACTGTGACCTAACCAGTTGCCCTATGTTGTCAGGAAAACACAACAGATTAATAGATTACACAAGTACACCGAGTCTTCAAAACATTAACAACACATTCCTAATATTGAGTTACACCCTCTTTCGCCCTCACAACGGCCTCAGTTCATCAGGGCATGGACTCTACAAAGTGTTGAAAGCCCTTCCACAGGAACACTGGCCCATGTTGACTCCAATGCTTCCCACAGGTGTCAAGTTGGCTGAATTTATTTTGGGTGGTGAACCATTATTGATACACAATGGAAATTGTTGTGTGTGAAAAACCCAGCAGCGTTGCAGTTCTTGAAACATGCAAACCGGCACCTTCTATCTTACCCTGTTCAAAGGCACTTAAATATTTTGTCTTGCCCATCGCCTGAATGGCACACACACACACAACAAATCCTTCTTTAACCTGTCTCCTTATGTGACATCAATAACTGATCATAGCTTTCACCTGGATTCAAATCAAACTTTATTTGTCACATGCGCTGAATGCAGCAAGTGTAGACCTTACCGTGAAATGCTTACTTACAAGCCCTTAACCAACAGTGCAGTCTACAGTATGTCATGGAAAAAGCAGGTATTTCTAATGTTTTGTACATTCTGTGTATTTTGCTATATAGCTAACTTCAATAAACATGTAAAATAAACAGAAATGAAAGGTACTGTACATGTAACAACATATAACAAAATAGTGTTGTCTGGCACTTCTGTTCTCTCCATATGGTACCAATTTTAACGGTAGTCTTTATTTTGTCTTATCAATGTTCTATAAATTGTGTGTATTATATGAGAAATCATACAATAAATAAATAGTGATGAAAGAAGATAAAATGAGAGGCTACATTTAAAAACAACTTGTTTCTCTGGGTGTCTTTGAACATAAAGTAAGTAACAGTAGGCTGACTTAAACAGAATATCAACTGTGTTAAAAATCGATTCGAAGATGAGAAACCTCAACTGGCACGACATACAAGTAAAGTACATGTTGGAGGCCTATTTGATAGGATTTAGCCAATCTAGATCGCCAGGGAAATATTTGAGACATCGTATTGGTTGAATAAATCATCGGTGGGCGTGGTCATACTGTACTGCCCCGCGTGCTGCTGTCACAGCTGCAACTTTAGCAACGTGTGAAGTTGTACTTCCCGAGCAGAGTTCAATCACCCTCATAGAAAGTTTATGGATTTCTTTGCTGAACCGAACAGCAGGTAAATAGTGATTTTATCAACAAAAATAAGCTCTCTTATTAAATGTATGGCGTTTTTGTTTTGTTAATTTTGAATGGTTTTATAGTAAGATAATTGCTCTTGGACCATTGCATGATTCACGTTTTAAGTTCTAGTTGCACAGTTTTGTAACCTAAATACAATGCAATTATGTTACACTGTTAAACTCTTTTTCTGATATTTTTCTGTAACCTGTATTTAACCAGGAAGGGCTCATTGAGATTTGAAATCAGTTTTTTTCAAGAGCGTCCTATCTCATTACAAGATTACTGCATATTTTGTTTGGTTCCAATCTTTTACTGTTGCTGTTTAAGTTTTCAAGTGAATGAGAATCGGGTTCATTCTTTATCTATGTGGCAGTGTGGTACTACACTTAGATAACTGAGTGTTCAGAACCTGCCACACTGTAACCTAACCAGATCAACAGAGTAGACATGGGACGAGGTTGTTCTATTTTTGCCATCATGCCTTTTCAAACACACTACGCCCCAACTGGAATACACAAAGCACAACAACAGTTTTTTTTATCTCCTGAGATAATGACAACAGTTTTATAACACAATGCCTGATTGAAGCTCTGGCTCTGTGGGCGATGTGTGTTTTGTATTGGTGAGTCTAAAACACAGCTGTCCAGGGTCCTTGTTTTAGATTCAGGTTTCCTGGTCATTCTGGGTAGCTTTGGAATGAGTGGTGGTCTGGTCCCAGATCTTTTTATGCTGTCTTGCCAACTCGTATGGTCAGCAGTCAACAAGACAGCACAAACAGATCTGGGACCAGGCTAGATGCGTGATTGGTTGTTGGTGATGTTGTTTGGGCAGGGTTCGAATTACTCATCGGGTGTTGGTGCCCATTTCCAGCTATTTAATTACTGTGTTACTAAGAGCAACTTAAAGATGCACTATACAGGAATCGCTCTGCCATTTCTTGGTTGCTAAAATTCTAAGGGTGGGATGCACCAACATGGATTAAATTGAATTGTTCCCTTAATTTCAGTTTATGTGACAAAACAAGCAAGTATATTGTAGTGAATCATTGTACCATCTAAACCACTGTGAGATATATTTTCCATATCCAAGCTGGTGTACAAAACCTAAAGTAAAAGAGCAAAAATGAAACTTAAGAACAGGGGGTATAGAAATAGTGCACGCAGAACAAATCTACCGCTTCTTGGACTTGCTTTCAATGCGAATGACAGATCTATAACTCACATTTCTATGTTCATTTTGTTAGGTCGACCCAAAAGGTTACATATTGCAGATTTAATGTATGGGTAAAGTGTTAATTGCTGGATCAATGTTCATATTTCGTGAACTTATGTGGGTTCCCAAGTTTATATTTTAAGTTCTTTATAGTGGTGCTCTGATTTGTTATGGGAGTGCCCATAAACCCTGGCCACCCCTGAATATGGACCCTCAATGACATTACCTATTGGCTTGGGTCTTCTGTATGGGATGCTGGTAGTGTACATAGCCGAGGAGAGCTTAGGCAATGTAATTAGGTAAAGCCCTCTGTCTCAATGGGGTTATAAAGTAGCAACCCATGAGTCACTGGATCCAAACACTCTAGGCTTATGGCATGCCTATGTTGACATAAATCAAGAGTGGCCCTCTTGGGAATATGGTAGCCTTGGTGCCAGTCTGTTCCACTGTGCCTGGTTTCCTTATGGAGAGCAGTAACAGACTGGCACCCAGGCTAAGAGTCTGGCATTAGAAATGAAGATTTTGCCTCCTTGTTTAACTGAAGAATTGTAAATTGAAATGCTACCTTACTCACGGTCTAAGCCTGACACTATGAGCACATTGAGGTCACAGGCAAACCACAGACACACTTCAGCTCAGACGCACTTCAGTTTTATTTCAACAACACACCACCCGTTTGTTTTCCTAAAGAAGAATATAAAAACAAAGGCCACACTTTTGGCATCGTCGTGTGCAAAGCCTCCTGGGAGGTTGTCTCCACAATGGCTCGACATGCTCCCTGCCAAGTGTGTGTGTGTTGCGACCACGTCTAGTCTGACGCCCTGCGTACATCCTGCCCCAGTGGCGGATAGATTGCATTACACCAAACAACCTCCCTCGATAAATGTTTACGTGGTCATTATAACATGGCTTTATAATGACCACGTACAGCAGGATTGTATGTCAAAACCAGCCCTACTAGAATCTACAGAACCATTCCTTAGACATTCAATGGAAAAATTACATTTATGCTTAGGCAATGTACAACACTGTAGCTATGGTAACAACCTTGTTTTCAAACCTGGATTTTTGCTTGATAAGCATTATATTTCCCTTTAAGGAATGAATGGGAAACCGTTAAGTGCAACATTCTTATCACTTTGATAAGAGGGAGGCCATACACTTTTGATATCGTGCAAATGATATCATTTCAAAACCTCGAACAGTATGTTTCGTAAATGGCTGTAAAAAACATAGTCGTGATAAACCAGGATCAAACGTTCTGTACTGTAGGTCTTTGTGAAAGTGGAATAGTTGCCATGGCTATAAAGTGTCATATTTATTTTGGTTAGGTTTACAGTATTTATTGTGCGTGCTTGTGTGAACATGCGTGCATGTGTATATTTGTGCATGCATGTGTGTGTACAGTACTTTACAATACAGTTGGCCACTGAGTGCTGGTGCCCAAACAACAACCACCCCAGGAGCGACATCCTCAGGTGACCCTCTGTACAGGGGCTGACCCAATTCACACCAACAGACCCCCTGGGGACCCCCTCTTTACCCACCCTCTTCCTCTGGTCTTCCTCCATCCAGCGTGATGGTTTTAGCACATGGGGTATAAATCTTCCCCTTAGCCCCGTTGTGTCCAGTCAGAATTGTGTGTGTGTGTGTGTGTGTGTGTGTGTGCGTGTGCCTGCCTCCTGAATGTGTGTGTGCATGCTCATGCGTGGGTCTGACGCAAATGTGATGGGGGAACTTATGGTAGAGGGCCAGAGGGTTGCGAGAGTCCAGTGGTCTTCAAACACTTCCTCACATTGTTCCTGCTGCGAATGCAGGAAATATCCTTGATTGATATCCCCCTCACACCAGCAGCATAGAGGGTGCATCTGAAATGCCACCCTATTCCCTGTATGTAGAATGCACTACTTTTAGGACATAGCCTATGTTTATTTTCTTACAGGCACTTCTGCCACTGGTGGAGGAGAATCATTGACCAGTTTATCTTGTATGGGTTATGGTTACGTAAGGTGTTTTGGGTGAGAGGGGTTGGATTTAGATTACTGCTTAGTTTGATGGAGAGAAATACTGTTGGTTTTCAATGGTGTCACTTTTAGATTATTTTTTCTGTACATGGTGCCTTGTTTTTTATGGAAATGATCGATGAACAACATTTGCACCATTTGTTACTGGACTGGTTTCCAACACAAAAAAAACCTTTGTAGTGTTAGTTTGTGACGTGTGGTTTTTAGCATTTTTCGTCATGAATCTAGTTCTGGAGGCAGCTCTGGAGAGTGGTCACTAGATGGCACAGCCACAAAGTCATAAAGTCTGATTTTAAACTTAACCCTGACCTTAACCACACTGCTAACCCTAACCTTAGCCATAAAGCATTTTTTTTTTCATTAATTTGTAGCATATATCGAAGTTTGACTTTGCAGCTGGCCTGTCTAAGGGAAAATCACTCAGTTCTGCCTCCAGGACAGAACTCTTGACAATAAACGTCAACTTGCTTGTGACGTGAGGCATTGCTCAACGACATACTGTAGCAACACAATTTAAGAGTTACTTTAGCTGGGAAATTTCTTTGCTTATGTCATGAAAGGAATGTTCTACCGGACTATTTTGACACTGTGCTTGTCTGGTTTTTCAACTGTGACATAATATCGACTCTACACGAGACTAGTTCTCAAGGTATCTCCCTAGGTTTTGTGTACAGGTACATGTGAACCTACAGTGTATAATAATTGTTTTGCTGCTCACTGTCCTAACGTTGGGATTTCAAGCCTCAAGCCACACACACACACACCCCTCATCCTCCCTCATCCCCCACCCCCACCAATTACTATACTCTCTCTTCTTCCAGGGGCTGGAAGAAGTTAGTTTACTTTACACTGCCAGGCTGTGGTATGTCTGCGTCCTTGTTGTCGTCCGCAGGAGCATACCAGACAACCCTGTTCATTCCTTTACTGGGTACTGCCACTGCCTGTTTGGGAATGTAACCAACCAACATAGTCAATGCAGAAAATATTTGACACCTTCCATCGCTACCTTGCAGCCCAACCAAGGTGCATGAATAGAGAGACATTGAAGAGAGAGACATTGAACACTGGTCACTTCAAATGCTGTTTATATACTGTTGTCCACTCACTGTGTATACATAGTATAGTATACATAGTACATACTGTATTCTCGTAGCTCATCCTAAGATATTTACTACTGTACCCGTGTTCATTTTGCCACTCTTTTTTATTTATATAGTCTAAGTCTTAGTCATAGAAATTCTAGCATAGCATATTTCTATCTGAATGTTCCAAAAACGTTGCATCCTGCTGAACGCGCCGCAGGTTGTTAGCTCTAGCTAGCTAATGAGGTAACACGACGCGGTGTAGCCTAAACAAATGGTTAGCGGTCTGCTCCGCAAGTAGCCTTGTTTTAGAACGGCCAGCGATACGCTATGTAAAAAGCACCGGTATTATGGGTCATGTAGTATCGTTTGGACGGTAGTCTCTCAAGCCATTTTCTCTAAAGGAAAAGAGGTTGACTGGCTATAGAACCTGGCTATGAAATGCAGTGGGAGGGTTGAGCGAGACGACAAATTCATATAGACAGCCTACTTTTCTATACTCAAACGAGAGAAAATCATCACTAGACATCGCTAATTTCGTAGAGCAGCTTGTGTTTCTTAACCAGGCAAAAGGTAGCTAACTAGAAGGCCGGTGGTTAGCTGCGAGGAAGCAACAGAGTCGCCGGCGCGTCTGCCAACACTCATCGCTTGCTCCCCTGTACATACCATTTGCTTTTCCAAATGTTACACTCTCTATACACACCACGTCATTTATATTTATTCAGGGTTCTGAAACTGCTCACTCTAATTTATCTGCTTGTATTGAGGAGCAGGAAAAGACACTTCTACAATCTGCATGTTTGCATAACGTTTTGCCCTTAAACGGATTACAATGCCTAGGGCTGTTAGACTAAAGTTGCCCAGGTCATAAATTAAATCTCAGCCATGGACTCTACACCTGTATAGTCCTGCACAGTAGTTTTTATGGGGTGCGTTTGTGCACGTGCGTTCATGCATGCGTGCGTGTGTATGAAACCTTAATCACCTCAGTAACCCTGCATATACTGTAGGGTGTATATAGGTATGTGATCATGTGAAAGTGGCGTGGTTATCTGGGTAAACACAGGTGTGACTGAAGTAACGGGAAAGGGTTGTAACTAGGCAGAGAGATTATCAAACTGGATGGGTCGGATTACTGAGCCCTGAGTGACTCCACTCCTGCAGTGCCTATCAGATTTATACAACTTGCTTTACTTTTGTCTTTGTTATGATAAGTCATTGTGAGTGCAGTGCCCTTAAGGAGTGAATTACTGCATACAAATATTTATATTCCTCCTTGAGGATCACATCTGTTTTTAGCCATGTACCATGTACAATTATACAGTCTGATAAGAGTATGTTTGATTGTATTGTAGCACATTGTTTGTGAGTGTTCATGTCCACTTGAGGCCTGGGGTTTTGGGGTGGTAGAGCACTCCCCTCTGCAAACTTGGACTTCAGTCTTGTACTTCTTTCTTGAAGTACGAGCTTTTACCATTGGTTTTGGCGACTCTTATCAAAAGCTCCAAATCTCATCCACAGGCAGAGCTCTAGTTGTGTGCCACTTGCAACACCCATATCAAATCTAGACGATATACAGACCTAGAATTGTCTGCAGATCACTACTCATTGTTGCGACACGTACACTTTCCTCTCTCAGCTTGCGAGGACATGAATACTTAGTGCAGAAACTGACATTTTTGAATTGACCGGCTATTTTTAGGCAATGCATGAATGAAACCTCTGGGGCACACACACTCACACATATTAATGCGTGTGCACACACACACACACACACACACACACACACACACACACACACACACACACACTCCAACCTAAATATAGCCTGTTGAGTGTGGTGCAACCCTACGCATTCACACAGAGAGGAAATGTCTCAGGTCCTGTCCTCACCTCCGCACGTAAGGTGTTAAAAAAAAACAATATGTTAGTGTGTCTGTGAGAGACGGGTGTTGGAGAGAGTGAGGGGGAAAGAGAGTGAGGGAGGATGGAGAGAAAGGCGAGGTAGTGAAGGACAGCGTGTAGAAAGCGAGAGAGTGAGAGAGAGACAGACAGACCAAGTCAGAGAGAGAGAGAGCGAGAAAGGAAGAGAGTGAGTGAGGGGTGCATCAGGAACAGGAAACGTGTGGTCACCCAGGCAGTTGCTGGGTTGCTGAGGCAGCGCTGTTATCCTTGTTGCTGTCATTCCCTGCGCCGTGCTTTATTGCAGGGATCAAGGTTAAATCCCCTCCAACTTAACCTCCATTTTTCTACTGTAGCCTCAGCCTGAGGGAGAGAGAGAAAGAGAGGGGGAAAAGTTGAGAAAAAGATACAAGAAAACAGAAAGACAAAAATAGAGTCCGAGAGAGCGAGAGAGAGAGAGGAGAGAGAGAGAGGAGAGAGAGAGAGGAGAGAGAGAGAGAGAGAGACAGAGAGAGACACAGAGAGAGAGACAGAGAGAGAGAGACAGAGAGAGAGACAGAGAGAGAGACAGAGAGAGAGACAGAGAGAGAGAGACAGAGAGAGACAGAGAGAGAGAGAGAGAGCGACAGAGAGAGAGAGAGAGAGAGACAGACAGAGAATACAACATTAAACACAGTTCAAACAGGTTGCTGCTGTTAGCTTGCCCCCAAACCTCCACCTCACTTTCCTCCTCCCCCTCTACCTCTCTCTCCCCCTCTCTCAGAACACTGCTACTTCTTTCTCTCTCCCCCTCTCTCAGAACACTGCTACTTCTTTCTCTCTCCCCCTCTCTCAGAACACTGCTACTCTCTCTGTCACCACCTCGTCACCACCTCCCAGTTAGAGGAAGTTCACTCCACTTCACTGTTCTCTCTGTCAGACCCTGCAGCAGCACGTTGAACACTGGGCCAGTGTGACGGAAATTAAGGGGACCTTTTGTGTATCGCTGAAAAGAGGAACCTTCCTGGGAGGGAAAAGGTAGGGGGATTTGTTTTTGGCGGTTCACCTGTTTCGGGTGCTTTGGTCGGTAGGTACTGGATGGTGGATGTGTCTGGGATAGAACTGGAAGCAGCAAACTAATTGTGAACTTTCGGTATGAGAACTAACACGGAGAGAGAGAGGCATTTTGGCATGCACTCTGCCTCTGGCTTAGGGAACCGTTACATGGTTTGTCAGATTTCTTTCCATGTTTCGACTGGATCGGAAATGTCTCAACAGAACATTTGGGTCCACTTTATAGACTAGTAAGGTGACAATTCAATTCAGCTGTGTTATTTTGGGTCAGGTTATCCAAAACTGAGGAAGTGATACAGTTATTTATGCTGAGAATGTTTCACTTTTTTAAAAACATTTTAGTATGCTGTTAGCTGAGGCATGTCGTGAAAGTCAAGTTGTTGCAGAAACAATGCAGTAATACACCTTTTTATGCTCAGTAATGTTTAGAACTCCACAGCAGTTTCACTAGTTCACTGTTCGTCTACCTCCATTAACCCGCACATTGACTCAGTACCGTCTACCTCTATTAACCCATTGACTCGGTACCAGTAACCCCCTGTATATAGCCTCGTTGTTGTTCTTCTATTTTTTACTTTTTATTTGATTTTTTACTTTAGTTATTTTGTAAATATTTTCTAAACTCTAATCCTTGAACTGCACTGTTGGTTAAGGGCTAGTAAGTAAGCGTTTTGCGGTAAGGTCTACTACACCTGTTGTATTCATCATTTCACGGTAAGGTCTACTACACCTGTTGTATTCATCATTTCACGGTAAGGTCTACTACACCTGTTGTATTCATCATTTCACGGTAAGGTCTACTACACCTGTTGTATTCATCATTTCACGGTAAGGTCTACTACACCTGTTGTATTCATCATTTCACGGTAAGGTCTACTACACCTGTTGTATTCATCATTTCACGGTGAGGTCTACTACACCTGTTGTATTCATCATTTCACGGTAAGGTCTACTACACCTGTTGTATTCATCATTTCACGGTAAGGTCTACTACACCTGTTGTATTCATCATTTCACTGTAAGGTCCACTACACCTGTTGTATTCATAATTTCACGGTAAGGTCTACTACACCTGTTGTATTCATCATTTCACGGTAAGGTCTACTACACCTGTTGTATTCATCATTTCACGGTAAGGTCTACTACACCTGTTGTATGCGGCGCATGTGACAAATAACATTTGATTGGATTCTATCTTGTCTTGTGATGATGCGTCCTGCATGTACAGTTGAAGTCGGAAGTTTACATACACTTAGGTTGGAGTCATTAAAACTAGTTTTTCAACCACTCCACAAATTTCTTGTTAACAAACTATAGTTTTGGCAAGTCGGTTAGGACATCGACTTTGTGCATGACACAAGTCATTTTTCCAACAATTGTTTACAGACAGATTATTTCACTTATCACATTTCCAGTGGGTCAGAAGTTTACATACACTAAGTTGACTGTGCCTTTAAACAGCTTGGAAAATTCCAGAAAATGATATCAAGGCTTTAGTAGCTTCTGATAGGCTAATTGACATCACTTGAGTCAATTGGAGGTGTACCTGTGGATGTATTTCAAGGCCTACCTTTAAACGTAGTGCCTTATGCTTGACATCATGGGAAAATCAAAAGAAATCAGCCAAGACCTCAGAAAAACATTTGTAGACCTCCACAGGTCTGGTTCATCCTTGGGAGCAATTTCCAAATGCCTGAAGGTCCCACGTTAATCTGTACAAACAATAGTATGCAATTATAAACACCTTGGGACCACGCAGTCGTCATACCGCTCAGGAAGGATATGCGCTCTGTCTCCTAGAGATGAACGTACTTTGGTGCGAAAAGTGCATATCAATCCCAGAACAACAGCAAAGGACCTTGTGAAGATGCTGGAGGAAGCAGGTACAAAAGTATCTATATCCACAGTAAAACAAGTCCTATATCGACATAACCTGAAAGGCTGCTCAGCAAGGAGGAATCGACATCTCCAAAACCGCAAAAAAAATGCCAGACTACAGTTTGACACTGCACATGGGGACAAAGATCGTACTTGTTGGAGAAATGTCCTCTGGTCTAATGAAACAAAAATAGAACTGTTTGGCCATAATGACCATCGTTATGTTTGGAGGAAAAAGGGGGAGGCTTGCAAGCCGAAGAACATCATCCCAACTGTGAAGCACGGGGGTGGCAGCATCATGTTGTGGGGGTGCTTTGCTGCAGGAGGGGCTGGGGCACTTCACAAAATAGATGGCATGAGGAAGGAAAATTATGTGGATATATTGAAGCAACATCTCAAGACATCAGCCAGGAAGTTAAAGCTGACCCCAAGCATACTCCCAAAGTTGTGGCAAAATGGCTGATGGACAACAAAGTCAAGGTTTTGGAGTGGCCATCACAACTTATTGTGGGAAGCTTGTGGAAGGCTACCCGAAACGTTTGACCCAAGTTAAACAATTTAAAGGCAATGCTACCAAATACTAATTGAGTGTATGTACATTTCTGACCCACTGGGAATGTGATGAAAGAAATAAAAGCTGAAATAAATAATTCTCTCTACTATTATTCTGACATTTTACATTCTTAAAATAAAGTGGTGATCCTAACTGACCTAAGACGGGGAATTTTTTTACTAGGATTAAATGTCAGGAATTGTGAAAAACTGAGTTTAAATGTATTTGGCTAAGGTTCCAACTTCAACTTTATACTGTTAGTGTACTCATCACAGATCTGAATATCAAGAAGTCATCGTCTCTCACTCTTGGGAACTTTCATTTTGACATGGTTGATCGTTTTATACTTGACGTGTGAAGCTGTCCCATAGAACTCCGTACATCCCCAGTCATTTCAGTCTTTGTTATGGGGGATGGTGTGAAACAGGTGGGTAGATGACTGATCTCTAACTAAAGCCAAAAAAACAAAACACTTTGGAACGGGGTATAATTCTATTCGCGCTGCGATAAACTAGACTGAGAAAGAGAAGCAGAGAAAGAGGTTGTTTATGAGGCAATGAGAACGATCAGCCTTGTTCTATTGGAACAGTAGTGTGACTGTGACCGCGGCACCTGCTGCTGAAACTCATTATGTCCAGTCTTATAGCTCGGTGTTGTGTGTGTGTGTGTGTGTGTGTTTCGTGGTCAATTCACTGGCTCTACTCTTGGGGACTCACAAGTCCTAACACCTCTGTGCCACAAGAAATGTCCAGTACATCATTTAAGCCTTTTTCCTGGTTAAATAAAGAATAACAGCCCCTGTCATGCCTCCGGTGGGTACCGCTAACAGCTTAGACTTTCTCCCTGTTCCGTCCCTATAGACACCAGGCCGTGGCCCCGCCATGCATGTGAGACATGACCAACAAGGCAGCCTGAGATAGCTCGAGCAGCCCCCCGAGCAGCATGGAGCCTATAGGTAATATATGGGGAATAGGGTGTCATTTGAAGAGTGGAATGCATGTACATTTGATCCAAAATGGAACATTTGCTGTACGACTTTTATTAATATTGATTCTTAACCTCTGACCCCTGACTCTCCAGGCAGCTGCGCCCCCTTGGCCTCAGAGTCGGACATCTACCGCAGTGTCCAGGCCGTGCTCAGGGAGCTGGAGAGCCAACACCCCTCCTCTGTGCTCAATAAAGGTAAACCCATCAGTAGTTTCCACTAGACTCTTTATGGGGTTTACACACTGTTGAGTTGAGCAGAGCTGAGAGGTAGTGAACCGGCTTGCTTTCCAGTGAGCATGGCTCCGTTTCAGGTCAGGCTGCTTTTGTTGCACATTTCCAGTCTGGTTTGGTCAGTTGAAGCTAACTGGCTAGCTTCAACTGTTAGTGCTAGCTAAATGCATAGCAAGCTTCATCAAGTAACCCCCACATTACTGACCCAAAGCTCAATAACGATGCATATGGGTACCTTATATCACAGGAGGCTGGTGAGGGGAGGACTGCTCATAATAATGGCTGGGAGGAAGTGAATGGAATGGTTTCAAGCACATGAAAATGATGTGGTTGATACCGTTCCATTTATTCAATTACAGCCATTACTTTGAGCCTGTCCTCCCCAATTAAAATACCACCAGCCGCCTATGGCTTACATACAAAGCATCTAGGTTTAAAATGGAATAAAGGTCCCTGACTTGCCTCTCTGCTCCACCGTCCAGAAGGAGTTGATCCTCTTTAATGTTCCATATTAATCTGCCCAAACCACATGAGAATGACACATAACCGCTGCCTGGCAATAATCGGAAAATTGCACTGAGTCAGCTATTAGTTTTATCCACAGTTTGGGTTTGTTGTGCAATGGAACAAAGCATTGGCACTGAGTCACACCAGCTATTTGTGTAGCGCTTTGTCTATGGAAACAACAGAGAGTGTGAGTGCTGTTTATTGCCATCTGTGGAAATGTTTGCAAGTGCTGAGTGTGTGTTTCTATTCGAAGGGATGCTAAGATGGACACTGCACAAGAAGGTTCGGAACAATCCTGCCAACAGTCTCATTCTGGTGAGAGTCGTCGTCAAGGAGCTGGAAAGGGTATGTCATCAATGTGCTCCGTTAGGCCATTCCGGGGCCTTATATGGAGAAATATAAGTCTCTGGGCCATTCGTTACTAGTTTACACTGTCGTGTCAAGAGATAAGACAATCATTGTATTTGCTACCCAAATACATTTGAAAAGAACACTGAGACTGTCAAGGACATTGTGCGACAATGTGAAACATGAATGTTATGTCTAGTGGGAAACGGGCGGATTGGCCATCTGGCATTTCTGGCAAACACTAGATGGAATGGTTTATTTTTAGCCCAGTGGGTCTGTCAAACTTGTTGTTTTTTTTACACAAAATTATAATTAACCTGCTATTAATTGGCCGGTGTGGAGGCCTCAAGGAAAATCATTGTCCAATGTGTTAGAAATGCCAGGGCCGATTTCTGGTCCCAGTCCGCCCTGGTGGTAACAGATAAGCTATCTTTTACAGACAAACTTTGTATTAGTGAGTAACTGACTAACACAGTAGTTTGTGTGCTTGTCTCTTGTTGTCTGCAGGCTGAGAGGGTAGACTGTCGGACACACATCATCCCCCTGCTCCACACACTCATCTATGCTGTCATCCAGGTAGGTTCCGGGAGCTTACGTTACACAAGGAAACACCTGTCAGACATGACAACAGCATCTTTACAGACCTGTCTCAGGGTTGGCTGGGGAGAAGCTTTCATTTGGGGGATTGGATCATTTCCCGCCACTGTTTTGATGATCTCCTCCGATTTGATGCAGTCTTATTTCCTGTAAATCGTCTCCTACACTTCCTGGTCAGGCGAGGTCAGGATTCTGTACTGTCGTAGACCTTTATCTCTTCTTTATCTGTTAGCGTCTTCTTAAAGAGACAGTTCTTGTTGTTACCAGAGCCATAGGCTCTTTATAGTAGAATAGAATAGAATGGGATGGAAAACAATAGAAAACAGTATATGTTGTATATTGACGTTTTGGGAAGTTTGTGCAGGTATTTATGGAGGGAAATGGTACTATACTGTATTTGAGGGTTGTGTGTATGTACCATACCAATTGTGTTTGGTGGTTCAGGTAAGTCCGAGGACAGCTGTGACTGACTGACAGTGCTAACTGTGCGTATATCTGTGTACGTTCCAGTCAGCCTACCTTCCTGACGACCTGTACAAGCGGGTGTACGACTTCTGCAAGAGGCTGCTTACCCTCCCCCAGCCCTACTGTACTGTAGGCCTCAGCTACACCAGACGCATGAAGACAGAACGCTACACACCAGGTACTGAAACCAACGTACATCCTTCGACCAACCTGTCGAGTTATGTGTTTTTCTATTACGTGCTAGACAAGACTTTATTGGTAGACTTTACTGTCTTCGAAAGGTGATCATCGTTTTACTGTAACACACTTTATAATGAAGAGGGATGGTTTTTGTTTCAACGCATTCGAGGGCCGTAGTACGAGAATGTCACGTGTTTTTCATTGGATAGTACATCTTTTTGACCCACAGGAGTGCTGTATCAGAGGATGGTGGTCGCAGAGCAGAGCCTGAAGAATGACTACCATTCCTTTCAGGAGAGGTGAGAGATCAACCTAACTTGCAGTTGTATGCAACACGGTGACACAGAGAGAAGCACAGTACAGTGTAGAAGCCATTTTTCCTCGTGGTATAGAATGACATGCTGTTTGTAGATAAAGTAGCTTGTAATAACAGCAGGTTGCGTGTGAACTGCCCGACCAAACAATTAGGGTACTGGTTGATCAAGGATAACCAAAGGCAAGGATAACCAAAGGATAAGGATAACCTTAACCTTATCAAGGATAACCAAAGGCAATCTCAATCAATCTCTCCTACGGTCTCCTAGGGTGTTTGTGTTCGCCGATCCGGCGGTCTTCTACGGCCCCCACGGTGAGGCGCTGAGGGGGGACATCGAGGCCTCGGGGTCAGGGGGGTATCTGAATCCCCTTGACCACATGCGGAGCGTGGTCCAACACTCCATCCAGGCTGCTCTCGGAGGGGAGCTGTGCCACGGTCCTAAACTGGCACAGGCACTGAAGGTCAGTGTGGTTGCGCTGTGGTTGTGTTAACATTGAGTTTCACTATGACGTGTCTTCTTCTATTAAAGTCTGGTCTTTCCGAATGCGTATGTGATGATGGGTTTCAGGGTCAAAGTTATTGGTAAAACCCTTCATTTACTTCATTTCTTTCTTTTTGGCTTTATTTATTTGTCCATCCATCCCACTTCGGAGAACAAAAGTAACTTCGTTATTACCACATTGTTTTTGTTACATGTACATTCTAGCCACATTTTACACAGTGAAAAAACCTTTTGGGTTTGACTTCTGTTCGAGGGGTAAAGAAACTTGTTTTATGGTCTTGATATTTACTTTGATGTTTAATCTCAGCTTGACTTTGGTTTTGTCGTGTCATTTTGCAAATGTTGCCGTGTTTTGTTCAAAGTTATCTAAATCAATACCACTTTGTGTTTGACACTAGTTTCTATTTCAATGTATTGCACAAACCCCTTTGTGGTTTGAGTAGTTTCAATTTGCACCAAAGCAAAGCTCAGAAAGCTAAAGGTCTCTACTAGTGCCTCATACATGCCATCTCAGTCATATTCAGCAACACACTTAACCACAAATGATCTATAATGACTCAATAGTGTGTTATTTAGTTGTGCAGTTCCATGATCTAGCAGAGGTTGGCACCATTCCCATTAAAACACACACTTACACACACTGGTCCTAATATAACACTCATCTCAACAGGATGTGTCAAAGTCAGACTTCCAGATGTGTTTGTCTGGTCGCTGGTGGCCTTTCACCTGTATTCTATTCATAGACGGTGTGTGTGTGTGTGTGTGTGTGTGTGTGTGTGTGTGTGTGTGTGTGTGTGTGTGTGTGTGTGTCTGTTTGTTTGCACGTGTGTGTCTGTTTGTGCGCGCGTGTGTGTGGCAGAAAATTGGCCAGGACGTGGAGCCGTACTTCCAGGAAGTGGTGGCCAGTCTGGAGCAGAGTGTGGAGGAGGGCACCAAGGGGGAAGGGGTGGTGCTGAGGGGGAGACTGGGACAACTCTACAGAGAGATCCTCACCCATACTGACACATCAGGTACAGGATCATCATAGAGGGGTCATCTTTTGACTGTTTGAAACCAAAACCAACTGATCTAAAAAAGCATCCAGACATTATCTCCCATTTCTTTTAGACTAGCATTTGGTTTCTGTTTACAAGTGAAAATGGAGGGGTAACGTTAATGTAGACGACACTTCAAGGTATTACAGCTGGTACTTGTATATAAGTAGTTATACATTTTTCATTTAGGGCGTATTCAGAGAAATACTGCCAACTCTGTCCTTTTTTTGTGTTAGTGTGTCTTCGAGCTGACACATACCGTACAGTGCAGCAGTCATTGACTCAGGGAAAGTTATTAATAGATCGCTGTATTGGTCAGCTGATCTTTCACACTGAATTCCTCCATGTCTAAATCTGTCGAGTCAGAGCCCCCCCCAGGACGGATGTACACTGTAATTCCCTTTTAATACATATTTATTCTTCTCATCATAACAACTATCTTTCAAATGGACACTACACTGTGAGACCATATACTTAGTGTAGGGGATGGGGACCAGGAAGTAAGCGGGTGTTGTTTTTGGTGTCATTGTGACAGTTTGGGCTCTTCCTGGTTTAGACACATTGTCCTCCGGTGGTGGTGGATGCCTGTGTGACATGCCGCTTCCCAATCCGGAGATGAGCTTCCACCTGTGGAGGGAGGATGAGGAGATCTGTGAGTGGCGAGATCTGTTGTTTATACACACCAATGAGAGAACTCTGTTACATGAACTCTGTTTCTCTGTTTAATAAAAGTATACTTTTTTCTCTCTCAAAAAGGTAGGGGTCAAAATGATTGACACCCCTATAAATTCTTATAAATATAGCAGTCAAAAGTTTAGAATTTGATCCCATATTCCTAGTACGCATTGACTACATCAACTTGTTACTCTACAAACTTTTTGATTGCATTTGCAATTCGTTTTTGGTTGTATTTCTGATTATTTTGTGCCCAATAGAGATGAATAGTAATTAAATAATAGTAAACATTTTGGAGTCACATTTATTGTAAATAAGAATAGAATATGTTTCTGAACACTTCCACATTAATGTGGATGCTACCATGGTTATGGATAATCCTGAATGAATCGTGAATAATGAGGAGTGTTATTCTAACACACTGTGTTCTCACCCGATGCAAACATCCAATATTATAGCTCTTTCTTGTCTCGCTGCTTCCTGTTCCCATTGACCTGTATTGACATTCATGTTATAGAGATACAGTATATATGTCTTCTGGTTCCTATTTCTCTGATGTCACCTCTACCACCAGGGCGCGAGCTGGCCAAGTGCGTGCGCTCCAGCTCCATGTCGTCGGAACACTTCTGCCTCAGCCAGGACCAGGAGACCGACTTTGACCTCGCCGACCTCCCCGCCGACCTCACTTCCTCCTCCGCCATGCCCCGCCACTCCGTGATGTCCACCGACAGCGGCATCGAGAGGGACCTTCCCCCTGGGGTTGAGCCTTCAGTGGTGGAACCCTCTGGTGGTTCGGAGGAGGGGGAGGCCAGATTAACCCGACGAGGAGGCATCAAGATGAGGCCGTCAGTCACGGACAATATGGCCCTGATGCAGGACGCTCTGGAGGAGAGCGGGAGTGTGGCCGGGGGAGGGGGAGGCGGGGGAGGGGGGACACTTCATAGGAAGGCGGGGTGCAGTGGGACCCCCTCATTCTCCAAGCAGCAGAGGCACTTCACGGCCC
Source organism: Oncorhynchus clarkii lewisi (assembly GCF_045791955.1). NCBI lineage: Eukaryota > Metazoa > Chordata > Actinopteri > Salmoniformes > Salmonidae > Oncorhynchus > Oncorhynchus clarkii. The sequence continues at coordinate 20,101,690 of NC_092159.1, read as the reverse complement.
GGATCGTGGTGATGGGGGACGACAGGGTGCTGGGGAAGCTGGCTAAGGCCTTCTACTTTCTCAGGTGAGGGACCAGGATCATGGGTAATGTAGTCTGGGAGACTGCATGTAGTTTGTAATGGATATTGAATATATTAGAATGGATACTGGATATAATCGATTTCTGTTAGAAATTATCACAGTATACTTTTTGGTGACAGTTCCACCTACAACATCTGAATTTGGTTAGCCCTATACTATGCTGTTGAAAATGGTTTATTTCATAATTTCCAAAAAATGGAATCGGAAACTAACTGTCCATTTCCGTGGTCTAGTCAGGAAGAAGGAAGTTGAATGGAAACCATGACACATTAATAGTTAATTCCGTCAGAAATATACAATGGGATTATTCCTAACTAACTCAAGACTGGTTGTTACACCCATTTTGGTGTGCTGTGTAGCATGGTTTGAGAGTTAGTTAATCATTGGTTTCACTCTGCAGGAAAAGGGAAGCGCGTCGTCTCTTTCTGACCATGAAAGTCAACTTCCAGTTTTACTACATCCCTGTCTGTGAGGATCCCAGTCCCACCTGTCCTGTCAGAGTAAGACCACAAACTAACACTTCACTCCTATCAGTTTACATCCTGTCAAGAGACAACGATATGACTCATTTCAGTGTTTCAGTTTGGGAACACACACCCACATACACACACACAGCCACACACATACACACACACACACACATACACACACACACACATACACACACACACACACATACACACACACATACACACACACACACACACACACACACACACACACACACACACACATACACACACACACACAGCCACACACATACACACACACACACCCACATACACACACACATACACACACACACACATACACACACACATACACACACACACACACACATACACACACACATACACACATACACACACACACACACACATACACACACACATACACACATACACACACACACACACACACATACACACACACATACACACACACACATACACACACACATACACACACACACACACACACATACACACATACACACACACAGTATGTGAAATGATCACGACAAAAGAATGATATGCGGGTTGAAATGGCAGATTTGGACACTGATAAGTACCTGCATTGGAACGCAGTGGCTGTACAGTAATACGCTGTAAACGCTGTGTGGGTTTTGACTGACAGCCGTTCTGAACTTGAGCAACGCACGCGACAAGAAGTTGCCCACATCCCTCCCACTGATCGGACAACGTTTGGAATTTTGTTGTTGTCTGATTGAGGGGAATGCTGTAAATGATGTATTTTGAAAGATGAGATGTCCAAATGTGCACTTCACATTTCCATATCATAAAACTCCTGTAATCTACAGTCAACGTTTATGATGACTATGTTTGATGTACAGTTACAAGAATGACATCAATCAATCGATCACATTTATTTCACAAGCTCTTTTTAGATCAGCAGATGTCACGAAATGCTACACAGAATCTTAAAACGCCAAACAGCAAGCAATGCACAGCGTCATATCCTGGTTTGTCCTGAACAGAATCTCACTTGGCAAAAACTGGTTGAATCAATGTTGTTTCCATGTCATTTCAACAACAAGACATCTATTTGATGATGTTGAATCAACGTGGAAACGGACTGGATTTGGAAAAAGTCATCGACGTGTGGAAATGTGTTTTTTTTTCACCCAACTTTGAACCTAAATCCAATGACAGTGGTTGATTTCGCGTTGACAACTCAGCCAAATGTAAATCAAAACTAGACGTTGAAATGACGTCTGTGCCCAGTGGGATGTTTGTGTATTATGAAGAAAATCTGCAGCGGAACACGCACCTGAATGCACCTGAATGCACCTGAATGCACCTGAATGCACCTGAATAGTCCTTTCTATGCGCACCAAAATTACGATATGTTCTCTGAATTGCCCTGTGAAAGCGTAACACTGTAAGATCATATTTTATAACTTAGCTAGTCATGTTGGCAATAGAACAAGCTTTCAAATGATGCCCACCTGACCCAGATTGTGATTTATGATGGTCCGTTTTTGGATTGCTTCCAGGAGTATTCTTATCATGTTACTGAATGTAATTCAGAGTATTTTAAGATTTTTTTTATCAACAAATGCGACAAAAAGTACAGTAAATATAAAATGCACATAAAATCAACCGTGTAACTTTTGGATTCAGTCGTCAGTTGAACTGGCTTAATGTCGTTCTCTGGTTTTACACTGAACTTGGCTGTGGTTGAGTAACCCTAACAGTTTAGTACAGTAGTGGATCTTTAATAAACCATGTTGTACTTCCTTCTCTATCAGGAAAACGTCTCCCCATCCCGGGAAAACCCCTGTGCCCTGGGTTCCTACTTGGGAATGGTGGATCCATGGTACAACTGCAACATCAACAGTCTGGGTTCCATGATCCCCAAGCTGGCCAGAATGGTACAGTAACCTACTGTTTCTACGTTATGTTGAAATGACAGCATCAAATAGTATTTTCTGTTCTCTTTTGATACTTTTGATTGAGCCTGCCTGGAATGCTAGATTGACAGGGTTTGCACTTTCGGGACTATTTCATTAGCCTGGCAAGCTCAATCAAGTGTCGCTTTCAGGATTTTAAGAGGAAACGCAATACTAGTCTAATCTACAGTAGGTCTGATTTACAGTAGATAAAGTTGTGGTTATGTTGAATGTGGTTTATGCTCTGCAACCGGTCTGTACCAAATAAAAAAGTCAACAAATTACCTTTTGCATGTTTCTAGGTGTTTTGAATGATTAGCAAACAAAAGGGAGTTGCACAGTACTGTACAGTAGTTGCCTGCTTACAGGAAGCAACAAAAAAAACATCTGTGGGCTCTTACCGAAACTAGGAACCTATGAGTACTGTATGCAAATAGTTTTGCTGTTATGGGTCATCTTAGCATTTAGCTGGATAGAGGGAAGAGAAACTGTTTGACACAGTGTAGGGAAAGATAGGGAAGTATCGGGGGTAAAAGATTGTGAAAAGTAGCAGGGACACAGGGTCAGGTTGATGCTGCAACGTTAAAAAAAGCCTTTGTGCACCACACAAACTTCCGGAAGTAATCAATGCACTCATGTAGTGGCATAATGAAAAAGCCTTTTTTACAACACGTATATTACATTCTTGCCATGCATCAGCCAGAAATCAATCAAGGCTTTTAAAAATGTTCCACTACATGATACTGCCTTGATTACTTCTGGAAGTTTGTTTGCACAAAGGCTTTTCTATAGTATTCCATCCCATGATCAAAGAGCACCTTGTGGATGAACTATAAACCAAAGAAGCGCTCCTCTCCTGTGTCTCTACATGAATGAAATAGAGTTCCTTCCTAAACATGAACATTCAGTGTATTAAAAAGCTACTTTCATGTGTACCCCTATCTGTCTTGGTCAACCCCAGGCTCCATACTAACATGTTCCCATCTCTCTCCAGAAGTCCAACAGCAGCAAGCAGGCAGAGCCTAACCCCTTCCTGTCTGATGTCATTTCCTACTACGTGCGGACCGGACTGCAGCCTGTTTACTTCACCATCTATTCTGTCAAGGTGAGGAGACATAGGATGCATCTGAAATGGTACCCTAGTCAGAGCCCTGTGGGCCCTGGTTAAAAGCAGTGCACAATATAGGGATTAGGGGGCCATTTGTGACACAGCCGTAGCCATATGCTTCACAAACAGGTCTAGTTATCGCCTAAACACTGTCGAATCTCTCTACCACTGTCAGTTGTTGATTGTGTGACATAATGACAGTAAGTCTGCGGCGATGGACTGAGCATAGCTTATCTTTAGCACTCTAGCATGTTCATGATTATCAGTCCTCAATCATAGTACAAAAAACACCAAATTCCAGAGTGCACATTATCTGAATGGTCATATATTATAACAATAATATATGCCATTTAGCAGATGCTTTTATCCAACGCGACTTACAGTCATGAATGCATACATTTTTACATACGGTTGGCCTGAACCTCCTTGGCATTGCAAGCGCCTTGCTCTACCAACTGACCCACGATTGTCATCCTCCTGCCTATGTTCTAGATCTGCTTCTCCAACCTGACCAAGGACCCAGTGGAGGACGTGTTTCTCTCCCACTTGGGGCTGGACTTCCCTGAGTTCAAACAGTCCCCAACTACTTTGAAAGGTAACATTTAGCCTGTGTACGCCGATCAACGTTCTCTGCATCTGATGTTTTGTTTCAAACTGATTTGAAGTGTGTGTGTGTGTACGTGTGTGCATGCATTGGTGTGTGTACGTGTGTGCATGCATTGGTGTGTGTGTGCATGCATTGGTGTATGTGTGTACGCGTGTGCATGCATTGGTATGTGCACGTGTGTGCATGCATTGGTGTGTGTGTGTGTGCATGCATTGGTGTATGTGTGTACGTGTGTGCATGCATTGGTGTGTGCACGTGCATATGTCACTCGTCCGGTCTGATCACGTCTGGCCTCCCACTCTCAGCCACAACCATCAAGCAGAAGAAGAACACAGGAGACGTATGTGGTGCCGTCGTCTCTGTCAACTACAAAAAGGTCAGCGAAGTTCAACCGTGTTTTTAACATTACCTCATCAATATACATCAACGTAAAAGTGCATGCATCTGGCTATAAACTAATGTGTTGCTCTATTTTCGTTGTTTTTGGGATTGATACTGTTGATGCAACGTCTGTTTTTACTCTGTTTAGAGTTTTGAACTGCACCATGAGAGTGGCCTGACCTGACGAGAGATCATATAACCTGCATTTGACGTTTAGCTGTTAGTTTCTCTCTATGACCTCCGACCTGTGTCTCTGTCCTCCCCTCCAGGTGTCGTTGAGTGGTAGAGATGTAGATAAGGGTATGTCATTGAGGACCTCAGGTGTTCAGATTAGTGCCATTCCCTCCCATGAAACTGAAGGTATACAACACTACATATCACACACAATGATATTTACTATATTCATTTAATTAACTGCTAGATTCATCTGTATTGTGATCAGTAGTCGCTGAGTTGTCACCCTATGGGTCTATTCCACGTCGGTTCAACGTCATTTCATTGAAATGACGCGGCAACAACGTTGATTCAACCAGTGGGTGCCCAGTGGGCAAAGTCACAATGTAAAACATTAGTGCATGTTCATGCTGTCGTATATTGATACAATTGTGAGAATGTAAAAATAAGTTCTGAAATGTCTACTACTTTTCCCATATTATTCTGTATATCTGTTGAAGCCTGGCCTATGTTCTTGTTTTTGTTGTTGTCGTCTTCAGATCTGAACTGTCTTACAGTCGCTTTCATCGAAACTAAACCCAAGAACACCATGGTGGGTTTACACCGTTTTAACACACAAATGTCTATTAGCGAAGGTTGTTCTAAAATTCAGAGACATAAAACATATTTACTTCATCCTCTTTGATATTCTTGGGTCTCCGTCTTGTTCGTAACGTCACAAAGGCCTGGTTCGCTGGACCAAGCCATGGTGCCCACATCGCTTTATGATCTCACGAACCTAGAACCCAAACCTAACACACAGACTTAATTCCACAGGAGGCCAAGATCCGTACCTGTAACATTAAGATCAGGACCCTGGAGATGAAAACCTTCACTGTGACCCTGGACAAAGACTCTAGGAGGACCTTCAGAGACGTACAGAGGTGAGAGCTGTTGCTGTAGCTGTTGCCTACGGTTGGCCTACCATGGAAACTTGAAATAGATGAAAACAGGTCAGAGAGTGGTTTGGTGGATAGAACCATGATCTTGTTACCAGAAGGTTGCTGGTTGAAATGTATTCTGAAGCGTGTTGGTCTAACCTCATTTGATTAGCCCTAGTCATACTGCGTGTGGTTTAGTTACATATGCACATGTTATATATATTGTGCCGTGTTACAGGATATATATTGTGTCATGTTACAGTATATATATGTTGTATGTAAATAACTAAATGCACATATATGCTTTTAAAAAGTGTAATATTATAATCCTCATTCAATGTTCATTGTCACTAAAGCTCCAAAAAACTGGCAAACATACTTACCTAACTCTCATAATTTGACATGTCCTCTATCAATGAATTCATTTCCAGCATAGAGATCGCTCCCTGTCTTGACCCTGGATACTGTGTCCAGAAGACTATGCGGTCCAAGTTCAGTTTGGGGGAAGAGGAGAGGGACGCTGGCCTCAGCAAGTACATGAACAAAGGACTTCCTCTACCAATCAATACCTTCGCTGGTATCATCAACTGACTGATCCCACAACCATCTGGATGGACTCTACTGTACAGAGACTGAAACGTTGAGACCATCTACATTGCATGAGGATCAGGGACGCGCTTAGTACTCACAACAGCGCCTCAGTGTACCTTGAAGGGATGTGGAAAGAGAACCTGGGTGGCAGCTAAGGGTAACCCACGGTTATGTACCTGGTGTAACCTTGACAAGAAAACCAGTTGAGTTTGACAAGTGTTAGATTTGTCAACAAACAAATTAATTTGCCATGGGTATTGGATCTCGTTCCAGTTTCTGCTTGTGACAGTTTTATCATATACTGTTCCCATAGGCATATCTCTGACTGACGACATAGTCAAAGAACAATATTGCCTCTAAAATTGACAATTTTATGAGAGTGTATGAGGCATGAGAGTGAAGCTGAGGTGGTATTAGCTCCTAGATAAGCTTTAGCTCAGAGGACTAACATAAACTTAAACAACCTGGGTTCAAGATCTGGTCCATCAGAAGAGTAGCCCACCCTCCCAATCATCTAACCTAAGGGAAGACTCATCCATCCCTTGATGTCAGGGTTGGGGCAAATTCCATTTCAATTCAGTAAAGTTACGGAGTAAACTGAAATTCCCATAGGGATTGACTGAATTGAAATGGAATTGACCCCAACCCTGCTTGCCATGTAAACACACTACCTGCTGCTCTTTGAGTTCTGACACTGAATCACCCTGGTAGGGTCATTTTCATTACTAAGCTTGGCAGAAGAACAACTTAAAGATAGTTTGATGTCTTGGTGAGCTAACAACAGAAGCTCTTGGATTGACCCGTTCTTTAAGAAACAGGTTCCATTTAAAGGGGCATATAGTCTATTACAGGCCACGTCTGCTCTGAGCTCTTCTAAGTTCCTGAGAGTTTGAATGCACTGTGCACAAGCCTTCAGTAAAAACATGACACAAAAGAACAGGCACCTATTTTAAGATCCCTAAAGAACATGTTGCATGACAGGAAACTGACTCGGGGGGGGGGGGGGGGGTCGGACTTTGTTCTGTATGCTATACTAACAAGTGGTGCAAAGCCCAGTGTGGTTGACTATTACCATGCTAGGAGGCCTATGCTAAAATGAAAGTTAAACTCTGAGCCCTTTGCTTGTTTCACATGAATTTATCACGCCTAACTTGAAGGTGATGGAACACAGTCACCGCTGTCAGACATTGTCTGGTTTACAATAAATCATGAGGTGATGGGGACTAGTTATCATATATGCACACATAAAAAGTATGTAGTTGACAGAAAGACAGACATACAGACACAGAGAGAGAGAGAGAGAGAGAGAGAGAGAGAGAGAGAGAGAAAGACACTGACTGACTGAGTGGCCACATCTATAAAAGCCACTGTCATAATACCATTGAAAGAAACGAGGGTCTTAAAGAGTATTCTGATCGCCAGCTAGTATGTTTGTAATGCATCATCAATCATCAACAGACCTTTTTGCACACTTGTCTATTTTTTAAATGTTATGTATGTAAGACTAATCATTGGAGTATGGTGTCATTGCAATTACTTGTTTAATAGTAGTGTAAATACATGTATTTTTTATATAATTACTGTATATTTTATGTAAAAAGAAATAGAATTTGAATCTGTTGACTTTTTCTGATTTGAAATATGAATGAGCTGATTATTCTATTCTTAAAGGGATAGTTCACCCAAATTACAAAATGACATTGGTTTCCTTACCCTATAAGCAATAAGTCTATGGACAAGGTTTCCCTGGTACTGTTCTACCGCTAATTTTTAGCATTTATGGCACAAATATATATATATATATACTGATATTAGCATTTTCCACATCATATTCAAATCCTCTAGAAGGGACTTTGTTGAGCTTCACAATACATTTGAGATACTTTTAGATTATTTGGACTGTACCATGACTTGCATGGGATTTGTGCCACAAATTTTAAAAACAAAGCAAGACAACTCGTAAACTCCGAACCTCAGAGTTCAAATTTGTGTACGTTTTTTGTGTAGAGCTTCCTATTGGTTGATTTTAATACTTTCCAAGTGGGAAACTATGACCTCATCTTTCTACGAATTTCCAAGTTGGACATTTCAGAGTTTCCTATTTCTGCGTTTTCTTGAACGCAGCGTTGCAGTGTAAGGAAACCAACGTGTAATTGTGTAATTTGGGTGAACTATCCCTTTAAGTACAGTGATGTTGAATGAGAGGGATACTGTGGGGAACATGTATGTAGTACCACCGATTAACGTAAGGTGGCGCCATGGTCTAATATAAAAGTATATATTCGAGTTTACAGTTGGTATTGAAAACATCATCAGCCTTGGCTTGAACACCGCAAACTCAAATAACGGCAAGAGCGTGACAACACCAGCACGTTGTGGAAGCGTTTTTACACAATTCTCTGCCATGCAGCTTGGTACTTAATGAAAGACTGTGCGCATAGACTGCTCCAGTTGCCTTTTCTTGTTAGTTTTCCTTCGGTTTCCAAGACACAGCATTGTACTTGTTTGACAGCGCATCCTTGACCAGTTTGGAATCGAACCCACGGTTGAGAGATGGAAAAGGAAAATAAACACGGATCATCACATCAGTACGGCTCTCTGGAATGCACTAAATGGAATACAGACAATTCCAAAACAGGTAAATACATGGAACTGTTTGTGTGTGCATAATTGACCTGAAAAGACAATAGTATTTATTACAGGGGAAATGCTTGCAGTTGCATGCAGACGTTGATGTTTGTTTCATAATGCACGTCTACAGGTGGCAGTCAACAGCTGTAACTAGAGGGCTGCACATGCAGCAGCTAACTCTTCCTGTGGTCCACATAAAACGTACAAATACATGACAAAGTACAGAACAGTTATAGACAAGGACATGAAATTCAAAATAAAAAAGAATATAAGAGTTCTATATTGGAAAGACACCAAGAAACAATACGAATTATATTGACACACTATTCATATACATGTACAGTTACATTTGATCTTTAGAAAGAGGAGAGGTGCTGTGATAGAATATGTTTTTTTTAAATCCGTTTTTAATAGTTAAACTTGCTTTTGCCTGAATAACCTCTGGTGGCAGAGCATTCCATGATGACATGGCTCTAAACATACACTGCCTTCGGAAAGTATTCAGACCCCTTGACTTGTTCCTCATTTTGTTAGGTTACAGCTTTATTCTAAAATTGATTAAATTGTTTTTTCCCCATCATCAATCTACACAAAATACCCCATAATGACAAAGCAAAAACATTTTTTTAGAAATGTTTGCTAATAAAAAATAAATACAAATTAAATATCAAATTCACATAAGTATTCAGAACCTTTACTCAGTACTTTGCTGAAGAACCTTTGGCAGCGATTACAGCCTTGAGTCTTCTTGGGTATGACGCTACAAGCTTGGCACACCTGTATTCGGGGAGTTTCTCCCATTCTTCTCTACAGATCCTCTCAAGCTCTGTCGGGTTGGATGGGGAGCGTTGCTGCATAGCTATTTTCAGGTCTCTCCAGAGATGTTCGATCGATCGGGTTCAAATCCGGGCTCTGGCTGGACCACTCAAGGACATTCAGAGACTTCTCCCGATGCCAGTCCTGCGTTGTCTTGGCTGTGTGCTTAGGGTCGTTGTCCTGTTAGATGGTGAACCTTTGCCCCAGTCTGAGGTCCTGAGCACTCTGAAGCAGGTTTTCATCAAGGATTTCTCTGTACTTTGCTCCATTCATCTTTGCCTTGATCCTAACTAGTCTCACAGTCCCTATCGCTGAAAAACATCCCCACAGCATGATGCTGCCACCACCATGCTTCACCGTAGGGATGGTGCCAGGTTTCCTCCAGACGTGACGCTTGGCATTCAGGCCAAAGAGTTCAATATTGGTTTCATCAGACCAGAGAATCTTGTTTCTCATGGTCTGAGAGTCTTTAGGTGCCTTTTGGCAAACTGCAAGCAGGCTGTCATGTGCCTTTTACTGAGGAGTGGCTTCCGTCTGGCCACTCTACCATAAATAACCGATTGGTGGAGTGCTGCAGAGATGGTTGTCCTTCTGGAAGTTTCTCCCATATCCACAGAGAAACTCTAGAGGGCCCTTCTCCCCCGATTGCTCAGTTTGGCCGGGTGGCCAGCTCTAGGAAGAGTCTTGGTGGTTCCAAACTTCTTCCATTTAAGAATGATGGAGGCCGCTGTGTTCTTAGGGACCTTCAATGCTCCAGAATTTTTTTGGTACCCTTCCCCAGATCTGTGTCTCGACACAATCCTGTCTCGGAGCTCTACGGACAATTCTTTCGACCTCATGGCTTGGTTTTTGCTCTGACAACTGTGGGACCTTATGTAGACAGGTGTGTGCCTTTCCAAATCATGTCCAATCAATTGAATTTACCACAGGAAGACTCCAATCAAGTTGTAGAAACATATCAACGATGATCAATGGAAACAGGATGCACCTGAGCTCAATTTCGAGTCTCATAGCAATGGGTCTGAATACTTATGCAAATAAGGTTTTTCTGTTTTTTATTATTAATGCATTTGCAAAAAAATCCCAAAACCTGTTTTCACTTTGTCATTATGGGGTACTGTGTGTAGATTTCTGATATTGTTTTTATTTAATCAAATTTAGAATAAGGCTGTAAGGTAACAAAATGTGGACAAAGTCAAGGGGTCTGAATACTTTCCGAAGGCACTGTAACTGAGTGACGCATTACATCTGTTTTTAGTTTGGGTACAGTGAAGAAACCCATAGTGGTGTGTCTGGTGCGGTATGTACAGTGTATGTCTGTTTGAAGTGTATGCAAATTGATTATTCAAATGTTTAGGCAAGAGAAGTTGTCAATTTCTCCTAAACCCTCAAACATGAAATACTATTATGCATGTTGTTGACGTTAGTTCTGTGTGTGCAGTTAAGGACAAGGTGTGCTGCTTTATTTTGAGCCTGCTGCAGCTTTAATAGGTCTTTCTTTGCTCCACCTGACCATATTACCAGACAGTAATCAAGATCCGCGCCTGAAGTAGTACAGTTTTGTCAAAAACGCAGAACATCTTTTTATAACAGACATACCTCTCCCCATCTTTACAACAGCTGTGTCAATATGACTTGACCATGAGTTCAGCTTCTTCCACTTGTTCAATGGTCACACCCTTAATGCACAACTCCATTTGAGGTTTAGGTCTAGGAGAATGCTTTGAACCAAATGCAATACTTTTGGTTTTAGATGTATTTAAGGCCAGTTAATTGTTAATGACCCATTCTGACACTGACTATAACTGACTGCAGCTTCTTGTAAGACAAGTGGCAAATCGTTTTTAAAAATTGAGAAGAGTAATGGCCCAAGGCAACTGCCCTGAGGGATACCACACTGTACATATCTGACGTTAGAGAAGCTTCCATTGAAGGACACTCTCTGGGTTCTATTGAATAAGTAACTCTCCAACCATGTGATGGCAGGTGATGTAAAGCCATAAGTGAGTTTTTTCAATAACGCGTGTGTCCATTTTAGAATAATGTGTACAGTCACAGGGTGTACGCCATTATAGTCAGTAAATTGCACCCCAAATTATAGATGATGGCCTGCTGATGAGACTTAACAGGACGTTGAGAATGGAAGAGAACACTGTGAGTGTCAGTTTCGCAAGGCTGAGGACACACTGTTCCCACACTATTGATATCATTACATCAACAATTCTCTCAGAGTCATTCTTCTTTTGCTTTCATGTTTCAACAACAAAAGGAATAGGAAATTGTTTGTTTGTTGAGAATAATTTATATATTTTTTTGTAACTAAACACTTTGTTTTAGTCATTATCTTCTATTTCTCTTCAATCAAAGTGCCTGTAGGCTATTACTGCACTTCCTCAAAATGAGGAATCTGAATCTCTCCTTTCTTTCTTTCTTTTTTTCTCTCTCTCTCTCTCTCTCTCTCTCTCTCTCTCTCTATTGTTCTCTCTCTCTCTCCATTGTTCTCTCTCATCCATTGTTCTATGCTACATTACATATGCTATGTGGATGCTGAATGCTAACTTGTAATGGTTGGCTAACAGCAGTGTCCTCCAATTGGCAGTGACAGTGTGCTAGACATTCTCTTAGGGAGGGTGAGAGACATGGACTTAGAGCGAGCCACAGTCAAATTTTAAAGTTAGTTCCGCAGAGCAAGGTTGAAAACCAGGTAGTAGTGTACTTTTTAATTGAGTTTGGAACACATAAGTTGTCTCAACATGAGAAGCTCTGCAGAGGAATTGGATCACTGTTCTTCCAGTGTCTCTATTATGAATTTCTCTCTCTACACACACTCAGACACATTATTACACACACACACACACACACACACACACACACACACACACACACACACAATTACACACACACTTCTGCTATGCACTCTCACAGTGACCCTAGCTCTAGCTCCAGGGATGGCCCCCCTCCAGCCCTACTCCGATCTCTTTCCCTTAGTGCAGGGGTGTGAACATGCCGCCTAGTTACAACAGACCCGACCAACCTCTCAGTCCCAGACGTGATGATGGCTGTCAAGGTAATGGGTGCCGGAGGCTGGGTACACAGTGAACCTCTCACTGATGGCTTTTGGGAAACCTGTTGTGGCATTTTGAAATCCCAACGTGCCACTGGTGTTGTCCTTAACAGGGAGGAAGTGTAGGTCAGAGGAGGGATGGGAATAGACACTAAAGACAATAGAGTTATAGAGAGGTTTGAACTTCAGGAGATGTTGGGAGTGTTGTCAGGTTTACTTGAATGGAGTTCGAAACATTGGCAAGTTTTTACGATCCAGAGTCCACTAATCAGTCTTTATGATGAGACCACCCCTCCCTCCGGAGTGAAAGTGCCATGGCTGTCTTGACGTAAGCGCTGTCGTAGCTGGTCACATCAGGAAGTGTGTCATACTGTAGTAACACAGCTGAGCGTCTCTGTGAAGATTCATATAGCTAAGTATGCGTCCTTTGTGCCTGGCTGAGAACGCTGACTGCTTTGGCTCTTTGGGAGTCTCAGGCTTGTACACAATACAATGCTGACAGATGCCAAAGGGATAAGAGTGAATATACACTGGATGCCAAGGGAAGCCAGACTTCCCCCCAAAAATGACAAAAAAAAACGTACAATAATTTATCTTTAGTCTCTCTGTGTTTCATCATTTTCCTTCAATTCGCAAAAGGCTGAATGTAACTCGTGCCCCGCTGTCTCTCTGTGTGTAGGCCATCTATCTGATGCTGTCTGGTCCAAATGAGTAGGACATTGTTGCCACCCGTAGCATTGAATGCAAAGTAAGCCAGCGAGCTCAACTGTGAATGATCCCGGCGCACCAAAAAAAAGTTTGCTCTCAAATCCCATTGATACGTCATTGATAGAAAACTTGAATTGCTGCATCTCGTTGTCTTGTTGTCCTCCTTTGGCTAGCTAGCTGAAATGGTCCCTTTCCTAAATTAGCCATGGATAGAGATAGGGATTTGTACTTGTGCTTTTACTTTTTTCTCCGTACTGGTCAATGGCAATTCTTTTAATTTTTTTATTTTAAATTTTACCCCCTTTTCTCCCCAATTACGTGGTATCCAATTGTTAGTAGTTACTATCTTGTCTCATCGCTACTACTCCCGTACGGGCTCGGGAGAGACAAAGGTCGAAAGCCATGCGTCCTCCGAAACACAGCCCAACCAAGCCGCACTGCTTCTTAACACAATGCTCATCCAACCCGGAAGCCAGCCGCACCAATGTGTCAGAGGAAACACCGTGCACCTGGCGACCTGATTAGCGTGCACTGCGCCCGGCCCGCCACAGGAGTCGCTAGGAGGAGGCCAGCAATTCTGATCCAACCATTAATTCAACATTGTTGTGCCCCTGACCTGAGACGGGTTGCATCACTGCCTGGTATGGCAACTGCTCGGCCTCCGACCGCAAAGCACTACAAAGGGTAGTGCGTATGGCCCAGTACATCACCGGGGCCAAGCTTCCTGCCATCCAGGACCTCTATACCAGGCAGTGTCAGAGGAAGGCCCTAAAAATTGTCAAAGGCTCCAGCCACCCTAGTCATAGACTGTTCTCTCTGCTACCTCACGGCAAGCGGTATCGGAGCACCAAGTCTAGGTCCAAGAGGCTTCTAAACAGCTTCTACCCCAAGCCATAAGAATCCTGAACAGCTAATCAAATGGCTACCCAGACTATTTGCACCCCACCATACACTGCTGCTACTCTGTTATTATCTATGCATCGCCACTTTTATAACCTTACCTGCATGTACATAATGACCTCAATTACCTCGACACTGGTGCCCCCACACATTGACACATTGACTCTGTACCAGTAACCCCTGTATATAGCCCGCTATTGTTATTTACTGCTGCTGTTTAATTATTGGTTTTTCTTACTTTTTGGGGGGTATTTTTCTTAAAACTGCATTGTTGGTTAAGGTCTTGTAAGTAAGCATTTCACGGTAAGGTCTACTACACCTGTTGTATTCGGTGCATGTGACTAATAACAGTTGATTTGACACAAGTTCAATATGTAGCTAGATGTAGAAGGATAATGTTAACTAGCCAAAGTTTGCCATGAATGGAAGTTAGGCTAGCGAGCAAGCCTTTTAGCCAAGTAGCCTAGGACAACAAAAATGAAAAGAATGTACTGTATGACAGAGTGATAGAACGTTTCGTCAACATCAAAGAGAGGAGGATGGCATTGGCTTGTCTCTACAAACATGCACACACACACACACACACAGAAATCAGAACCATGGACAGCCACATCATATTTAGCTTACATTGATTGGACTAAATTGTTTTTGGTATCTTTGAGTTGTCACTGTATTAGACTCAGCAGAGGTGATTTGATGATGTTGAAATGTTGAAGTTGAAATGGTGCCGGAATAGTGGAGGCAGCTCCTGTTTTCTTTGTGACTTGCGGTGACTCTCCGTGGTGCTACATCAATAGTTGTTTAGTGGACCGAAAATGTCAGAAACAAGAACTAGCTTACATGTAACTGTCTGTTACTGTACATGCTATATAGGTTGTATTATGACTTTTTTTGTGGATGAGTCGACGGGCTTGGCTTCCCCAGTGATTTTACCCACGCATGTTACACAGAGTGGAACAGGGGAACCAAAGAGCAGACTCAGATGAGGAGACTGGGATGAAGTAACCAAGGTATTTATTGAAACACAGGGGGAAGATGGAGTGCAGGTCAGGGGAAGCTCGGGCGGGTTGCAGGAAACCAGGTGCTGAGGCTGAGGCTGGAGTGAGAGGTGTGGGGACAGGGTAAGCAGATCCGGAGGGGAATCCAGGACAGAGAAGCAGGATGACGAGACGTGGGAATGGAGACAGGGACCAGAGTCAGAGCGGGTGGAAATGTAGCGGAGAGGAAAACAACATCAGGCCAGGAAAACAGGCACAACAGGATAACAGGATCTAACAGTACCAAACGGCTAGAACCGTAGACTGACTGAGCAGAGATTACGATCTGTCAGCGTGGAAGTGGCAGGACTGAGTATTTGTAGAGGTCTTGGTTATGGAACAGGTTGCAGCTGGTGGGGATCTGCTCTGACTCCAGCACACCTGTCTCCACCCACACAATCACACACACAGAGGGAGGGAGAGAGCACTGGGGGAGTGGCGGCAGGTCAAGGAGACACAGGATGAGCAGTAGAGGGCGTGGCAGGAGCAGATGTAACAACGCACCGTTGGTGCTAGTTAGAATACACCTCTTCTCTTCCTTTCAGCTCCCTCAAAGGATGTTATATCTGATTCTGCACATCAAGCCCAGTCTAGCCTGCCATCCCTGGGGCAAGCCTGTGTGAGGAGGAGAAAAGGATATCTCTCTCTCGCTCTCCCCCACCCTTCTCTCTCTGCTTTATTTTCAATTGACTTTCAGACAAAACACACATCTTGTATGTATTTGCCATGGTAAAGAGTATCAAAGTAGACAGTCTCATCCCTCAGGAGGAAGAAGGAGACTATCAGATTCTCTGTAAGTCAGTGGTGGTGGTGTGAGGTTTCTCAATCCCCAGCCCAGCTGGTGTCTCAGTTAGTCGGGCTCAACATAGAGCAGCTCAACAGCGGGGAAGAGTTAGTTAGCAGAGCCGCTAGGGAACCAAGACACCAGCAGACGAGACTCAGAAGAGACTCGGAGGAAGAGAAGGCAGACTGACCGAACTGTTGAACCTCTGACTTCCTTTAGCTCAGCAGGCTAACACAGTCTTTTGGCACACAGGACACTCATCAGCATACCTCAATACACCTTCAACAAGGAATGACTGGTCTTTCTGACAGGTCTAGGATCAGTAAATAAAGTTAAATCCATGTCTAATCAGTTTTTTTTCTGTGACTCGAAGGTGTAAATCTGCGAAAGAAATAGGCAGTTGTGGAGAATGGATGCAGTTGAACGTTTGATCAAGAAATACTGATCTAGGATCAGATGGTAAATAAATGTATAATTCTCTTTTGTGCGACAAGTAGGCATAAATCTGTGAAAGCAATAGGGAGTTCGGGCGGTGGACGCAGTGGAATGTTTGATGTCATGGCAGAGTGTTTAGCTCGATTGAAATTCTGCACCGGGTCTGAAGCTGAAATGCTTTGAACTGGCTCCATCTCACACTAGTTATTGGGACTGAGGAAAAACAAAGCTTGATGTTAACAGCTTGGGGCAGACAGATAAATGAGTGAGATATAGCGGCTGAGATGTGACGAAGCTTATAAAGGTTATCTATGATCACATTATGTAACAGCAGGTTAGATGGAATAGAGGTAAAGGATGGTAAACTACCAGTAGCAATTACACTCTGGTTACCAAAGTAGTATAAACGTAGTAACAACTTAAAGAAATGGCCTGGCAAGGTGTGCCCTGCATAAATTCAAGAAATGCACATTGACATAAACATAAGTATTTATTATAATGTCATTCTGTTAGGTATTTCCTTGTGCTGATGTCTGGCCGCCGTTGTAAAACCACATAAGTAGCTGTTCATACTTAGACTTATTTTTCTTGGTGATTTATATTCCGCTCAAAGGGGGTGAGGGAGGTAGGACACTCATAGGCAGACTCACTCGCACGCAAACCTTCTCTTTCTCTCGCTCTCTGTCTCTCTCATTTACTCACTAACTCACTCACTGTGTGAGCCAGTCTGCACCAGAGCACTCGGACAGTCAACTCTTTTCTCAAATGGTTCCCCAGAGTCTCCATGGGTTCAGATCATCAACAGTAATTACAAGGAACACAGTTTTTCTGCCTCTGCTTCTCACACGCTGGGAAATTGGTAAAAAGTCTTTGTACTCAAAGACTGAAAGGTTTTTACCTTCAACGTTTCTCATAACAATGACTGAGGAAGAAGCCTCCAACTTGCTGCCAAAGCGTGGATTTTGTGACTTAATGAATTGTTTTCATCAGAGATAAAGTGCTAGGCACAGGCTAGATTTATTTTTTTAAGAAGCATATCTCTCTGTTTTTCAGTTTTTGCTGTGTACAGTTGAAGTCAGAAGTTTACATACACTTAGGTTGGAGACATTAAAACTCGTTTTTCAACCACTCCACACATTTCTTGTTAACAAACTATAGTTTTGGCAAGTCGGTTAGGACACTTTGTGCATGACACAAGTCATTTTTCCAACAATTGTTTACAGATAGATTATCATCACAATTCCAGTGGGTCAGAAGTTTATACACTAAGTTGACTGTGCCTTTAAATAGCTTGGAAAATTCCAGAACATTATGTCATGGCTTTAGAAGCTTCTGATAGGCTAATTGACATAATTTGAGTCAATTGGAGGTGTACATATGGATGTATTTCAAGGCCTACCTTCAAACTCAGTGCCTCTTTGCTTGACATCATGGGAAAATCAAAAGAAATCAGCCAAGACCTCAGAAAAAAAATTGTAGACCTCCACAGGTCTGGTTCATCCTTGGGAGCAATTTCCAAACGCCTGAAGGTTCCACGTTTATCTGTACAAACAATAGTACGCAAGTATACACACCATAGGACCAAGCAACCATCATACCGCTCAGGAAGGAGATGCGTTCTGGCTCCTAGAGATTAACGTACTTTGGTGCGAAAAGTGCAAATCAATCCCAGAACAACAGCAAAGGACCTTGTAAAGATGCTGGAGGAAACAGGAACAAAAGTATCTATATCCACAGTAAAATGAGTCCTATATCGACATAACCGGAAAGGCTGCTCAGCAAGGAAGAAGCCACATCTCCAAAACCGCCATTAAAAAGCTAGACTACGGTTTGCGACTGCACATAGGGACAAAGATCGTACTTGTTGGAGAAATGTCCTCTGGTCTGATGAAACAAAAATAGAACTGTTTGGCCATAATGACCATTGTTATGTTTGGAGGAAAAAGGGGGCGGCTTGCAAGCCGAAGAACACCATCCCAACTGTGAAGCATGGGGGTGGCAGCATCATGTTGTGGGGGTGCTTTGCTGCAGGAGGGACTGGTGCACTTCACAAAATAGATGGCGTTATGAGGAAGGAAAAGTATGTGGATATATTGAAGCAACATCTCAAGACATCAGTCAGGAAGTTAAAACTTGGTCGCAAATGGGTCTTTTAAATGGACAATGACCCCAAGCATACTTCAAAAGTTGTGGAAAAATGGCTTAAGGACAACAAAGTCAAGGTATTGGAGTGGCCTTCACAAAGCCCTGATCTCAATCCTATATAAAATGTGTGGGCAGAACTGAAAAAGCGTGTGCAAGCAAGGAGGCCTACAAACCTGACTCAGTTACACCAGCTCTGTCAGGGGGAATGGGCCAAAATTCTTATTGTGGGAAGCTTGTGGAAGGCTACCTGAAACGTTTGATCCAAGTTAAACGATTTGAAGGCAATGCTACCAAATAGTAATTGAGTGTATGTAAACTTCTGACCCACTGGGAATGTGATGAAAGAAATCAAATCTGAAATAATCATTCTCTCTACTATTATTCTGACATTTCACATTCTTAAACAGTGGTGAGCCTAACTGACCTAAGACAGGGATTTTTTACTAGGATTAAATGTCAGGAATTGTGAAAAACCGAGTTTAAATGTATTTGGCTATGGTGTATTTAAACTTCCGACTTCAACTGTATGTATTTGATTAATCCTGGAACAAACCCTAATTGAATTCCTTAGCCTGCATTGAACCAGACAAAATCAATGTTTTGCTGGGCACCATACAAAGATGATGATCTTGTCCCAAGCTAACTTATCCATGATGCTACAGTAGGACATGTGTGATACAGCCATATTTATGCATATGCGAGCTTTATCTTGTCACAATGTTACTTTGCTATGCCAATCCAACTGTGTGTGTGTGCGTGCGTGTGCATGTGCGACTGTGTGTGTGTGTGTGTGAGAGCATGTTTGCGCGTGAGCACACGTCTGCCTACCTATTCTACCATATCCATATCATTCCAAAATGTAGAACTGGAAAGGAGTTTAATAGAAAAAACAGAACGTTTGTCTGTCCTCTCTGATCAGAAGAGGACATCGTCTCCATGGCAGACTCCACCATCACCATAGATGACATCGAGGGAGAGCTGTTCAAGATTGACAGGATTCGAGATGTGCTGGTCAGAAGAGAGTCAGAACTCAGATACATGTGAGTATGTTGTATGTCTGTTATCTCTAATCTGGATATCTCTAATCTAGATATCGCTACTGTGTTGTCATGTATTATTCTGAATAGGAGGGTGGTGTGTGTGTGTGTGTGTGTGTGTGTGTGTGTGTGTGTGTGTGTGTGTGTGTGTGTGTGTGTGTGTGTGTGTGTGTGTGTGTAACAATACAGTTCAAGTGTGGTGAATCCTGTTCAATCTAGTGGTGGTTCTCTAAAGCTTGGGATGCCACACAGGAGGGAGAGTGGAAAGAGAGGAATGAATGAAGGAGGGGGAGAGAGAGGTAGGGCTGTTACGGTGACTTTAGTACCGCCACAGCGGCGGTCACGAGTCATGAAGGCCATCATATTCCATGTGACCGGTTAGTCACGGTAATTAGGCTTCTCCAAGCTCTGATGCTGCTGATGGTCATTAGTAGCCTATCAACCTTCTAACTGCCTGGTACTCAGCCCTCTATTGTCCCTCAAATCACTCTGACATCAACGCAAATGTTACTAAAAATCTAATCAAACACTTCATGAGAGCCCATGAGCTCATTTACCACCACATTTTTTTGGCTATGCAATTGTACGAGAAAAAAGAGTGATGGCCTCTACTAAAAAGAGGAGATTCCCCTAAGCTTTCTATAGACTAGGCCTACTATATTTATTCCTCAACTTTCCTAATATTAAGCACATTGTTTATCTTTACAACAGGAGTATAGGCTGCCTGGCTGGAAATGAACCACAGGAAAAGCAGACATGTATTTCTTCCCCACTGCCCCTGTTTCGAGACAGGTGCATGATAATGGTCCATTCTTAATCAAAACAAATGTCATACATATATTATTTACTATATGTAAAGACAAGATTAAATCAAGAATAGTCTGATGGGTGACAATATTAGCCTATCACTTGTGAATGATGCCCAGCATAAGAAACAGAATAGTTGCATGTGTGCACACCCTCAAATCGTTTGTATTCTTCATACTATAAAATAATATAAAATATAATGCCACGGAATTCCAAGCAAATCTTGTCTGCTAAATTAACTAGTTTAGCCTACAGCCATTTGGCATAGCCACATCAGGACATAACATAAGGACAACTCAGAGTATGCTATTCTGTTCTTCTGAACTAGACTACATTATCTTCATATCATGCTTCTTTAGACCTGTCTAAAATAAATAATGGACTTATTGTGAAGGTGTAGGCTATATTACATGTATTTATTTTACTTTTTAAAATATAGATGTTCTAAAGGTCTGCATCAGTGGCTTGTAGAATAATTTTGCACGCCCAATTTTTCAGTTTTTGATTTGTTAAAAAAGTTTGAAATATCCAATAAATGTCGTTCCACTTCATGATTGTGTCCCACTTGTTGTTGATTCTTCACAAAAAAATACAGTTTTATATCTTTATGTTTGAAGCCTGAAATGTGGAAAAAGGTCGCAAAGTTCAAGGGGGCCGAATACTTTTGCAAGGCACTGTAGTTGAATGTGCTGACAACAAAATCACACAAAGATTATCAATGGAAATCAAATGTATCAACCCATGGAGGTCTGGATTTGGAGTCACACTCAAAATTAAAGTGGAAAACCACACTACAGGCTGATCCAACTTTGATGTAATGTCCTTAAAACAAGTCAAAATGAGGCTCAGTAGTGTGTGTGGCCTCCACGTGCCTGTATGACCTCCCTGCAACACCTGGGCATGCTCCTGATGAGGTGGCGGATGGTCTCCTGAGGGATCTCCTCCCAGACCTGGACTAAAGCATCCGCCAACTCCTGGACAGTCTGTGGTGCAACGTGGCGTTGGTGGATGGAGCGAGACATGATGTCCCAGATGTGCTCAATTGGATTCAGGTCTGGGGAACGGGCGGGCCAGTCCATAGCATCAATGTCTTCCTCTTGCAGGAACTGCTGACACACTCCAGTCACATGAGGCCTAGCATTGTCTTGCATTAGGAGGAACCCAGGGCCAACCGCACCAGCATATGGTCTCACAAGGGGTCTGAGGATCTCATCTCGGTACCTAATGGCAGTCAGGCTACCTCTGGCGAGCACATGGAGGGCTGTGCGGCCCCCCAAAGAAATTCCACCCCACACCATGACTGACCCACCGCCAAACCGGTCATGCTGGAGGATGTTGCAGGCAGCAGAACGTTCTCCACGGCATCTCCAGACTGTCACGTCTGTCACATGTGCTCAGTGTGAACCTACTTTCATCTGTGAAGAGCACAGGGCGCCAGTGGCGAATTTGCCAATCTTGGTGTTCTCTGGCAAATGCCAAACGTCCGGCACGGTGTTGGGCTGTAAGCACAACCCCCACCTGTGGACGTCGGGCCCTCATACCACCCTCATGGAGTCTGTTTCTGACCGTTTGAGCAGACACATGCACATTTGTGGCCTGCTGGAGGTCATTTTGCAGGGCTCTGGCAGTGCTCTTCCTGCTCCTCCTTGCACAAAGGCGGAGGTAGCGGTCCTGATGCTGGGTTGTTGCCCTCCTACGGCCTCCTCCACGTCTCCCGATGTACTGGCCTGTCTCCTGGTAGCGCCTCCATGCTCTGGACACTACGCTGACAGACATAGCAAACCTTCTTGCCGCAGCTCGCATTGATGTGCCATCCTGGATGAGTTGCACTACCTGAGCCACTTGTGTGGGTTGTAGACTCTGTCTCGTGCTACCACTAGAGTGAAAGCACCGCCAGCATTCAAAAGTGACCAAAACATCAGCCAGGAAGCATAGGAACTGAGAAGTGGTCTGTGGTCACCACCTGCAGAAACACTCTTTTATTGGGGGTGTCTTGCCAATTGCCTATAATTTCCACCTGTTGTGCAAATGGAATAGACAACAGCAGGTGAAATTTACTGTCAATCAGTGTTGCTTCCTAAGTGGACAGTTTGATTTCACAGAAGTGTGATTGACTTGGAGTTACATTGTGTTGTTTAAGTGTTCCCTTTATTTTTTTGAGCAGTGTATTTGGCTAAGGTGTATGTAATCTTCCGACTTCAACTGTATGTCACTTAATCAGATCTAAGTTCAAATACTACAGCGGCAAGAAAAAGTATGTGAACCCTTTGGAATGACCTGCATTTCTACATAAATTGGTCAAAAAATGGATCTGATCTTCCTTTAAGTCACAACAATAGACAAAAACATTCTGCTTAAACTAATAACACACAAATTATTTTATTTTTCTTGAGTATGACGGAGCATATAAAGTGTAAGTAGTTAGTATAATAATCCCTGTATGTTGCCAATTCGGGAACATGAGTAAATCATGACTTGATCAAATCAAGTTTATAGAAAACCCATTCAACACACCACTCATAACAATAATAACAAAGAATAGAAGCAAAGTTGCTTCAACGATTTCATTATAATAGAATAGAAGGGAGTATAATCTGTTTAAATAGAACAGTGGGGTTTCTTTCAGGTCATACATCTTCTGTATTCTACACCTTGCCCACCGCAGGTCCCTCTTCATCCCGTCTGACAGGTAGAGAGGTAGATGAGGTGAGGCTCTCAGTTAGCTGACAGTGATGGATGTCTAGGCTCAGCTACCCAACTGTAATGCTGTGAAACTGGGTTACTGGAGGGCTACAGTTGTCCTACAGACAGGGGGAACCATAAGAACAGTGCCCTGACATTCTCTTTGTCTTAGATAAAGAATAGAGTAGCATGGGTTCAAACTATAAACTGTACAAGTCACGATTCAGCTTCATCTAGGCAACCTGTAAACCGACAATGAACTGTTTACTGCATGTAATATAACAATAAATAATATATGCCGTTTAGCAGATGCTTTTATCCAAAGCAACTTACAACAGTGAGTGAGTGCATAAACCTTAGGGCATTGTCTCTCTCAGCTGGAGTGAAAAACAACTTTCCCTATTATCTTCCCTATTGATAATGCTACTAAACTGACCTTCTCCCTCAGGAGCTAGTGATGTCACTAGGCTGGGAACTCGGAAATGTCTGACTTCAGACTTCAGTGGTTCAAGACAACCAGGAACTTTGAAAAAACGAGATCCGACTTGGATCCAACTTTCCGACCTGAAGATCACGGACGCCATGATTTGAGCTAATTTTTTTTCATCTTTCCCAGTTGTCTTAAAAGCACTGTTACTCTAGCTAGTGCTGTCCATTCATAATGACGTCATTAGGCTGACCCCTCACTCAGTAGCTAGTGCTGACCCTTCTTAATGATGTCACCTGGCTGACCCCTCACTCAGTAGTCATGTCCATAACATTCTAATTATACCGCTGCCACTTAGTCCTGAATTAACAATGATGTAGCATACTAATGATGACACTGTAGCTGACCCCCTCACTCAGCAGTGGTGTTCTGCTCTATCTACACTACAGTATGAATAATGCTCTGCTCTACAGTACGTCACTACACTGACCTATGAGTCATCACTTCCTCAGAAGGGAAATGTGTCATGTGGCAGGAGACCAGAACTCACTATGGTCTGATGTCTCATCCTCCTAGTCATGGATGATGTACCCTGTCTGTCTGACACCACTCTCCAGCCTCTAGAGCAGGGATGGGCAATTCCAGTCCTCGAGGGCCTGATTGGGGTCACAGTTTTGCCCCAGCCCCAGTTAACACACCTGATTCCAATAATCACCTAATCATGATCTTCAGTTTAGAATGCAGTTTGATTAATCAGCTGTGTTTGCTAGGGATGGAGAAAACATGTGACACCAATCAGGCCCACAAGGATTGGAGTTGCCCACCCCTGCTCTAGAAGAATGTTAGTATTTTGACCAGTGGTTGACCACCACTTACTGACAACGTGTGGCATGTAAGGAAATGACTATGTGTCTGTGTTTATATTCAGTCTGCTTCAGCCTTTACCCAGGCTGCTTTGAGTTAACCTCCCAGGATAGGGGTCAGAGGTCAGCCTGATATATCCTCGGTGATTGGCACTTTGAGACCCGTGGTTTCCATGGTGATTGGCACGTTGAGATCCGTGTTTACCATGGTTTCACACTTTTGGGATTTCCCCCCATCCTGTGTGTTTCAGCGTTGGGATGACGTCATGATTGGCCTGTGAAGGAGTGTTAGATCAGTGATTGACAGATTGCACTGTGATCTGAAAACAAGGCTTCAGCATCAGCACTTCCATCATTTATTGGGACCTAATGACTGGAACATGGTGTATAAACTAGACTGGGACAGGCAGCAAGGCTCCTACATGTTACTGTTATGGATTTATGACCCTCTGTCAATGGATAAATTGGCTGCTGGTTGAGAGCACATATACAGTGTCTTGCGAAAGTATTCGGCCCCCTTGAACTTTGCGACCTTTTGCCACATTTCAGGCTTCAAACAAAGATATAAAACTGTATTTTTTTGTGAAGAATCAACAACAAGTGGGACACAATCATGAAGTGGAACGACATTTATTGGATATTTCAAACTTTTTTAACAAATCAAAAACTGAAAAATTGGGCGTGCAAAATTATTCAGCCCCTTTACTTTCAGTGCAGCAAACTCTCTCCAGAAGTTCAGTGAGGATCTCTGAATGATCCAATGTTGACCTAAATGACTAATGATGATAAATACAATCCACCTGTGTGTAATCAAGTCTCCGTATAAATGCACCTGCACTGTGATAGTCTCAGAGGTCCGTTAAAAGCGCAGAGAGCATCATGAAGAACAAGGAACACACCAGGCAGGTCCGAGATACTGTTGTGAAGAAGTTTAAAGCCGGATTTGGATACAAAAAGATTTCCCAAGCTTTAAACATCACCAGGAGCACTGTGCAAGCGATAATATTGAAATGGAAGGAGTATCAGACCACTGCAAATCTACCAAGACCTGGCCGTCCCTCTAAACTTTCAGCTCATACAAGGAGAAGACTGATCAGAGATGCAGCCAAGAGGCCCATGATCACTCTGGATGAACTGCAGAGATCTACAGCTGAGGTGGGAGACTCTGTCCATAGGACAACAATCAGTCGTAAATTGCACAAATCTGGCCTTTATGGAAGAGTGGCAAGAAGAAAGCCATTTCTTAAAGATATCCATAAAAAGTGTTGTTTAAAGTTTGCCACAAGCCACCTGGGAGACACACCAAACATGTGGAAGAAGATGCTCTGGTCAGATGAAACCAAAATTGAACTTTTTGGCAACAATGCAAAACGTTATGTTTGGCGTAAAAGCAACACAGCTGAACACACCATCCCCACTGTCAAACATGGTGGTGGCAGCATCATGGTTTGGGCCTGCTTTTCTTCAGCAGGGACAGGGAAGATGGTTCAAATTGATGGGAAGATGGATGGAGCCAAATACAGGACCATTCTGGAAGAAAACCTGATTGTCTGCAAAAGACCTGAGACTGGGACGGAGATTTGTCTTCCAACAAGACAATGATCCAAAACATAAAGCAAAATCTACAATGGAATGGTTCAAAAATAAACATATCCAGGTGTTAGAATGGCCAAGTCAAAGTCCAGACCTGAATCCAATCGAGAATCTGTGGAAAGAACTGAAAACTGCTGTTCACAAATGCTCTCCATCCAACCTCACTGAGCTCGAGCTGTTTTGCAAGGAGGAATGGGAAAAAATGTCAGTCTCTCGATGTGCAAAACTGATAGAGACATACCCCAAGCGACTTACAGCTGTAATCGCAGCAAAAGGTGGCGCTACAAAGTATTAACTTAAGGGGGCTGAATAATTTTGCACGCCCAATTTTTCAGTTTTTGATTTGTTAAAAAAGTTTGAAATATCCAATAAATGTCGTTCCACTTCATGATTGTGTCCCACTTGTTGTTGATTCTTCACAAAAAAATACAGTTTTATATCTTTATGTTTGAAGCCTGAAATGTGGCAAAAGGTCGCAAAGTTCAAGGGGGCCGAATACTTTCGCAAGGCACTGTATACTTGCCTGGGCCCTTATTCACAAAGCGTCTCAGAGTGCTGATCTAGGATCAGGTCCCCTCTGTCCATGTAATGTTACTCATTATGAGCTAAAACACTAAACTGATCCTAGATCTGCACTCCTACTCTGAGACGCTTTGTGGATACGGGCCAGGGTCACTTTACTTCCTAGTGTGTTCCTACGTAGGTTCAGGATCGTACTAAAACAACGTTGATGTGTTCACAAGGAGAGAAGTAACTGTCTAGGAGACATTTTTCTTGCAATCTACCTTTACAAGTTCTTCAGCCAATTTTTAAAATATTAGCTTCTTGTACATCTCTCTTTATTAAGACTTTGTATTTTATTAAGAAGCAGTCTCTTGGCTGTATTGGTGAAGATCAAAGTAGATCAAAGTAGGTCTCTGTAGTAAATTCAAAGAAATAAAATAAACTTTTTGGCTTGGGTGTCTTATGGCTTGGGTGTAAAAGCTGTTAAGAAGCCTTTTGGACCTAGACTTGGCGCTCCAGTAGCAGAGAGAACAGTCTATGACTAGTGTGGCTGGAGTCTTTGATAATTTTTAGGGCCTTCCTCTGACACCGGCCTGGCATAGAGGTCTTGGATGGCAGGAAGCTTGACCCCAGTGATGTACTGGGCCGTATGCACTACTCTCGAAGGCCGAGCAGTTGCCATACCAGGCAGTGATGGAACCAGTCAGAATACTCTCAAGCTGTAGAATCTTTTGAGTCTCCTGAGGGGGAATAGGTTTTGTCGTGCCCTCTACACGAATCTTCATGTCTTAGTGTGTTTGGACCATGATAGTTTGTTGGTGATGTGGACACCAAGGAACTTGAAGCTCTCAACCTGCTCCACTACAGCCCTGTCGATGAGAATGGGGGCGTGCTTGGTCCTCCTTTTCCTGTAGGCCACAATCATCTCCTTTGTCTTGATCACGTTGAGGGAGAGATTGTTGTCCTGGCACCACACGGCAAGGTCTCTGACCTCCTCCCTATAGGCTGTCTCATCGTTGTTGGTGATCAGACCTACCACTGTTGTGTCATCGGCAAACTTGATGATGGTGTTGGAGTCGTGGCTCGCCATGCAGTCATGAGTGAACAGGGAGTACAGGAGGGGACTGAGCACGCACCCTTGAGGGGCCCCTGTGTTGATGGCGGATATGTTGTTACCTACCCAAACTACCTAGGGGCGGCCCCGTCAGGAAGTCCAGGATCCAGTTGCAGAGGGAGATTTTTAGCCCCAGGGTCCTTAGCTTAGTGATGAGCTTTGAGGGCGCTATGGTGTTGAACGCTGAGTTGTAGTCAATGAATAGCATCCTCACATAGGTATTCCTTTTGTCCAGGTGTGAAAGGGCAGTGTGGAATGCAATAGAGATTGCATCATCTGTGGCGGCCAAAGGAAGAATTGGCTTTGGGGGTGACCAGTGAGATATACCTGCTCGTGCGCGTGCTACGGGTGGGTGCAGCTATGGTGACCAGTGAGCTAAGATAAGGCGGGGCTTTACCTAGCAGAGACTTGTAGATGACCTGGAGCCAGTGGGTTTGGCGACGAGTATGAAGCAAGGGCCAGCCAACGAGAGTGTACAGGTCGCAGTGGTGGGTAGTATATGGGGCTTTGGTTACAAAACGGATGGCACTGTGATAGACTGCATCCAATTTGTCGAGTAGAGTGTTGGAGGCTATTTTGTAAATGACATCGCCGAAATCAAGGATCGGTAGGATGGTCAGTTTTACGATGGTATGTTTGGCAGCATGAGTGAAGGATGCTTTGTTGCGAAATAGGAAGCCGATTCTAGATTTAATTTTGGATTGGAGATGCTTAATGTGAGTCTGGAAGGAGAGTTTACAGTCTAACCAGACACCTAGGTATTTTTAGTTGTCCACATATTCTAGGTCAAAACCGTCCAGAGTCGTGATGCTGGACGGCGGGCAGGTGTGGGCAGCGATCGGTTGAAGAGCATGCATTTAGTTTTACTTGCATTTAAGAGCAGTTGGAGACCACGGAAGGAGAGTTGTATGGCATTGAAGCTCGTCTGGAGGTTAACACAGTTTCCAAAGAAGGGCTGGAAGTATACAGAATGGTGTTGTCTGCGTAGAGGTGGATGAGAGAATCACCAGCAGCAAGGGCGACATCATCGATGTATACAGAGAAGAGAGTCGGCCCGGGAATCGAACCCTGTGGCACCCCCGTAGAGACTGCCAGAGGTCCGGACAACAGGCCCTCCGATTTGACACACTGAACTCTATCAGAGAAGTAGTTGGTGAACCAGGCGAGGCAATCATTTGAGAAACCAAGGCTGTTGAGTCGGCCGATAAGAATGTGGTGATTGACAGAGTCGAAAGCCTTGGCCAGGTCGATGAATACGGCTGCACAGTAATGTCTCTTATTGATGGCGGTTATGATATCGTTTAGGACCTTGAGCATGGCTGAGGTGCACCCATGACCAGCTCTGAAACCAGATTGCATAGCGGAGAAGATACGGTGGGATTCGAAATGGTCGGTAATCTGTTTGTTAACTTGGCTTTCGAAGACCTTAGAAAGGCAGGGTAGGATAGATATAGGTCTGTAGCAGTTTGGGTCTAGAGTGTCACCCCCTTTGAAGAGGGGGATGACCACGGCAGCTTTCCAATCTTTGGGAATCTCAGACGATACAAAAGAGAGGTTGAACAGGGTAGTAATAGGGGTTGCAACAATTTCGGCAGATCATTTTAGAAAGATAGGGTCCTGATTGTCTAGCCTGGCTGATTTGTAGGGGTCCAGATTTTGCAGCTCTTTCAGAACATCAACTATCTGGATTTGGGCGAAGGAGAAATGGGGGAGGCTTTGGCGAGTTGCTGTGGGGGGTGGATGGCTGTTGTTCAGGGTAGGGGTAACCAGGTGGAAAGCATTGCCAGACATAGAAAAATGCTTATTTAAATTCTCAATCGTAGTAGATTTATCGATGGTGACAGTATTTCCTAGCCTCATTGCAGTGGGCAGCTGGGAGGAGGTGCTCCTATTCTCCATGGACTTCACAGTGTCCCAGAACTGTTTTGAGTTTGTGCAACAGGATGCAAATTTCTGCTTGAAAAAAACTACCCTTAGCTTAGCTATACATTATTAAAATAGCACAGTTGGTTAAGAGCACTTAAAATATCAGCCATCCTCTCCGGCATCATTCTACAGGTGTGCAAGTAAGTGCATGTGTAAACACTGATACCCTGTTAACAGCCAGTTAACTGAATATCTGGTGGTTTCCTCTTTTCTGTCTTCCTCCCTGCAGCGGCACTATGTATTTGTCCTCTTCTGACGAGGACCTGGATGTTTGTCTAACCCAGCTTTTTTTAAAGGGCCCACCACTAATGGTGGGTCACGACGTGTCAGAGTAAATGTATAATTATTTCATTCATTACTGGAACTGATTTTGCCAAATGCAACTGCACTCTCTGTTCAGTGCGCTCTCTGCTTAGCAGCTGTGTCTCTGCTCAATTTGCCAGCTGCGCGAGTGGGAGGGAGATGCCTTGTGCTTTGCTGTTTACGAGATCTTTTTTTCTGCAGTTTTATTGAAGATCACTTCGCGACCCACACGCTGCAGGGCTGTGGTTCAGCAGCAGATGATGCGCTGTCAGCCACTGCCCTGTCATTCTCACTCGCTCGCTTCATACAAACTTTGAGAAATAACCAGAAGCGCCCACAATGTGTTTTGTGCAGGGAAGTGCTTAGTAATGAGTCGCTCAAAACGAACAAATTAAAATGACACGTCCTGACAAAACATCCACAGAATGACGGTAAACCCAGGGAGTTATTTCAGAACACCTACAAAGTGGTTATGAACAACTTCAATTGCCCAACTTTTAATTATTGCCTTAGCAAGTTTATCCGGACTTAAATTATCATCAAAGGGCATCCGTGCAGTCACTCCACGTTTGTTGAAGTCAGTTCAATTGACGCAACCTCCCGTTTGGCAGCAAAGGCTTCTCAAATGATAAATAGGAACATAATTACAACAACTAAGGAGATGAGGGATCTGACTGAAGAAACAGTATTTCACTGAACAGACTTCTCTCGTTGATAAGAGGACTCTATCCTCTGTCTTTGGAATCACAATCTAATTTTGTGGTTAAAATATATCTGCAGAAACATCTGTCTCATGTGAGCTCTGGTTTAAGGATCAGGAGAATGATGGGAATAAGGTGCAAGGTGATAAGTAGGTGTACACGGGTATGGGTGGGTTCATACTTCACCTTTCTTCAGGGTATTGAATACTACGAAGCTCCATTTACAATCGCTGACAGGGTATAACGTTACGGCTCCACTTTTTTTTGTCGGGGCACAATGCTTCAGAAAACAATGCTTCGACAGTGGAAAAGTAAGTCAGCTAGCATTGACCGAGGTAAAGACAGTTTCAGGTTGGATATTCGCCTGTAGTTTTCCTTAGGTCCACCAACAGCAGTTAGGGACCGTCAACAAAGTGACAAATCAAAATGTTCACATTTCAAAAGCTCTTTAACCATTACTCCTATCACTTTCAAAACTGGTTGTAGCTAACCCGATGGCATAGACACACATTGCACATCCTTTAGTTTGTCAATTTTCAGCTCCTTGGTCATGTGACCTGGTGACTTCAAACCAGGTTCAGAATGTCCACTCCGTGGGCCTAGACATTGCACACCCTTTAGTTTGTCCATTTTCATTTCATATTGTTTTACATTCATTTTTCAAAATTTAGAATTTCAATAGCTCTTTGGTCATGTGACCTGGTGACTTCAAACAAGGTTCAGAATGTCCACTGACTACCCTTCTATATTGCACACCCTTTAGTTTGTCCATTTTCATCTCACATGGTTTTACCTGCATTTTTCAACATTTTAATAGCTCCTTGGTCATGTGACCTAGTGACTTCAAATAAGATTCAGAATGTCCACTCCGTGGCCCTACACATTGCACACCCTTCACACGGAACCCAAACCGGCTGGGTGCGTGTGCCATCGTGCCCTATCGTGCATACATTTATTTTGCCCCCCCCCGACCAAACGCGATCATGACACGCAGGTTAAAATATCAAAACAAACTCTGAACCAATGACATTAATTTGGGGACAGGTCGAAAATCATTAAACATGTATGGCAATTTGGCTAGTTAGCTTGCACTTGCTAGCTAACTTTAATTTGTCCGATTTAGCTAGCTTGCTGTTGCTAGCTAATTTGTCCTGGGATATAAACATTGAGTTGTTATTTTACCTGAAATGCACAAGGACCTATACTCCAGCAATTAATCCACACATAAAATGGCCAACCGAATCGTATCTAGTCATCTTTCCTCCTTCCAAACTTTTTCATCGTTTAACTTACATGGTGATCGCATCTAAACTTTCATTGTATTACCACAACTACCGGCAAAACAGTTCGTCTTTCAGTCACCCACGTGGGTATAACCAATGAGAAGATGGCACGCGGGTACCTGCTTCTATAAACCAATGAGGAGATGAGAGAGGCAGGACTTTCACCGCAATCTGCGTCAGAAATAGGAATGAGTTCTATTTTAGCCCTTGGCGTCGCAGACGCTCGTCGGCGCGCGCGAGCAGTTGGGTGCAATAATTTAATAACATGGATTTCTACATTTATTTTGCGACGCTCGCGCACGCGACGTGTCCGGTCTGGTCAGCATGTCAGTTTGTCTATTTTCATCTCACATGATTTTACAATAATTTTTCTAAATGTAACATTTCAATAGCTCCTTGGTCATGTGACCGAATGTCCGCTAACTACCCTTCTATATTGCACACTCTTGTTTGTGTACTGTAAAATCACGCGGTGTAACGTACATTTTTCAAAGTTTCAAAGTTGCAATAGCTCATTGGTCATGACAATTACACACCTAAGAAGCATGCAGTGGATATACACCCATATTGCATAACCTCTAGTCATGTATCTTCTATATTGTTGTACATTAATATTAGTTTGACAATTAAGGGGGTTCAGTCCAGTGTTGTGTTTATTATTTTCTTTAGTATTTATCTACAATAATTGGTAGTTCTAAGTACTTATTGTCCATGTTTATTCTTTTTCCACAGTATTTAACAGTGGTACACAATAGGAGAGAGACAGAAAATATCTCCTTTCGTCGTTAATATCAACCATAAAGGAAAAGGGCAAAGTATGAGAGTCATGCTATTAATTGTCCAAAGCAGGGATGGAGAGTGAGCTTGTGAGGTAGGCTGCAGTTGGTTTGCTGGTCAATACATATACTGAACATGTAACCACAGCAATGGTGGCCAGTAAACCAATGAATAAAAAAGTAATATTGACAAATTAAACAGAAATTGTAGACCTTTAATCTTTTCCAACATGTCAACAGACACTTAACTTCAATTAAGTATGAAACATTTCACAGTGTTAACTTTCTCTTTATTCCTGGTTGATGTACATGTGAGAGCCTCTTCAGTGTGGATGGGGTATAGCATACATTATCAACAACAAAGACAGCACTTCCAGTTTGTGTTCTTTACTCTGTTGAACTCTTTTGTCTTCATTCCTAGGCACAGCACATGGAACGCATGCATGCAAAACATTTGATCAAAACAAAACAAAGCGTAACACGTTATAAATAATATCAAATATCAATGCAGTATGACGAATGACGAATTAGCCATCCATTGTGTTATATCATAAATTGTCTTACTGTTGTCAAAAGATTATAAACATGTTAAATGAAGTTACTAACCCAGTCAGTCTTTGGGCCACATCCAGGTTCTTTATCAGTGGCACACATGAAGCAGTTGTTGGCTTTGTTGAACTCTGAAATCATAGGCATGAACTGAACATGTCCCACACAACTACCTACAGTGCTTGCGAAAGTATTCAGCCCCCTTGAACTTTGCGACCTTTTGCCACATTTCAGGCTTCAAACATAAAGATATAAAACTGTATTTTTTTGTGAAGAATCAACAACAAGTGGGACACAATCATGAAGTGGAACGACATTTATTGGATATTTCAAACCTTTTTAACAAATCAAAAACTGAAAAATTGGGCGTGCAAAATTATTCAGCCCCCTTAAGTTAATACTTTGTAGCGCCACCTTTTGCTGCGATTACAGCTGTAAGTCACTTGGGGTATGTCTCTATCAGTTTTGCACATCAAGAGACTGACATTTTTTCCCATTCCTCCTTGCAAAACAGCTCGAGCTCAGTGAGGTTGGATGGAGAGCATTTGTGAACAGCAGTTTTCAGTTCTTTCCACAGATTCTCGATTGGATTCAGGTCTGGACTTTGACTTGGCCATTCTAACACCTGGATATGTTTATTTTTGAACCATTCCATTGTAGATTTTGCTTTATGTTTTGGATCATTGTCTTGTTGGAAGACAAATCTCCGTCCCAGTCTCAGGTCTTTTGCAGACTCCATCAGGTTTTCTACCAGAACGGTCCTGTATTTGGCTCCATCCATCTTCCCATCAATTTTAACCATCTTCCCTGTTCCTGCTGAAGAAAAGCAGGCCCAAACCATGATGCTGCCACCACCATGTTTGACAGTGGGGATGGTGTGTTCAGGGTGATGAGCTGTGTTGCTTTTACGCCAAACATAACGTTTTGCATTGTTGCCAAAAAGTTCAATTTTGGTTTCATCTGACCAGAGCACCTTCTTCCACATGTTTGGTGTGTCTCCCAGGTGGCTTGTGGCAAACTTTAAACGACACTTTTTATGGATATCTTTAAGAAATGGCTTTCTTCTTGCCACTCTTCCATAAAGGCCAGATTTGTGCAATATACGACTGATTGTTGTCCTATGGATTGGACTGATTGTTGTCCTTGTCCTCCGGACAACAGGCCATCCCATTTGACACACTGAACTCTATCTGAGAAGTAGTTGATGAACCAGGCGAGGCAGTCATTTGAGAAACCAAGGCTGTTGAGTCTGCCGATAAGAATGCGGTGATTGACAGAGTCGAAAGCCTTGGCCAGGTCGATGGATACGGCTGCACGGTATTGTCTTTTGTCAATGGTGATTATGATATCGTTTAGGACCTTGAGCGTCGCTGAGGTGCACCCATGACCAGCTCGGAAACCAGATTGCATAGCGGAGAAGGTACAGTGGGATTCGAAATGGTCGGTGATCTGTTTGTTAACTTGGCTTTGAAGACCTTAGAAAGGCAGGGTAGGATAGATATAGGTCTGTAACAGTTTGGGTCTAGAGTGTCTCCCACTTTGAAGAGGGGGATGACCGCGGCAGATTTCCAATCTTTGGGGATCTCAGACGATACGAAAGAGAGGTTGAAATTAATGTAAAACCATATGAGAGGGAAATTGACAAACTAAAGGGTGTGCAATGTGTAGGGCCACTGAGTGGACATTCTGAACTTTGTTTGAAGTCACTAGGTCTCATGACCAAGGAGCAAACTAAAGACAAGTACAGAAACAGACTCAATGCTGAAGCATGACCTTAGGGTTGCACTGTCAAAAAGTGAGCCCAGAATAGACATTCTTGATGAAAACTTCAATCAGCCGCACACCTTTCATTAGGAGTGTGTGTGTGTGTGTGTGTGTGTGTGTGCGCTTGCGTGTTTGTTTTCTGGTCTACGTCTGTGTGATATGATCAATTTATTCCAGTTCGGAATGAAAATGATTTATTGTATTTTAACACCAACCATTCCAACCTAGACAGATATGTAAGAGTGTTTTTAATGGGGAAAAATAAACATGAATCGCTATTTATATGGGTATTTCATTTCATTGTCATGTGTTTTTGTCTATATTGCATTTGTTTTAAACATAAGGGCAATTAAATGTACCGATATGTACCAATAGTTGCAGGTTTTCATAAGCTTGGGTCCCAGGAAATCACAGAATTTCTCATGTGGGTCCCAGGCTGAAAAAGTTGAAGAATCCCTGGTCTAATCACATGGAGCAGAGCGCCTAGTCCTACTCCCTGTATTGTAATGCTTGGAAAGTGTTACATGGAGGGAGGGAGAGAGAGAGAGAGAGCGAGAGAATCCTTTCCTCATTCATTGGAGGAGGGAGGTTTTGGCACAGGCAATGTATGGAAGCCCAGCAGTGTTTATTTAATATATGGATCTTGTTTTTAGCCTTTGATGACACTGTTTAGAATCTGAAATATCTAATAAGTCAGGCATTCTGTTTAAAGCTGTGCCAGTGGGTTCAGTACAATGTGGTGGGAGAGAGAAAGGCAGCTGAGTACAGGCTGAGCGGGGGGGGGGGGGGGCTTTCTACCATTGACGTTAAATAACATCGAAGATGTGAGGCTGGCTGCTCAGAGACAGTAATGGTATTGGATGTGGCGCTGTAGAGAATACCAGAGAAGTCTTATGTCACACCTGAAAGAACTCTAACTCATGGAATGATTTTAGAGTTCAACATTACAGTCCAAGTGTGATGAATCCTGTTGAGTCTAGTGGCTGTTCTCTGGAGCTTGGGATGCCACATGGGAGGGATTCTGCACCTTGCCCACCGCCATCCCTGTTCATCCTACCTGACAAGTAGAAAGGTCGAGGAGGTGAGCCTCTCAGTTAGCTGACAGTAATGGATGTCTCTAGGCTCTGTGATGCTGTGATACTGGGTTACTGGTATCAAAAATGTATACACTCACTACTGTAAGTCGCTCTGGATAAGAGCGTCTACTAAATGACAAAACATTTTAATAAATACATGTAAACTTCGATTGGACCATTTGCTGAATCATTCTGAGTAATGCAGGGGTTTTAAATAATTACATGTTTATGTCTTTAGGATGGATGACATTCAGCTGTGTAAGGAAATCACTCGCCTCAAGAAGGAGCTCCAGAAACTGGTGTCCATACCAGGTATAATCTATGTTTACATTGTGTGCCCAACTATTATTTATTTATTATTAATATTTTTTTTTATATTGTCTTTTTCACTTTAGTTAGGGCAATGAGTATGATAATAGTGTTTTGAATGGAGAGGTCAACTACTGAGAGGTCTTGAACTGCAGACTAAGGTACAATGGATTGTAGAGGGTTAAATTCCAGACATACTGTAAAACTTGCCGTCAATGGCAGTAAAGATTGCCTCTGATTGGACAGACAATCTCTTCCTGACCTCTGTCCAACACCACACCCTCTACAGGTTCAGAGTACACACAGAATCAGGAAGTGGCGTTGTGTCATAAGCATAAACACTTCTCAACAAACAATACCCATCTTTCATACTCAGCTGGGACCATGTGGGGCTGAGTATGGGTAAATTCATTTGTGCTTAATGAAACTGACATTGTCTTTGTATCCTGTGATATGTGTAAATTGTTGTGCTGTAAAATAGTTGGTAACACTTTACTGTAGGTGTCCTTATGCATGCATTCATAAAGCCTTATAACAGCTATATTAAGGCCAGAGGGGGTGTGGTATATGGCCAATATACCATGGCTAAGGGCTGTTCTTACGCACAACGCAACATGGAGTGCCTTATTGCTGCTATGAACTGGTTACCAACTTAATTAGAAGAGTAAACAAGTAGTTTTGTGTCATACCCATGGTATATTTAAGCAATAAGGCCTGAGGGGGTGTGGTATATGGCCAATATACCACGAATAAGGGCTGTTCTGGTATGTTGGCCACATATCACAAACCCCAGAGGTGCCTTATTGCTATTATAAACTGGTTACCAACATAATTAGAGAAGTTAAAATACATGTTTTGTCATACCCATGGTACACGATCTGATATACCATGACTTTCAACCAATCAGCATTCAGGACTCAAACCACCCAGTTTATAATGTCTGATAAACCACAGTTTTCAGCCAATCATCATCCAGGAGCCAAACTACCTAGTTTATAAAGCACATTATAACATTTGTTATAAGCTGTCTTAAGTAGTTTTAATTAATCATGATTCACAGCATGAGATGTTATAAAACCAGATATAATTATTTTTTTTAAATGACTGTTCATCCTGTTGTCATATATTGAGTTTGTTCTACCACTGATTTAACCCCTGTTGACAGTGGATATATTTCTCACAATTGACCCAGGTTCGTCCGGGTTTGGCCGGTGTAGGCCATCATTGTAAATAAGAATTTGTTCTTAACTGACTTGCCTAGTTAAATAAAGGTTAAATAAAATAAAATAAAAAAATAAAAATACAGTGACATGTTACCAAATAATTAATAAGTGAGGTCAGTAGTCCCTTCACCATCCACGAAATGTAATAGCTGTATAATTTGTACATAATTCTTGAAATGATTCTTCAGCACAGCAGAATCCTGTGAAGAGATACTGTATACATTGTCATTATAGAAGTGATCAAACTCAAACCCCCCTTTAAACAATGTTTCCCTATTAACATGGAATACTCAACCAAAACATATCCACTGTCAACGGGTCAAATTGGTGGTAGAACAAACTCCTATCCCGTGTTCATTTCGTCAACAATAAATATCAAGAAAAATACTCATCAACAAACTATTTTTTTTGACGAGAAACAAATTCGGTTTACCCTTTTATCGGTGGATTAATTGTCAGAGTAGAGGACCTTGTGCATTTCAGGTAAAATAACAACCCAATGTTTATATACCAGGACAAATTGGCTAGCAACAGCAAGCTATCTAAGTTTCCATAAATGTTTAATGCTTTTCAACCTGTCCCCAAATTAATCTAATTGGTTCAGAGATCGCGGACGCATGCACGCGTGCGGTTTGGTCAGCATGTAAGAGAGGGAGTAAACGTTGTTTCTCTTTGAGGCACCTGGCTTCGCATCAGTTCAAAATATTGACAAATGACTGAAGTGACCCCCTGGGAACTGTGTGGGAGAGCCGGCCAGATCAGCTCCATCAGACATCGCAACTGAAAGATGTCAATTCTGCCATTGAGAGGATTACATTAAATATTCTGCATGCGTTCATATTCTTAGGATTGGACAAAACAGATGAAAATGTCATTTTCATCTGCTTTCCAATCCTCTTAAAATGTATTTTCAGTTGCCGGGCTCTCCCACACAACTCCCAGGCGGTGACAACAGTCACTCGTCAATCTTTTGAATTGATGCAAGGTCAGGTGCCACACTTGTCTTGTAATTGACCTCAACTAGAAACAATAATGTTTACTCTTTACTCTCTTTCTTACTTTCATGTAGGATATTTTTGCTTTGATCACATCAGAAGCTCTATTTTCCCATGAGAGCTGTTATTCATCCGTCTGTGTTGCTGCTCTCGCGCAGCGGTCTGCAAATGCGTGTTGAGGTTGCTTTTTTCCTATGGGGAAAAACTAATGCAAATGGTTGAATATTAGGGGAAAACTAATGCTATTTAAATATTAGGATTAAAGTAATACTTTGGGAAAGCATAAATTCTCCCCTTTTCAAGAAACCACTGTTATTTACCCCCCTTGATGGTTATGATGGGGAGAAAATCTGAGCTTTAAATTATTTAACCTGTAGCCATAACTTTATAGCCTATATGGTTAACTATGGCTGGCATTGGTTATAATCTGCCACAATATCAATATTGCCAGTTAAGGTATACGAGGGGATAGTATACTCGATCAGTTGTTCAATTTGTCTGGATCTACTAAAAGACCCAGTGACTACTTCCTGTGGATACAGCTACTGTATGGGCTGTATTGAGGGCAGCTGGGATCAGGATGACCACAAGGGTTTCTACAGTTGCCCTCTGTGTATGGAAAGATTTATCCAAAGGCCTGTTCTGAAGAAAAACACTCTGTTGTCTGACTTCTGAATCTGAAGACAGGCCTCTAACCTGCTCCTCCAGCTCACTGTTATGCTGATTTTTGAGAAATGGAGTGAGATTTTTGTTCTGGGAGAAAACTCAAAGCTGTCAAGTCCTGTCTGGTGTGTCTGGCCTCTTGCTGTGAGACTCACCTCAAGCCTCACTATGAATCTCCTACACACACCACACAGCTACAGGAGAAGATCTGCTCTCATCATGATAAACTACTAGAGGTTTACTGCCGGTCCGATCAGCAGTTTATCTGTTATCAGTGTTTGTTAGATGAACATAAAGGCCATGAAAAAAACATGAGTTGGGGGAGACATTCCAGCAGAGAATCCAAGAGAATAATAAAGTAAGAAAGGCTATGAAGTCACTCAAGCGATCTACATAGGGTGCGGTGAAGAACAGTGGAAGTATCTTTACTAGCATGATCTGTTCCATTGAGAAAAGGCACTCTGAGGTGAAGAAGCTGATCATAGCCCGGGAGAGGGCTGAAGGGATTCATGTTGAAGAGCGATTGGTGCGACTGGAGCAGGAGGTGGTTGAGCTGAGGAGGAGAGGCAATGAGCTGGAGGAAACTGAGGACCACATCCATTTCCTCCAGACTGTCCAGTCTCTCTGTGTCACTCCTGCATCTGAAGCCTTACCTAGCACTGTCTACCAACATGTCTCCTTTGAAGATGTGAAGAAATCAGTCTCCGGACTAAAAGAACGACTGGAGGATGTATTGGAGGAGGAAGTGGCCAAGATATCTGGAAATGATCAGCTCACATTGGATCCCAACACAGCACATAACAAACTGTATCTGTCGGTGGGGAACAGAGATGTTAAATGGGACCAGTGTCAGTTGTTGGAATATCCTGACCATCCAGACAGATTTACCTTCTACCCCCAGGTGCCGTGTAGGGAGGGTCTGTCTGGAGCCTGCTACTGGGAGGTACACTGGGACGGGGATGGGTCAGTTTGTATAGCCGTCTCATATCAAGGGATCAGCAGAAAAGACAGAGGCAGTTTGTTTGGGAAGAATGATCAATCCTGGTGTTTAATCTGCTCTGACTATAGCTGCACCTTCTACCACAATGATAAACAGACTGATATCCCTGTCCCCTGCTCTTCCAGAGTAGGAGTGTACCTGGACCACAAGGAAGGAACTCTGTCCTTCTATGGCGTCTCAATGACCCTCCTCCATAGAGTCCAGACCACATTCACTCAGCACCTCTATCCTGGGTTTGGGGAAGATTTAGTGGGTTCTGTGAAGATAATGGCATTGACACATTAAGTTTGATAAGAATGTAAGCAGAAAATTGCATCTGGTGATCTGTTTCTTTTGTCAAAATGTATCCACTGCATGTGGGACCTAACACAATTTGTGCTTCATAAAACCTTTGTTGTAAATTGTTGTGGATTTTCTGATTTCTGATTTTTCATGAGTTGTAAGTGCTGTAAAATAATGATTAAGGCTGTATTCAATCCATATCGCTGAAGTTCAGCGCTCTAGAGCAATTTAAAGGTAAAGGTCATTTCCCATTGAGCCGACATATGCAGCGTTCACCGGGAATGCAGTCTCATCTAACACTGGAACACTACCTTTACATTTCTATCACCCTGTAGCGCAGCTCTACAGCACCACAGTCTGAATCCAGTCGTAAGTGAGATCATTAAATCCTTCGCCAAGCACAAAATGTATGTCATGTGTCAGTAATGATTACAATGTGTTAATATCGACTTGGGGAATGAGACACTGTGTAATCATACATTATCATGACCAAAGTGATCAAACTCATAACATTTTGTCTGTTACAGACAATGACAAGTCCAACGAGGACAGACAGAAAGAGGAGGATCTTCTCCAGCAGATCCACAAGCTGGTGGAGACCAGAGATTTCCTTGTTGACGATGTGGAGTTTGAGAGGCTAAGGCAAGTGTGACCGACTGGGGTTCGAAACCAGGTGTCATGCTCACCAGAACACTGTTAGCTCTCTGAGCTAAAGCCTAGGCATTTTACCTTGGGGTCCCAACGTACATACAGTATGTCGTCAGGTCTCAAACCAGGTCATCACGGGAGCGTGGTTCTGAACCACCTATGTTACAGAACTCTGTTCCATCTGCCTTGTCCCCCCCCCCCCCCCCCCGAAATACAAATACAAATACAATACGAGGTATTAATTGATTGTTTTTGAGGCATGTGAAGACACCCAGGGAGAAAGGGCATGAGGATATGGAGTCTTAGTCATCGCTAGCAGGAACAGACAGAAATGTAGCGTTTCAAGTTCCACTCATCCATTTTTCTCTCCTCTACAGGGAAAGGGAGGAGGACAAAGAAATGGCTGATTTCCTCCAGTCCAAGTTCCCCAGAAACTCCAAGAAGAAAGGTGTGTGTGTGTGTGTGTGTGTGTGTGTGTGGTCATAGTGAGTTATTATTTTCCATTCAAATGCTCAATTGTATGTCTCAACGGTTTCAAGTATTCACTTTGAGGCAGTAAGAGTCAGTGGCCTTGATTTGATGACGATTTCTTTGGACAGTTTTGCGCCTCTTTCTTGTTAAATTCTTTCTTCCCTACTGAAGCATTTATTTTTGAAACAATGTTTTTCACCCACAAAAATGCATACATCTTTGAACTGGCTCCCCACCGAGCAAAATTAGTTTTCATCAGCGTGTATTCTGCTCATATCAGATCATCTGTGTGTGTGCATGCATGTGTCTGCGTACCCTTGTGTCTGGGTGAGTCTGAATGCGTGTGTCATTATGTCTGATCTACTACTGCATCACCAGTGCTCCACCTGGTACATCCCCATATCCTCTGACTGACTCCACCTCCTCTTCCCCAGGTCAAATTCCAGCCAGACGGCTAACGTCCAGGGCCCAGCAGACCTCGTCCCCCTTCACCAAGACAGGCCTGTCCCTGCTGAAGGAGTGCTGTGGCTTCACCTGCTCCATCATGTAGGCCGGGCCCTCGGGGGCTCTACCATGGAGCC
Organism: Oncorhynchus clarkii lewisi; assembly: GCF_045791955.1. NCBI lineage: Eukaryota > Metazoa > Chordata > Actinopteri > Salmoniformes > Salmonidae > Oncorhynchus > Oncorhynchus clarkii. The sequence continues at coordinate 20,059,318 of NC_092159.1, read as the reverse complement.
AAAATAGAACCCTGTTGCATCACAGTTTCAGCTTTCCAACCCGAGTAACACTTGAAGTACGGACAGACAAGTAGGAGTAGGTTGGGTATGTCGCCAGGATGAGATTAGTGGTGTTTTATCTCCCAGTCTATGCTGCATCCCGTCTGGGCTGTGTTTCTCTTTCACTCCTTTGTTTCTCTCTCTCTCCCTGTCTCTCTCCCTTTCCAACCATCCCCCCCCCCCCCTCTCTCTCTCTCTCTCTCTCTCTCTCTCTCTCTCTCTCTCTCTCTCTCTCTCTCTCTCTCTCTCTCTCTCTCATTAGGGCTCCAGTCCTATCTGCACTTCTAGTTGGGTTCTATACCCAATGTCCCCTCTCCGCATCAGGCTCATCCCCCATGAGGCTGTGCAATGATCTTCCGTCGTCTGTATCAGACTATTCTCATTCATCATTGTCAGAGTCCCTCCTACTGCCTCTCCCCGCATCTCAATGGTGTCACCAATACTCTCAGAGCAGTTCATTCTGGACTATCTCACTGGCTTTGGTACCTTTATACCTAGAACCTGTCCCTTCATCGAGATTGGATGTAAACTTCATTTGCATGAGTCAGATATTGCTATCAAATTATGTACAAAGCTCTGCTTGTCTACCAGTGGCAGATGTTAAATATTGCTGCCCCGGTGTAGATAATTATTTATGATGCCTGAGACTAAACCCAACAGTGAAGATGTACTGTACAGTATTTTCTAATTGGAACATCAGACATACATCTCTTTAAGCCCTGTTTAGCCTCCTTAACTCTTTTACCTTTCAAATTGCTGTAGTTGCCTTTGAACAGACTTCCCACTCATTAAAAAAAGAGGTCATTAGTCACAGACTTGACAACTACGTCCAATGAAGAGGCCTTTAGGAGTGACTGAACATACTGAACAACTTAGCTTAGCAGATGACTCATCACTCGCTTCCTTTCCTGTTGTTGTTGTTATTTAATTCCTACACTCAAAGTATATATTTTATGGGACTACAAAATGACTCGTCCTTCCACATTGCTGACTTTACACACACTAGAGGTTAGTGTACAGTATACCGATCAGCAGGAAAGGTTTCCACCGTAACAACAGTCATTTTGAGTGGAACTGCAGCTCACTGCAGCTAACATTGTTGCACTGTATTACTGACAGCTTGTTATTACTGACAACGTGTAAAACTGTATAGGTCTACTGTAAACTGTGTCGGTAATTGTCAGTAATTACTGGGCAGTCTGTGTCAACACGGAACCACAGTTCAGTGTCAAGCCTCTCCATGGCTACTCATTGGAAATGGAGATGATAACTTTTCAGTGGTCGCCCTAGCAACCACAGCGTAGGAAGTCCGAACATACTGTATACAATAAGAAAAAAGCGCTACATTACACACACGCTGGTTTCTGTTGGGTGTGTTTTTTAAAATGTATTCTCTGAAATCAGGGTCCCTCTGAAGTCTCCTCTGAAAGCAGGGTTCCTCTGAAGTCTCCTCTGAAATCAGGGTTCCTCTGAAATCAGGGTTCCTCTGAAGTCTCCTCTGAAAGCAGGGTTCCTCTGAAGTCTCTGAAATCAGGGTTCCTCTGAAGTCTCCTCTGAAATCAGGGTTCCTCTGTAGTCTCCTCTGAAATCAGGGTCCCTCTGAAGTCTCCTCTGAAATCAGGGTTCCTCTGAAGTCTCCTCTGAAATCAGGGTTCCTCTGAAGTCTCCTCTGAAATCAGGGTTCCCCTGAAGTCTCCTCTGAAATCAGGGTTCCTCTGAAGTCTCCTCTGAAATCAAGGGTCTTTTCTTTCCTATGCAGCCCCTAGGACATGCTATTGAATGATGGTACCGTCACCACACCTCAATTATAAAACACAATTTCATCATGCACCATTTGCCACGCTCATCCCTTATTCCCATATAGAACAAGGTGGTCATTTTGTGTTAGCGAGGGGAGGGAAGGAGAGGGGTAGTCTGGCTGACACGACCCACCTGACTATACAGTGAAGAGCTATGACCCACTTCGAGGACTTCGAAAGCTGGTGTTAGCCAGACCAAGAGAGATGGAGGAGAGGAAGGATAAGCTAGTGTGAGTCATCAGTAGTAGAGAGAGGAGAGAGCTTTGACAAAGTTCCTGTTGTTGTCGCGAGTGTCCTTGGTGAGCTGCCAGAACGGTTAGTTTTGTCAATCAAACAAGCAGCAAGCAGAATCCGGTGACCCCCACGCTCTATCTCTGCACCTCACAACGCTTTCCTCTGAGCGGGGGACACAGGGGAAGTGACACGCGGGTGACATGTAACTGTCATCACAAGGTTGCTATGACCACCCTTGTTTTGGCAGCATACCTAACCCTGAGTTGGTTCTCTCTCCTTGTATCACAGCAACAATGCTGGATTCAAGTGTTAGTTGTCAAGAACTCAATACTTCTGCATTGCTCTCCCACCTAATCCGAATCTGTCAACCTCAACTCAATACTTCTGCATTGCTCTCCCTCCTAATCCGAGTCTGTCAACCTCAACTCAATACTTCTGCATTGCTCTCCCACCTAATCCGAATCTGTCAACCTCAACTCAATACTTCTGCATTGCTCTCCCACCTAATCCGAGTCTGTCAACCTCAACTCAATACTTCTGCATTGCTCTCCCACCTAATCCGAGTCTGTCAACCTCAACTCAATACTTCTGCATTGCTCTCCCACCTAATCCGAGTCTGTCAACCTCAACTCAATACTTCTGCATTGCTCTCCCACCTAATCCGAAACTGTCAAACCAGTATAGTCACATAACAGTGCCCTCCAGAGGCATCATGCCCATTGAAACTGAGGGACATGTGCCCCCTTAATATCATCCGTTTATAGGATGAAATTGGAGAAAAAAAACACACTAGTAGTGTTTGAGAGGATGTTGCACACTTTAACTTTAAGCAAGTCGATGTTGATGGGAGGATGAGTATAGTCCAAAGGGTTTATCTTACTTGAAGATTCCAGAATGCACTCTAGTTCGTCTCTCCTTTGTATTGCTGCGTATACTGTGTGTGTGTTTGTGCTCGGGTCCTACTTTAAAGTGCGATATGATGGAGACAATTCAATTCTCTTTTATTACTCATCCTCCACACATACCCCTCTTTTGTCATTTTCTCTCCTTCCCTCTCTTATCCCCCCCCCTCCCTCTTTCTCTCCCTCTTTTGACGAGGTCTCTGGAGCCTGATGTCTCACTCGCTTCATCTCTCTCTCCCTCTCTCTCTCTCTCTCTCCTGTCTCTCTTTCTGGGTGTTAGGGAGCAGGATGTGTCTAATGCTGTGTTGCTGTCAGTTTAGCTCCAATGGTCCACAGTCATACGGCCTCTCATGAAACCTGTCAACCAAAACAGTGTTGTGCTTTGTTTTTTCTTGTTTTGGGGAATTTGTATGTGTGAATAATGTATTATCAGGACATTGTCTATTCCATAGAGTGGAGAATCCAGTAAAAGCAAGTATTTTTGTATTTGACAGACCTGTTGTTGTTGGAAAGGTTTCATTATTCTGTGTTCATTGATTGTACAGTATGTTTTTATTAGATGTGTGTATATCCTGAGAATAGTGTGTAAAGTCAATGCTTCAATGGCTGTATTTGTTACTGCATGCATATTGTAGCAATGTTGAATTGAATCGTGTAGCTTACTATATTTATGTATATTGAATGTCCAGTCATTCATCATCTTTGCTTCACTGAAATATGTGTCGTAACAGGGAAATAATAAAATGTCCAAAGAACCTAAGTGGAACAGGACAAAGCGTAATTCTAAGATGATATATTAAAAGATTGTGTATGTATAATCTGTGCCAAATATTTGGGAATCGTATGAAATTGTGTAGCATAATAACACAAGCTATGGATTTAAATACTGTATATTGAAAAATAAATGTGGAGAATAAAATGGTAATAAGATATTGTTTATTCCTACTAACTTGTGCTCCGTATGTGTGTCCATTTGCCTCAGCTGCAGAGTTCGACCTGCCCTGCACCACTGCCCTAGAGAGTTATTTTATCTCAGCAGGGTCAGTATTGGCTAACGTTGCTAATTAGCGGCACAGTGGCATCTGCCGCTATCAGGATGCTAATTGCTGGAGCATTAGTACCTTGGGCTTGGCTGTTTCATGATTTACAGAGTCTATGCCCTGATGGGTTTGTCTTTAAAGAGTTACTCGGGCTGATGGAGAGACCTGGTAGGTTACGTAATAGATAGAATGCAAATGTTAACCGTGCTTCACCAACTCCATGGTTAAACTGCTGCAACAAGCGTTGAGGGTTTAAAACGTTGTGATAAGGGTGTGTTGTGTCTTTGGCTATGCCGGATTAAGTGATATGACATGCTATTCTATAAAATAATTTCTCCGTAATTAATATTACCTGATTGAGCTAATCATGTAAATGTAATTAACTAGACAGTCGGGCACCACAAAATAATATTTATAGAGCTGTTATCTTCCGAATAAACCCTTAAAGACCTAGTAATATTTTACATCAATAGCAGTCAATATTAATCGCCATCTTAATTCCGTCTCATCTGAAAATTGTAAATTCTTGGTTATCTGCACGGACCCTGGCTAACAATTTGAATCAGCAATACAAAATTGGGTTTAATCATTTATTTATTAAATACCTAACTAATAACACAGAATTACACATACACATAATTAAATCAGAACTTACAAATTACATCATAAAGGAAAACGTCCCTAGCGGGCGGAACAGATATGACAGCTGGTTACACAAAAGAAAAGGGGCTGGGTTTGAGTGAAAGAGCGGGAAGACTGAGGAATAAAGGGAAGAAGCTGTGCTATCGTAAATACAGTATCTTATGCATTCTAAATTACCACCCATTTGGAAAAGGAAAATGCAATAAATATTTACTCTGAGCTGCACTTCGGTAGGTTGGTGGTAGATGGAAGGCCGTGTTGCCCAACCGAGTCCTTTGAAGAATGTCTCTGGTGGTCAATTGGATACGTTGTAGTAACGTTGTTGTGTGATAGACGGGATACTCTGTCTGTTCCTTCCTAACCCTCGTTTGCATCTGCTGTTGCTAACTTAACAGCTAGGAGGTATCACTTCTGTAGTGAATAAGAGTTTAAAGTTCATACCATTCGCAACCAAAGCTCACGCTGATGTTGGCTTCGTTCTGTAGTTATTATCTGAACCATTCTGACATAGGACCGTCGTCCTCACATCTTCGGAACAGATGGTTACATTGTCTTCAAGGGCTTATATAGGAAGGGAGAGGAGAGCGTGTTTGAGAAGTTTTACAGCCCATGTCCCTTCACAGGGGCGGGCCACTGATTGAGCAGAGCCCTATCTTATGAAAACCCAAATCTCACATTTTAGAAACTAAAATCACATTTCGTCCCATCACGAATAATTTCATATTCAAACAATTAAATTGAACAACAATTCCATGTGAATCCGATAACTCTGATGTGTAGACTTTCCACTGTAGAGTTTGTCATCTGATCATTGATGAGAATGTCTCAGATGACAACCGAACTGACATCATATTCATTAAGTACCACCGCATATGTTCCATTGGTCGGATTACCAGAATGTTAACCAAGGGTTTTGTTATCCAAGGGTTTTGCAAATGTAATCTCAGTAGGGTAGAGAGAGGAAAAAGGGGGGAAGAGGTATTTATTACTGTCATAAATCTACCCCCCAGGCCAACGTCATGACAGGTGTTAACATATTGTAAAAAGTATTGAGGAATAAACCATTGTAACAAGTGCTAATGGTTGTGGTGGTAGCGTGGCAGAGGGCCAAGATCTATTCATTGTACTGTGCTCTGGCTTTGCTAAAGACACTGAAATGGGTCAAATTGAATTTCCTCATTTAATACAAAAAATATTTGAGTCATCTTCCATACATCCATCTATCCTTCATTCTTTTTACGACACACACACACACACACACACACACACACACACACACACACACACATCTAAATAGTCAGGTGATTAAGATGTAGCGAGTTGCCAGCCCAGCACAGAAACTACATCACTGCTTATCTTCTTGTCATTATGTCAACAGCACCTAAATGCAAATGTTTTGGTCACAAGAATGGAATATTCACACAGGTCTGCAGAAGAACTGAGTGACTCAGAGAGTTACTGGTAATTGAAGTGCACTTGGTATCATAAGTATTCACCCCCCTTGGAGTTTTTCACATGTTGCTGCATTTTCAAAGTGGAATTGAAATAGATTTAATTGTCATTCAAATAAACAAATATGTATACTTTTTTTTTTTTACAAATTAATACAAATTAAATGACTAAAATATAGTCGTTGCATAAGCATTCAACCCTTTTGTTTAGGCATGCCTAAATTAGTAAAATATATAAAATATGACAACAAATCACACAATATGTTACATGCACTCACTCTGTGTAAAATAATAAGGGTTTAACTGATATTTGAATGACTACCCCTGCCTCTGTCCCCCATACATACAACATCTGTATGGTCCCTCAGTCAAGTATTGAGTTGCAAGCACAGATTCAACTACAAATACCAGTACGGCAGGCAGGCTCAGGGTCAGGGCAGGCAGAGGTCAAAACCAGGGGGGGGAGAAAAGGAGAGACCGGGGGGAAAGCAGGAGCTGAGAAAAACGTTGGTTGACTCGACAAACAAGGTGAACTGGCAACGGACTAACAGTGAACAGAGGTAAAAATACACAGGGGAAGATGGGCGACACCTGGGGGGGGGTGCGGGGGGGGGGGGGACAATCACAAGGACAGGTGAAACAGATCAGGGTGTGACACACCATACATCACTGAGTGACTGCCTCCTTATTTTCAAGCTCAGTGGTGGCTGCATCATGGTCTTAGTATGCTTGACATCGGCAAAGACTGGGGTATTTCAGGACAAAAATAAACGGGATGGGGCTAAGCACAGGCAAAATCCTAGAGGAAAACCTGCTTCAGTCTGCTTTACACCAGACAGTGGGGGAGGAATTCCCCCTTCGGCAGAACAATATCTTACAACAAAAGGCCAAACCTACACTGAAGTGGCTTACCAAGACAGTGAATGTTCCTAAGTGATCAAGTTGTGACTTAAATCTGCTTGGAAATCTATGGCAAGACTTGAAAATTGCTGTCTAGTCATGATCCCCAACACTTTGCTTGAAGAATTTAGAAAATAATCATAGGCAAATATTGCACAATACATGTGTGCAGAGCTCCTATGAGACTTACCCAAGAAGACTCACAGCTGTAATTGCTGCCACTACATGTATTGACTCAGGGGTGGGGTGAATACTTATCTAATCAAGCTATATTAGTGTTATATTTTTAATTAATCTTTTCTTTAAAATGTTATAAAATTGTCTTCCACTTTGACATTACAGTGTGTTTTTTGTTGATCGTTGACAAAACATAACAATGAAATCCATTTGAATACCACTTTGTAACTGTTAAGAAATCCAAGGGGGGATACTTATGGTAGACATTGGATATCACCTTGGATCATTAAGAGATGTGACTGTCATTTATAGGAGAAGGTAGTCCCTTGAATAATATAGATGAATTCCGTTGATATAGGCAGAAGGGTATTGAGTGATGAGTCTACGTGAATGAAGTGTCTTGAATAACAGGATTTCAGTGTTGTGTGTGTATTGTGTGTGTGCTCCTAATCAGCTCAGCCCAGTCCAAGCTCTCCTCTGTCCTGGCACCCCAATGGTGGAACCAGCTTCCACCTGAAGCTAGGAAAGCAGAGTCCCCCCCCCCCCGAGTGTACTTACTATGACTGTGATATGTGGTTGTCCCACCGAGCTTTCATGAGATGAATGCACTAACTGTAAGTCACTCTGGATAAGAGCATCTGCTAAATGACTAAAAAGTAAAATATAAGTGTGTGTGCTGTGTGTGTGCCGCGTGCCTGCCTCTCTACTGTTGCTTTTTTTGCAAATATATAACTCTACATTCATCTCCCTATTTGTATTATTCCCTTGTCATTTATGGAAATCTTCTATTGAAGTCAACAATTATAATGAGCCATTTGGCTGCTCTAATCATTGAATACGCTATTATCATTCAATGAGCGGTGTCATCATTAGACCACTCGCAACTGCATTGTTGGTTAAGGGCTTGTAAGTAAGCATTTCACTGCAAGGTCTACACCTATTATATTTGGCGCATGTGACAAATAACATTTGATTTGAGCTATCTGATATGCACTGGATATCACCTTGAATAATATAGATTAATTTAGTTTATATAAGCAGGAGGGTATTGGGCGATGAGTCTTTGTGAATGAAGTGTCTTGAATAATATGATTTTAGTGTTGTGTGTGTGTGTGCATTGTGTGTGTGTGGTCCAGTCTGTTATATCCTCCATAGCCAGAGTAGCTAGTTAGATCCTTTAGACTAGTGTTGGTGTTCACCATGCTGGGTTTCTCTTACAACTCTTCAGCTGATCAGTATATTACGTGGATAATGGCTTACGAGGCCGTGCATAGCCAGACGATAGTCGTAGATGTGTTATGTATCTGTGTTACCAGTGTCAATGTGGGTGGCCTAATGGTGATGTCAACAAATTACAAGGGAACAGTCTTGATGGTGATTGGCCATCAAGTGTTACCATATGACCCTTGACCAAACCTCTATAGTATCCTGGGGTCCTGACCGTGTCTATGATTGTCATGACAACAAGCGTGAGAATAGAGTGTATATGGTGTGCTAAGGCATGCCACACACACACACACACACACACACACACACACACACACACACACACACACACACACACACACACACACACACACACACACACACA